>NC_138500.1:75753419-77065881 GCF_964252035.2 Podarcis erhardii | reverse complement strand
AGAACACGACTTGAAATAAGCGGCATCCAAGATTCTTCTTTCTATGTAGTTGGAACCCAAAACAACCTGTTTTGCTTTGTTATGGCATTTTACACTTCGCGTTGCTCTTTCTGGGTGAACGAACACGGAAAACAATCCAAGCTTATTCGCCCTCTTTCTATTGAGATGGAACCAAAACACGTGTGCTTGAATTGGGCTGATAACAAACCTTTCACTCTGTGATTTCTGGGTGAATGTGCATTCTAGTTCCAAAACCAACAATTGGAAATAAGCCCCAACAGAGCTTTATCATCTTCTTTTTATGTAGGTGGAACCCAAAACTCCTTTTTGCTTTGGTTGAGGGCGATTCTGGTGCACACCCAACAACACCATGCAAATTGAAAGAAGCCCAATCAAAACTTATTCGTCGTCTTTCTACGCATATGGAAGCAAAAAGACGCTGTTTTGTTATTTTGGTCTAATTACATAAACTTTGCGATTTCTGGGTCAATGTGCATTTTCACCAAAGAACACGACTTGAAAAAAGAGAAAGCCAAGATTCTTCTTTCTATGTAGTTGGAAGCCAAAACAACCTGTTTTGCTTTGTTATGGCATTTTACAATTCGCGTTGCTATTTCTGGGTGAATGAAAACCGAAAGAAAAATCCAAGCTTATTCGTCCTCTTTCTATTGAGATGGAACCAAGACTTCTCTCCTTAATTTGGGCTGATAACAAACCTTTCACTCTGCGATTTTTGGGTGAATGTGCATTCTAACGCGAAAAACAACAATTGGAAATAAGCCCCACCAGAGCTTAATCATCCTCTTTATGCAGACGGAACCCAAAAAGCCTTTTTGCTTTGGTTGGGGGTGATTCTGGTGCACACCATGCGAATTGAAAGAAGCCCAACCAAAGCTTATTCATCGTGTAGAAACGCACATAGAAGTGAAAAGACGGTGTTTTGTTATTTTGGTCTCATTACATACACTTTGCGAATTCTGGGTCAATGTGCATTTACATCAAAGAACACGACTTGAAATAAGCACAATCCAAGATTCTTCTTTCTATGTAGATGGAACCCAAAACAACCTGTTATGCTTTGTTTTGGCATTACACTTTGCTATTTGTGGGTGAATGAACACTGAAACAAACAACAACACCATGCCAATTGAAAGAAGCCCAATCAAAGCTTATTCGTCTTCTTTCTACGCATATGGAAGCAAAAAGACGCTGTTTTGTTATTTTGGTCTAATTACATAAACTTTGCGATTTCTGGGTCAATCTGCATTTTCACCAAAGAACACGACTTGAAATAAGCGGCATCCAAGATTCTTCTTTCTATGTAGTTGCAACCCAAAACAACCTGTTTTGCTTTGTTATGGCATTTTACACTTCGCGTTGCTCTTTCTGGGTGAACGAACACGGAAAACAATCCAAGCTTATTCGTCCTCTTTCTATTGAGATGGAACCAAAACACCTGTGCTTGAATTAGGCTGATAACAAACCTTTCACTCTGTGATTTCTGGGTGAATGTGCATTCTAGTTCCAAAACCAACAATTGGAAATAAGCCCCAACAGAGCTTTATCATCTTCTTTTTATGTAGGTGGAACCCAAAACTCCTTTTTGCTTTGGTTGAGGGCGATTCTGGTGCACACCCAACAACACCATGCGAATTGAAAGAAACCCAATTCTACGCATATGGAAGCAAAAAGACGCTGTTTTGTTATTTTGGTCTAATTACATAAACTTTGCGATTTCTGGGTCAATGTGCATTTTCACCAAAGAACACGACTTGAAAAAAGAGAAAGCCAAGATTCTTCTTTCTATGTAGTTGGAAGCCAAAACAACCTGTTTTGCTTTGTTATGGCATTTTACAATTCGCGTTGCTATTTCTGGGTGAATGAAAACCGAAAGAAAAATCCAAGCTTATTCGTCCTCTTTCTATTGAGATGGAACCAAGACTTCTCTCCTTAATTTGGGCTGATAACAAACCTTTCACTCTGCGATTTTTGGGTGAATGTGCATTCTAACGCGAAAAACAACAATTGGAAATAAGCCCCACCAGAGCTTAATCATCCTCTTTATGCAGACGGAACCCAAAAAGCCTTTTTGCTTTGGTTGGGGGTGATTCTGGTGCACACCATGCGAATTGAAAGAAGCCCAACCAAAGCTTATTCATCGTGTAGAAACGCACATAGAAGCGAAAAGACGGTGTTTTGTTATTTTGGTCTCATTACATACACTTTGCGAATTCTGGGTCAATGTGCATTTACATCAAAGAACACGACTTGAAATAAGCACAATCCAAGATTCTTCTTTCTATGTAGATGGAACCCAAAACAACCTGTTATGCTTTGTTTTGGCATTACACTTTGCTATTTGTGGGTGAATGAACACTGAAACAAACAACAACACCATGCCAATTGAAAGAAGCCCAATCAAAGCTTATTCGTCTTCTTTCTAAGCATATGGAAGCAAAAAGACGCTGTTTTGTTATTTTGGTCTAATTACATAAACTTTGCGATTTCTGGGTCAATGTGCATTTTCACCAAAGAACACGACTTGAAATAAGCGGCATCCAAGATTCTTCTTTCTATGTAGTTGGAACCCAAAACAACCTGTTTTGCTTTGTTATGGCATTTTACACTTCGCGTTGCTCTTTCTGGGTGAACGAACACGGAAAACAATCCAAGCTTATTCGCCCTCTTTCTATTGAGATGGAACCAAAACACGTGTGCTTGAATTGGGCTGATAACAAACCTTTCACTCTGTGATTTCTGGGTGAATGTGCATTCTAGTTCCAAAACCAACAATTGGAAATAAGCCCCAACAGAGCTTTATCATCTTCTTTTTATGTAGGTGGAACCCAAAACTCCTTTTTGCTTTGGTTGAGGGCGATTCTGGTGCACACCCAACAACACCATGCAAATTGAAAGAAGCCCAATCAAAACTTATTCGTCGTCTTTCTACGCATATGGAAGCAAAAAGACGCTGTTTTGTTATTTTGGTCTAATTACATAAACTTTGCGATTTCTGGGTCAATGTGCATTTTCACCAAAGAACACGACTTGAAAAAAGAGAAAGCCAAGATTCTTCTTTCTATGTAGTTGGAAGCCAAAACAACCTGTTTTGCTTTGTTATGGCATTTTACAATTCGCGTTGCTATTTCTGGGTGAATGAAAACCGAAAGAAAAATCCAAGCTTATTCGTCCTCTTTCTATTGAGATGGAACCAAGACTTCTCTCCTTAATTTGGGCTGATAACAAACCTTTCACTCTGCGATTTTTGGGTGAATGTGCATTCTAACGCGAAAAACAACAATTGGAAATAAGCCCCACCAGAGCTTAATCATCCTCTTTATGCAGACGGAACCCAAAAAGCCTTTTTGCTTTGGTTGGGGGTGATTCTGGTGCACACCATGCGAATTGAAAGAAGCCCAACCAAAGCTTATTCATCGTGTAGAAACGCACATAGAAGCGAAAAGACGGTGTTTTGTTATTTTGGTCTCATTACATACACTTTGCGAATTCTGGGTCAATGTGCATTTACATCAAAGAACACGACTTGAAATAAGCACAATCCAAGATTCTTCTTTCTATGTAGATGGAACCCAAAACAACCTGTTATGCTTTGTTTTGGCATTACACTTTGCTATTTGTGGGTGAATGAACACTGAAACAAACAACAACACCATGCCAATTGAAAGAAGCCCAATCAAAGCTTATTCGTCTTCTTTCTACGCATATGGAAGCAAAAAGACGCTGTTTTGTTATTTTGGTCTAATTACATAAACTTTGCGATTTCTGGGTCAATCTGCATTTTCACCAAAGAACACGACTTGAAATAAGCGGCATCCAAGATTCTTCTTTCTATGTAGTTGCAACCCAAAACAACCTGTTTTGCTTTGTTATGGCATTTTACACTTCGCGTTGCTCTTTCTGGGTGAACGAACACGGAAAACAATCCAAGCTTATTCGTCCTCTTTCTATTGAGATGGAACCAAAACACCTGTGCTTGAATTGGGCTGATAACAAACCTTTCCCTCTGTGATTTCTGGGTGAATGTGCATTCTAGTTCCAAAACCAACAATTGGAAATAAGCCCCAACAGAGCTTTATCATCTTCTTTTTATGTAGGTGGAACCCAAAACTCCTTTTTGCTTTGGTTGAGGGCGATTCTGGTGCACACCCAACAACACCATGCAAATTGAAAGAAGCCCAATCAAAACTTATTCGTCGTCTTTCTACGCATATGGAAGCAAAAAGACGCTGTTTTGTTATTTTGGTCTAATTACATAAACTTTGCGATTTCTGGGTCAATGTGCATTTTCACCAAAGAACACGACTTGAAAAAAGAGAAAGCCAAGATTCTTCTTTCTATGTAGTTGGAAGCCAAAACAACCTGTTTTGCTTTGTTATGGCATTTTACAATTCGCGTTGCTATTTCTGGGTGAATGAAAACCGAAAGAAAAATCCAAGCTTATTCGTCCTCTTTCTATTGAGATGGAACCAAGACTTCTCTCCTTAATTTGGGCTGATAACAAACCTTTCACTCTGCGATTTTTGGGTGAATGTGCATTCTAACGCGAAAAACAACAATTGGAAATAAGCCCCACCAGAGCTTAATCATCCTCTTTATGCAGACGGAACCCAAAAAGCCTTTTTGCTTTGGTTGGGGGTGATTCTGGTGCACACCATGCGAATTGAAAGAAGCCCAACCAAAGCTTATTCATCGTGTAGAAACGCACATAGAAGCGAAAAGACGGTGTTTTGTTATTTTGGTCTCATTACATACACTTTGCGAATTCTGGGTCAATGTGCATTTACATCAAAGAACACGACTTGAAATAAGCACAATCCAAGATTCTTCTTTCTATGTAGATGGAACCCAAAACAACCTGTTATGCTTTGTTTTGGCATTACACTTTGCTATTTGTGGGTGAATGAACACTGAAACAAACAACAACACCATGCCAATTGAAAGAAGCCCAATCAAAGCTTATTCGTCTTCTTTCTAAGCATATGGAAGCAAAAAGACGCTGTTTTGTTATTTTGGTCTAATTACATAAACTTTGCGATTTCTGGGTCAATGTGCATTTTCACCAAAGAACACGACTTGAAATAAGCGGCATCCAAGATTCTTCTTTCTATGTAGTTGGAACCCAAAACAACCTGTTTTGCTTTGTTATGGCATTTTACACTTCGCGTTGCTCTTTCTGGGTGAACGAACACGGAAAACAATCCAAGCTTATTCGCCCTCTTTCTATTGAGATGGAACCAAAACACGTGTGCTTGAATTGGGCTGATAACAAACCTTTCACTCTGTGATTTCTGGGTGAATGTGCATTCTAGTTCCAAAACCAACAATTGGAAATAAGCCCCAACAGAGCTTTATCATCTTCTTTTTATGTAGGTGGAACCCAAAACTCCTTTTTGCTTTGGTTGAGGGCGATTCTGGTGCACACCCAACAACACCATGCAAATTGAAAGAAGCCCAATCAAAACTTATTCGTCGTCTTTCTACGCATATGGAAGCAAAAAGACGCTGTTTTGTTATTTTGGTCTAATTACATAAACTTTGCGATTTCTGGGTCAATGTGCATTTTCACCAAAGAACACGACTTGAAAAAAGAGAAAGCCAAGATTCTTCTTTCTATGTAGTTGGAAGCCAAAACAACCTGTTTTGCTTTGTTATGGCATTTTACAATTCGCGTTGCTATTTCTGGGTGAATGAAAACCGAAAGAAAAATCCAAGCTTATTCGTCCTCTTTCTATTGAGATGGAACCAAGACTTCTCTCCTTAATTTGGGCTGATAACAAACCTTTCACTCTGCGATTTTTGGGTGAATGTGCATTCTAACGCGAAAAACAACAATTGGAAATAAGCCCCACCAGAGCTTAATCATCCTCTTTATGCAGACGGAACCCAAAAAGCCTTTTTGCTTTGGTTGGGGGTGATTCTGGTGCACACCATGCGAATTGAAAGAAGCCCAACCAAAGCTTATTCATCGTGTAGAAACGCACATAGAAGCGAAAAGACGGTGTTTTGTTATTTTGGTCTCATTACATACACTTTGCGAATTCTGGGTCAATGTGCATTTACATCAAAGAACACGACTTGAAATAAGCACAATCCAAGATTCTTCTTTCTATGTAGATGGAACCCAAAACAACCTGTTATGCTTTGTTTTGGCATTACACTTTGCTATTTGTGGGTGAATGAACACTGAAACAAACAACAACACCATGCCAATTGAAAGAAGCCCAATCAAAGCTTATTCGTCTTCTTTCTACGCATATGGAAGCAAAAAGACGCTGTTTTGTTATTTTGGTCTAATTACATAAACTTTGCGATTTCTGGGTCAATCTGCATTTTCACCAAAGAACACGACTTGAAATAAGCGGCATCCAAGATTCTTCTTTCTATGTAGTTGCAACCCAAAACAACCTGTTTTGCTTTGTTATGGCATTTTACACTTCGCGTTGCTCTTTCTGGGTGAACGAACACGGAAAACAATCCAAGCTTATTCGTCCTCTTTCTATTGAGATGGAACCAAAACACCTGTGCTTGAATTAGGCTGATAACAAACCTTTCACTCTGTGATTTCTGGGTGAATGTGCATTCTAGTTCCAAAACCAACAATTGGAAATAAGCCCCAACAGAGCTTTATCATCTTCTTTTTATGTAGGTGGAACCCAAAACTCCTTTTTGCTTTGGTTGAGGGCGATTCTGGTGCACACCCAACAACACCATGCGAATTGAAACCCAATTCTACGCATATGGAAGCAAAAAGACGCTGTTTTGTTATTTTGGTCTAATTACATAAACTTTGCGATTTCTGGGTCAATGTGCATTTTCACCAAAGAACACGATTTGAAAAAAGAGAAAGCCAAGATTCTTCTTTCTATGTAGTTGGAACCCAAAACAACCTGTTTTGCTTTGTTATGGCATTTTACAATTCGCGTTGCTATTTCTGGGTGAATGAAAACCGAAAGAAAAATCCAAGCTTATTCGTCCTCTTTCTATTGAGATGGAACCAAGACTTCTCTCCTTAATTTGGGCTGATAACAAACCTTTCACTCTGCAATTTTTGGGTGAATGTGCATTCTAACGCGAAAAACAACAATTGGAAATAAGCCCCACCAGAGCTTAATCATCCTCTTTATGCAGACGGAACCCAAAAAGCCTTTTTGCTTTGACTTGAAATAAGCGGCATCCAAGATTCTTCTTTCTATGTAGTTGGAACCCAAAACAACCTGTTATGCTTTGTTTTGGCATTACACTTTGCTATTTGTGGGTGAATGAACACTGAAACAAACAACACCACCATGCGAATTGAAAGAAGCCCAATCAAAGCTTATTCTTTCTACGCATATGGAAGCAAAAAGATGCTGTTTTGTTATTTTGGTCTAATTACATAAACTTTGCGATTTCTGGGTCATTGTGCATTTTCACCAAAGAACACGACATGAAATAAGCGGCATCCAAGATTCTTCTTTCTATGTAGTTGGAACCCAAAACAAACTGTTTTGCTTTGTTATGGCATTTTACACTTCGCGTTGCTCTTTCTGGGTGAACGAACACGGAAAACAATCCAAGCTTATTCGCCCTCTTTCTATTGAGATGGAACCAAAACACGTGTGTTTGAATTGGGCTGATAACAAACCTTTCACTCTGTGATTTCTGGGTGAATGTGCATTCTAGTTCCAAAACCAACAATTGGAAATAAGCCCCAACAGAGCTTTATCATCTTCTTTTTATGTAGGTGGAACCCAAAACTCCTTTTTGCTTTGGTTGAGGGCGATTCTGGTGCACACCCAACAACACCATGCGAATTGAAAGAAACCCAATTCTACGCATATGGAAGCAAAAAGACGCTGTTTTGTTATTTTGGTCTAATTACATAAACTTTGCGATTTCTGGGTCAATGTGCATTTTCACCAAAGAACACGATTTGAAAAAAGAGAAAGCCAAGATTCTTCTTTCTATGTAGTTGGAAGCCAAAACAACCTGTTTTGCTTTGTTATGGCATTTTACACTTCGCGTTGCTCTTTGTGGGTGAACGAACACGGAAAACAATCCAAGCTTATTCGTCCTCTTTCTATTGAGATGGAACCAAAACACGTGTGCTTGAATTGGGCTGATAACAAACCTTTCACTCTGTGATTTCTGGGTGAATGTGCATTCTAGTTCCAAAACCAACAATTGGAAATAAGCCCCAACAGAGCTTTATCATCTTCTTTTTATGTAGGTGGAACCCAAAACTCCTTTTTGCTTTGGTTGAGGGCGATTCTGGTGCACACCCAACAACACCATGCGAATTGAAAGAAACCCAATCAAAACATTTGTCGTCTTTCTACGCATATGGAAGCAAAAAGACGCTGTTTTGTTATTTTGGTCTAATTACATAAACTTTGCGAATTCTGGGTCAATGTGCATTTTCACCAAAGAACACGATTTGAAAAAAGAGAAAGCCAAGATTCTTCTTTCTATGTAGTTGGAACCCAAAACAACCTGTTTTGCTTTGTTATGGCATTTTACAATTCGCGTTGCTATTTCTGGGTGAAAACCGAAAGAAAAATCCAAGCTTATTCGTCCTCTTTCTATTGAGATGGAACCAAGACTTCTCTCCTTAATTTGGGCTGATAACAAACCTTTCACTGCGATTTTTGGGTGAATGTGCATTCTAACGCGAAAAACAACAATTGGAAATAAGCCCCACCAGAGCTTAATCATCCTCTTTATGCAGACGGAACCCAAAAAGCCTTTTTGCTTTGGTTGGGGGTGATTCTGGTGCACACCATGCGAATTGAAAGAAGCCCAACCAAAGCTTATTCATCGTGTAGAAACGCACATAGAAGCAAAAAGACGGTGTTTTGTTATTTTGGTCTCATTACATACACTTTGCGAATTCTGGGTCAATGTGCATTTTCACCAAAGAACACGACTTGAAATAAGCGGCATCCAAGATTCTTCTTTCTATGTAGTTGGAACCCAAAACAACCTGTTATGCTTTGTTTTGGCATTACACTTTGCTATTTGTGGGTGAATGAACACTGAAACAAACAACACCACCATGCGAATTCAAAGAAGCCCAATCAAAGCTTATTCGTCTTCTTTCTACGCATATGGAAGCAAAAAGACGCTGTTTTGTTATTTTGGTCTAATTACATAAACTTTGCGATTTCTGGGTCAATGTGCATTTTCACCAAAGAACACGACTTGAAATAAGCGGCATCCAAGATTCTTCTTTCTATGTAGTTGGAACCCAAAACAACCTGTTTTGCTTTGTTATGGCATTTTACACTTCGCGTTGCTCTTTGTGGGTGAACAAACACGGAAAACAATCCAAGCTTATTCGTCCTCTTTCTATTGAGATGGAACCAAAACACCTGTGCTTGAATTGGGCTGATAACAAACCTTTCCCTCTGTGATTTCTGGGTGAATGTGCATTCTAGTTCCAAAACCAACAATTGGAAATAAGCCCCAACAGAGCTTTATCATCTTCTTTTTATGTAGGTGGAACCCAAAACTCCTTTTTGCTTTGGTTGAGGGCGATTCTGGTGCACACCCAACAACACCATGCAAATTGAAAGAAGCCCAATCAAAACTTATTCGTCGTCTTTCTACGCATATGGAAGCAAAAAGACGCTGTTTTGTTATTTTGGTCTAATTACATAAACTTTGCGATTTCTGGGTCAATGTGCATTTTCACCAAAGAACACGACTTGAAAAAAGAGAAAGCCAAGATTCTTCTTTCTATGTAGTTGGAAGCCAAAACAACCTGTTTTGCTTTGTTATGGCATTTTACAATTCGCGTTGCTATTTCTGGGTGAATGAAAACCGAAAGAAAAATCCAAGCTTATTCGTCCTCTTTCTATTGAGATGGAACCAAGACTTCTCTCCTTAATTTGGGCTGATAACAAACCTTTCACTCTGCGATTTTTGGGTGAATGTGCATTCTAACGCGAAAAACAACAATTGGAAATAAGCCCCACCAGAGCTTAATCATCCTCTTTATGCAGACGGAACCCAAAAAGCCTTTTTGCTTTGGTTGGGGGTGATTCTGGTGCACACCATGCGAATTGAAAGAAGCCCAACCAAAGCTTATTCATCGTGTAGAAACGCACATAGAAGCGAAAAGACGGTGTTTTGTTATTTTGGTCTCATTACATACACTTTGCGAATTCTGGGTCAATGTGCATTTACATCAAAGAACACGACTTGAAATAAGCACAATCCAAGATTCTTCTTTCTATGTAGATGGAACCCAAAACAACCTGTTATGCTTTGTTTTGGCATTACACTTTGCTATTTGTGGGTGAATGAACACTGAAACAAACAACAACACCATGCCAATTGAAAGAAGCCCAATCAAAGCTTATTCGTCTTCTTTCTAAGCATATGGAAGCAAAAAGACGCTGTTTTGTTATTTTGGTCTAATTACATAAACTTTGCGATTTCTGGGTCAATGTGCATTTTCACCAAAGAACACGACTTGAAATAAGCGGCATCCAAGATTCTTCTTTCTATGTAGTTGGAACCCAAAACAACCTGTTTTGCTTTGTTATGGCATTTTACACTTCGCGTTGCTCTTTGTGGGTGAACGAACACGGAAAACAATCCAAGCTTATTCGCCCTCTTTCTATTGAGATGGAACCAAAACACGTGTGCTTGAATTGGGCTGATAACAAACCTTTCACTCTGTGATTTCTGGGTGAATGTGCATTCTAGTTCCAAAACCAACAATTGGAAATAAGCCCCAACAGAGCTTTATCATCTTCTTTTTATGTAGGTGGAACCCAAAACTCCTTTTTGCTTTGGTTGAGGGCGATTCTGGTGCACACCCAACAACACCATGCAAATTGAAAGAAGCCCAATCAAAACTTATTCGTCGTCTTTCTACGCATATGGAAGCAAAAAGACGCTGTTTTGTTATTTTGGTCTAATTACATAAACTTTGCGATTTCTGGGTCAATGTGCATTTTCACCAAAGAACACGACTTGAAAAAAGAGAAAGCCAAGATTCTTCTTTCTATGTAGTTGGAAGCCAAAACAACCTGTTTTGCTTTGTTATGGCATTTTACAATTCGCGTTGCTATTTCTGGGTGAATGAAAACCGAAAGAAAAATCCAAGCTTATTCGTCCTCTTTCTATTGAGATGGAACCAAGACTTCTCTCCTTAATTTGGGCTGATAACAAACCTTTCACTCTGCGATTTTTGGGTGAATGTGCATTCTAACGCGAAAAACAACAATTGGAAATAAGCCCCACCAGAGCTTAATCATCCTCTTTATGCAGACGGAACCCAAAAAGCCTTTTTGCTTTGGTTGGGGGTGATTCTGGTGCACACCATGCGAATTGAAAGAAGCCCAACCAAAGCTTATTCATCGTGTAGAAACGCACATAGAAGTGAAAAGACGGTGTTTTGTTATTTTGGTCTCATTACATACACTTTGCGAATTCTGGGTCAATGTGCATTTACATCAAAGAACACGACTTGAAATAAGCACAATCCAAGATTCTTCTTTCTATGTAGATGGAACCCAAAACAACCTGTTATGCTTTGTTTTGGCATTACACTTTGCTATTTGTGGGTGAATGAACACTGAAACAAACAACAACACCATGCCAATTGAAAGAAGCCCAATCAAAGCTTATTCGTCTTCTTTCTACGCATATGGAAGCAAAAAGACGCTGTTTTGTTATTTTGGTCTAATTACATAAACTTTGCGATTTCTGGGTCAATCTGCATTTTCACCAAAGAACACGACTTGAAATAAGCGGCATCCAAGATTCTTCTTTCTATGTAGTTGCAACCCAAAACAACCTGTTTTGCTTTGTTATGGCATTTTACACTTCGCGTTGCTCTTTCTGGGTGAACGAACACGGAAAACAATCCAAGCTTATTCGTCCTCTTTCTATTGAGATGGAACCAAAACACCTGTGCTTGAATTAGGCTGATAACAAACCTTTCACTCTGTGATTTCTGGGTGAATGTGCATTCTAGTTCCAAAACCAACAATTGGAAATAAGCCCCAACAGAGCTTTATCATCTTCTTTTTATGTAGGTGGAACCCAAAACTCCTTTTTGCTTTGGTTGAGGGCGATTCTGGTGCACACCCAACAACACCATGCGAATTGAAAGAAACCCAATTCTACGCATATGGAAGCAAAAAGACGCTGTTTTGTTATTTTGGTCTAATTACATAAACTTTGCGATTTCTGGGTCAATGTGCATTTTCACCAAAGAACACGATTTGAAAAAAGAGAAAGCCAAGATTCTTCTTTCTATGTAGTTGGAACCCAAAACAACCTGTTTTGCTTTGTTATGGCATTTTACAATTCGCGTTGCTATTTCTGGGTGAATGAAAACCGAAAGAAAAATCCAAGCTTATTCGTCCTCTTTCTATTGAGATGGAACCAAGACTTCTCTCCTTAATTTGGGCTGATAACAAACCTTTCACTCTGCAATTTTTGGGTGAATGTGCATTCTAACGCGAAAAACAACAATTGGAAATAAGCCCCACCAGAGCTTAATCATCCTCTTTATGCAGACGGAACCCAAAAAGCCTTTTTGCTTTGACTTGAAATAAGCGGCATCCAAGATTCTTCTTTCTATGTAGTTGGAACCCAAAACAACCTGTTATGCTTTGTTTTGGCATTACACTTTGCTATTTGTGGGTGAATGAACACTGAAACAAACAACACCACCATGCGAATTGAAAGAAGCCCAATCAAAGCTTATTCTTTCTACGCATATGGAAGCAAAAAGACGCTGTTTTGTTATTTTGGTCTAATTACATAAACTTTGCGATTTCTGGGTCAATGTGCATTTTCACCAAAGAACACGACATGAAATAAGCGGCATCCAAGATTCTTCTTTCTATGTAGTTGGAACCCAAAACAAACTGTTTTGCTTTGTTATGGCATTTTACACTTCGCGTTGCTCTTTCTGGGTGAACGAACACGGAAAACAATCCAAGCTTATTCGCCCTCTTTCTATTGAGATGGAACCAAAACACGTGTGCTTGAATTGGGCTGATAACAAACCTTTCACTCTGTGATTTCTGGGTGAATGTGCATTCTAGTTCCAAAACCAACAATTGGAAATAAGCCCCAACAGAGCTTTATCATCTTCTTTTTATGTAGGTGGAACCCAAAACTCCTTTTTGCTTTGGTTGAGGGCGATTCTGGTGCACACCCAACAACACCATGCGAATTGAAAGAAACCCAATTCTACGCATATGGAAGCAAAAAGACGCTGTTTTCTTATTTTGGTCTAATTACATAAACTTTGCGATTTCTGGGTCAATGTGCATTTTCACCAAAGAACACGATTTGAAAAAAGAGAAAGCCAAGATTCTTCTTTCTATGTAGTTGGAACCCAAAACAACCTGTTTTGCTTTGTTATGGCATTTTACAATTCGCGTTGCTATTTCTGGGTGAATGAAAACCGAAAGAAAAATCCAAGCTTATTCGTCCTCTTTCTATTGAGATGGAACCAAGACTTCTCTCCTTAATTTGGGCTGATAACAAACCTTTCACTCTGCAATTTTTGGGTGAATGTGCATTCTAACGCGAAAAACAACAATTGGAAATAAGCCCCACCAGAGCTTAATCATCCTCTTTATGCAGACGGAACCCAAAAAGCCTTTTTGCTTTGACTTGAAATAAGCGGCATCCAAGATTCTTCTTTCTATGTAGTTGGAACCCAAAACAACCTGTTATGCTTTGTTTTGGCATTACACTTTGCTATTTGTGGGTGAATGAACACTGAAACAAACAACACCACCATGCGAATTGAAAGAAGCCCAATCAAAGCTTATTCTTTCTACGCATATGGAAGCAAAAAGACGCTGTTTTGTTATTTTGGTCTAATTACATAAACTTTGCGATTTCTGGGTCAATGTGCATTTTCACCAAAGAACACGACATGAAATAAGCGGCATCCAAGATTCTTCTTTCTATGTAGTTGGAACCCAAAACAAACTGTTTTGCTTTGTTATGGCATTTTACACTTCGCGTTGCTCTTTCTGGGTGAACGAACACGGAAAACAATCCAAGCTTATTCGCCCTCTTTCTATTGAGATGGAACCAAAACACGTGTGCTTGAATTGGGCTGATAACAAACCTTTCACTCTGTGATTTCTGGGTGAATGTGCATTCTAGTTCCAAAACCAACAATTGGAAATAAGCCCCAACAGAGCTTTATCATCTTCTTTTTATGTAGGTGGAACCCAAAACTCCTTTTTGCTTTGGTTGAGGGCGATTCTGGTGCACACCCAACAACACCATGCGAATTGAAAGAAACCCAATTCTACGCATATGGAAGCAAAAAGACGCTGTTTTCTTATTTTGGTCTAATTACATAAACTTTGCGATTTCTGGGTCAATGTGCATTTTCACCAAAGAACACGATTTGAAAAAAGAGAAAGCCAAGATTCTTCTTTCTATGTAGTTGGAACCCAAAACAACCTGTTTTGCTTTGTTATGGCATTTTACAATTCGCGTTGCTATTTCTGGGTGAATGAAAACCGAAAGAAAAATCCAAGCTTATTCGTCCTCTTTCTATTGAGATGGAACCAAGACTTCTCTCCTTAATTTGGGCTGATAACAAACCTTTCACTCTGCAATTTTTGGGTGAATGTGCATTCTAACGCGAAAAACAACAATTGGAAATAAGCCCCACCAGAGCTTAATCATCCTCTTTATGCAGACGGAACCCAAAAAGCCTTTTTGCTTTGACTTGAAATAAGCGGCATCCAAGATTCTTCTTTCTATGTAGTTGGAACCCAAAACAACCTGTTATGCTTTGTTTTGGCATTACACTTTGCTATTTGTGGGTGAATGAACACTGAAACAAACAACACCACCATGCGAATTGAAAGAAGCCCAATCAAAGCTTATTCTTTCTACGCATATGGAAGCAAAAAGACGCTGTTTTGTTATTTTGGTCTAATTACATAAACTTTGCGATTTCTGGGTCAATGTGCATTTTCACCAAAGAACACGACATGAAATAAGCGGCATCCAAGATTCTTCTTTCTATGTAGTTGGAACCCAAAACAACCTGTTTTGCTTTGTTATGGCATTTTACACTTCGCGTTGCTCTTTCTGGGTGAACGAACACGGAAAACAATCCAAGCTTATTCGTCCTCTTTCTACTGAGATGGAACCAAAACACGTGTGCTTGAATTGGGCTGATAACAAACCTTTCACTCTGTAATTTCTGGGTGAATGTGCATTCTAGTTCCAAAACCAACAATTGGAAATAAGCCCCAACAGAGCTTTATCATCTTCTTTTTATGTAGGTGGAACCCAAAACTCCTTTTTGCTTTGGTTGAGGGCGATTCTGGTGCACACCCAACAACACCATGCGAATTGAAAGAAACCCAATTCTACGCATATGGAAGCAAAAAGACGCTGTTTTGTTATTTTGGTCTAATTACATAAACTTTGCGATTTCTGGGTCAATGTGCATTTTCACCAAAGAACACGATTTGAAAAAAGAGAAAGCCAAGATTCTTCTTTCTATGTAGTTGGAACCCAAAACAACCTGTTTTGCTTTGTTATGGCATTTTACAATTCGCGTTGCTATTTCTGGGTGAATGAAAACCGAAAGAAAAATCCAAGCTTATTCGTCCTCTTTCTATTGAGATGGAACCAAGACTTCTCTCCTTAATTTGGGCTGATAACAAACCTTTCACTCTGCAATTTTTGGGTGAATGTGCATTCTAACGCGAAAAACAACAATTGGAAATAAGCCCCACCAGAGCTTAATCATCCTCTTTATGCAGACGGAACCCAAAAAGCCTTTTTGCTTTGACTTGAAATAAGCGGCATCCAAGATTCTTCTTTCTATGTAGTTGGAACCCAAAACAACCTGTTATGCTTTGTTTTGGCATTACACTTTGCTATTTGTGGGTGAATGAACACTGAAACAAACAACACCACCATGCGAATTGAAAGAAGCCCAATCAAAGCTTATTCTTTCTACGCATATGGAAGCAAAAAGACGCTGTTTTGTTATTTTGGTCTAATTACATAAACTTTGCGATTTCTGGGTCAATGTGCATTTTCACCAAAGAACACGACATGAAATAAGCGGCATCCAAGATTCTTCTTTCTATGTAGTTGGAACCCAAAACAAACTGTTTTGCTTTGTTATGGCATTTTACACTTCGCGTTGCTCTTTGTGGGTGAACAAACACGGAAAACAATCCAAGCTTATTCGTCCTCTTTCTATTGAGATGGAACCAAAACACCTGTGCTTGAATTCGGCTGATAACAAACCTTTCCCTCTGTGATTTCTGGGTGAATGTGCATTCTAGTTCCAAAACCAACAATTGGAAATAAGCCCCAACAGAGCTTTATCATCTTCTTTTTATGTAGGTGGAACCCAAAACTCCTTTTTGCTTTGGTTGAGGGCGATTCTGGTGCACACCCAACAACACCATGCGAATTGAAAGAAACCCAATTCTACGCATATGGAAGCAAAAAGACGCTGTTTTGTTATTTTGGTCTAATTACATAAACTTTGCGATTTCTGGGTCAATGTGCATTTTCACCAAAGAACACGATTTGAAAAAAGAGAAAGCCAAGATTCTTCTTTCTATGTAGTTGGAACCCAAAACAACCTGTTTTGCTTTGTTATGGCATTTTACAATTCGCGTTGCTATTTCTGGGTGAATGAAAACCGAAAGAAAAATCCAAGCTTATTCGTCCTCTTTCTATTGAGATGGAACCAAGACTTCTCTCCTTAATTTGGGCTGATAACAAACCTTTCACTCTGCAATTTTTGGGTGAATGTGCATTCTAACGCGAAAAACAACAATTGGAAATAAGCCCCACCAGAGCTTAATCATCCTCTTTATGCAGACGGAACCCAAAAAGCCTTTTTGCTTTGACTTGAAATAAGCGGCATCCAAGATTCTTCTTTCTATGTAGTTGGAACCCAAAACAACCTGTTATGCTTTGTTTTGGCATTACACTTTGCTATTTGTGGGTGAATGAACACTGAAACAAACAACACCACCATGCGAATTGAAAGAAGCCCAATCAAAGCTTATTCTTTCTACGCATATGGAAGCAAAAAGACGCTGTTTTGTTATTTTGGTCTAATTACATAAACTTTGCGATTTCTGGGTCAATGTGCATTTTCACCAAAGAACACGACATGAGATAAGCGGCATCCAAGATTCTTCTTTCTATGTAGTTGGAACCCAAAACAAACTGTTTTGCTTTGTTATGGCATTTTACACTTCGCGTTGCTCTTTCTGGGTGAACGAACACGGAAAACAATCCAAGCTTATTCGCCCTCTTTCTATTGAGATGGAACCAAAACACGTGTGCTTGAATTGGGCTGATAACAAACCTTTCACTCTGTGATTTCTGGGTGAATGTGCATTCTAGTTCCAAAACCAACAATTGGAAATAAGCCCCAACAGAGCTTTATCATCTTCTTTTTATGTAGGTGGAACCCAAAACTCCTTTTTGCTTTGGTTGAGGGCGATTCTGGTGCACACCCAACAACACCATGCGAATTGAAAGAAACCCAATTCTACGCATATGGAAGCAAAAAGACGCTGTTTTGTTATTTTGGTCTAATTACATAAACTTTGCGATTTCTGGGTCAATGTGCATTTTCACCAAAGAACACGATTTGAAAAAAGAGAAAGCCAAGATTCTTCTTTCTATGTAGTTGGAACCCAAAACAACCTGTTTTGCTTTGTTATGGCATTTTACAATTCGCGTTGCTATTTCTGGGTGAATGAAAACCGAAAGAAAAATCCAAGCTTATTCGTCCTCTTTCTATTGAGATGGAACCAAGACTTCTCTCCTTAATTTGGGCTGATAACAAACCTTTCACTCTGCAATTTTTGGGTGAATGTGCATTCTAACGCGAAAAACAACAATTGGAAATAAGCCCCACCAGAGCTTAATCATCCTCTTTATGCAGACGGAACCCAAAAAGCCTTTTTGCTTTGACTTGAAATAAGCGGCATCCAAGATTCTTCTTTCTATGTAGTTGGAACCCAAAACAACCTGTTATGCTTTGTTTTGGCATTACACTTTGCTATTTGTGGGTGAATGAACACTGAAACAAACAACACCACCATGCGAATTGAAAGAAGCCCAATCAAAGCTTATTCTTTCTACGCATATGGAAGCAAAAAGACGCTGTTTTGTTATTTTGGTCTAATTACATAAACTTTGCGATTTCTGGGTCAATGTGCATTTTCACCAAAGAACACGACATGAAATAAGCGGCATCCAAGATTCTTCTTTCTATGTAGTTGGAACCCAAAACAAACTGTTTTGCTTTGTTATGGCATTTTACACTTCGCGTTGCTCTTTGTGGGTGAACAAACACGGAAAACAATCCAAGCTTATTCGTCCTCTTTCTATTGAGATGGAACCAAAACACCTGTGCTTGAATTGGGCTGATAACAAACCTTTCCCTCTGTGATTTCTGGGTGAATGTGCATTCTAGTTCCAAAACCAACAATTGGAAATAAGCCCCAACAGAGCTTTATCATCTTCTTTTTATGTAGGTGGAACCCAAAACTCCTTTTTGCTTTGGTTGAGGGCGATTCTGGTGCACACCCAACAACACCATGCGAATTGAAAGAAACCCAATTCTACGCATATGGAAGCAAAAAGACGCTGTTTTGTTATTTTGGTCTAATTACATAAACTTTGCGATTTCTGGGTCAATGTGCATTTTCACCAAAGAACACGATTTGAAAAAAGAGAAAGCCAAGATTCTTCTTTCTATGTAGTTGGAACCCAAAACAACCTGTTTTGCTTTGTTATGGCATTTTACAATTCGCGTTGCTATTTCTGGGTGAATGAAAACCGAAAGAAAAATCCAAGCTTATTCGTCCTCTTTCTATTGAGATGGAACCAAGACTTCTCTCCTTAATTTGGGCTGATAACAAACCTTTCACTCTGCAATTTTTGGGTGAATGTGCATTCTAACGCGAAAAACAACAATTGGAAATAAGCCCCACCAGAGCTTAATCATCCTCTTTATGCAGACGGAACCCAAAAAGCCTTTTTGCTTTGACTTGAAATAAGCGGCATCCAAGATTCTTCTTTCTATGTAGTTGGAACCCAAAACAACCTGTTATGCTTTGTTTTGGCATTACACTTTGCTATTTGTGGGTGAATGAACACTGAAACAAACAACACCACCATGCGAATTGAAAGAAGCCCAATCAAAGCTTATTCTTTCTACGCATATGGAAGCAAAAAGACGCTGTTTTGTTATTTTGGTCTAATTACATAAACTTTGCGATTTCTGGGTCAATGTGCATTTTCACCAAAGAACACGACATGAAATAAGCGGCATCCAAGATTCTTCTTTCTATGTAGTTGGAACCCAAAACAAACTGTTTTGCTTTGTTATGGCATTTTACACTTCGCGTTGCTCTTTCTGGGTGAACGAACACGGAAAACAATCCAAGCTTATTCGCCCTCTTTCTATTGAGATGGAACCAAAACACGTGTGCTTGAATTGGGCTGATAACAAACCTTTCACTCTGTGATTTCTGGGTGAATGTGCATTCTAGTTCCAAAACCAACAATTGGAAATAAGCCCCAACAGAGCTTTATCATCTTCTTTTTATGTAGGTGGAACCCAAAACTCCTTTTTGCTTTGGTTGAGGGCGATTCTGGTGCACACCCAACAACACCATGCGAATTGAAAGAAACCCAATTCTACGCATATGGAAGCAAAAAGACGCTGTTTTCTTATTTTGGTCTAATTACATAAACTTTGCGATTTCTGGGTCAATGTGCATTTTCACCAAAGAACACGATTTGAAAAAAGAGAAAGCCAAGATTCTTCTTTCTATGTAGTTGGAACCCAAAACAACCTGTTTTGCTTTGTTATGGCATTTTACAATTCGCGTTGCTATTTCTGGGTGAATGAAAACCGAAAGAAAAATCCAAGCTTATTCGTCCTCTTTCTATTGAGATGGAACCAAGACTTCTCTCCTTAATTTGGGCTGATAACAAACCTTTCACTCTGCAATTTTTGGGTGAATGTGCATTCTAACGCGAAAAACAACAATTGGAAATAAGCCCCACCAGAGCTTAATCATCCTCTTTATGCAGACGGAACCCAAAAAGCCTTTTTGCTTTGACTTGAAATAAGCGGCATCCAAGATTCTTCTTTCTATGTAGTTGGAACCCAAAACAACCTGTTATGCTTTGTTTTGGCATTACACTTTGCTATTTGTGGGTGAATGAACACTGAAACAAACAACACCACCATGCGAATTGAAAGAAGCCCAATCAAAGCTTATTCTTTCTACGCATATGGAAGCAAAAAGACGCTGTTTTGTTATTTTGGTCTAATTACATAAACTTTGCGATTTCTGGGTCAATGTGCATTTTCACCAAAGAACACGACATGAAATAAGCGGCATCCAAGATTCTTCTTTCTATGTAGTTGGAACCCAAAACAAACTGTTTTGCTTTGTTATGGCATTTTACACTTCGCGTTGCTCTTTCTGGGTGAACGAACACGGAAAACAATCCAAGCTTATTCGCCCTCTTTCTATTGAGATGGAACCAAAACACGTGTGCTTGAATTGGGCTGATAACAAACCTTTCACTCTGTGATTTCTGGGTGAATGTGCATTCTAGTTCCAAAACCAACAATTGGAAATAAGCCCCAACAGAGCTTTATCATCTTCTTTTTATGTAGGTGGAACCCAAAACTCCTTTTTGCTTTGGTTGAGGGCGATTCTGGTGCACACCCAACAACACCATGCGAATTGAAAGAAACCCAATTCTACGCATATGGAAGCAAAAAGACGCTGTTTTCTTATTTTGGTCTAATTACATAAACTTTGCGATTTCTGGGTCAATGTGCATTTTCACCAAAGAACACGATTTGAAAAAAGAGAAAGCCAAGATTCTTCTTTCTATGTAGTTGGAACCCAAAACAACCTGTTTTGCTTTGTTATGGCATTTTACAATTCGCGTTGCTATTTCTGGGTGAATGAAAACCGAAAGAAAAATCCAAGCTTATTCGTCCTCTTTCTATTGAGATGGAACCAAGACTTCTCTCCTTAATTTGGGCTGATAACAAACCTTTCACTCTGCAATTTTTGGGTGAATGTGCATTCTAACGCGAAAAACAACAATTGGAAATAAGCCCCACCAGAGCTTAATCATCCTCTTTATGCAGACGGAACCCAAAAAGCCTTTTTGCTTTGACTTGAAATAAGCGGCATCCAAGATTCTTCTTTCTATGTAGTTGGAACCCAAAACAACCTGTTATGCTTTGTTTTGGCATTACACTTTGCTATTTGTGGGTGAATGAACACTGAAACAAACAACACCACCATGCGAATTGAAAGAAGCCCAATCAAAGCTTATTCTTTCTACGCATATGGAAGCAAAAAGACGCTGTTTTGTTATTTTGGTCTAATTACATAAACTTTGCGATTTCTGGGTCAATGTGCATTTTCACCAAAGAACACGACATGAAATAAGCGGCATCCAAGATTCTTCTTTCTATGTAGTTGGAACCCAAAACAACCTGTTTTGCTTTGTTATGGCATTTTACACTTCGCGTTGCTCTTTCTGGGTGAACGAACACGGAAAACAATCCAAGCTTATTCGTCCTCTTTCTACTGAGATGGAACCAAAACACGTGTGCTTGAATTGGGCTGATAACAAACCTTTCACTCTGTAATTTCTGGGTGAATGTGCATTCTAGTTCCAAAACCAACAATTGGAAATAAGCCCCAACAGAGCTTTATCATCTTCTTTTTATGTAGGTGGAACCCAAAACTCCTTTTTGCTTTGGTTGAGGGCGATTCTGGTGCACACCCAACAACACCATGCGAATTGAAAGAAACCCAATTCTACGCATATGGAAGCAAAAAGACGCTGTTTTGTTATTTTGGTCTAATTACATAAACTTTGCGATTTCTGGGTCAATGTGCATTTTCACCAAAGAACACGATTTGAAAAAAGAGAAAGCCAAGATTCTTCTTTCTATGTAGTTGGAACCCAAAACAACCTGTTTTGCTTTGTTATGGCATTTTACAATTCGCGTTGCTATTTCTGGGTGAATGAAAACCGAAAGAAAAATCCAAGCTTATTCGTCCTCTTTCTATTGAGATGGAACCAAGACTTCTCTCCTTAATTTGGGCTGATAACAAACCTTTCACTCTGCAATTTTTGGGTGAATGTGCATTCTAACGCGAAAAACAACAATTGGAAATAAGCCCCACCAGAGCTTAATCATCCTCTTTATGCAGACGGAACCCAAAAAGCCTTTTTGCTTTGACTTGAAATAAGCGGCATCCAAGATTCTTCTTTCTATGTAGTTGGAACCCAAAACAACCTGTTATGCTTTGTTTTGGCATTACACTTTGCTATTTGTGGGTGAATGAACACTGAAACAAACAACACCACCATGCGAATTGAAAGAAGCCCAATCAAAGCTTATTCTTTCTACGCATATGGAAGCAAAAAGACGCTGTTTTGTTATTTTGGTCTAATTACATAAACTTTGCGATTTCTGGGTCAATGTGCATTTTCACCAAAGAACACGACATGAAATAAGCGGCATCCAAGATTCTTCTTTCTATGTAGTTGGAACCCAAAACAAACTGTTTTGCTTTGTTATGGCATTTTACACTTCGCGTTGCTCTTTGTGGGTGAACAAACACGGAAAACAATCCAAGCTTATTCGTCCTCTTTCTATTGAGATGGAACCAAAACACCTGTGCTTGAATTCGGCTGATAACAAACCTTTCCCTCTGTGATTTCTGGGTGAATGTGCATTCTAGTTCCAAAACCAACAATTGGAAATAAGCCCCAACAGAGCTTTATCATCTTCTTTTTATGTAGGTGGAACCCAAAACTCCTTTTTGCTTTGGTTGAGGGCGATTCTGGTGCACACCCAACAACACCATGCGAATTGAAAGAAACCCAATTCTACGCATATGGAAGCAAAAAGACGCTGTTTTGTTATTTTGGTCTAATTACATAAACTTTGCGATTTCTGGGTCAATGTGCATTTTCACCAAAGAACACGATTTGAAAAAAGAGAAAGCCAAGATTCTTCTTTCTATGTAGTTGGAACCCAAAACAACCTGTTTTGCTTTGTTATGGCATTTTACAATTCGCGTTGCTATTTCTGGGTGAATGAAAACCGAAAGAAAAATCCAAGCTTATTCGTCCTCTTTCTATTGAGATGGAACCAAGACTTCTCTCCTTAATTTGGGCTGATAACAAACCTTTCACTCTGCAATTTTTGGGTGAATGTGCATTCTAACGCGAAAAACAACAATTGGAAATAAGCCCCACCAGAGCTTAATCATCCTCTTTATGCAGACGGAACCCAAAAAGCCTTTTTGCTTTGACTTGAAATAAGCGGCATCCAAGATTCTTCTTTCTATGTAGTTGGAACCCAAAACAACCTGTTATGCTTTGTTTTGGCATTACACTTTGCTATTTGTGGGTGAATGAACACTGAAACAAACAACACCACCATGCGAATTGAAAGAAGCCCAATCAAAGCTTATTCTTTCTACGCATATGGAAGCAAAAAGACGCTGTTTTGTTATTTTGGTCTAATTACATAAACTTTGCGATTTCTGGGTCAATGTGCATTTTCACCAAAGAACACGACATGAGATAAGCGGCATCCAAGATTCTTCTTTCTATGTAGTTGGAACCCAAAACAAACTGTTTTGCTTTGTTATGGCATTTTACACTTCGCGTTGCTCTTTCTGGGTGAACGAACACGGAAAACAATCCAAGCTTATTCGCCCTCTTTCTATTGAGATGGAACCAAAACACGTGTGCTTGAATTGGGCTGATAACAAACCTTTCACTCTGTGATTTCTGGGTGAATGTGCATTCTAGTTCCAAAACCAACAATTGGAAATAAGCCCCAACAGAGCTTTATCATCTTCTTTTTATGTAGGTGGAACCCAAAACTCCTTTTTGCTTTGGTTGAGGGCGATTCTGGTGCACACCCAACAACACCATGCGAATTGAAAGAAACCCAATTCTACGCATATGGAAGCAAAAAGACGCTGTTTTGTTATTTTGGTCTAATTACATAAACTTTGCGATTTCTGGGTCAATGTGCATTTTCACCAAAGAACACGATTTGAAAAAAGAGAAAGCCAAGATTCTTCTTTCTATGTAGTTGGAACCCAAAACAACCTGTTTTGCTTTGTTATGGCATTTTACAATTCGCGTTGCTATTTCTGGGTGAATGAAAACCGAAAGAAAAATCCAAGCTTATTCGTCCTCTTTCTATTGAGATGGAACCAAGACTTCTCTCCTTAATTTGGGCTGATAACAAACCTTTCACTCTGCAATTTTTGGGTGAATGTGCATTCTAACGCGAAAAACAACAATTGGAAATAAGCCCCACCAGAGCTTAATCATCCTCTTTATGCAGACGGAACCCAAAAAGCCTTTTTGCTTTGACTTGAAATAAGCGGCATCCAAGATTCTTCTTTCTATGTAGTTGGAACCCAAAACAACCTGTTATGCTTTGTTTTGGCATTACACTTTGCTATTTGTGGGTGAATGAACACTGAAACAAACAACACCACCATGCGAATTGAAAGAAGCCCAATCAAAGCTTATTCTTTCTACGCATATGGAAGCAAAAAGACGCTGTTTTGTTATTTTGGTCTAATTACATAAACTTTGCGATTTCTGGGTCAATGTGCATTTTCACCAAAGAACACGACATGAAATAAGCGGCATCCAAGATTCTTCTTTCTATGTAGTTGGAACCCAAAACAAACTGTTTTGCTTTGTTATGGCATTTTACACTTCGCGTTGCTCTTTGTGGGTGAACAAACACGGAAAACAATCCAAGCTTATTCGTCCTCTTTCTATTGAGATGGAACCAAAACACCTGTGCTTGAATTGGGCTGATAACAAACCTTTCCCTCTGTGATTTCTGGGTGAATGTGCATTCTAGTTCCAAAACCAACAATTGGAAATAAGCCCCAACAGAGCTTTATCATCTTCTTTTTATGTAGGTGGAACCCAAAACTCCTTTTTGCTTTGGTTGAGGGCGATTCTGGTGCACACCCAACAACACCATGCGAATTGAAAGAAACCCAATTCTACGCATATGGAAGCAAAAAGACGCTGTTTTGTTATTTTGGTCTAATTACATAAACTTTGCGATTTCTGGGTCAATGTGCATTTTCACCAAAGAACACGATTTGAAAAAAGAGAAAGCCAAGATTCTTCTTTCTATGTAGTTGGAACCCAAAACAACCTGTTTTGCTTTGTTATGGCATTTTACAATTCGCGTTGCTATTTCTGGGTGAATGAAAACCGAAAGAAAAATCCAAGCTTATTCGTCCTCTTTCTATTGAGATGGAACCAAGACTTCTCTCCTTAATTTGGGCTGATAACAAACCTTTCACTCTGCAATTTTTGGGTGAATGTGCATTCTAACGCGAAAAACAACAATTGGAAATAAGCCCCACCAGAGCTTAATCATCCTCTTTATGCAGACGGAACCCAAAAAGCCTTTTTGCTTTGACTTGAAATAAGCGGCATCCAAGATTCTTCTTTCTATGTAGTTGGAACCCAAAACAACCTGTTATGCTTTGTTTTGGCATTACACTTTGCTATTTGTGGGTGAATGAACACTGAAACAAACAACACCACCATGCGAATTGAAAGAAGCCCAATCAAAGCTTATTCTTTCTACGCATATGGAAGCAAAAAGACGCTGTTTTGTTATTTTGGTCTAATTACATAAACTTTGCGATTTCTGGGTCAATGTGCATTTTCACCAAAGAACACGACATGAGATAAGCGGCATCCAAGATTCTTCTTTCTATGTAGTTGGAACCCAAAACAAACTGTTTTGCTTTGTTATGGCATTTTACACTTCGCGTTGCTCTTTCTGGGTGAACGAACACGGAAAACAATCCAAGCTTATTCGCCCTCTTTCTATTGAGATGGAACCAAAACACGTGTGCTTGAATTGGGCTGATAACAAACCTTTCACTCTGTGATTTCTGGGTGAATGTGCATTCTAGTTCCAAAACCAACAATTGGAAATAAGCCCCAACAGAGCTTTATCATCTTCTTTTTATGTAGGTGGAACCCAAAACTCCTTTTTGCTTTGGTTGAGGGCGATTCTGGTGCACACCCAACAACACCATGCGAATTGAAAGAAACCCAATTCTACGCATATGGAAGCAAAAAGACGCTGTTTTGTTATTTTGGTCTAATTACATAAACTTTGCGATTTCTGGGTCAATGTGCATTTTCACCAAAGAACACGATTTGAAAAAAGAGAAAGCCAAGATTCTTCTTTCTATGTAGTTGGAACCCAAAACAACCTGTTTTGCTTTGTTATGGCATTTTACAATTCGCGTTGCTATTTCTGGGTGAATGAAAACCGAAAGAAAAATCCAAGCTTATTCGTCCTCTTTCTATTGAGATGGAACCAAGACTTCTCTCCTTAATTTGGGCTGATAACAAACCTTTCACTCTGCAATTTTTGGGTGAATGTGCATTCTAACGCGAAAAACAACAATTGGAAATAAGCCCCACCAGAGCTTAATCATCCTCTTTATGCAGACGGAACCCAAAAAGCCTTTTTGCTTTGACTTGAAATAAGCGGCATCCAAGATTCTTCTTTCTATGTAGTTGGAACCCAAAACAACCTGTTATGCTTTGTTTTGGCATTACACTTTGCTATTTGTGGGTGAATGAACACTGAAACAAACAACACCACCATGCGAATTGAAAGAAGCCCAATCAAAGCTTATTCTTTCTACGCATATGGAAGCAAAAAGACGCTGTTTTGTTATTTTGGTCTAATTACATAAACTTTGCGATTTCTGGGTCAATGTGAATTTTCACCAAAGAACACGACATGAAATAAGCGGCATCCAAGATTCTTCTTTCTATGTAGTTGGAACCCAAAACAAACTGTTTTGCTTTGTTATGGCATTTTACACTTCGCGTTGCTCTTTCTGGGTGAACGAACACGGAAAACAATCCAAGCTTATTCGCCCTCTTTCTATTGAGATGGAACCAAAACACGTGTGCTTGAATTGGGCTGATAACAAACCTTTCACTCTGTGATTTCTGGGTGAATGTGCATTCTAGTTCCAAAACCAACAATTGGAAATAAGCCCCAACAGAGCTTTATCATCTTCTTTTTATGTAGGTGGAACCCAAAACTCCTTTTTGCTTTGGTTGAGGGCGATTCTGGTGCACACCCAACAACACCATGCGAATTGAAAGAAACCCAATTCTACGCATATGGAAGCAAAAAGACGCTGTGTTGTTATTTTGGTCTAATTACATAAACTTTGCGATTTCTGGGTCAATGTGCATTTTCACCAAAGAACACGATTTGAAAAAAGAGAAAGCCAAGATTCTTCTTTCTATGTAGTTGGAACCCAAAACAACCTGTTTTGCTTTGTTATGGCATTTTACAATTCGCGTTGCTATTTCTGGGTGAATGAAAACCGAAAGAAAAATCCAAGCTTATTCGTCCTCTTTCTATTGAGATGGAACCAAGACTTCTCTCGTTAATTTGGGCTGATAACAAACCTTTCACTCTGCAATTTTTGGGTGAATGTGCATTCTAACGCGAAAAACAACAATTGGAAATAAGCCCCACCAGAGCTTAATCATCCTCTTTATGCAGACGGAACCCAAAAAGCCTTTTTACTTTGACTTGAAATAAGCGGCATCCAAGATTCTTCTTTCTATGTAGTTGGAACCCAAAACAACCTGTTATGCTTTGTTTTGGCATTACACTTTGCTATTTGTGGGTGAATGAACACTGAAACAAACAACACCACCATGCGAATTGAAAGAAGCCCAATCAAAGCTTATTCTTTCTACGCATATGGAAGCAAAAAGACGCTGTTTTGTTATTTTGGTCTAATTACATAAACTTTGCGATTTCTGGGTCAATGTGCATTTTCACCAAAGAACACGACTTGAAATAAGCGGCATCCAAGATTCTTCTTTCTATGTAGTTGGAACCCAAAACAACCTGTTTTGCTTTGTTATGGCATTTTACACTTCGCGTTGCTCTTTCTGGGTGAACGAACACGGAAAACAATCCAAGCTTATTCGTCCTCTTTCTATTGAGATGGAACCAAAACACCTGTGCTTGAATTGGGCTGATAACAAACCTTTCACTCTGTAATTTCTGGGTGAATGTGCATTCTAGTTCCAAAACCAACAATTGGAAATAAGCCCCAACAGAGCTTTATCATCTTCTTTTTATGTAGGTGGAACCCAAAACTCCTTTTTGGTTGGTTGAGGGCGATTCTGGTGCACACCCAACAACACCATGCGAATTGAAAGAAACCCAATTCTACGCATATGGAAGCAAAAAGACGCTGTTTTGTTATTTTGGTCTAATTACATAAACTTTGCGATTTCTGGGTCAATGTGCATTTTCACCAAAGAACACGATTTGAAAAAAGAGAAAGCCAAGATTCTTCTTTCTATGTAGTTGGAACCCAAAACAACCTGTTTTGCTTTGTTATGGCATTTTACAATTCGCGTTGCTATTTCTGGGTGAATGAAAACCGAAAGAAAAATCCAAGCTTATTCGTCCTCTTTCTATTGAGATGGAACCAAGACTTCTCTCCTTAATTTGGGCTGATAACAAACCTTTCACTCTGCAATTTTTGGGTGAATGTGCATTCTAACGCGAAAAACAACAATTGGAAATAAGCCCCACCAGAGCTTAATCATCCTCTTTATGCAGACGGAACCCAAAAAGCCTTTTTGCTTTGGTTGGGGGTGATTCGGGTGCACACCATGCGAATTGAAAGAAGCCCAATCAAAGCTTATTCATCGTGTAGAAAGACACGCACATAGAAGCGAAAAGACGGTGTTTTGTTATTTTGGTCTCATTACATAAACTTTGCGAATTCTGGGTCAATGTGCATTTTCACCAAAGAACACGACTTGAAATAAGCGGCATCCAAGAAGATTCTTTCTATGTAGTTGGAACCCAAAACAACCTGTTATGCTTTGTTTTGGCATTACACTTTGCTATTTGTGGGTGAATGAACACTGAAACAAACAACACCACCATGCGAATTGAAAGAAGCCCAATCAAAGCTTATTCTTTCTACGCATATGGAAGCAAAAAGACGCTGTTTTGTTATTTTGGTCTAATTACATAAACTTTGCGATTTCTGGGTCAATGTGCATTTTCACCAAAGAACACGACATGAAATAAGCGGCATCCAAGATTCTTCTTTCTATGTAGTTGGAACCCAAAACAAACTGTTTTGCTTTGTTATGGCATTTTACACTTCGCGTTGCTCTTTCTGGGTGAACGAACACGGAAAACAATCCAAGCTTATTCGCCCTCTTTCTATTGAGATGGAACCAAAACACGTGTGCTTGAATTGGGCTGATAACAAACCTTTCACTCTGTGATTTCTGGGTGAATGTGCATTCTAGTTCCAAAACCAACAATTGGAAATAAGCCCCAACAGAGCTTTATCATCTTCTTTTTATGTAGGTGGAACCCAAAACTCCTTTTTGCTTTGGTTGAGGGCGATTCTGGTGCACACCCAACAACACCATGCGAATTGAAAGAAACCCAATTCTACGCATATGGAAGCAAAAAGACGCTGTTTTGTTATTTTGGTCTAATTACATAAACTTTGCGATTTCTGGGTCAATGTGCATTTTCACCAAAGAACACGATTTGAAAAAAGAGAAAGCCAAGATTCTTCTTTCTATGTAGTTGGAACCCAAAACAACCTGTTTTGCTTTGTTATGGCATTTTACAATTCGCGTTGCGATTTCTGGGTGAATGAAAACCGAAAGAAAAATCCAAGCTTATTCGTCCTCTTTCTATTGAGATGGAACCAAGACTTCTCTCCTTAATTTGGGCTGATAACAAACCTTTCACTCTGCAATTTTTGGGTGAATGTGCATTCTAACGCGAAAAACAACAATTGGAAATAAGCCCCACCAGAGCTTAATCATCCTCTTTATGCAGACGGAACCCAAAAAGCCTTTTTGCTTTGACTTGAAATAAGCGGCATCCAAGATTCTTCTTTCTATGTAGTTGGAACCCAAAACAACCTGTTATGCTTTGTTTTGGCATTACACTTTGCTATTTGTGGGTGAATGAACACTGAAACAAACAACACCACCATGCGAATTGAAAGAAGCCCAATCAAAGCTTATTCTTTCTACGCATATGGAAGCAAAAAGACGCTGTTTTGTTATTTTGGTCTAATTACATAAACTTTGCGATTTCTGGGTCAATGTGCATTTTCACCAAAGAACACGACTTGAAATAAGCGGCATCCAAGATTCTTCTTTCTATGTAGTTGGAACCCAAAACAACCTGTTTTGCTTTGGTTGAGGGCGATTCTGGTGCACACCCAACAACACCATGCGAATTGAAAGAAACCCAATTCTACGCATATGGAAGCAAAAAGACGCTGTTTTGTTATTTTGGTCTAATTACATAAACTTTGCGATTTCTGGGTCAATGTGCATTTTCACCAAAGAACACGATTTGAAAAAAGAGAAAGCCAAGATTCTTCTTTCTATGTAGTTGGAACCCAAAACAACCTGTTTTGCTTTGTTATGGCATTTTACAATTCGCGTTGCTATTTCTGGGTGAATGAAAACCGAAAGAAAAATCCAAGCTTATTCGTCCTCTTTCTATTGAGATGGAACCAAGACTTCTCTCCTTAATTTGGGCTGATAACAAACCTTTCACTCTGCAATTTTTGGGTGAATGTGCATTCTAACGCGAAAAACAACAATTGGAAATAAGCCCCACCAGAGCTTAATCATCCTCTTTATGCAGACGGAACCCAAAAAGCCTTTTTGCTTTGACTTGAAATAAGCGGCATCCAAGATTCTTCTTTCTATGTAGTTGGAACCCAAAACAACCTGTTATGCTTTGTTTTGGCATTACACTTTGCTATTTGTGGGTGAATGAACACTGAAACAAACAACACCACCATGCGAATTGAAAGAAGCCCAATCAAAGCTTATTCTTTCTACGCATATGGAAGCAAAAAGACGCTGTTTTGTTATTTTGGTCTAATTACATAAACTTTGCGATTTCTGGGTCAATGTGCATTTTCACCAAAGAACACGACTTGAAATAAGCGGCATCCAAGATTCTTCTTTCTATGTAGTTGGAACCCAAAACAACCTGTTTTGCTTTGTTATGGCATTTTACACTTCGCGTTGCTCTTTCTGGGTGAACGAACACGGAAAACAATCCAAGCTTATTCGTCCTCTTTCTATTGAGATGGAACCAAAACACGTGTGCTTGAATTGGGCTGATAACAAACCTTTCACTCTGTAATTTCTGGGTGAATGTGCATTCTAGTTCCAAAACCAACAATTGGAAATAAGCCCCAACAGAGCTTTATCATCTTCTTTTTATGTAGGTGGAACCCAAAACTCCTTTTTGCTTTGGTTGAGGGCGATTCTGGTGCACACCCAACAACACCATGCAAATTGAAAGAAACCCAATCAAAACTTATTCGTCGTCTTTCTACGCATATGGAAGCAAAAAGACGCTGTTTTGTGATTTTGGTCTAATTACATAAACTTTGCGATTTTTGGGTCAATGTGCATTTTCACCAAAGAACACGACTTGAAATAAGCGGCATCCAAGATTCTTCTTTCTATGTAGTTGGAACCCAAAACAACCTGTTTTGCTTTGTTATGGCATTTTACAATTCGCGTTGCTATTTCTGGTTGAATGAAAACCGAAAGAAAAATCCAAGCTTATTCGTCCTCTTTCTATTGAGATGGAACCAAGACTTCTCTCCTTAATTTGGGCTGATAACAAACCTTTCACTCTGCAATTTTTGGGTGAATGTGCATTCTAACGCGAAAAACAACAATTGGAAATAAGCCCCACCAGAGCTTAATCATCCTCTTTATGCAGACGGAACCCAAAAAGCCTTTTTGCTTTGGTTGGGGGTGATTCGGGTGCACACCATGCGAATTGAAAGAAGCCCAATCAAAGCTTATTCATCGTGTAGAAAGACACGCACATAGAAGCGAAAAGACGGTGTTTTGTTATTTTGGTCTCATTACATAAACTTTGCGAATTCTGGGTCAATGTGCATTTTCACCAAAGAACACGACTTGAAATAAGCGGCATCCAAGATTCTTCTTTCTATGTAGTTGGAACCCAAAACAACCTGTTTTGCTTTGTTATGGCATTTTACAATTCGCGTTGCTATTTCTGGTTGAATGAAAACCGAAAGAAAAATCCAAGCTTATTCGTCCTCTTTCTATTGAGATGGAACCAAGACTTCTCTCCTTAATTTGGGCTGATAACAAACCTTTCACTCTGCAATTTTTGGGTGAATGTGCATTCTAACGCGAAAAACAACAATTGGAAATAAGCCCCACCAGAGCTTAATCATCCTCTTTATGCAGACGGAACCCAAAAAGCCTTTTTGCTTTGGTTGGGGGTGATTCGGGTGCACACCATGCGAATTGAAAGAAGCCCAATCAAAGCTTATTCATCGTGTAGAAAGACACGCACATAGAAGCGAAAAGACGGTGTTTTGTTATTTTGGTCTCATTACATAAACTTTGCGAATTCTGGGTCAATGTGCATTTTCACCAAAGAACACGACTTGAAATAAGCGGCATCCAAGATTCTTCTTTCTATGTAGTTGGAACCCAAAACAACCTGTTATGCTTTGTTTTGGCATTACACTTTGCTATTTGTGGGTGAATGAACACTGAAACAAACAACACCACCATGCGAATTGAAAGAAGCCCAATCAAAGCTTATTCTTTCTACGCATATGGAAGCAAAAAGACGCTGTTTTGTTATTTTGGTCTAATTACATAAACTTTGCGATTTCTGGGTCAATGTGCATTTTCACCAAAGAACACGACATGAAATAAGCGGCATCCAAGATTCTTCTTTCTATGTAGCTGGAACCCAAAACAACCTGTTTTGCTTTCTTATGGCATTTTACACTTCGCGTTGCTCTTTCTGGGTGAACGAACACGGAAAACAATCCAAGCTTATTCGTCCTCTTTCTATTGAGATGGAACCAAAACACGTGTGCTTGAATTGGGCTGATAACAAACCTTTCACTCTGTAATTTCTGGGTGAATGTGCATTCTAGTTCCAAAACCAACAATTGGAAATAAGCCCCAACAGAGCTTTATCATCTTCTTTTTATGTAGGTGGAACCCAAAACTCCTTTTTGCTTTGGTTGAGGGCGATTCTGGTGCACACCCAACAACACCATGCGAATTGAAAGAAACCCAATTCTACGCATATGGAAGCCAAAAGACGCTGTTTTGTTATTTTGGTCTAATTACATAAACTTTGCGATTTCTGGGTCAATGTGCATTTTCAGCAAAGAACACAATTTAAAAAAAGAGAAAGCCAAGATTCTTCTTTCTATGTAGTTGGAACCCAAAACAACCTGTTTTGCTTTGTTATGGCATTTTACAATTCGCGTTGCTATTTCTGGGTGAATGAAAACCGAAAGAAAAATCCAAGCTTATTCGTCCTCTTTCTATTGAGATGGAACCAAGACTTCTCTCCTTAATTTGGGCTGATAACAAACCTTTCACTCTGCGATTTTTGGGTGAATGTGCATTCTAACGCGAAAAACAACAATTGGAAATAAGCCCCACCAGAGCTTAATCATCCTCTTTATGCAGACGGAACCCAAAAAGCCTTTTTGCTTTGGTTGGGGGTGATTCGGGTGCACACCATGCGAATTGAAGGAAGCCCAATCAAAGCTTATTCATCGTGTAGAAACGCACATAGAAGCGAAAAGACGGTGTTTTGTTATTTTGGTCTCATTACATACACTTTGCGAATTCTGGGTCAATGGGCATTTACATCAAAGAACACGACTTGAAATAAGCAAAATCCAAGATTCTTCTTTCTATGTAGATGGAACCCAAAACAACCTGTTATGCTTTGTTTTGGCATTACACTTTGCTATTTGTGGGTGAATGAACACTGAAACAAACAACAACACCATGCCAATTGAAAGAAGCCCAATCAAAGCTTATTCGTCTTCTTTCTACGCATATGGAAGCAAAAAGACGCTGTTTTGTTATTTTGGTCTAATTACATAAACTTTGCGATTTCTGGGTTAATGTGCATTTTCACCAAAGAACACGACTTGAAATAAGCGGCATCCAAGATTCTTCTTTCTATGTAGTTGGAACCCAAAACAACCTGTTTTGCTTTGTTATGGCATTTTACACTTCGCGTTGCTCTTTCTGGGTGAACGAACACGGAAAACAATCCAAGCTTATTCGCCCTCTTTTTATTGAGATGGAACCAAAACACGTGTGCTTGAATTGGGCTGATAACAAACCTTTCCCTCTGTGATTTCTGGGTGAATGTGCATTCTAGTTCCAAAACCAACAATTGGAAATAAGCCCCAACAGAGCTTTATCATCTTCTTTTTAAGTAGGTGGAACCCAAAACTCCTTTTTGCTTTGGTTGAGGGCGATTCTGGTGCACACCCAACAACACCATGCGAATTGAAAGAAACCCAATTCTACGCATATGGAAGCAAAAAGACGCTGTTTTGTTATTTTGGTCTAATTACATAAACTTTGCGATTTCTGGGTCAATGTGCATTTTCACCAAAGAACACGACATGATCTGAAGAAGTGTGCATGCACACGAAAGCTCATACCTAGAACTAACTCATTTGGTCTTTAAGGTGCTACTGGAAGGAATTTTTTTATTTTGTTTTGACCATGGCAGACCAACACGGCTACCTATCTGTAACTGTTTTGCTTTGTTATGGCATTTTACAATTCGCGTTGCTATTTCTGGGTGAATGAAAACCGAAAGAAAAATCCAAGCTTATTCGTCCTCTTTCTATTGAGATGGAACCAAGACTTCTCTCCTTAATTTGGGCTGATAACAAACCTTTCACTCTGCAATTTTTGGGTGAATGTGCATTCTAACGCGAAAAACAACAATTGGAAATAAGCCCCACCAGAGCTTAATCATCCTCTTTATGCAGACGGAACCCAAAAAGCCTTTTTGCTTTGACTTGAAATAAGCGGCATCCAAGATTCTTCTTTCTATGTAGTTGGAACCCAAAACAACCTGTTATGCTTTGTTTTGGCATTACACTTTGCTATTTGTGGGTGAATGAACACTGAAACAAACAACACCACCATGCGAATTGAAAGAAGCCCAATCAAAGCTTATTCTTTCTACGCATATGGAAGCAAAAAGACGCTGTTTTGTTATTTTGGTCTAATTACATAAACTTTGCGATTTCTGGGTCAATGTGCATTTTCACCAAAGAACACGACATGAAATAAGCGGCATCCAAGATTCTTCTTTCTATGTAGTTGGAACCCAAAACAAACTGTTTTGCTTTGTTATGGCATTTTACACTTCGCGTTGCTCTTTCTGGGTGAACGAACACGGAAAACAATCCAAGCTTATTCGCCCTCTATCTATTGAGATGGAACCAAAACACGTGTGCTTGAATTGGGCTGATAACAAACCTTTCACTCTGTGATTTCTGGGTGAATGTGCATTCTAGTTCCAAAACCAACAATTGGAAATAAGCCCCAACAGAGCTTTATCATCTTCTTTTTATGTAGGTGGAACCCAAAACTCCTTTTTGCTTTGGTTGAGGGCGATTCTGGTGCACACCCAACAACACCATGCGAATTGAAAGAAACCCAATTCTACGCATATGGAAGCAAAAAGACGCTGTTTTGTTATTTTGGTCTAATTACATAAACTTTGCGATTTCTGGGTCAATGTGCATTTTCACCAAAGAACACGATTTGAAAAAAGAGAAAGCCAAGATTCTTCTTTCTATGTAGTTGGAACCCAAAACAACCTGTTTTGCTTTGTTATGGCATTTTACAATTCGCGTTGCTATTTCTGGGTGAATGAAAACCGAAAGAAAAATCCAAGCTTATTCGTCCTCTTTCTATTGAGATGGAACCAAGACTTCTCTCCTTAATTTGGGCTGATAACAAACCTTTCACTCTGCAATTTTTGGGTGAATGTGCATTCTAACGCGAAAAACAACAATTGGAAATAAGCCCCACCAGAGCTTAATCATCCTCTTTATGCAGACGGAACCCAAAAAGCCTTTTTGCTTTGACTTGAAATAAGCGGCATCCAAGATTCTTCTTTCTATGTAGTTGGAACCCAAAACAACCTGTTATGCTTTGTTTTGGCATTACACTTTGCTATTTGTGGGTGAATGAACACTGAAACAAACAACACCACCATGCGAATTGAAAGAAGCCCAATCAAAGCTTATTCTTTCTACGCATATGGAAGCAAAAAGACGCTGTTTTGTTATTTTGGTCTAATTACATAAACTTTGCGATTTCTGGGTCAATGTGCATTTTCACCAAAGAACACGACATGAAATAAGCGGCATCCAAGATTCTTCTTTCTATGTAGTTGGAACCCAAAACAAACTGTTTTGCTTTGTTATGGCATTTTACACTTCGCGTTGCTCTTTCTGGGTGAACGAACACGGAAAACAATCCAAGCTTATTCGCCCTCTTTCTATTGAGATGGAACCAAAACACGTGTGCTTGAATTGGGCTGATAACAAACCTTTCACTCTGTGATTTCTGGGTGAATGTGCATTCTAGTTCCAAAACCAACAATTGGAAATAAGCCCCAACAGAGCTTTATCATCTTCTTTTTATGTAGGTGGAACCCAAAACTCCTTTTTGCTTTGGTTGAGGGCGATTCTGGTGCACACCCAACAACACCATGCGAATTGAAAGAAACCCAATTCTACGCATATGGAAGCCAAAAGACGCTGTTTTGTTATTTTGGTCTAATTACATAAACTTTGCGATTTCTGGGTCAATGTGCATTTTCACCAAAGAACACGATTTGAAAAAAGAGAAAGCCAAGATTCTTCTTTCTATGTAGTTGGAACCCAAAACAACCTGTTTTGCTTTGTTATGGCATTTTACAATTCGCGTTGCTATTTCTGGGTGAATGAAAACCGAAAGAAAAATCCAAGCTTATTCGTCCTCTTTCTATTGAGATGGAACCAAGACCTCTCCTTAATTTGGGCTGATAACAAACCTTTCACTCTGCAATTTTTGGGTGAATGTGCATTCTAACGCGAAAAACAACAATTGGAAATAAGCCCCACCAGAGCTTAATCATCCTCTTTATGCAGACGGAACCCAAAAAGCCTTTTTGCTTTGACTTGAAATAAGCGGCATCCAAGATTCTTCTTTCTATGTAGTTGGAACCCAAAACAACCTGTTATGCTTTGTTTTGGCATTACACTTTGCTATTTGTGGGTGAATGAACACTGAAACAAACAACACCACCATGCGAATTGAAAGAAGCCCAATCAAAGCTTATTCTTTCTACGCATATGGAAGCAAAAAGACGCTGTTTTGTTATTTTGGTCTAATTACATAAACTTTGCGATTTCTGGGTCAATGTGCATTTTCACCAAAGAACACGACATGAAATAAGCGGCATCCAAGATTCTTCTTTCTATGTAGCTGGAACCCAAAACAACCTGTTTTGCTTTCTTATGGCATTTTACACTTCGCGTTGCTCTTTCTGGGTGAACGAACACGGAAAACAATCCAAGCTTATTCGCCCTCTTTCTATTGAGATGGAACCAAAACACGTGTGCTTGAATTGGGCTGATAACAAACCTTTCACTCTGTAATTTCTGGGTGAATGTGCATTCTAGTTCCAAAACCAACAATTGGAAATAAGCCCCAACAGAGCTTTATCATCTTCTTTTTATGTAGGTGGAACCCAAAACTCCTTTTTGCTTTGGTTGAGGGCGATTCTGGTGCACACCCAACAACACCATGCGAATTGAAAGAAACCCAATTCTACGCATATGGAAGCCAAAAGACGCTGTTTTGTTATTTTGGTCTAATTACATAAACTTTGCGATTTCTGGGTCAATGTGCATTTTCAGCAAAGAACACAATTTAAAAAAAGAGAAAGCCAAGATTCTTCTTTCTATGTAGTTGGAACCCAAAACAACCTGTTTTGCTTTGTTATGGCATTTTACAATTCGCGTTGCTATTTCTGGGTGAATGAAAACCGAAAGAAAAATCCAAGCTTATTCGTCCTCTTTCTATTGAGATGGAACCAAGACTTCTCTCCTTAATTTGGGCTGATAACAAACCTTTCACTCTGCGATTTTTGGGTGAATGTGCATTCTAACGCGAAAAACAACAATTGGAAATAAGCCCCACCAGAGCTTAATCATCCTCTTTATGCAGACGGAACCCAAAAAGCCTTTTTGCTTTGGTTGGGGGTGATTCGGGTGCACACCATGCGAATTGAAGGAAGCCCAATCAAAGCTTATTCATCGTGTAGAAACGCACATAGAAGCGAAAAGACGGTGTTTTGTTATTTTGGTCTCATTACATACACTTTGCGAATTCTGGGTCAATGTGCATTTTCACCAAAGAACACGACTTGAAATAAGCGGCATCCAAGATTCTTCTTTCTATGTAGTTGGAACCCAAAACAACCTGTTATGCTTTGTTTTGGCATTACACTTTGCTATTTGTGGGTGAATGAACACTGAAACAAACAACACCACCATGCGAATTGAATGAAGCCCAATCAAAGCTTATTCTTTCTACGCATATGGAAGCAAAAAGACGCTGTTTTGTTATTTTGGTCTAATTACATAAACTTTGCGATTTCTGGGTCAATGTGCATTTTCACCAAAGAACACGACTTGAAATAAGCGGCATCCAAGATTCTTCTTTCTATGTAGTTGGAACCCAAAGCAACCTGTTTTGCTTTGTTATGGCATTTTACACTTCGCGTTGCTCTTTCTGGGTGAACGAACACGGAAAACAATCCAAGCTTATTCGCCCTCTTTCTATTGAGATGGAACCAAAACACGTGTGCTTGAATTGGGCTGATAACAAACCTTTCACTCTGTGATTTCTGGGTGAATGTGCATTCTAGTTCCAAAACCAACAATTGGAAATAAGCCCCAACAGAGCTTTATCATCTTCTTTTTATGTAGGTGGAACCCAAAACTCCTTTTTGCTTTGGTTGAGGGCGATTCTGGTGCACACCCAACAACACCATGCGAATTGAAAGAAACCCAATTCTACGCATATGGAAGCCAAAAGACGCTGTTTTGTTATTTTGGTCTAATTACATAAACTTTGCGATTTCTGGGTCAATGTGCATTTTCACCAAAGAACACGATTTGAAAAAAGAGAAAGCCAAGATTCTTCTTTCTATGTAGTTGGAACCCAAAACAACCTGTTTTGCTTTGTTATGGCATTTTACAATTCGCGTTGCTATTTCTGGGTGAATGAAAACCGAAAGAAAAATCCAAGCTTATTCGTCCTCTTTCTATTGAGATGGAACCAAGACTTCTCTCCTTAATTTGGGCTGATAACAAACCTTTCACTCTGCAATTTTTGGGTGAATGTGCATTCTAACGCGAAAAACAACAATTGGAAATAAGCCCCACCAGAGCTTAATCATCCTCTTTATGCAGACGGAACCCAAAAAGCCTTTTTGCTTTGACTTGAAATAAGCGGCATCCAAGATTCTTCTTTCTATGTAGTTGGAACCCAAAACAACCTGTTATGCTTTGTTTGGCATTACACTTTGCTATTTGTGGGTGAATGAACACTGAAACAAACAACACCACCATGCGAATTGAAAGAAGCCCAATCAAAGCTTATTCTTTCTACGCATATGGAAGCAAAAAGACGCTGTTTTGTTATTTTGGTCTAATTACATAAACTTTGCGATTTCTGGGTCAATGTGCATTTTCACCAAAGAACACGACATGAAATAAGCGGCATCCAAGATTCTTCTTTCTATGTAGTTGGAACCCTAAACAACCTGTTTTGCTTTGTTATGGCATTTTACACTTCGCGTTGCTCTTTCTGGGTGAACGAACACGGAAAACAATCCAAGCTTATTCGTCCTCTTTCTATTGAGATGGAACCAAAACACGTGTGCTTGAATTGGGCTGATAACAAACCTTTCACTCTGTAATTTCTGGGTGAATGTGCATTCTAGTTCCAAAACCAACAATTGGAAATAAGCCCCAACAGAGCTTTATCATCTTCTTTTTATGTAGGTGGAACCCAAAACTCCTTTTTGCTTTGGTTGAGGGCGATTCTGGTGCACACCCAACAACACCATGCGAATTGAAAGAAACCCAATCAAAACTTATTCGTCGTCTTTCTACGCATATGGAAGCAAAAAGACGCTGTTTTGTGATTTTGGTCTAATTACATAAACTTTGCGATTTTTGGGTCAATGTGCATTTTCACCAAAGAACACGACTTGAAATAAGCGGCATCCAAGATTCTTCTTTCTATGTAGTTGGAACCCAAAACAACCTGTTTTGCTTTGTTATGGCATTTTACAATTCGCGTTGCTATTTCTGGTTGAATGAAAACCGAAAGAAAAATCCAAGCTTATTCGTCCTCTTTCTATTGAGATGGAACCAAGACTTCTCTCCTTAATTTGGGCTGATAACAAACCTTTCACTCTGCAATTTTTGGGTGAATGTGCATTCTAACGCGAAAAACAACAATTGGAAATAAGCCCCACCAGAGCTTAATCATCCTCTTTATGCAGACGGAACCCAAAAAGCCTTTTTGCTTTGGTTGGGGGTGATTCGGGTGCACACCATGCGAATTGAAAGAAGCCCAATCAAAGCTTATTCATCGTGTAGAAAGACACGCACATAGAAGCGAAAAGACGGTGTTTTGTTATTTTGGTCTCATTACATAAACTTTGCGAATTCTGGGTCAATGTGCATTTTCACCAAAGAACACGACTTGAAATAAGCGGCATCCAAGATTCTTCTTTCTATGTAGTTGGAACCCAAAACAACCTGTTTTGCTTTGTTATGGCATTTTACAATTCGCGTTGCTATTTCTGGTTGAATGAAAACCGAAAGAAAAATCCAAGCTTATTCGTCCTCTTTCTATTGAGATGGAACCAAGACTTCTCTCCTTAATTTGGGCTGATAACAAACCTTTCACTCTGCAATTTTTGGGTGAATGTGCATTCTAACGCGAAAAACAACAATTGGAAATAAGCCCCACCAGAGCTTAATCATCCTCTTTATGCAGACGGAACCCAAAAAGCCTTTTTGCTTTGGTTGGGGGTGATTCGGGTGCACACCATGCGAATTGAAAGAAGCCCAATCAAAGCTTATTCATCGTGTAGAAAGACACGCACATAGAAGCGAAAAGACGGTGTTTTGTTATTTTGGTCTCATTACATAAACTTTGCGAATTCTGGGTCAATGTGCATTTTCACCAAAGAACACGACTTGAAATAAGCGGCATCCAAGATTCTTCTTTCTATGTAGTTGGAACCCAAAACAACCTGTTATGCTTTGTTTTGGCATTACACTTTGCTATTTGTGGGTGAATGAACACTGAAACAAACAACACCACCATGCGAATTGAAAGAAGCCCAATCAAAGCTTATTCTTTCTACGCATATGGAAGCAAAAAGACGCTGTTTTGTTATTTTGGTCTAATTACATAAACTTTGCGATTTCTGGGTCAATGTGCATTTTCACCAAAGAACACGACATGAAATAAGCGGCATCCAAGATTCTTCTTTCTATGTAGCTGGAACCCAAAACAACCTGTTTTGCTTTCTTATGGCATTTTACACTTCGCGTTGCTCTTTCTGGGTGAACGAACACGGAAAACAATCCAAGCTTATTCGTCCTCTTTCTATTGAGATGGAACCAAAACACGTGTGCTTGAATTGGGCTGATAACAAACCTTTCACTCTGTAATTTCTGGGTGAATGTGCATTCTAGTTCCAAAACCAACAATTGGAAATAAGCCCCAACAGAGCTTTATCATCTTCTTTTTATGTAGGTGGAACCCAAAACTCCTTTTTGCTTTGGTTGAGGGCGATTCTGGTGCACACCCAACAACACCATGCGAATTGAAAGAAACCCAATTCTACGCATATGGAAGCCAAAAGACGCTGTTTTGTTATTTTGGTCTAATTACATAAACTTTGCGATTTCTGGGTCAATGTGCATTTTCAGCAAAGAACACAATTTAAAAAAAGAGAAAGCCAAGATTCTTCTTTCTATGTAGTTGGAACCCAAAACAACCTGTTTTGCTTTGTTATGGCATTTTACAATTCGCGTTGCTATTTCTGGGTGAATGAAAACCGAAAGAAAAATCCAAGCTTATTCGTCCTCTTTCTATTGAGATGGAACCAAGACTTCTCTCCTTAATTTGGGCTGATAACAAACCTTTCACTCTGCGATTTTTGGGTGAATGTGCATTCTAACGCGAAAAACAACAATTGGAAATAAGCCCCACCAGAGCTTAATCATCCTCTTTATGCAGACGGAACCCAAAAAGCCTTTTTGCTTTGGTTGGGGGTGATTCGGGTGCACACCATGCGAATTGAAGGAAGCCCAATCAAAGCTTATTCATCGTGTAGAAACGCACATAGAAGCGAAAAGACGGTGTTTTGTTATTTTGGTCTCATTACATACACTTTGCGAATTCTGGGTCAATGGGCATTTACATCAAAGAACACGACTTGAAATAAGCAAAATCCAAGATTCTTCTTTCTATGTAGATGGAACCCAAAACAACCTGTTATGCTTTGTTTTGGCATTACACTTTGCTATTTGTGGGTGAATGAACACTGAAACAAACAACAACACCATGCCAATTGAAAGAAGCCCAATCAAAGCTTATTCGTCTTCTTTCTACGCATATGGAAGCAAAAAGACGCTGTTTTGTTATTTTGGTCTAATTACATAAACTTTGCGATTTCTGGGTTAATGTGCATTTTCACCAAAGAACACGACTTGAAATAAGCGGCATCCAAGATTCTTCTTTCTATGTAGTTGGAACCCAAAACAACCTGTTTTGCTTTGTTATGGCATTTTACACTTCGCGTTGCTCTTTCTGGGTGAACGAACACGGAAAACAATCCAAGCTTATTCGCCCTCTTTCTATTGAGATGGAACCAAAACACGTGTGCTTGAATTGGGCTGATAACAAACCTTTCACTCTGTGATTTCTGGGTGAATGTGCATTCTAGTTCCAAAACCAACAATTGGAAATAAGCCCCAACAGAGCTTTATCATCTTCTTTTTATGTAGGTGGAACCCAAAACTCCTTTTTGCTTTGGTTGAGGGCGATTCTGGTGCACACCCAACAACACCATGCGAATTGAAAGAAACCCAATTCTACGCATATGGAAGCAAAAAGACGCTGTTTTGTTATTTTGGTCTAATTACATAAACTTTGCGATTTCTGGGTCAATGTGCATTTTCACCAAAGAACACGATTTGAAAAAAGAGAAAGCCAAGATTCTTCTTTCTATGTAGTTGGAACCCAAAACAACCTGTTTTGCTTTGTTATGGCATTTTACAATTCGCGTTGCTATTTCTGGGTGAATGAAAACCGAAAGAAAAATCCAAGCTTATTCGTCCTCTTTCTATTGAGATGGAACCAAGACTTCTCTCCTTAATTTGGGCTGATAACAAACCTTTCACTCTGCAATTTTTGGGTGAATGTGCATTCTAACGCGAAAAACAACAATTGGAAATAAGCCCCACCAGAGCTTAATCATCCTCTTTATGCAGACGGAACCCAAAAAGCCTTTTTGCTTTGACTTGAAATAAGCGGCATCCAAGATTCTTCTTTCTATGTAGTTGGAACCCAAAACAACCTGTTATGCTTTGTTTTGGCATTACACTTTGCTATTTGTGGGTGAATGAACACTGAAACAAACAACACCACCATGCGAATTGAAAGAAGCCCAATCAAAGCTTATTCTTTCTACGCATATGGAAGCAAAAAGACGCTGTTTTGTTATTTTGGTCTAATTACATAAACTTTGCGATTTCTGGGTCAATGTGCATTTTCACCAAAGAACACGACATGAAATAAGCGGCATCCAAGATTCTTCTTTCTATGTAGTTGGAACCCAAAACAACCTGTTTTGCTTTGTTATGGCATTTTACACTTCGTGTTGCTCTTTCTGGGTGAACGAACACGGAAAACAATCCAAGCTTATTCGTCCTCTTTCTATTGAGATGGAACCAAAACACGTGTGCTTGAATTGGGCTGATAACAAACCTTTCACTCTGTAATTTCTGGGTGAATGTGCATTCCAACAAAACCAACAATTGGAAATAAGCCCCAACAGAGCTTTATCTTCTTTTTATGTAGGTGGAACCCAAAACTCCTTTTTGCTTTGGTTGAGGGCGATTCTGGTACACACCCAACAACACCATGCGAATTGAAAGAAACCCAATTCTACGCATATGGAAGCAAAAAGACGCTGTTTTGTTATTTTGGTCTAATTACATAAACTTTGCGATTTCTGGGTCAATGTGCATTTTCACCAAAGAACACGATTTGAAAAAAGAGAAAGCCAAGATTCTTCTTTCTATGTAGTTGGAACCCAAAACAACCTGTTTTGCTTTGTTATGGCATTTTACAATTCGCGTTGCTATTTCTGGGTGAATGAAAACCGAAAGAAAAATCCAAGCTTATTCGTCCTCTTTCTATTGAGATGGAACCAAGACTTCTCTCCTTAATTTGGGCTGATAACAAACCTTTCACTCTGCAATTTTTGGGTGAATGTGCATTCTAACGCGAAAAACAACAATTGGAAATAAGCCCCACCAGAGCTTAATCATCCTCTTTATGCAGACGGAACCCAAAAAGCCTTTTTGCTTTGACTTGAAATAAGCGGCATCCAAGATTCTTCTTTCTATGTAGTTGGAACCCAAAACAACCTGTTATGCTTTGTTTTGGCATTACACTTTGCTATTTGTGGGTGAATGAACACTGAAACAAACAACACCACCATGCGAATTGAAAGAAGCCCAATCAAAGCTTATTCTTTCTACGCATATGGAAGCAAAAAGACGCTGTTTTGTTATTTTGGTCTAATTACATAAACTTTGCGATTTCTGGGTCAATGTGCATTTTCACCAAAGAACACGACATGAAATAAGCGGCATCCAAGATTCTTCTTTCTATGTAGTTGGAACCCAAAACAAACTGTTTTGCTTTGTTATGGCATTTTACACTTCGCGTTGCTCTTTCTGGGTGAACGAACACGGAAAACAATCCAAGCTTATTCGCCCTCTTTCTATTGAGATGGAACCAAAACACGTGTGTTTGAATTGGGCTGATAACAAACCTTTCACTCTGTGATTTCTGGGTGAATGTGCATTCTAGTTCCAAAACCAACAATTGGAAATAAGCCCCAACAGAGCTTTATCATCTTCTTTTTATGTAGGTGGAACCCAAAACTCCTTTTTGCTTTGGTTGAGGGCGATTCTGGTGCACACCCAACAACACCATGCGAATTGAAAGAAACCCAATTCTACGCATATGGAAGCAAAAAGACGCTGTTTTGTTATTTTGGTCTAATTACATAAACTTTGCGATTTCTGGGTCAATGTGCATTTTCACCAAAGAACACGATTTGAAAAAAGAGAAAGCCAAGATTCTTCTTTCTATGTAGTTGGAACCCAAAACAACCTGTTTTGCTTTGTTATGGCATTTTACAATTCGCGTTGCTATTTCTGGGTGAATGAAAACCGAAAGAAAAATCCAAGCTTATTCGTCCTCTTTCTATTGAGATGGAACCAAGACTTCTCTCCTTAATTTGGGCTGATAACAAACCTTTCACTCTGCAATTTTTGGGTGAATGTGCATTCTAACGCGAAAAACAACAATTGGAAATAAGCCCCACCAGAGCTTAATCATCCTCTTTATGCAGACGGAACCCAAAAAGCCTTTTTGCTTTGACTTGAAATAAGCGGCATCCAAGATTCTTCTTTCTATGTAGTTGGAACCCAAAACAACCTGTTATGCTTTGTTTTGGCATTACACTTTGCTATTTGTGGGTGAATGAACACTGAAACAAACAACACCACCATGCGAATTGAAAGAAGCCCAATCAAAGCTTATTCTTTCTACGCATATGGAAGCAAAAAGACGCTGTTTTGTTATTTTGGTCTAATTACATAAACTTTGCGATTTCTGGGTCAATGTGCATTTACACCAAAGAACACGACATGAAATAAGCGGCATCCAAGATTCTTCTTTCTATGTAGTTGGAACCCAAAACAACCTGTTTTGCTTTGTTATGGCATTTTACACTTCGCGTTGCTCTTTCTGGGTGAACGAACACGGAAAACAATCCAAGCTTATTCGCCCTCTTTCTATTGAGATGGAACCAAAACACGTGTGCTTGAATTGGGCTGATAACAAACCTTTCACTCTGTGATTTCTGGGTGAATGTGCATTCTAGTTCCAAAACCAACAATTGGAAATAAGCCCCAACAGAGCTTTATCATCTTCTTTTTATGTAGGTGGAACCCAAAACTCCTTTTTGCTTTGGTTGAGGGCGATTCTGGTGCACACCCAACAACACCATGCGAATTGAAAGAAACCCAATTCTACGCATATGGAAGCAAAAAGACGCTGTTTTGTTATTTTGGTCTAATTACATAAACTTTGCGATTTCTGGGTCAATGTGCATTTTCACCAAAGAACACGACTTGAAATAAGCGGCATCCAAGATTCTTCTTTCTATGTAGTTGGAACCCAAAACAACCTGTTTTGCTTTGTTATGGCATTTTACAATTCGCGTTGCTATTTCTGGTTGAATGAAAACCGAAAGAAAAATCCAAGCTTATTCGTCCTCTTTCTATTGAGATGGAACCAAGACTTCTCTCCTTAATTTGGGCTGATAACAAACCTTTCACTCTGCAATTTTTGGGTGAATGTGCATTCTAACGCGAAAAACAACAATTGGAAATAAGCCCCACCAGAGCTTAATCATCCTCTTTATGCAGACGGAACCCAAAAAGCCTTTTTGCTTTGGTTGGGGGTGATTCGGGTGCACACCATGCGAATTGAAAGAAGCCCAATCAAAGCTTATTCATCGTGTAGAAAGACACGCACATAGAAGCGAAAAGACGGTGTTTTGTTATTTTGGTCTCATTACATAAACTTTGCGAATTCTGGGTCAATGTGCATTTTCACCAAAGAACACGACTTGAAATAAGCGGCATCCAAGATTCTTCTTTCTATGTAGTTGGAACCCAAAACAACCTGTTTTGCTTTGTTATGGCATTTTACAATTCGCGTTGCTATTTCTGGTTGAATGAAAACCGAAAGAAAAATCCAAGCTTATTCGTCCTCTTTCTATTGAGATGGAACCAAGACTTCTCTCCTTAATTTGGGCTGATAACAAACCTTTCACTCTGCAATTTTTGGGTGAATGTGCATTCTAACGCGAAAAACAACAATTGGAAATAAGCCCCACCAGAGCTTAATCATCCTCTTTATGCAGACGGAACCCAAAAAGCCTTTTTGCTTTGGTTGGGGGTGATTCGGGTGCACACCATGCGAATTGAAAGAAGCCCAATCAAAGCTTATTCATCGTGTAGAAAGACACGCACATAGAAGCGAAAAGACGGTGTTTTGTTATTTTGGTCTCATTACATAAACTTTGCGAATTCTGGGTCAATGTGCATTTTCACCAAAGAACACGACTTGAAATAAGCGGCATCCAAGATTCTTCTTTCTATGTAGTTGGAACCCAAAACAACCTGTTATGCTTTGTTTTGGCATTACACTTTGCTATTTGTGGGTGAATGAACACTGAAACAAACAACACCACCATGCGAATTGAAAGAAGCCCAATCAAAGCTTATTCTTTCTACGCATATGGAAGCAAAAAGACGCTGTTTTGTTATTTTGGTCTAATTACATAAACTTTGCGATTTCTGGGTCAATGTGCATTTTCACCAAAGAACACGACATGAAATAAGCGGCATCCAAGATTCTTCTTTCTATGTAGCTGGAACCCAAAACAACCTGTTTTGCTTTCTTATGGCATTTTACACTTCGCGTTGCTCTTTCTGGGTGAACGAACACGGAAAACAATCCAAGCTTATTCGTCCTCTTTCTATTGAGATGGAACCAAAACACGTGTGCTTGAATTGGGCTGATAACAAACCTTTCACTCTGTAATTTCTGGGTGAATGTGCATTCTAGTTCCAAAACCAACAATTGGAAATAAGCCCCAACAGAGCTTTATCATCTTCTTTTTATGTAGGTGGAACCCAAAACTCCTTTTTGCTTTGGTTGAGGGCGATTCTGGTGCACACCCAACAACACCATGCGAATTGAAAGAAACCCAATTCTACGCATATGGAAGCCAAAAGACGCTGTTTTGTTATTTTGGTCTAATTACATAAACTTTGCGATTTCTGGGTCAATGTGCATTTTCAGCAAAGAACACAATTTAAAAAAAGAGAAAGCCAAGATTCTTCTTTCTATGTAGTTGGAACCCAAAACAACCTGTTTTGCTTTGTTATGGCATTTTACAATTCGCGTTGCTATTTCTGGGTGAATGAAAACCGAAAGAAAAATCCAAGCTTATTCGTCCTCTTTCTATTGAGATGGAACCAAGACTTCTCTCCTTAATTTGGGCTGATAACAAACCTTTCACTCTGCGATTTTTGGGTGAATGTGCATTCTAACGCGAAAAACAACAATTGGAAATAAGCCCCACCAGAGCTTAATCATCCTCTTTATGCAGACGGAACCCAAAAAGCCTTTTTGCTTTGGTTGGGGGTGATTCGGGTGCACACCATGCGAATTGAAGGAAGCCCAATCAAAGCTTATTCATCGTGTAGAAACGCACATAGAAGCGAAAAGACGGTGTTTTGTTATTTTGGTCTCATTACATACACTTTGCGAATTCTGGGTCAATGGGCATTTACATCAAAGAACACGACTTGAAATAAGCAAAATCCAAGATTCTTCTTTCTATGTAGATGGAACCCAAAACAACCTGTTATGCTTTGTTTTGGCATTACACTTTGCTATTTGTGGGTGAATGAACACTGAAACAAACAACACCACCATGCGAATTGAAAGAAGCCCAATCAAAGCTTATTCTTTCTACGCATATGGAAGCAAAAAGACGCTGTTTTGTTATTTTGGTCTAATTACATAAACTTTGCGATTTCTGGGTCAATGTGCATTTTCACCAAAGAACACGACATGAAATAAGCGGCATCCAAGATTCTTCTTTCTATGTAGTTGGAACCCAAAACAAACTGTTTTGCTTTGTTATGGCATTTTACACTTCGCGTTGCTCTTTCTGGGTGAACGAACACGGAAAACAATCCAAGCTTATTCGCCCTCTTTCTATTGAGATGGAACCAAAACACGTGTGCTTGAATTGGGCTGATAACAAACCTTTCACTCTGTGATTTCTGGGTGAATGTGCATTCTAGTTCCAAAACCAACAATTGGAAATAAGCCCCAACAGAGCTTTATCATCTTCTTTTTATGTAGGTGGAACCCAAAACTCCTTTTTGCTTTGGTTGAGGGCGATTCTGGTGCACACCCAACAACACCATGCGAATTGAAAGAAACCCAATTCTACGCATATGGAAGCAAAAAGACGCTGTTTTGTTATTTTGGTCTAATTACATAAACTTTGCGATTTCTGGGTCAATGTGCATTTTCACCAAAGAACACGATTTGAAAAAAGAGAAAGCCAAGATTCTTCTTTCTATGTAGTTGGAACCCAAAACAACCTGTTTTGCTTTGTTATGGCATTTTACAATTCGCGTTGCTATTTCTGGGTGAATGAAAACCGAAAGAAAAATCCAAGCTTATTCGTCCTCTTTCTATTGAGATGGAACCAAGACTTCTCTCCTTAATTTGGGCTGATAACAAACCTTTCACTCTGCAATTTTTGGGTGAATGTGCATTCTAACGCGAAAAACAACAATTGGAAATAAGCCCCACCAGAGCTTAATCATCCTCTTTATGCAGACGGAACCCAAAAAGCCTTTTTGCTTTGACTTGAAATAAGCGGCATCCAAGATTCTTCTTTCTATGTAGTTGGAACCCAAAACAACCTGTTATGCTTTGTTTTGGCATTACACTTTGCTATTTGTGGGTGAATGAACACTGAAACAAACAACACCACCATGCGAATTGAAAGAAGCCCAATCAAAGCTTATTCTTTCTACGCATATGGAAGCAAAAAGACGCTGTTTTGTTATTTTGGTCTAATTACATAAACTTTGCGATTTCTGGGTCAATGTGCATTTTCACCAAAGAACACGACATGAAATAAGCGGCATCCAAGATTCTTCTTTCTATGTAGTTGGAACCCAAAACAACCTGTTTTGCTTTGTTATGGCATTTTACACTTCGCGTTGCTCTTTCTGGGTGAACGAACACGGAAAACAATCCAAGCTTATTCGCCCTCTTTCTATTGAGATGGAACCAAAACACGTGTGCTTGAATTGGGCTGATAACAAACCTTTCACTCTGTGATTTCTGGGTGAATGTGCATTCTAGTTCCAAAACCAACAATTGGAAATAAGCCCCAACAGAGCTTTATCATCTTCTTTTTATGTAGGTGGAACCCAAAACTCCTTTTTGCTTTGGTTGAGGGCGATTCTGGTGCACACCCAACAACACCATGCGAATTGAAAGAAACCCAATTCTACGCATATGGAAGCAAAAAGACGCTGTTTTGTTATTTTGGTCTAATTACATAAACTTTGCGATTTCTGGGTCAATGTGCATTTTCACCAAAGAACACGATTTGAAAAAAGAGAAAGCCAAGATTCTTCTTTCTATGTAGTTGGAACCCAAAACAACCTGTTTTGCTTTGTTATGGCATTTTACAATTCGCGTTGCTATTTCTGGGTGAATGAAAACCGAAAGAAAAATCCAAGCTTATTCGTCCTCTTTCTATTGAGATGGAACCAAGACTTCTCTCCTTAATTTGGGCTGATAACAAACCTTTCACTCTGCAATTTTTGGGTGAATGTGCATTCTAACGCGAAAAACAACAATTGGAAATAAGCCCCACCAGAGCTTAATCATCCTCTTTATGCAGACGGAACCCAAAAAGCCTTTTTGCTTTGACTTGAAATAAGCGGCATCCAAGATTCTTCTTTCTATGTAGTTGGAACCCAAAACAACCTGTTATGCTTTGTTTGGCATTACACTTTGCTATTTGTGGGTGAATGAACACTGAAACAAACAACACCACCATGCGAATTGAAAGAAGCCCAATCAAAGCTTATTCTTTCTACGCATATGGAAGCAAAAAGACGCTGTTTTGTTATTTTGGTCTAATTACATAAACTTTGCGATTTCTGGGTCAATGTGCATTTTCACCAAAGAACACGACATGAAATAAGCGGCATCCAAGATTCTTCTTTCTATGTAGTTGGAACCCTAAACAACCTGTTTTGCTTTGTTATGGCATTTTACACTTCGCGTTGCTCTTTCTGGGTGAACGAACACGGAAAACAATCCAAGCTTATTCGTCCTCTTTCTATTGAGATGGAACCAAAACACGTGTGCTTGAATTGGGCTGATAACAAACCTTTCACTCTGTAATTTCTGGGTGAATGTGCATTCTAGTTCCAAAACCAACAATTGGAAATAAGCCCCAACAGAGCTTTATCATCTTCTTTTTATGTAGGTGGAACCCAAAACTCCTTTTTGCTTTGGTTGAGGGCGATTCTGGTGCACACCCAACAACACCATGCGAATTGAAAGAAACCCAATCAAAACTTATTCGTCGTCTTTCTACGCATATGGAAGCAAAAAGACGCTGTTTTGTGATTTTGGTCTAATTACATAAACTTTGCGATTTTTGGGTCAATGTGCATTTTCACCAAAGAACACGACTTGAAATAAGCGGCATCCAAGATTCTTCTTTCTATGTAGTTGGAACCCAAAACAACCTGTTTTGCTTTGTTATGGCATTTTACAATTCGCGTTGCTATTTCTGGTTGAATGAAAACCGAAAGAAAAATCCAAGCTTATTCGTCCTCTTTCTATTGAGATGGAACCAAGACTTCTCTCCTTAATTTGGGCTGATAACAAACCTTTCACTCTGCAATTTTTGGGTGAATGTGCATTCTAACGCGAAAAACAACAATTGGAAATAAGCCCCACCAGAGCTTAATCATCCTCTTTATGCAGACGGAACCCAAAAAGCCTTTTTGCTTTGGTTGGGGGTGATTCGGGTGCACACCATGCGAATTGAAAGAAGCCCAATCAAAGCTTATTCATCGTGTAGAAAGACACGCACATAGAAGCGAAAAGACGGTGTTTTGTTATTTTGGTCTCATTACATAAACTTTGCGAATTCTGGGTCAATGTGCATTTTCACCAAAGAACACGACTTGAAATAAGCGGCATCCAAGATTCTTCTTTCTATGTAGTTGGAACCCAAAACAACCTGTTTTGCTTTGTTATGGCATTTTACAATTCGCGTTGCTATTTCTGGTTGAATGAAAACCGAAAGAAAAATCCAAGCTTATTCGTCCTCTTTCTATTGAGATGGAACCAAGACTTCTCTCCTTAATTTGGGCTGATAACAAACCTTTCACTCTGCAATTTTTGGGTGAATGTGCATTCTAACGCGAAAAACAACAATTGGAAATAAGCCCCACCAGAGCTTAATCATCCTCTTTATGCAGACGGAACCCAAAAAGCCTTTTTGCTTTGGTTGGGGGTGATTCGGGTGCACACCATGCGAATTGAAAGAAGCCCAATCAAAGCTTATTCATCGTGTAGAAAGACACGCACATAGAAGCGAAAAGACGGTGTTTTGTTATTTTGGTCTCATTACATAAACTTTGCGAATTCTGGGTCAATGTGCATTTTCACCAAAGAACACGACTTGAAATAAGCGGCATCCAAGATTCTTCTTTCTATGTAGTTGGAACCCAAAACAACCTGTTATGCTTTGTTTTGGCATTACACTTTGCTATTTGTGGGTGAATGAACACTGAAACAAACAACACCACCATGCGAATTGAAAGAAGCCCAATCAAAGCTTATTCTTTCTACGCATATGGAAGCAAAAAGACGCTGTTTTGTTATTTTGGTCTAATTACATAAACTTTGCGATTTCTGGGTCAATGTGCATTTTCACCAAAGAACACGACATGAAATAAGCGGCATCCAAGATTCTTCTTTCTATGTAGCTGGAACCCAAAACAACCTGTTTTGCTTTCTTATGGCATTTTACACTTCGCGTTGCTCTTTCTGGGTGAACGAACACGGAAAACAATCCAAGCTTATTCGTCCTCTTTCTATTGAGATGGAACCAAAACACGTGTGCTTGAATTGGGCTGATAACAAACCTTTCACTCTGTAATTTCTGGGTGAATGTGCATTCTAGTTCCAAAACCAACAATTGGAAATAAGCCCCAACAGAGCTTTATCATCTTCTTTTTATGTAGGTGGAACCCAAAACTCCTTTTTGCTTTGGTTGAGGGCGATTCTGGTGCACACCCAACAACACCATGCGAATTGAAAGAAACCCAATTCTACGCATATGGAAGCCAAAAGACGCTGTTTTGTTATTTTGGTCTAATTACATAAACTTTGCGATTTCTGGGTCAATGTGCATTTTCAGCAAAGAACACAATTTAAAAAAAGAGAAAGCCAAGATTCTTCTTTCTATGTAGTTGGAACCCAAAACAACCTGTTTTGCTTTGTTATGGCATTTTACAATTCGCGTTGCTATTTCTGGGTGAATGAAAACCGAAAGAAAAATCCAAGCTTATTCGTCCTCTTTCTATTGAGATGGAACCAAGACTTCTCTCCTTAATTTGGGCTGATAACAAACCTTTCACTCTGTGATTTCTGGGTGAATGTGCATTCTAGTTCCAAAACCAACAATTGGAAATAAGCCCCACCAGAGCTTAATCATCCTCTTTATGCAGACGGAACCCAAAAAGCCTTTTTGCTTTGGTTGGGGGTGATTCGGGTGCACATCATGCGAATTGAAGGAAGCCCAATCAAAGCTTATTCATCGTGTAGAAACGCACATAGAAGCGAAAAGACGGTGTTTTGTTATTTTGGTCTCATTACATACACTTTGCGAATTCTGGGTCAATGGGCATTTACATCAAAGAACACGACTTGAAATAAGCAAAATCCAAGATTCTTCTTTCTATGTAGATGGAACCCAAAACAACCTGTTATGCTTTGTTTTGGCATTACACTTTGCTATTTGTGGGTGAATGAACACTGAAACAAACAACAACACCATGCCAATTGAAAGAAGCCCAATCAAAGCTTATTCGTCTTCTTTCTACGCATATGGAAGCAAAAAGACGCTGTTTTGTTATTTTGGTCTAATTACATAAACTTTGCGATTTCTGGGTTAATGTGCATTTTCACCAAAGAACACGACTTGAAATAAGCGGCATCCAAGATTCTTCTTTCTATGTAGTTGGAACCCAAAACAACCTGTTTTGCTTTGTTATGGCATTTTACACTTCGCGTTGCTCTTTCTGGGTGAACGAACACGGAAAACAATCCAAGCTTATTCGCCCTCTTTCTATTGAGATGGAACCAAAACACGTGTGCTTGAATTGGGCTGATAACAAACCTTTCACTCTGTGATTTCTGGGTGAATGTGCATTCTAGTTCCAAAACCAACAATTGGAAATAAGCCCCAACAGAGCTTTATCATCTTCTTTTTATGTAGGTGGAACCCAAAACTCCTTTTTGCTTTGGTTGAGGGCGATTCTGGTGCACACCCAACAACACCATGCGAATTGAAAGAAACCCAATTCTACGCATATGGAAGCAAAAAGACGCTGTTTTGTTATTTTGGTCTAATTACATAAACTTTGCGATTTCTGGGTCAATGTGCATTTTCACCAAAGAACACGATTTGAAAAAAGAGAAAGCCAAGATTCTTCTTTCTATGTAGTTGGAACCCAAAACAACCTGTTTTGCTTTGTTATGGCATTTTACAATTCGCGTTGCTATTTCTGGGTGAATGAAAACCGAAAGAAAAATCCAAGCTTATTCGTCCTCTTTCTATTGAGATGGAACCAAGACTTCTCTCCTTAATTTGGGCTGATAACAAACCTTTCACTCTGCGATTTTTGGGTGAATGTGCATTCTAACGCGAAAAACAACAATTGGAAATAAGCCCCACCAGAGCTTAATCATCCTCTTTATGCAGACGGAACCCAAAAAGCCTTTTTGCTTTGACTTGAAATAAGCGGCATCCAAGATTCTTCTTTCTATGTAGTTGGAACCCAAAACAACCTGTTATGCTTTGTTTTGGCATTACACTTTGCTATTTGTGGGTGAATGAACACTGAAACAAACAACACCACCATGCGAATTGAAAGAAGCCCAATCAAAGCTTATTCTTTCTACGCATATGGAAGCAAAAAGACGCTGTTTTGTTATTTTGGTCTAATTACATAAACTTTGCGATTTCTGGGTCAATGTGCATTTTCACCAAAGAACACGATTTGAAAAAAGAGAAAGCCAAGATTCTTCTTTCTATGTAGTTGGAACCCAAAACAACCTGTTTTGCTTTGTTATGGCATTTTACAATTCGCGTTGCTATTTCTGGGTGAATGAAAACCGAAAGAAAAATCCAAGCTTATTCGTCCTCTTTCTATTGAGATGGAACCAAGACCTCTCCTTAATTTGGGCTGATAACAAACCTTTCACTCTGCAATTTTTGGGTGAATGTGCATTCTAACGCGAAAAACAACAATTGGAAATAAGCCCCACCAGAGCTTAATCATCCTCTTTATGCAGACGGAACCCAAAAAGCCTTTTTGCTTTGACTTGAAATAAGCGGCATCCAAGATTCTTCTTTCTATGTAGTTGGAACCCAAAACAACCTGTTATGCTTTGTTTTGGCATTACACTTTGCTATTTGTGGGTGAATGAACACTGAAACAAACAACACCACCATGCGAATTGAAAGAAGCCCAATCAAAGCTTATTCTTTCTACGCATATGGAAGCAAAAAGACGCTGTTTTGTTATTTTGGTCTAATTACATAAACTTTGCGATTTCTGGGTCAATGTGCATTTTCACCAAAGAACACGACATGAAATAAGCGGCATCCAAGATTCTTCTTTCTATGTAGTTGGAACCCAAAACAAACTGTTTTGCTTTGTTATGGCATTTTACACTTCGCGTTGCTCTTTCTGGGTGAACGAACACGGAAAACAATCCAAGCTTATTCGCCCTCTTTCTATTGAGATGGAACCAAAACACGTGTGCTTGAATTGGGCTGATAACAAACCTTTCACTCTGATTTCTGGGTGAATGTGCATTCTAGTTCCAAAACCAACAATTGGAAATAAGCCCCAACAGAGCTTTATCATCTTCTTTTTATGTAGGTGGAACCCAAAACTCCTTTTTGCTTTGGTTGAGGGCGATTCTGGTGCACACCCAACAACACCATGCGAATTGAAAGAAACCCAATTCTACGCATATGGAAGCAAAAAGACGCTGTTTTGTTATTTTGGTCTAATTACATAAACTTTGCGATTTCTGGGTCAATGTGCATTTTCACCAAAGAACACGATTTGAAAAAAGAGAAAGCCAAGATTCTTCTTTCTATGTAGTTGGAACCCAAAACAACCTGTTTTGCTTTGTTATGGCATTTTACAATTCGCGTTGCTATTTCTGGGTGAATGAAAACCGAAAGAAAAATCCAAGCTTATTCGTCTTCTTTCTATTGAGATGGAACCAAGACTTCTCTCCTTAATTTGGGCTGATAACAAACCTTTCACTCTGCAATTTTTGGGTGAATGTGCATTCTAACGCGAAAAACAACAATTGGAAATAAGCCCCACCAGAGCTTAATCATCCTCTTTATGCAGACGGAACCCAAAAAGCCTTTTTGCTTTGGTTGGGGGTGATTCGGGTGCACACCATGCGAATTGAAAGAAGCCCAATCAAAGCTTATTCATCGTGTAGAAAGACACGCACATAGAAGCGAAAAGACGGTGTTTTGTTATTTTGGTCTCATTACATAAACTTTGCGATTTCTGGGTCAATGTGCATTTTCACCAAAGAACACGATTTGAAAAAAGAGAAAGCCAAGATTCTTCTTTCTATGTAGTTGGAACCCAAAACAACCTGTTTTGCTTTGTTATGGCATTTTACAATTCGCGTTGCTATTTCTGGGTGAATGAAAACCGAAAGAAAAATCCAAGCTTATTCGTCCTCTTTCTATTGAGATGGAACCAAGACTTCTCTCCTTAATTTGGGCTGATAACAAACCTTTCACTCTGCGATTTTTGGGTGAATGTGCATTCTAACGCGAAAAACAACAATTGGAAATAAGCCCCACCAGAGCTTAATCATCCTCTTTATGCAGACGGAACCCAAAAAGCCTTTTTGCTTTGGTTGGGGGTGATTCGGGTGCACACCATGCGAATTGAAGGAAGCCCAATCAAAGCTTATTCATCGTGTAGAAACGCACATAGAAGCGAAAAGACGGTGTTTTGTTATTTTGGTCTCATTACATACACTTTGCGAATTCTGGGTCAATGGGCATTTACATCAAAGAACACGACTTGAAATAAGCAAAATCCAAGATTCTTCTTTCTATGTAGATGGAACCCAAAACAACCTGTTATGCTTTGTTTTGGCATTACACTTTGCTATTTGTGGGTGAATGAACACTGAAACAAACAACAACACCATGCCAATTGAAAGAAGCCCAATCAAAGCTTATTCGTCTTCTTTCTACGCATATGGAAGCAAAAAGACGCTGTTTTGTTATTTTGGTCTAATTACATAAACTTTGCGATTTCTGGGTTAATGTGCATTTTCACCAAAGAACACGACTTGAAATAAGCGGCATCCAAGATTCTTCTTTCTATGTAGTTGGAACCCAAAACAACCTGTTTTGCTTTGTTATGGCATTTTACACTTCGCGTTGCTCTTTCTGGGTGAACGAACACGGAAAACAATCCAAGCTTATTCGCCCTCTTTCTATTGAGATGGAACCAAAACACGTGTGCTTGAATTGGGCTGATAACAAACCTTTCACTCTGTGATTTCTGGGTGAATGTGCATTCTAGTTCCAAAACCAACAATTGGAAATAAGCCCCAACAGAGCTTTATCATCTTCTTTTTATGTAGGTGGAACCCAAAACTCCTTTTTGCTTTGGTTGAGGGCGATTCTGGTGCACACCCAACAACACCATGCGAATTGAAAGAAACCCAATTCTACGCATATGGAAGCAAAAAGACGCTGTTTTGTTATTTTGGTCTAATTACATAAACTTTGCGATTTCTGGGTCAATGTGCATTTTCACCAAAGAACACGATTTGAAAAAAGAGAAAGCCAAGATTCTTCTTTCTATGTAGTTGGAACCCAAAACAACCTGTTTTGCTTTGTTATGGCATTTTACAATTCGCGTTGCTATTTCTGGGTGAATGAAAACCGAAAGAAAAATCCAAGCTTATTCGTCCTCTTTCTATTGAGATGGAACCAAGACCTCTCCTTAATTTGGGCTGATAACAAACCTTTCACTCTGCAATTTTTGGGTGAATGTGCATTCTAACGCGAAAAACAACAATTGGAAATAAGCCCCACCAGAGCTTAATCATCCTCTTTATGCAGACGGAACCCAAAAAGCCTTTTTGCTTTGACTTGAAATAAGCGGCATCCAAGATTCTTCTTTCTATGTAGTTGGAACCCAAAACAACCTGTTATGCTTTGTTTTGGCATTACACTTTGCTATTTGTGGGTGAATGAACACTGAAACAAACAACACCACCATGCGAATTGAAAGAAGCCCAATCAAAGCTTATTCTTTCTACGCATATGGAAGCAAAAAGACGCTGTTTTGTTATTTTGGTCTAATTACATAAACTTTGCGATTTCTGGGTCAATGTGCATTTTCACCAAAGAACACGACATGAAATAAGCGGCATCCAAGATTCTTCTTTCTATGTAGTTGGAACCCAAAACAACCTGTTTTGCTTTGTTATGGCATTTTACACTTCGCGTTGCTCTTTCTGGGTGAACGAACACGGAAAACAATCCAAGCTTATTCGCCCTCTTTCTATTGAGATGGAACCAAAACACGTGTGCTTGAATTGGGCTGATAACAAACCTTTCACTCTGTGATTTCTGGGTGAATGTGCATTCTAGTTCCAAAACCAACAATTGGAAATAAGCCCCAACAGAGCTTTATCATCTTCTTTTTATGTAGGTGGAACCCAAAACTCCTTTTTGCTTTGGTTGAGGGCGATTCTGGTGCACACCCAACAACACCATGCGAATTGAAAGAAACCCAATTCTACGCATATGGAAGCAAAAAGACGCTGTTTTGTTATTTTGGTCTAATTACATAAACTTTGCGATTTCTGGGTCAATGTGCATTTTCACCAAAGAACACGATTTGAAAAAAGAGAAAGCCAAGATTCTTCTTTCTATGTAGTTGGAACCCAAAACAACCTGTTTTGCTTTGTTATGGCATTTTACAATTCGCGTTGCTATTTCTGGGTGAATGAAAACCGAAAGAAAAATCCAATCTTATTCGTCCTCTTTCTATTGAGATGGAACCAAGACTTCTCTCCTTAATTTGGGCTGATAACAAACCTTTCACTCTGCAATTTTTGGGTGAATGTGCATTCTAACGCGAAAAACAACAATTGGAAATAAGCCCCACCAGAGCTTAATCATCCTATTTATGCAGACGGAACCCAAAAAGCCTTTTTGCTTTGACTTGAAATAAGCGGCATCCAAGATTCTTCTTTCTATGTAGTTGGAACCCAAAACAACCTGTTATGCTTTGTTTTGGCATTACACTTTGCTATTTGTGGGTGAATGAACACTGAAACAAACAACACCACCATGCGAATTGAAAGAAGCCCAATCAAAGCTTATTCTTTCTACGCATATGGAAGCAAAAAGACGCTGTTTTGTTATTTTGGTCTAATTACATAAACTTTGCGATTTCTGGGTCAATGTGCATTTTCACCAAAGAACACGACATGAAATAAGCGGCATCCAAGATTCTTCTTTCTATGTAGTTGGAACCCAAAACAACCTGTTTTGCTTTGTTATGGCATTTTACACTTCGCGTTGCTCTTTCTGGGTGAACGAACACGGAAAACAATCCAAGCTTATTCGCCCTCTTTCTATTGAGATGGAACCAAAACACGTGTGCTTGAATTGGGCTGATAACAAACCTTTCACTCTGTGATTTCTGGGTGAATGTGCATTCTAGTTCCAAAACCAACAATTGGAAATAAGCCCCAACAGAGCTTTATCATCTTCTTTTTATGTAGGTGGAACCCAAAACTCCTTTTTGCTTTGGTTGAGGGCGATTCTGGTGCACACCCAACAACACCATGCGAATTGAAAGAAACCCAATTCTACGCATATGGAAGCAAAAAGACGCTGTTTTGTTATTTTGGTCTAATTACATAAACTTTGCGATTTCTGGGTCGTGCATTTTCACCAAAGAACACGATTTGAAAAAAGAGAAAGCCAAGATTCTTCTTTCTATGTAGTTGGAACCCAAAACAACCTGTTTTGCTTTGTTATGGCATTTTACAATTCGCGTTGCTATTTCTGGGTGAATGAAAACCGAAAGAAAAATCCAAGCTTATTCGTCCTCTTTCTATTGAGATGGAACCAAGACTTCTCTCCTTAATTTGGGCTGATAACAAACCTTTCACTCTGCAATTTTTGGGTGAATGTGCATTCTAACGCGAAAAACAACAATTGGAAATAAGCCCCACCAGAGCTTAATCATCCTATTTATGCAGACGGAACCCAAAAAGCCTTTTTGCTTTGACTTGAAATAAGCGGCATCCAAGATTCTTCTTTCTATGTAGTTGGAACCCAAAACAACCTGTTATGCTTTGTTTTGGCATTACACTTTGCTATTTGTGGGTGAATGAACACTGAAACAAACAACACCACCATGCGAATTGAAAGAAGCCCAATCAAAGCTTATTCTTTCTACGCATATGGAAGCAAAAAGACGCTGTTTTGTTATTTTGGTCTAATTACATAAACTTTGCGATTTCTGGGTCAATGTGCATTTTCACCAAAGAACACGACATGAAATAAGCGGCATCCAAGATTCTTCTTTCTATGTAGTTGGAACCCAAAACAACCTGTTTTGCTTTGTTATGGCATTTTACACTTCGCGTTGCTCTTTCTGGGTGAACGAACACGGAAAACAATCCAAGCTTATTCGCCCTCTTTCTATTGAGATGGAACCAAAACACGTGTGCTTGAATTGGGCTGATAACAAACCTTTCACTCTGTGATTTCTGGGTGAATGTGCATTCTAGTTCCAAAACCAACAATTGGAAATAAGCCCCAACAGAGCTTTATCATCTTCTTTTTATGTAGGTGGAACCCAAAACTCCTTTTTGCTTTGGTTGAGGGCGATTCTGGTGCACACCCAACAACACCATGCGAATTGAAAGAAACCCAATTCTACGCATATGGAAGCAAAAAGACGCTGTTTTGTTATTTTGGTCTAATTACATAAACTTTGCGATTTCTGGGTCAATGTGCATTTTCACCAAAGAACACGATTTGAAAAAAGAGAAAGCCAAGATTCTTCTTTCTATGTAGTTGGAACCCAAAACAACCTGTTTTGCTTTGTTATGGCATTTTACAATTCGCGTTGCTATTTCTGGGTGAATGAAAACCGAAAGAAAAATCCAAGCTTATTCGTCCTCTTTCTATTGAGATGGAACCAAGACTTCTCTCCTTAATTTGGGCTGATAACAAACCTTTCACTCTGCAATTTTTGGGTGAATGTGCATTCTAACGCGAAAAACAACAATTGGAAATAAGCCCCACCAGAGCTTAATCATCCTCTTTATGCAGACGGAACCCAAAAAGCCTTTTTGCTTTGGTTGGGGGTGATTCGGGTGCACACCATGCAAATTGAAAGAAGCCCAATCAAAGCTTATTCATCGTGTAGAAAGACACGCACATAGAAGCGAAAAGACGGTGTTTTGTTATTTTGGTCTCATTACATAAACTTTGCGAATTCTGGGTCAATGTGCATTTTCACCAAAGAACACGACTTGAAATAAGCGGCATCCAAGATTCTTCTTTCTATGTAGTTGGAACCCAAAACAACCTGTTATGCTTTTTTTTGGCATTACACTTTGCTATTTGTGGGTGAATGAACACTGAAACAAACAACACCACCATGCGAATTGAAAGAAGCCCAATCAAAGCTTATTCTTTCTACGCATATGGAAGCAAAAAGACGCTGTTTTGTTATTTTGGTCTAATTACATAAACTTTGCGATTTCTGGGTCAATGTGCATTTTCACCAAAGAACACGACATGAAATAAGCGGCATCCAAGATTCTTCTTTCTATGTAGCTGGAACCCAAAACAACCTGTTTTGCTTTGTTATGGCATTTTACACTTCGCGTTGCTCTTTCTGGGTGAACGAACACGGAAAACAATCCAAGCTTATTCGTCCTCTTTCTATTGAGATGGAACCAAAACACGTGTGCTTGAATTGGGCTGATAACAAACCTTTCACTCTGTAATTTCTGGGTGAATGTGCATTCTAGTTCCAAAACCAACAATTGGAAATAAGCCCCAACAGAGCTTTATCATCTTCTTTTTATGTAGGTGGAACCCAAAACTCCTTTTTGCTTTGGTTGAGGGCGATTCTGGTGCACACCCAACAATGCGAATTGAAAGAAACCCAATTCTACGCATATGGAAGCAAAAAGACGCTGTTTTGTTATTTTGGTCTAATTACATAAACTTTGCGATTTCTGGGTCAATGTGCATTTTCACCAAAGAACACGATTTGAAAAAAGAGAAAGCCAAGATTCTTCTTTCTATGTAGTTGGAACCCAAAACAACCTGTTTTGCTTTGTTATGGCATTTTACAATTCGCGTTGCTATTTCTGGGTGAATGAAAACCGAAAGAAAAATCCAAGCTTATTCGTCCTCTTTCTATTGAGATGGAACCAAGACTTCTCTCCTTAATTTGGGCTGATAACAAACCTTTCACTCTGCGATTTTTGGGTGAATGTGCATTCTAACGCGAAAAACAACAATTGGAAATAAGCCCCACCAGAGCTTAATCATCCTCTTTATGCAGACGGAACCCAAAAAGCCTTTTTGCTTTGGTTGGGGGTGATTCGGGTGCACACCATGCGAATTGAAGGAAGCCCAATCAAAGCTTATTCATCGTGTAGAAACGCACATAGAAGCGAAAAGACGGTGTTTTGTTATTTTGGTCTCATTACATACACTTTGCGAATTCTGGCTCAATGTGCATTTACATCAAAGAACACGACTTGAAATAAGCAAAATCCAAGATTCTTCTTTCTATGTAGATGGAACCCAAAACAACCTGTTATGCTTTGTTTTGGCATTACACTTTGCTATTTGTGGGTGAATGAACACTGAAACAAACAACAACACCATGCCAATTGAAAGAAGCCCAATCAAAGCTTATTCGTCTTCTTTCTACGCATATGGAAGCAAAAAGACGCTGTTTTGTTATTTTGGTCTAATTACATAAACTTTGCGATTTCTGGGTCAATGTGCATTTTCACCAAAGAACACGACTTGAAATAAGTGGCATCCAAGATTCTTCTTTCTATGTAGTTGGAACCCAAAACAACCTGTTTTGCTTTGTTATGGCATTTTACACTTCGCGTTGCTCTTTCTGGGTGAACGAACACGGAAAATAATCCAAGCTTATTCGCCCTCTTTCTATTGAGATGGAACCAAAACACGTGTGCTTGAATTGGGCTGATAACAAACCTTTCACTCTGTAATTTCTGGGTGAATGTGCATTCTAGTTCCAAAACCAACAATTGGAAATAAGCCCCAACAGAGCTTTATCATCTTCTTTTTATGTAGGTGGAACCCAAAACTCCTTTTTGCTTTGGTTGAGGGCGATTCTGGTGCACACCCAACAACACCATGCGAATTGAAAGAAACCCAATTCTACGCATATGGAAGCAAAAAGACGCTGTTTTGTTATTTTGGTCTAATTACATAAACTTTGCGATTTCTGGGTCAATGTGCATTTTCACCAAAGAACACGATTTGAAAAAAGAGAAAGCCAAGATTCTTCTTTCTATGTAGTTGGAACCCAAAACAACCTGTTTTGCTTTGTTATGGCATTTTACAATTCGCGTTGCTATTTCTGGGTGAATGAAAACCGAAAGAAAAATCCAAGCTTATTCGTCCTCTTTCTATTGAGATGGAACCAAGACTTCTCTCCTTAATTTGGGCTGATAACAAACCTTTCACTCTGCAATTTTTGGGTGAATGTGCATTCTAACGCGAAAAACAACAATTGGAAATAAGCCCCACCAGAGCTTAATCATCCTCTTTATGCAGACGGAACCCAAAAAGCCTTTTTGCTTTGGTTGGGGGTGATTCGGGTGCACACCATGCGAATTGAAAGAAGCCCAATCAAAGCTTATTCATCGTGTAGAAAGACACGCACATAGAAGCGAAAAGACGGTGTTTTGTTATTTTGGTCTCATTACATAAACTTTGCGAATTCTGGGTCAATGTGCATTTTCACCAAAGAACACGACTTGAAATAAGCGGCATCCAAGATTCTTCTTTCTATGTAGTTGGAACCCAAAACAACCTGTTATGCTTTGTTTTGGCATTACACTTTGCTATTTGTGGGTGAATGAACACTGAAACAAACAACACCACCATGCGAATTGAAAGAAGCCTAATCAAAGCTTATTCTTTCTACGCATATGGAAGCAAAAAGACGCTGTTTTGTTATTTTGGTCTAATTACATAAACTTTGCGATTTCTGGGTCAATGTGCATTTTCACCAAAGAACACGACTTGAAATAAGCGGCATCCAAGATTCTTCTTTCTATGTAGTTGGAACCCGAAACAACCTGTTATGCTTTGTTTTGGCATTACACTTTGCTATTTGTGGGTGAATGAACACTGAAACAAACAACACCACCATGCGAATTGAAAGAAGCCCAATCAAAGCTTATTCTTTCTACGCATATGGAAGCAAAAAGACGCTGTTTTGTTATTTTGGTCTAATTACATAAACTTTGCGATTTCTGGGTCAATGTGCATTTTCACCAAAGAACACGACATGAAATAAGCGGCATCCAAGATTCTTCTTTCTATGTAGTTGGAACCCAAAACAACCTGTTTTGCTTTGTTATGGCATTTTACACTTCGCGTTGCTCTTTCTGGGTGAACGAACACGGAAAACAATCCAAGCTTATTCGTCCTCTTTCTATTGAGATGGAACCAAAACACGTGTGCTTGAATTGGGCTGATAACAAACCTTTCACTCTGTAATTTCTGGGTGAATGTGCATTCTAGTTCCAAAACCAACAATTGGAAATAAGCCCCAACAGAGCTTTATCATCTTCTTTTTATGTAGGTGGAACCCAAAACTCCTTTTTGCTTTGGTTGAGGGCGATTCTGGTGCACACCCAACAACACCATGCGAATTGAAAGAAACCCAATTCTACGCATATGGAAGCAAAAAGACGCTGTTTTGTTATTTTGGTCTAATTACATAAACTTTGCGATTTCTGGGTCAATGTGCATTTTCACCAAAGAACACGATTTGAAAAAAGAGAAAGCCAAGATTCTTCTTTCTATGTAGTTGGAACCCAAAACAACCTGTTTTGCTTTGTTATGGCATTTTACAATTCGCGTTGCTATTTCTGGGTGAATGAAAACCGAAAGAAAAATCCAAGTTTTTCGTCCTCTTTCTATTGAGATGGAACCAAGACTTCTCTCCTTAATTTGGGCTGATAACAAACCTTTCACTCTGCAATTTTTGGGTGAATGTGCATTCTAACGCGAAAAACAACAATTGGAAATAAGCCCCACCAGAGCTTAATCATCCTCTTTATGCAGACGGAACCCAAAAAGCCTTTTTGCTTTGGTTGGGGGTGATTCGGGTGCACACCATGCGAATTGAAGGAAGCCCAATCAAAGCTTATTCATCGTGTAGAAACGCACATAGAAGCGAAAAGACGGTGTTTTGTTATTTTGGTCTCATTACATACACTTTGCGAATTCTGGGTCAATGTGCATTTACATCAAAGAACACGACTTGAAATAAGCAAAATCCAAGATTCTTCTTTCTATGTAGATGGAACCCAAAACAACCTGTTATGCTTTGTTTTGGCATTACACTTTGCTATTTGTGGGTGAATGAACACTGAAACAAACAACAACACCATGCCAATTGAAAGAAGCCCAATCAAAGCTTATTCGTCTTCTTTCTACGCATATGGAAGCAAAAAGACGCTGTTTTGTTATTTTGGTCTAATTACATAAACTTTGCGATTTCTGGGTCAATGTGCATTTTCACCAAAGAACACGACTTGAAATAAGTGGCATCCAAGATTCTTCTTTCTATGTAGTTGGAACCCAAAACAACCTGTTTTGCTTTGTTATGGCATTTTACACTTCGCGTTGCTCTTTCTGGGTGAACGAACACGGAAAACAATCCAAGCTTATTCGTCCTCTTTCTATTGAGATGGAACCAAAACACGTGTGCTTGAATTGGGCTGATAACAAACCTTTCACTCTGTAATTTCTAGGTGAATGTGCATTCTAGTTCCAAAACCAACAATTGGAAATAAGCCCCAACAGAGCTTTATCATCTTCTTTTTATGTAGGTGGAACCCAAAACTCATTTTTGCTTTGGTTGAGGGCGATTCTGGTGCACACCCAACAACACCATGCGAATTGAAAGAAACCCAATTCTACGTATATGGAAGCAAAAAGACGCTGTTTTGTTATTTTGGTCTAATTACATAAACTTTGCGATTTCTGGGTCAATGTGCATTTTCACCAAAGAACACGATTTGAAAAAAGAGAAAGCCAAGATTCTTCTTTCTATGTAGTTGGAACCCAAAACAACCTGTTTTGCTTTGTTATGGCATTTTACAATTCGCGTTGCTATTTCTGGGTGAATGAAAACCGAAAGAAAAATCCAAGCTTATTCGTCCTCTTTCTATTGAGATGGAACCAAGACTTCTCTCCTTAATTTGGGCTGATAACAAACCTTTCACTCTGCAATTTTTGGGTGAATGTGCATTCTAACGCGAAAAACAACAATTGGAAATAAGCCCCACCAGAGCTTAATCATCCTCTTTATGCAGACGGAACCCAAAAAGCCTTTTTGCTTTGACTTGAAATAAGCGGCATCCAAGATTCTTCTTTCTATGTAGTTGGAACCCAAAACAACCTGTTATGCTTTGTTTTGGCATTACACTTTGCTATTTGTGGGTGAATGAACACTGAAACAAACAACACCACCATGCGAATTGAAAGAAGCCCAATCAAAGCTTATTCTTTCTACGCATATGGAAGCAAAAAGACGCTGTTTTGTTATTTTGGTCTAATTACATAAACTTTGCGATTTCTGGGTCAATGTGCATTTTCACCAAAGAACACGACATGAAATAAGCGGCATCCAAGATTCTTCTTTCTATGTAGTTGGAACCCAAAACAACCTGTTTTGCTTTGTTATGGCATTTTACACTTCGCGTTGCTCTTTCTGGGTGAACGAACACGGAAAACAATCCAAGCTTATTCGCCCTCTTTCTATTGAGATGGAACCAAAACACGTGTGCTTGAATTGGGCTGATAACAAACCTTTCACTCTGTAATTTCTGGGTGAATGTGCATTCTAGTTCCAAAACCAACAATTGGAAATAAGCCCCAACAGAGCTTTATCATCTTCTTTTTATGTAGGTGGAACCCAAAACTCCTTTTTGCTTTGGTTGAGGGCGATTCTGGTGCACACCCAACAACACCATGCGAATTGAAAGAAGCCCAATCAAAACTTATTCGTCGTCTTTCTACGCATATGGAAGCAAAAAGACGCTGTTTTGTTATTTTGGTCTAATTACATAAACTTTGCGAATTCTGGGTCAATGTGCATTTTCACCAAAGAACACGATTTGAAAAAAGAGAAAGCCAGGATTCTTCTTTCTATGTAGTTGGAACCCAAAACAACCTGTTTTGCTTTGTTATGGCATTTTACAATTCGCGTTGCTATTTCTGGGTGAATGAAAACCGAAAGAAAAATCCAAGCTTATTCGTCCTCTTTCTATTGAGATGGAACCAAGACTTCTCTCCTTAATTTGGGCTGATAACAAACCTTTCACTCTGCGATTTTTGGGTGAATGTGCATTCTAACGCGAAAAACAACAATTGGAAATAAGCCCCACCAGAGCTTAATCATCCTCTTTATGCAGACGGAACCCAAAAAGCCTTTTTGCTTTGGTTGGGGGTGATTCTGGTGCACACCATGCGAATTGAAAGAAGCCCAATCAAAGCTTATTCATCGTGTAGAAACGCACATAAAGCAAAAAGACGGTGTTTTGTTATTTTGGTCTCATTACATAAACTTTGCGAATTCTGGGTCAATGTGCATTTTCACCAAAGAACACGACTTGAAATAAGCGGCATCCAAGATTCTTCTTTCTATGTAGTTGGAACCCGAAACAACCTGTTTTGCTTTGTTATGGCATTTTACACTTCGCGTTGCTCTTTCTGGGTGAACGAACACGGAAAACAATCCAAGCTTATTCGCCCTCTTTCTATTGAGATGGAACCAAAACACGTGTGCTTGAATTGGGCTGATAACAAACCTTTCACTCTGTAATTTCTGGGTGAATGTGCATTCTAGTTCCAAAACCAACAATTGGAAATAGGTGGAACCCAAAACTCCTTTTTGCTTTGGTTGAGGGCGATTCTGGTGCACACCCAACAACACCATGCGAATTGAAAGAAGCCCAATCAAAACTTATTCATCGTCTTTCTACGCATATGGAAGCAAAAAGACGCTGTTTTGTTATTTTGGTCTAATTACATAAACTTTGCGAATTCTGGGTCAATGTGCATTTTCACCAAAGAACACGACTTGAAAAAAGAGAAAGCCAAGATTCTTCTTTCTATGTAGTTGGAACCCAAAACAACCTGTTTTGCTTTGTTATGGCATTTTAAATTCGCGTTGCTATTTCTGGGTGAATGAAAACCGAAAGAAAAATCCAAGCTTATTCGTCCTCTTTCTATTGAGATGGAACCAAGACTTCTCTCCTTAATTTGGGCTGATAACAAACCTTTCACTCTGCGATTTTTGGGTGAATGTGCATTCTAACGCGAAAAACAACAATTGGAAATAAGCCCCACCAGAGCTTAATCATCCTCTTTATGCAGACGGAACCCAAATAGCCTTTTTGCTTTGGTTGGGGGTGATTCTGGTGCACACCATGCGAATTGAAAGAAGCCCAATCAAAGCTTATTCATCGTGTAGAAACGCACATAGAAGCGAAAAGACGGTGTTTTGTTATTTTGGTCTCATTACATACTTTGCGAATTCTGGGTCAATGTGCATTTTCACCAAAGAACACGACTTGAAATAAGCGGCATCCAAGATTCTTCTTTCTATGTAGTTGGAACCCAAAACAACCTGTTTTGCTTTGTTATGGCATTTTACACTTCGCGTTGCTCTTTGTGGGTGAACAAACACGGAAAACATTCCAAGCTTATTCGTCCTCTTTCTATTGAGATGGAACCAAAACACGTGTGCTTGAATTGGGCTGATAACAAACCTTTCACTCTGTGATTTCTGGGTGAATGTGCATTCTAGTTCCAAAACCAACTGTCAGGGTTTTAGGGAGAGAGGAGACAGAGAGCGAGGGCGAGGAGGAAGAGGACGACAACGAGCCGAGGTTGTCCCAAAGTCCGTCTAGCGAATCAGAGGATTCCCAGAAGGGAGCCCCCCTGGTCAGGCCAAGGGGCAATAGAGAGGGAATCAGTCAGAGAGAGGGGAACGAAGAGGGAATCCCCAGTGGGAGTGGCAAAGCGGGACCAGCTCCCCCGCCGGAACGGAGTAGAGGGGGGGGGAGTTGCCAGTGTGTCAGAAAGAGCAGGACAGGAAGGAGGAAGGGGGAGGAGTTCGGAGCAAGACGTCCTGCCTGAAAGGGAGGAGTGTAGTACCGAGAGCAGCGTAACTGTAGAAAGGAAGGTCAGAGGCAACGTACGCGTGCCAAGTTCAAATATAGAGGCGCGCGGAAATGAGGAGAGCTCTGAGGAGGAGCCTGGTGCCAAAGCACGAAGGAGGGGGGAGCAGGCGGGAGAAGACTCAGCCTCTGGGGAGTCCCGGAAAGAGGGAAGACAGGGGGGCAGGAAGACCCTGCGGAAAAGGAAAGAGAGGAAAAGGTGGAGCAGTACAAGCCTCTTAAATTGGTGCAGGGGAGGGACGGACTCAGAGGGGACTTCTAACATCTAAGGGTAACAGATGCGGAGCCACGGAGTTTGGATGTAATGACGACAATGATCTTCAATAAAACCTTTTGTATATAGCTTGGACTGGACTTTGGTCTCTTGTGAGCTGGGACCCAGGGTGGCTCTGACAGAAAGTCCCCTCCAAAGAACGCAAATTTTTTTTTTGCAAAGCTCACGAACGGTGACAGCCATGACTGCGGAGGAGCAGTTGACAGCGCTGCGAACTACAGTTTCCGAACTCACTGCTGCAGTCCTTGCGTCTCAGAAGAAGCATGACGAAATGGAGAAGCGCTGCCAGGACCTGCAAACAAGGTGGGAACGTGCAAGCAGGGAAGGGTTCCCAGGGTCCAGATCAGAGGGGATTGGACTTGGACGGAGGGGGGGCAGCCTAGTCACCCACTTCGATGGGAACCTGAAGCACTACCCCAGTTTCAGAGCAGACGTTTTGTATGCATTGCACTTGCTTCGTCATGACTTTAAAGATGAGGAGGAGAAAGTGGGGTTTATTGTTTCTCACTTGCATGGGCCGGCCAGAGACTGGTTGCGCAATTTGTGGCGTGAAGATGGCCCTGCCCGCCGCGATGCAGATGAATTCATTAAAGCGATGGATGCCTGCTTCCAGTCTACTGTAGATGTGGATCTTGCACGCAGGGAAATTTTTGGATTGCGGCAAGGCAAAGCCACTGTGCGTCAGTACCATTCTAGATTTTTTGCTTTACTGACTGCGCTAAGCTGGGAGAAGGATTGTGCACCTGTGAGGGATTTGTTCTGGGAGGGGCTCAGCGGTCCCATTAAGGATGAACTTGCCAGGGGAGACAGACCCCAGACCCTGGAGGAGCTTGTGCAGAGGGCTTTGGCGATTGGGATACGGCACGAGGGACGTCCTTGGCACACTGAGGAAGAACGTCAGGTGCGTCCACCAGCGAGGACGTCTTCTTTCATCCCCAGGGAGTTCAGTCAGTCACATCCTTCGCCACTGGGAAGGCAGGGGGAGGAGCCCATGGAACTTGGTGGTGCTAAGGCTCAAGCAACAGCCAGAGCCCCAGCTTCCGGTGCAGTGAAGGCAAAGCCTCCTAGAGGGACCAGGAAGTGTTACATTTGCGACAGTGCACAGCACATGGCGAAAGAGTGTCCCCAGAGGCTGCAGAAACACACTGCAGCTTTAGCAACTGTTGCAGCAGAAATGATGCAAGCAGAGCAACCTCAGGGAAACGACAGTGCCTGGCTGGAAGCAGAGCTGCTGGGGCTCAGCCAGGCGAATCTGTAGAGCAGTCCCCAGCGCTTTTGCAACGCACAGACCCTTTACCACCCAAGCCAGCGGTGCAGCTCACTGCAACACTTCAGTTGCCGAATGGAACCACCCTGGAAGTCCCCATCACGATTGATTCTGGGAGCAACGCAGATTTTGTGGGGACGCACTTTGTCAAGCAGCATCGCATAGCGCTTCTGCCAGCGACAACACCTCTGAACGTAGTCACGGTGGATGGCAGGAAATTGCTGGGAGGACAAGTTGTGCAACAGACGCCTCCCATGGTGATGAGGATTGGAAATCATCGAGAAGTCATCAGCTTCAATGTCACCCGCCTTTCAGACACGCCTATAGTATTAGGCATGAGTTGGCTGGAGAGACACAGTCCTGCTGTAGCGTGGTACCAACGGCAGATCACCTTTTGCTCATCGTACTGTGCTCAACATTGCATCCAGTCCAGCCAGGAGGAGGGAGCTGAGCAGCAGTTGCAACTTGGCATGGTGCAGGCAGTACCCCGCAAGTACGAGGGGTTCCTGGAGGTTTTCTGCGAGAAGGAAGCTGACCAGTTGCCGCCCCACAGGCCTTATGATTGTGCCATCGACCTGGTGCCAGGGGCGCAGTTGCCGACTGCAAAGCTGTATTCCATGTCTGAGGACGAGATGCAAGAACTCAGGGAGTTCATAGAGCACAATTTGAAGCGCGGATTCATCCGAGAATCGAAAGCGGTGGGGGGCAGTCCTGTTTTCTTTGTAAAGAAGAAAGACACGCCCCAGAAAAGACTCATTGTGGACTATCGATTCATAAACAGTAAGACCAAACCCAAGGCCTTCCCCATGCCCAAGATAGATGATCTCCTGGCAACCGTAAGGAAGGGGAAGATCTTCACCAAATTGGATCTGCGTGGAGCGTATAACCTCATACGCATCCGGGAGGGCGATGAGTGGAAGACGGCCATGTTCACGCCTCTGGGCACGTACGAATACAGAGTTATGCCATTTGGTCTCCAAAATGGATCTCACGTCTTCCAAGCATTTATGCATCACGTGCTAGCGGGACTTCTCTACAAGAAATGCGTGTGTTTCCTCGACGACATCCTGATCTTTTCGGAAACGGAGGAGGCCCATGAGAAGGACGTAAAGGAAGTCCTGCAGAGACTACGGGAGAACAAGCTCTACGCCAAGTTAGAGAAGTGCCAGTTTGATGTGACGGACGTGGATTTCCTAGGCTACAAGCTGTCCGACAAGGGGCTGGCCATGGACAGCGCCAAGGTCCGCGCGGTGTTGGACTGGAAGAGCCCTCGCAATCGGAAGGAAGTCCAAAGATTCATCGGCTTCGCCAACTTCTACCGCAAATTCATCAGAGGTTTTGCAAAGGAGACGGCAGCGATCACGGACACTCTCAGTTCCAAGAAAAAGAGGTTCGTGTGGACGGAACAGGCGGAGCGCTCTTTTCAGAAGCTTAAAAGCCTTTTCGCCTCCGAGGAGCAGCTGCTGCACGTGAATCCAGGCAAGCCCATACGACTAGAGACCGACGCGTCAGACAGAGCGGTTGGAGCCGTACTCCTGCAAGAAGATCCACATGGAAACTGGAGACCCGGTGCCTTTTACTCCAGAAAGCTCAGCAAAGCGGAGCAAAACTACACCATATGGGACAGGGAGCTGTTAGCCATTCACGCAGCTTTCAAAGCGTGGCGACACTTCCTCATAGGAGCCAAGCACACAGTACAGGTCCGCACGGATCACAAGAACCTAGAGTATTGGCGCACGGCGAAGCTCCAAAGCCAGAGGCACATGCGCTGGGCGGAATTCTTCGCGGATTTCGACTTTCGGATAGAGTACGTCCCAGGAGATTCCAACGTTATAGCCGATGCGCTATCCAGGAAACCGCAATATCTCGATGAAGCGGCGCCTGTAGCAGCCAAGCACATTTTCGCACCGCAGGCGTGGTCGTGCGCTGCCGCCACAGTAGATCTGGACGCGGTGCGACGCGCGTTGCAAGTGGATCAGTTCGCACAGTCCAAGATGGAGGAATTGCGCAGAGGTGTGCAGAGTGGCGAAGAGTTCCAACTACGCGACGGGCTGCTAACTCGCAAAGGTGCCAAGCGTGCCAAACGTGCCAAGCGACGAGCTTCGCGCAAAGGTTCTGCAGCAGTTGCACGACGCCCCCAGTGCGGGCCACTTCGGTAAGGAGAAGACAATAGAACTGGTGGCAAGAGACTTTTGGTGGCCCTGGATGCGTGGAGAGGTAGCGGATTACGTCGCCAGGTGTGACACTTGTCAGAGGTTCAAGCCAGTACACCAGAAGCCAGCGGGGCTGTTGGAACCGCTGGAAACGCCACAGCAACCGTGGGAGAGGGTAGCTCTGGACTTCGTTACTGACCTGCCCAGCTCCAGGGGGAAGACGGCGGTACTGGTGGTTGTGGACCTGTTCACCAAGATGGCGCACTTCATTCCATGCGCAAAGGTGGCGACGGCGGAACAGACTGCCAAACTCTTCATCGATCACGTGTTCAAGGTGCATGGGCTGCCGCAGTCCATCCTGTCCGACAGGGGGCGCCAGTTTGTTTCCAATTTTTGGCAGAAGCTTTTAGGTATCCTGAACGTCAAGATCAACCTCACGTCGGCGAGACACCCACAAACCAACGGCCAAGCTGAGAGGGTCAACGCGATCATGCAGCAGTACCTGAGATGTTACGCCAACCAGCGACCAGCAGTTTGGGTGGACTACCTGCCGATGGCAGAGTTTGCCTATAACAACACGAAGCACGCGTCCACGGGGGTGACGCCGTTTTTCGCGAACAATGGTCGTCACCCCAGAACCTTCCCGGGGTTCGTGGCACCGGGAGAGGGGGTGCCGCAAGGAGCCGACCAGTTTGCAGCGGAGCTGCAGGAGGTGCACGAAGAGTTGCGGAGACATTTAGAGCTGGCCAAGCAAGCATATAAGGTGCAGGCTGACAAAAACAGGAGAGAGGGAGAGGAGATCCAGGTGGGGGACTGGGTGTGGTTAGCGGCCCAAGCGATGCCAGCCAAGTCGTTGGCCAAGAAGAAGCTGGGGCACAGGCAGTTAGGGCCGTACCAGGTGGAGGCTAAAATCAACCCTGTAGCCTTTCGACTAGCCCTCCCCGAAGGTTCCAGAGTGCACCCGGTCTTTCATAGATCGGTGCTCACTCCCTACAAGGCACCGCACAGGTTTCAGGAGTCTGACACAGTCACGCAACAACACACTAAGTCACAGGAGAGGGAGAGGGCGCCTAGGGCCGAACCACTCAACGAGGTCACAGAGATCCTGGACTCGAGATGGGGGCAAGAGGGAGTAGAATATTTTCTAGTCAGAGAGGGTGCCCCAGTCAGTGCCAATGGTTGGGTGCCGGGCTACGCCTTAGACGAACCTCTTTTAAAAGACGAGTTCCATGCCCTTTTCCCTCATAGACCCATGCCAGCCGAGTACTTTGATGACTGGCTCTTTACGCCCACATGTTCAGGCAGCACTTTCCACGGCTTTTCTTCAGCTGAAGAAAGGTCGCCGGACTCCAACTCGCCCAGGGGATCGTGTTCGGGGGTGGACACAGAACCCTCTTATTGGTGGGACGAGCAACCAGAGGAGGACTGGCGCAGGAAATGGCTGACGGGACCTTGGCAGGCAGCACCGGACCAGGTACCAATGGAGGAGGGAGAAGAGAACACCTTGGGTCAAGAACCCGAATTCGAACACTCGTACAACGAACTGCAAACAGAGGAGATGGAGGTGCAGAATCTGTATCCTGCGTCCGCCTCCGAAGAGCGGCAGCTTCCACAACCTGCACCCGATGAGCGGAAGGGGGGAAGGGGGGGGCTTCGAGGGGGGGATGGATGTCAGGGTTTTAGGGAGAGAGGAGACAGAGAGCGAGGGCGAGGAGGAAGAGGACGACAACGAGCCGAGGTTGTCCCAAAGTCCGTCTAGCGAATCAGAGGATTCCCAGAAGGGAGCCCCCCTGGTCAGGCCAAGGGGCAATAGAGAGGGAATCAGTCAGAGAGAGGGGAACGAAGAGGGAATCCCCAGTGGGAGTGGCAAAGCGGGACCAGCTCCCCCGCCGGAACGGAGTAGAGGGGGGGGAGTTGCCAGTGTGTCAGAAAGAGCAGGACAGGAAGGAGGAAGGGGGAGGAGTTCGGAGCAAGACGTCCTGCCTGAAAGGGAGGAGTGTAGTACCGAGAGCAGCGTAACTGTAGAAAGGAAGGTCAGAGGCAACGTACGCGCGCCAAGTTCAAATATAGAGGCGCGCGGAAATGAGGAGAGCTCTGAGGAGGAGCCTGGTGCCAAAGCACGAAGGAGGGGGGAGCAAGCGGGAGAAGACTCAGCCTCTGGGGAGTCCCGGAAAGAGGGAAGACAGGGGGGCAGGAAGACCCTGCGGAAAAGGAAAGAGAGGAAAAGGTGGAGCAGTACAAGCCTCTTAAATTGGTGCAGGGGAGGGACGGACTCAGAGGGGACTTCTAACATCTAAGGGTAACAGATGCGGAGCCACGGAGTTTGGATGTAATGACGACAATGATCTTCAATAAAACCTTTTGTATATAGCTTGGACTGGACTTTGGTCTCTTGTGAGCTGGGACCCAGGGTGGCTCTGACACCAACAATTGGAAATAAGCCCCAACAGAGCTTTATCATCTTCTTTTTATGTAGGTGGAACCCAATCCTTTTTGCTTTGGTTGAGGGCGATTCTGGTGCACACCCAACAACACCATGCGAATTGAAAGAAACCCAATTCTACGCATATGGAAGCAAAAAGACGCTGTTTTGTTATTTTGGTCTAATTACATAAACTTTGCGAATTCTGGGTCAATGTGCATTTTCACCAAAGAACACGACTTGAAATAAGCGGCATCCAAGATTCTTCTTTCTATGTAGTTGGAACCCAAAACAACCTGTTTTGCTTTGTTATGGCATTTTACAATTCGCGTTGCTATTTCTGGGTGAATGAAAACCGAAAGAAAAATCCAAGCTTATTCGTCCTCTTTCTATTGAGATGGAACCAAGACTTCTCTCCTTAATTTGGGCTGATAACAAACATTTCACTGCGATTTTTGGGTGAATGTGCATTCTAACGCGAAAAACAACAATTGGAAATAAGCCCCACCAGAGCTTAATAATCCTCTTTATGCAGACGGAACCCAAAAAGCCTTTTTGCTTTGGTTGGGGGTGATTCTGGGGCACACCATGCGAATTGAAAGAAGCCCAACCAAAGCTTATTCATCGTGTAGAAACGCACATAGAAGCAAAAAGACGGTGTTTTGTTATTTTGGTCTCATTACATAAATTTTGCGAATTATGGGTCAATGTGCATTTTCACCAAAGAACACGACTTGAAATAAGCGGCATCCAAGATTCTTCTTTCTATGTAGTTGGAACCCGAAACAACCTGTTATGCTTTGTTTTGGCATTACACTTTGCTATTTGTGGGTGAATGAACACTGAAACAAACAAAACCACCATGCGAATTGAAAGAAGCCCAATGAAAGCTTATCCGTCTTCTTTCTACGCATATGGAAGCAAAAAGACGCTGTTTTGTTATTTTGGTCTAATTACATAAACTTTGCGATTTCTGGGTCAATGTGCATTTTCACCAAAGAACACGATTTGAAATAAGCGGCATCCAAGATTCTTCTTTCTATGTAGTTGGAACCCAAAACAACCTGTTTTGCTTTGTTATGGCATTTTACACTTCGCGTTGCTCTTTCTGGGTGAACGAACACGGAAAACAATCCAAGCTTATTCGCCCTCTTTCTACTGAGATGGAACCAAAACACGTGTGCTTGAATTGGGCTGATAACAAACCTTTCACTCTGTGATTTCTGGGTGAATGTGCATTCTAGTTCCAAAACCAACAATTGGAAATAAGCCCCAACAGAGCTTTATCATCTTCTTTTTATGTAGGTGGAACCCAAAACTCCTTTTTGCTTTGGTTGAGGGCGATTCTGGTGCACACCCAACAACACCATGCGAATTGAAAGAAACCCAATTCTACGCATATGGAAGCAAAAAGACGCTGTTTTGTTATTTTGGTCTAATTACATAAACTTTGCGATTTCTGGGTCAATGTGCATTTTCACCAAAGAACACGATTTGAAAAAAGAGAAAGCCAAGATTCTTCTTTCTATGTAGTTGGAACCCAAAACAACCTGTTTTGCTTTGTTATGGCATTTTACAATTCGCGTTGCTATTTCTGGGTGAATGAAAACCGAAAGAAAAATCCAAGCTTATTCGTCCTCTTTCTATTGAGATGGAACCAAGACTTCTCTCCTTAATTTGGGCTGATAACAAACCTTTCACTCTGCGATTTTTGGGTGAATGTGCATTCTAACGCGAAAAACAACAATTGGAAATAAGCCCCACCAGAGCCTAATCATCCTCTTTATGCAGACGGAACCCAAAAAGCCTTTTTGCTTTGGTTGGGGGTGATTCGGGTGCACACCATGCGAATTGAAAGAAGCCCAATCAAAGCTTATTCATCGTGTAGAAACGCACATAGAAGCGAAAAGACGGTGTTTTGTTATTTTGGTCTCATTACATACACTTTGCGAATTCTGGGTCAATGTGCATTTTCACCAAAGAACACGACTTGAAATAAGCGGCATCCAAGATTCTTCTTTCTATGTAGTTGGAACCCAAAACAACCTGTTTTGCTTTGTTATGGCATTTTACACTTCGCGTTGCTCTTTGTGGGTGAACAAACACGGAAAACAATCCAAGCTTATTCGTCCTCTTTCTATTGAGATGGAACCAAAACACGTGTGCTTGAATTGGGCTGATAACAAACCTTTCACTCTGTGATTTCTGGGTGAATGTGCATTCTAGTTCCAAAACCAACAATTGGAAATAAGCCCCAACAGAGCTTTATCATCTTCTTTTTATGTAGGTGGAACCCAAAACTCCTTTTTGCTTTGGTTGAGGGCGATTCTGGTGCACACCCAACAACACCATGCGAATTGAAAGAAACCCAATTCTACGTATATGGAAGCAAAAAGACGCTGTTTTGTTATTTTGGTCTAATTACATAAACTTTGCGATTTCTGGGTCAATGTGCATTTTCACCAAAGAACACGACATGAAATAAGCGGCATCCAAGATTCTTCTTTCTATGTAGTTGGAACCCAAAACAACCTGTTTTGCTTTGTTATGGCATTTTACACTTCGCGTTGCTCTTTCTGGGTGAACGAACACGGAAAACAATCCAAGCTTATTCGTCCTCTTTCTATTGAGATGGAACCAAAACACGTGTGCTTGAATTGGGCTGATAACAAACCTTTCACTCTGTAATTTCTGGGTGAATGTGCATTCTAGTTCCAAAACCAACAATTGGAAATAAGCCCCAACAGAGCTTTATCATCTTCTTTTTATGTAGGTGGAACCCAAAACTCCTTTTTGCTTTGGTTGAGGGCGATTCTGGTGCACACCCAACAATGCGAATTGAAAGAAACCCAATTCTACGCATATGGAAGCAAAAAGACGCTGTTTTGTTATTTTGGTCTAATTACATAAACTTTGCGATTTCTGGGTCAATGTGCATTTTCACCAAAGAACACGATTTGAAAAAAGAGAAAGCCAAGATTCTTCTTTCTATGTAGTTGGAACCCAAAACAACCTGTTTTGCTTTGTTATGGCATTTTACAATTCGCGTTGCTATTTCTGGGTGAATGAAAACCGAAAGAAAAATCCAAGCTTATTCGTCCTCTTTCTATTGAGATGGAACCAAGACTTCTCTCCTTAATTTGGGCTGATAACAAACCTTTCACTCTGCGATTTTTGGGTGAATGTGCATTCTAACGCGAAAAACAACAATTGGAAATAAGCCCCACCAGAGCTTAATCATCCTCTTTATGCAGACGGAACCCAAAAAGCCTTTTTGCTTTGGTTGGGGGTGATTCGGGTGCACACCATGCGAATTGAAAGAAGCCCAATCAAAGCTTATTCATCGTGTAGAAACGCACATAGAAGCGAAAAGACGGTGTTTTGTTATTTTGGTCTCATTACATACACTTTGCGAATTCTGGGTCAATGTGCATTTTCACCAAAGAACACGACTTGAAATAAGCGGCATCCAAGATTCTTCTTTCTATGTAGTTGGAACCCAAAACAACCTGTTTTGCTTTGTTATGGCATTTTACACTTCGCGTTGCTCTTTGTGGGTGAACAAACACGGAAAACATTCCAAGCTTATTCGTCCTCTTTCTATTGAGATGGAACCAAAACACGTGTGCTTGAATTGGGCTGATAACAAACCTTTCACTCTGTGATTTCTGGGTGAATGTGCATTCTAGTTCCAAAACCAACAATTGGAAATAAGCCCCAACAGAGCTTTATCATCTTCTTTTTATGTAGGTGGAACCCAAAACTCCTTTTTGCTTTGGTTGAGGGCGATTCTGGTGCACACCCAACAACACCATGCGAATTGAAAGAAACCCAATTCTACGTATATGGAAGCAAAAAGACGCTGTTTTGTTATTTTGGTCTAATTACATAAACTTTGCGAATTCTGGGTCAATGTGCATTTTCACCAAAGAACACGACATGAAATAAGCGGCATCCAAGATTCTTCTTTCTATGTAGTTGGAACCCAAAACAACCTGTTTTGCTTTGTTATGGCATTTTACACTTCGCGTTGCTCTTTCTGGGTGAACGAACACGGAAAACAATCCAAGCTTATTCGTCCTCTTTCTATTGAGATGGAACCAAAACACGTGTGCTTGAATTGGGCTGATAACAAACCTTTCACTCTGTAATTTCTGGGTGAATGTGCATTCTAGTTCCAAAACCAACAATTGGAAATAAGCCCCAACAGAGCTTTATCATCTTCTTTTTATGTAGGTGGAACCCAAAACTCCTTTTTGCTTTGGTTGAGGGCGATTCTGGTGCACACCCAACAATGCGAATTGAAAGAAACCCAATTCTACGCATATGGAAGCAAAAAGACGCTGTTTTGTTATTTTGGTCTAATTACATAAACTTTGCGATTTCTGGGTCAATGTGCATTTTCACCAAAGAACACGATTTGAAAAAAGAGAAAGCCAAGATTCTTCTTTCTATGTAGTTGGAACCCAAAACAACCTGTTTTGCTTTGTTATGGCATTTTACAATTCGCGTTGCTATTTCTGGGTGAATGAAAACCGAAAGAAAAATCCAAGCTTATTCGTCCTCTTTCTATTGAGATGGAACCAAGACTTCTCTCCTTAATTTGGGCTGATAACAAACCTTTCACTGCAATTTTTGGGTGAATGTGCATTCTAACGCGAAAAACAACAATTGGAAATAAGCCCCACCAGAGCTTAATCATCCTCTTTATGCAGACGGAACCCAAAAAGCCTTTTTGCTTTGACTTGAAATAAGCGGCATCCAAGATTCTTCTTTCTATGTAGTTGGAACCCAAAACAACCTGTTATGCTTTGTTTTGGCATTACACTTTGCTATTTGTGGGTGAATGAACACTGAAACAAACAACACCACCATGCGAATTGAAAGAAGCCCAATCAAAGCTTATTCTTTCTACGCATATGGAAGCAAAAAGACGCTGTTTTGTTATTTTGGTCTAATTACATAAACTTTGCGATTTCTGGGTCAATGTGCATTTTCACCAAAGAACACGACATGAAATAAGCGGCATCCAAGATTCTTCTTTCTATGTAGTTGGAACCCAAAACAACCTGTTTTGCTTTGTTATGGCATTTTACACTTCGCGTTGCTCTTTCTGGGTGAACGAACACGGAAAACAATCCAAGCTTATTCGTCCTCTTTCTATTGAGATGGAACCAAAACACGTGTGCTTGAATTGGGCTGATAACAAACCTTTCACTCTGTAATTTCTGGGTGAATGTGCATTCTAGTTCCAAAACCAACAATTGGAAATAAGCCCCAACAGAGCTTTATCATCTTCTTTTTATGTAGGTGGAACCCAAAACTCCTTTTTGCTTTGGTTGAGGGCGATTCTGGTGCACACCCAACAATGCGAATTGAAAGAAACCCAATTCTACGCATATGGAAGCAAAAAGACGCTGTTTTGTTATTTTGGTCTAATTACATAAACTTTGCGATTTCTGGGTCAATGTGCATTTTCACCAAAGAACACGACATGAAATAAGCGGCATCTAAGACCTTTCACTCTGCGATTTTTGGGTGAATGTGCATTCTAACGCGAAAAACAACAATTGGAAATAAGCCCCACCAGAGCTTAATCATCCTCTTTATGCAGACGGAACCCAAATAGCCTTTTTGCTTTGGTTGGGGGTGATTCTGGTGCACACCATGCGAATTGAAAGAAGCCCAATCAAAGCTTATTCATCGTGTAGAAACGCACATAGAAGCGAAAAGACGGTGTTTTGTTATTTTGGTCTCATTACATACTTTGCGAATTCTGGGTCAATGTGCATTTTCACCAAAGAACACGACTTGAAATAAGCGGCATCCAAGATTCTTCTTTCTATTTACAGATAGGTAGCCGTGTTGGTCTGTCATGGTCAAAACAAAATAAAAAAATTCCTTCCAGTAGCACCTTAAAGACCAACTGAGTTAGTTCTAGGTATGAGCTTTCGTGTGCATGCACACTTCTTCAGATACACTGAAACAGAAGTCACCGGACCTTTCTATATAGTGAGAAGGTGGGGAGGGGTATTACTCAGAAGGGTGGTGGGAATGGGTGATTGGCAGATAGCTGCGATGAGCCTGTTGACGACTCTTAACGACTGCAATAGGTCTAACAGGAAAAAGCAAGGGGTGAGAAGGTGAAAAATGGCTTTGTCATGTATAATGAGATAAGAATCCAATGTCTTTATTCAAACCAGGTCTCTCCATAGTTTTAAGTTTGGTGATAAGTTGCAATTCAGCAGCTTCTCTTTCCAGTCTATTTCTGAAATTCCTTTGTAATAGAACAGCTACTTTGAGATCTTGTATAGAATGTCCTGGGAGATTGAAGTGTTCTCCTACTGGTTTTTCTGTCTTGTGGTTCCTGATGTCGGATTTATGTCCATTTATTCTTTGGCGTAAGGTCTGGCCTGTTTGTCCAATATAGAGAGCTGAAGGACACTGTTGGCATTTTATGGCATACACAATGTTAGACGATGAGCAATTAAATAGTCCCGAGATGGTATGTGTGATGTTGTTGGGGCCAGTAATGGTGTTGTCCGGGTGTATGTGGCAGCAAAGTTGGCATCTGGGTTTATTGCAGGCTCTGGTGCCAGTGTCCGTGTTAAGTCTGGTTATAGTATTATTGTGGGTTAGGAGTTGTTTAAGATTGGGGGGCTGTCTGGAGGCAATGAAAGGTCTTCCTCCCAGAGCTTGAGAAAGAGAACTGTCATTGTCCAGGAGAATGTAGTTGGAACCCAAAACAACCTGTTTTGCTTTGTTATGGCATTTTACACTTCGCGTTGCTCTTTGTGGGTGAACAAACACGGAAAACATTCCAAGCTTATTCGTCCTCTTTCTATTGAGATGGAACCAAAACACGTGTGCTTGAATTGGGCTGATAACAAACCTTTCAATCTGTGATTTCTGGGTGAATGTGCATTCTAGTTCCAAAACCAACAATTGGAAATAAGCCCCAACAGAGCTTTATCATCTTCTTTTTATGTAGGTGGAACCCAAAACTCCTTTTTGCTTTGGTTGAGGGCGATTCTGGTGCACACCCAACAACACCATGCGAATTGAAAGAAACCCAATTCTACGCATATGGAAGCAAAAAGACGCTGTTTTGTTATTTGGGTCTAATTACATAAACTTTGCGAATTCTGGGTCAATGTGCATTTTCACCAAAGAACACGATTTGAAAAAAGAGAAAGACAAGATTCTTCTTTCTATGTAGTTGGAACCCAAAACAACCTGTTTTGCTTTGTTATGGCATTTTACAATTCGCGTTGCTATTTCTGGGTGAATGAAAACCGAAAGAAAAATCCAAGCTTATTCGTCCTCTTTCTATTGAGATGGAACCAAGACTTCTCTCCTTAATTTGGGCTGATAACAAACCTTTCACTCTGCAATTTTTGGGTGAATGTGCATTCTAACGCGAAAAACAACAATTGGAAATAAGCCCCACCAGAGCTTAATCATCCTCTTTATGCAGACGGAACCCAAAAAGCCTTTTTGCTTTGACTTGAAATAAGCGGCATCCAAGATTCTTCTTTCTATGTAGTTGGAACCCGAAACAACCTGTTATGCTTTGTTTTGGCATTACACTTTGCTATTTGTGGGTGAATGAACACTGAAACAAACAACACCACCATGCGAATTGAAAGAAGCCCAATCAAAGCTTATTCTTTCTACGCATATGGAAGCAAAAAGACGCTGTTTTGTTATTTTGGTCTAATTACATAAACTTTGCGATTTCTGGGTCAATGTGCATTTTCACCAAAGAACACGACATGAAATAAGCGGCATCCAAGATTCTTCTTTCTATGTAGTTGGAACCCAAAACAACCTGTTTTGCTTTGTTATGGCATTTTACACTTCGCGTTGCTCTTTCTGGGTGAACGAACACGGAAAACAATCCAAGCTTATTCGCCCTCTTTCTACTGAGATGGAACCAAAACACGTGTGCTTGAATTGGGCTGATAACAAACCTTTCAATCTGTGATTTCTGGGTGAATGTGCATTCTAGTTCCAAAACCAACAATTGGAAATAAGCCCCAACAGAGCTTTATCATCTTCTTTTTATGTAGGTGGAACCCAAAACTCCTTTTTGCTTTGGTTGAGGGCGATTCTGGTGCACACCCAACAACACCATGCGAATTGAAAGAAACCCAATTCTACGCATATGGAAGCAAAAAGACGCTGTTTTGTTATTTTGGTCTAATTACATAAACTTTGCGAATTCTGGGTCAATGTGCATTTTCACCAAAGAACACGACTTGAAATAAGCGGCATCCAAGATTCTTCTTTCTATGTAGTTGGAACCCAAAACAACCTGTTTTGCTTTGTTATGGCATTTTACAATTCGCGTTGCTATTTCTGGGTGAATGAAAACCGAAAGAAAAATCCAAGCTTATTCGTCCTCTTTCTATTGAGATGGAACCAAGACTTCTCTCCTTAATTTGGGGTGATAACAAACCTTTCACTCTGCGATTTTTGGGTGAATGTGCATTCTAACGCGAAAAACAACAATTGGAAATAAGCCCCACCAGAGCTTAATCATCCTCTTTATGCAGACGGAACCCAAAAAGCCTTTTTGCTTTGGTTGGGGGTGACTCTGGTGCACACCATGCGAATTGAAAGAAGCCCAATCAAAGCTTATTCATCGTGTAGAAACGCACATAGAAGCGAAAAGACGGTGTTTTGTTATTTTGGTCTCATTACATACTTTGCGAATTCTGGGTCAATGTGCATTTTCACCAAAGAACACGACTTGAAATAAGCGGCATCCAAGATTCTTCTTTCTATGTAGTTGGAACCCAAAACAACCTGTTTTGCTTTGTTATGGCATTTTACACTTCGCGTTGCTCTTTGTGGGTGAACAAACACGGAAAACATTCCAAGCTTATTCGTCCTCTTTCTATTGAGATGGAACCAAAACACGTGTGCTTGAATTGGGCTGATAACAAACCTTTCACTCTGTGATTTCTGGGTGAATGTGCATTCTAGTTCCAAAACCAACAATTGGAAATAAGCCCCAACAGAGCTTTATCATCTTCTTTTTATGTAGGTGGAACCCAATACTTTTTGCTTTGGTTGAGGGCGATTCTGGTGCACACCCAACAACACCATGCGAATTGAAAGAAACCCAATTCTACGCATATGGAAGCCAAAAGACGCTGTTTTGTTATTTTGGTCTAATTACATAAACTTTGCGAATTCTGGGTCAATGTGCATTTTCACCAAAGAACACGATTTGAAAAAAGAGAAAGCCAAGATTCTTCTTTCTATGTAGTTGGAACCCAAAACAACCTGTTTTGCTTTGTTATGGCATTTTACAATTCGCGTTGCTATTTCTGGGTGAATGAAAACCGAAAGAAAAATCCAAGCTTATTCGTCCTCTTTCTATTGAGATGGAACCAAGACTTCTCTCCTTAATTTGGGCTGATAACAAACCTTTCACTGCGATTTTTGGGTGAATGTGCATTCTAACGCGAAAAACAACAATTGGAAATAAGCCCCACCAGAGCTTAATAATCCTCTTTATGCAGACGGAACCCAAAAAGCCTTTTTGCTTTGGTTGGGGGTGATTCTGGGGCACACCATGCGAATTGAAAGAAGCCCAATCAAAGCTTATTCATCGTGTAGAAACGCACATAGAAGCGAAAAGACGGTGTTTTGTTATTTTGGTCTCATTACATAAACTTTGCGAATTATGGGTCAATGTGCATTTTCACCAAAGAACACGACTTGAAATAAGCGGCATCCAAGATTCTTCTTTCTATGTAGTTGGAACCCAAAACAACCTGTTATGCTTTGTTTTGGCATTACACTTTGCTATTTGTGGGTGAATGAACACTGAAACAAACAACACCACCATGCGAATTGAAAGAAGCCCAATCAAAGCTTATTCTTTCTACGCATATCGAAGCAAAAAGACGCTGTTTTGTTATTTTGGTCTAATTACATAAACTTTGCGATTTCTGGGTCAATGTGCATTTTCACCAAAGAACACGACATGAAATAAGCGGCATCCAAGATTCTTCTTTCTATGTAGTTGGAACCCAAAACAACCTGTTTTGCTTTGTTATGGCATTTTACACTTCGCGTTGCTCTTTCTGGGTGAACGAACACGGAAAACAATCCAAGCTTATTCGTCCTCTTTCTATTGAGATGGAACCAAAACACGTGTGCTTGAATTGGGCTGATAACAAACCTTTCACTCTGTAATTTCTGGGTGAATGTGCATTCTAGTTCCAAAACCAACAATTGGAAATAAGCCCCAACAGAGCTTTATCATCTTCTTTTTATGTAGGTGGAACCCAAAACTCCTTTTTCCTTTGGTTGAGGGCGATTCTGGTGCACACCCAACAACACCATGCGAATTGAAAGAAGCCCAATCAAAACTTATTCGTCGTCTTTCTACGCATATGGAAGCAAAAAGACGCTGTTTTGTTATTTTGGTCTAATTACATAAACTTTGCGAATTCTGGGTCAATGTGCATTTTCACCAAAGAACACGATTTGAAAAAAGAGAAAGCCAAGATTCTTCTTTCTATGTAGTTGGAACCCAAAACAACCTGTTTTGCTTTGTTATGGCATTTTACAATTCGCGTTGCTATTTCTGGGTGAATGAAAACCGAAAGAAAAATCCAAGCTTATTCGTCCTCTTTCTATTGAGATGGAACCAAGACTTCTCTCCTTAATTTGGGCTGATAACAAACCTTTCACTCTGCGATTTTTGGGTGAATGTGCATTCTAACGCGAAAAACAACAATTGGAAATAAGCCCCACCAGAGCTTAATCATCCTCTTTATGCAGACGGAACCCAAAAAGCCTTTTTGCTTTGGTTGGGGGTGATTCTGGTGCACACCATGCGAATTGAAAGAAGCCCAACCAAAGCTTATTCATCGTGTAGAAACGCACATAAAGCAAAAAGACGGTGTTTTGTTATTTTGGTCTCATTACATAAACTTTGCGAATTCTGGGTCAATGTGCATTTTCACCAAAGAACACGACTTGAAATAAGCGGCATCCAAGATTCTTCTTTCTATGTAGTTGGAACCCGAAACAACCTGTTATGCTTTGTTTTGGCATTACACTTTGCTATTTGTGGGTGAATGAACACTGAAACAAACAACACCACCATGCGAATTGAAAGAAGCCCAATCAAAGCTTATTCGTCTTCTTTCTACGCATATGGAAGCAAAAAGACGCTGTTTTGTTATTTTGGTCTAATTACATAAACTTTGCAAATTCTGGGTCAATGTGCATTTTCACCAAAGAACACGACTTGAAATAAGCGGCATCCAAGATTCTTCTTTCTATGTAGTTGGAACCCAAAACAACCTGTTTTGCTTTGTTATGGCATTTTACACTTCGCGTTGCTCTTTGTGGGTGAACGAACACGGAAAACAATCCAAGCTTATTCGTCCTCTTTCTATTGAGATGGAACCAAAACACGTGTGCTTGAATTGGGCTGATAACAAACCTTTCACTGTGATTTCTGGGTGAATGTGCATTCTAGTTCCAAAACCAACAATTGGAAATAGGTGGAACCCAAAACTCCTTTTTGCTTTGGTTGAGGGCGATTCTGGTGCACACCCAACAACACCATGCGAATTGAAAGAAGCCCAATCAAAACTTATTCATCGTCTTTCTACGCATATGGAAGCAAAAAGACGCTGTTTTGTTATTTTGGTCTAATTACATAAACTTTGCGAATTCTGGGTCAATGTGCATTTTCAGCAAAGAACACGATTTGAAAAAAGAGAAAGCCAAGATTCTTCTTTCTATGTAGTTGGAACCCAAAACAACCTGTTTTGCTTTGTTATGGCATTTTACAATTCGCGTTGCTATTTCTGGGTGAATGAAAACCGAAAGAAAAATCCAAGCTTATTGGTCCTCTTTCTATTGAGATGGAACCAAGACTTCTCTCCTTAATTTGGGCTGATAACAAACCTTTCACTGCGATTTTTGGGTGAATGTGCATTCTAACGCGAAAAACAACAATTGGAAATAAGCCCCACCAGAGCTTAATCATCCTCTTTATGCAGACGGAACCCAAAAGCCTTTTTGCTTTGGTTGGGGGTGATTCTGGGGCACACCATGCGAATTGAAAGAAGCCCAACCAAAGCTTATTCATCGTGTAGAAACGCACATAGAAGCAAAAAGACGGTGTTTTGTTATTTTGGTCTCATTACATAAACTTTGCGATTTCTGGGTCATTGTGCATTTTCACGAAAGAACACGACTTGAAATAAGCGGCATTCAAGATTCTTCTTTCTATGTAGTTGGAACCCGAAACAACCTGTTATGCTTTGTTTTGGCATTACACTTTGCTATTTGTGGGTGAATGAACACTGAAACAAACAAAACCACCATGCGAATTGAAAGAAGCCCAATCAAAGCTTATTCGTCTTCTTTCTACGCATATGGAAGCAAAAAGACGCTGTTTTGTTATTTTGGTCTAATTACATAAACTTTGCGATTTCTGGGTCAATGTGCATTTTCACCAAAGAACACGACTTGAAATAAGCGGCATCCAAGATTCTTCTTTCTATGTAGTTGGAACCCAAAACAACCTGTTTTGCTTTGTTATGGCATTTTACACTTCGCGTTGCTCTTTCTGGGTGAACGAACACGGAAAACAATCCAAGCTTATTCGCCCTCTTTCTATTGAGATGGAACCAAAACACGTGTGCTTGAATTGGGCTGATAACAAACCTTTCACTCTGTGATTTCTGGGTGAATGTGCATTCTAGTTCCAAAACCAACAATTGGAAATAAGCCCCAACAGAGCTTTATCATCTTCTTTTTATGTAGGTGGAACCCAAAACTCCTTTTTGCTTTGGTTGGGGGTGATTCTGGTGCACACCATGCGAATTGAAAGAAGCCCAATCAAAGCTTATTCATCGTGTAGAAACGCACATAGAAGCGAAAAGACGGTGTTTTGTTATTTTGGTCTCATTACATACACTTTGCGAATTCTGGGTCAATGTGCATTTACATCAAAGAACACGACTTGAAATAAGCAAAATCCAAGATTCTTCTTTCTATCTACATAGAACCCAAAACAACCTGTTATGCTTTGTTTTGGCATTACACTTTGCTATTTGTGGGTGAATGAACACTGAAACAAACAACAACACCATGCGAATTGAAAGAAGCCCAATCAAAGCTTATTCGTCTTCTTTCTACGCATATGGAAGCAAAAAGACGCTGTTTTGTTATTTTGGTCTAATTACATAAACTTTGCGATTTCTGGGTCAATGTGCATTTTCACCAAAGAACACGACTTGAAATAAGTGGCATCCAAGATTCTTCTTTCTATGTAGTTGGAACCCAAAACAACCTGTTTTGCTTTGTTATGGCATTTTACACTTCGCGTTGCTCTTTCTGGGTGAACGAACACGGAAAACAATCCAAGCTTATTCGTCCTCTTTCTATTGAGATGGAACCAAAACACGTGTGCTTGAATTGGGCTGATAACAAACCTTTCACTCTGTAATTTCTGGGTGAATGTGCATTCTAGTTCCAAAACCAACAATTGGAAATAAGCCCCAACAGAGCTTTATCATCTTCTTTTTATGTAGGTGGAACCCAAAACTCCTTTTTGCTTTGGTTGAGGGCGATTCTGGTGCACACCCAACAATGCGAATTGAAAGAAACCCAATTCTACGCATATGGAAGCAAAAAGACGCTGTTTTGTTATTTTGGTCTAATTACATAAACTTTGCGATTTCTGGGTCAATGTGCATTTTCACCAAAGAACACGACATGAAATAAGCGGCATCTAAGACCTTTCACTCTGCGATTTTTGGGTGAATGTGCATTCTAACGCGAAAAACAACAATTGGAAATAAGCCCCACCAGAGCTTAATCATCCTCTTTATGCAGACGGAACCCAAATAGCCTTTTTGCTTTGGTTGGGGGTGATTCTGGTGCACACCATGCGAATTGAAAGAAGCCCAATCAAAGCTTATTCATCGTGTAGAAACGCACATAGAAGCGAAAAGACGGTGTTTTGTTATTTTGGTCTCATTACATACTTTGCGAATTCTGGGTCAATGTGCATTTTCACCAAAGAACACGACTTGAAATAAGCGGCATCCAAGATTCTTCTTTCTATTTACAGATAGGTAGCCGTGTTGGTCTGTCATGGTCAAAACAAAATAAAAAAATTCCTTCCAGTAGCACCTTAAAGACCAACTGAGTTAGTTCTAGGTATGAGCTTTCGTGTGCATGCACACTTCTTCAGATACACTGAAACAGAAGTCACCGGACCTTTCTATATAGTGAGAAGGTGGGGAGGGGTATTACTCAGAAGGGTGGTGGGAATGGGTGATTGGCAGATAGCTGCGATGAGCCTGTTGACGACTCTTAACGACTGCAATAGGTCTAACAGGAAAAAGCAAGGGGTGAGAAGGTGAAAAATGGCTTTGTCATGTATAATGAGATAAGAATCCAATGTCTTTATTCAAACCAGGTCTCTCCATAGTTTTAAGTTTGGTGATAAGTTGCAATTCAGCAGCTTCTCTTTCCAGTCTATTTCTGAAATTCCTTTGTAATAGAACAGCTACTTTGAGATCTTGTATAGAATGTCCTGGGAGATTGAAGTGTTCTCCTACTGGTTTTTCTGTCTTGTGGTTCCTGATGTCGGATTTATGTCCATTTATTCTTTGGCGTAAGGTCTGGCCTGTTTGTCCAATATAGAGAGCTGAAGGACACTGTTGGCATTTTATGGCATACACAATGTTAGACGATGAGCAATTAAATAGTCCCGAGATGGTATGTGTGATGTTGTTGGGGCCAGTAATGGTGTTGTCCGGGTGTATGTGGCAGCAAAGTTGGCATCTGGGTTTATTGCAGGCTCTGGTGCCAGTGTCCGTGTTAAGTCTGGTTATAGTATTATTGTGGGTTAGGAGTTGTTTAAGATTGGGGGGCTGTCTGGAGGCAATGAAAGGTCTTCCTCCCAGAGCTTGAGAAAGAGAACTGTCATTGTCCAGGAGAATGTAGTTGGAACCCAAAACAACCTGTTTTGCTTTGTTATGGCATTTTACACTTCGCGTTGCTCTTTGTGGGTGAACAAACACGGAAAACATTCCAAGCTTATTCGTCCTCTTTCTATTGAGATGGAACCAAAACACGTGTGCTTGAATTGGGCTGATAACAAACCTTTCAATCTGTGATTTCTGGGTGAATGTGCATTCTAGTTCCAAAACCAACAATTGGAAATAAGCCCCAACAGAGCTTTATCATCTTCTTTTTATGTAGGTGGAACCCAAAACTCCTTTTTGCTTTGGTTGAGGGCGATTCTGGTGCACACCCAACAACACCATGCGAATTGAAAGAAACCCAATTCTACGCATATGGAAGCAAAAAGACGCTGTTTTGTTATTTGGGTCTAATTACATAAACTTTGCGAATTCTGGGTCAATGTGCATTTTCACCAAAGAACACGATTTGAAAAAAGAGAAAGACAAGATTCTTCTTTCTATGTAGTTGGAACCCAAAACAACCTGTTTTGCTTTGTTATGGCATTTTACAATTCGCGTTGCTATTTCTGGGTGAATGAAAACCGAAAGAAAAATCCAAGCTTATTCGTCCTCTTTCTATTGAGATGGAACCAAGACTTCTCTCCTTAATTTGGGCTGATAACAAACCTTTCACTCTGCAATTTTTGGGTGAATGTGCATTCTAACGCGAAAAACAACAATTGGAAATAAGCCCCACCAGAGCTTAATCATCCTCTTTATGCAGACGGAACCCAAAAAGCCTTTTTGCTTTGACTTGAAATAAGCGGCATCCAAGATTCTTCTTTCTATGTAGTTGGAACCCGAAACAACCTGTTATGCTTTGTTTTGGCATTACACTTTGCTATTTGTGGGTGAATGAACACTGAAACAAACAACACCACCATGCGAATTGAAAGAAGCCCAATCAAAGCTTATTCTTTCTACGCATATGGAAGCAAAAAGACGCTGTTTTGTTATTTTGGTCTAATTACATAAACTTTGCGATTTCTGGGTCAATGTGCATTTTCACCAAAGAACACGACATGAAATAAGCGGCATCCAAGATTCTTCTTTCTATGTAGTTGGAACCCAAAACAACCTGTTTTGCTTTGTTATGGCATTTTACACTTCGCGTTGCTCTTTCTGGGTGAACGAACACGGAAAACAATCCAAGCTTATTCGCCCTCTTTCTACTGAGATGGAACCAAAACACGTGTGCTTGAATTGGGCTGATAACAAACCTTTCAATCTGTGATTTCTGGGTGAATGTGCATTCTAGTTCCAAAACCAACAATTGGAAATAAGCCCCAACAGAGCTTTATCATCTTCTTTTTATGTAGGTGGAACCCAAAACTCCTTTTTGCTTTGGTTGAGGGCGATTCTGGTGCACACCCAACAACACCATGCGAATTGAAAGAAACCCAATTCTACGCATATGGAAGCAAAAAGACGCTGTTTTGTTATTTTGGTCTAATTACATAAACTTTGCGAATTCTGGGTCAATGTGCATTTTCACCAAAGAACACGACTTGAAATAAGCGGCATCCAAGATTCTTCTTTCTATGTAGTTGGAACCCAAAACAACCTGTTTTGCTTTGTTATGGCATTTTACAATTCGCGTTGCTATTTCTGGGTGAATGAAAACCGAAAGAAAAATCCAAGCTTATTCGTCCTCTTTCTATTGAGATGGAACCAAGACTTCTCTCCTTAATTTGGGGTGATAACAAACCTTTCACTCTGCGATTTTTGGGTGAATGTGCATTCTAACGCGAAAAACAACAATTGGAAATAAGCCCCACCAGAGCTTAATCATCCTCTTTATGCAGACGGAACCCAAAAAGCCTTTTTGCTTTGGTTGGGGGTGACTCTGGTGCACACCATGCGAATTGAAAGAAGCCCAATCAAAGCTTATTCATCGTGTAGAAACGCACATAGAAGCGAAAAGACGGTGTTTTGTTATTTTGGTCTCATTACATACTTTGCGAATTCTGGGTCAATGTGCATTTTCACCAAAGAACACGACTTGAAATAAGCGGCATCCAAGATTCTTCTTTCTATGTAGTTGGAACCCAAAACAACCTGTTTTGCTTTGTTATGGCATTTTACACTTCGCGTTGCTCTTTGTGGGTGAACAAACACGGAAAACATTCCAAGCTTATTCGTCCTCTTTCTATTGAGATGGAACCAAAACACGTGTGCTTGAATTGGGCTGATAACAAACCTTTCACTCTGTGATTTCTGGGTGAATGTGCATTCTAGTTCCAAAACCAACAATTGGAAATAAGCCCCAACAGAGCTTTATCATCTTCTTTTTATGTAGGTGGAACCCAATACTTTTTGCTTTGGTTGAGGGCGATTCTGGTGCACACCCAACAACACCATGCGAATTGAAAGAAACCCAATTCTACGCATATGGAAGCCAAAAGACGCTGTTTTGTTATTTTGGTCTAATTACATAAACTTTGCGAATTCTGGGTCAATGTGCATTTTCACCAAAGAACACGATTTGAAAAAAGAGAAAGCCAAGATTCTTCTTTCTATGTAGTTGGAACCCAAAACAACCTGTTTTGCTTTGTTATGGCATTTTACAATTCGCGTTGCTATTTCTGGGTGAATGAAAACCGAAAGAAAAATCCAAGCTTATTCGTCCTCTTTCTATTGAGATGGAACCAAGACTTCTCTCCTTAATTTGGGCTGATAACAAACCTTTCACTGCGATTTTTGGGTGAATGTGCATTCTAACGCGAAAAACAACAATTGGAAATAAGCCCCACCAGAGCTTAATAATCCTCTTTATGCAGACGGAACCCAAAAAGCCTTTTTGCTTTGGTTGGGGGTGATTCTGGGGCACACCATGCGAATTGAAAGAAGCCCAATCAAAGCTTATTCATCGTGTAGAAACGCACATAGAAGCGAAAAGACGGTGTTTTGTTATTTTGGTCTCATTACATAAACTTTGCGAATTATGGGTCAATGTGCATTTTCACCAAAGAACACGACTTGAAATAAGCGGCATCCAAGATTCTTCTTTCTATGTAGTTGGAACCCAAAACAACCTGTTATGCTTTGTTTTGGCATTACACTTTGCTATTTGTGGGTGAATGAACACTGAAACAAACAACACCACCATGCGAATTGAAAGAAGCCCAATCAAAGCTTATTCTTTCTACGCATATCGAAGCAAAAAGACGCTGTTTTGTTATTTTGGTCTAATTACATAAACTTTGCGATTTCTGGGTCAATGTGCATTTTCACCAAAGAACACGACATGAAATAAGCGGCATCCAAGATTCTTCTTTCTATGTAGTTGGAACCCAAAACAACCTGTTTTGCTTTGTTATGGCATTTTACACTTCGCGTTGCTCTTTCTGGGTGAACGAACACGGAAAACAATCCAAGCTTATTCGTCCTCTTTCTATTGAGATGGAACCAAAACACGTGTGCTTGAATTGGGCTGATAACAAACCTTTCACTCTGTAATTTCTGGGTGAATGTGCATTCTAGTTCCAAAACCAACAATTGGAAATAAGCCCCAACAGAGCTTTATCATCTTCTTTTTATGTAGGTGGAACCCAAAACTCCTTTTTCCTTTGGTTGAGGGCGATTCTGGTGCACACCCAACAACACCATGCGAATTGAAAGAAGCCCAATCAAAACTTATTCGTCGTCTTTCTACGCATATGGAAGCAAAAAGACGCTGTTTTGTTATTTTGGTCTAATTACATAAACTTTGCGAATTCTGGGTCAATGTGCATTTTCACCAAAGAACACGATTTGAAAAAAGAGAAAGCCAAGATTCTTCTTTCTATGTAGTTGGAACCCAAAACAACCTGTTTTGCTTTGTTATGGCATTTTACAATTCGCGTTGCTATTTCTGGGTGAATGAAAACCGAAAGAAAAATCCAAGCTTATTCGTCCTCTTTCTATTGAGATGGAACCAAGACTTCTCTCCTTAATTTGGGCTGATAACAAACCTTTCACTCTGCGATTTTTGGGTGAATGTGCATTCTAACGCGAAAAACAACAATTGGAAATAAGCCCCACCAGAGCTTAATCATCCTCTTTATGCAGACGGAACCCAAAAAGCCTTTTTGCTTTGGTTGGGGGTGATTCTGGTGCACACCATGCGAATTGAAAGAAGCCCAACCAAAGCTTATTCATCGTGTAGAAACGCACATAAAGCAAAAAGACGGTGTTTTGTTATTTTGGTCTCATTACATAAACTTTGCGAATTCTGGGTCAATGTGCATTTTCACCAAAGAACACGACTTGAAATAAGCGGCATCCAAGATTCTTCTTTCTATGTAGTTGGAACCCGAAACAACCTGTTATGCTTTGTTTTGGCATTACACTTTGCTATTTGTGGGTGAATGAACACTGAAACAAACAACACCACCATGCGAATTGAAAGAAGCCCAATCAAAGCTTATTCGTCTTCTTTCTACGCATATGGAAGCAAAAAGACGCTGTTTTGTTATTTTGGTCTAATTACATAAACTTTGCAAATTCTGGGTCAATGTGCATTTTCACCAAAGAACACGACTTGAAATAAGCGGCATCCAAGATTCTTCTTTCTATGTAGTTGGAACCCAAAACAACCTGTTTTGCTTTGTTATGGCATTTTACACTTCGCGTTGCTCTTTGTGGGTGAACGAACACGGAAAACAATCCAAGCTTATTCGTCCTCTTTCTATTGAGATGGAACCAAAACACGTGTGCTTGAATTGGGCTGATAACAAACCTTTCACTGTGATTTCTGGGTGAATGTGCATTCTAGTTCCAAAACCAACAATTGGAAATAGGTGGAACCCAAAACTCCTTTTTGCTTTGGTTGAGGGCGATTCTGGTGCACACCCAACAACACCATGCGAATTGAAAGAAGCCCAATCAAAACTTATTCATCGTCTTTCTACGCATATGGAAGCAAAAAGACGCTGTTTTGTTATTTTGGTCTAATTACATAAACTTTGCGAATTCTGGGTCAATGTGCATTTTCAGCAAAGAACACGATTTGAAAAAAGAGAAAGCCAAGATTCTTCTTTCTATGTAGTTGGAACCCAAAACAACCTGTTTTGCTTTGTTATGGCATTTTACAATTCGCGTTGCTATTTCTGGGTGAATGAAAACCGAAAGAAAAATCCAAGCTTATTGGTCCTCTTTCTATTGAGATGGAACCAAGACTTCTCTCCTTAATTTGGGCTGATAACAAACCTTTCACTGCGATTTTTGGGTGAATGTGCATTCTAACGCGAAAAACAACAATTGGAAATAAGCCCCACCAGAGCTTAATCATCCTCTTTATGCAGACGGAACCCAAAAGCCTTTTTGCTTTGGTTGGGGGTGATTCTGGGGCACACCATGCGAATTGAAAGAAGCCCAACCAAAGCTTATTCATCGTGTAGAAACGCACATAGAAGCAAAAAGACGGTGTTTTGTTATTTTGGTCTCATTACATAAACTTTGCGATTTCTGGGTCATTGTGCATTTTCACGAAAGAACACGACTTGAAATAAGCGGCATTCAAGATTCTTCTTTCTATGTAGTTGGAACCCGAAACAACCTGTTATGCTTTGTTTTGGCATTACACTTTGCTATTTGTGGGTGAATGAACACTGAAACAAACAAAACCACCATGCGAATTGAAAGAAGCCCAATCAAAGCTTATTCGTCTTCTTTCTACGCATATGGAAGCAAAAAGACGCTGTTTTGTTATTTTGGTCTAATTACATAAACTTTGCGATTTCTGGGTCAATGTGCATTTTCACCAAAGAACACGACTTGAAATAAGCGGCATCCAAGATTCTTCTTTCTATGTAGTTGGAACCCAAAACAACCTGTTTTGCTTTGTTATGGCATTTTACACTTCGCGTTGCTCTTTCTGGGTGAACGAACACGGAAAACAATCCAAGCTTATTCGCCCTCTTTCTATTGAGATGGAACCAAAACACGTGTGCTTGAATTGGGCTGATAACAAACCTTTCACTCTGTGATTTCTGGGTGAATGTGCATTCTAGTTCCAAAACCAACAATTGGAAATAAGCCCCAACAGAGCTTTATCATCTTCTTTTTATGTAGGTGGAACCCAAAACTCCTTTTTGCTTTGGTTGGGGGTGATTCTGGTGCACACCATGCGAATTGAAAGAAGCCCAATCAAAGCTTATTCATCGTGTAGAAACGCACATAGAAGCGAAAAGACGGTGTTTTGTTATTTTGGTCTCATTACATACACTTTGCGAATTCTGGGTCAATGTGCATTTACATCAAAGAACACGACTTGAAATAAGCAAAATCCAAGATTCTTCTTTCTATCTACATAGAACCCAAAACAACCTGTTATGCTTTGTTTTGGCATTACACTTTGCTATTTGTGGGTGAATGAACACTGAAACAAACAACAACACCATGCGAATTGAAAGAAGCCCAATCAAAGCTTATTCGTCTTCTTTCTACGCATATGGAAGCAAAAAGACGCTGTTTTGTTATTTTGGTCTAATTACATAAACTTTGCGATTTCTGGGTCAATGTGCATTTTCACCAAAGAACACGACTTGAAATAAGTGGCATCCAAGATTCTTCTTTCTATGTAGTTGGAACCCAAAACAACCTGTTTTGCTTTGTTATGGCATTTTACACTTCGCGTTGCTCTTTCTGGGTGAACAAACACGGAAAACAATCCAAGCTTATTCGTCCTCTTTCTATTGAGATGGAACCAAAACACGTGTGCTTGAATTGGGCTGATAACAAACCTTTCACTCTGTGATTTCTGGGTGAATGTGCATTCTAGTTCCAAAACCAACAATTTGACTTGTTCACCAAGATGGCCCACTTCATTCCTTGCGCGAAGGTGGCCACGGCGGAGCAGACCGCTAAGCTGTTCATAGACCACGTGTTCAAGGTGCACGGCCTGCCACGGTCTATCTTGTCCGACCGGGGGCGCCAGTTCATCTCCAACTTCTGGCAGAAGCTGATGGGCATCCTGAACGTCAAGGTCAGCCCGGCGTCGGCGAGACACCCGCAGACCAACGGACAGGCGGAGAGGGTCAACGCCATCATGCAGCAGTACCTGAGATGCTACGCGAACCAGCAACCCTCGACCTGGGTGGACTACCTACCGCTGGCCAAGTTTGCCTAGAACAACACGAAGCACGTGTCCACGGGGGTGACACCATTTTTCGCCAACAATGGGCGGCATCCCAGAACCTTCCCGGGTTTGGAGAAAGTGAGGGAGGGGGAGCCGCAGGGAGCAGAGGCCGTGGCAGCGGAGTTGCAGGAGGTCCACGAGCAGCTCAGGAGGCAGTTAGAGCTAGCAAAACAGGCTTACAAGGTGCAGGCAGACCGACACAGGAGAGTTGGGGAGGACATCCAGGTGGGAGACTGGGTCTGGTTAGCAGCCCAGGCAGTCCCGGCCAGATCGTTGGCCAAGAAGAAGCTCGGACACAAGCAGCTAGGGCCTTACCAAGTCGAGGCGCAGATCAACCCAGTGGCCTTCCGGTTGACACTCCCGGAGGGGTCCAGAATGCACCCGGTCTTTCATAGATCAGTGCTCACGCCCTACAGGGCCCCTCACAGGTTTCAGGCGCCAGGGACAGCACCAGACCCGTTCAGGGAAGCGCCCACAAAGGGGGGGTCGCCCAGAGGGGAGCCACTCAATGAAGCCACAGAGATTTTAGACTGAAGGTGGGGGGAGGAAGGGATTGAATATCTCCTCGCCACAGAGGACACCCCGGCCAGCGCCAACAGGTGGGTGCCGGATTATGCAGTGGAGAAACAGTGGCTCAAAGACGAATTCCATACACTTTTCCCGCACAAGCCCATGCCAGCGGACTTTTTCGACGACTGTCTATTCACACCCACACTTTCGGCCAGCACTTTCCAGGGTTTCTCTTCAGCTGAGGAGTCGGCCCCAGGAGACAGTTCCCCAGAGGGATCGCTCTCAGGGTCTGGCACGGGGGGATCTTATTGGTGGGAGGACCAGCCCGAGGTGGGCTTGCGCAGAGACCTGCTGAAGGGACCCTGGGACGAGGGGTCGCCCCTGGCGACAGGGGGAGAGGGGGTCTTGGGTGATTTGGGGGCGGCTCCAGGTTTCGAACAGACCGCCCAGGAGATGGAAGCAGAGGAGATCGCCGTCGATGAGCCCATGCAGGACTTCCCGGACTTATCCCGATGGCTGCAAGCCACCGGGGACGAACTGTATCCAGCGCTCACCCCCACAACACTGGAGCTCCCGGAACCCACACCTGGAGAGGGGGAGGGGGGAAGGAGGGGCTTCGAGGGGGGGAAGGATGTCAGGGGTTCAGGAGCAGAGACACAGGAGAAGGAGCAAATGGAGAGTGAGGAGGAGGAATCCGAGGGGGGTGTAGGCAGTGACAGTGGTCAGAGAGATTCCACGAGTCTCTCCAGCGAATCGGAAGATTCACAGAGAGGAGCGCCGATGGCCAGGGCAAGGGGGATGCCAAGGGGGAAACCCCAGAAGGAAGGGGCCAGCGGGGACTCCCTGAGCAGCAGTTGGAAATCAGGACCAGCGTCCCCACCAGAGCGTAGTGGGGGGGAGGAGTCCCAGGCATCGGGACCAGTCTTCTCACCACCAGAGGGAGGAGATGAGTCAGGATTGGCCACGCCTTCATCGGAGAGCGGGGAAACGGTCAAGAGGAAAGTCACCGGCTGGGCGCGCGTGCCAAGTTCAAATGTACAGGCGAGCGGCACAGCAGGTAGCCCGGATAGGGAGCCAGGTCCTAAAGCCCGCCGGAAGGAAGGGCAAGACTCAGGGGGGTCAGCGTCAGAAGAGTCCAGGAGGGAGGAAACCCCAGGGGGCAGAAGGACCCAGAGGAGGAAGGAACAGCGCAGGAGGTGGAGCCGGGCTAGGATCTTAAACTGGTGCGGAAGGGGTAGTGACTCAGAGGGGACTTCGCAGGTCTAGGGCCAAGACGTAGGGCTGCACGCTCTGGGGTTTGAAATGGAAACTAAACTTCAATAAAGACTCTTGTCGGGCGTTGGTCCTCTGTGAGCTGGGACCTAGAGGCAGCTCTGACACCATACATCCATTTTATTTATATACATATATCCATGCATATATGTAGATAGATACACATACATATATCCACATATCCATTTTATGTACACACACACACACACAGAGTCAAACCTTGGTTGTCAAACATAATCCATTCCGGAAGCCTGTTCGGCTTCCAAAACATTAGACAACCAAAGCATGGCTTCCAATTTACTGCAAGAGCTTCTTGCACTCAAGCAGAAGCTGCGTTGGACGTTTGACTTCCAAAAACTGGAGCATTTAGTTCCAGGTTTTCAGCATTCTGGAGCCGAAACATTCCAAAACGGAGCCGTCTGGGAACTGAGGTTTGACTGTATATGCATGTGCGTGCGCGCACACACACATGTATCAATTTTATAGATCTATGATACACACACACACATGCATGCATACATACACACGCATACACACGCATACACACACACACACACACACACACACTGTAGGGGAAACACGGAAGACCATGGTAAATCCAAGGAGTTAAGATGGCATGTCCCTTTCGCTTTTACATCCGCGGTTTAAGGTTTGCTAAAACATGATAGTATAATTTGTTTTTCACACACCTGTGTCAGCAGTTTTCTGGGTCCCCTGTGTTCTAAGTGCTGATTGGCTAGTGGGGAGGATACCCAGTTGCAGTGAATTGGGTTGGAGACTCTCAGCTGCTCTGCATTAGTTGCACCCGGTGTCCCGGGCTGATTATGAGTGATGCCTGCTAACCAGGTGCAATCAATCAAATCAAAGTTGTCTATAAAAGCTGTAGGCTGAAGGGGCTCAGTGAGCTTCTTCACAAATGGAGGTACCATATGCTGTGAGACTGTCGGCCGGGGGTCTCTCTCGCTGCTCTACCTGAAGCTCCAGGCAGCTGAAGGGGAGATTGTGTGTGCTCTCTGGTATGCTATAATTTGTGTTTTGTATGCCTGCTGCTATCTGTTAACCTTATGCAAATAAAGCATTGCTTATTCTTCATCCACTGGCGTGCTTATTGGCTCCAGATCCAGAAATAACCCAGCAGAACATATACAGTGCTTTTTTTCTGGCAGAACATATACAGTGCTTTTTTTCTGGGGGGGACGCAGGGGAATGCATACTCATAAAACATTTTGTGAATGTACTTTTGTCCATTTACTGTATTTATTTTTCCCGGTTTGAACTATAAAATGGTGATTTTCTTGAGTCAAAATGAGAGTACCCCCAATCATTTTTTTTAGAAAAGCACTGCATATATACACACACATATACATATATCCATTTTATTTTTATATATTTACAAACGGACACCTATATCTAGGTATGTATATTCCTGTATATAAACTTCCGCGGCCCACCCGCACCATCCCTCCGCCAAGGGGCACGAGAGGAAGGCCACTGGGGGAGAAAGGCAGGTGAGGACGAGGCGGGGGGCGGGGCTGCCCCCTGGGGAGAGCGGGGTCGAGAGAGAGTGGGCTGGATAAAGAGAGAGGGCCAGCCTGGCTCGGCACGTCTCTGCTGGCCCAACGTCGCAGCGCCTCTTCCGCCCTTTCCCCTCCCCTTCCTGTGCTCATGCCTCTCCTCCGGTGGCACCTCCTTCCGGTACCCCTGCCCTCGCCCAACATGGCGGCAGCACAGCTTCTTCCGCCCTTTCCCCTCCCCTTCCTGTGCTCATGCCTCTCCTCCGGTGGCACCTCCTTCCGGTACCCCTGCCCTCGCCCAACATGGCGACAGCACAGCCTCTTCCGCCCATTTCCCTCCCCTTCCTGTCGTCTTGCTTCTCCTCCGGTGGCATCTTCTTCCGGTACCCCTGCTCTCGCCCAACATGGCGGCAGCACAGCCTCTTCCGCCCTTCCGAGTTAGGAGTGCAGAAAAAGGTGAAACTGCCATGAAAAGGAGAGGAGGAGTGTGTGTGTGTGTGTGAGTGTGAGTGAGACAGGGAGCATCCTAGTAGAGATGGAAGGGGAACCCAAGGGTCATCTAGTCCAACCCTCTGCAAAGAAGCTCAGAGCTACAATTCCCAGGTCTTCTTTGGGAATTCTATGGGAAGAGTTTCTACATTCATGAGCATTCACTTAGAGTGCGCTCATGTTTTTACCTTTTATTGAAAGCAGCCACAAGTGACTTGGGTGGAGTATAAATAATAAAATTATATTGCTCCTGCTGCTGTTCTTCTCGTAGCCTAACTCAAATCCAACCCAATACCAAACCTTAACCCTAATGCTCACCCTAACTCAAACCTAATCCTCACTCTAACCCTAACCTTAACCCAAACCTAAGCCTCAGTCTAAACCTAAGCCTAATTTAACCCTAACCCTAAGTAATAAAATTATATTTCTCCTGCTGCTGTTCTTCTCTTACTGTAACTCAACCCCAACTCTAACTCTAACTCTTAATCCTAATCCAACTCAAACCCAACTCTCACTGTAACCCTAACCTTTACCCAAACCTAATCCTAAACGCTTTGCTTCCTTTTGTGGTGTTTTGTGTTATTGCTTCATTTCGTAGGTCATGAGGCTTTCTTTGTTTCTTGTGGTGTTGCTTCATTTAGCAGTTTTTTAATTGGCTTTTGTGTTTCTTTTGGTATTGCATCATCTTCATAGGTTGTTTGGATTTCTGATTAATTTGCTTTGGATTTCTGGTAGCTCTGCTTCTTTATGATTTGTTTCTGTGTTTCTGGTGTTTTGGCTTGGTTATGTCATAAAATTGAAGAAATACCACCAGAAGCACAAAAACCAAGAAATATTCCCAAAATGAGGCAAAACCAGGAGACATGAAAACCAAGAAACAATCTCACCCAAAACCGCAGAACCATTCAAAGTAAAAGAAGCAAAACAATTAAATGCAAAAAACAAGCAAAACCACCCCAAATTAAACAAATCAGCAGAAAACAAAAAAGAAGCAGTAAAGCCACCAATTACAAAGCAATGCCACAAGAAACTGGAAACCAGTTTTTAAAAAGCAAAACCAGAAACTCAACAAGCATGCAATTTATGGGAGTCCAAAAGCACTTCAAGCAACAGAAATTAACCAACATAGCATACTAGTTTTCACTTAGTCTTGGATTTCTGGTGAATGTGCTTCATTTGCAGCTGGCTTCGTTTTTTTCCAGTGGTTTAGCTTGTTTTTTGGACTTTTGCTTTATTGCTTCTTTTGAGAAGTTTTCTTGTTTTTGCATTCTGGTGGTAATACTTTTGAATGTTTTGGGGGTTTCTGGTGAATCTGCTTTGTTTGGGATTGGCTGGCTTCTTTGTCAGTTTCCATTGATGTTGCTTTTACATGGTTCTTCTGCTTCTTTTCAGTAGGTTTTTGTGTTTTTAGTGGTTGACTTCATTGTTGGAATGGTCATTAGACATTTCTGGTGGTTTTGCTTCATTTCTGGTGGTTTTCCTTTTATTCTTGGGATTATCGGATCTCATACAAATTAATATTCTCAAAGGTGCAAAACCCAAAAAACCTGGAAATGAAGCAAACTCACCATAAATCCAGCACCCAATCTGTTATGTTCTAACCTTGGATCCTAGAATGCAACAACTGATTGGTCTTTTCCTGCAGGCCAATCAGGCTCCAAGAGGGAAGCAGAGTTAGCCAGTCAGACGAGACTCATTGTGTAAATAATGTATATAAAAGCCTGAGGTTGGGGGGGGGCAATAAAAAGCATGAAATACATACAAGACTCTGAGTATATTTCACAATCGTAATTTATATAAAAGAATCTATGAAACGAAAACCACAGAAAAAATTCAACATAATCCCAAAAACAAACCAGAAACAACAGAAACAAACCACATCCACCAAAGATGAGAAAACCAATTGAATAGAACCACAAGAAACCCACACAGTAAACATCTCAGGGAAAAGCGAAATCACCCCCACACCATGCAAAACTAAGGTTTAACTGGCTTTGGGGTTTCTGCGCAATTTACTTTTCACCCCTTGTTGGGGGTTTCTGGTGGTATTTCTTCTGCTTCTCACATTTCTGCTTCTTTTCAATTGGTTTTGGGATTCTGGTGAATTTGGTAATGATTTGATTGAAGTCTCTGTCTGGCGATTTTCCTTTTTCATGAATTCCTTCCTTGTTGGGTTTCTGGTATCTCACTTTTGGTTTTCACATTTCTCTTAGTTTTGCTACGTTTCAGGTAGTTTGTTTACTTTTTGGAATTATCCAGTCTCATAAAAATGAAGCAATATCATTAGAAGCTTAAAAAGCATGAAAAAAACCCCAGGCACTAACCCTAACCCTGAACATCCACCTATCCCCTGCCCTAACCCTAACCCTGATATTCTGGTCATCCATCTTGGGGATAACAATCTGGTGAGGTAAATTCAGTTGAGATCACTAAATATCTCCATCAGCTGTGCTTCCTCATCCCTGAGCTTATCATAGTTTGGTTTGGAATGTTGTAGAGGTGCTTATGGAGTGGGGGCAGCCTTCCTAAGAAGGTGGATGGGCAAGACATAAAGCTAATCATTCTACAATGATGTTTGTGTCTGAAAATGTGGGTGCTTATATCCCTCATGGCAGAATTATGTTCTGTGCCCCACAGTTGTATAGACCTGGTGGTATGCATCGTTCTGAGTTGGGTTGTGACATGATTCTTAAGTATCTGCAAAGAGCTCTGTTTGAGCACTTGTGTGTTTGTGGGTGGAGGTGAACAAGCACACCTGCCCAGACTTAATTTGATTTGGTTACATTGGTCGAATCTGACTAGTTTTGCCGATCCTCAAGTTGTTATATTTAATAAATACAACCTATTTATCCACTTTTGGTTGTCTTTGACTCTTCCTCCTGATGTGCTAGGAACCACTCCATTTGGGGGGCACTGCAAAACATGCGGTTTTTACTGCAAACATTTTGCCAGACTTTGGCCTTGATTTGGAGTGAATCAGGCGATGTTGGGTTTTGGGGTGACCTTATGACCCCTGTCACTTACTTGGTTTGTTGGGCAAAATGCTACAAAAATGCTACAATGTCTGGCAAAATGCTACAAAACTTTTGCCAGACTTTGGCACCAGTTTGGAGTGAATCGGACAATGTTGGGTTTTGGATATTAATTATGAACCCCGGTTTGAAGTATCAATTACTCTGTTTATGGGGTGTTACAAAATGTGAGGGTTTTGCTGCAGAACTTTTGCCAAACATCAGTTTTGATGGGATCCCAGATTTGGGGGTTTGTAGTTAAATGAAGCATTCTTTCAGTGCTTCTTGGGAAATGTTCAGTTTCCGTCAGATCAAACTAATACTACTGGATAAAATTATATGGTTGTTGATTATCAGACAGTTCTCCCATTTATCAAGGAAAACGTCTGTTATGGGTGGCTTTTGCTTGGTGTGTGTGACTGTTGACAGACAGATTTGAAAAGGAACACAGCTTCCTCTGTTTGTCTCACAGTAACTTACTGGCCTTTTTGATTATGCAGCCCAACACTTCCAGCTGGATTCCGAGGACAGGAAATGATTCTGCTAAAGGCTTTCAGTGAATATAATTCCAGTTGATTTGTTTTAATGGTCACATAAAGGCACTTTCTTTGGTTATAAAATGATGTTGTGAGTCTTATATCTGAACAGTCAATAAACTCCCTCCCCCACAGAAACGCTTGTCTTACTTTTTCTTCTTCTTGGCATCCATACTTACATGTTTGTTTAAAGAAAGACTAACCCCACCCCGAACCCCACCTCCAGCTTTCATCTTATTATTCTAGTGACTAGTCAGTGTTCATAGCAACAGTTGCTTTTGTTACTAGACAAACTGCCCTTGAAAGACAGTTACTATGAACTACATGTGTCTTCTTGATATATAAGGTTGTTGCTAGTTTCTGCAAAACACTTCTTTATCTTTCAACAAGAAATAAATGAATAGGAGGCTGCTCTAAGGAAGAAGTGTGATTGCATCTGGAATATCAGACTCTCTGTATTTTTATTTATTTACTTGATTTAGGGGTGGCCGCTTCACCCCCTGGCCAAATAACTGAGCTTCTTGGGATCATCCTGCCATGCTGTGAGCTACTACATTATCCTGCACTTCCTTCCTTAGAGAATAAAAAAACTGAGGCAAATTTCCAGTCTAAACAGGCTACACAAAAAGAAACAGCAGTGATTCTTTATGTATGACTTGTGCTTGAGCGCCTGATATCTCAGAAAATCAACATCAGTGTGGGTGGGTGGGTCAGGGCATTTCCGAAATGTTATGATAGATGGAGCCATGGGTGTAGCCAAGGGGGTGTGTGCAAATAAATAAAAATAAATAAAAATACATAGCTATCTGAGGTTCTGCACCCCCTAACAAAAGGCCTGCCCCCCGTAACAAAAATCCTAGCTACGCCCATGGATGGAGCCAACTACAGTAATTCTGGTTTTGTCCCCACCCAGAAGTGTAGCATATGTGGGCCGTGGGGGCACAAATTTTTGACCCTGGGCACAATTGTGTCAGGGGGCACAAACAGGTGCCCCCACAGCAGGCTCCCTCATTGGTGCCTGGCTCCGTGTGAGAAGGTGCTGACCTAAGCTGCTGTGCTTCTGCTGGCCACAGCTCTGTCCTTAGGTCAGGCCTGACCCGGGGTAGAGAGCAGGAGGGTGGGTGGCCGCAGTGCACCTCGCTCCCAGTCACAGCAGCAGCTCCGCCTCCGGGTCACATCTGACCTGGCGCACTCAAGGAGCCTGAGCAGCAGCTTCCCTGCCCCTCTCCTCCCCTGGACATGTGGGGCATGCCCCTCTCCCCTCGTTGAGTTCTGCAAAGGCAGCCCTGAGACTGAGGAGGAAAGAGCTCACTGCTCATGCCAACCCTAGAGAGGATGTAAGAAAGAAGCAGGCTGTTGGAGGACAGCCGAGAAACAATTGAGCTTGGTGGAGCAGTGCCCCAGTCCCCCTTAAGGACAAGCCTCCACTGACACGGTACAAGAAGGAATTTTAAATATTGGCATGGGAACTACAATAGCTCAATGTTGCAATTTGTCTACCCTACTTAATATTTACCATTAAGGAAAGTATAAAGTCATGGAGTAAATCCATTCAGCTTGTTGATGTGAAGCAGCAGACCTCAATCTGATACTGCAAATGTTATGGAATTATTGAATATTCAGAAGTATACCTCTCCACCACTCCTTAGTCAAGCTAGTTTTGGGCATTTATGGCAAGATTATCCCAAGTGGAAAGGAATAATATATTTTCACTGTTATGTATTCAGTGATCTTTCTTTGCCTGAGCTTGAGTCTGGACTAAGGATTCTGAGCTGTGTTCTGATTTGATAAATGATGTCCAATCACAGAACATTTCAGGATTTGGGCCACTGCCATTGGCCCTTGAACTCTGAGTTGCAGCTTGGAAGTTTAGATATGTAAATGTTATAGGCCATATAGTAACAATTGTAAAGCTATTTATTCGAAACTACTTTTCAAAAATTAGATACAGCTTCTTATAATGCCAAAATCAACATCGCATGCACAGTAGTCTCTGCTGCAATGCAGAGAACTACAATGCAAGATAGGTCAACACTTTTAAAAACCCGCTCTGATACCAACAAGAGTCATAGGAGGATTTATGTTTCCTTTGAGTACAACTACATGACAGCCAAAATTGAAAAAATAATCAGACGCCATTGGTATATTCTGAAAGACATTCCTGGCTGTGAAGTCTTTCCCTGCCTTGCCAAACAATGTACTAGATCACTTAGGGATATGTTAGTACACACAGACTTAAAACACACATCTACACAGCAGACCTTGACAACAGGCTTTTTTCAAATGTGGATATTGCACCACATGTAGGTTTGCATTACTAGTAAAAGAATAGTGAAGGCTTCAACTTTACCATGCAGTCATGTGTGCCACAGCACGGGTTGTTTATATATTTAAGTGCCCTTGTGGCTTACTGTATATTGGGCAAATCATAAGACCTATCAGGACCAGGATATCAGAGCATCGCAGTAGGATCAGAAACAAAAACGTAGATGCATCTTTGGTACAGCACTTCATTCAGGAATCACATACTGAAGATGATCTAACATTTTTCGTTCTTTAGGCTTACCAGGGGCCTCTAGATCAAGCAAGGAAGGTTCTACAACAGAAAGAAAGTAGGTTTATTTTCCTATGGAATACGCTTCATCCTTTATGGTTAAACACTGAATTAGATTATAGTTGTTTTCTTTAGTTATATATTGGAAAAACCTTTATGACCATATAGTATGCCTCTTGTAACAATTTACTGTTTGTAGTATGTCACTGAACAATGTTCCTTTAAGACTGAATTGACATGAATTATCTGCACTTGTTGCCTATTGGGTCACCATGACTGAGAATCCATTACGAATAAGCTTCATGTACCTATTATATATAGTACTGGTATGTACATTTTTTATATCTTTGTATATTACTTTGGAATTTGTGTAGCTATTATATTACAAAGTGTCTATGTTTATGTGATTTAGATCCATGCACAGCTGATGAAGCCCCCTTGGGCGAAACATGGAAATATCCAGGAATCCTTGTCTTATCTGCCTGTGCCAGTTTCCATCAGTGCCAAGTTCTTTTGTTTGCCAACCCAATCATCTTCATTAGACACTTAGAAGATTATTTCACGCCACTCTTCTAAGCAATAGGACAGACAGCAAAATACAAGAGAAGATGAAGAAATTAGAAAAGAATGTACTATGGTGCTGACAATATAGGACTTGTGTTTTGTACATACTGGACTTGGTGGTCAACTGGAAAGCTACATTTTAATATATTATGTCACAAGGTTGATTTTGGCATTATAAGAAGCGGTATCTAATTTTTGAAAAGTAGTTTTGAGTAAATCATCATCAATCTTTATTACGGTCCAGAGACGCAACAAATCATTACAAAACAATACAGTCATACCTCAGGTTACAGATGCTTCAGGTTGCATCTTTTTGGGTTACAGACCCGCCGAAACCCGGAAGTACCAGAACAGGTTACTTCCGAGTTTCGGCAGTTGTGCATGCGCAGAAAGCGCCAAATTGCAACCCGCGCGTGTGCAGACGAGCCACTGCGGGTTGCGAACGTGCATCCCACATTGATCACGTGCGCAACCCGAGCGTCCACTGTACACAATTCAGACAGCCTACCACCAGGTTAAACAAGCATTTTGTTCAGACTTAAAGATAGGGATCATTCGTTCTTGCAACCATCGATAAAAACTTTGCCACTTGGAACTTCATGAAGAAGAATCTCCATGGGATGGGGGTAGGTCAAAGGTTTGAAAATGGTATAGGTGCAATATACTCTGAACAAAAGGCTAAGTTAATTGTAAATAATGTGGTTACTGATGAACTTTCCATAGAGAAAGGGACACGGCAGGGGTGCCCAATATCCCCATTACTCTTTATATCAGTCCTGGAGGTTTTGTTGAATATGATTAGGGGGGACCAGCTGGTAAAAGGAGTTCAGGTCGGAGCTAAACATTATAAATTGAAGGCATTTGCAGATGACTTAGTATTGACTTTACAAGAGCCAGACACTAGTACAAAAAGAGTTTTAGAGTTAATTCAAGTCTTTGGTCAGGTGGCAGGATTTAAGTTGAACAAACAAAAAACTAAAGTTCTGGAAAAAAATCTAACAAATGTTGAAAGAGAGAGATTTCAAAATGAAACTGGGTTAATGGTGGCAAAGAAAGTAAAATATTTGGGGATTAATATGACATCCAAAAATGTGAATTTATTTAAAGACAATTATGACAAATGCTGGACAGAGGTAAAGAAAGATCTAGAAATATGGTCAAACTTGAAGCTTTCCTTGTTAGGCCGAATTGCAGTGATCAAAATGAATGTATTGCCTAGAATGTTATTTCTGTTTCAGACATTACAAATTGTGGACAAACCAGATTGTTTCAAGAAGTGGCAGAAAGATATATCTAAATTTGTCTGGCAGGGCAAAAAGCCCAGAATAAAATTTAAGATACTTACTGATGTAAAAGAAAGAGGGGGGTTTGCCCTGCTGGACTTAAGATTGTACTATGAATCGGCAGCTTTCTGCTGGTTGAAAGATTGGCTACTTCTTGAGAATACAGACATTCTGGACTTGGAAGGATATGACAATAGGTTTGGTTGGCATGCATACATATGGTATGACAAGGTTAAAGTTCACAAGGGTTTCAAAAACCATATTGTTAGGAAAGCATTATACAATGTTTGGATTCGATATAAGGATTTGTTGGAAAATAAAACTCCTAGGTGGTTATCACCAATGGAGGCTAAGGAGGTGAAGAAACTTAATATGGAATCTAAATGGCCAAAATATTCTGAAATTTTAGAACAAGAAAGTGGCAAATTCAAATTACAGAGCTTTGAGAAAATAAAGTCTAAGGTACGAGACTGGCTCCATTATTACCAAATAATGGAGACTTTCAAACAAGACAGGAAAATTGGCTTCCAGGTGGAGAAATCGAAATTAGAAACAGAATTGTTAGAATCCAATACTAAGAATTTATCAAAAATGTATAACCTGTTGCTGAGGTGGAATACAATAGATGAGACAGTCAAGTCAGCTATGATTAAATGGGCACAGGACATAGGCCATGACATTATGTTTGCTGACTGGGAACAGTTATGGACCACCGGTATTAAATTTACGGCATGTAATGCCCTAAGAGAAAATATTATGAAAATGATTTACAGGTGGTACATGACCCCAGTTAAGCTTGCGAAGATTTATCATCTGCCCAATAATAAATGTTGGAAATGTAATGAGACTGAAGGCACCTTCTTTCACCTTTGGTGGACCTGCCCAAAGATTAAAGCCTTTTGGGAAATGATCTATAATGAAATCAAGAAGGTACTTAAATGTACTTTTTATAAGAAACCAGAGGCATTCCTCTTGGGCATGGTCGGCCAACTGGTGCCAAGGAAGGATAAGACCTTTTTTATGTACGCCACTACAGCAGCAAGGATTCTTCTAGCAAAGTATTGGAAGACACAAGAACTACCCACACTGGAAGAATGGCAGACGAAAGTGATTGACTTCATGGGACTGGCAGAAATGACTGGCAGAATCCGTGACCAAGAGAAAGAGACGGTGGAGGAAGACTGGAAGAAATTTAAAGTATATCTTAAGAACTGTTATAAAATTGAGGAGTGCTAAAATGTCAAGGGGAAGGAAGATGCAGAATTACAGCTGAAATTGTTTGATGTTTCAAGGTGAAATTGATGGATAATAACTCTAAGTTTAATTGGCAAAAAGGGTTGCTGAAAAACTGTAAAATTAGGATGCAAAAAGGGTGAGGTATGGGGAAGTCCGAGAAAGGAGGTTTATGAAAATGAGGTTAAGAAATTATATTTGTGTGTTTGTTTGTATTTGTTGATGTTTGTATGTTGTTGTTGCTTTGTCTTAAAATTTGGAAAATTAATAAAAAATTATTATAAAAAAAAAAAGATAAAAACTTTGCCACTGCTAATGTTCTAGCATTTGTCCAGTCTTCCAATAGGAACCTGACATAGTGAGCCTTTGATTTTCCCGGGAAAGGTACCAGCAAGTTCAGCCCTGGCTTGCTCGTATTTCGCACAGTGCAGCAAAATATGTTCTATAGAATCGATGTCTTGGGCACACGAGCAAAGTCTGTCCTGGTAGGGAACTCCTCTCAACCTGCCATCCAACACTGCAGAAGGAAAAACATTTAGTTTGGTGAATAGCCTTCGGTAATTTGGTACTGTCAGGTTTTTAATGTAAGGTGTTAACTTTAAGACATGCCCATATTGTACTCCTACTGCCAACAGACTACAGACTGCATGTGATCGGGATCGCAAGTCACTGTGTATTATCCCATAGAGTTGCGGTGTGTGTGTGTGTGTGTGTGTGTGTGTGTGTGTGTGAGAGAGAGAGAGAGAGAGAGAGAGAGAGAGAGAGACCAATAGAGGTGTCTTTTCTAGCCATTGTTTTCTGCCAATTGCTGACAAACACCTCATTGGTCAGGTGTTGATAAAAACCCTTCCTAGATCAAACACTACAATCCTGAGCCAATGTTTTAGGGCACCCCACCATGCTTTAGTTGAAATTGAGCATTGACCAGCTTCTAACAGAAGTATGGAGTTGGGGACACAGTTTGGTACCTTAAGCAAAGATTGTAGAAATTTTGCCTGAAAGCCGTCTAGCTTAGGCAAGTTCCCATTATGCCAGACATTTGCAGCGTGCAGGAGTTGGGAAACAGATTTTGCATTGAAAACCCTTAAGGCTGCTGGAACATACTTGCCACCCTTTGTGAAAAAGAATCTGAGTATGGCCAGCTTTGTGATCTCCGCCCTTTGAAGGGAGGTTTGCCAGTGGTGCTTCCAAGATCTTGTATGATGGAAAGTGAGCCCTAGATAACTGGAGTATTTAATCTCTTCAAGGTTATGGCCATCCAGCACCCATTTAAATTGGGAGAAGCTTTCGAATACTAAAATTTTTGATTTTTCGTAATTAATGGATAAGCCATTTCCAAAACAGTAATCAGAAAACTTCCTCTGCAGATATTTCAAACCTGGTCTGGAACGTGAAATGATGGCAGCATCATCTGCATATAACAAGAGGGTCCTTCTCATTCCTATTTTTGGAAGGTGTCCATCTGAGTCCATTAGGCTCGCTTCTAGGTCGTTTAAGAATAGGCAAAACAATGTGGGGGCCAGAATGCATCCCTGTCTCACCCCTCTAGTCAGCTTGATACTGTTTGATAACTTTCCCTGCCGACTGCATCGGACCTGCAGTTTGGTTCCATTGTACAGGGCTTTTATAAGAAAGAGGAGTCGTTTGTCCTGCAATATCAGATTTAATTTGGACCATAGCTGTTATCTGGGGATGGAATCAGATTCATGAAGGCCATGAAGAGTTTGCCCTGTAGAGGCCTGGTATACTTCTTGGCTAGAAAGGACAGCATTAGACAGTGGTCTGATGTTGAATGGTTCTCGTGAAAGGCTGACTGGGTTGAGTAAATAGCTTTGCAATTGTTACTATATGGCCTATTACGTTTACATCTTTTAAAAATTGGATTTGTGCAATATAGGCATTCTGGTGGTTTTGGGAAGTTTAGATAGCCAATCACGTTGGGAGTGGGAGTGGCCCAGGCTTTCAGGAGTGTATATAAGCAGTTGCTTTGCCCCTATTTCTCAGTTATGTAGTTCAATAAAGGTTCTTGCTGTTATCGCTGTGTCTTGCCTCGTGGGGACCCACCTACACTTCACTGGTGATGAGGATGGGATGCTAGGCTAGGTATGCAGCCTTGGCTAGCTTCTACAAGCTGAAATCACTGCTGGGGAACTGTCGCCTCAGCTGAGCTGAAATCACTGACTGTAGCCACAAGGCAGATCACACAGAACAAATGTCATGGCCACCCAGGGCCACACTGAGGAATTTAACACAATGGTTCCAGGGAAATGGGACTCCTCGTAGCCAATAGGTTGACTGACCCCGAACTGAAGTGGGTCACGCAGTTCAGTGTGTGGGGGCCTGTGGCATTTGAGATTGCCCAGGCTCTAGTGGCTCCAGCTGAGTGATACAATGTTTGATGCAATCATTCTGAAGCTGAGGACCCACTTCACTCTCCAGCCATCAGAGATTGCCTGCCGGCATGCCTTCTACAAATAATACTAGGCGAATGGCGAATCCATTGCGGCCTTTGTTGCGGCTTTGTGGCAGGCCGCCCGCCACTGCAACTTCAGTGACCTGGAACTAATGCTCCGTGACTGTCTTGTGTGTGGCCTGAGGAATGAGAAGCTACAAGAAGGACCTGACCTGACAGCAGAGACAGCTGACAAAACAATGAGAGAGATTCACCAAGCATGCAGCCCACCCATGGCATGGAAGGCCAAGGCTGTGCATTCTGAGGAGATTGTGGACAGTGAGGAAGACAAGGAGGTCCTGAGACTGCGCCTCAGGTTGTTCAAGCATTTTGGCCAACAGGGAGGTGCAGGGGTGCCTTGCACCAGTTGTGGGGGCCTACATGAACGCCGATCATGCCGCTTCCGCGATGCCCAGTGTTTGGCATGTGGGAAGACCGGCCATATTGCATGTGCCTGCCAAACGAAGGAGCAGTGGGACAACCCCCAGTGCAACCCCCAGTGTCCTACGTTAGGGACTGGGGAGGGTCACCGTGGGACTCCACGTGTGGAAGAATGCCACACCATCTCGAACTGTGCCTGCACACAGAGGCCAGCTGCCATGTCTATTTGGAGTGTGCAGCAGCCGACCCTGTGAGAAGATTTGAGTGACTGTGACCATCCAGGGCATCCCATGCAAAATGGAGGTTGACTCTGGGTCAGCGCTCTCAATTATTTCTGCGGAGACATACCGTCACATCTGCCAGAAAGGAAGAAAACCCAGCCTACAACTGTTTGAGGTTTACCTGACAGACTTCCAGGGGAAGCGTGTGCCTGTTTGGGGCACTGGGACATTCACAGTCCAGTTCAAGCGTTTTAGTGGACCTCTGTGGCTGGTGGTCGTCGAAGGCCACTGCACCAGCCTCCTTGGCCTCGACTGGTTCAATGCGCTGGGCATCCATGTCACTGGAGTTTGATGGGTCGCTGGGGTAGTACAAGGGTCCACCAGTTGCACTGAGTCTCAACCCAGATGTTGTACAAATTCGCTTGAAGGCTCTGAGGTGCCATTCATCCTGAAACCGAAGATTGATGCAGAGCTGGATCACCCCATCGAACAAGGGTCCTTGAGCCAGTCCCGTACACTCAATGGGAGACCCCAGTTGTCACTCCCCTTAAAGCAAACAGAGATGTGAGGATCTGCGCTGAATACAAGTACAGCAGCATGCATATCCTGTTCCAGTTGTGAGTCATCTCCTTGCATCACTGGCCGGCAGAAAAGTCTTTGCAAAGCTCAACTTGGCCCAGGCATACCAGCAACTCCTGGTCGACGAGGCTACCTCTGAGGAACAGACAATCATGACCCATTGCGGGGCTTTCCGCATCAAGAGACTACAGTTTGGTGTCAGTGTGGCCCCATGCCTCTTCCAAAACCTCATGGAAGATGTCCTGAAAGACCTCCCAGGCATCATTCCTTATTTCGATGATGTCCTCATCACAGGGGAGTCCAAGACAGAGCTTGCCTCTTCAAGAGGTCCTGCACCATTTCCAAGACGCTGGCTGGCCTTAAGGTAAAGAAAGAAAAATGCCAGCTGGGGGTGCCCAAGGTCAAGTTCCACGTGTTCCTGATTGATGCTGATGGCATCCACCCCACACCGGCAAAGGTCAAGGCCATCTAAAGCACTCCATGGTCGAAACAAGAGCTGCAGTCCTTCCTGAACTTCTTCCACTCCTTTATTCCACACAAGGCAGCATTCACGGAGCCCCTGCACTGGCTATTGGACAAGAAGGCCCCTTGGAGCTGGGGCCACACTCATGATGCTGCTTTCAATGCTTTCAAACCTCCTCTCCTCTGACAGTGTCCTTACCAATTTTGATGAGACCAAGCCCGTTGTACTTGCCTGTGATGCTTCCCCGTATGGAATCGGCGCGGTCCTCGGCCACCAGTTGCCAGATGGGCGGGAGGCCCCCATTGCATTCTACTCCAAGTTCCAGAAGTTCCTGACCGACAACCTAATCCGGCATGTCATGACAGCACCATTCCACCTATCAGTGAATGGACAGGCTGAGAAAATGGTGAGGATCACCAAGGAATCCCTCACCCGCATTACCCAGGGGAACTGGAACCAGCGCCTAGTGGATTTCCAGCTGCAGCAGCACATCGTTCCCTGCACTGCCACAGGCTGTAGCCCAGCAGAACTCCTCATGAACCAGAAGTTGGTATCGTTCCTGGATCGGCTCCACCTGGATCGGCTCCATCTTGCATCTGATTGGCCTCCTGGCCAGGAGGCTCCAGCGGCCTCTGGGTCCTTCATCCTGGATGACCCTGTCTATATCTGGAACTATGGGTATGGCCCTGCCTGGATCCCTGCTGCTGTTACCAGGGTGACTGGACCAGTCTCCTACCAGCTTGCCACAGCGGATCACTTCATTCACCATTTGCCACTTTCCCCCTTAAATCCACCAATGCAATTGCATATAGGGAGAGCTTATATCAGCTTATATCTGCTGTGTTTTTTGTGAGTCACCTGAATGTAACCTGAGCAAATGTAGCTCACTTTTGGATTTTCAGTTCTTTCCCTCTTTCTCTTTAGTCCTTAGGCTAGTGCTAAAAAATAGACCAGATCTATTATATCAGAACATGTCCTCTCCACAGGATGAACAGCAGGATTCAAATACAAATGGACTTCCTTTGTAGAGAAAGTAACCAGTACATTTGTTTCTGAATGTTAAACATTAACAGTGAAATAAAGGGAACTGAGGAAGCAGCCATGTTTTATTACACACTTGTTGCTGTACAACCAGACACCTTTCTACAACTCAAATATTAAATGTAGATGGAGAACATTATACAGCATTGTCTGAACATAATGTGCTTTCCTTACTGCACAACTGAATTACTTAACATCTTGCCCTCCTGTTTTTAGTATAAAGCCCTAGTCTTGTTAACCAGGATAAGCACTACTTGTACTCAGATGACAAACAAATAACTGATTAAACAATGTGATACCACGCCTGGGTGATTTACATCTAGGTTCCCCCCCCCTCTGTTTTTCCATTCCAGCTACCTAATTATCATTTGGTGTGACAACTCTGGGCCAAACAACATGTTACAGCAGACCTCGGATCACACCATTGTTTTCCTGCTTATGTCAGTAGCAGCCAGTGACGGAGTGATGTCACTGGGAAATAAAATTACTAATTGCAGTGTTCCAGGGAACCGGTGGGGGCACTCTTTTGAGCCAGCTAGTCCCAAATCCCACAGGTTCAGATCAGGGGTCACAAGCAAAAGACTTCAGCCAGAAACTTCCAACTACCACAAAGATGAAGCAGCAAGAAGCCAAGAACAATAGTTACATTGTTTTTAAAAGTTTCCCAAACTTTCCCATAATACATCTCAGGATGCATCATGAAGACATCATAGATATGTCTCAGAAAAGGTGTTGTGTCTGGCAGAAACCTGAGAGCCAGACATGCCTGTGTCAATCAAGTATGGTTCAATAACCCATTTCACATATGTGAAAAGATCTACATACAGTGGTACCTCTGGTTAAGTACTTAATTCGTTCCAGAGGTCCATACTTAACCTGAAACTGTTCTTAACGTGAAGCACCACTTTAGCTAATGGGGCCTCCTGCTGCCGCCGCGCTGCGGGAGAACAATTTCTGTTCTCATCCTGAAGCAAAGTTCTTAACCTGAAGCACTATTTCTGGGTTAGCGGAGTCTGTAACCTGAAGCATATGTAACCCGAGGTACCACTGTATTCTTTTGTAAGGAAGGCCTCCCTTGGCATCTCCATTTGTTCTTCCTGAGTCTCATTTCCTTCTGATAACACCTAGTCTGGGCAGTTTGGGAGGGGGTTCCTGTGTATGTGTACATCTTGAATATTATGGCCTCCTTGCTCCATTCATTCCATCATTGGATCACAATTCTATTACCTTTGGAACCAAATAAATTCATTCATTTTGCTATTTTTGGTGACTTTCTGTGTTTCAGAAAGTAGGGTTTCCTTGCGCTGGAAGCCCCTGGTTGTCTAATGGAGGGAAATGTATAGAGATCAGTGGTATGCTTGTTTGCCTATGTGCAAACAACAGCAGACTCCTATGCATGTTTACTCATGAAATCAATGGGAGAGATTTGGACTGACGTGCCACTAGTATTGTGGGAATGTTCAGGGATGCAGGAGAGTATCTAATGTTTGATTATATCCTTTCCAACTTGTGTTAGCAAGTTCTACAATTTAGCAGCGTATCATTCCCCTTTTTAAACTTGCACAGTGGGTGTGTTTGCTCAGGCTCGCTAAAGCCTCTAAAATAAGTTTCCTAGTAGTTTCCCCTTTAGTCCCTCATAAAAGAAATAGACACAACACAGTCTTCTATAAAAGTATAAAGAGTTTACTCATTCACTCATCCTGTTCACAGATGGATCCCAGAAGGTAGACTTGTTACAAAAGTAATATACCTGGAAACTATCCCATAAGGAGACAGCTCCTTTGTCCTCAGAGCATCTTAGGCTAAGCAGATGTTGCTTCTTCGACAAATGTAGTCAAAGAGAGAGAGATGGCGGCTAGTCCTATGCTTTTGTTACCTGCACAGGTGAGGCCACGCCCACCTCTGGTCACATGTAGAGGAAGTCTGCCCCAGCCTAGGAGGAAACAGGAAGTTCCGACTGGCTGGTCCAGACATCCCCCCTTTTTATGTCCACTCTAGGGATGTTGTACTTGACTGCTCTGTGTTTCACATCCCACAAGTATGCTGATGATAGACAGCTCTAGCTCTCATTCCCATCTTTTTATCCACAGGACACCATGGAAGTCCTGGGCACTTTCTTGGACCTATTTGTCACCATGAATGGTCAAATAGCAGTAGACTCATGACATTCCATAACTTGATTGGCATCCAGTGCCATCAGAGAATGAGCTTAAGTGAGGCCTCCTGTAAGAGAGCAGAGATGGTTTTGAGGGGGGAGTAGTCCAGATACCTTCCCATTTGTGATCTTCAATTGGGTGGCCTAAATCTTATTAACATATCTACAATTTGAAGGCCTCTATATGCCTTCAAAAGATGAAGGCATATAGGAAACAATAACTGTAGGGTGGGGGGAGCCACCCTACAGTTATTGTTTCCTATATGCCTTCATCTTTTGATCGCAGTTTACGTTAAAATGTTATACATCTTTCAGATTGGGGCAGGTCCCTTTGGGTTTTGGAAACTTGTGAAAATGCTGAAACATATGAAGATGGCTAAATTGTTAAATAGTTTATGGAAAGTTTTGTGGTTTTATTTTGATAGCATCAAAAATGTCTAAAAAGAATTTACATTCATGGTAAAATACAGTTATCATTATTATTTTTTATTCAGTTTATACACCGCCCTATACCTGGTCTCAGGGCAGTTTGGAGGTCTCAGGGTGGTGCCTTCCACGCATAATCCTAGTTAGAATAAGCAGAAAAGTAACATCATTCTCAAAAGGTGGTTGTTGTTGTTGGCATCCATCTGTCTTGGAAGACAAGAGAAGAGTGTGCCTTGAGGGGTGAAGTCAAATGGTTGGAGAGTTGCAGCGTCTGGTCACTGCTGTGGATATATGACCTGACTGACAGTCTCAAAATGTACTGGACTGTAATGTAGTATTTTTGCTATATTTTAAATTACCCGAGAATACATAAGAAAGAAGTTCTGGGTTCCTTTAAAGTTCCTTGCAGCTCAAAACATGTGGACTATTTTCCCCAGAACATGACAGTGGAGCTGTGGTGATACTCCAGTTTTATTATTATTTATTAAATTTATATACTAGCTTTTATCAGTAGCATGGCCAATATGAGGAAATGCCCAATGTATTATGCTACTTCCTCCTAGATTAATTATAAGTCTGAAGCAGTGATTCTACTTTACAGTCTTGATACTAAGCTGCTTAGCTTTATCCAGGATGCAGCTAATTGGTTTTTGCCTCAGAGTAAAGTAACATTCATTTTTCAAACTGCATGAACAATATTCAGAAGCAACACATCCCCGATTCAAGGTTTCTCCTAGATGCTCATTTTTTGATCCAGAGGGATTCGTGTATGCTTCTCCGCACTCTACAATTGCCATCAGTCACTGAATGTTATCTAGGAAATGCTGTGAAATTTTTAAAATGTCATTATGTTTACTATCAAATTCTAATATTAAATATTATTTCACACTAACCATCAAATAAATGTCAGATGTTTTAAACTAGTTTCTGAGTAATGCTGCAAGCTTATCATAGTTCTTTAATTAAAAAGAAAAGCTGAAAAACCACTACTGCTGATCTTCCTGTGCGATAACTAGAGAAGAATTTCTGGGTGTATACTAGGAAACACTGTTAATTTGCAACAGATGATATTGAAAACCAGACTGTCCCTTGTGTACTGTGTAAACATGTCCCAGAATCCTCTGCAGTGCTGCCTTTCACCAGTTCAGACAATTTGTCCATGTAGCGCAGAGGCCTTTTGCATTGTCCATGGCAGCTGCCCCAGAATCCTTTGCAATGCACAGGGGTTCTGTGGCAGATGTGAATACAAAAGATGTTCCTGGGAAGTTAAACATCTGAAAACTACTTGGCTATATCACTGCATGCCAGCCAAATTTAAGGCAGTATATGTGGCCCAAAAACTGCATGTGGGTTTTAACAAATCTGTGCACTTCTAAATTGCACTAACTAGCTCAGAATGTATACCTTATAAATGTCAATCTCATTTATCTGTTTGGACATATTGTATATATTAATAGATAGGTTTAAGTTGGGATTGATGGATTATTTTTATTGTTAATGTGAGCTGATTATGTTTCTTTTTACTTAGTATATTTGCAATATTAATTTACAAAATACTTAATTTAATTAATTTACTTTTTTATGATTTAGGAAGCATTAACTTGGCAGGTAGGGTGTATATGTGAGAGTTTCTATCTCCCCCTCTAGCTGCACACCTTCTCACTTCACTCACCAACGCTACCTACCCCCACCCTTAGACCTTGCTAAATGGTACCCTTGCTAAATGGTACCCTTTGCAAAAACACCTCTGCACCCCTGTCTTCCCATAGACTGGGAACCAGCTAGGCAGAATGAAGTCTCAGCTCATGTGTAGCAGTGGCAGCAGAGAGTGAGAAGCCTGGTCTTCCGCTGTCCACCATGGGTGCTTCCTCCTGCTCTTGCAGTCAGTTGGTACTTGGAACAGACCAAGGAGGGGGTGAACTTAGCATGGCCTACAGACTCAGGACCACTTGCCATTCCAGAGGTGCATTCATTTACCCTGCCTCCTGTTGTCTCATGTGAGCCACCTGGTATGTGATGGCAGCAGTAAATCACAGGTCAGCTGGCCAGCACTTCTGACTACCTTCCTCATTACCACACTTCTTCTTCTTTAAATATTTTTATTAAAGATTTTTTAGTTTACAAAAACACATGCATTGTCTCTTTTTTCAAGTTGTGTTTTCTACAGATCATTTTCATTTGTTGCAAGTCATTAATGTTGCATACAGTGTTAGGCTAGGAAGAAAATAGCTGGAAAGGGGGGGCAATGCTTCTATTCTTCTACTTAGTGTATGTGTGGGGTTTTGTGTCAGCGTCACTTGTGTGAGTTCTCTTTCTAGTCACTTGTTGTATTTCCTTAAACTCAAACATAGTAATAAATAACTTGCAAACAGTGCAGAGCAGATGGCAAGTGTGCCATTGGGAAGCCAATAAGACAGTTTCAGAATAAGTGAGAGAAGAAATATAAGGCTACCTGCTACTTTCAATCTTTGATCAGGAATCTAGGATAATTAATGGGTTTGAAACTACTTTGCACAAATCATAGCAGTTGCAGCCCACCCACCCTGCAAATCCTGTACAACCTCTTTTCTATTTTCCCAGTTTTGTGAAGTGCAGACATGGGGAACTTCTGGCACCTGGGCTGTGTTAGGCCAGCAGGGGTTGTAATTTGGCCAGTGTGTTTCCCCCAAGCCACACCTACCTGTCTCACACCTGGCATCCTATCGCATCAAGTTAAGAGCAGGTAAAAATATGGCTGTAAAGGAACAATTGAGAGTCTTATAGTGGATCAAGATAATTATGAAAAATGTTGGACGGAAGTGAAAAATGATTTAGAAACATGGTCAAATTTGAAGTTATCATTGCTAGGCCGAATTGCTGTGATAAAAATGAATGTATTGCCAAGGATGTTGTTTTTGTTTCAAACACTGCAAATTCTTGGCAAAATGGATTGTTTCAAGAAGTGGCAGAGAGCTATCTCTAGATTTGTCTGGCAGGGCAAGAAGCCTCGAATAAAATTTAAGATATTAACTGATGCTAAAGAAAGAGGTGGATTTGCCCTCCCAGACCTTAAGCTTTACAGTGGTGCCTCACAAGACGAAATTAATCCGTTCTGCGAGTCTCTTCGTCTAGCGTTTTTTTCGTCTTGCGAAGCAAGCCCATTGACGGCTCAGCGGATTAGCGCTATTAGCGGCTTTTAGCAGCTTATCGGCTTAGCGGATAAGCAGATAAGCGGCTTAGCGGCTTAGAAAGGGGGGGGGGAGGAAAAAAACCCCGCAGGAACTCACAAGACATTTTCTTTTTTTAAAAAATAATTTTTATTAATTTTACAACATAAACAAAAAACAAACAAACATAACACGACTTCCCCAAACCTCCCCTTCACTGCATCCTTGTTTTAAAATTTTTTAGCAATCCTTCATCCCTTTTTATATTTAATTCTCTTTAAAGTTTTTTAAGTTTCAATTTTTACAGCTGTAATTCTTTATATCCAATCCCTTGACATCTTAACATTCCGAAATTTTACAACAATTTTTAAGATAGATTTTGAATTTTTTCCAGTCTTTTTCCACTGTCTCTCTCCTCTGGTCACGGATTCTGCCGGTCATCTCTGCCAGTCCCATAAATTCAGTCACCTTGGTCTGCCATTCTTCCAGAGTAGGTAATTCTTTAGTCTTCCAATACTTTGCCAAAAGGATTCTTGCTGCTGTTGTTGCGTACATAAAAAATGTTCTATCTTTCTTTGGAACCATTTGGCCTACCATGCCCAAGAGAAAAGTCTCCGGTTTCTTTACAAATGTCCACTTAAGGATTTTCTTAATTTCATTATAGATCATTTCCCAGTAGGCCTTAATCTTCGGGCAGGTCCACCAAAGATGATAAAAAGTTCCTTCGCATTCATTACACTTCCAACAATTGTTATTGGGCAAATGATATATCTTTGCAAGCTTGACTGGGGTCATGTACCACCTATAGATCATTTTCATTATATTCTCTTTTAAGGCACTACATGCCGTAAATTTAATACCTGTGGTCCATAACTGCTCCCAGTCAGCAAACATAATATCATGACCAATATCTTGTGCCCACTTAATCATGGCTGATTTAACCGTTTCATCCTGTGTGTTCCATTTTAGCAGCAAATTATACATTCTAGACAAATTCTTAGTACAGTGGTGCCTCGCAAGACGAAATTAATCCGTTCCGCAATTCTCTTCGTCTAGCGGTTTTTTCGTCTTGCGAAGCAAGCCCATTGACGGCTTAGTGGATTAGCGCTATTAGCGGTCTAGCGGCTTTTAGCGATCAGCTGAGAGGCGGCTTATCAGCGGAACAGCTGATAAGCGGCTTAGCGGCTTAGGAAGGGGGGAGCGAAAAAAACCCGCGGGAACTCGCAAGATTTTTTCGTCTTGCGAAGCAACCCCATAGAGAAATTCGTTTAGCGAAGCGCCTCCAAAACAGAAAACCCTTTCGTCTAGCGGGTTTTCCGTCTTGCGAGGCGTTCGTCTTGCGGGGCACCACTGTATTGGGTTCTAGCAATTCTGTTTCTAACTTTGACCTCTCCTTCTGGAATCCTAGTTTCCTGTCCTGCTTAAAGGTCTCATTAATCTGGTAATAATGTAACCAGTCTCGGACTTTAGGTTTCAGTTTCTCAAAACTCTGTAGTTTCAACTTTTCACCATCATATTCTATAATTTCACAATATTTTGGCCAGTCTGAATCCATGTTCAGTCTTTTTACCGCCTTGGCTTCCATTGGTGACAACCACCTGGGGGTTTTACTCTCTAACAAATCTTTATATCGGTTCCATACATTATACAGTGCTTTCCTGACAATATGGTTTTTGAAGTTTCTATGTACCTTTACCTTGTCATACCATAAATATGCATGCCAACCAAAGTTGTTATCATAACCTTCCAGATCCAGAATATCTGTATTCTCAAGAAGTAGCCATGGTTTCAGCCAGCAAAAAGCTGCTGCTTCATAGTAAAGTTTTAAGTCCGGCAGGGCAAAGCCCCCTCTATCCTTTGCATCAGTCAAAATCTTAAATTTTATTCTGGGTTTTTTGCCCTGCCAGACAAATTTAGATATGTCTTTCTGCCACTTCTTGAAACAGTCCATCTTGTCTAAAATTTGCAATGTCTGGAACAAAAATAACAATCTCGGCAATACATTCATCTTGATAACAGCAATTCGGCCTAACAAGGAAAGTCTCAGCCTAGACCATATATCGAAATCTTTCTTCACTTCCAACCAACATTTCTCATAATTATCTTTAAATAAGTTCACATTCTTAGATGTTAAATTCACCCCCAGATATTTTACTCTTTTTGCAATTTCCAAACCGGTTTCTCTTCGGAAACTATCTTTTTCCCCCATCGTTAGATTTTTTTCCAACACCTTTGTCTTATGTTTATTTAATTTGAAACCTGCTACTTGACCAAATATTTCAATTAATTCCAAAACTCTTTTTGTACTGGCTGGAACTCACAAGACATTTTCGTCTTGCGAAGCAAGCCCATAGGAAATTCGTTTTGCGAAGCACCTCCAAAACGGAAAACCCTTTTGTCTAGCGGGTTTTCCGTCTTGCGAGGCATTCGTCTTGCAGGGCACCACTGTACTATGAATCAGCTGCATTTTGTTGGCTGAGAGAATGGCTGCTTCTTGAAAACACGGACATTCTGGACTTAGAAGGTTTTAATAATGTTTTTGGGTGGCATGCATATTTGTGGTATGACAAGGTCAAAGCACATAAAGCGTTTAAAAACCATATTGTCAGGAAAGTACTGTTTAATGTCTGGATAAGATATAAGGATTTGCTTGAAAACAAAACTCCAAGGTGGTTGTCACCAATGGAAGTGAAGGCTCAGAAAAAGCTCAATATGGAGGCCAAATGGCCGAAATATTGGGAAACTTTGGAACAAGAGGGAGATAGATTAAAACTGCAGAGTTTTGAAAAACTAAAGAACAAAGTGCGAGATTGGCTTCATTATTACCAAATAATGGAGGTTTACAATTTGGACAAGAAAATTGGCTTCCAGGTGGAAAAATCAAAATTGGAAATAGAACTGTTACATCCCAAAAAAATACACAAGGCATTACACTTACACTGTAAAACAAGAAAACCCTTAATAAAATATATTAAAAAAAAAAAAAGAACTGTTACATCCCAAAACTAAGAACTTGTCAAGAATGTATAACTTGCTGTTGAAATGGGGCACTCAGGATGAAACGGTAAAATCGGTTATGATTAAATGGGCACAAGATGTTGGACATAATATTATGATGGCTGACTGGGAACAGTTATGGACCACAGGTATGAAGTTTGCAGCATGTAATGCCTTAAGAGCGAATATAATGAAAATGATCTATAGGTGGTATATGACACCAGTCAAGCTTGCAAAAATTTATCATCTGCCCGAAAATAAATGTTGGAAATGCAAAGAGACTGAAGGTACATTCTTTCACCTTTGGTGGACATGCCCAAGACTTTCTGGGAGATGATCTATAATGAAATGAAAAAGGTATTTAAATATACCTTTCTGAAGAAACCAGAGGCCTTTCTCCTGGGCATGGTCGGCCAACTGGTGTTAAAGAAGGATAGAACTTTCTTTATGTATGCCACAACAGCAGCAAGAATACTTATCGCAAAGCATTAGAAGACACAAGATTTACCCACCCGGGAAGAATGGCAGATGAAGGTGATGGACTACATGGAACTGGCGGAAATGACTGGCAGAATCCGAGACCAAGGAGAAGAGTCGGTGGAAGAAGATTGGAAAAAATTTAAAGTTTATTTTCAGAAACATTGTAAAATTAAGGAATGTTAGAAGGATGTTGGAATGAAGCTATGTGGTTTAAGCAGAAATGTTATAAAGGATTAAGTAAAAATGGATTGGTAATTAGTGAAAGAGGAGAATGTAAAATTATAGTATATCAAGATAAATTTTCAGGATAAAAACAAAGATGGAAAGGATTTGCTGAAATATCTAATTGAACTAGAATACAAAAAAGGGAGGTGTGAGGAGGTCAAGGAAATAAGCAAAGGAAAGAAAGTTATGTAAAGGTTGGATGTGTGTGTGGGTTTTTTTGTTTTTTTGTTTTTGTGCTTTGTTTAACTTTTTTTACTTTTCTTTCTGTAACCTTCAAAATTTTAATAAAATCTATTATAAATAAAAAAGAGAGTCTTATAGTGGATCATTCCTTAGTAAGCAAGGCTCGCTGTCAGCGCTGACAATAATTCTTTTTGGTATCAACTGCACTAGGGAGCTTCCAACTGAAAAATCCCTAGTGCAGCTGATCCCTGCCAAAAGCAGGGGCTTGCTGATTGGTGCTGAGAGCAAACCTGTGTTCCAGCAGGAATCTTCCTCTGCAGCCTGCATTGAGTTCAAGCTTGTCTGAAAAAGAATAGAGGAAAGACTGGAGTCAGTTGATTGACAGGTATGTGGCTCTGCCAGCTGTCAAAATGGCCTGCAGGGGAGCACCCTTTGTGTAGTGTTAGCATGTTGAACTAGGAAAATGGCCCTTCAGCTATGAAGCTCACTGGATTAGCTGGGAGCAGTCACTATATCTTAGCCTAACCTACCTTACAGAATTGTTGTGAGGATAAAAGAGGCAGGGAGAAAAACCATGGTCACTGCCCTGATTTCCTTGGATAATAGGTGGGAAGCAATCATCTTAAAATGAACATTTTGTTTTTAAAAAATAGCTGACTTTAAAAAATCATGCATTGCTTTCTTTACACATTTCCCTCATTTGTTTGCTGATCCACTGAGGAATAACAGCAAAGAGTGTTGTGGTTCTTTAACTGTCGGGAGTACCATTAAGCAAAGGGTGGGAGCTGCCTTGGGCAAATCAGGCCCAAGTATCGAGCTGCTGCTGAAGCTTTGTATGCCTTTATAACTCCCCTGTGAAGATAAGTTATAGCATTTGGGGCTTTTTAATTTAGTGATCGCCTTGTTGTGGCGAAGAGGCTTGAATAACTCAGAGAAGCTCTGAGCTATGTCGAGTGCCTGGTGTGCTCTGGTCCATGGATCACTGTTATGAATAGGATCCAAAATGCAGCAGTCTGATTGGTCCTAGAACAATAGGATTCAGAATGCAGCAGTCTGATTGGTCCACAGGCGCCGCCCAATCCAGCTCCAGGTGGAAGTGAATCCACAACCTGATTGCCCTACAGGAGAATCCCAGAATTAGCCAATCATGTGCGGCCCATTGTGTAAATAATGTATATAAAGCAGACATTAGGGGGGAACTTCCTTTCCTCGCTACTATGAGCTGAATAAAGAACATGAAATCCACACTCGACTCAGAGTATATTTCAGTCATGAAGAGTCAGACACAACTAAATGACTAAACAACAACAACAACAACAAATTTAGTGATAAAAGACTATAACATTATGCTATGGTGAAAGTGATATGGAGAAAGTGGATAGCATTTCTACCTCTTCTATATAACTCATGGATATTCAATGAAGCTGAGCAATGGAAAATTCAGGACAGACAAAAGAAAGTACTTCTCCACGTAGCACAGAGTTAAGCGATGGAACCTGCTGCCACAGGAAGCATTGATGGCCACCAGTTGGATGCATTAAAAGGATTAGAAAAATTCGTGGAGGATAAGGATATGATGGCTATGTTCTGTCTCCATAACTGAGTGGTAAAGGTAAAGGACCCTTGGATGGTTAAGTACAGTTAAAGGCAACTATGGGGTGTGGTGCTCGACTCACTTTTCAGGCAGAAGAAGCCAGCCTTTGTCCACAGACAGTTTTCCAGGTCATGTGGCCAGCATAACTAAGCCACTTCTGGCACACAGAAATGCAGTTTACTTTCTCACTGCAGTGGTACCTATTTATCTGCTTGTGCTGGTGGGCTTTCGAACTGCTAGGTTGACAGAAGCTGGGACAAAGTGACAGGAGCTCACCACCATCGTGTGGATTTGAACTGCTGACTTTAAGCCCAAGAGGCTTAGTGGTTTAGACCACAGTGCCACTCACGTCCCTATAACTGAATACAGCAAAAGTAATTGGTATGCTTCTGAATACCAGTTGCTGGAAACTGCAGCAGGAGAGATTGGTGTTGTCCTTGGGTCCAGCTTGCAGAATTTCAGCAGGCATCTGGTTGGCCACTGTGAGAACAGGATGCTGGACTAGATGGACTATTGACGGATGTGGTCCAACAGGTCTTGTGTGCCATACAACCTGCCCCACATCCCCTAAAGTAGTCAGCTGCCCTCAGGTATGGTGGAGTAGCTGTCTCATAGCCTGTGTTAAAGTAAGATCCAGCTTCTGTGCTTCAAATGGGGCAGCGGTGTGGGTGTGTCATCTTGCCCTGTGCCTCAGGCAGCAGAATGTCTTGAAGTGGCCCTGCTTCTTGAAGACAGATGATGCATGTGATGCTGAAGCAGACTCTAGCTCAGGAAAGCTTATTCTACCAAAGAATAAAGGTGCCCCAGGATTCCTTGTTGATTTTACTGCAATAGACTGAGACCTCTCCTCTGAAATTTGTCACAATATGATTCCCCTTTTGCATCTGTATTCCTGGACAGCTGAAAAAAGCAGAATTTGTTAGCGTCCGTCTGTTTCAAGACACAATGGAAGAGTGCGCCATCAGGGGTGAAGTCATACCACTGGAGAATGACAATTCCTGTTGTAGCTATAGAGACCAATAAGGGATAGACATGTTTTATTGCAGCTGGGGCAGATGAAGGCGTCCAGATTTGCTGTTAGAGATGCACCATGGTGTTTCTTCTCTCTGTACTCCTCTCAGTAGTTATTCTGTAGTCACTGGTGTGGATAAACAACCTGTAGGGTTAATGTTTCCAACTTTCATGTCACAATTGCAGACATCTTTGTATCACAGAGTTGGTCTGTCAACAGGTTTGGTGTCTGAAGCCAGCTCCCCACAAAGCACATCCCTGGGGATCCTGCCATCTGCCGTTCTGTGTACATGACCAAGCCAGCATAGAGGTCGCTGACACAAAAGTGCAACCATGCTGGGAATGTGAGCTTGGGAGAGCTCATTAGACTATGTTCTGCCATGTGATGCCCAAAATCTTCCTGACAGCACATATGCAGACCGCACTGAGGCGTCCTTCCTCTGAAAATACAGCTGGTTTTAAGTTATAAGTTATAAGTTATAAGTTATAAGTTATAAGTTATAAGTTATAAGTTATAAGTTATAAGTTATAAGTTATAAGTTATAAGTTATAAGTTATAAGTTATAAGTTATAAGTTTTATAAGTTATAAGTTATAAGTTATAAGTTATAAGTTATAAGTTATAAGTTATAAGTTATAAGTTGTTATAAGTTATAAGTTGTTATAAGTAAGGTAGCACGGCATGAATCACCTCTCCACATTTCTTTGAACAGCACAGGAAGAGATTACTCAGCAGAGGAAGCCTGGGAACGTGGGATTCGGCTGACACCAGGAGCGCCCCCCCTACTCGCAGGGAAACCCCTTTTTTGGGGAGCCGAAGCGACGTGGGGCGAGCAGCGCGGTGTTTTGAATCGACTGCTATTTTTATGGAGTGAAGCCGCACAGCCGTTGCCGGAGAGCGCTGACTTTTTCCTGTGGACAATTGGATTTTAAACAACCCGTGAGTAGAACGGGAAATTGGACTTTTAAAATAACTTAATTTGGCATTGAACGGGGAAGGTCTAAACAGGAAGTCCACCTTCTCTTTTTGTAAATAGATTGAAGCAAAGAACTTGTTAACTAAGGTTTTGGAAAGTCCTACGTAAAGGATTAAAACTCCACTGATTGAAAATATTATTAATACCTCCTTTGGAAGCAGGGGAACCCTGCAGGAGAAGGTGAAAATTTAGGAATTGAAGCGCCACGTCTCTAAACCTGGGAGCGGTCCGCGAGGAGCCCATTGACGGTGAATAGATAAATTTGACAGCTAGCTGTCAAGATACAAAAGATAGACTTTGTTTCCATTGTCCGCTTCTGCGCTTAAAAAGAAGGAAAGTTAATTGGAATTGTTACTAATTTACCTTTGGGACTTTTGGGACTGTGCTGGAAAGATTGATAAATGGAGACTGTTTCCCTCTAGAGGGAGCTTTGGGACATTGTTACAAGAATGCAGCTGGGAAATTGGTTTTAAAAATAAAGGCCCTGAGAAACCAGCTTTGACCTTGAACACTTTAAGGATGTCTGTTGAGAAGGAAGTAGTGTCTGTACTGAATAGGACATTTTATCTGCTGGGAAAGCTGCATGAACAGATAGATGCCATGGCTACCAGTGTTGATATTTTGGGAACAAAAGTGGGCATCAGCAAAGAAGTTGACAAGAATCCGGCACAGGAATCCTTTTCAATGGAACACATTGAAGAACCAGAGAAGGAGAGAGTTGTTGTGAAAGTGAAGCAAGGGGGAGCCTTAACCCTACAGAGGCAAATGGAGGATTATAAGTTGAGGCCTTATATGACAGTAATTAAGAGAAGCCAGGTTTTGGAGATGGGAGCCTGGCTTGATTTGGAAAATGAAAGGTCGAGAGATCACCTTATGTGGGGATCATATGACTTCTGGGATATGAATTTGAGCCAGGAGGAGATTGGAGTATTTGGGGCCTTTGGACTTAGAAGAAGTGTGAAGCAAGGCTTGGAATACTTTATGGGCCCTACCTTTAATTATGGAAATCTGGCAGACTTGCTAAGAAAGAATATGATCATCGTTGGGTTGGAGCCCCTCCGAGAACTGTTTTTTAATACCAAAGATTATCAAGAAGATTGGCAGACGGGACATGAATAAGAGTTAAGAGCCTCGGATTTAAGATCTCCAGGTTGATGGACTGTTGGAGGTTGATGGAACTGTTGGTAGGGGCCGAGACCGGGGAGGGGAGACGGTGGAAGAAAATTGGGAATTTAAAATGTATATATTGAGATTTTTTTAAAAAAATTGTAAATGAAAAATGGAAAAATTGTGGAATGAAATTTTTATAACCCTAGGGGGAAACGTCTTAAGAGAATAAGTTCAAATATATCAGTTTTAATGAGAAATAAGATTAAATAAAGTAAAAATGGATGGATAATTGGTGAAAGAGAGAATGAAAAATTACAGGATATTAAGATAAATTATTAGGATAAAAACAAGATGAAGGATTTGCTGAGATACCTATCTGAACTAGAATATAAAGAGGGGAGGTGTGAGGAAGTCAAGAAAATAACTTAAAGAAAGGAAAATATGTAAAGGTTTGACTTGTTCTTTTTTCTTTTTGACTGTATGTATTTTTAACTTTTTTTTCTGTTTTCGCTCTTTTACTTTTTCCTGGATGTGATTTGCTTTTATGTACTGTTTTGTTTTCTTTTTTGATTCTTTTTGTAACCTTTAAAATTTGAATAAATATTATTTTTTTTTTAAAAAAAGAGATTGCTCAGCAGAGAACACACCTTGGGGCATTCCGCTCCCCCTCCTCTTTTACCTTCCCTGAGCTCCGCCCCACAGCGCAGTCGGCTCTTGCGATTGGTTGGGACAACGCCGAGAGCCTATCCTCGGCTGACTCTATGGGAACCAGCTCTTGGCGTTTTTTTATTTCTTTATTTTTTGCAAGAGTTTCAGTTTAGGCAGAAAAACCTGGAGAAATCAGGGCGCTGGAGCAGGGCTGACAAGAGGAGAAGAGAAGCGGTGGCAAGGTGCAGGAAGAAGAGGCGCAGGAAGAAGCGTGGATTAAAAGAGTTAAAAGAAGACAAGGAGTTAAACGAAGAGGCGAAAAGGAGAAGGAAGAGGAGGGTCTGACGAGCAAGGCTGCAACTGCTGTTGCAGGGACCACGTTTCCTGCGCTTTTGGAGATAAGCGCAAAAAGGCGCAAAAAGAGGGAGCCTTTTGTGGAAAGTGGCAGCTCAGGAGCAACCCCAGGAGTTAAGGGGGCTGCTGGGTCTGGGGTTCCCCCCGCCCCGAGCTGCAACATCTCCTTGGAGGCACGGATCGCCACCAGCTGGCGCTGTTCGTGGCTGGCTGGGTGGGCAAAGAACTCATTTGCAAACTGACCGCCCCGCTGGTTTGCCCGAACACTTTTTTGCAAGGTATTTTTTTAATAAAGGAGTTTTGGTAGGCAAGAAAACGCGTCGAAGAACTCGTCGAAGATGAGACAAGATGTCTGACAAAATGTCTAGCTTTCTGTACATCGGGGATATCGTCTCCCTCTACGCCGAGGGCTCGGTGAACGGCTTCATCAGCACTCTGGGGTAAGGATTGTGTGGACGGGAGGATCCCACCTTGGCGGAGGGATGCGCGGGTGCGGGTGCGCGCGCCTTTGGTTACCAGCGCCTTTTAGAAGACCTTCCCTGTGCGCTTCTTGCAGTCCTTGTTTACTTTCGATTTCCTGGGGAGCTACCGCTGTTCAGCCTTCTTTGACTTTGAGAGAAAAAGGACACCAAAGTTGTAAGGCACCAGAAGCAACAGTTGGAGAGGAATGGGCAGCGGCCGCAACCCTAGCACTGAAGCTTCTGCTATTGCGCGGCGTAAAGAGAGGAAGAGAAAAAACGTAGGAAATTATTTTAAGAAGCCGGGTCTCTTAAACTTCGGGCAACTTCGCTGCGTGCAGCCGTAACCGCGCGCTGGCCCAGCTGAAAGTGAGAGCGGCGGCGATCTAGCCAAAAGAAACAGCAATTTTAAGACGCATTTGTATCCGTGGGAAAGGGGTTGCAGTGCAGTTTTATCTTTTTTTTTTTTAAATTTATTGGATTTTCACATTTTATAACACACACACAAACATATAAATGGTTTCATATCTTTGCTTTCATAACCCTCTTTCCCTGACTTCCCCCCACCCCCCCATACATCCCAATTTCCATATTAAATTCAGCAAGTTCTTATTTCCTTCCCCAATCCTATTCTTATTATGTTTAAATTTGATTCTTTTTATTAGGCCCAATTCAATAATCTTTTGCTTATATACATTAGATCCTTATTCTAAGATCAATCAAAATTCTTATACCAAAAATTACCCTTTTTTTAAATTAAAATATGAATCAAGCAGTGCAGTTTTATCCACGTCTGCCCTGTTGAGTTCAGTGAGACCTCTAAGTGAAGTGGGTTACATAGGATCGCAGCCTTAAGCAATGTGCTCAATTTTGCCAGGGATCAGTGAGATTAAAGCGCTTACCCTTGCACACCTGAGCCTATGAATGCTTGCCGGAAGTAAGCTTCGCTGCTTACTTCCCAGTAAACACGCACGAGACTGTCATTTCTTATTTTCCCGCTGCTGCTGCAGTACTGATGGCTAAGCTATTTACTTACTGTTGTAAGTAAATGCTGATACCTTTTTTTGTTGCATTCCGTACATTACCTATTTGAATCTAATACAGTAATCTGCATTAGCTAGAATGTGCATTTGATTTTAAAACGTCCTTTTCAGTTTGTTTATCCCACATTCACAGTGTTCATATGTGTACCCAAATAGCCCAGGAGAAGCACAAAAGTGTCTTCAGTATCATATGTGAAAATATATTTTGGTATCAAAGCAAAATAATAATAAAAAAAATAAAAAATAAAAAATACAAGTGTGGGGAGAAATTGGTCTTATTGTTTTTTATAGGTTTTGAAAGATCTTATTTTAGCTGCTGCAGACTAAGGGAACTGCAGATTTTAATTTGCATAGTCCGTTCACATGTGCATTGATCACTGACCATAGCATTGTGATGACTTTGCTCCATGTGTATGTCTTCCCATGATGGGAGATACACTTTTTTCTTTTAAAGTAACCCTCTGCTCAGTTCTTTAAACAATAAGCCATTTAAGCATGACCCAGGAGCCTGTTCTCATGGATGTTAAAAGTTTATGGATGTGCAGTTTATTCACCCGAGTCAACTGAGGTGCCCGTTTTCAAGCAGGGGGCTTATTGCGTAAACAGCACTTCCTGCTGAGGTTTCTGCTTTCATGCGATTACTAAAACAACGGCTCCTCTCTGCAATAGCTGCTTTCACGATAAGCTTTTCAATCAATCAGCCTGATAATAGTTACCATGGCATAAACCTGGCCCGTAAAAACAAAAAGATAGTCATGCCACTGTTGATGTAAGAACTACTTCAAACTTTGTGGTATACTTCATAGGTATAGTGAACAGTGACTACCACAATTTATCCAAGGGAATGTGGGCTGAATAACTGTACTTCATTAAATATTATAGTTGACAAGCCTCCAGGTTTCCACAGTGCAAACTTGCATTGGTTTCCAGGTTTTATGTCACATTTCTGTTCTCATTTTTGTATCTGTATCTCAATAGGTTGATGCAGATAGTCTCCACAAACAGATGTTCCTGGCCTGCATCACTTGGAATTTCAAGGGGGCTATTGTTGAATGCTTCCCTGTACACACACAAAAAAGACTTTATTCACATAGAAAACTAGATGTCAGGAAGGTTTATAACTTACCCTTTCCCCTAATGTGTTAGTTCTCTATAGGTTTGAATGGGGGAGCATTTAAAACTGATTTGCAGTCTGAATTTGTGCAGTCTAGGACAGACAAAAGGAAGTACTACTTCATACAGCACATCATAGTTAAGCTATGAGGTACAGTATCACAAGATGTAGTGATGGTTGCCAGCTTGGAAACCTTTAAAATGAGATTAGGCAAGTTGATGGCATGTAATGCTTCCAGTGGCTACTCTTCATGAATACCAATTGCTGCGGAGCAGGAGACTGCTGTTGTGGTCCTCTCTGCTTGTGGGTTCTCCATAGGCATCTGGCTGGGCCCTGTGTGAAGACATTACTGGGATAAAGAGTCTTTGGTCTGACTCAATATGGCTGTTGTTCAGTTTTATTGCATGATCTCAGTTAATGACTGCAGTGGCAGTAGCCGCCCAGAGTGGCTGGGGAAACTCAGCCAGATGGGCGGGGTATAAATAATAAATTATTATTATTATTTTATTATTGCAACTTAACCTACACTGTGTATTGTTACTGCTTCCTAGAGTTTTGTCTCCCAGTCACCAACTTTCAGTTGATGGGGCAGGGGAAACTAGTCTGGCTGTAACCCTTATTGTGGGGAGTCTGAAATCAGTAATCTGAAAGTGATTGTGTCCCAAAATTAAACTAAAGATTGTCAGATTTATGCTTCTATCCATGTGTTGAATATTTACATGTTATGCTCCCTGCTGCCTTGTGACTTTCTTAGTCATGTCCCTGAGGTGGAATGTATTTTAAAGAAGAGTAGTATTGACTTGCCTCCAAAACAAATTCTTTCTGCTAGAAATAATGTTCTGATGTTTTTAATGTTTGGTGTTTCATCACTTTATTATTATTATTAATAATATTCTGTTGGGAGCCGCCTAGAGTTGCTGGAGAAACCCAGCCAGATGAGCAGGGTATTATTATTATTATTATTATTATTATTAATTACAGAGCAAACAGGTAAACAAGGAATGGTACATATATTGTCTCTACTTTCAATTCATATTTTTTTTTCACAGTTCATTTATGTTTGGTGAGAGACATTTTTTGTCATAGACATCTTGCAGTTGGGGAAAACGGGAGTGGGGGAGAGAGATGGGGATGTTGTTCTTTCATTCTACATATTCTTAATGTGGGGGGGGGGGGGGTTGTGTCAGCATCACATGGGTAGGTTTTCTGTTTGTATATGTATTTATTTTTATTGATATTGTGAGAGGTTAGCATTTCCAAGATTGGTTGGCTGTATTTAGTTGATTGCGGTGTGGCTTACGGTACTTGTGGAAGATATTTAATAGGGCTAGTTCTGGAGTTGCTTCTATTACTTGTTTTGTTATTTTGGGAATTTCCTGCGGCACTGATATCCAGAAGGATTGGACTTTGGGGCATTCCATATTGTTCTCTTCTTGATGAAGACTAAATACGTTTAGACTTTGGGTACAATACAGCAAATTTAGGCTGCAAACTTATATGCACTGAACTGAGAGATCAGTGGAACTTACTTATCAGTAGATATGTAAAGGATTGTGTTAAAGCCCATTGATTTGAAACCAGTGGGTAGATAGCTTGATCATGCCTTATTGATTTGGCACTCATTATTATAATTGTTAACTTCTTAAGCACCGCTCCGCTTTGCTTGTCAAGTTGTATGTTTGTTTAGCCTTTAAATTGTGATTTCAATGGGCCTGGAAACACTACTCGGGCACTTCATAAATGTGTTTGGTGATGGCTTTCTATCTTTACATAAGGGTATACAGTGGTACCTCAGGTTACATACGCTTCAGTTTACAGACTCCGCTAACCCAGAAATATTACCTCGGGTTAAGAACTTTGCTTCAGGATGAGAACAGAAATTGTGCTCCGGCGGCGCGGCAGCAGCAGGAGGCCCCATTAGCTAAAGTGATGCTTTAGGTTAAGAACAGTTTCAGGTTAAGAACGGACCTCTGGAACGAATTAAGTACGTAACCACAGGTACCACTGTAATGCAAGAGACATTCTTTTGAACACTTCTTTACTTGAAGGCTTTGTAGCATATGAAAGCTTCATGAGTGCAACTTTGATGATATATACTATATAGCATATTCTCCCAACTCTAGAGAGAAAAAGAGGGATACTTCTAAAGTATATTAACAACCTTTTTCTTGCACTATGGAGAATAGGAGGCCTTGTTGCTTCCACACTTTACATATTTATGAAAGCTAAGAATTTGAGTGGCATTTTTGTTCTTACAGGAGATCTGGTTGTACTTTATGAACCAGAGCTGCAGCCCAAGCAAACTGGGTTATTGGAAGGGTGCAGTTTGTACCCATGTACATGTATTTACGTTCATGTGCCCTAGTGTCTCACTCAGAGATTTAACTACAGTGGTACCTCGGATTAAGTACTTAATTCGTTCTGGAAGTCCATTCTTAACCTGAAACGGTTCTTAACCTGAAGCACTACTTTAGCTAATGGGACCTCCTGCTGCCGCCGTGCCACCGGAGCCCTGTTTCTGTTCTTATCCTGAAGCAAAGTTCTTAACCTGAAGCACTATTTCTGGGTTAGCGGAGTCTGTAACCTGAAGCGTATGTAACCTGAAGCGTATGTAACCCAAGGTACCACTGTACTTCTAGAGAATTAATTTTGTTGGTGAACACTTTTATTTGTTTTGAGAAGACATTCCTTATCTCTCCCAAATTCTGACAGCATTTTTTTTTACCAGAGACTCCCGAAAAGAGGAACAGCATTTACATTGTTTGTGGTCCTACTGTAATTCTCTCTGAAAGCCAATGGAAAGCTTTATAATAGTTTCCATGATGTGTATTAAATCCAAAGCAAACATACACACCGTTCATGAGGCAGTCAGTAGATGTGTCTCATGGATTGTCTGAATCATGAAAGGTTTGTTGATGTACTCTGGAACAAAGCAGCTCCATCCAGTTTGGTATGTGGTTTGCTTTTGAAATTCCAATTTATCTGTAATAAAACACATAGTAGTGGCTTTTATTCTCTGGACAGTTACGCTCCTTAAACCACGTGGGTTTTAATGGATTTAAACAGTGTAAACTTGTGAAAAAATTCAGCCAAACTGAGAAATCTACTCTAAAGAAGACATGCACAAACAGTTCTGCAGCAGTTCTAACTTTCATGGGATTTCTACACCATAATCATTTATGGGGATTACTGTTTTACACCAGTTTTACAGTCATTTACAACAGTTTATAGATCTGCAGTTCTCACTGTTCACTAGGGTCTACCTGTTCATTAATTAAGTTTAGATGTGTGGTGTAGGTGTGCCTTTATTCTAAATAAATGTTTTGCAAAAGTAAACATGATCTACAATATCCTGAAAAGCGAGTGGCCGCCACTGCCACAGACAGCGCTGCCACCGCCGCTCCTCGCTTTTCAGAATATTGTAGACAGTGGCGGGTTCTGGCAATTGGCGGGCCGTATTGAGGACTTTGGTGGGCTGGATCCAGCCTGCGGACCTTAGTTTGAGGACCCCTGCTTTAAAGTAAAGATCCATAGATTTAGCTAAGCATTCTTTACACACTGCAAAGTATCATTTCTGGTTCCTGGGGGGATGTGCACCAAAGTTTAAGTTAACAGAGACTAATGCATGATTAGAGACTGTTATAGACCCAATTTCTGCATTCACCACCTGATGAAGATCACCTTTTGGTATTAATATTAGGTCTATGCATGACATTGATTTACTTAATTCGTTCTGGAGGTCCGTACTTAACCTGAAACTGTTCTTAACCTGAAGCACCACTTTAGCTAATGGGGCCTCCTGCTGCTGCCGCGCCGCTAGAGCACGATTTCTGTTCTCAACCCGAAGCAAAGTTCTTAACCTGAAGCACTATTTCTGGGTTAGCAGAGTATGTAACCTGAAGCGTATGTAACCTGAGGTACCACTGTAGTGGCTTTCCCCATTAGAAGCAATATCTTTGAAAAAAGTGAATATGAGGGCTAAATGGTGGACATATAGAGAGCTGTTAACCGAAGTAGAAAATCAGGTAAAATTAAAAGACTTTGAAGATAAGAGAACTGGTAACAAATTGGTCACAGTTTCATCAATTAAATGATATTTCTAAGACAGAAAGGTTTTAGTTATGAGTTATCAAGATTTCAGAAAGATGTCTTAGAAAATAATACAAAATTATTGTTGAAAATGTATAATTTGCTCCTGGAATGGTATACAAAAGACGAACTGGTTAAATCAGTGATGATACACTGGGCAAAATACTTGGGACATAATATACAAATGATAGACTGGGAGAGGCTATGGAAAACAGATTTGAAATTTATGGCATGTTGTTCATTGAAAGAAAACTATATGAAAATGATGTACTGGTGGTATTTGACCTCTGTTAACTTAGCAAAAATGTACAGAACGAGCACAAATATGCTGGAAATGTAAAGAAAAAGAAGGTACCTTTTATCATTTTTGGTGGACATGTAATAAAAAAATTCTGGGAGATGATATATAATGAAATGGAAAAAAATGTTTAAAATAACTTTTGTTAATAAACCAGAAGCTTTCTTATTAGGAATTATAGGTACCAAGATTCCAAAAGACCAGAAAAGTTTGTTTATGTATGTGACAACAGCTGCACGGATACTACTAGCCCAGAGATGGACGGAAGAGACAATCCTGACCAGAGAAGAATGGCAAATCAAGATGATGGACTATGCCGAAATTGCAAAATTAACTGGGAAGCTCAGAAATCAAGAAGACAAGAACCTTAAAAAAGAATGGGGAAAGTTTATAATTTATTTATGAAACCACTGCAAGCAGGTTAACACATTTTCAGGATTTTAACCACACTTGTAAAATAACAGAAAGTATAGATAATTTAGGATAACAATTTGGATAAGTATTGATATGCAGTTGTAATTATTATGTTATGCTTGTTAGAGTGGAGTCCAGATCCTTTTCATGCATAAGGAAGCAAAACAATTTCTTTCTTCTGTTCAGAGTTGTCTTATTTCTTTATGCCTTTTTTGGTTGTCCAGGCTGAAAGGGTACTCTTGTGTGCTTAAACTGGGGAGAGGCGTTGAGGAGAGTCTTGGAGCTGGAGCTCTTTGAGAATGTTGTCAGCCTGCTAGTTATCACCCAGGTTCTGGATTGTGCTGGACTATGTCTGCTTCTTTTAGAGCTGATGTATAAGGTCGAAGAGCCCTCCGCCATCCCAGTGTGGCTTGGCTGATGCCCTGGAATATTTCAATGGTGGCTTTGCTTCAGTAGTGCTTTGAAAAATGAATGAGCCTATAATGTTCAAAGTGAATTTCTAGATCTCTCAGGGTTTCCCCCGTTCTGCTTTCGCCTCTTGGAACCCAGTCAGCTCTTTCTGTGTCATTGAGGGACAGTGGTATGTTTAAATTCAGGGAGAGTATCCAGTCAATAATGAACTGAACCACATCCCCACTTTCTGGATCTCTAGTAGGCCTCTCTTCTTCTCTAGCATGGCCATGAGGCGATCAGAAGCTTCTGTCTCCATTTTAGACCACCAAATTTGGGATTGTGCCTGAACCCTAAATTGTGGTTAATTTTATTCATGGCTGGTTGAAATATTATAGTTTCTTAAATATGGTTGTAGGTTGATTTATTTTCAACTAGCAAAGATGAACCAGTTTGTCAGGACTTGATGTTAAAAAATCTGTGATTAACCTAAAATGGAAGCAAAATGAGCTTCTTCTTGTGGCTGTATCAGAGGACAAGGGACCCTACAAGTCCCACTTTGCCTTGTCTTCTAATGCTAAACTATGGTTTAGCCAAGTGTAATAATTTCAGTTGCTCTGTTTGACTTGTATTGTAGTCCTTAATAATGTTCGTAATTAATGTCATGAAATGTCTTTCTAAAAGTGGAAATTTTTCCGTGCCATATCACTGCTGCCTAGTGGGGCACAGCTCTCGATTAAGGCTCACTTAGCAACCAAGTTCCTGGTTTTCATGGTAGCATAAGAAAACCAATGCAAAACAATGCATTTCTTCCTCTGGCAAAAGAAAGTGTTTGCGTAATAAGAACTACCATACTTTTCCATGTATAAGACTATTTTTTTCCTTTAAAAATCATGCTAAGAAGTGGGTGTTCTCTTATACATGGGGGCGCATTATAGACAGAAAAGTATGGTATATCACAGAAGATAGCTGAGTTGCTTTAGGGTATTGCTATTATGCAATAAAACTTGGAGAGGTGTTTTCAGCAGTCAGCATGGGGCGGGGTGGCTTTAGCTGCCTGGAATAAATCGCTCAGCATGACTTGGGTTGTTGTATATACTGATTTTTGCAATAAGTTTTATTTACAGCTTTCCCCTATATGCTAACTGGAAGTCATTATGCTAATTCACAAAGCCACCTGCTAGATAATGCCTGGGCTGTTTCCAGTTTTTTGGGGGCCCTTGGGCACAGGACTCGTTCCCCGCGCCTTTTGGCCCCTCCCTTTCCTCCTCAAATCACACCCTTCCTTCTCAGCCCATCGCCTTTAGACTCAAACAAATCTTAACCAACATGGCATCCCCAGTTTTCCGCGGTTCCTATCAGTAGCTGTTATCTGAAACATGCCTAACAATATATGGATAATCCTTCTCCATTAAACTTATTCCATACATGGAGTCAGTGCTATTTTTCTAGAAAAAGAAGTGCTGGAACTCACCATAAATGTCTCCCTTGTTTTCTTATAATGGCAATGGTGCCCACCTGAGAGGGGCCAAAACTGAGTTCCAGTGAGTTCTGGCTGAAAACAGCCCTGCATGAAGCTGATGGAAAATTTGCATTTTAAAAGAACATGCTTTTAACATCAGCCTGACACATTAATGTAAGATGGGAAGCCTTTCCTGGATTGAAGATAAATGGTGGGAGTTGCATTGAGATGATTAAATACAGTATTTGTATTCCGCTTTTCTAACAGCAAATGCTGAGCTCAAAACAGCTCACAATAATCACAATAGCATTAAAAAACACACACATTGCAATCACTACAGTGGTACCTCTGGTTGTGGATGGGATCTGTTCCAGAGCTCCAGCTGGATCCTGAGGTTTCAGCAACCAGAGGTGCCTGTTCTGTGCATGCACATGGCATGTAGAGCGCTTCTGTGCATGCACGAGTGGCGAAACCCGGAAAAACACTTCCGGGTTTGCTGCTTTCACAACCCGAAGTTTACATTACCTGAGGGTAACCATAAGCTGAGGTTCTACTGTATAATATAAACCACAGAATATAAAGCAAACCACAAGAACGAAACCACCAAAACAATGGCAGTGGCACAAGTACTCTCAGCTGCCACCTTGATGCCTTAAGTTTGACCATTTTTTTAATATGCCATTGATGGGCGAGAATGGCCCCAGATTGGAGACGATGGTGGGAGCAGAAGTGAGTGAGAACAGTAGGGAGGATGCAGCAGGCAGGAGGAAGATGGAGGAAAAAGGCACTTTTTGTGGGGACAGACGAGCAAAAGAGGTGGTTGCTGTGGTGTGGTATGTGTGTGTGTTGGGTGGGGAGGAGAAATGACAGCAACCATGACCTACCTTGGATGCCAGCTGTGTTGTGCTTTCTATGATGAATGGGCTGGGGAATAAGAAGGTCCTGGAAGGGGCATTTGGGTCTCAGTATAAACCCAAACAAATTCTGCTTCTCTTTGGGAATAGGCTTTCCACAGTGTTGCCTCCTCTTTGCCTAAGAGGAGGTTTCTGTGAGGTTTAAGCAGTGAATGAAGTGGGGGAAATGAGGATTTTCTCTGAACACAATGAAAGGAAACCTCATAATAAACTAACTGAAATACAAAGCTTTCCCAGCACATTACCTTCTAGCTCTTGTTTTCCATCCTGTTTCTGCATTCCAGGTCCCTTTGCAAGACTTGTACTGGGTACTAATTCCTTAAGAAACACTGAAAACGTTCATGTTAAGAGTTTGGCCTAGTGACAACTTACTTGTTCCACTGCCAGCCGTTCATGGCTTTGCTTTTTAGGCCAGAGAGATGAAGAACCAGTACCCAATGTCAGCTGGAAGCTGTTTGGGCTTTCTGCTCCCATCAGCTATTACACAGACCAATCCCCACAACACACTTTTGAGCTGACATTATCCCTGAATACTTACTATCTCCTTTGTATGGGTCCACTTAGTGGGCAGTTGGTAGTTTAGTATTGGTCAGCACCATATCATATCTTGCCTCTCAGCACTCCATTCTTCCTTGGTCAATTTTTGTTTTTACCTCTTCGGACTCGCTCAAGAATAAAATATGGCCATCCAGGTTTTGCTACGGGAAGCAGAGATAGCAAGGCTTAGCTCTTGCTGCTGCTCTTCATAATAATAATAATAATTGTTATTTTATTTATATCTTGCCCTCCCCAGCTGAAGCCGGGTTCAGAGTGGCTAGCAACAGTAAAATAATACAGCATTCTAAAATCAATTCATTATAAAATCAGTTCAAATCAAATTCATGTGCTCTGCTCACTTCTGCATCTCCTTACATCTCGCACCAGGTACTCATGTTCATGCATAACTTCCACTTGAGCCCAGTGCAGTACTTTTTCTTCCTCTGCACTTCCTCCAACCTATGAGTCCTGGAGATGGAAGTTAATTGGGAACAGAGAAGTGGAAGAGGAAGAGGAAGACCCCCTAGAGAGTCTGCAATAATTTGCAGCCAGCAAATTGGGTTGGGTTGAAACTTGCAACACAGTCTTCACAATAAAGTTTTTTTTAAAGGTACTTTCACCCATCTGCAGATTGAAACCTTCCCCTTGCTCCTGGTAGCTGGCAGGCAAACATGGAGATTTCAGGTTAGCCCTGGAAGTTTGGCAACCCTAGTTGTTGCTCAGGAGGCCCTATATCATATTGCAAAGGCCCACTTTCCACCAAGTGCATCTCTGAAGATGGCAGAACATAAAGCAGAACCTCAGTTATGAAAAGCAGTGCAGAAGCAGGTTCCTGTGGGAGGTGTTTTCTCGAGGATGTAAATGGGTGAAATTTTTCTCGCTAATTCCACCATGTAGTTTTGATTTCTGGCAACTTCCATTTCCCCTTCAGCATGTATGCTAGAGCAGGGGTCCTCAAACTTTTTAAACAGGGGGCTGGTTCACTGTCCCTCAGATACTGTTGGGGACTGGACTATAGTTTGAAAAAAATATGAACAAATTCCTGTGCACACTGCACATATTTTATTTGTAGTGCATAAAAAACAGGGGAAAATGCAATATTTAAAATGAAGAACGATTTTAATCAACATGGGGTAGGGTGCTAGCCATGGCCCCTTTGTCGCCCCAACTCCCCACAGTGCAGATCCGCACGCTTCTTTCCCGCCCAGCCCGAGTTTCCCATGCTTACCCAGATTGAAGAGCGTGGTTCCCTTGAAGCTGCTGCTACTGTTGCTGCAGGCCCCTGCCTCCAGCTTCTCCTGGGTCTTGTGCAGCAGCACAACTTGGTGGTGGTGCTGCTGCTGCCTCTCCTCTTCGGCCCGCTTGTCCGTCAAAAATAAATCCTGTGCAGCATGCTGGGCTCTGTGGTCTCCACCGTCTCGAAGTGCACGCGGTCCTGGGCCAGCCCCAGCACGAGCAGCGGAGCCCAGCAGCTGCGCACCAGCACCAGCTGCTCGTTCAGGGGCAGCTCGTGGAAGCAAGGCACGTTCTGAATCTTGACAAAGTGCAGCATCTTCGCCATCACCGCCGAAGCCAACTTGCACGCCACCTGCGGACTCTGCAGAGCCACGTGCTTCTGCAAGCTGCAGGAGCAGCTGGGACCTGCCGCATGCCTGCTGGAACTAGCCGCCGCCACCACTGCCGCCGCTCCTCACTTTTCAGGATATTGTAGACAGTGGCAGGTTCTGGCAATTAGCAGGCTAGATTGAGGACCCCTGTGCTAGAAGAATGCTATCTGGATTGTTTACTAAGCACTTCTCAGTCTCCATGGGAAAACTTCAGAACATGAACCCCATGTAGTAGTTCTGTAATCTGTCTGTGACCTAGAGTAATAAGGGGAGAGTGTCAATAATAATAATGATAATAATAATTTATTTATACCCCACCCATCTGGTTGGGTTTCCCCAGCCACTCTGGGTGACTTCCAACAGAACACTAAAATACAATAACCTATTCATGCGGAAACTAGGGGTGTTTCTCTAGGGAACTATTAGGACACCCCAGAGCACTACTCATTTACAAGCTGCAGGTTATAAATTGCTGGTTTAAATTTCAGAGAGATTTGCCAAAATGACATTATGCTTGCTAGGAAGTGGAAAAGTTTTGTTGATTGTTCAGTGTTCGGGCTTTCATTTTTTTTTTATAATATTTTTATTAAGTTTATAAAGTACAGAAAAAGGAAATAAAGACATAGAAAGAAAAATACAATAGAAAGATTACAAATTTCCATAATCCTTTTTTCCATCTATTGGACTTCCCCACATCCTCCAAACCCTGCATTCTCTGTAATACAAAATATCAGCAATTTGTTAACTTATTTCCAAACTTATTGTATCTTTCATTTTATCATGTTTCCTAATTTCAAAGCTGTTGTAATTCAAATCTTATATGTTTTAACTTAAACATAATAAAGTTATTTCATTATTCCACCTTTAACTTCTTGTACCTTAATTTCCATTTCATTAATTTACCAATGCTGAAGCAAAAATTTCTGAAAAGAGCATTTTTTAACATTCATACAACTTGTAATGTTTTTTCAAATAGTCTTTGAATTTTTTCCAATCCTCCTCGATTGTTTCTTCTCCCAAGTCTCGGATTCTGCCAGTCATTTCAGCCAGTTCCATATAGTCCATCAACTGCGTCTGCCATTCCTCCAGCGTGGGTAAATCTTGTGTCTTCCAATGCTTAGCAATCAGGATCCTTGCTGCTGTGGTAGCATACATAAAAAAAGTTCTGTCTTTCTTAAGTACTCTCTGGTCCACAATGCCCAGAAGAAAGGCCTCCGGTTTCTTAGGTAAGGTATATCTAAGTACCTTTTTTAGTTCATTATGAATCATCTCCCAAAAGGCCTTCACTTTCGGGCAAGTCCACCAGAGGTGAAAGAATGTCCCTTCCGCCTCTTTACATTTCCAACATTTGTTATCAGACAGGTGATATATCTTAGCAAGTTTGACTGGGGTCATGTACCACCGGTATATCATTTTCATAATATTTTCCTTCAAGGCACTACATGCCGTAAATTTCATTCCGGTGTTCCATAACCTTTCCCAGTCTTCAAACATAATGTTGTACCCCAAGTCCTGTGCCCATTTTATCATGGCGGATTTGACTGTCTCGTCCTGTGTATTCCATTTAAGCAGCAAGTTATACATTCTCGAAAGTAGTTTATTTTTTGGCTCTAACAATTCTGTCTCTAATTTCGATTTTTCCACCTGGAATCCAACCTTTTTATCCACTTTTAAAACCTCCTGGATTTGGGCATAGTGCAACCAATCTCGCACCTTGTTTTTTAATTTTTCCAAGCTCAGCAACCTCCAATTGTCTCCAATTTTTTCAATTATTTCCCAATATTTAGGCCAGTAGGCTTCCATGTTAAGTCTCTTACGTGCCTTGGCCTCCACCGGTGAGAGCCACCTCGGAGTCTTACTCTCCAATAAGTCCTTATATTTTGTCCAGACCATCAAAATTGCTCTTCTGACAATATGGTTTTTAAACAATTTGTGAACTTTAACCTTGTCATACCACAAATATGCATGCCACCCAAAAGCATTGTCAAACCCTTCCAGATCTAGGACATCAGTGTTTTCCAATAAGATCCAATCTTTCAACCAGCAGAAGGCTGCAGATTCATAATATAACCTCAAGTCTGGCAGGGCAAATCCCCCTCTTTCTTTCGCATCAGTTAGTATTTTAAACTTTATTCGGGGCTTTTTGCCCTGCCAAACAAACTTGGAAATATCCTTCTGCCACTTTCCAAAACATTCCACTTTGTCCACGATCTGTAGGGCCTGAAACAAAAATAACATTTTCGGCAATACATTCATCTTTATAGCTGCTATCCGGCCCAACAAGGAAAGTTTCAATCTTGACCATATTTCCAAGTCTCTTTTAATTTCTGACCAACATTTCTCATAATTATCTTTAAACAAATTCAAATTTTTGGAGGTCAAGTACACCCCTAGATATTTTACTTTTTTAACCACATTTAATTCTGTTTCTTTCAGGAACTCATCTGTTTCTGTAGTTGTCAAATTTTTTACTAAAACCTTAGTTTTTTGCTTGTTCAACTTAAATCCCGCCACCCGACCAAAATCAGAAATTAATTCTAGCACTCTTTTAGTGCTAGAGACTGGCTCCTGTAATGTTAATACCAAGTCATCTGCAAAAGCTTTCAATTTATATTGTTTAACTCCGACCTCAATTCCCTGTACAGACCGGTCCTTTCTAATCATGTTCAATAGCACCTCCAGGACTGAAATAAACAATAGGGGGGATAGGGGGCACCCCTGTCGTGTCCCTTTTTCTATTTTGAATTCCTCTGTCACCACATTGTTAACAATCAATTTAGCTTTTTGCTCTGAGTAAATTGCCTCTATTCCATTTTCAAACCCCCGCCCGACTCCCATCCCTTCCAAATTTTTCTTCATAAACATCCAAGAAATGTTATCAAAGGCTTTCTCCGCATCAATAAAAATTAGAACCGCTCTAGTATTAAGATTTGTTTGTAGAAGTTCCAAAATGTCAATAATGTTTCTTGTATTATCAAACAAATGCCTACCGGGGAGAAAGCCAGCCTGGTCCTTATGGATCACTTCATTAAGAACTTTTTTAAATCTACTTGCTAAAATATCCGCAAAAATTTTGTAATCCACGTTTAGGAGTGAGATGGGGCGGTAGTTCTTAAGCTGGGTCTTTTCAGTTTCTTGTTTAGGTATCAATGTGATGAAAGCTTCTTTCCACGTCTCCGGTGCCTTCCTCCCCTCCATAATCTGATTGCAGACCTCCAACAGAGGTTGTATCAAATAGTCCTTCAAAACCTTATAATATTTGGAGGTAAGTCCATCAGGGCCTGGAGATTTGCCTAGTCGAAGGTTCTGAATGGCACTTTCAATTTCTTGCTGGGTGATATTGCTATTCAGGGTAGTTCTCATTTCCTGAGTTATTTTTTGTAATCCATTAATTTTAAGGAATTGATCCATCTCAAAGTCTTTCTGTGGCCCTTGTGAATAAAGTTCTTTAAAATATCTCTGGAAACACTTTCTAATTTCCTCGGGTTTCTGAACCATTCTCCCTTCAATCTCTAGATTTGTAACTGTATTAAGTTTTTGTCTCTTTTTCAACTGCCATGCTAGCAGTTTCCCACATTTGTTTGCTGATTCGAAGGACCTTTGTTTCATTTGTTTAATTTTCCATTCCACTTCTTGATTTATCAATTTCGAATATTGTGCCTGGAAAAATTTCACCTCTCTCAGCACTTCCTTCGACTTGGGCCTAGATCTTAACTTTTTCTCTCCTTCTCTTATTTTCTCCAATATCTTCTCCTTCTTTTCATTCCAGAACTTTTTCTTAATCGTATTTTGTTGTATTAGAAACCCTCTCATAACTGCTTTACTTGCGTCCCAGATTGTTCTTTTTTCCACATTGGTGTTTAGATTTATTTCAAAATAGTCCTTTAAAGTTTTTTGGGCCTTCTTAACAATCTCCTGGTCCCTTAATAAGGTGTCATTCATTTTCCATCTAAAGGATCCGGTTGTGTTAAGTCTCAATTCCACTTTCAAAGCATTATGGTCGGAGCAAGTTTTTGGGCAGATTTCCACTTTTCTAGTCTTAGGTACCAGTCCTCTAGTTGTCCATATTTGGTCGATTCGTGTCCATGTCAGATGAGCTTCAGAAAAGAAAGTTCCTTCTTTTCCTAAGGGGTTCTTAACCCTCCATATGTCAATTAAGTCCATATTGTCAGTCATTTCAAAGAAAGTTTTAGGTAGTCTGCCATCTTTCGTTATGTTGGCACTTTGCGACTTATCCATGTTTACAGATACAACCCCATTCATATCGCCCAACATAATAATGTTGTTGTAGTCTAAGTAGTCCAGCATAGTCTCATGCAGCTTCCTGAAGAATTCCGATTTTCCTTCATTTGGAGCATATATTCCTAATATCAAAAATTTTTCTCCTTGCGTCTGAATTTCAATCGCCAAAATTCTGCCGTGTTCATCCTTAAATAGAAATTTCGGTGACAGGCTCTCCTTTGCATAAATCACCACTCCTCTTTTCTTGACTTTATCCGAAGAAATAAATTCTTGGCCTAATCTTTTATTGATTAACACTTTTCTATGGAGCCTTGTCACATGTGTTTCTTGCAGGCAAATAATGTCCAATTGTTCTTTTTTCAAAATATGAAATACTTTTCTTCTTTTTTCCGGAGAGTTTCCGCCATTTATATTCCAGCTAAGAAGCTGCAGAGACATCCTGGTTAGTTGGTGAGTCTTACAATGGGGTGTCTAGGTTTTCCTCCGATCCTGGAGGTAGTGGTGCTGGTCCAGATCCAGACGGTGTAGGTTTTGGTGGTGATCCCGGTGGTGGTGGTGGCCAAGAAGCTGCAGCTCCTTTTTGAAGATCCTCCTCGTGGTCGTGTAGAAACTTCTGCTGATCCTCAGGTGATTTGATTCTTACTTTCCTTTCTTTATAAGTAAATGATAGTCCTTGTGGAAACTCCCACCTATAAGGAATTGCGTTATGTCTTAGCAATTTGGTCAGGTCTGTGTAGGTGGTCCTAAGATCCAGTAGATGTTTGGGAATATCTCTGTATATTTCAGCCTTTTTACCTTCTATCTCTAAGGATTTTTTGAAATGTAGGCCTAATATCTTATCTCTTTCCTCTCTTGATCTCAAAATAACTAAACAGTCTCTGGCCTTATCTTTCTTTACCGATCTTCCCAGTCTAAAAGCCGTCACAATTTTAAAGTCTTTATCTTCCTCAATTCCCCAGAATTTAGAAAATAGGAGTGTCAGAAATCCCTCTAAGTTACCTGCCTCCAATTCTGGGATGGCCCTTAACCTGAGATTATTTTCCTTACTTTTCAATTCAACCAGTGACAGGTAGGCTTGTTGTTCCCCTACTTGTCTTTTCAAAGGCCTAATTTCCCCTTTGATCTCATCAACTTTTCGGTTTGCCTGCTCTGCTTTTTGATTGGCTTCCACAGCTAATTTATAATTTTCAGCCGTAGCTCCTTGCAAATTGTCAATTGCCTGAGTATGCTGGGAAACCTGCTCAGTTAATTTACCAATAGAGGATGTGGCTTGGTCAATTTTTGTTGATTGATTGTCCACCTTTTGATTTAAAATTGCCAGTTGTTCCAGAATTTGTTTCAGGACTGATTCAGATCCTCCAGTTGCCATATCTTCTGTAGCAGGCTGCTCAATTTCCTCCTCCTGTGCTGTCAGCACAGTTGGGACAGATGATCTGCGTTGATGAGTTAAAGTTGTTTGAACAAGTTGCACAGGCTTCTTTTCTTTTTCTTTTTCTTTAGCTTTAGCTGCTCTTGTTTTCCCTGGGCCACTCATTCCACACCTGCCTCGGTTCAAGGTCAAATTGTCTTTTATTCCATGAGAAAGAGAAGTTCAAAATATAAACAATTAAACCACAAGAAGTCTCAATAAAGTACAGTTCCCAGGCCTCTATGTCTCCACAATCCTCTAGGGGGAGTATTTCAAAGTTTCAAGAAAGGAAAGAGTTCTTTTCCGCCATTGAAGTTCCTATAATCCCGTATTAAATCTTTGTAATTCCTGAATACAAAAGGAGAGTTCCCAAAGCTTTCTATTTCTTGATTAAAAGCCACAAGGTGTCAAGAATGGTCTCAGAAACAATGTTTAGACGTTAGTATCTCAGTCTATGTAACAGTTTAAACTTCAGCAACAGTATCAGCAGTTTGACAGTTCTCTGTTGCACTCTGGCAGCCCGACGACTAGGTTGTCCCTTTTAACTCCGTACATCTCAAGAATAGGAAGAAAGTTCCAAAAGTTAAGTCCACAAGCTTCACAAAAATTTTCCTTTTTACTTCCCGAAACAAAGTCTATCAATGCCCCTTTGTTCTATTTTTACGATCCTTTTTAGGCGCTACAGCGCACTTCAGCCCTTGCTTTGATCTAGTTAGCAGGATCAGAAGGCGGACTTCCTGTTACTCGCCTCCCGTTTTCAGTCCAGATCCGTAAAATTAGTCCAAATTAGTCCAAAATTTAGCACCCCTTACTCACGGGTATGTAGCTGTCAAATTCGATGTTTTCAAGAAGAAAGGTCAGCGCTCATCGGCAGCAGCAGCGCGGCTTTGCATCCACGAAAAGAGCGATGAACTCACAGCGCCGCTCCCCCTTTCCCGTTCCGGAGCCCCTTACGGGGTTCCTTCTACGATTCTGGGGGGGCTCTGGGCGCCCGCCGAGTCCCACGGTCACAGGCTCGCTCTGCCTGTGATTTTTCTTAACGGGTCTCCGCTATGCCGCAGCGGACGACCCTTTTTCGCGGAGCCCCTCTTCACAGAGTAAAGAGGACCGCCATTGCCATTTTGCGCCGCCTCCGGAAGTGCAGTGTTCGGGCTTTCAGAGAGTTGTTCACTGGTAGTGAATCTACCTTAATTATGCTTTCTCCAATGTGCTTATAAAAGTCATAGATGAAAGGATTCATGTAACTTCCTTTGGGAGTGTTTCTATAAACGAATAGATCTCACTGCATGAATGTTTCCACTGTTTACTAAATTTTCCCTTTCTTAACATGCAAATAGTGACTTCATGTTAAATGTTTATTCTTATTGTTACTTTAACTTCCCTTTTGAGAATTGCTAGACGTTGTAGGGTGACTGTTGTTATATTTACAACTCTTGTTAGATAACAGCTGAAATGCAGAGTTCACTGTCCTCAGTGTCCAGGCTGAACAAAGGAGGTGGAGACGCTCCTTCAGGTATACTGGGCTGATGCCGTTTAGGGCTTTAAAGGTCAGCACCAACACTTTGAATTGTGCTCAGAAACGTACTGGGAGTCAATGTACGTGTTTCAGGACTGGTGTTATGTAGTCTCGGCGGCCGCTCCCAGTCACCAGTCTAGCTGCTGCATTCTAGATTAGTTGTAGTTTCTGGGTCACCTTCAGAGGTAGCCGCACATAGAGTGCATTGCAGTAGTCCGAGCAGGAGATAACCCGAGCATGCACCACTCTAGCAAGACAGTTTGTGGGCAGGTAGTGTCTCAGCCTGCGTACCAGATGGAGCTGGCAGACAGATGCCCTGGACACAGAATTGACCTGCTCCTCCATGGACAGCTGTGAGTCCAAAATGACTCCCAGGCTGCACACCTGGTCCTTCAGGGGCACAGTTACCCCATTCAGGACCAGGGAGTCCTCCACAGCTGCCTGCCCCCTGTCCCTCCAAATCAGTACTTCTGTCTTGTTAGGATTTAACCTCAATCTGTTAGCTGTCATCCATCCTCCAACCACCTCCAGCCACTCACACAGGACATTCACCGCCTTCACTGGTTCTGATTTAGAAGAGAGGTAGAGCTGGGTATCATCCGCATGAACACTGAAGAACACCCAGCCCTGATGATCTCTCCCAGTGGCCTCATATAGAGGCACCCCACAAGTGAGAGCCTAGGGGTCTGAAAACTCATTCCCCAACACCACTTTCTGGACACGGTGCTGGAGGAAGGAGGGGAACCACTGTATAACAGTGCCCCCAGCTCCTTTAGACGGTCCAGAAGGATGTTATGGTTGATGATATCAAAGGCCGCTGAGAGATCCAGCAGAACTAGGAAACAGCTTTCACCCTTGTCCCTAGCCTGCCAGAGATCATCGACCTGCGTGACCAAGGCAGTTTTAGTCCCATGATGATGAGGCCTGAATCCTGATTGGAAGGGATCCAAATGGTCCGCATCCTCCAGGCATGGAGTTGTTCAGCAACCACCTGCTCAGTCACCTTGCCCAAGAATGGAAGATTTGAGACTGGGCGATAGTTGGCCATATCGGCCGGGTCAAGAGATGTTTTTTTAAAGGAGCGGTTTAATAACTGCCTCTTTCAGCAGGTCTGGGAAGGTTCCCTCACAGAGGGAAGCATTCACCACCCTGCAGAGCCCATCACCCAGCCCTTCCTGGCTCGCTTTTATGGGCAAGGATCAAGGATACAGGTGGTCGGTTTCACTCGTCCAAGCAGCCTGTCCACATCCTCGGAGGTAACAGATTGGAACTGATCCCATGCAACTTGACTAGACAGGACTCCAGCACTCTCCTGCCCCGGCCCTGCTCCCACGGTGGAGTCTACTTCTTTCCAAATCTGAGCAACTTTGTCTGTAAAAAACTTTGCAAAATCATTGCAGGAGATCTTGGGGTCTTTACCACTCCCTGGTGGCAAAGGCGGTTCCTTTAGATTGTGAACCACCTGAAAGAGTCTCCTGCTGCTATTTTCTGCAGATGCAGTAGAGGCGATAAAGAAGGTCCTCTTGCCATTGCTATCGCCACTTGGTAGGCTTGACTCTAACCTGTGTCTGGTCTGATTCAGAGTGTTTTCCACCACCGGCACTCTAGCCGTCTCAAGGATCGTTTCATCGCCCTCAGCTCTGGGGAAAACCATGAGGCTGTCTGGGTTCCATACAATCAGAGAGGGCGCTTTGGAGCCAGACAGTCGATAGCCCTGGTTAACTGCATTCCAGCAGGCCACCAGGGAATCAGCTGAAAGGCCATCAACATGGGATAAAGCATCCCCTACCACTCTTTGGAAACCATTTGGATCCATTAAGTGGTGGGGGTGGACCATCCGAATTGGTCCCACCTCCCTGCAGAGGGGAAGGGTCGGAGAAAAGTCCAGTTGCACCAGGAAGTGATCTAACCATGGCACTTCTTTTGTTTCACTTTTACTTAGTGTCAGATCACCCACATCTATAGAGGTAAACACCAGGTCCAAGGCATGTCCCAACTATGAGTTGGGCCAAACTTATTCAGCGACAGCCCCATTGAAGCCATGCTTTCCAAGAAGTCCCGAGCGGCCCCTTGTAAGGTCATGCCGGCATGGATGTTAAAATCCCCTAGGACAGGGGTTGGCAAGGTTTACCAGCCATGGGCCTGATCACTCCCACGGAGATGGTCTGTGGGCCAGACTGGCGCAGCGCGATGCCAGAAATCGCTTCTGCGCATGCCCAAATACCGAAAATGGCACCTGTGCAGAAGCAATTTTCGGTATCTGGACGTGTGCAGATGCAATTTCTGGTATCTGTGCGTGCACAGACGTGCGTGCACTGCTCGGCAAGTCCCTGTGCCACACTGGTTTAGCGCAGCACGAGGTGGACTCGCCAAGTGGGTGGCTCGGTTCGGGTGGCTCGTGGGCTGGTAAAACAGTCTTCGTGGGCCGCATCCGGCCCATGACCCACACGTTGCCGACCCCTGCCCTAGGACAACCAAACTAGGTATCTCCAGGAGAACATCTGCCACGACCTGAAGCAGCTCAGGCAGGGAATTCTTGGTCGGTACACCAAAAGGAATCCTGTTCTGCCCCTATTGCCCAGCTTCCAAAACATGCACTCAGAAAACTGGGTCTTCCCAATAGGACACCTGGTGCAAGCTAATGACTTCCTAAAAATCACTGCAACCCCCCCCCCCCCGCCCATATGACCAGGGTTGCTGTTAGAGAAACCTGGTAGACAAGCAGCAGCAAGAACAGGCCCATCTGCTTCATCCAACCAAGTCTCTGTTACACATGCCAGGTCAAGTCCCCCACCCACAATCAAGTTCTGGATAGCAGTGGTCTTATTAATAATAATAATAATAAATAAATAAATAAATAATTTATTATTTATACCTCGCCCATCTGGCTGAGTTTCCTCAGCCACTCTGGGTGGCTCCCAATCAAGTGTTAAAAACAGTACAGCGTTAAATATTAAAAACTTCCCTGAACAGGGCTGCCTTCAGATGTCTTTTAAATCATCATCATCATCATTGACCTCGCATTGCACAGCAGCACCTTCAGGTCATGTGGGTCTCCCTTGTTGATTCCAGTATCCATCCGGTCAAGACCAGACCCGGAGGCAGGGATAGTCCTCAAACAACAACGAAACCTGCCTCCTCAGTAACGACATGGTCTGGTCTTAGCATAACTCTTCCTCCTACCCATGATCACTGAGATTGGGTGTCCCAGTGCTATCCGCCCCGCCCCCGGAACCTGCCCAAACAATCTGTTCGCTGGGGCCCACTCCCAGGCAACAATTGATTCTACCACTGGGGAAGTCATTTATTGAGGTGGGACGAGGGGGGTCTCATCCATTAACTACATCCCAGCCACCCCAGCTGCATCTTTGGTGGACATCAGAAGGGATTGTGGGGTGTAGGATTGTGCTATAAATTGATATATTGTCTGATACCAAATTTTAAATAAAATTGTGATGACTTTTTTTTTAAAAAAAATGACCTTGCAATATATCACAAATCATGTATGTGGTGTTCAAAAAGCTCAATGTTGGAAGAACCGGGAAGCCAACACTTCCTCCTGTGTGTGCAGCCCTTTCTAACTACCTCACTCATCTCTTCTCTGCCAGCAGGCTGCTGCAAAATATTTGAGAATGGTTTGCTTTCCCCTGCTACCAGGACAAGTAGCTACAACAGGCTGAGCAAAAAATTGCTCCTCTAAAATCACTGCCTCTTTGAGAACAGGTTATCACTACAAGTAGAACAGGCTGCTGCAAAAATCACTTCACACTGCCTCATTGAGAAAGTGTCATCAATACAAATAGCTAAAAAGGGCTGAGCAAAAACCACTGCCTCTTTGAGAAACAGATCTTTCAGAAACCATTCCTACAGTCTCCCCTGCCTCCCTCCCCTGCCTCCCCCCCGTGTTAACCCTTTCCCTTCCAAATTACTTGCTTCTTTGTTCCAGTGAAGCTCCTCTCTCTGTAGCACTACCCTTCCAAGGAACTTCTTTTATTGCTGCCTCTCTCCCTCTCCCTCTCTCAAGTTGCTTGCACTAAGCTGCCACAAGTGGGAGGGAACCCCCCCCCCAATTCTTGGCTTGCAAGTTGCTTCAGAATAAAGGGGGGACGACTGTGTTGTGTACACCTTTCTTTTGGGGCAGAAACAACGCACAGACTATATGACTATGCCAGCAGTGGACAATGAAGAATGCTTTCTGATATGGTGGACATATGGAGGCATCCTTCCTGATGTTAAAGGAGCTTGCAAATAAGTTTTTGCCTATCCCAGGAACAAGTGTGCCATCTGAAAGTGTGTTCAGCACTGCTGGCAATGTTCTTCAAAGACAAATGGCATCTCTATTGCCAGAGATTGGACTGTTTCTATGATCCCTAAGGAAATGATCCTTTTTTAGACTATTAAAAAATATTTCATGATGAACATGAGCAGAATTTGAGCTATGAGCAACAGAAGTAATATTGTGGGGAGAACTGAAAATAATGCCAATTCTGACACTCATGTTTCTGTTTCGTAGCTCAACATGATGTTTTGGATTTTTCCATTGAACAAAGCTGAACTTGGCAATTGCTTTGGGCTATAGGGCTTGTTCCACAATCTAGCATTGTCTGTTTAAAGTCAAGTAAAAGCATAAAACTATTAAACATTTCTAAGCTTGCCAAAATTTCTTCTGCAATAAAGAGTAAAACTATTTGCCTTGAAGTTTCTAGACAGAACCATGCATTAGTAAGTTGACCTGGAGAGAATACTTCTTTCTTTGCAGCATTGTGTCATGATTTGCATCAAAATTCCATGGAAATTCTTTGGATATGTTGACTTCACTTATGTCAGTAATTTGAAAATAATAATGAAGTCTATGCATTATGCTTTTTCTTCTAGGCTGGTGGATGACAGATGCGTGGTTCAACCAGAGGCAGGTGATCTTTGCAATCCTCCTAAGAAATTCAGAGGTACGAAATTGAGAGTTAATGTTAGAAGTAGAAATACAGTGGATCCTCTTCTTGCCTAAGTTGATACATATCTTATATATTTTGAAGTTAGATCCTGGGTTTTGTCATATTCTATGCACTTGTGAGTTTCACAGACTCAGTTACTGTATTTTTCGCTCTATAAGACGCACTTTTCCCCCTTCAAAAATTAAGGGGAAATGTGTGTGCGTCTTATGGAGTGAATGCAGGCTCCTTGGCTTCAGCGATAGCAACGCGAAGCCCCCGAAGTGCAGAGGGAGCGCTCCTGCCACGCTCCGGAGGCTTCGTGTTGCTTTCGCTGAAGCCGCCTGAAGCCTGAAGCCTGCGGAGCGCAGCGGGAACTCCTGCTGCACTCTGGAGGCTTTAGGTGGCTATCCTCGAAGCCTTCGGAGCGCAGCAGGAGTTCCCGCTGTGCTCCGAAGGCTTCGGGAATAGCCGCCTGAAGCCTGAAGCCTCCAGAGCGCAGCGGGAACTCAAATGTGGTGGTACAGCAGCAGGGAAGTAAAGAGTTAAGTGGCATATCAGACTGATATGTTGATAGATGCCACAGGAGCTAGGTGACTCAGGAGATTTCTGCAGTGTGTACCAGTACTGCACTTGTGCTTTGAAAAATTCTATTATAACAAATACACAACAAGCTTAAAGCACACAGTGTGGGTAAACTTACAGGCTACAGTTACTCTAGAAAACCACAGGTTCAAAGACATGTGTGATAGGTCGTGACTAGATGTTAAGGTGGTGGGCTTGTGTATTTGATGTACTGAACAGTTATAAAACCAGAGGTTTTTAAGAGAGGAGCAGGCGGAAGCAGGATGCTGAATGTTACCCTTTCCGCAGCTACTTTACTCATGGCTGGCAGATCAGGTGGAAGCCCATTTGGACGAGACATGGCAGGGAACGGGCTGATTCAGTGTCAAAATTATCAGATGGGAGGAGGATTCAGCAGCTTCTCTGTCCTTCATCCTGGCTCCTGTGCAGGTTGAGTTTCATTTCAAGATGCGCCATCAAGCCTACTAATAACCAAAGCCTATGGGAAGATCATACTTATGGCTCCAAGATGGATCATAGAATCATAGAATCATAGAATCATAGAGTTGGAAGAGACCACAAGGGCCATAGAGTCCAACCCCCTGCCAAGCAGGAAACACCATCAGAGCACTCCTGACAAGCCTCTGCTTAAAGACCTCCAAAGAAGGAGACTCCACCACACTCCTTGGCAGCAAATTCCACTGTCAAACAGCTCTTACTGTCAGGAAGTTCTTCCTAATGTTTAGGTGGAATCTTCTTTCTTGTAGTTTGGAACCATTGCTCCGTGTCCGCTTCTCTGGAGCAGCAGAAAACAACCTTTCTCCCTCCTCTATGTGACATCCTTTTATATATTTGAACATGGCTATCATATCACCCCTTAACCTCCTCTTCTCCAGGCTAAACATGCCCAGCTCCCTTAGCCGTTCCTCATAAGGCATCGTGTCCAGGCCTTTGACCATTTTGGTTGCCCTCCTCTGGACACGTTCCAGTTTGCCAGTGTCCTTCTTGAACTGTGGTGCCCAGAACTGGACACAGTACTCCAGGTGAGGTCTGACCAGAGCAGAATATAGTGGCACTATTACTTCCCTTGATCTAGATGCAATACTCCTATTGATGCAGCCCAGAATTGCATTGGCTTTTTTAGCTGCCGCGTCACACTGTTGGCTCATGTCAAGTTTGTGGTCAACCAAGACTCCTAGATCCTTTTCACATGTACTGCTCTCAAGCCAGGTGTCACCCATCTTGTATTTGTGCCTCTCATTTTTTTGCCCAAGTGCAATACTTTACATTTCTCCCTGTTAAAATTCATCTTGTTTGTTTTGGCCCAGATCTCTAATCTGTCAAGGTCGTTTTGAAGTGTGATCCTGTCCTCTGGGGTGTTAGCCACCCCTCCCAGTTTGGTGTCATCTGCAAATTTGATCAGGATGCCCTTGAGTCCATCATCCAAGTCGTTGATAAAGATGTTGAATAAGACCGGGCCCAAGACAGAACCCTGTGGCACCCCACTAGTCACTCTTCTCCAGGATGAAGAGGAACCATTGATGAGCACCCTTTGGGTTCGGTCAGACAGCCAGTTACAAATCCACTGAGTGGTAGCATAGTCAAGTCCGCATTTTACCAGCTTCTTTACAAGAATAGCATGGGGCACCTTGTCAAATGCCTTGCTGAAATCAAGGTAGGCTACATCCACTGCGTTCCCTTCATCTACCAGGCTTGTAATTCTGTCAAAAAACGAGATCAGGTTAGTCTGACATGACTTATTTTTCAGAAATCCATGCTGACTATTGGTGATCACAGCATTCCTTTCTAGGTGCTCATAGACTGTTTGCTTAATGATCTGCTCCAGAATCTTCCCTGGTATTGATGTCAGACTGACTGGGCGGTAATTATTTGGGTCCTCTCTTTTCCCCTTTTTGAAAATAGGGACAACATTGGCCCTCCTCCAGTCTGCCGGGACTTTGCCTGTTCTCCAGGAATTCTCGAAGATGACTGCCAGTGGTTCTGAGATCACATCTGCCAGTTCTTTTAATACTCTTGGATGCAGTTCATCTGGCCCTGGAGACTTGAATACATCTAAACTAGCCAAGTATTCTTGTACTATCTCCTTAGTTATTCTGGGCTGTGTTTCCTCTGCTGAATCATTTGCTCCAAATTCTTCAGGTCGGGCATTGTTTTCTTTATCGGAGAAGACTGAGGCAAAGAAGGCATTGAGGAGTTCAGCCCTTTCTGTGTCCCCTGTTTGCATTTCACCATCTTCTCCTCTGAGTGACCCCACTGTTTCTTTCTTCTTCCTTTTGCTACGAACATACCCATAAAAGCCTTTTTTGTTGCTTTTAACCTCTCTAGCAAGCCTGAGTTCATTCTGTGCTTTAGCTTTTCTGACTTTGTGTCTACACGTGCTGGCTATTTGTTTGAATTCCTCTTTGGTGGTTTCCCCCCTTTTCCATTTTTTGTACACATCCTTTTTTAATGTTAACTCAGTTAAAATTCTTTAGATAGCCACCTTGGCTTCTTTAGGCACCTTCCATGTTTCCGTCTCATTGGTATTGCCTGAAGTTGTGCTTTTACTATCTCCGTCTTAACAAACTCCCAGCCATCATGAACTCCCTTTCCTTTTAGTATTACTGTCCATGGGATCTCACCCAGCACTTCCCTAAGTTTTATGCTGAGCTGCAAAGCCGACCATAGTTCCAGTTACAGATAGGTAGCCGTGTTGGTCTGCCATAGTCAAAACAAAACAAATTCCTTCCAGTAGCACCTTAAAGACCAACTAAGTCAGTTCTTGGTATGAGCTTTCGTGTGCATGTATCTGAAGAAGTGTGCATGCACACGAAAGCTCATACCAAGAACTGACTTAGTTGGTCTTTAAGGTGCTACTGGAAGGAATTTGTTTTGTTTTGCAAAGCCGACAGGAGCCTAAGAGGTGCCTTATACTGAGTCAGACCATGGGTGCATTTAGTTTTATATTGTCTACACTGATTAGCATTGTTTCAGGCAGGAGACGCTCTCAGCCTGTTCCGTAAAGCCGAGAGCAGATAATGGGAATTGTCTGAGCAGCTTCCATCAAAATATTAAAAATACAATAAAAAATACAATAAAACAGCAGACAGGGCCTCCTTCAGATGTGTTCTGATAGTCAGATAGTTGTTCATTTCATTGACATCTGATGGGAGGGCGTTCCACAGGGCAGACACCACTACCGAGAAGGCCCTCTGCCTGGTTCCCTGTAACCTCACTTCTCGCAGCGAGGGAATTGCCAGAAGGCCCTCGGCGCCAGCGGCGTAGCGTGGGTTGTCAGCACCCGGGGCAAGGCAAGTAATTTGCGCCCCTAACCCCTAACCTGCCGCCGCTGCCAGCTTCTTGCTGCTGCCTGGGCTGGGGTATTCACAGTTCTACAAATCTTTGGCGCTGGCTTGCTCCAATAGTTTAACTTTGGGGGGGGGGGTGAGAGAGAGATTGCAATCGTGCTATGTGCACCGAGGGGGGGGCACGGTTGCAACGCAGTGGGGGGGAGAGAAGAAGAGAAACTAGCAGGAGAACCTTGATTTCCCTCTGCAGCTCTGTGGGGAAGGAGGGCGCAGACTGGGCTCCTTCCTCGCCACAAGATCCTGGCTGCGGGGCGCAATTCGGGAGGGCTCGGCTGGCCGGGCGCAGGCCCCGCGGGGCTCCTCCGCGCTCCCCTCCCCCGGCCGGGCGGTGCCTGCAAAGGCTGCGGGTTCCACTGCACCTCCGTCTCTCTTTCCACTGGTAGCGAGAGCAGGTGGGAGGAGGCCACCCGGGAGCCGGAACCGGGCGCCAAATAAGGAGAGCGGGGCGGCCGGATCCTGGCCTTGTATGGCGCTTCCCCTCGGCCGGCGGCCCAGCCAAGCCCTCGGCGGCGGCGAGGCGATGCCCGCGCAGGGGGGCGCCCACCCCTCGGCCCCCGCCCGGCGCTGCCGCCCCAGCACCTGCCCGCTCCTCCCAAGGGGCCTCCTCTCCCTCCCGCCTCTTCGCAGCAGTCCTCGCGGGGGGGGGGACAGGCTCGACTCTCCCCTCCCTCTTGCGCCCCGTCCTGCGCGTGATCCTGGCCAGGCTCCGGCTCCGGACCTCCTTGCTGGCGCCTGCTGCTCCCCCTGGTCGCCCAGCCCGACCCCTCCTCCCAAAGGAGCTGAGCCCCGAGGCTCTTTGGCGACTCTGGAGGCGGCGAGTGCGCCCCCCCAGATGTTGCGCCCGGTGCGGCCGGCACCCCCTGCACCCCCCACGCTACGCCACTGCTCGGCGCTGGACTTCAGTGTCCGGGTAGAACGATGGGGGTGGAGATGCTCCTTCAGGTATACTGGGCTGAGGCCATTTAGGGCTTTAAAGGTCAGCACCAACACTTTGAATTGTGCTCAGAAGTGTATTGGGAGCCAATGTAGGTCTTTCAAGACTGATGTTATGTGGTCTTGGTGGCCACTCCCAGTTACCAGTCTAGCTGCCGCATTCTGGATTAGTTGCAGTTTCCGGGTCACCTTCCAAGGTAGCCCCACGTAGAGTGCATTGCAGTAGTCTAAGCGGGAGACAGTCTGCGGGCAGGTAGGGTCTTATCCTGCATACCAGATGGAGCTGGTAGACAGCTGCCCTGGACACAGAATTTACCTGCACCTCCATGGACAGCTGTGAGTCCAAAATGACTCCCAGGCTGTGCACCTTCCCTGTTGTTTCATGCATGCTGCCCTTTTGTTTCTAAGATGGGCACTGACGCTCATGTTTCTGTTTTGTAGCTCAACATGATGTTTTTGATTTTTCCATTAAACAAAGCTGAACTTGTCAATTGCTTTTGGCTACAGGAGAACTTAATACATGCCAAATTCCAAATCACCTGCCTCAGATTAACCCCTTGATGTCGCTGAATTGTTTGCCAAGGCACAGGGAAGTTGTGAGGAAATGTGTTCCTTTTGCTTTTGTGTTTAATTTCCCAAAGTGAAAAACTCCTTATCCAAAGTTCTGTCTCAAAGTTCTGTTTTCCATTAAAACTAACTCTAACCCTCACCTTAGAAATTGACATTGGAGTCACTTGCGGGTGTTGGCAAGAGGGCGTGGTATGGTGAGGGAAATGCCCTTATGTATGTTTGACTGTGGCTCACGGAGCCTCAAATGTGCATTTCCTTTATCCGTACCCCACTGTGGTCCTGATGGTGTTAAGTCAGGCACAGGGAATCTCAGGGCGGAGGGCGGGGGGATGCAGTCATTTGGGTCTCTCTGTGTCAGGAGCCGGAGACAGAAGCAGGCCAGCAATAAAACACCCACTGTCAAATAAGTTAGCTCTTTATTCAGAGTCACCCAAACAGTGCATGCCTAGTTATCACAGCAACTCTTCCCAGTAGGTCTTGCTTCAATGAGGCAGTTGCAAAGACTGAAGATCCGCACCTTCTCTCCACTCTCCAAGATCTCCTCCTTTGGGTCCTTCCCCAGCAACCAGATACTCCTTTGTTGTCTCTTTTTGCTATTCCCTTTTCATTTCACTTTGTGGTCTCGGAGACCAGAGGGGAGCTGAGCTGAAAGGAAGGGGAGAACCCCGGGCTTCTTTAGCAGCCTGTCTCATATTTGCCTCTTGGCCCCCCTCATCTCCAGCCTCTGATTCTGAACTGCTCTCTGCCACAGCTTCTTCCTGCTCACTAAACCCTGTTGCCTCTTTGGCTTCCAACAATTCCTCCTCCCAGTCTGATCCCTCTTTGCCCTCTGACCACTTATTGTCGTCCCACCACTTAATGCCCAGGCTCTGAGCTTCCTTTCCAGACCACTTCTTTGCATTCAGCCAGTCCATTACACTCTGTCTGAGGCCTCAAAACTGTCCTCTGCTTTATGTCCTTTTCTGGTGCTTTTGCATGGCTGGAATTTGTACTTGAACTGCAATAATGCCTCTTGCTTGCCTGGATGGAGAAATCTCTGGGATGCAGCTCATCAGGCCCTGGAGATTTGAATTCATTTACTACCTCTTTCCTAAACTGGACTGCAGCTCCCTCCTTACATCATTTACTCTGTTATCACCAGGTTGGGCCTTGTTTTCCTTTTGGGTGAAGATAGAGGCTATGCTCAGTTTTCCCTTGCCTCTGTATTGTGAAACCCAGGAGAACATGATCACTTCCTCCCAAGTTTCCGAGTGCTGTCACTTCATTGGTCAGTTCCTCCCTATTGGTGAGGATCAGGTCCAAGACAGATGATCCTCTGGTTGTTTACTCCACCCTCTGGGAAACAAAATTGTCAATGAGGCAATGGAGGAATTTATCAGACCTTCTATTCTTGGCAGAGTTTGAGTCCCAACTGATATCGGGGAAGTTGAAGTCCCCAGTGACTACTATATTTCTTCTTTTTGAATGTTTGGTAATCTGCTCTAGTGAGGCACCATCCAAGTCTTCAGTTTGGCTTGGCAGTCTATAGCAGACACCCACAGTAAGGTCCCTGTTGTTTCTCTCTCTTACAAGTGTTACCCATATACTCTCAATCTGCTTTCCATGCTCCAGATCATGGATTTCTTCACAAGTGTATACATTATTTACATATAATGCTACTCCTCCTTCCTTCCTGTTTCTTGTTTCCCTCCCTGTTTTAAACATGTTATACCCCTCAATTCCTACATTCCAGTCATGAGTCTCATCCCACCAGGCTTCAGTAATGCCTACCAGGCCGTATTTGCAATCCTGTACTAAAAGCTCCAATTCGTCTTGCTTGTTTCCCACACTCTGTGTATTTGTGTAGAGACAACTGAAACCACGAGTCGTTCGCTCCAGTTGCTTCCTTCCTGTAGTTTCTTGCCCTTTAGCAGGTTTCTGGAGCACTGCCTCAGTTTTCTGTGCATCAATTAAGCTATTATCCCCAGTGCCAGGTGCTATTCTGTTGTTTGTAATGTTGTCTCCCTCCTCAAGATCTAGTTTAAAGCTCTCCTGATCTTGAGACTTTTAGCAAAGCCATTCTTGCCAACCACTGTGAAGTGCAGCCCATCTTTCACCAGAAGTCCTTCCTCAAGGAAGCAGAGACCATGATCCAAGAAGCCAAGTCCTTCCTGACGACACCACCTGCACAGCATAGTATTTTCTTCTCTCTTTCTTGGCCACAACCTTCAACAGGAAGGAGTGATCCCCAGTGTCTCATAGTCCCCTGCTATGTGTTGCAGGCTGTGTGTGGCAGTATGTGTGGCTGTGTGTGGCAGTATTATTTGCACCCACATGAATCAGAAGGAGGGGGAAGTGGTCAGTAGGCTTTATAAGACTTGCCAATTTCTACGTCACATTGTGCTGTGCTTTCCAAAGCCTGTTTGGAGTTTTCTAATGTCTGCACCTGCTGTTCGTGAGTCTTCTCCACTTGTCTATTGGAGCTTTTTTTTATAGTGCTGGGATAAGTTACAAAGGCAGGAACCTTATGGTTTGAATTACACCACACATTTCCTTGCATTTTGCTGGTTCATCACTTCTGCAGAAAATCTAGGACTGACTAGATGAAAAAGCACAAAATTTATTGAGCTGTTAGCTCTTCTTGCTCTAGAGTGGCCCAAGAGCAGAGATCTGTGAAAATTAGCTTTTATTGTTTACTATTTTTCACACCCGGTGAATATGAGACCAAAACAAAAAAGGTATAGTAGTGAATTATTTATTATTTATTTATTTAATTTCTATACCACCCTATACCCGAAGGTCTCAGGGCAGTTCACATAAAATATCAAATACATAAAACAAAAACAAAACCAACAACCCAATACCCCCCACCCACCCAAGAGCCAGCATTTTAAAAAAGGGTGTAAGATGTAGATCAAGTCAAGACCTGGCTGAAAAGGAACATTTTTGCCTGGCGCCTAAAGGTGTATAGTGAAGGCGCCAACCGAACTTCCCTGGGGAGAGCATTCCACAGACAGGAAGCCACTGCAGAGGAGGCCCCGCTCTCATTTTGCCACCCCCTGAACCTCTCAAGGAGGAGGCACACGAAGGAGGGCCTCAGAAGGTGATCTCAAGGTCCAGGTAGATTCATATGGAAACAGGTGGTCCTTGAGGTATTGTGGTCTTGAGCCGAATTCAGAAGCCTTATTATTAAAGTCTACTGCATGACCTGAGGTCTGGCTGTGTTAATCACTACTGAAGGCATTCTGTATGCAAACACACCAAAGGCACATCTAGCACAACTTTCTGTTCTCACAGCAGCCAAGCAGAATGCTGGTTTGAAACCCACAGGCAGGACATGAGCGCAACAGCACTCTCCTGCTTGTGATTCCCCACAACTGGAATTTGGAAGAATTTTTCTAATCAAAAACATATGCAGAATCTCGTAGCTCACTGCTGCAAGGAAATAAGAAACAAACGTGATTTTGTTTTCTTGTCTTCAGACTGCCTTTTTAAGGTATGTCCTATGAACCGATACTCTGCACAGAAACAATACTGGAAAGCCAAGCAAGCAAAACAAGGGAACCACACGGAAGCCGCATTGCTGAAGAAGCTGCAAGTAAGTGGCACCTGAGCTCCCAGTCTTCGTTGCCTTTTTATGCAGCTGTTTGTTAGTGCCATGATGCCCAGCTGTTAGTTCTTCAGCAGCTAAGCCCAAATTACTTTCTCCCAGCTGGTAATTCCACTGGGCTGCAAATTTAGATCACTCAAAACTGCCCTGTTTTGTTTCATCTAAGGACTATTTTCTCTCCCTTCTTACTCCCAGAGGTGGCTCACTGGGTGTGCCAGAGTCCCTCTGCTAGTTCCTGACAGGTGGGTTGCTGTTGCATACTGGGAGGGAGATGGGTGAGGTGGCTGGGAGGTTGGTCTGGTGCAAGTACATAAGTAGGAGTGCGGGATTGTCTCTGCCAATGTGTTTGCCCCATCCCAGCTCCCCCCACCCACTGCCTTGCCTTTCATCATCTCCCAGAGCTACAATTCCCAGAGTGGTTCAACATTTGATCTCTCTTTCCAGGTAACTTTGGGAAGTGTAGCTCTGTGAGGAAAATAAGTATCTCTCAGCCCCTTATAAACTTCAGTTCCCAATATGCTTTAGGGGAATCCATGATGGTTTAAAGTAGTATCACAGTCCTTTAAAGGGGTAGTGCAGATGGGGCCAAAAGTAAGAGTTCTATCTGTTGTTCTCCCTACCTTTGGATCTGACCCTACCAGTCTTCTGCCTTTCACTCCACACACCTTTAGCATGTGCCCCCCAGAAGGGTTGCTAATAATAATAATAATAATAATAATAATAATACTTTTATTATTTATACCCCACCCATCTGGTGCTCCGTCTGAAAAAAATCCCCACACACACCAGTGCTAAAGGTTGAGAGGTTGAGTTCATGTAACAGTTTGTGACTTAAACTACAAAAACAAAACAAAAACTCCAAGAAACTGTGACTATTTTGCAGCATGCTGCAGAACTGGAACAAAAGCAGAATGAATGTGAGAACAGGAAACTGCTGGGTGAAATTGTGAAGTACAGCAACGTCATACAGGTGAGCCTTTGAAAACTAGACTGTCAGTTTCTCAAAACCTCAAGGTGAGCAGGAGTTTAAATATATCAGAAATGGCATGGAGTGTGAAAAGATTACATACCTCCATGCCATACCAATCAGCTCTGCAGTGGGAGTTCCCCACAGCGGATTTTTTGATGTGTGAAATCAGTAAGCATTGCCTAGAGCAGGCTTCCTCAACCTCGGCCCTCCAGATGTTTTTGGCTACAACTCCCATGATCCCAACATCTGGAGGGCTGAGGTTGAGGAAGCCTGGTCTAGAGGCAGAGAAGAAAGGGCAGGGCTCCTTTGCCTTTAATGACAGTGCAGAGGAGACTGTTTCAGGAAGCACTGTTTTCCTCACCGCAGCATGACAAGTTGCACCAGCCCAGTGTCATCTCCTGTTCCTCTGTACCCCATCTTCCCTTATCCCTTATCTTGTGTAGAAATGTAAACTGTAAGCACCTGGGCTTACAGGGGACCTTTCTCTTTGTTATATCACTTAGTACACTTAGACTACAATTCCCATCAGCCTTGACTGCTGGTCCTGCTAGCTAGGGATAATGGGAGTTGTAGGCCAAAAACATCTGGAGGGCCAAGTTTGAGGAAGCCTGACTTAGTAGAACAACATTTATGGCATTATATAAATAATACACATGATTAGAGGCAAAGGAGGCTCATATTCCTTTGCACTTGGTCACCATAAGAAACAAATGAAAAAAGGAAGATATGGTGGAAATTGGGCATGTCAAAACTGAAAATCAGAAGAATTTGGAAGGAGTCATAAATTATGGTCATTAGGCAGTAGATAGAGTGGTACAGGGTAGCCCAACATGGTGCCCTCCAGATGTTGTGGGACTCCCGTCAGTCTCAGCCAATGATCAGGGTGCTGAATTTCTTCATCAACACAGAGTGTGCACAGTGAATGGATCATAGAAATAAAAAGCTGTCCACAGTATCTTTCCTTAGTTTTATTTTCAAAAACATAATAGCCAAACGCTGCAAGCCATCACTCCTCCTCACCAGCAGCTTACAAGACATTTGATCAAATTAAATACAGTTTCAATTAACCAATTATCCTATCACATCCCCTTCTGCACCTGGTGCATTAAGTATGGTAACTCCCCTTTTAATTAGGCAAAAAGTCGAGAGACCACAGGTGTGCAGCTAAGTAGGTCAACCTGCAAACATACACTCTGAAACCAAGTTGGTTCCTGAGTAGCATAATAATAATAATAATAATAATAATAATAATAATAATAACAATTTATTATTTATACCCCGCCCATCTGGCTGAGTTTCCCCAGGCACTCTGGGCGGCTCCCAATCAAGTGTTAAAAACAATACAGCATTAAATATTAAAAACTTCCCTAAACAGGGCTGCCTTCAGATGTCTTTTAAAAATAGGATAGCTGCTTATTTCCTTGACATCTGATGAGAGGGTGTTCCACAGGGCGGGTGCCACTACCGAGAAGGCCCTCTGTCTGGTTCCCTGTAACCTCACTTCTTGCAATGAAGGGAACAGCCAGAAGGCCCTTGTTGCTGGATCTCAGTGTCTGGGCTGAATGATGGAGGTGGAGACGCTCCTTCAGGTATACAGGACTGAGGCTGTTTAGGGCTTTAAAGATCAGCACCAACACTTTGAATTCTGCTCGGAAATGTACTGGGAGCCAATGTAGGTCTTTCAAGACCCGTGTTATATGGTCTTTCTTGGTGGCCACTCCCAGTCACCAGTCTAGCTACCATATTGGATTAATTGCAGTTTCCGGGTCACCTTCAAAGTTAGCCCCACATAGAGCGCATTGCAGTAGTTCAAGCGGGAGATAACTAGAGCATGCACCACTTTAAGATAAAGAAAAACCAACACAGGGATGGTGGGAGTTTGCTCCCAACAATGTCTGCAGGGCGTCATGTTGGCTACCCCTGGAAATGGTTAACCAGACAAAAAAAAGTCAGGTGGGAATTCAGTCCTACACTTAACCACCTAACTAACATCTTGTTTTATGATTGCTGAATAACATGTCGCCTTCAGCCATGCTCCCATGTTGGATTGTTTTGAGCTGATTGTTTTGATAATTGAAATTATTCCCAGTTACAATAATTTGCCAATGAGCAGGTTGTTAAACCCACTTGAAATATGTTAAAACATTGTGTTTTTTCAGACTGTCAGAAGTAATTTCATGTGTAAGTTTAATTTCTCTCAAAAAATATGTTTGCCCTACTAACTGTGATATCACGGCTATAAATCTGGCCTACATATCTTGTGACCTCCTGAGCTGAATGCTTGCACTGTTGCCAGCCAGGTGTTTGACAATCCCTCTGTGTGGTTCTTGGCTGGCTATAACAAGCATTAATCCTTTGGTGTAAGGGAGGCCTCATTGTGGGTTGAGTTGTGGCCAAAGTCTTCATCCAGAACACATGTATACATTCATTTGTTTTATTATTATTTACAGCTACTTCACATAAAAAGCAACAAATACCTTACAGTGAATAAGAGATTGCCAGCCCTATTGGAGAAGAATGCTATGCGGGTCTCTCTGGATGCTGCTGGGAATGAGGGGTCCTGGTTTTACATCCAGCCCTTTTGGAAACTGAGGAGTGAAGGTGACAATGTAAGTGAATGTAATATGTTTCTGGGAATTGCTGGAATAGGCACTGTTACCACCTCCCCATCTTTCTAGGACTAGATGTCTTTGTATGACCCTTGTTGTGCAGCACTTGTTGCTCTGCTCCATAATGCAATGGGCTTAAATCCTGATGCAGTGCATCTTGGGATATTATTCTAAAAGGTGGTTTGGGACAGAAATCATATTCAAGGGAACTGAGCAAGTAAGAAGGGGAGACCTAATGGGCTATTAACACCTGAAGAGCTCTGCAGCATCAGACCACAGGCCTATCTCATGCAGCATTTTGTTCTCACAAAGCCCATCCAGATGCCTTTGAGAAGTTGCAAGGAGGTCATGAGTGCAACAGTACTTCCCTTGCTTGCGATGCCCAGCAACTGGTATATGAAGGCATGCTGCCTCTGAAAGTTGAGGGAGAGCACAGCCATTGTTTCATTTGCTAGGTAACCAGCTCTCTTGCCATCTACAGTTCCCCTTTAACTTGTCCTAAGTGAATTTATTTACTTGCTAGGTTCTGTACTGCCCAATGGCCATAGAGCTCTGGGTGGCTTACAGTAATGGTTGAAATCATAAAATCGAACAATGCACCAGATCTACAGCAAAATAAAATGACACAATATAAAACTAGTGATGGTTAGCAGCAGTGAAAAGATCTAAGAAGCACTAAAATGTTGCTAAAACACCTGAGAGAATAAAGACCTCATCACCTGCTGTGGATAAAAACACAGAGTAGGCACTAGACAGACCTTTCTGGGAAGCCATTCTGTGGCTGTGGTGCCACCCCTGAAAATACTGTCTTTAGGCAACAGCAGTGGTAATGGGTGAGGAAAGGAAAAGCCCTTTGTGGCCAGATAGCAGCCACCCCTGGCTAGATTCAGTCACAGGGTTAGTAGTTACTGACTTCAGACATGGAACCAATTATTTCACTAACATGGAAGTGGTATTTTTTAATAAAAAATATTATTGTGCTTGATTTCTACTTTCAGTGAATTTTAAATTATTGATTCAATTCTGCAGGTTTGTTTTCTCTGACCTTACATGGCTGTAAGTAATGTTTTTCTGCAGCATGGCATGCAAGGACACTTTGCATTAAATAAAAAAGGGCATCACATTCTTATTGGAGACGTTCTGGCTTTAAAAAATATATAACAAATAATACGTGTTTATTTCTATCTTTGTTTAAAAAAATGCCAGGAAAAAATAGTGACTCCAAACCAGTATTTCTGACTTTACTTAGGGTTGGCAATTAACTGGTCAAATATTGTTAGATAATAGTCTTTCAAATGTTAATAAAGTTATGCTAATTTAAAAAACCAACTACTTGCTTCTAGAAAAGACAACAAGATGCCATCCCTCCTTGAGGCTTTATAGAGCTCTGCAGGTATGGTGAGGACTTCTGACCTTGCCATAATGATTATTGCCTTCCTATGTTTGCTTGGTGCCTTCTCCTAAACCCTTTCCTTATCCTGCTCGGTGATGTCTTTGTAATCTCTCACTCTGTAGGTCCTAAGGGGTTTAGGTGGAATAAAACTTGCAAATAGTTAAGGGAACTTGTATCATTCTAACTAAAGAAAAATTGTTCACAGTAATTGCCCGCAAAGAGCTCAATAAATAATTTGTCTAATAAATGAACAGTGCGGCATTCTCCCTTGAGTGCAAGAGAAAATTAGAAATTTCTTGCTTACGAACCTTGTTGCCAGCCTTTTCAAACTTTTTTTTTAATCCACAAAGGTGCTTCAGAGTTGTTTCTTTTCAAATTGCATTAGTACCAAAGTGGCGGAACAACCACAGCAAATGGCTTATTTGTCATGCAGCTTGAATGACATAACCCTTATCCAAGGTGATTAATTAGCTGCCCATTGGAATAAGCTTCCATTTGCGTCCATTGAGCTCTGCACTGAATGATTCTACCCTAATGAGTGTTCCATCTCCAATTACTGGCACTCATGCTGTATATGGCTTAACTAGGAGGAGAAAGAGCAAAAACTCTCCAGAGAGAGATTAAAGTTGCAGGACAATGTGAGTGTCAAAGTACTAGGAAGCAAGGAGCCTTCAATATTGTTTCTTGAGTGACCCCATGATTTAATAAAAGCTAATGTGTCACTCATTTACATAAGTATTCTTGAAAATATTTGACCGTCCTCAAGCTGTAACCAACCAGTTGCCAGAATTTAGTCAGCTGATCTGCATCTTTACGCCAGTTCTACTGGAGCTACATAAATTATGAATTTTGCTTTCTGTCAAAATATTGGTAAATGGGTTAAGGAGCAAAGACATTTGTGCATGTGTTGCAAAGAAAGCATGGATCGTGTTCACCATTCATATCAGTCACTTTGTGGTTCTTGCTTGTGTGTATAATTGTTCTGTATGATGGAATGTACACTGAATTGTTGTGGACTTTGCCATCACCTGTATGTAATTAGATCAGATCTTGTAAAATCTTACTCCACTGCATCTTAAGATATTTCTCGTCTTCCCATATAGAAATTCAAACAATGCAAATGATCTCTTTGTTTTTAGGTGGGAGGCAATTTGAGAGGCCAAGTATCCAAGAACCAATTGTATATGATACCATACCAGCAAATGGATATAGCTAGCAATGGAACTATCAATCTGTTTACCTTATTTTGGACATTCATTTTTCTGTTTTTCAGTTGACAATGTCTCACATCAGTCAATAAAGGTTTAAAAGCAATGAAACAATATAATCAAAACAAATAGAGCAGATGAGTGCCGGACTAGTTTTAACACATTTTTAGAGTATGATTATTAAAATGTACAGAATTCACTGTAGCATATGTTGTGAGCACCTTGGGAGTGTTAGTCCTGAAAGGCAGCACATGTCTGCTGAAAGCAAAGCAACAGTCTAAAAATGTGAAGAATGAGAAAAACCTGGGCAAATGAGATTGGTTAGGAAATCACAGAAATCTGTGGTAAAAGAGGCAGTCCAGATCACTAGAAATCAACAGAATTTTGCCACTGATTTTAATGTGATTGTATTTCTGTAGTGCTCCCCCCCCCACAAAAATGCCTTAAGAATCTGGGGGTAGCTGTTATAATGTGGAATGTTCTGGATCACGCTAGTAAAAAGTTGCCTTTGCAGGAACCCCCACTCCGCTTAGAAGTTTGTGTGTGTGTTTTTAATCCTTATATGATTTTAATATATGGCCATTTTTCACAGTAACAGATTGTCATTTATTTATAAACTTTTAAAATATATTAGCTATTTTAATTTCCAGAGATAATATATTCTCCCAAATTAATTCTATATATGCTTCTCCAGGAGTAAGTCCTGTTGAACTCAGTGGGCCTTACTTCTGTGTAGGCACATATTAGATTGTACTGTTAACTTTTTGTTCAGTTTGTTCAGATGTATTACGTAATCTTGGATGTGAAATTGTTTTTATACACACATTTATTTATTCTTTTTTTTAAATGAGATTGTTTTAGATATGTTTTTATTGTTGTTTTTAGATGTTTCATAGGAGGTGACTCATAAATTAAAGGAAATAAAGAAAGAAAGAAAGAAAGAAAGAAAGAGCCAACCACTCAATTTGCAACACTCATTCCAGAAAAAAACAAATTAATAACCTTTCCAACATGATGACCTTCATGTTCCACAGCTTGCTCACTCTTTCTTAAAGTTCCCAGGACATTTATTTATTTGAAAAACTGAAAGCTGAGATTTCATCGTTTATCTAAGGGCTGCCAGAGGCAAAGGAGGACTGGGCTCCTGTACCTTTAACAGGGAATTTCAGCCAAGTTGAGCTTTTGTAGAAAGATACAGGAACCTTTTGATAAAGGTACAGGAAGTCTGCGCTCTTTTGCATCTGGCCACCCTGCAGTTAGCTATTATACCAAGCCTATGAATGGGGTCTCACTTTAAATAGGAGGAAGAGGAGAAGGAACTAAAATAATCATCCGTGTGAAAGGAAATTGAATTACGATATATAACTCCTTTTCCAACTTCTATCCTCCAGATTGTTGTAGGGGACAAAGTTGTACTGATGCCGGTCAATGCAGGGCAGCCTCTTCATGCCAGCAACATAGAACTTCTGGATAACCCTGGGTGCAAAGAGGTGAGTTTGACAGAGGCCTGTGGTTCTGGTATGTAGAGTTAGAGTGTGGGATCAGTAGCAGACTGAGAGGAAACTACAACTTGGTGGCAACTATAGGCAGAATTAAGAGACTGACGTAGAGTCGCTCCATGCAAAAGAAGTTAGAGATTCTGCACCTTTAATAGTTGTACAGAAGAGGAAATTTTAGGAGGCCATGATAACTACACCTCTTGCATGCCATTGCTGCTTCCTGCCACTCAACGACACTGTGCTGTTTTTATTTACTAATGCTGTTAGGAGGTGAATGTTTTCTTCTTTTTAACATGCACCAGAGCACTGGCATTCTAAAAATCAGATGAAAGTGTATGACTTACTAGGTAATAGAGATAGTGGCTGCATCTCCCCCCCCCCCAAATGTGCATTCTGTCCCAGGAGTGTCTAAGTGGCCGCCGTCTCCTATTGTTTGTTCTCAACAATTGGTATTCAAAGGTAAACTGCCTTTACATGTTGAGACTTTGGTTAGCTATCTGATACTTACCTATTTATTTGCATATTGTGTTTTGCACCCCAACCTTTCATCCTGGAACTCAGGGAAGTGTACATGGAGTTCCCCAATTATCTCTCATCTAGATACTGATCACATGCAAACCTCCTTAGCTTCAACCAGGTTCCTGAATTATGTGCCTCCAGACCATGTTCTCTTATCCTCTGTGAGCTTGACTATTACTTTTTCCTTTTCCTTTTTAACAGCAACCTAGACAAGTGGTCATGCCAACAAAGTTTCACGTATTTACAGATAATTGTTTAATTCCAGATTTTTTGGGGGCGGTGGGGTGTCAGTGGCATAATATAATTGAAATTGTCTTGAAAACAATAGCTATCATAGTAGACGCTGGCAAGCATGAGCCTTGTCAGATTGTAATGCTCCAGAAGCATTAGTGTCTGGGCCTTCTGCAACATAACCTATAGTTATTATCTGTGCATTTGACTACAGGTAAATGCGGTCAACTGCAATACCAGCTGGAAAATAACCTTATTCATGAAATACAGTTGCTACAGAGAAGATGTACTCAAAGGTGTAAGTATGAATGAGAAAAATATTGATATTTTTGAAATGGTAATACTGGGTTTGTTTGCTTGCTTGCTTTTTGTAAATGAGCAAGAGAACACAAATCATGTAGTTTGAAATTGGTTTTAAATAGAATAAAAATGCACCTGTTCCATATTATCCATTGTTTTCTTTTGTTCATTAGCCATGAAGAGTGATGATTTCGTTGCATGAGCAGCTAACCTGCTGGTACAGAGCTGCAACAATAGCCTTCCACTAGCAGTGTTGCTGCTTTGTAGTAGGAAAGGGAGGGAGAAGGTGGTAGTGAAGTTGGGGGTATGTGGGCACACGACCATGAGAACAGGATTTGGCTCCGCCAGTGCATCGGCACAACCCCAAATTCTCAACTACCTCACACCTTTCTTTCCTGGTACACAGCAGCAGCACTGTTTCACCAGGCAAGCTGCTTGTGTTTCATTGCAAAGTATGCGAGCAAACTGCATCCATCTCCTCTTCCCCCTTTAATGAATTGTTATTATTTCTAAACTGCCCTTCATCCCAGAATCACAGGGCAGTTTCAATGTAAAAAGACAAAAATATACAACATAGTAACAAACAAAAGCAATTCCACCCCACCAGTTTAAAATGGCATATATTGTTTAAATTAAATTAAATTAAATTAAATTGCCAAAGGCCTGGTAGAAGAATATTTTTGCCTGGTGTCGAAAGATATGTAATGAAGGCACCAGGTGAGCCTTTGTGGGGAGAGCATTCCACAAGTGGAAGAGCCACCGCAGTAAAGGCCTGTTCTTGTGTTGCTGCCCTTCAACTATAATGTTTGACTATAATGAAGGGAAGACCTTGGTTTCAAACACATCATGGACACCTTAATCATTATATAAATTGTATAGACACTTGAATCTAACAGAGAAGTATTCTTGCTACGATAACTTTGGCAAAGCTTCACTTTTGTGTTTCTTCAGGGAGATGTTGTCAGATTGTTCCACGCGGAACAGGAGAAGTTTCTGACCTGTGATGAGTATGAGAAGAAGCAACATACCTTCCTTCGCACAACACTGCGTCAGTCAGCCACTTCTGCAACTAGTTCTAAAGCTCTGTGGGAAATAGAGGTACTGTGTGATGCTTCTGATGTTTTCCCTAGCTTGGATTCAGAGAGTTCATAATATTTACCTCCTAAAGGGTAGTGTCCAAGCATTCTCTTTAGGTGATAGATCTCATGCACTACTTCTGCAGGTGGTGCATCATGATCCATGCCGTGGAGGAGCAGGGCAATGGAACAGCCTATTCAGATTTAAACATCTAGCGACTGGAAACTACTTGGCTGCAGAGGTAAGAGTCACAGACAGTTGAATGTGGTAGAGGATGAATAACTGGGGTTGACTAAACAGAGCAGAGCCTTTGCTCTTTTGGAATTGTCACTGGGCCAGGTTGTATGTTGTTCTGAGAGCATGGATGCTGCTGGAAAGCCAGACTGCGCAGGCACACCTGTGTAATGGGCTGTCTGCCTGATTTAGACTGGAAATAACCATGTTGTTGTTGGGAAGTTTCTTCATGGTTACTGCCACCCTTAGTTATCCAGGGAGCCCCTCTTCTAAGCAACCCATTGAGTGACTGAGGCAGCCATGCAGCTTGGTTTCTGAAGGGCAGCTCTGCCACCTGGGTGCGACTCTGTGAAGAGAGTGAGACTATCCTGCTTCTTCAGCTGCAAACGTCTAACCTTGAAAGTGCCTCAGGAGGACATGGTGGCTCTTCTCCTCACTTCTTATGTGGAGGGGGAACTGTGGAGAAATGCCACAGCTATACAAACATCAACTCCATTGTCATGGTGCATTTCATGAGTTATCAAAGGATGATTTGAGGATCAGGATCACATAGGAGAAAGTGACAGAATGGATAGCTCAGTTGGTTAGAGTGTGGTGCTGATAACACCAAGATTGCAGGTTTCATCCCCGTATGGGACAGCTGCAGATTCCTGGATTGCAGGGGGTGGACATCAGGGTTCTTTTCACTTCTACAATTCTATGAGATTGCTTCTGTGAGATTGCTTGTTGCTTTCCCTTCAGTATGATGGTTTAGTTTTAGGCTCAATGTGCCCTGAGAACCCCTAAACCCTCATATTCACGGTGTGTGTGTGTGTGTGTGTGTGTGTGTGTGTGTGTGTGTGTGTGGCTGGCTGGCTGGCTTCTGGTAATTCCTTGATTCCTCCAGGAAAAAGTCCAGAACTCTCATCACTTACCAAGTATTATGTTTGTTCGGCCTTTTAGTTACAGAGCCCCTTACAGTTCTCTCTCTCTCTTCAGGGAGTTCACTTGGCTTATCAATTACTCGCCTTGCAGTCATGTCCCTCTTCAATGCTGCTTCTAGTATGCTACAGTGTCCTACAGTCCTTTGAGGCCTTACTCTGCATCCCCCAACTGCACCTTCTCCCTGTATGCACTGGTGGAGGAAGAGGAGTGCGGGGGGAGCGTACCGCCCCCGGCAGTGTGATCCCGGTAGGGTGCTTGCTCTCTGCCCCCCCCCCCCCCGGTTCCGGAGGGTGAAGCTCCACCACTGCCTGTATGCTAGTAGAGCATTGTACATCCTTACAGTGCTGCAGAATTAAAATGTCCCTCACTTTCAGGTAGGACTATTGTGGGCACATATATTCTGTAGTAAAAATGTTGCTTTTTGATGAATCCCAAGTAGGTGTGCTTAGTAGCTCCCCCCCCCCCCCCGTTCTTCCCTTATGTCTAAACCTTTTGTTAGATTGATCTCTTTCACTTTTGTGTCTTGTGCCCAACTCTTAACCTGGAAGCCCAGGAAAATGTGCCAAGATAAGACATCTATTTGTCTTATCAAATCATTTGGGGACTGCGGATATCTAGAAAAACTGCCATATAAATGAGTCAGGCAAGTCCCAGTGTAGAGGAAAGCCTTTTATGTTTGGCTTAAGGTTAGATTGTGAATTATCTTTCTTCTTCTTTGGTGATCATTCATAACTGAGTAAGATTGTCTTCCATGAACACAGTCTTAACAGTGAGTCCGTAAGTGACTGTGGAGGCCAATTCTGCATCCACACGTCCTTCCATAGTGGGGACATAGTACTGGAACAAAACAAAACCAGACCATACCAGGAAAGAACAGGAAAGAACAAATGTTACAGAAAAATTGTGCATGAGGCCAAACTAGAAAGTTACACTAATCCCTTTTTGGAAAGAATGACTTACTAAAGTTTGGGATTCGGCTATAATGGAGAAGATAACATCTTATCTAAGAGCGAGAATTGCAAGTGAATACAGAAATAAATTCTCGGAAAACTTGTTGCCTCTTATATAATTACTTCCCATGAAAGCAAATGCAAGTACAGTGGTACCTCGGGTTACAGACGCTTCAGGTTACAGATACTTCAGGTTACAGACTCTGCTAACCCAGAAATATTACCTTGGGTTAAGAACTTTGCTTCAGGATGAGAACAGAAATTGTGCAGCGTCGACGCAGCAGCAGCAGGAGGCCCCATTAGCTAAAGTGGTGCTTCAGGTTAAGAACAGTTTCAGGTTAAGAATGGACCTCCAGAACAAATTAAGTTCTTAACCCAAGGTACCACTGTATGTTTTGAGGGTTTTTTAAAGGATAAATATTGTAATTTTATGTTAAGTCATATTTTCTTTCAGAACATTATGACCTGAAGTAATTTTTTCTGGAGCAGTTCTGCTTATTATTGTTAATATTTGTCAGATGTTTAAAAGAATTATTTAAAAAAGGGAAGTAATAAGTGGTAGATGAAATAATAGAGGAAATGTATAAAATGAACTGAGGACAGTTTTTATATTGTGGATTTGACACATTTGTTTTATACATTATATGAATCTGCTCATTCTAACCCCCGGTCCATTCAGACCCATATGGTCTACATGCAGTACATGGCAGCCACGCTCATCTTAGGCAGGGGTATTTCCTCTCACCTGGAGATCCTATTAACTGGAACTGCCGGGAATTTAACTTGAGACCTTCAAATAACAACTAGATAATAACTGAATAAAAGGTATGGATGAGTCTAAAGATATTTGAAAGAAAGTTTAAATATTACATGAGCTTAATTGGTTGTTGACTTAATGACTTAATGAATTTATTATTACGGTCACAGACCAGTTCCAGCTCACTTACAATATCAGAAAAATCATAAAACATGATAGGGATACATTGAATTGCAATTGGGCATAACAGGGACATTACAGATACAGCAGCAGTTAAAAATATAGAAGTTAAATCTTAATCACTAAAATTTAACATAAAATTGTCATTTAAAACCTTAATCATTTTGGTAGTACAGCTTGTTCCCTGAGTTTTATGGCAGTCACACAGAATTTGGCCACCCTTATTTTTTATTTTTTAAAAAAAGATTTTTATTGATACAACAAGAAAAAACACACAAATACCAAATTACACACAACACCATAGACACATAATTTAAACTACTATATTTATTTTTCAGATATTCTTTGAAAACCACCCATTTTGAAACAAATTCCTGTTTTGATTTATTCTTTATTTTTTCTGATAGACCATCTAATTCGGCATATTCTGTCAGCTTTTGGATCCAATCTTGTACAGAGGGAATTGAATTTGGCCACCCTTAGCGTGATCTCTGGATCCTTGTCCTCTACCAGGAGTTTTAGACATTGAAGTTCAGACTCATTTGGAGATTTTTGTATAACAGGGGTGATAAATGCCAAGCGTATATCCCTGTAGAAACGGCAGCGTAACAAGACATGAGAAACAGTTTCTACCTCCATCAAGCTGCAGGGGCAGACTTGTCCCACGTGTGGTTAACCCTCGAATCTGCCCTGCAATAAGGCAGATAGCAGCATGTTGAACCTGACAAGGGTAAACAACCGTCTGTATTTGGGTATTTGTAAACTGGACAGATATTGCTGAGGTAAACCCTCTCCCATTGTCTTTTATCGCTGGGTGTTTATTCATCTCACTCAAATGACATTGCAGTTCCACATCCCAGATTTGTTGGTGGATTATTGCTCTCGCTTTCTCATAACCTACAGCTAGCAGGGCCAGTGGGGAAAACCCCAAGCCTCTTAGTTTTTTGTGCAGCGTAGCTTTCCATTTGGATTGGTAGGAATCCAATAGGGTTACAGGTGCCATCCCGACAGGGGAAAAAATAAGTTCTGTCTGTCTGTCTATCTATCTATCTATCTATCTATCTATCTATCTATCATCTATCTATATCTATCTATATCTATCATCTATCTATCTATCTATCTATCTATCTATCATCTATCTATCATTATATCTATCTATCTATCTATCTATCTATCTATCTATCATCTATCTATCTTTATTATGGTCCAGAGACCCAACAAATTGTTACAAAGCAATGCACAATTCAGACAGCCTACCTCCACGTTAAACATGCATTTTGTTCAGACTTGTTCAGATAGGGATCATTGGTTCTTGCAACCACCGATAAAAACTTTGCCACTGCTAATGTTCTAGCATTTGTCCGGTCTTCCAATAGGAACCTGACATAGTAAGCCTCTGATTTTCCCGGGAAAGGTACCAACAAGCGTAGTGACAGTTCAGCCCTGGCTTGCTCATACAGTGGTGCCTCGCAAGACGAAATTAATCCGTTCCGTGAGGCTCTTCGTATAGCGGTTTTTTCGTCTTGCGAAGCAAGCCCATTGACAGCTTAGCGGATTAGCGGCTTTTAGCGATCAGCTGTTAAGCAGCTTATCAGCAGATCAGCTGATAAGCGGCTTAGCGCCTTAGGAAAAGGGGGAAAAAAGGGAAAAAACGCGCAGGAACTCGCAAGACATTTTTGTCTTGCGAAGCAAGCCCATAGGGAAATTCGTTTTGCGAAGCGCCTCCAAAACGGAAAACCCTTTCGTCTAGCAGGTTTTCCGTCTTGCGAGGCGTTCGTCTTGCGGGGCACCACTGTATTTTGCACAGTACAGCAAAATATGTTTTATAGAATCGATGTCTTGAGCACACAATCAAAGGCTGTCCTGGTAGGGAACTCCTCTCAACCTGCCATCCAACATTGCATAAGGAAAGACGTTTAGTCTGGCTTTGGTGAATAACCTTCGGTAATTTGGTACTGTCAGGTTTTTAATGTAAGGTGTTAACTTAAAGACATGCCCATATTGTACTCCTACTGCCAGCGGACTACAGACTGCGTGTGATCGAGATCGCAAGTCACTGTGTGTATTATCCCATAATCTTTGCTTTCACGTCTTTAGGGTGCCTTCATAACCCAGGTAATAAAGTTTTAACCAATAATGGATCTTCAGGGTCCATATCCGAGCACTGACAGGGATTTTTCCCAACCTCCAAGCGGACAGCTATGTTAGACATGCAAGAAGGGATCCCTAACAGGCAGCAATAAAACTTAGTTTGGAAGGTTTCTAAGGGACCAAGATTTAGGAAGCTGCAAGTCTGTGAGCCGTATGTCAGCTGTGTTAATACTTGAGAGGCTGCCGGAATATATTGGCCCCCTTTTCCATAGAAATACCTTATAATAGCTTTGGTAGATCTTTGAGCATTTGCAATAGCATTTTTAACCTGCTAATGCCACAAGCCCTTTTCCTTAAAGGTTATGCCCAGGTATTTAAAAGATGATACCTGCTCTATGGGTTGATTATCAATTCTCCATTTGTGTCTCATTCTTTTTTTAGAGAACACCATGACTTTGGATCTAGTGTAGTTGATTGTTAATTGTTCGGCATTACAATAGACTGAAAGTTTTCTTAGGCACACACAGGAGAAGGAAATTAGAACTGCGTCATCCGCGTACCAGCCAATTTAGGGGGGTGGGCATTTTCTTTCTCCATGTTTCCTACTAAGGAATTAATATAGAAGTTAAATAAAATGGGAGCAAGGACGCAGCATTGTTTAACAACCATGGTAGGTTTGGATTTCCTTGGATAAATGGCCCTGTCGGTCACACCTAACCCGTACCAAAGTGTTTTCATATAAACTGCAGATGAGACACAGTAGACGTCTGTCTATGTTTGAGGTACTTGGTTTTTCCCAAAGCCTATCTTGTGATATTAAATCAAAGGCAGATTTGAAGTCTATGAAAGCTGCATAAAGGGATCCTCCTTTTCTTGAGGTATATTTTTCCTCAAGATGTTGGAGTACTAAGCCTTAATCTAAAGTTGATTGGTTTGTCCTGAAACCAGCTTGTGCTTCTGAAAGGACATACTCTCTCTCCATCCAATCCTCAAGTTTTATTACATGTGGAGCATAGAGTTTACTAATAATGCTTAGGAGACTAATTGGTCTGTAATTAGCAGGGTCAGACCTGCTCCCTTTCTTGTATATTGGGATGATGATTGCTAGTCCCCAGTCCTCTGGGATGGTAGTTGATTGATCTATGCTGGTAAACAGGGCAGCAAGCACTGGGGCCCACCATTCAGCATTGGCCTTGAGGAGCTCAGGGGAGATATTGTCTGCACCAGGAGCTTTGTCAGGCTTAAGAGATTGAATAAGCCTGTGGACTTCTTCAGTTGACACCGGGGGCCACTCAGCCCTGGTATCACTTAGAGGTAGGGACTGAGCCTGTAGATGTTGATTAGTTGTGTATAGGGATTGGTACCTTGTGTTATGGACAGGATCTGTTCTGGAGGCCCGTCTGTAACGTGAAATGCCCACAACTCGACGTGCTGTGTCTGTGCAGGCGTGCGGCGCAATTTGGCGTTTCTGCACATGCACGAGTGGCGAAACCCCATTCCGGTACTTCTGGGTTGCCGCGGGATGTAACAAGGGGTTGGACTCGATGGCCCTTGTGGTCTCTTCCAACTCTATGATTCTATGAAAAGACGCAACATGAAGTGGACGCAACACAAGGTATGAACGTATGACTCCCAAGAACCAACAGGGATAGAGTATTCTACTTTGGAGGGGGAGCCTTGCCATTACTTTGCAACTATTTTCCAAAAGGTGGTTGAGTCTCTCCTTTGAGAGGCCTCTATTAAACATTGCCACTCTCCCCTTTGGGCCTGAGAGACTTGCAGCAGAGTACAAAGAATACAGTGGTGCCCCGCAAGACGAATGCCTCGCTAAACGAAAAACCCGCAAGACGAAAGGGTTTTCCGATTTTTAGCGGCTTCGCAAGACGAATTTCCCTATGGGCTTGCTTCGCAAAACGAAAGCCCATAGGGAAATCTCCGGGGACAGCGGGGAACCCTCCTCCCACCGCAAGCCCCGGGAAGAGAGGAGAAGCTGCGCGCCTTCCCCTCTGTTCCCGGACCTGTCCTGAAGGCTTGCGGTGGGAGGTCCGGGAACAGAGGAGAAGGCGCGCAGCTTCTCCTCTCTTCCCGGGGCTTGCGGTGGGAGGAGGGTTTTTCCTCCCCACCGCCAACATTCAGAAGGCTGTTCTGAAGGCTGGCGGTGGGAAGAAAAGCCCTTCTCCCGCCTCCAGCCTTCAGAAGAGTTCCCCGCAGGGCTCCCCAAGCTGTGAATGTCTGCCGCGCGCGAGGGGCGCTCTGCTTAAGAGCGCCCCTCGTGCGGGGCAGCAGGCTGCTATCCGCAGCTTGGAGAGCCCTGTGGGGAAGTCCAGCAGGGCTCCCCAAGCTGCAGATGTCTGCCCCACCCGAGGGGCGCTCTGCTTAAGAGCGCCCCTCGTGCGGGGCAGCAGGCTGCTATCCGCAGCTTGGAGAGCCCTGTGGGGAAGTCCGGCAGGGCTCCCCAAGCTGCAGATGTCTGCCCCACCCGAGGGGCGCTCTGCTTAAGAGCGCCCCTCGTGCGGGGCAGCAGGCTGCTATCCGCAGCTTGGAGAGCTCTGTGGGGAAGTCCGGCAGGGCTCCCCAAGCTGCAGATGTCTGCCCCGCCCGAGGGGCGCTCTGGTTAAGAGCGCCCCTCGTGCGGGGCAGCAGGCTGCTATCCGCAGCTTGGAGAGCCCTGTGGGGAAGTCCGGCAGGGCTCCCCAAGCTGCAGATGTCTGCCCCACCCGAGGGGCGCTCTGCTTAAGAGCGCCCCTCGTGCGGGGCAGCAGGCTGCTATCCGCAGCTTGGAGAGCCCTGTGGGGAAGTCCGGCAGGGCTTCCCAAGCTGCAGATGTCTGCCCCACCCGAGGGGCACTCTGCTTAAGAGCGCCCCTCGTGTGGGGCAGCAGGCTGCTATCCGCAGCTTGGAGAGCCCTGTGGGGAAGTCCGGCAGGGCTCCCCAAGCTGCAGATGTCTGCCCCGCCCGAGGGGCGCTCTGCTTCAGAGCGTCCCTCGCACCCGGCAGCAGGCTGCTATTTGCAGCCTAGGCAGCCCTGCAGGAACTCTTCTGAAGGCTGGCGGCGGGAGAAGGGCTTTTCTTCCCACCGCCAGCCTTCAGAAGGCTGTTCTGAAGCCTGGCGGTGGGGAGAAAAGTCCTCCCCCCCCCCACCAGCCTTCAGAAGAGGTCCGGGGAAAGACTGTCCCCGGACCTAGTCTGAAGGCGGTCTCCCTAGGAACGCATTAATTGATTTTCAATGCATTCCTATGGGAAACCGTGCTTCGCAAGACGAAAAACTCGCAAGAAGAAAAAACTTGCGGAATGAATTAATTTCGTCTTGCGAGGCACCACTGTAAACAACTCTATGAACAGCATTGGCAGGTTTGGCACTTGTAATCTATTGCCGTTTTGTTATTTGGATTTTTGCGGGAGCCTGTATTCTTTGGCGGCAACCTGGAGTTTGCAGATTAAGTGGAGGAAACATCATCTTTGCTGTAACAGATTTTTCTGCTTATGTCAAGAACTGCTGCATATTTCAGTAAGACATATGTGTAGAGACTATCCTAACTATTGTGGTGTGTGTGTGTGTTTTCCTTGGTTACATCCTCTTAAACATGGCCTCCTCTGCTAAGAAAAACAATCTGTTTTCTCATTCACTGGAGCTCTGTAAACCATCCTGGCCAAAACAAAGGCTAAAATCTTGCCTTCTAAGTAGGCTGAGGATCATGACCTGCTGGCTGAAGGCAGACTGACTGTTCAACCTAAGGCGGGTCACACCAGCAGCACTGATGTATTTTGCTTCTTTTCCTCTTTTCAGCAAAGGGGAGAGAATGGGTAAAATGAGACAGGAAAGATGGTGAGGAAAAGATTGTAAGAGAAATAACAGTGCATTAAAAAACCTCCTCCAAACCATAAAATGTTCAAAATAAGTCCTGTGTTCAGAGCCTTTAAAAAAGAAAAGAAAAAAGAAACCAGAAGTGGCTCACCCTGATAGCAGTGTTTTGCTCTGTCTTTCCAGAAGGGAGAAGGCAAAACAGTGTAAAGGTCAATGTGGCATTGTTGCACCAGTGGAGCCAGTCCAATGCTCCTATCAGTGCACTTGTACTGTATTGTGTTGACCTCCCCACTGCCTTGCCCCAATTGGAAAGCAGCAGCAACTTTCCTACTAGGAAACTAGAGTTGTGGCTCCACCTCACCAGGCAAACAGCCTCTGGCAGAAACTACTTTGAATGAAGCATGAATGTCAGTTCCTCGCTTGAGCAGAAAGGCAAGAGCACACTTCTTTGTCACCTTTCTTGAGGTACGCTTGATGCAATTACAGAGTTGGGATGATTTGCTGGCATCAGAACCTCGCTTCCACAAATTTGTGTAGCTGTTCTTGGCATCTGCCTTAATTCTCTGCTGCCTTGGTTTTAGTGCTCCAGGGGTGCCAGTTCAAACTTCAGCGAGGGAAGGGCAGCACAAGATTCTCTGTAAGATTTTAAAGCCTGCTTGTGGATATATTTAAGATGAATTTAATGCAAAGCAGTGTGCATTAGGAACCTTCCTTGCATTTCCCCTTAGACCACATGTGGTCTAAACCACAGAGCCTAGGGCTTGCCGATCAGAAGGTCGGCAGTTCAAATCCCCGTGACAGGGTGACGGTCCCTGCTCCTGCCAACCTAGCAGTTCGAAAGCACGTCAAAGTGCAAGTAGATCAATAGGTACTGCTCTGGCGGGAAGGTAAATGGCATTTCCGTGCGCAGCTCTGGTTCGCCAGAAGCAGCTTAGTCATGCTGGCCACATGACCTGGAAACTGTACGCCAGCTCCCTCGGCCAGTAAAGCGAGATGAGTGCTGCAACCCCAGAGTCGTCTGCGACTGGACCTAACAGTCAGGGGTCCCTTTACCTTTACCTTTAATATAGCAATATTGCAAATGCTGTTCAAATTATCACTCCCACTACTTTTATTCAAAGGGATTTGTGCCTTTTGTCATGCACAACTGGTACACATAAGCCCCATTTCATTATTTATAATAATAGTAGTCATTCACTGTGTAGAACCAATGAAAAGACTGGAAATATGAGGTGTTCCTGAAAAATAATCATATGTGGCCTTCCTTACATGTGAACCAAAGTGATTTCTTCTCCAGTGTATATTCTCAGGCATCATTTGGGAAATTCCCAGTTTCCCCCTTTTTGTCACAAAACAGTGCACCCTCTGCCTGAACAATACTCCAGATGTTTCCTGTTTCCATGCAGCTGTGTGTTTCTCATGACCAAACCTAACCTCATTTCTCTTTATCAACTGATAAAAGCCTCTTTGAGCTAGATGGCGGTTTAAGCTATAACAAATACATGCACACGAATGTACACACCCTCGATGTTCCTGACCAGCAGAAGGCATTTGATTTTGTAAATGAGGGCCTTAGATTCTAAGGTGCTGTATGTTGTCCAGTATTCAAAGTGACATACCAACTGATGATATGCATGCTTACTCTTTACGCATACGATTTCGGCCTCATTGTTTACTTGGCACTTCTAAATATGTATAATCTTGTGAAATGGTTGCCCTTTTATTTTACTAGACTTATTTCAAAGCTGGCATGCTGACTTGATAAACTTGTTGGTTTATCTACTTATTTATTTTACCCCTCGGTTTCCATTGCAAGAGGAAGGCTCATGGCAACTTGCAGTATTTTAAATACAAACTGTGCAAGGAGTGCACGCTAATGCTCTCTTCACCCTCCTGTTCACTGTGCTCTCACTGCATTTGCAGTGCTGGATTTTTCATCCATAGTCACATGGATTGTTGAAATGCATTATATATGCATTTATAATGCAGATGCAACTGTTTGATGAGTTGTTTTTCAAACCAGCTTCATGCCAATTTCCATTATTAATTCACTTCTAGCTAAAGTATGAACACCTTTGCATAGGGTAAATACATCCTTGCCCTATCAGCATCAATGGCCCATGTGTGTATACAGACAGTAACAAATGGAAGCCCTGCTGATGTGAACACTGGGGAAAGAGCTGTGAAATGTACATGGGGAGGCAACAGGTGTGGGGACCTTCACTGGGGCACAGCTGCTGAGCTACCTTCCTGACACACCTTCCTTGCAGCTTACCAGAGGGCTGGTGAGGTCAGGGCTCTGTAGATGCCCAGTGCTGGATTGATTCCACTGGTGCATCTGCACAAACCCTTACCTTACAATTTCCTTGCTCTTCTCCTGCCCAGATAGGCTGCAGTGATGCTGATGCTGGTTGGGTGGCTCTGCCCTTACCACAGCTGCTGCTATTGCCCCTATCATGGCAATATAAAGCATTACCTGGAGACTAAAATTGAACAGCATGAAAGCCAAATGCTTGCTTAAGTAGAAAGATTCTTCACATGGGGGCGAACATTTGCAAATGAAGAGGCAGGGTAAATCTCATCAGGCAGGAAATTCCATCATCTAAGCTAGGGGGTCACCAAAACAGTGCCCAAGGGGGCACCAGCAACCACAGAGGTCTTTTCTGTGCCTTCCAGAATGAACCACTCTGTTGGAGTCAACAAAATAAGCTGCAGTATATGCTTGATTTCAGCGTGTGTATGTTACCCATAACAGTTTTCCCTGGGCCCAAAAGGTTGGCAACACATAACTAGGCTACCACTATACATTTAAAGCTGTTTTGTATCATGAAAAAGAAAAGCATGCCACTAGGTGGCAGTGCACACTTACTCCTTACATAAAGCAGTGAAGTATTTGTAATACAGTACAGTGGTACCTCGGGTTAAGTACTTAATTCGTTCTGGAGGTCCGTACTTAACCTGAAACTGTTCTTAACCTGAAGCACCACTTTAGCTAATGGGGCCTCCCGCTGCTGCCGCGCCACTGGAGCACGATTTCTGTTCTCATCCTGAAGCAAAGTTCTTAACCTGAAGCACTATTTCTGGGTTAGCAGAGTCTGTAACCTGAAGGTATGTAACCTGAAGCGTATGTAACCCGAGGTACCACTGTACTGTGGAGTATTTAATGCTTGTGTGAGAATGAGACACAAGGACTGAAGCAGATATGGTAGCAGAAGCATTTCAAAAAAGTTTATTTTCAGTGCTGAAATTTGATTTCTATTTTTTTAAATATATTTTTATTCTTTTTCCATAACAAATTATACATCCAAAACATCTTTTTTACATCCAAATTCCTCCTTACTGACTTCCCTCCTCCCGCCTGAAAAACCTTCCTAGTACTTACTTTCTCCACATTTCTTAAATTTAAATTACACCACCAAATTATTAATTAATTTTTTACAATCTAACAATATTCCTACCTTTTCTCTTCACAGAGCTTCCTTAAAACTTACAAACGTTATTTGATTATCACTTAATTTTTGCATATATTCAATAAATTTCATCCAATCTTCTGTAAATCTTTGCTCACATTGGTTCCGGATCCTTCCTGTTAGTCTATCGAGTTCCGCATAATCCATCATTTTCATTCTCCATTCTTCAATCATAGGTAACTCTTCTTGTTTCCACTTCTGGGCTGCTGGGCTGCTTTCAAAGTTCTTGCTGCTGACACTGCATATAAAATTATCTTCCTATCTTTCTTATCTATCTCATTACCTATTATTCCTAGTAAAAACACTTCTGGTTTCTTTACAAATGTATATTTCAATACTTTCTTCAATTCATTATAAATCATTTCCCAAAAGTTTTTGGGAAAGCGACATCTTAGCCCCCTTCTGCACTATACATTTAAAACAGTATCATACAGCTTTAAATAGTCATCTTCCCTAAAGAATCCTGGGAACTGTAGGGCACTGAGAGTCTCTCCCTTCACACTGCTACATTTCCCAGAGTTCCCTGGGAGTACCTCTCTGAGGGAGAAGGGGAGATGAAGAATTTCATTGTGTTGGATCAGAAAATTGATATGCTTACCAACAGGACTGGCCCAGGACATCTTGGGGTAAAACAGCGAATGGTTGACTGATTGACATACGTTGGCCTCTGAGATAGGAAATTTCACAAGTACCACTCCATGGGAGTAAAAATTCAACAACAAGTTATAAGAAGTAAAAAAAAGTTGTCTTTTCACATCACCCTGTTTTCATAGCACGCTAGAGCAACATAGGCCAGCTTTAGGCTTTTGTGGTCTGCCCACAAAATTAAAATTCCTAATTAAAATTCCTTTTTTTCTGTTTTGTTTAAAAAATAATATTTATTAAAATTTCAATAAGAAAAAGGTTACAAAAATGATAAAAACAAAAAACAAAAAATACAAATTACAGAAAAAATAAAAACAGTTAAAAATAAGTCCCTCTTTCTATATCTTACAATTCATTTACTTATTTTCATGACTTCCTCACACCTCCCTTTTTTGTATTCCAGTTCAGATAGTTAATTCAGCAAATCCTTACCCTCTTTGTTTTATCTTAGTTCTTAATCCATTTTTACATATTACTATTTAACCTTATTACTAAAACCGCTTCGTTTCATTCCAACGTCATTTTAACATTCAATAATTTTACATTGTTTCTGTAAATAATCTTTAAATTTCTTCCAATCTTCTTCCACCGACTCTTCTCCCTGGTCTCGGATTCTGCCAGTCATTTCCGCCAATTCCATATAGTCCATTACTTTCATCTGCCATTCTTCCAGGATGGGTAGATCTTGTGTCTTCCCCTAATTAAAATTCCTTTGGTCCAGTGATGTTTGTTTTCAAAGCAAGAATACAAACTTTTTCTTCCTGAACAGTTAAGGCATAACTAATACATGCTAAGTAATGCTGAGAACACACTTGCTTATGGATATATGAAGTGACTTTCTCTTTCAGACCAAGGCCCCTCTAGTTAAAGGGAAGGCAGGAAATTTCCTTATATTGTGCAAGAACATCCTAGCTCAGCAGAGGCTCTCCAGGGTTTCAGGCAGGGGACATTCCCACTCTTATCTGCAGAGGCCAAGGATTGAACCTGGGGCCTTCTGCATGCAGAGCAGATATCCTGATCACTAAGTTATGACCCTTCAAGCATATCTGGCAAGAATCCAAGCAGGCACCAGGTGGTCCACTGGAAATTGGCCAGTGGTCCATCACTATACTACCATTTACTACTAGTATACTACCCCAAGGCCAGATAAGCCCTCCCCCACCCATTTCTTTCTGCTCTTCAAATTCCCTACCAATTTTGGTCACAGTCACAAAAGAAAATAGGGGGAGCACCGGTGTGTTTAAAAGCAGGAGGTATTTCCCTATCTTAAATGATCCACACAGATCGGTGTGTGTGTGTGTGTGTGTGTGTGTGTACAAACAAAAGTGAGGGAGGTAACCACATCCCACCACTGTCATGTGCCACCTGGAGAGTTGTCTAATGGTTAATGTGGCCCCCAAGTCGAGAAAAGTTAACCACCCCTGCACAGTATCCAAAGCACTTTGTATAAAATGCTGTAAAGTTTACAGCAATCCTTTAGAAAGGCTAGTATTCTTTTTATTTTTAAATTAATTTTCAAAGTTTCAAAAAGAAAAAAAATCTTCACACACACACACACACACACACACACACACACACACACTTGTTTACATTAAACCACAGTTCATATTGGTACCTTTATGGGGTTCCCTGAACCCCTGGACTTCCCTCCACCCCTCCTTGGCTTCCAAAATTTATCTTCCTTTTTAAACTAAATCTAATTGCATTTATCCAAATTACTGTACTTCATTTTTATCCTTTGTTATTTTAAATTACAAGTACTATGTCAATCCTGCTAATGTTTTTAGATTTTCACAGCGTTCTTTAATATATTCTATAAAGTTATGCCATTCTCTATTAAATTCCCAGTCAGCCTTGCCATCTCCGCATAGTCCATCATCTTCAATAGCCATTCTTCCTTCAATAGGGCTCTTTCTTCTTTCCATCCCTGGGCAAATAGTATTCTTGCCACTGTCGTTGCATACATACAGTGGAGTAGCAAGGTCAGGTGGTACCCAATGCAGAAAATTTCTTGTCACCCCCCCCCATTGATTTTTTTTTTTGCCTGCAAAAATGGTTTGACTTTGTTTCGTGTGTTTTTTTTTTGGGGGGGGGGGAGCCAGCCAAAGTTGTTGAGCTATTACGTGCATTGTGATGAGTCTGCCTGCCACAGCTGAGGGGGAGCCAGCGGGCGGACCGTTTCTGCAGCGGGAAGCCAGCACGCACCAAAGCCACAGACGTTGAGTGCTGTAAACCATTTTGTCACCCCTTTCAGAGGTGACACCTGGGTGGACAGCACCCACTGCACCCACTTTCCTATGCCCCTGCATACTAAAACAGTATTTTCTTATCATTCGGTAATTCTTTTCCTATTATACCTAATAGAAAGGCCTCTGGGTTTTTTTTAAATCAAAAGTTATTTTCAACATTTTTTTCAGTTCATTATAAATCATTTCCCAGAAGGCCTTAGCTATTTTACAGGGCCACCACATATGATGTGGACCTGTACCCTCTTTAACTTTACACTTCCAACATATGTTCTTACAAATTTTCACTAATCTTGTAGGAGTCAAATACCATCTATACATCATTTTCATATAGTTCTCTTTTAACGTACAACAGGCTGTAAATTTTAAATCCTCATTGCGTGGCGAGTTCCCGCCCCCCACCAGGATAAATAAAGACACAAGACACCATAGTTAAGGTTAATTGGGCGAATTAGGCCACAACTTTATTGAATTCAGGAATGAGAGGCATTGGCTTAGGCATTGGTCCTATCGACTATCCGCCTCCAGCCCATTTGCTGGAGACACGGGGAAGGGTTAACACTTTATCGTGGGAGTCTCCTGCCAAGGCACGTCGACTAGGAGCTCCCCCGGGTCACCGCTCTGGAGCGTGCCTTTGGCCCACACCTCCATAGGCTTCGGACAGGGCCACGCCCCCCGGAGTCCTTTAACGGACCACCCTTCGCTCACTGGGGGGAGGTGATGGCGTTCCTCCCCCCCACATCCTCTTAACCCCTTCTTACCAATGCCTGCCGCCAATGCCGAAAAGTTGTGACGAGTTGCTACGAGGTAGGCGAAAAACCAAAAGGCTACAAATTGCCAATTGGGAAAAATTCCTACCATGCCCCTTGCGGCGACAGACCGAAGTCCATAGCAAAGTCAAAGACCTACCTAAAGCATACCTAAAGGGAGGGAGGGTGGGAAAATGTGAGGGCTAGCCGGCGAAAAGAGGGCGAGCCCCCTCTGCGCCGGCCCTAAATAGGGCAGACCCGGCCGGGATGCCCCCGCTCACGTGGGGGTGGGTGTGAAGCCCGCAACCCCACCTCCTGGGCAGGCCGGAAGTGGCTTTGCGTGGTGAGTTCCCGCCCCCCACCAGGATAAATAAAGACACGAGACACCATAGTTAAGGTTAATTGGGCGAATTAGGCCACAACTTTATTGAATTCAGGAATGAGAGGCATTGGCTTAGGCATTGGTCCTATCGACTATCCGCCTCCAGCCCATTTGCTGGAGACACGGGGAAGGGTTAACACTTTATCGTGGGAGTCTCCTGCCAAGGCACGTCGACTAGGAGCTCCCCTGGGTCACCGCTCTGGGGCGTGCCTTTGGCCCACACCTCCATAGGCTTCGGACAGGACCACGACCCCTGGAGTCCTTTAACGGACCACCCTTCGCTCACTGGGGGGAGGTGATGGCGTTCCTCCCCCCCCCACATCCTCTTAACCCCTTCTTACCAATGCCTACTGCCACATGAGCAATCGCTCGCCGCCAATACTCTCATGCCTGAAACCAATCCCTTATCCCCTTTGCTATATCCATCAGCCAAATATCATTTCCAGCATCCGAGAGATGCACGCCATCAGCCAAATATCATTTCCCGCATCCGAAAGATGCACGCCATCAAACCGGTAGAGGGCCTCACCGTTGAGGCAAATGCCCGGGTGGTCAATGACACTCCCACCCAGGGTGCCACTCTACGCACCACCACCCTATTTGTGGCTATCGGGCACCTGCAATCTCTCCAAACCCGCCTCTCCATCCACGAGGCCCAAATAAAATAGTAGTGACGTTTGGGTAAGAGGCCTTAAGTTCCTCAAAGTCACTAAACATATGCCACATCAAGTCGACTGCCTTTCTATAAGCTAACTCTTTTCGCCTAATTGGATAACTAAAGCATCTGGGGGGCGCTCCACTGCCGCTCTGGCCCTAATAGCCAACCCTTTGATTGTCGGTCCAGAAGCATACCTGGTGATTCCTGAACTCTTCAGCCCGCAAATGCCATTGTACTTTTCCATGCACTAACCTTCAGGTCTGACTTGACCACTTTAGAGAGGCGCACTCAGTGTTGCGGAGCGCGCAGTCCCGCTGACAGCTTAGCCAATCACCCACAAAAGGGGCGGCCAGGGGACACTACCCAGCATGCAACGTTGAGGTGACCGAAGCGTGAATTTACGCTGGCCAAGGGTGACCTTCTTGAGGGGAAGAAGTTGCAGGATTAATTTTTAAGTGCTGCTAGCCTCTCCCTTGGTAGGTGGGATGTCTGTGCAATTGTGTCCAATTCAATACCCAAAATAGGTTATGGTCAAAACTGGACCCTCCGTTTTGTCCGCCACCAAAGGTACCCCAAGTTCCTCATGTCAAAGCCTCTAAAGTAGAATCGCAATCAGGGCTATTACTAATGATGGGGGAGAAGAGTTATCGAGGTAATGGGTCACCCCTTCAGAACCAGTTCTAAAGCGAAGAGCCCAGTCCAGAATTGCACTGAATGACTCAAAGTGCACAAGCTACTGAGCACCCTATCGGCATAGATTTGTCTATGGAATAAGCCCCCTCAAATCTAAAAACCTTGCCATAGAAATTCCTCAGGGTGAATTGGCAGGAGACGGAAAGTCAACTCAATGTCGCACTTTGCCAAGAGCGCGCCCCTGCTGAACCTGCGCATACACTTTATAGCCTGATCAAAGGAGGCATATTTCCCAGAACAAGGCTTCTGTGGTATTGCATCATTGACTGAGCCACCTCTAGGGTAGGGTAGGTTGTGGATCATAGGATACTCTTCTGGAGTCTATGGGGGGACAATGCCTAAAGGTGAAATGAGTAAAACCGCTATGGGTGGCTCCCTGAAGGGACCGGCCACCCTCCCGGCCAGAAATTTCTTTTAATTTCTTTTTTGCAATAGCTGGCATTTCCCAAACTGGTTTTTTTTTTTGGGGGGGGGGTTCCCTGAGTTAGGGGGTAATGAAACGAGGATCTTGAAGCCATAAGAGAAACTCTTTCCCAGGGTACTTTGCTGCCTCTATTTTAGGGTATTTATCGAGAAGGGTTCTAAGAAGTGAGAGCTTAACAGAAGAGAACATAACAGTTAAGGGCCAAATTCATACCAGTTTGTGGCTGTTCTTTTTGGCGGGTCTGTGAGCTTTTCAAGACCCCTGGTTGAAATGCCCCCTGCTGCCCAGAAAGGGCTGTTTACCTTTAAAACATGAAGACGCTGGGTGGTTACCTAGGCACTTCTCACATTCGTGCGCATACTTACAATTTGGCCCCTGGCACACACCCGTGTTGTACTCCCAGCAAACCTCATGGTGAGGGACTCGATTAGCTTCAAATTTTCCAACTTTCCTTTTTCCACATAGGGAGCCATATGCTCCATCCAGTAATTCTGGTGGCTCGGAACGCAGCAGGTGGTGGGCAGCAGGAAGCTTTTAAGAATCATCCTCGGTATCAGAAAGCTTACTTCTTTTGCTCTTCTTGGCCAAATGCTTCTTCTTACTTAGACTTCTTTCTCCCTTGCCCATCATTGGAGACTGGTGCTGTTCTGCAGCCGCTGACACTCCCTGTTGCTCCTGCGTCTCATCATCCGATGATGTTTTGGAGCCCCCTTCTATGCAAAGGCTGAGGTTGTGAATCCTGTAGAATACTGGGAAAGTCTGGGGTATACTGAGAGGCAGAAAGGTTATAATTGTAAGCATGAGCCCTACCTCCCGAGGATCTGTTATTGGAAACCCAGGGACACGTAGACTGTAATTATGTTTGAGGATGCATAAATGGATTGCTACCCGAATGTGGAACCCTAAATAAGGAGGCCAAAGTGCAAGGGAGCTCCTCACTATTTGGGAAGAGGCCGCAGTGACCATGGGCCTGAATTGTTGGTAAAAGGTTTCAAAAGCAGAGGAAACACTGACTAGGCCTGTGGGTTGCAGGGCACAGGAGGCTACCCTGACCCATCTTGGACACAGGACCCACTGTTGAATCATTGGCTGCTCTCAGCACTGCCGCGGTGGCCGCGGAGGTGCCGGGGCGGTCCACAACGTTAGGTGGCGTATCCGGGATGCATTCTTGGGTGAGCGCAAGAGGTGCCGCTGCCACCTGGTCTGCAGGCCTATAATGCCTATAAAATGTCTAAAAAGCATTGAAAAAAAACTGTGCCAAAGTCTGTGGGTTACTAGGCACTACGAAGGCCTGAGGCCCCTTTTGGTTCCCTTATGCCACCCCAGATATAGCTGCTTTTTGATGGTTCTCTTGAGCAGACATAGTTTGATACCCTTAATTAGCCTGGTTCAGTAAAATCAACGCCAACTAGCTTGGATTATATGCGTGAGCTGCGAGCAATATCACGGTAGTTCAGTATTGTCTGCACTGGTAAGTTTAAAGGACTTAAAGATGCCTAACTAATCTCCAACAAATTGTATTTAGCTGCAAACAATATCACCGTAGCTCAGTATTATCTGCACTGGATAGCAATCCAAAATACCAGCCCACACCTCAAAGCAATGTATTTAGAGGAATACTGAGTCTATAATAAACAGAAGAGAACCTTTGATAATGTAAGCAGCTATGCAGCAAGCTAGAGGTAGAATTATAAATTGTAACTTTCCATTATAAATTGTAACATTCCATAACTTCTCCCATGAAGCAAATTGTATATTATATCCCACATCTTTTGCCCAGTGTATCATTACAGATTTTACTTCCTCATCTTTTGTTTCCCATTCCAGCAACAATTTATACATTTTTGACAGAACTTTTTCATTATTTTCCAACAATTCTTTCTGCAATCTCAAAAATTCTTTACCAAAACTGACTCCTTTATCCAACCTAAAGATGTCATTTAGTTGATGATATTGGCACCAATCAGTTAACAGATGTCTTATGTCTTAAAACTTTTTTACTTTCAATTGATTTTCCTCCTCAGTTAACAACTCTCTATACGTTGCCCATTCTTTTCCCATATTTATTTTTTTAACTGACAACACTTCTAATGGTTGCAGGTAGGTAGCCTTGTTGGTCTGCCATAGTCGAAACAAAATTAAAAAATTCCTTCCAATAGCACCTTAGAGACCAACTAAGTTTGTTATTGGTATGAGCTTTCAAGAGCATGCACACTTCTTAGCCACCATGGGGTTTTATTCTCTAATAAATTCTTATATTTTTCCCAAACAGCATAAATTGAATTTTCTTTCTTTCTTTTCTTTCTTTTTTATTTTTTTATTTTTATTATAATTTTTTATTGTTAAAATAATTCAACATTAATACACATACAAACATACAAACATACATTTCATACAACATACCTACATACATACAACATACCTACAACATACCTACACTCAATCCCACAGATAATTCCCATCACCATCCACCACCCCTCACCCTTTGTGTTAGACTTCCAATCTACTCAATTGCAATTTCTTTCTACTTCTGTTACTTTCTTTCACACACCTTTAACCTAATTTCATATTTCTTTTTCTATTACACATTGTTATCCATCTTATTTAGTATTCCAATATTTGAAACGAAACTTGTTTATTCCAATAGGAGTTCTGATTTTTCGATATAGTTTTGCAAGTATCTTTTAAACACCTTCCAGTCCCTGTCTGCCTTCTCTTTTGAGATCCTTCCAATTTCTCCCATTGTTTTGGATATATTGTAGAACTCCAAAAATTTGGCAAGCCACTCTATCTTTGTTAGTACAGTACCACTTTTCCAATTTTTCGCAATCAATAGCCTTGCGGCTACTGTTGCGTATAAATATAAGGTCTTGTCTTCTTCCTTTAGGCTTCCTGGTACTATTCCCAATAAAAAACCTTCTGGTGTTTTCCTAAATGAATATCTGAACATTTTTTTCATTTCGTTATATACTGTTTCCCAAAATAGTAATAGTAGGAATAGTATTATTTTTGAAATGTGTGTTTTTTCTTTACAAGTCCTTTGAAAGGCAACAAAGTGAGCTGAGAGGAAGTTGCTGGGTGATAGAGGGAGAGGGGCTGCAGGAGTCAGCCCATAATCCCAGACCCAACTCCCCATGTCTTAACCATGATAAAGAGAGAGAACATTGCCAGAGTCTCTTTCTCCCTTTTAAGTTAGGTAGATGTTTGCTCTCTTAAGGCCTTCTGGATAAATTCATTTTTCACAAAGTGGATAAATTCATTTTTGGCTTCTACCATTAAACTCTGCTGGGGGAGGTGGAGAGGAACTTATGTGACTGAAATCTTCTCCATTCAAGGTACAAAAATTAAAGTCCATATTCATGCCAGCAATTGTCTGCAGTCTGAAGTGGTACAGCCCAGAACCAGGGTTGCTACCACGTTTGCTGTTTATCAGAACTAGAAGCTGGTATTTTCAGGCTGGCATGTTAAGTAACTGTTCTTAAACCTTATTAACCCTTATGTGTAAGATGAAGGTAATCAAACACAACTCTGTATGCAATGAAAGTATAATATGCGTGGAATACAATACAATTAATATTATGACTGAAAATCTTATTCTTTGGCGATCACACGTGCTGTTGTTGTTGTTGTTTATTGAGTTTATATACCGCCCTATACCCGGAGGTCTCTGGGCGGTTCACAGAAAACTTGCAGCCGAGTAAGATTGTCTTCCATGAATACAATCTTAACAGTGTGTCTGTAAGTGACTGTGGAGGCCAATTCTGGATCCACACATTCTTCCACATTGGGGACATAGGTGTGGGAGTGGGAGTGGGAGTTGCTCCCACTCCCACACCTATGTCCCATTGGGGACATAGATGTGGGAGTGGGAGTGGGAGTTGTTCACAGTGACAGTTTGCCAAACGTGCCTTCCACTTAGTATGTTTCTCCTTTTTGCCCTGAGTTTGTGCTTCTTCAAAGTCCAAGACACCTTTGGTAAAGGCTATTCCCCAGTTGGAGCGTTTGCAGGCCAGTGTTCCCTAGTTATCAGTGCTTATACTAAAATTTTAAAGATTTGCCTTGAGAGCATCTTTAAACCTCTTTTGTTGTCCACTGGTATTTCAATTTCCATTCTTGAGTTGAGAATAGAGTAGTTGCTTTGGCAGACGATAGGCATCCGAACTAAATGACCAGCCCAACAAAGTTGATGTTGAATAATTATTGCTTCAACATTGGTGATCTTTGCTTCTTCCAGTACTGGCATTAGTTCGCCTGTCTTCCCGAGTGATGTGTAAAATTTTTTGGATACACCATTGATGGAATCTTTTGAGGAATTGGAGATGGCATTTATAAGTGGTCCATGCTCCACAAGCATACAGTAAAGTTCGTAGTACAATAGTTTGTAAACAAGGATTTTGTGTTTTTTTAAAATAATATTTATTACTTTTAAAGCTTACAAAAAAGAAAAGGAAGAAAGAAGACAAAAGGAAAAAAAAAGAACAAAAAAGAGAAAAAACAATATAATACATAAACAATACAAAACACAACCTTAACACATTAAACTAACACAATAAACTAAACCAAACCAAACAAAAACAATTTAAAAACATACATCATACCTTTTCCATATTCTATCTTTCATTCCCTTGTATCATTGACCTCCTCTCACCTCCCTCTTTGTATTCCACTTCCATTAATTGTTTCAGCAATTCCTTTCCATCTTTCTCTATTTTCTATCATATAAATGTCTTAACATATTTTTAATCTTATTTCCATTAAAATTAGTATACTTATTTAAGCTTAACTCCTTATAGCATTTCAGCTAAAGCCATAAAATTTCCTTCCAACATTTTTCTATCACTCATTAATTTTACAATATTTCTATATATAGACTTTAAATTTCCAATCTTCTTCCACCATCTCCTCTCCCCAGTCTCGGACTCTACCAGCCACTTCCGTCAACTCCATACAGTCCATCAACCTGGAGATCTTATGTCCGAGGCTCTTAACTCTTTTCCACATCCCTTCTACCAGTCTTCTTCATATTCTTTGATGTTAAAGAGCAGATCTCGGGGAAACTCCAATCCAACGATACTTTTATTCCTTCTCGACAGGTTAGCCAGATTTCCATAATTAAAGCTAGGATCCATAAAGTATTTCCGGGCATGTTTCAAAATTCCTCCAAATCCAAAGGCCCCCAGAACTCCAATCTCCTCCTGACCCAAGTCCATATTCCAAAAGTCAGTTAATCCCTGCATAGAGGGATCTTTCCAACTTTCCTTTTCTAGTCCAGTCCAGGCTCCAACCTTCAAAATCTGACTTTTTCTAGTCTCAATCATAAAGGGCCTCAACTTGTAGTCCTCAATTTGCCTCTGTAAGGCTAAGGCTCCCCCTTGTGTTACTTTAGGTTCGACAACAGCAACTTTCTCCTCCTTTTCAGCAATTTGTCCTGTTGAAATAGATTCCTGTGCCAAATCCTGAATAATGTTTGTATTGGTGTTCACTTTTGGTTCCAAAATGTCAATTTTAGTAGTCATAGCATCCATCTTTTTATGAAGCTGTTCCAAAAAATGCAGTCCATAAGGCTTCTCCTGTCGACATTCTTGAATATCCAAGGTCAATCTCTAGTTCTCACAGTTCTTATCAAGCAGCTGGAGATTTCCCAGCTCCACTCTTGTAACAATTTCAAAAGCTCCCTCTAGAGGGGAACAGTCTCCACTTGTATCAATCTTTTCCAACACAGATCAAAAAGTAAAGATAGTTTCAGTTTTCAGATACTTCCCCTCCCTTTTAAACGCAGAAGCGGACAATGGAAACAATATATTTCTCTTATTTAACTGACTGTCAACATCCGTTCTCTTCGCTGTCAATGAACTCTCGCGAAACGTCAATCACTGGGAGCCCGTTCCCAGGTTCAGAGCAGTGGTAATTTAATTTTAATCACTCTCTCCTGCAGGATACACAGTCCAAAATTTCCCACCTCTTCTCCTGCTTCCAAGGGGGGTCTAATAATTTCAATCAATGGAAGTTTAATCCTTTACATAAGGCTTTCTGAGACCTTAACTTGTAAGCTCTTTGCTTCAGTCTATTTACAAAAGGGGAAGGCGGACTTCCTGTTTTGAACCTTCCCCGTTTGATGCCAAATTAAGATATTTAAAGATCCAATTTTCCGTTTTACTCACGGGTTGTTGTTTAAAATCCAATTGTCCACAAGAAAAAGTCAGCGCTCTCCGGCAACAGCAATGCGGCTTCACTCCGTGAAAGAAGCGGTCAATTCAAAGCACCGCGCCGCTCACCCCACGTCGCTCCGGATCCCCAAAACAGGATTTCCCCGCGAGTAGGGGAGGCGCAAAAGGTGCCAGCCGAATCCCAGGTTCACAAGCTTCTTCCGCCTGTGATTTCAATGGGTCTCTGCCTTCGCCGTGGCGGTTCAGACCCAACTTTCCACGGAGCAAGTTCCTCCCGATCGGAGGAGCTCCGCCATTGCCGGGGGCGCCAACCCGGAAGTCCTGTAAACAAGGATTTTTGTTTCCCTGCAAATGTCCCGGTCCTCAAAAACTCTGCGCTTCAGTTGGGAGAAAGTTGCACTCACAGAGCTCAGGTGATTCTGGATTATGACATCAGTGTTGGCCCTTGTGGAAAGACAACTGCCCAGGTAGGAAAAGTGATTGACACTTTCCAATGGTGCACCATTAAGTTGTGGTACACCATTAAATGTGCAGCACTTTGGTTTTTTGAATATTGAGCGATAGGCTAAGCTTTCTGTAAGCTTCTGTGAAGATATTTAAGGTGGTTGGGAGGTCATCCTCTGAGTGTGCACACACTAGATTGTCATCAGCATACTGAAGTTCTATGACGGAAGTTACGGTAACCCTACTGTTTGCTTTCAGCCTGCTCAGATTAAAGAGCTTTCCATCTGTTCAATATATTATTTCCACTCTGGAGGGGAGTTTCCCTTCGACAATGTGTAGGATCATGATGATGAAGATAATAGAATCATAGAATCATAGAGTTGGAAGAGACCACAAGGGCCATCGAGTCCAACCCCCTGCCAAGCAGGAAACACCATCAGAGCACTCCTGACATATGGTTGTCAAGCCTCTGCTTAAAGACCTCCAAAGAAGGAGACTCCACCACACTCCTTGGCAGCAAATTCCACTGTCGAACAGCTCTTACTGTCAGGAAGTTCTTCCTAATGTTTAGGTGGAATCTTCTTTCTTGTAGTTTGGAACCATTGCTCCGTGTCCGCTTCTCTGGAGCAGCAGAAAACAACCTTTCTCCCTCCTCTATGTGAGGGAGAGAATTGAGGTGATAATACATCCTTGTTTAATGCCTGATCCTACTGTTAATGGTTCATTTTGCGAGTCATTGTTATCATGGCGGAGCCGAAGAATGTTCACAAATTTATCTGGGCAGCCGATTTTCAGCAGGACAGTCCAGAAGGCAGTATAATTTACAGTATCGAAGGTCTTAGGTCAATAAATGCCATATACAGGGGTTGATTTTGCTCTCTGCACTTTTCTTGAGGCTGTTGAGCTGTGAAAATCATACCCACTGTCCCCCTAGAAGATCGAAAACCATTTTGGGATTCAGGAAGGGCATCCTCAGATATAGTTAAACTGTGAAGTTCGTGTTCATAATTGGTTCAGCTCCTGACTTGCATGGGCACTCAGATCCTAGTATAATGCATTAAATATATCTGGACCGACCTGAACAAGGCAGATGAAACAAAGACCTTACCTAGGTGTCTCGTTGGCTGGAATCCTCTGTGTACAGTTTTATCTACAAAATGTACTACATAGTTGAACTCTTGATCTCAGTTATATTGAATCTATTCACAAGACTGTATATATTTTTTCAAGTTCCTCGTGACTGTACTTATATGCTTTGTGCTGGTATTATTTTGAGTCTTATAAAATACACTGAAAGCTCAATACAATTTGTAATACTTTTATTGCATGCTTACAGAGTTGTGTTTGATTGGATTCTATTCACTGTATTCCTTCGTTGTTGGATACTAAAATGAAGGTAAAGCAGTTGTGAGGGGGTAGTATGGTAGTATGAGGGTAAAACTTAAAGCAATTTTTTGTACATTTTGCTTTCCTTGAGTTGAATATTAAGGTACACTTCTGAATCCATTGACTCAGTGTGGCTATTCATCACTTTGTAATACTGCTTGTTACTATTCAGTACTATTCTATGTGGGGCTGCCCTTGAGACTGACCCAGAAACTCCAGCGGGTGCAGAATGCTGCGGTGAGACTCCTTACTTGCCATTGGATCACATTCACTGGCGCCCGGTGGAGTACAGGATCAGGTTTAAGGTGCTGGTTTTAACCTTTAAAGCCCTATATGGCCTAGGACCCTCGTACCTATGGGACCGCCTCTCCTGGTATGTTCCACGAACGACCTTACGGTCTTCAAACAAAAACATCTTGGAGGTCCCGGGCCACAGGGAGGTTAGGCTGGCCTCAACCAGAGTCAGGGCTTTTCTGGCTGTGGCCCCGATCTGGTGTAACGCTCTTTCACAAGAGACTAGGGCCCTGCAGGACTTGAAATCTTTCCGCAGGGCCTGCAAGACAGAGCTGTTCCACCAGGCCTTTGGCCAGGGCACAGCCTGACCCCCACCTTTGGTAATCCTCACAGAACTCTAGCCCAATGGTTGCTATTAATTTGATTTTGAATTGATTTCAGAATGAATTGATTTTAGAATGCTGTGTTACTTTTATTGTTGTTAGCTGCTCTGAGCCCGGCTTCGGCTGGGGAGGGCGGGATATAAATAAAAATGTATTATTATTATTATATTGCTTGGGTCCAAAACTATTGAATTAACCTTATGAACTAGTTATGTTTACAAATTAGAACCAGCTGTTCTAGATGGCCTGGAATTTATTTATTTTTTTAAAAAGACCCCGCTCTTTAGTTAGATACTTGCCTTCATTATGATAAGCTGTATAACTGAAGGCGGAAATACTTGTAAAAGATCTTTAAATGTTTGCTATAAAAAAAGAAACCGTGTTTATCACTCCCTCTAGAACTTTAAGCAACTGATTAAGCAAATCAGTGGATTTGTGGCCCAAAGTATACAGGAACCAGTGAAAAGCCGAGACAAGTGCTGAATGTGTGCAGTGAAAACAAAATAAAAAAATTCCTTCCAGTAGCACCTTAAAGACCAACTGAGTTAGTTCTAGGTATGAGCTTTCGTGTGCATGCACACTTCTTCAGATACACTAGACCAACACGGCTACCTATCTGTAACTGTGTGCAGTGAGCATCTCAAGAAGTAGCAAGAGACATTCATTTCAGCTCTACATAGAAATGTGTGTGTGCAGTGCATTGCTGAGCAAAATATGACTTTATTTCTTGGTTTCTCTCCTGCATGTGTGTATGTGTGAGAGTGTGTGTTTCTGTGGTGTGTGAGTGTGTGTGGAGGGGGAAACAGCACATTCCTCATATAATAATATAGCATGCTAACTATTAGTTAATAGACACTTTGAAGCTTCAGAGGTTTCAGAAAAGTGCTGGGTCTCTGAACTATGTCTTCTGCATTCCACTTCTCAGACCACAGGTATGAATGTGGTGGTCAGAAAAGGACAGGAGCTGTGTGGAAGATGGGCTAAAAGGATGTTATTTCTCTCCTCCCAGTTATTTTTCTCATCCTTGACTATTCTGGAGACTTTAGGTTTGGATTCATTTGATTCTGGATAAGCATGCTAACCTAACTTGTGTGTGACAGAAATATGGACGGACAAGTTAGAAAGTGTTAACCTCTCCCAACGCCACCCCCAATTTCTGAGTGTTGCATCCTGCAAGTTGGGGAGGTATAATAAAGCCATTCTTCTCTCTAGGTGTTCTGTCTACCAGTCAGCCTTGGGGTCCTCTTGATGTACATATAGCCCACTGCTCAATATTCTTCCTCTCTGAGGTGATGTTGGGCTTCTCCCTCCTTACTGTTCTTTAAAATTTCAACATTAATGCTGAGGTTCCTAAGGGAACATTTCAGCAGTTTGTGGTTGTCATGACAACCATGGCCCTGACTCAGTTAATACTAGACCTGTCAGGACATGAGGTTTAGAAAAAGTCTCAGTGGCTCACTGTGGCCAATTTGCGCCACACTTTGCAGATTGAACTACAGATAAATTGTTGTGTCTGTGGATGTGCCTAAAATATCTGCTTGTCTTGTTGTGATGCATATCTTTCAGTTTGTTTAGCCTGAGAATATGGGCAGGAACTTTGAGGCCAGCCACATGTAAACTTGACCTTTCCTACTCTTGCTCACTAAAACTTTCAGGAAGGAATTGAGTAAATGTGTAGAGGGGGTGACAAATTTGAAACCACTGCTAAAAAGAACCCTCCTAAGATCCCTCTACCACCTGGACCAGTTTCCATCCTCTTTTGGGGGGGCAAGGCGCTTGAGTGGGTGGTGACCCACCTCTAGGTGGTTTGGATTATACAGATTATCTAGATGCATTTCAGTCAGACTTTAGGACTGAAATTGCTTTGGTAGAACTATGGTTGGAACTGGACAGGAGAACTGCATCCCTCTTCTGTCAGATCTCTTGGTGGCTTTTTATACCATTGACTATGGTATACACCTGCTGGATTGGATCCCTGGATGGCACAGTTCTGTGCTGGTTTTGGTCCTACCTGGTGAACAGGTTCCAGAAATGCTGCAATAGTCTAGATGTAGACTAAGAAACTGGGAGTTAATTCAGGCAAGACAGTCATGCTGTTGGTCAGGAGGTGGGTTTGTGGTGGGAAAGGAAAGTTGAAAAGCCTTAAGTGCATGTGGAACAATATGCATGGCCTTTTGAACATACATAACATATGCAGTTTAAGATCAACCTCCCTTTTTTCAAAATTTTATTAAAATTTTTCAAAATTTTATTAAAAGTGCTTTCTTTTTACAGCTTAATCCACACTATCCAGATGGTAGTAATGGGGAAAAGGCTTTGGTAAGTGCAACTGCTTCTTTAAATAAAATGTGGTGAAATGCTCCCTTACATAATCTGATCTAATTAGAAAGAAAGTGCCTGTGACATTTGGGTTGTAGAAACAAACTGTGTACAATATCGACAAAAAATATATGTTGATGTGACTTTTGCTTTCTATTTATTCATTTATTTTAAAACCTGGCAACAACTTTTCCTGACAAAAAGTTCTCCAAGCAACTGGCAATAATTATGGCTTTCCAAAATAAACAGACCAAACAAATTTTACAATGTGTCATGAGTTGGCTTAAAAACAAATGCCACAATATGCTTTAATTCTATTAATGTTTGTTTTTTAGTTATTGTTCCCCCATGTTTTTAGCTGCTCATATTTTATCAGTAAGCTGTCTTTAGACCCTGTCAGGGAAAAAGGTGGGATATAAATAAATATATAACAACAACATGACTCCAAAAATATATAGAGGGTGTTAGGAGTGGGGTGGGGTCTCCTTCTTTGGAGGTCTTTAAGCAGAGGCTTGACGACCATATGTCAGGAGTACTCTGATGGTGTTTCCTGCTTGGCAGGGGGTTGGACTCGATGGCCCTTGTGGTCTCTTCCAACTCTATGATTCTATGATTCTATGATTCTAGGCTGGTACAGTTCAAGAGGGAATTATGGACTTGGGAAGCCATGATAGCAGAGGTGCTAATCTGGATGTTGCTGGGCATCGTTCCATCACCTTTGACCATTGGCCATGCTGGCTGGTGCTGTTGATGTGAGAGACCCCCAAATAAGTGTGGTAATTATACTTTACACAGTTGTGCAGAAGTTGTTTTTCCAGTTCTCTTTTTCCCATAGAAAAACCACACATAGTTTAAAAATAACATATCACTTTACTTGCTGTGCTTGCTCTTGTCAGATTGAATATACAAGAGAGGCATGTAATACGTTACTAAAATATATTTACATGACTTTGTATCGGAGTGACTAGTATTTACAGACTGGCTTTTAGGAGGCAGCCTCATAACACAACACACTTTCTGCTCTCACAGTTAAAACTCTAAGTTGATAACTGAACTATACAGTATACAGTATATATGACACCACAAGATTATATACTACAGCGTTAACCCTTTGCATAGTTTTTGGGATGCACCATTTCCACAATAAGCCACAGGTTATCATCATTGCATTATAGAGAGGGCCCTACTTCTGATCTCAGTATAGACCTGGCACAAAAGAGAATCAAGAAAGTCTGAGACTTTTTTTTTTTTACCTTTTAAGGCTATGAATTATTTTCATTACCCTATAGCAGGGGTCAGCAACCTTTTTCAGAAGGGGGCCAGTCCACTGTCCCTCAGACCTTGTGGGGGGCCAGACTATATTTTGAAGAAAAAATAATGAATGAATTCCTATGCCCCACAAATAACCCAGAGATGCATTTAAAATAAAAGCACACACTGTGTTTAAATAAAAACACTGTGTTTAAGCTGGATACATATTATAGTTAATTAAAGTAAATAAGTTAACCTGAAAGAATGCATTTCCTGACCCACTTTGTTTCAAAAATTTCATTTTGTTTAATAAAACTTTTCTTGTCTGTTTGAGCATTTTCTGCCTGAGACTGTAATCACAAAGCTTTCCCTCACACAAGACACCCACATGATAGCCTGTGGTAAATTGTAAAACCTGGTGTAATTAGCATACAGAGAGAGGTGTGTGCTATATTTAATTGGGGGCAGTTAGTGGGGTGAGTCCACTGTTTGTGCAGACTTCAAAAGAGGAACGAGAGAGAGAGAGAGAGAGAGAGAGAGAGGAGAGAGAGAGAGAGCTAGAGAGAGGGGGGGGGGTTGGCCCCTAAAGCTCTGTTAATGCTGTATGGGATTGCTGGTTTTGTAAGCCGCTGCTAAAATTGTTTTAACACAGAGACACCAGATTATGCTTGATTTAGCAGATGTTTCTAGAACTCTGGTGGTTGTTAAATTTAATTTTAAGTTCAGTTAGTACTGCAGCTTAATGGTCTTCATGGAGGGAAATAACATTAGGACTGTAACTATGCTTTCAGAGGCAGCTTTTCCAAAGAATGAGCCTATAAAGTCTGGGGCACTCGTGCTTATGCAGAGAAACAGTGCAGGAATGTAGTGTTGCAGATTTCTGGTGGAGCAGAATAATCTTGAATGTCTCTCTAAGTTTAAAACAAAAGAGCAATGCATGTAGAAAAGTAGTAAGATGAGCCTTGGGGACTCTTCTAACCCTACGATTCTGTCATTCTAAGTAAGGAAAAATACTCGGTTAAAATTCTTCATCCAGACACGCTGTTTTTCTGTATGCAGGTAGCTTTGAGTTTATTTAAAAAAAACTTGGGAGAGAATTTGAGTTTAGAATCCTCCTCCAGGGCATATATACAGTCCCAAGAAAGGCTATACCACACCACATGATATTCATAGTCACAACACCTAGCTAGGACCTGTATTCACAGTAGTAGCTTCCTGGTTGAGCTTATGCCACATCTCAACAGCTAAATGAGTGTAGGACTGTTATGTACTAGAATAAGAGGCAGGTAGTGTCCTAGAATGCAACAACCTGATTGGCCTGCAGGAGCAGCCCAATCAGGCTCCAGGAGGGAAACATAATCAACCAATCAGACGGTACTCCTTGTGTAAATAATGTATGTAAAGCCTGAGGTTCGGGGGGGGGGGGATTTGCTCACTGTTCCTATGAGCTGAAATAAAGAACATGAAATTACTACTCAACTGAGTCTATTTCAAGGACTGATATAAATGGAGCACCTATCATGGACAAAGCTGTTTTGCAAAGTTGACTGCCCTTGTTGGTGGGGACAAAAAAACACAGCCTTTCCTGATGCTCGATGCCTCCTGTCTGTCCTTTGTCTTTTATCTTTGTACTCCTTTAAAGCAAGCGCTTTGATGCTGTACAGTGGTGCCTCGCAAGACAAAAAGAATCCGTTCCGCGAGTCTCTTCGTCTAGCGGTTTTTTCGGCTTGCAAAGCAAGCCCATTGACGGCTTAGCGGCTTAGCGCTATTAGCGGTTTAGTGGCTTTTAGCGGCTTTTAGCAGCTTATCGGCTTAGCGGATAAGCGGATAAGCGGCTTAGCGGCTTAGAAAAAGGGGGGGGGGAGGAAAAAACCCCCGCAGGAACTCGCAAGACATTTTCGTCTTGCGAAGCAAGCCCATAGGAAATTCGTTTTGCGAAGCACCTCCAAAATGGAAAACTCTTTCGTCTAGCGAGTTTTCCGTCTTGCGAGGCATTCGTCTTGCGGGGCACCACTGTATTCCTCTGCCAAACACCCAGCAGCCCTGACGGAACTCACATTGAGCAATAACATGTTCTGTCATAGGGACTTTTTGTTGGCCTCTGACCTATTTGTGTGAAAAGGCAGCTTGCATCCCAGCATCCTTGAGGCAGGTTGGTCCTTCTGTTTTGAATATGAGAAAAGAAGCTAGTAACCCTACAATTTCACTCTAGTAACCCTACCCGCTTCACCTTGCAAAGAAAAAATATATTATTCTTACAGAACTAACAATAGGATGCTGTGTAAACCAAAGTGTCCTTGTTCTTCATCAGCAGAGAGACAGCGAACTTCTCATTTCAAAGAAGAAACGACATGCTGGGGAAAAAATTATGTATACGCTGGTGTCTGTGCCACATGGAAATGATATTGCCTCTCTTTTTGAACTGGATGCTACTACCCTTCAGCGAGCTGACTGCCTGGTTCCAAGGTAGTGTTGCATGTGTATCTGTGGGCTTGCCAGCTGAAAAGTCAGCAGTTCAAATCTGCGTGGTGGGGTGAGCTTCTGTTGCTCTTTCCAACTTCTGCCAACCTAGCAGTTCAAAAGCACACCAGTGCAAGTAGATAAATCATGTTTCTGCGCACTTTGGCACTCATTACTATGTCCCATTGTGCCAGAAGTGGTTTAGTCCTGCTGGCCACATGACCTGGAAAGCTATCTGTGGACAAACATTGGTTCCCTTGGCCTGAAAAGGGGGATGAGTGCCGCAACCCCATAGTCGTCTTTGACTGGACTTAACCGTCCGGGGTGCTTTACATATGTGTGTGTGTGTGTGTGTGTGTACATGTACGTGTACGTGTACGTGTACCCAGTGCTTTTGGGGGGGGGGGAGGTTCCGGAACTCATGATGAAGTGTGGAGGAGGAGAGAGCCTGTGCCGGTCTATAATAAGGGGGCATTGCAGCAACCCAATTTCAGGAGAAAGGTCAGGTAGTGCTTGGGAGAGAGGCAGAGGTTGGATTCCATGTACCTGCTTAGCCGGTGTTTCCAGCCTCCCTCTCTCTCTGGGGGTGAATGATTATGTGTGTGAAGACTGCAAAGCCGTATGACCCTGCAGAGCAATAGTGCTTCCTAAGGGAGCATGCTAGGCTAGCCTTCCTCCACCTCCTCCCTTTACTTGCCTCTTTGTGATGGAGGTAGCTGGTGCTGGCTAGGAAATCAGGGGAAGAAGAGGGGTAGGCTAGTGCTCCACATTTCCTTCTTCCTTCCTCTTTTAATCTGAGCATAAAGCCTCCAACCACAGGTGGAGACCAGGGCTGGACCCATTGTCAGCTGATTCCTTCCCAGTGGATTTGAAAACAACATTTGATGCTCCAATGATTTTACATTTATTCCTTGAGAGCTGTTGTTTTACTTTGTTTAGAAATTCTTATGTGCGACTGAGACACCTGTGCACCAACACATGGGTCACCAGTACCAGTATCCCAATAGACAAAGACGAAGAAAGGCCTGTGATGTTAAAGGTAAATACCAACAGTCAACATAACTTAAGCAAAGAAAGCTGCTTTCTCACGTTAAATTTTGGTTGTTCTTCCCCTGCCAATATTACAGATTGGGACCTGCCAAACGAAAGAAGACAAGGAAGCATTTGCTATTGTGTCTGTTCCTCTGTCTGAGGTTAGAGATTTGGATTTTGCTAATGATGCCAACAAGGTTTTAGCATCCACAGTTAAAAAGTTGGAAAATGGCTCTGTAACTCAAAATGAAAGGAGGTCAGTGATCCTTCCTTACCTTTTGCCTCCCTCCCTGACCTAAAGATACCAAGCAAATGCTTACAGCTAATACAGGCTTTCACAAGAGACTACTAAACCAGATGTTGGAAATAATTGATCAGTTCAGCATTATTATGCTACAGCAGCTATGAGGCATCTGTGGCCCTCCAAGTGTTGCTGGAGTCATAAGATCACAGAATTATAGAGTTGGAAGGGACGCCAAGGGTCATCTAGTCTAACCCCTGCACTGCAGGAATCCTGCTTACAGCTGTCCCTGAGTGGGCTCCGACCACCAACCTTCTGGTTAACAGTCTGATGCATTAACCCATTGCAGCATAGGAGAATGCCATTACCTCCAGACCACAAGGCCCAATGGGCAGGAAAGAGAAGAGTTGCAACCCAACAATATATGGAGGGCCACAGATTCCCCATCCCTGTGCTCTTTCAGCCCTGGAGCCTATTTATGCTTTCAAAAATGTGTATATATTGAACACAAGGAGGATTAGGGAAAGTGTATCAACCCCATGCCCCACTTTCAGGCTCAACAGACTTCTGTGCATTGACTTCCTTATGTGCATACAATGTGTCAATTCTGTATTCCCTTGGCTTCTGATAGTGCAAGCATTGTGGAAAATTGTGTTTTTCTTAGGTGTGAAGGTCTGCAGATTTGTGGAGTCAGAGGATTGTATGTAATGCTGCAACAATGGGTTTCCTGTCCTCCCCTTGCATGTCCCCCAGATCTGCTCCAGAGAGCCTCTCAAACCTTAGAGCTGATTTTGAGGGTGTGTGGCTGGTGGGGTAGGGTTTGAGGGGACAGGAGAGGAAAAGGTAATTCTGCTATGTGCAAAAAAAAAAGTCTGCTGGTGAACCAGCATGCTAGAGACAACCCCATATATTTTTGTCAGTAATAATTATAACAAACAAAGAAATTGCCTGTCACAAGGGGGATGTTTGTGGAGGGTTGTGGTTATGTGAAAAATATCATTATTCATTATTATTTATATTATCTACATCATGATCCTTTTATATATAAAAGGCAGGTGTCTTGTCATCTGGGCAGCCCAGGACCTCTAGACACACTGCCCAAGCTTGTGCCCCAGGGAGGTCACTGCTAACACAACGGTTTGACTTCATCCCCAGAGGCACACTCCATTGTGTTATGAGACAGATGGATGCCAACAATCTATACCTATTTGAGTTATCTTGTGCTTCTGTAGCCCAAACCTCACTACTGCGGGACAAGAGAAAAGTATTAGCAAATCCCAAGTACAAAAAAACTGCATGGGGCAAAAAACTGGAACTGTGTGTGAGTAACCCTCAAAACAGTTCCATAATAATTGAACGGCATGGAAATTTGAAATGGGTGGGAGTCAGGAATAGAATAGTGTGGCTAGAACAAGGAGATTGGGACAACGCCCATACACCCATTAGAAAGAACCATTTCATTGTCTTGATAGGTCACTTCTTACATTATACAGAGAAGCTGTTTGCTGTTGTCGTTGGGGACTTAAGAGAAAGTTGCCCATAGATACCAATGAAGAAATGAAATAAGTTGATGTTACTGAGCCCCACTCCCACCCCCAGCATCCAGAAACCAATGGGAAAAATGGAGATAAAATATTTATCAAAACAGCCCAATGTGGACTGAACACGATGCAAGGGTGCAGAATGATGACTGACTGCTGGGAGTTTGGGGTGGCGGGAAAGGAAAGAGTGGTTGAAACCCTGAACAGAAACACTCCACACTGTAACATTTTGTTACAGAGCTACACTTGTTCACTGTATTGTACTTCTTCAAACAACATAGGTTTGTAACCAAGCTGTTGGAAGATCTCATTTTCTTTGTTGCTGATGTGCACAATAATGGCCAGGAAGTGTTGGATGTGATGGTCATTAAGCCCAACCGAGAGAGGCAAAAATTAATGAGGGAACAAAATATATTGGCACAGGTATGTAATTGATAGAAATATTTAATATGGAGCATATTCTTCAAAGATACAGTGGCCTTGTTTGCATATCGCTTCAAGGTGGGGGGGGGGGCGGACTGACCCCTTTAGTCAGTGTTTCCCAGACTTTTTAAACCCAATGTCCCCTTTTAGGTAATATAAAAATCTCTTCAAACCTGCCTCTCCTAATTATTTTATTTGCATTTTCAAAATGATTGAAATTAAATGATTGAATATTAATTATAAATAATATTTTGGGGCTTAATAATAAAAATCAATCAAAGTACTTATAACTTTTTAAAAAACAGTTATTCAAATTTCCTAAAAGCTGCACAAAATTATAAATTTCAAAAAAATGCTTTTATTATTATTAATATCAACATTGATTCTGCATGTTTGTCACAAGCTTTTGGATTCTGGGCACCGTGGAAGACAGAGTACATGTTGTTTCACTTTCAGCATCAGCCTGCTGCGCTGCTTTGTTTCAATATCTAAAAGAACAGAAAAACCATCTTCACAAAGGCATGTGGATGAAAATGTCACAATGATGTGCAGAGCCTGCTCTTCTGTTTTGGGATATACAGGGAAATATTTCAACCATTTTTTTCCTGAAGGGAATTGTTTGAAATCATCTTTGGCAGCTGAATCACACTTGCGTTCCAAAAAGTCCTTCTGGAGATGCTCTGACAAGGACTGAACATAAGTGATAAAATCGTTTTCACAGTGTGTTCTGCAATCAGCTCAGTTTCCACTGCCTGAATATTTTTTATTGTCTGCAGAATCAAGCTGCCAAGCAGTGAAGCTTTTTCAGAGGGTTTCTAGGTGGTCTGTTTCAGACTCAATGCAGGCATAAGATTGGCCTGGTCTGTAATCTGCAAAGCCTGACTAAGAGGTGGATGAGTTTGGTGAGCAAAGCCAGCAGGGATTAATAAATTGGTAGAATTCTCTGGATTGGCTCACTAAGTAGATCACTTATGCCTTTCATACTCAGCTGTAGTTCTCTCTTCAGCTCTCGTGTTTGTGGGGAAAATGGTGAATGTTGTTCTCATTCAAGAAAGCAAAAACAAATAGTTTTCGTTGGTGAAATATTTGGCAAGCATTGTGATCAAAAGTAAATGCAGGCCTGCTTGTCTGTGGAAACAAGAACCTTCTGTCTTTATATCCAGTATAATATGCCACCATTGACTAACTGGGACCCATGACCAGCTGTTATGTATTGGCTGCGCAGAAGGAACACAGGGTGTGAGATAGGCCTAAGCTACAAAAACAGGAGTACTTAAAGGGTATTTACAAGGATGCAAGTGTTACCTGCCCAAAGGTGAAGATGAAGTAGAGGAGGATCTGTCCCAAAAGAAGGTGTTTTAATATGGTTTGGGTAATTTACATACAGACACTGAGCTCATCTAATTTATATGCGTACCATCCCTGATATTATCTGTCATTTAAGTGCTTAATAAACACATGCACCCAACACATCCAGTTTTCTGTCCATTTTTCCAGCTGCACAGTTCCATCCCCACATAGCACACTGAAAAAAACCTCAGCCTTGGGGACTTCCGGTTTGGATCGCAAGCAGCAAGGGAGCGCGGTGAAGCCGCTGAAGGGCTTCTCCGAACTGCACGGGGGTTTTGTGGGGCAACGCAAAGGCACTGCGACCCCAAAATCTCAAGGGGGCCCCCCTTGAGGGAAGCGCAACCAGCAGCGTTGGAATGGTTCCAGAGTTCCTTCGGGTTTTTTCATTTTTTGGAAAGACTCGGGAGCGACGGGACTGAGAAACGCGAATTGGTAAGCTCTGCGGGCCCCGTGTGGCAATGTCTCTAGCTCTCACTGAAAAGGCGACAAATCTCCGTAATTTTAAGAACAGACGCCCTTGGTGCTGAGCGATCAATTTTGGAACTGAAAATTGAAAGATAGAAACTAAGGAGCGCTGGATGTTAATAGATTAAGATAAGGAGCCCGACCTGTATTTCGGATCTAAGATGGCGCTGGAACTAAAATCGTAAGAGCGAGACAAAGAAACTCTTACTCACCCGCTGTAGAAACGGAGAAGCGAAAGTCCTCGCTGGCAGTTATGCGAGGCAAGGGAAACAAATCAAGAAAAAAGTAGCTAAATAGAAAGAAAACTTTAGAGACTTTGTATCGCACTGGGTGAACACGAAAGAATAAGAGGAGGATTTAAAGGGCATGATGAAAGGACTTAACGGAGGCTTTAATTAGAAGCAGAAAAGCAAGAGAGGGAGAGGGGAGAGCAGAACAGAAGGAACGTACACAGACCGTAATGGTGCTGAATAAGTAAATGTCTCCCCCCCCCACCAGCTCTGACGGCGGACCTTAAAAAAAATCTTGGAATTTCGACCTCTTCCTTTTGATTTTCTGGACTTTGCCCTCCCTTACCCTTTACAAATAGCGGGAGGGGAATTTCGCGCAAGACCCGTGTCCATACGGCCCGCCAGTACTTGCCTCCTCTTTGTAGCAATCCAGCTGGACCTTATCTACCCTGCTGGTTCATAAAGGACTTAATTATATTTTTGGAAATAATCCGCGTGACGAAGGCTGTAGCATCTCTTGGACTTGACCTATTTCTGAGCGGAGTTTAAAAAAAAAGGGGGGGAAATAGAAGCCCCACCCACCCCCATTCGCTGGGTGAACAATAGACAATCCCGAACTCCTGAATCACCCCTCCTTGCATAGTTCTACGATCGGAAGGTTCCAGTAGGGAGGTGCAAAGTTAAGAAGCTGGAACTTAACTGGATTCCTTTCCCCCTCCACGGACTATTTTTGTACTATAGAGGAATCCTGTAAACTTACTACAGAGAAACCCTGAAAACTTTTGAACCTCCTGCTCCTTCTTCCCTTCCCCCTCCCCCCATTCTTCCGCTCCCCCCTCCCCTTTCTTAATCCTTACATTTTTGACAGGATCATTATCCAGATAGTTTCCCAAATACTGCCTATACCCCGCGGAAATGGATTAAGCCAAACAAGTGGCTGAAAATTGATTAAAAGAAGGAGAAATAAACTGCTTTAACTGGAAAACATAACAAACATAACAAACATAACAAAACTCGGACATTGAGTATATTTACAATTTTCTATCCCCACCTTTATTGTTTCGTCTTTTTCCCCTTTCCCCTTGCTTTTTTCTCTCCTCTTTTCTCTTTCTCCTCTTCCTTTTTTCTTCCTTTCTTTCTCTATTACAGTCTCCTCAATATCTAAGAGTAACAACTCCCCAAGTTGGCTGTATTGTACCACCATATCTCTAAATTGTTAACAAGTTGTGATCTTGCCTGATTATCGGAATTTAGATGGGTGGTAGATGAGATTGAAAGTATTTAATGAAGACCTGAAGGTGAAACTTCAGACTAGAAAATCTATAAAAAGGGAGTGCAAAAGAGTTTGACAGGTTAAGATAACACTTGTAAGGTGGGAGACATCTGATTGTTGATTTGGATAGGGCGGTTTCATTTTGAATTAGGTGGACAGACTAGGTATACTAACTGAAGGGTGGGAACACCTGACGGTGGAATTTGACAATAGTGTCCTAACCTGAATAAGGGAAGATCAGTGCATTTCCTTCTGAGATAATTAAAATTATTTAAGATTGTGCGCCCTCTAGGGGAGAGACATAAGAAATTAAATTTTGTCTAAAAATTAAGGATAAGGGGTGAGGGAGGGCGGAGACCGGGGAGATGGCGGGAAAGGACGGGAAAAAGCCAGTAGGAACACCATCAGAGAGGAAAACCTCGCGACAAGAGGAAATCAGAGATTTAGATGTATTATGGATGAAAATAAAGGAAGAATTTAAACAGAACGAAATCCATATGGGGAGAAAACTAGGAGAGATGCAGGAATCCATTGATAAGAAGATAGAGGGTGTGGTAGGGAAACTGTCAAACAAGATAAAAGAACTAACGATTCGATCAAAGTCCCTAGAAGACTCAAACAAAAAAATACAAAGAGAGATGAAAGATCAGAGAAAGGAGGCAGAGAAATTAAAGGAGAATTTTGGAGAACTGAGCAGGAGTCAAGACCAAGTTTTGGACAATTTAGCATTGATGGAAATGAAACAAAAACAGTTAAACTTAAAATTTAGAGGAGTAGGGGAAGAAATCAACGAGGATATCAAAGGAAAAATGACTAAAGAACTGGCGAGGTGGTTAGTCTTGAAGGAAGAGGAAGTTGCACAAACAATAGAAAATGCCTTTAGAATAAAAATAAGACCCAAACAAAATAAACTGAAAAAGGTCCCAGGAGATTGTTTAGTGATTTTCAAATCGATAGAGATGAGAAACATAATTTTAAGAGAAAGTTACCAGAAGAAACTTGTAATTGATGGAAGACCAATTATTATTTTTAAAGAAATACCAACCAGACTTCTACGCAAGAGAGAGGGATACAAACAGTTAGTAAATACATTAAAAAAGAATGGCATACAACATAGATGGGAATTCCCAGAAGGGATTTCCTTTTTCTACAAGGAAAAAAGATTTAAGATTACTGAAAGCCAGGAAGTCAGTAAATTCCTGCGTAGATACGAGAAAGACCTTAGGAGGATGGAGGAAAGATATGGAGGGAAGGGTGGTGCAGGACTGAGGGGGAGGAGGGAGGGCGAGAGAGGAGCGGAGGGAGAAGAGGGGGAGGAGGAGGAAGGGGGAGAAGCAGGGGAGGAAGAAGTGGGAGAGGAAGAAGAAGAAACAGAAAGCAAAACCACCCGAATCTAAATTGGTAAAAATCTAAATTGGTAAATTACTGGCTTATCAGTAGACAAAAGCAGTAATGAATCTTAAAATTTTAACATGGAATGTAAACGGTTTGAACGAAAAAACTAAAAGGAATAAAATTGTAAATGTTTTGAAAAAGAAAAAACTGGATGTAATCTGTATACAAGAGACTCACGTAGCCAAAAAGCATAAACATGTTTTGTTAAATAAGAATTTAGGAACAGAATTTATAAACTCCACGGTAGAGAAAAAAAAAGGAGTAGTAACATATGTCAATGAAAAATGGGAACCTGAACTGATCTACAAGGATGAAGAAGGAAGGATACTGGGGGTACAAATCAGCTTCCAGGGGGAAAAGATAAACGTGGTAAATATATATGCCCCAAACTCAAATAAACCAGAATTTTTAAAGAAAAGTTTTATCAGAATTAGAAAGTAATAGGACGATTTTATTGGGAGACTTCAATGCAGTGCCGATACCAGAAATTGATAGACAAACAGAAAAGAAAAAACGAAACCAAGGAAAGCTACCAAAATCATTTCAGGACCTGGAAGAAAACATGGATTTAATAGATATGTGGAGACACAAGCATCCAACAGAAAAGCAGTTTACTTTCTTCTCAGAGGTACATAAAAGTTGGGGCAGAATAGACCAAATTTGGACCTCGAGGGAACTTACCTTAAGAGCCATAAAATGTGAAATCCAACTGAGAACCCTCTCTGACCATAATTCAATAACATTGGAAATAAAAGGCGTATCGCAGGGGGGTTTTAGATGGAGGTTGAACGAATATTTATTAGATAGTGATGAGGTTATTGAAAAAGCCAAAGCTACCTTAAAAGATTACTTTGATCTGAACCTCAACGCAGGAAGAAATATAGAAGTAGTATGGGATGCCAGCAAGGCGGTTCTAAGAGGTTTCTTTATCCACCAAAATAACTACAAGAAGAAAATAAGACAGCAAAAGAAGGAAGAAATTCTCAGACAGCTAAGGGAGTCTGAGAAAAAATTAACAGAAAACCCGAAAGATGAACAAAGCATACAAACAATAAAAATATTACAAACACAATACTCGATATTAACAAACCAAGAAATCGAATGGAAAATTAAGCTAATGAAGCAAAAATATTTTGAATCGGCAAATAAAACGGGAAAATTATTAGCTTGGCAACTGAGAAGAAGACAAAAACAAAATGTGATAAATAAAATAAAGGTAGAGGAAGAATTGATAGAAGACCCAAAAAGAATACAAAAAAATTTTCTCAAATTTTATGAGGAGTTATATAAGAAAGGAGAAGAAGATCCAACCCAAATAGAAAAATATCTAGAGAATTGTAAAGGGAAGACCGTAACAGAAGAAGAAAGATTTCAACTAAATAAACCTATAAAAATAGAAGAAATCCAGAATGCGATAAAAAAAATGAAATTGGGAAAGGCACCGGGACCGGATGGTTTATCGGCTAAATACTATAAAGTTTTGGGAAATCAATTGTTACCAACGCTCTGTGATACTATGAACAATATTTTAGGAGGAGGAAAAATACCTGAGTCCTGGAGGGAGGCATATATAATATTAATCCCTAAACCAGACACGGATAAACTGAACATCAAGAACTATAGGCCGATATCTTTACTAAATAACGATTACAAAATCTATGCCGATATTATGGCGAACAGATTGAAAAAGTGTTTAATAAATCTAATCCACAAAGACCAGGCGGGATTCCTCCCAAACAGGTTCTTGAAAGACAATGTGAGACATATTATAAATATAATTGAATATTTGGAGTTTAATAATGATGTACCTGCGGCATTGATTTTTATAGATGCGGAAAAGGTGTTCGATAACGTCTCTTGGTTGTTCCTACTAAAATCCATGGAGAAGGCAGGGATAGAGGGCGAATTTATGAAAGGAATAGAGGCAATATACTCAGCGCAATCTGCTAAATTGGTAATAAACAACAATCTTACAAATACATTTAAAATCGAAAAAGGAACAAGGCAGGGATGCCCTCTCTCCCCGCTTTTATTTATCATGGTATTAGAAGTGTTAGTGAACAAAATAAGATTGATACCAGAGATCCAAGGGATTAAAGTAGGAACAAAGGAATACAAACTAAAAGCCTACGCAGACGACCTGATGTTATCCCTGGAAGAGCCGCAAGAAAGTATTAGCAAAGCGCTGGAGACACTAGAGGAATACGGCAAGCTATCCGGCTTTAAATTGAATAAATCAAAGACAAAAATGATGATAAAGAACCTGGGAAATGACGAAAGAGAAAAATTAGAGAGACAATATGGAATCAAGGTGGCTAAAAAATTAAAATATTTAGGAATATGGCTCACACCAAAAAATATAAATTTAATCCAAGACAACTATTCGACAACGTGGAAAGAAATTAAAAAAGACTTGGATGTTTGGAATAGAGTCAAACTCTCGTGGATGGGTAGGATGGAGGCAATAAAAATGAATGTACTTCCAAAAATGTTGTTCCTGTTCCCAAACATCCCCGTAATCAGAGGGCCTAAAATATTCAAAGATTGGCAGAAAACCCTTTCAAGATTCATATGGCAGGGGAGAAGGCCGAGGATCAGATTTAAATTACTTACGGACCGAAAGGAGAGAGGGGGTTTTGCAGTCCCAAACTTAAAACTATATTACGAGGCCGCCTGCTTATGTTGGGTTAAAGATTGGATAACCCTAGAGAATACTGACCTACTAGATCTGGAAGGGGCCGACAACAGGTTCGGCTGGCACGCCTACCTGTGGTCAAACAAAGAGAAGGTCCACAAAGGGTTCTCAAGTCATATCATTAGTGGTCCACTGTACGAAGTTTGGGGAAAAAACAAAAAACTGTTAGAATGGAGAACACCTTGGTGGCTGTCCCCAACAGATATCCTAATAATCAAAAAAATAAATATGGAAGAGCAAAGATTGACATATGAAGATTTATTGATAAGATCTGAAGACAGCTGGAAATTAAGACCGTATGAAGAGTTGAAAGGAAAATTAACAGGCTGGTTACAATATCATCAAATAAACGCAATATGGACAGAAGACAAAAAAATTGGAATGAATGAAAAGAAATCCAAATTCCAGATTGAAATAATTGAAAGCAAAACTAAGTTACTATCTAAAATGTATGATATTTTACTGGAATGGGATACAAAAGACGAAGAAATCAAGGAGGTTATGGTTAAATGGGCGATAGATCTGGGGCACAATATAGAATATGAAAAATGGTCAAAATTATGGAACGAGGGAATAAAATTCACGGCAAGCGTTGCAATTAGAGAAAACCTAGAGAAGATGATATATAGGTGGTATATTACACCAGAAAAACTAAGTAGGATGTATAAGACTGGAAATAAGGCCTGCTGGAAATGTAAAATAAAAGAAGGCAATTTTATACATATGTGGTGGGCATGTGAGGAAGTGAAAAAATTCTGGAATTTGATATATAATGAGTTAAAAAAAATATTTAGATACACATTCCCTAAAAAAACCAGAGGCCTTCCTACTAGGTATTATTGGAGAAGAAATTAGGAAAGAAGACAAAACTTTATTTCAATATTCGACAGCAGCGGCCAGAATGCTAATCGCACAAAACTGGAAAAGCACAAACATACCAACGGTGAGGGATTGGCAAACAAAATTATTTGAATTTGTCGAATTGGCAAAAATGACGCAAAGAATTAGAAATCAAAAAAATACAAAGTTAAATGATGATTGGAATAAATTCATGGTCTATATTGAAGGTAATTATAGAAACCTACCAACTATAGCAGGTCTGTTATAAAACTTTCGATGTATAAACTAATAACCAATACCAGCTGTAAAAAACGAAGTTTTTAAAATTAGAAACCCGAAATCAGCAGGGAAGGAAGTCAATCGGTGTATTTTAACTGTTATATGTATTAGTTTTTTTTTCTTTTTTGGTTTTAGGCACTTTTTCCTTCTTTGTTTTGTTTTTTCGTTTTATGAGTAGTTGTATTTTTTCTTTAACTGTTCTTTTTTGTGTGTATTGCAAATGAAACTTAATAAAAAGAATTAAAAAAAAAAAAACTCAGCCTTAAATCGAGGATAATCTGATATGTAATAGCAGTAGTGTATGGTATGTTCAAAGTTCTAAAAATTAGTGGAAATGAGTAGTATAATCAACATGTGAGTGATTAACCACACAGTGCATGACGAACTGCTGCGCTCTGTATATTGCATGTCACACCACTTAAGAGATAATGTTGAACTTCTTTGCACTCATGATGACATGCAGATCATGCTGCATGTGATCTTCTCATCCTCTGAACATAACATTTCAGACTTGTATACTTTCATGTTGTTAATCTTTTGGTTAGATCACACTTTTTTTAATGGAAACACTCACACATACCCTGAAATGTTCAGATGCCCCCCTTGTTGAGAAGTCAGTGTTCTAGATATTTCAGGACTCCATATTCCATCAGTCCCAGCCAGCATTGCCAAGGATCAGGGATGATGGGAGTTGTAGTCCAGCAACATTTGCAGGGCCACAGGTTCCTCAGCTCACTGCAAACCACTGTTACTTTTAAACCATAGTTAAGCTTATCAGGCAGCATGCTGGGGCACAGGGTGAAAATCGTGACCACTTTCCTTCTGTCTTGCTCTTGTAGCTGCTGCACTGCTGGGAGCTAAGCTACAATATTATTTGAAATAATTTAAACATGAGATGACCTGTTGGAGGATGAAGTGAACTCATAGTGAAAATTACATATAGAATGCCATGCAATTTTCATTGCTGAATTGATTCAACCTCAGTGGTGGGGCACATTTTATTTCCCCCTTGCCTCAAAATGCTTATATAATATATTGTTCACTGAATTCATCAAAATACCCTGTTTTTCTATCCCCACCATTAGTCATCACTTTGTTTTTGTATTTATGTGTCTCTATGTGTATACAAACAGATATTTGGGATCTTGAAAGCTCCATTTAAAGACAAAGCGGGAGAAGGAGCCATACTGAGACTTGAAGATCTGGGCGACCAGAGATATGCCCCATACAAATACATGCTGAGGCTTTGTTACAGAATCCTTCGGCATTCCCAGCAGGACTACAGGAAAAACCAGGTTTTTCTCTTGCCTTCTCATGTGGCTACATAATTGTATACAGTGGACTCCTTGGTTGTGCTTACAGATTCATTGAATCCAGTGGAATGACTGCTGCAGGAGAGTAATGCCAACTTGATTTTATGGAACCAAAATTTCACTTTCAGTGTGACTGTGGATTAATTCCATTACTTTAACCAAGTGCAGTATAGTAGCATGAGGTGCTGTTGAGTTGGAATCTCTATGCTATGATTGGCTCCACCTGGACTTAAACAGATGAAGGTGGGATTAATTCGCTGCTATCAACAGTCAGGCAGGGTGTTCCCAGGACATCCCCCTTAACCCATCTTGTTTGATAAACTGACTTGTTTTCTGATTTTTTAAAAAAGATTGGTGCCATTTATTGGTTGATTTGTTGACTGTGTGTGTAATTTTTGAACTGATATCATAGAATCATAGAATCATAGAGTTGGAAGAGACCACAAGGGCCATCGAGTCCAACCCCCCTGCCAAGCAGGAAACACCATCAGAGCACTCCTGACATATGGTTGTCAAGCCTCTGCTTAATGATATGGTTGATATGGTTGATATGGTTGACTTCTTATCGCTTTTATTGTTTTGCTGGTTTCTTTCCATGAGGGCTCCAGGGAGCTATGCATGGCATAATAGAATTATTTAAATAAATAAAAGCAAGGAAAGGAGCAGAGTGGGGAGGTGATCTGACCATAGACTAGCAGAGGTACTTGCACTCTTCCAGAATAGCGCCATGCCTGCTTTACCTACTGGTCTGCAGTGGACTAGTGGACCCCCATCTTGATGAATCACCTGGGAACAAAAGTCTGTGAGAAGGAATCTTCCTGTCATAAGGAATATTCTAGTACTGATTGGTACATGGAGTATCTAAGCATTTGTGGGTCATACTAGGGCAAACTTTACAAGGAGAGTCAAGTAAACATCAAAGCTAAAAGTTGGCTGATCAGACAAAAGTATGCTGGTCAGGTTTTTGGGGATGTGAAGAAGCAACTTTTATTATCATGCTGATTAGCAGCTGCACTAACTCTAAATTGTCTTCTGGGTACAGTTCAAGGTACTGATTTGGATGTGTAAATCTTGTAATAGCTTAGGTCATACATACCTCAGATACACCTTCTTGCTGGTCCTGTGAATCAGCAAGATAAGTATGTGAAGTGAGAGTGCCTTCTTCACTGTATGTCTAGGTGTCAATTTTGAACCAGTCTGGAATCCCAGCTATGAATCTATGGTGCCTCTGCAATACCTTGCCAGTCCAGTGGCAAGGCCACTGAATTCAAGAGAGGTGCCCTTTGTCAGGCCAGAAGGCTGGACCTTCAAGAGACTCTAGTTCTCCACAAAGGGGTGAAGCCTAGCAGAAGTGGAGGTAGAAGCTCAAAAGGCTCAAAAGTTCACTTCTGCAAGTTGCTCATCAGGTGCTCTCCATGTGATTTGCTTTGCTGCTTTGCTCCATAGGCTCTTCCATGGGACTAGAACAGCACATCAGCCAACATGGGCATCAGCCATGCTTGTTGGGATTGATGGGGGTTGTAGTCCAAAGCATCTGAAGGGCACCAAGTTGGGGACAGCTGTTACAGACCAACATTTTTGGTGGCTGCCTCACAGTTGTGGAGCAGCCCTTCTCTGAGCTCTGTGAAAGTCCAAACCTGAATCCAACTCCATAAGAGCAAAACTTTCCTCTTGGGATATCTTTAATATAATCAGACTTGGAAAAGATTTGATTGATTTGAGTATTTTTTTGTTGTTGACCTGTGTTTTAATGATTTTTAATGGCTTCTGTGCCTTGAGAAGGATCAAGATAGAAACAAAACTAAAATAGCTAAACACATATGGAGTATGCTTCTAGTAATCTAAAGAAAGGAACCATGGTCTCTCATCTACTTGCCTATCAAACTAAATATTGCTGGTCAAAAATGGGTTGTGGGTCATGTGTGGAACCTTCCATCTTTCAATCTGGTGACAGACTACCCTGGGATTTTCTTCCAGGAATACATTGCTAAGAACTTCTGCATCATGCAGTCTCAGATCGGCTATGATATATTGGCAGAAGACACAATCACAGCTTTGCTGCACAACAACAGGAAGCTACTAGAGAAACATATCACAGCTAAAGAAATAGAGACGTTTGTAAATTTACTCAGGAGGAATCGAGAGCCAAGGTTTGAATTAGCCCACACCATTTCTTTGCTTTCTTTTAAAAAATTGTACACTGATCATCTTTTTATCTGTGTATCTGTGATCATGAACCTGTGTCCAGGAACAAATGATAGATTACATAAACTTTGCACTATATGTAATTTAAATTTGCATTCAGTATTTTACGCATAGGGTACTATTGATAATCATTGTGTTGTTTCTTTTCAATAAATTCCTGCAGTGTGACCCATCCCATTTTCTTGTTAATCTCCCCCTCACCTCAAGGTTCTTGGACTACCTGTCAGACTTGTGTGTTTCCAACACAACTGCAATCCCAGTCACTCAGGAACTTATTTGCAAATATATGCTGAGCCCAGGAAATGCTGATATTCTCATTCAGACCAAGTAAGTTAGTTGACCTCTCAGTTTAATTATTTTAGATTGTCTCACACAGTTTTAAGAAGATCATTAGTAGTTATAGTGTAAACTGTTTGTTTTAAGGTTGGTCTCAGTGCAAATGGACAACCCCTTGGATTGCTCCACCCTCTCTGATGATCTGGACGAGGAAGAGGTTTGGCTGTACTGGATTGATAGCAACAAGGAACCTCATGGTAAAGCCATCAGGCATCTTGCCCAAGAAGCTAAGGAGGGCACCAAAGCTGATTTAGAAGTCCTCACTTATTACAGGTAAAGCAGCTTTCCAAAAAGGTGAATTATTTGTCCCACAGGACACAAGTTAATCCTTTCTGTTCCTTCTGTGTTCTCTGGATTCATCAGTGTCCTCAGAGTTCATTGCCTGAATTCAACATGCACTCCACAAATTTTGGAGGCCTGAGCTAAGCATTAATTCGGTAAGAATTTTCCCTTTGAGAAAAAATATACTGAACACACACCCATCTCCAGCATGGTTCCACCAGAAAGTGGGATAAACTTTGGAAAACAATGACTGAACAAAGCTGTGTTTATAAGGTACTGCAATTGTGTTTTGTGCAACGTGGTCCAAGGCTGAAAGCATACGCATTGCTGGGTATGGACTAAATTAATATTTTGGGTAAAAGACTACTATTGATCTGTGAAAGATACTTCACTGGGGGTCAGATGAATGGCATGGGAACACCCACTAGCATTGTTGAAACTACAAGAATGTGGATCTGATCAGTGCATGGCTAGGAGACTACAAAGAGCCCCATGTAAGATACTCTGCTAATAGAAGAATGTAAAGTTGTACCACCATCAAATTAAATCAAACTTGGTGTTGCTTCATTTCCCGGAGGGGAAATAACATCTGAACAAGCCCCGATATGTTTAATGTACAATCTGCAGTTCATTGATAGGTCTTCATTTAAACTAAAGTTGTTTCATTGAATTAAATTAAGACTGCAATTCTTGGCGCATTTACCAGGAAGAAAGCCCTCCCCACAACATACACACATTGGAGCAGGCTTCTGAGTAAAGTGCATAAGATTGACCGTATACTGTAAGTCAGCTGATTGATTTGTGGATTTTCAGCCTGTGTCCTTAACATTTTCATTAGGCATGGCTTATGGCAGGATACAAGGCTAGGTTGCAAAACTGCTATTAAATGTAAGAATTTCAATGTCGTTGAGGGATTTATTCAGAGCAGTGCTGTGTACACCATGCAGGGTTGGGCAATGTCAGCATTTCAACATCGTGATGTATCACCAGCCAAACATTGCAATATGAAATGGAGGGGATGCAACACACACAGCAAGTTAGGAGGGGGGAAGGATGAGCCCTGTCTCCCTGCTTTGCGTCACTCACTAGCCACCTTTCTCCTCGGGGCAGCTGATTTCCTAAGGAGCCAATTTCTCCGCCTCCTTCACCCCCCACCCCAGTTTCAAGGCTCCTTCACCGCATGCCCAGTTCTCCCTGCTATTTCCTTCACACAAACGCACTGATTTCAAGCCTCCTTCACCATATGACAGATTCTCCTTGCTCCTTCCTACACACACACACACAATTTCCCTCCTTCCTTCGCACATACCCCACGCCAGTTTCAAGGCTCCTTCACCGCATGCCCAGTTCTCCCTGCTCCTTCCTTCGCACATACACCAATGTCAAGCCTCCTTCACCCTGCACCCAATTCTCACTGCTTCTTCCTTCACACACACACACACACACACACACCGATTTCAAGCCTCCTTCACCTCATGCCCAATTGTCCCTGTTCTTCCTGCCCCCTCCCCAATCTCAGGCCCAGCTGGGGCCACTTGCTCCTGCTGCTGGGTGCTGGAGGCAGAGGACTCAGGAGCAGTGGTGGTTTCACTCATGGTATACCACCGGGTGAAGCTGCCATCGTTTCCTGGGTGATGTATTGATACATTGCCCAGGCCTAACACCATGTAATGTGGATTGTATTTTATAACTGAGTGAGAGTCTAACAGCCATAGTCCAGTAAAAGACTAGAAATGTGTTGGTTGAGTTTATGTAATATTCCTCAGATGTTTAGATTGGTACCTTAGCAACCAGGTTATTGAGTAACAAACACAGAAATAGAAATGACATTATTTTATTATCTTTTCTAAGGTACCAGTTGAACCTCTTTGCAAGAATGTGTCTGGATCGCCAGTATTTGGCTATAAACCAGATTTCCACACAGCTGTCGGTGGATCTGATCCTGCGCTGCATGTCAGATGAGAGCCTGCCTTACGACCTGCGAGCCTCCTTCTGCCGTCTCATGCTGCATATGCATGTGGATAGAGATCCTCAGGAGATAGTGGTGCCTGTGAAGTATGCCAGGCTATGGACTGAAATCCCTACCAAGATCACTATTTACGAGTGAGTTCTCTGTTGAAACCAACAAAATGGAACATTCACTGATTGGTGGCAGATTCATTTGTAGTCGTCATCATCATCATCATCATCATCATCATCATCATCATAGATGGCATAATGGACACAGTCCTAGTTGGTTTTAAGAGATGATTTGACAAATTCATGTAGGATAGGCTTCCTGGTTTGATAGCTAAATGGGACCTCCATGTTCAGAGGCAGTATACAGTCTTCTGAAGACAAATAAGACAAGCCATTGCCTGCTTCTGATCATATCAGAAGTGGCTTGCTTCTGTGGGGTGGGGCTATAATGCTAGCTTCCTGGCAGTGCCTCTTACTGGAAGGGAGAGGAACAAGGTGGTAGGGAGCTTGGCATGGTACAAGTGCATTGTCTAGAGCAGTGGATTAGCTCCACTGGTGCACCCGAACATGCCCCTCCCCATCTTGGCAGGAAGCTAATCTTGCAACTCTGCCTCACTGGGTGAGATACTTCTGCAGCACACAGAAGCACCTTGGCAGGCTACTCTGGTTTAAATAATTTTAATGGATCCTGGGTCTAAATGGATTCTGGTTCTGATGCAGCAGGGTTCTTCTTACGTTCTTATGAAGCAATTATTATTATAGTTATTTACTTCATATCCTGCTGTTTTCCCAGACCGGAACGTAAGGCAGTATACAATATTTCTTATCATCTCTGAGAATAAAAACCTGAGAATTTTCATGCAGCATGAAAGTGAAAAGGTTTCTGTCCTGGGTGGGTAACACAGTATAACATTTTAGTATTGACTTTTGTACCATGAAGATCCATAACAAGGGAAGGAGAAGAAGACACCAAACTGGGAGGGGTGGCTAACACCCCAGAGGACAGGATCACACTTCAAAACGACCTTGACAGATTAGAGAAATGGGCCAAAACAAACAAGATGAATTTTAACAGGGAGAAATGTAAAGTATTGCTCTTGGGCAAAAAAATGAGAGGCACAAATACAACGTGGGTGACACCTGGCTTGAGAGCAGTACATGTGAAAAGGATCTAGGAGTCTTGGTTGACCACAAACTTGACATGAGCCAACAGTGTGACGCGGCAGCTAAAAAAGCCAATGCAATTCTGGGCTGCATCAATAGGAGTATAGCATTTAGATCAAGGGAAGTAATAGTGCCACTGTATTCTGCTCTGGTCAGACCTCACCTGGAGTACTTTGTCCAGTTCTGGGCACCACAGTTCAAGAAGGACACTGACAAACTGGAACGTGTCCAGAGGAGGGCAACCAAAATGGTCAAAGGCCTGGAAACGATGCCTTATGAGGAACGGCTAAGGGAGCTGGGCATGTTTAGCCTGGAGAAGAGGAGGTTAAGGGGTGATATGATAGCCATGTTCAAATATATAAAAGGATGTCACATAGAGGAGGGAGAAAGGTTGTTTTCTGCTGCTCCAGAGAAGCGGACACGGAGCAATGGTTCCAAACTACAAGAAAGAAGATTCCACCTAAACATTAGGAAGAACTTCCTGACAGTAAGAGCTGTTCAACAGTGGAATTTGCTGCCAAGGAGTGTGGTGGAGTCTCCTTCTTTGGAGGTCTTTAAGCAGAGGCTTGACAACCATATGTCAGGAGTGCTCTGATGGTGTTTCCTGCTTGGCAGGGGGTTGGACTCGATGGCCCTTGTGGTCTCTTCCAACTCTATGATTCTATGATTCTATGATTCTAAGAAGAAGATCACCATCGTAATCATCTAGTGACTACCTGATCCTGAAGAAAGCTCTTTAAATTCATCTGCCACTCAAAAAATTACCAATACCACCCTTTTGTGGGGTATAGTTAACCCTAGGAAGAAGCTATTTGGCATAGCCTTATGCATTGCAACTGCTTCATATTAGAATTCATGTGCCTTAGAGTACCGTTGCTGACAAGCTCCAAGTTTTGCATGTAATCACTAATGCTCTGCTGTGAGTTGCTGCCTGGGGTTCCACGCTGTGTGTGCACATAAAACGGCAAGAAATGGGCATGACTAATACATGTTTATAAATGCATGCATTACGTTGGTGTCCAGAATAGGCTACAGGTTCCTGCTGTGTGTAGATATAAGCTTGGATTCTATATGTGAATCAAAAGAGCTTCCATTCATAGAAGGAGAGTTGTGCTCATGGAAGGGTCCTTATTTTGAGGTAGAGGTTTCTGTTGTTGTTTTGGAGGAGCCTTGTATATTTATATAACTTCAGAATGGAACTTTGAGTTTGTGGAGTAGATTTCTAGAGTATATCATCAGCCGCTTAACAGAATGTATAGTCCAGCTTAATTTTGTTTTATTTATTATTTATCCCACCTTTTAATATTGACTCTGGATGTCTTACAATAAAAACAAATTAATTAGTAATTAAAAGCAGTATAAAACTTACAAATAGTAATAATTAATGGTGAGGTCTATGCTGATTCTCATGATGCCAACTCCACTTTAACTTTCTTGGGGATTTGTGACAAGCTCTTGGGAGATGTCAACAACCCATCAAACATTTGTGCTTGTGAGGCACCAAAAATTATTTATTAAACCTTTACTCCCTCCTGCTGTTTCCCGCTTATTTAGCTTTTGCTCATGGTCTTGCTTTGTAGGTATGACTCTTTCACAGATTACTCACGAAATGACATGAAGAGGAAATTTGCTTTGACGATGGAATTTGTAGAGGAGTACTTGAAAGAAGTTGTGAACCAACCCTTTCCTTTTGGAGACAAACAGAAGAACAAGCTAACTTTTGAGGTATTTTTCTGTTATCCTTGCCGGTACTGAGTGCTTTTCAAATTTAAAAAAGAGCAAAGGGGAGCAGTGGCAGAATATTAGCTGATTTACCATCATTCTCTGCCTCCTACCTCACCATTGCACCTTCCACTTGAGGTCTTGCTGATTCTGAATTTACCAAACCAAGTATGGTGTGGGGAAGGTTATTAAGAATACCTAACAACCTGTAGGCAATGTTTGTTGAAATTTCTGAAGCTAGAGGGTGGGTTCAGTACGATTTTAATGGATAGAACAGTTGATCCTGTTAAGGCCCTAGTTTCACTATGGAATGGTGAGACTTGCAGAGCCATTGATATGATCTCTCCAGCACTGTGGGGTCCATTTTGCTGCTTGGTACACCTAAGAGGTGCAGTCAGTGAGGTGGCCTGGGAGAGGGTTGGTGCATGTGGCGTAAAACGTGCTTAGGAGTCAACCGAGCACATGCTTGGGCTCATAATTGGGCCTATCATGTGGCGGTGAGGGCAGCGAAGAGATCCTACTTTACTGCCTCCATTGCGTCCTTAGGGAGCTGTCCAGCAGAGCTGTTCTGTGTGGCTGTAGGATGGTTAATCTTGATGAAGGGGCAGATCTCTGGAGCACATGGTAACTAGCTGTCACTGGCTAAACACTCTGAGAATAAAGTTGCTGCTATTGTGACTAGGGTTGCCACCAGTTATGAAAAAATAAAATTGGCATTAATGTTTCCTCCTTTGTGCACTCACTCTAACTTGCTTGTCTCACACAGGCCAGCTTGCTAGACACCTTGGAGGTTTAGCCTGCCCTCCCAAGCTGGCTGATTGACACTCCAATCTGGCCAATAGAGCTTGCCAGTCAGCAGGCTCTTCTGGGTTGGGTTTGGTTGGGTTTCCAAGGGCTCTAAGACAATGTTTCACAAACTTGGGTCTCTAGCTGTTTTCAGACTACAATTCCCATCATCCCTGACCACTGGTCTTACTAGCTAGGGAGGATGGGAAGTGTAATCCAAAGACAGCTAGAGACCCAAGAAACACTGCCTAAGAGGACGGGTGAAACATTTCCTGGAGCAGCAACCTCAGCCACTTCAAAGCTAAGAATTTGTTGCTATCTTTTCTCCACTTTCTTATTTTTTTCTTTTTTAGCTGGGTTTCTACATTTATCTTACTTCTGATAGGCAGAAATTCAGCGGGTGGGGAGGATTTCCTTTCAGTATCATTGGAATGTTTGTAGTTACTGATAGCTTTCATTTGATCATTGTAATGGATTGCTTTGAAGGCATTTCTGCATCAGGTAAAGTAATTTTTAACCCCCAATCCCCCCAATTTGTCCATTATTGTCAGGGAAGAGTTAGAGTTAGAAGTTTCCAGTTTCCCAGAGGGAGAAAGCTTTCTCCAAGGGGGGGGGGGAAGGAGAGCAGTGAATCTAATAGAAGAGAGCAAGAGGAACAACAGGGAGGGACAGGATGTTCCCAGGAAAGGCAAGGGTTCAGTTCTAGCTCAGATTCGAAGGAGGGGAGATACAAGTCAGCTCTAGCCAGGAGGTTAGAAAAAAGAGTGGGAAAGCGAAGGGAAGGGCGCCTTCGCCATTTTGAGGGTGGCTGGTCACGGAGAAGCAGAGCTCAGAAGGTATCTGAAATAAGTGACTCTGAGGAAGAATAGTTAAAGATAGTTTAAAAGTTTGTTTGTTAATACACAATAAAAAGTTATAAAAGAACAGGAAGCGTTTGCGTGGTGATTGGAAGAGGACCACGGCCAGTCCTGACATTTATTTTGCATGACCTGTCTTGTATTTTGCCCAACCAAAGGTGGCAACCCTAATTATGACAGTAGCAGCTGAGGTGGCCTGAGGATGTGGACAGGATACTTGCACTTATGCTCATTGTTCATCCTGGCTTATTAAACCTGCTGGGGTGGACTGAATGGGGAGACTGAATGGGTCATGGGTGTGGTAAACACCTCCTTGTGCCTTGGGGTGATGTCTGCTGCACTTAAAGAGGCAGTGGTGTGTCCACTTCTCAAAAAGTCCATCCTAGACGCAACAAAGTGTAACAACTATAGATCCCCTTTCTTGGTAAAGGTGGTGGAGAAGGTTATTCCTGGAAGAGACTGATTATTTTAGATCCACTACAATCTGAGTTCAAACCTGGTTTTGGAACTGAATTGGCCTTGGTTGCCCTGATGAATGATCTTCATCATGAGAGGGACAGAGTGAGTGCGCCCCTGTTACTTCTGCTTGTTCACTCAGTGACTTTTGATATCATTGACCATGGTATCCTTCTGGACCGACTTAGTGATATGGGCATCAGAGGCACTGTATTACAGTGGTTCTATTTGTATCATCAAGGTTGTGTCCAGAAAGTATCACTGAGTGAGTGTTTCTCGGCCTGTTGACATTTGTGCTATTGGGTTTTCCAGGGCACTATTCTCTCCCCAGTGTTATTTAATATCTGTATAAATATGTTGTGTGTGATCATTAGTAGTTTGGGAATGAGGTGTCACCTGTATGCTTATTTATTGATTGATTATTAAAGTTATATACCACCCTTCAAAGCAGTATCTCATTTTATTACCTAATAAAATACAAGATAACATAAGTAATTAATTAAAACAAGGACAACAAAACAGTAGCCCCCCTTCCCACAGACACAGTTAAAAGGCTATAGTATATTAATCAGCCAAAGGTGTGCTGGTCCCGTGGGTTTCTGTGAGGCGTGGTCCGAGTCCAGTCCGAGATCGAGGGTGCAGTATTGAGGCCGTCCGTCAAAGCTGAAGCTAGGTCCAAGGCAGGGAGTCGGGTGAGGTCAGGAGATCGGGCAGGACAGGGTGCAGGCAGGAACTGGCTACCAACAACATTGCTCCCACAACTTGGGACTGGAGCTGGCTGGCTTTTATCTGCCCGAGGCATAGGGCGGCCCCAGTCCACAGGTGACTCGCCTCTCCTGGCCTGGAGGCGAGCACTCCTCCTGCGGGAACTTAGTTCCCTCTGCCTCTCTGCCCTGAGCCTCTGCAGCTCAGGAGAGGCTGGAGGGTTACCAGACCCAGAGGCAACCTCAGCCTCCCCTGATGGGGCTGAGAGTGGAGCACCTGCAGGCAATGGGTCCTCCATCACCTCAGGAGCCAGAGCAGACTCAGCTGGTGCCTGCACCTGAGGATCCAGCACAGGTGAGGACCCTTCAGGCTCAAGCCCCAGCCCCGGCTCAGCTGGTTCTGGAGGCGGGGGATCCTGTGCAGGCTGGGATTCCTCAGGTTCAGCATCTGAATCCGAATCCTAGGCCATCACAAAAGGCCTGGTTGAGAAGGAATCTTTTTGCCTGGCACCTAAAATGTATAATGAAGGTGCCAAGCGAACCTCCCTGGGGAGAGCATTCCAAAAAGGGGAGCCACTGCAGGAAAGGCCCGTTCTTGTGTTGCCACCCTCCAGATGTCATGTTGGAGCAGTCAGACAAATAAGGGCCTCAGATGATGAACACAGAGTCTGGGAAGATTTATATGGGGAGACGGTCCTTGAGGTATTGCTGTCCTGAGCTCTGCTTCTCCATAACATCTAATTCAGGAGAAAGCTGAATCAGGAAAGCTCTGGACTGGATGCAGTGGTGGACTGGATGAAGGGCAATAAACTGTGTTTGAATCCTGGGAAGACAGAGGCTCTTTTGGTGGGTGGTTCCCATGTTTGGAAAATTGGCAAGTTACCTGTTTTGGATGTGGTTGCACTCCCTCTGAAGGAGCAAGTGTGTAGTTTGGGGGTATTCCTATCTTTGTCACTTTGCCCAAGTTCCCTCTGTGGCAAGGAGTGCCTTTTACCAGTTTCATCTGGTTCACCAGCTATAGCTGTTCCTGGACAGGGATAGTGTCACCACCATGGTCCATGTGTTGGTAACCTCAGGGCTAGATTACTGTAATGTGCTCTATGTGGAGCTGCTCTTGGGTTTGGTTCAGTAGCTCCAGCTGGTGCAGAACGCTACAGCCAAGTTGTTGTTGGGAGCTTCTGATAGAGAACGTGTGATACCATTGTTAAAAAAACTGCACTGGCTAACCATTTGCCCCTGAGCCAGGTTCAAGGTTCTTGTATTGTTTACAAAGCCCTGAACAACTTGAGTCCAGGATACCTCAGAGATCACCTGAACCCTTATATTTCAGCTTGACCACTGAAATAATCTGCAAGAGCATTTTTGATCGTTCCATAAGTTTGTGAGACTAATTTGGCAACAAAGAGAGATCAAGCCTTTCTCCTAAATACTCTGCCAGTAGAGATTCAGTGGGTGCCTTTTTGCAGGTCCAGGTGTCCTGCTCCCCAGTCCCCAACCCAGATAACACCCCCACAATGATCTATTGATATTTGTTTTTAACTTCCTTACTTTAAACTTGTTTTTAACTTAACAATTTTATTAACCACTGTGATATTTTTTATACAGTTGGACATAAATGTTTTTATAAATAAAAATTAAATTTCCATTGTTTATAGGGGCAGGGCTCTAGTGTCCTGCATAGCTTCATATCTCTCCACATAACTGGAAGAAATAGAATAAATTATACCAAATAGCAAATCTATGCAAATATTGTTGAATTCACATAATTACTAATGATTGCAGCATGTCAGCTTTAATCACATCCAAATGCAGTTTAGATTAAAAACAACAATATAAGTGACTGACCTGCCGAGTGGCCACATCAGTTTTTTTCAGCTCCATCCTGCAGAAGTATGTTTGTATGTGTGGGTGTGACAAAATTTAAGTGCTGAGAAAGCAGCATATTTTTATTTTTCTGGTTCTTGTTTAAACCCATATCAGCTGATCGAATCTTCTGCAAGTGCCTTTTGGAGGTTATGAAAACTTTGGTAGGGTTTGGGGTGGTATCTTTGAACAAGGAAGGGTAGGAGAAGCCTGCTCCAGCATGGTGACAGGCAGGGACTAGGAATCCTGTCTACTCCTACTGCCCTTTCATAGACTGATTCTACCATCATATAATTTAGTGTAGGAAATAAATTTCAGGTCTGCATTTTTTATTTTATTTGATGGTATCAAACCTGGTCTGTTTTGAATAACATCTAGCCTCATCAGAAATGGATCTGTAATTTGTCTCTGCTGCAACACTGCTGGGAGCCCTTGTCTGCAACTTACAAGTGAAGAAGGTCATGGTGGTGAAGGGTTTCAGAATACCCTGCAGACACTGACTTTTAGACATTGAAATTGATGGGTATTTATTTGCCAGGGTATTCGTGGGAAGTCTCCTTACCACCTCCTTTTTCCTCAGTAAGGAGAGAAAACTGAAAGCCATTGGCTGGTGTACAGCTCTGTCAACAGTTCATAGTAGGAGAGAGGGCTCTACGCTGTTCTGGGTCAAATCCATAATTTGGATTGATTTCTGTTAATCTCCAGAAGATAACCACAAAATTTAGATTAGATCTGGAGGGCAGCCATGTGGGTCCATTCATCACTAGTTAAATGTTGGGACCTCTTTCTTTCTGTTGATATTCCTGACCTTCTCCCCCCCCCCTTCCTTTTCTTTAGGTGGTGCACCTGGCTCGCAATCTTATATACTTTGGTTTTTATAGCTTCAGTGAGCTACTCAGACTGACTAGAACATTACTGGCTATCCTTGATATTGTACAAATGCCTATGTCATCATACTTTGAAAGATTAAGCAAATTTCAAGATGGAGGTGAGTGTGTGTGTGGGGTGGTAATAGAAAATTATTTGCAACACATAATACATTACCTAGTAATACCTTGCATTCATTAAAGGTCCTGCTCTTTATTTTCCCCAATGGCTTTCTCTTTACCTTGAGGTGTGTTTCCCATAAAATACCGTATTTTTCGCTCTATAAGACGCACCAGACCACAAGATGCAGCTAGTTTTTGGAGGAGGAAAACAAGAAAAAAAATATTCTGAATCTCAGAAGCCAGAACAGCAAGAGGGATCGCTGCACAGTGAAAGCAGCAATCCCTCTTGCTGTACTGGCTTCTGGGATAGCTGCGCAGCCTGCATTCGCTCCATAAGACGCACACACATTTCCCCTTACTTTTTGGGAGGGAAAAAGTGAGTCTTATAGAGCAAAAAATACGGTAAATTGTATGCCATTCTGAGAACCCTGCTACTGAAGGACAGCTTATAAATTGTCTAAATTAAAGGAAATAAATACACCAAATAAAAATTGGCAGTATGTCTTCTTGTTTTGAAATATTTTAACCTTAAAGTTAGATACTTTGGGTCATGCAAATAATGACACATCTATTAATTCTAAAATTAGTAAGATGCACCTTAGATGAACATCCTTTAACTATAGTTTAGGATCTGTTGAAAATAATATTAATTAGGAAGATATATTCATGACTGACTGACCGGTTATTTTACTTTCACTGAGGGGGAACAGAAGCATTGTCAAAATCTTGATACCTGTAAGATTATTTAGCAGTAGTGGATGGTGTGATGGGACACTGTTGCTCACCTGGTCACACTGCTGCCACTTCCTGGAAGGTAGAGGGGATGGGGTGAGGCAGTGGCAAGGTCAGCACAACACAAACACTTCAGTGCTCTTGCCAGTGCATTTGAAAAGGTATTGAAAAGTTTCAAGGAAAAGGAACCTAAAGAAATAAGCCCCAAGCCGAAAACAGCCTGATAGAAACTCAGCATGTTCCATGGTCACAGAGTGCATAATTTTGTTTGGAGTGGAGGAATGGAAAAACAGGAATAGGGACAAGGATTGGAAAGGGATGATGTGGCTGGTTGGAATACTGAACAGGAACACTCCACACTGCAATACTTGGTTTCGGTTCCCACTTGTGTTGAATAATAATAGCGTTATGGGTTTAGCTTAACAAGGTGGTGAAATAAAGAAAACTGAAATTTGAGAAGGAATGGTGGATAAAATGACAGGATTTTAATGGGAAAATCAGAGTTGGAAGAGATCCAAAGGTCATCTAGTCCAACCCCCTGCAATGCAGGAATCTCAGCTAAAGCATCCATGACAGATGGCCATCCAGCCTCTGCTTCAAAACTTCCAAGGAAGGAGAGTCCACCACCTCTTGTGGGAGTCTGTTCCACTGCTGAGCAGCTCTTAGAGTCAGAAAGTTTTTCCAAATGTTTAGTTGGAGCAGGCCCCACTTGGGGCCTGCACTGGGACCCCCAATTTCAGTGATCACGGGTAGGAGGAGGAGTTACGCTACGACCAAACTATGTCATTACCAAGGAGGCAGGTTTAGTCATTGTCTGAAGACTATCGCTGTCTCCGTGTCTGGTCTTGACCGGATGGATACTGGAATCAGCAAGGGAGACCCACATGACACGAAGGTGCTGCTGTGTAATGCCAGGTCAATGATTCACAAGATCACTGCCATCCATGATTTTATTGGGGATGGAGGACTTGACCTGGCATGTGTAACAGAGACTCAGTTGGATGAAGCAGATGGGCCTGTTCTTGCCGCTGCTTGTCCACCAGGGTTCTCTTCTGCACAGCAACCCAGGTCATGTGGGTGGGTGGGTTGCAGTGATTTTTAGGAAGTCATTAGCTTGCACCAGGCATCCTATTGGTAAGACCCAGTTTTCTGAGTGCATGTTCTGGAAGTTGGGCAATAGGAACTTCCAGCACAGGCATGGCATTTATTAAACATTATCAATTGCTGACACATCCTTTAAAGCTGATTCAGCTTTAAAGCAACACTTCCCAAGCAGTGGGAATAAAACCTCAGCCAAGCAAAATCTGTAGATAGCTCACTTAGCTATCTTAAACGCCATGGTCCTCTGAAAGAACTTATCTAGAATGAACCAAAAAGAAATCCCATCTTCCCATAGACAATGAACTTCCCAAATTTAAACACCTGCTCCATTAATAACCCTTCTTTTAGAAAGCCAGCTCTTTTACCATGGCATGAAAAACCCTTTGAGCCAAAACTTGGACAAAGTCCAGACACCCCTGGAAGCTGAAATTGGCTATTACCTGCCAATCCACACCAGTTTCTGGGGATGAGATATGTTAAATAGTGGGTAGACATAGCAGACGATGCAGCGATTTCTCCAAAGCAGCTCTTTATTTGTAAGCTGGAACAGAACTGAACAGCAAACAGCTCAGCCGGCCTGCTTTTATAGGCAGCCGGCTGTCAACATTGTAGCAACAACAACCCAGGGTTTCCCACCTAAAGTAACTGACGTGGACCTGAGTGAAAACTATATCCACGATACCCCTGGGGGCCAGGGTGAGAACGTCAATACATAACACCCATCCGAAACTGAGATAAGGCATTAGTTACAATCATAGTGGTTCCATTACATACAGCAATACCCGTATTGGTTTCAGTAAAACACATAAGCATATTAATTGACCCTATTCACCATACAGCTTTAGATGTGCAGTTTGTCCAGTGAACATAGTCTTTTAAATGCGCTGGGCGCTTGAAAACCCTGCTGGATTGCCAAGGGCCAGTACCAGAGTCCTGGTGGCCTTCCGATTCTGGCGGCGACTGTGGTGCGGCCAAATGTGGCATTGAGCCTGTGTTCCCTGGCTCTGCTGTTGTCGAACGAACCACCGCGAGCGGACTCAGTGGACGGTCAGGCACGGCGGTGGTATGAGTCTCTGGAGAGCCAGGCAGACCCAACGAAATGGCTTGGTTCGGCTCCATGCCCTCAGTTTGTGAGGAAGATGTAGGTGGAGCCTCGCCTTCCATTAACAACTGCTCTGGAGCTGGGGCCACAGTTGGGGGCACAGCGGTAGTGTCCAAATCCCCAATCCTGCACCTTAGCTGGTCTATGTGCCGGCACCACAAGTGTCCGTCCTCGAGTGCCACCTGGTACGAATGGGGCCCTGTGACTCCCACTACCACAAAGTTCCAGGCAAAAACCTGATCCCCCGGAATAAAGGACCGTGGGGCGTTAGTATAGCCCGGGGGCTCGGCCTCACCAAAGTTTGGTGCAGCCGGTCAAGCGGTGACCTGAGGCGGCGGCCCATAAGCAGTTTGGCCGGGCTCTGCCCTGTGGCTGCATGAGGGGTGATGTGCTGCACAAGCAAGTATTCAGTGACCCGCTCGTGCCAGTCCCTCTGTTCCAGGGGCTCCAGTGTCTCTTTTGCTGATTGCACCATTCTTTCTGCCTGCCCGTTGCTGGCTGTGTGAAATGGTGCTGTTAGGGCATGGCGGATGCCCAGCCCCAAGAGGTACTTTTCAAAGGTGCCCGACGTGAACTGTGGTCCGTTGTCCGAGACGAGGACATCAGGACACCCATGAGTTGCAAACAGGCCCCGCAGCACCCGGATGACGTCTTCGGTAGCGGTGGAGGGCATCAGGGCCACCTCCAGCCATTTAGAGTAGGCGTCCACCACTACCATAAAGGTCCGGCCATGAAAGGGTCTGGCAAGATCGATGTGCACACTCGACCAGGCTGCCTTGGGTATCTCCCAGGTATTACCCTTAGCTGCTGGCAGTGCAGGTCTCGACTCTTGGCATGCTTGACAGGAGGCAACTCACAAAGTGATGGCATCGTCCATACAAGGGCACCAGATGTAACACCGAGCCAACGCCTTCATAAGGATGCGTTGGCGGAGTCTTTGGGGAACCACGGCTCGGCCTCCCCACAGTAAGTAGCCGCGATGAGCCGAGAGCTCGTGCTGTCTGGTTGCAAACAGCTGGACCTCTGGTGCGAAAGACCCTTCCAGCCACCCCCTGCATACCCAGTTGAATACACGTTTGATGGTGTGGTCCTGGGCAGATGTGGAGGCTACATCGGCGGCCGATACTAGTGCTGCTGGGTGGTCCTCAATTAGGAGGAGCGATGAAGCAGGAGCCGGGTCTTCCACAAGTGCTGGAAGAGGGCAATGACTGAGAGTGTTGGCATGGCCCATTGATTTTCCAGGGCGATGGACGAGCTGGTAGCTGTACACTGCCAGAAAGACAGTCCATAGCAGCATGCGTGGTGAGAGGACCAGTGGAGTTGGTTGATCACTGGCAAGGAGGCCCAGGAGCGGCTTGTGGTCAGTAATGAGGTCAAAGGTTCTCCCATAGAGGTATTCGTGGAACCTCTTTACTCCAGCCACATGTGCCAGTGCCTCCTTGTTGAGCTGCCTGTAGCGTATTTTTCGCCCTATAGGACGCACTTTTTCCCCTCCAAAAATGAAGGGGAAATGTGTGTGCGTCCTATGGGGCGAATGCAGGCTTTCGCTGAAGCCTGGAGAGCGAGAGGCGTTGGTGCGCACCGACACCTCTCGCTCTCCAGGCTCCAGGAAGCTATCCGCAAGCCTTGCGTGCCCGGGGGAACTCCCCCCGGGCGCAAGGCTTGCAGGCGGCAGCCTGCAGCGCGGAGCAAGGGGCGCCCTTTGGAGGACGCCCCGTGCTTCGCGCAGGTGTCCGCAAGCCTTGCGCGCCCGGGGCAACTCCCCCCGGTGCGCAGGGCTTGCCGGCGGCAGCCGGCAGCGCGGAGCACGGGGTGCCCTTTGGAGGATGCCCCGTGCTTCATGCAGGTGTCCACAGCCTGCCGCCCGGCGGGCGGGGTGCCCTGAAGCAGAGCACCCCGCACGCCGGACAGACACCCGCAGCGTGGAGAGCCCTGCAGGAGTTCCCCGCAGGGCTCTCCACGCTGCGGATAGCAGCCTGCCGCCCGGCGGGCGAGGCGCCCTGAAGCAGAGCGCCCCGCGCGCCGGACAGACATACGCAGTGTGGGGAGCTCTGCAGGAGTTCCCCGCAGGGCTCCCCACCCTGCGGATAGCAGCCTGCCGCCCGGCGGGTGGGGCGCCCTGAAGCAGAGCGCCCCACACGCCGGACAGACATCCGCAGTGTGGGGAGCCCTGCAGGAGTTCCCCGCAGGGCTCCCCACGCTGTGGATAGCAGCCTGCCACCTGGCGCGCGTGGCGCCCTGAAGCAGAGCGCCCTGCGCGCCGGACAGACATCGGCCAGCCCCACAAGCTCGGGGGACAGCGGGGAGGCGCAGCGCCACCATCCCACTGTTCCCTGACCTAGTTTTGGGGGGGAAATAAAGGAAAAAATTTTTTCCTTTATTTCCCCCCCCCAAAAAAAAGTAGGTGCGTCCTATGGGACAGAGCGTCCTATGGGACAAAAAATACGGTAATTCCGTTTGGCCAGAGACAGCGACCGGGAGAAGTAGGCAAGTGGTGCTTCTCTTCTGTCTGGAAACCGGTGACTGAGGACGGCGCCAATGCCAAAGGGCGAGGCGTTACAGGCCTGGCTTCACAGGCCTGGTACCAGCACACTGTCCGATGAGAGGAGGGCTTTGACTGCGTTGAAGCCTGCCGTTTCCCGATGACCCCAGGACCACGGTAGCTTTGTGCTGAGGAGGCGGTGTAGAGGCTCGGCTAGTGTTGCTTTGTGGGGCAGGAACATGTTGTAGAAGTTCAGCAGCCCCAGGAACGCCTGCAACTCCGCCTTGCTTTTTGGAATCAGGGCCTGCTGAATGGCTCGGATCTTGGATGCCGACCGGAGGAGTCGATAAGGTAGCCCAGGAACTCCACCTGCAGAACGGCGATCTGGCACTTTTCTTTTTTCACCTTGAGCCCAGCCTCCTGGAACCTGGTCAGCACAGCGCGGATGCGCTCAAACAGCTGCTGATTTGAGTCTGCGGATACCAAGACGTCATCAAAATATGGCACCACGCCTGGAAGCCCCTGCAGGAGACGGTCCATGAGGCTTTGAAAGATGCCAGGAGCCACATTCACCCTGAACTGCAAACTGAGGCACCGGAACGCCCCTTGGTGGGTGACGATCGTCTGGGCTTCAGTAGTGGTATCGTCGACAGGCAGTTGTTGATAGGCTTGGGCAAGGTCCAGTTTAGTGAAGACCCTGGGTGAGGACCCAGGGAATGCAGCAGGTGGTGAACAACTGGAACCGGTAAGCGTGCTGCTGAAGTGCCTTGTTGATGGTGCACTTGTAGTCAGCGCAGATTCTTACTGACCTGTCCTGCTTGACAGGCATGACGATGGGGGTTTCCCACTTGGCGTGGTCAACTGGCTCCAAAACTCCTTGGGCGATCAGCTTGTCAAGTTGTTCGTCCACCTTAGCCTTGAGAGCAAATGGGACCCGGCGTGGCTTTAGCTTAATGGGGGTGACTTGTGGATCTAGGCTGAAGGAGATGGGCGTACCTGTATATTGGCCCAAAGTGCCGTCGAAAACCTCAGCAAAGTCTTTGATTAGGCCATCAACCTCTGCATTGGAGATGCAGTTGATGCTGGTGACTTCCAGGCCGAGGGCATCAAACCAGTCTAGCCCTAGGAGGCTAGGCCACAGGTCTTTGACCACCACCAGTCGGAGCAGGCCTGAAAAATTCTTGAAAGCGACCCAGAACTGGCCAACACCTACCTTGGGGATGTCGTTTCCCTGGTAGTCTCTCAAATGTATGCGGTTTGGGTTGAGTTGCCTCTTGGACAGCTTGGGCATGAGTCTTTTGATGGTGCTCCAGGATATGACAGACAAGGCAGATCCATGTCACATGGAGCTCCTTCGATGAGCACAGTGGCATGTAGCTTGCAACGCGTAGGCGAGTCGGTTTGGCCAATCATGGTTTTGGATGGGCAGTGGCAGTTGGTGAAGGCGAAGCAGCTTCCCTTGGTGGACCAGGGGGAAGACTTGGACTTGCGAGATGGCGAAGGGGGGGTGTTAGATGGAGCCGATTGACAGACCTTAGCGATGTGGCCCTTCCTGGATCATCGCCGACAGATGGCAGCCGGCTGTCAACATTATAGCAACAACAACCCAGGGTTTCCCGCCTAAAGTAACTGACATGGACCTGAGTGAAAACTATATACACGATACTCTTGGTGGCCAGGGGTAGAACTTCAATACATAACAAGATAGATATCCTCTTACATTTCCCAGATAGGCACACAGACTGAAACTGCGGGAGAAGAACCTCCCCCCTTTCCTCCTGCCTATCGCTCATCCTGAGCTGATCTAGGCAGACCTGCATTCCAAGCAGGCAAAACAAATCACACAGACAACTCAGCACGAAGGGCTGTCTGCTTCTGAAGAGACAGATGCTCCAGATTCCATTTCCGATTCTTCAGGGGGTTTGGGGTTTATTTCAGGGTGTGGGGCAGGTGATTGGGTCAGAGCCGGGACAGAGACAGGGTCCAGAAGAGCTGGGCTGAGACAGGGCTGGGGCAGATTTAAGAGGCATGGGTTCAGAAAATAGGTTAGGGCAAAACCCTGGGTTGGGGGAGGTTATGGGGGGCAGGAAGGAGGAGGGGACTTCTCTTCCTCAACAGTCTGAATTCTGGGGACTACTGGCTAAATGGAACACATGGATGGGCAGAGAGTGGGGGTGGGGCACATTGCAAAAAAAATTAATTTGACAGATTCAACGTTACAATCATGCAAACCCATATTATACCTTCCTACCTCAGACTGGCAAAGCAGGTTTCATGGGTCAGCCCTATTAGCTTGACACACACGTCAGGAACGGCCTTCCTTCCCCTGCCGATTTAAAGCCAGCTGTTTTACAGATCCTAATTTCCTCCAGAACAGTTACAGCTCTTCAGACATTCACAGATTCACACTCTTTCACCATTCACATGACACCCCTATTAATATTCACCTTAACAAGCTGTTTTATAGAGCACAATCACAGGTCCTAACCAGAATGGATCTCCTTGGCATTCGTCCATGACTTCTCGAGGTCTGCCAGTGTGTGTGTGTGTGTGTGTGTATGTGTGTGTGTGTGTGTGTGTGTTATGGAGTCTCCTTTGGAGGTGCCTGAGGTGTGCCGATACTTCAAAAACCGTGCCCCAGTTTCTCACCAGAGTCGGTCAAAAGGCACAGCTTATAAACAGGGCAATATGACAGGTGAAATTAATGCCTTCTTAGCTCCACGTTCTGGCACCATATGATGGGTCTGCTTTCAAACCCTGAACCGTCTTTGTCACAGAGAATCAATTATTGGCAGAGACAGGGATATTCCAATGAACACCTTTAATCAGCTGAGCAAAGGTAGCGCAAGCATGCCCAACAAAGGAACTGGAAAATGCCGGCACAAGGAAGTCTAGAGTTTTAAAAACTTTTCTCCACCCTCCTCCCTCCTCAGTGGCCTCTTGGCTGTAAATAAAGACCAGGCTGGTTAATAGCCCTTGAGCACTAGACACAGGAAAAGTAACTCCTTAACACAGGCACCTCCTTTTGTTGCATTCCACAGCCAGAGCTGAAACAGCTTCTAAAGAAAAGACAGATTACCCCTTGATTGGCTATAAACTGCTGACACATTTCTTAGAATGAAACTCCTGACAGATTCTTCAGCAGGAAACAGAACAAAGACAGCATTAATTTAGCAAGCACAATTGTACAGAAGCGAAATGGCATTAGTTATGAATACAAACACCCACGCGCACACCCACACCCACACACACATAGAGAGAAAGAGAGAGAATAAGAACATATTTCTGAGACCCTACAGTAGCAGCAACAAATTCTTACCCCTTATCTTTTGAATTGATACATAAACCCATCATATTCTAGAAGAACTAGGGACTGGAACAGTCTGGTTAGGAAGCTAAAGAGGTCTTCAGTTAACTCAACTTGTAGACTCTGCAAGAACATTTGATAATGTAGATGTGCTTGGAGCATTGGGCTATTTTATTAATACATATATATTTAAATTTAATATCTTCTTTTTCAGTCAGAGAGGCAATTGCCCATCAGAGTGACAACTTTCTGTTTTTATATTTCATATACATAGGAAACAATGTTATGAGAACCATTCATGGTGTGGGAGAGATGATGACTCAAATGGTCCTCAGCAGAGGTTCTATTTTTCCTCTTTCTGTACCTGATGTAGCCCCAAGTGTCCACCCAAGCAAGCAAGCCAACATTGTAGAGAGTGAAGATGTCACTGTCATGGACACCAAATTAAAAATCATTGAGATTTTACAGGTAAAGACCTTTACTTCAAATTTTTAAAATGAAACAAAGCACCAACTATATATATTATGTACTGTAACATCAAGGCATGAGCATGAAGGCTTGTGGTTATGGTGACTCCAGTTTTTGAATTGTGGTGTGGGGTTTTGACTCCAGCACAAGGCCATCTCACCAACTAGTTAGTTTTCACTAGAGTTATGGCTACTCTGGCAACTTCAATTTCTCTCAGTTTCTCAGTTTTCCAATTTTAAATTCTGTTTTCCACATTTGTACATTTCTACATCAATTTGCGATTTCTTTGTTTATTTAAAATCCTCATGAAAAGTTTAATGTGCAGTTCTAATATACACATTTTTGTACGAAATTTTAACCAATATGCACATTTTGCAATCAATTTATCCCTATACACTATATTTTTGTTATTTTCCCAAAGGAGTTCATTTTATTGTACACATTTCCCTAAAATATGCATTTTTGTACACACTGGTTGAAGAACTGCAACAAAATTTTGAGAAGTGCGACTTTTGAAGGATAGCTGTGTCTCAGTGCACATTCTGGTGCAAGAAGTGTGAATTAGGTTTGTTGTTGTTTAGCCGTTTAGTCGTGTCCGACTCCATGGACCAGAGCACGCCAGGCACTTCTGTCTTCCACTGCCTCCCGCAGTTTGGTCAAACTCATGCTGGTAGCTTCGAAGACACTATCCAACCATCTCGTCCTCTGTCGTCCCCTTCTCCTTGTGCCCTCCATCTTTCCCAACATCAGGGTCTTTTCCAGGGAGTCTTCTCTTCTCATGAGGTGGCCAAAGTATTGGAGCCTCAGCTTCACTATCTGTCTTTCCAGTGAGCACTCAGGGCTGATTTCCTTAAGAATGGATAGGTTTGATCTTCTTGCAGTCCAAGGGACTCTCAAGAGTCTCCTCCAGCACCATAATTCAAAAGCATCAATTCTTCGGCGATCAGCCTTCTTTTTGGTCCAGCTCTCACTTCCATACATCACTACTGGGAAAACCATAGCTTTTACTATACGGACCTTTGTTGGCAAGGTGATGTCTCTACTTTTTAAGATGCTGTCTAGGTTTGACATTACTTTCCTCCCAAGAAGCAGGCTTCTCTTAGTTTTGTGGCTGCTGTCACCATCTGCAGTGATCATGGAGCCCAAGAAAGTAAAATCTCTCACTGCCTCCATTTCTTCCCCTTCTATTTGCCAGGAGATGATGGGCCCAGTGGCCATGATCTTCGTTTTTTTTTATGTTGAGCTTCACACCATATTTTGCGCTCTCCTCTTTCACCCTCATTAAAAGGTTCTTTAATTCCTCCTCACTTTCTGCCATCAGGGTTGTGTCATCTGCATATCTGAGATTGTTGATATTTCTTCCAGCAATCTTAATTCCGTCTTGGGATTCATCCAGCCCAGCCTTTCGCATGATGAATTCTGCATATAAGTTAAATAAGCAGGGAGACAAAATACAGCCTTGTCATACTCCTTTCCCAATTTTGAACCAATCAGTTGTTCCATATCCAGTTCTAACTGTAGCTTCTTGTCCCACATAGAGATTTCTTAGGAGACAGATGAGGTGATCAGGCACTCCCATTTCTTTAAGAACTTGCCATAGTTTGCTGTGGTCGACACAATCAAAGGCTTTTGCATAGTCAATGAAGCAGAAGTAGATGTCTTTCTGGAACTCTCTAGCTTTCTCCATAATCCAGCGCATGTTTGCAATTTGGTCTCTGGTTCCTCTGCTTCTTCTAGATCCAGCTTGCACTTCTGGGAGTTCTCAGTCCACATACTGCTTGAGCCTTCCTTGTAGAATTTTAAGCATAACCTTGCTAGCGTGTGAAATGACTGCAATTGTGCGGTAGTTGGAGCATTCTTTAGCACTGCCCTTTTTGGGGATTGGGATGTAGACTGATCTTCTCCAATCCTCTGGCCACTGCTGAGTTTTCCAAACTTGCTGGCATATTGAGTGTAGCACCTTAACAGCATCATCTTTTAAAATTTTAAATTGTTCAGCTGGAATACCATCACTTCCACTGGCCTTGTTATTAGCAGTGCATTTGACTTCACTCTCCAGGATGTCTGGCTCAAGGTCAGCAACCTGGGGTGTGCGAGACATCCATATCTTTCTGGTATAATTCCTCTGTGTATTCTTGCCACCTCTTCTTGATGTCTTCTGCTTCTGTTAGGTCCTTTCCACTTTTGTCCTTTATTATGGTAATCTTTGAACGAAATGTTCCTTTCATATCTCCAATTTTCTTGAACAGATCTCTAGTTCTTCCCATTCTGTTGTTTTCCTCTATTTCTTTGCATTGCTCGTTTAAGAAGGCCTTCTTGTCTCTCCTTGCTATTTTTTGGAAATCTGCATTCAATTTCCTGTATCTTTCTCTATCTCCCTCGCATTTTGCTTGCCTTCTCTCCCCCGCTATTTGTAAGGCCTCATTGGACAGCCACTTTGCTTTCTTGCATTTCCTTTTCATTGGGATGGTTTTCGTTGCTGCCTCCTGTATAATGTTATGAGCCTCCATCCATTGTTCTTCAGGCACTCTGTCCAGCAAATCTAAATCATTAAACCTGTTCGTCACTTCCACTGTGTATTATTCATAAGGGATTTGATTTAGATTGTATCTTACTGGCCCAGTGGTTTTTCCTACTTTCTTCAGATTAAGCTTGAATTTTGCTATAAGAAGCTGATGATCTGAGCCACAGTCATCTCCAGGTGTTGTTTTTGCTGACTGTATAGAGCTTCTCCATCTTTGGCTGCAGATAATATAATCAATCTGATTTCAATGCTGCCCATCTGGTGATGTCCACGTGTAGAGTCGTCTCTTGTGTTGTTGGAAAAGCGTGTTTGTGATGACCAGCTTGTTCTCTTGACAGAACTCTATTAGCCTTTGCCCTGCTTCGTTTTGCTCTCCAAGGCCAAACTTGCCAGTTGTTCCTTTTATCTCTTGATTCCCTACTTTAGCATTCCAATCCCCTATAATGAGAAGAACATCCTTCTTTGGTGTCACTTCTATAAGGTGTTGTAAGTCTTCATAGAATTGGTCAATTTCAGTTTCTTAAGCACCAGTAGTTGGTGCATAAACTTGGATTACTGTTATGTTAAAAGGTCTGCCTTGGATTCGTATCGGTTCTCATTAAAATGCAAGCAAAATCAAATTGCTCCCCTATTCAACACATGTGCCTGATTTATTTGCACTATAGAAGACAGTTTCTATTAACAGATCTGCTAACAGTAGTTTTCAAAAAACGTGTGATCTTTTGAAATATTGCATTTTATTACATACCTTTTAAGGCAACAATAATAACCTTGGTTTCACAAGCAAATCATCTTCAGATGCTTCAGAAAACTTGCACAGAGGTTCAGAAATGTGTTGTGTCAATCTCTTCCTTTGTAGTTTATTCTTAGCGTTCGGCTTGACTACAGAATATCGTACATGCTGTCAATTTACAAGAAGGAATTTGGAGAGAGCAGTGAAAATGTTGATAGTTCAGTGACATCTCCCCCTGACACACCAACTCTCACATCAGGTATTGTTATTAAAGTGGAATAATTCAACATAATGATGATTCCTTTCAATAAGTGTTGAAATAAAAGATGAGTGGGCATTCACCTACTAGTTTAGGCAAAATGTTCAGAAACTCTAATGTGGGGAAACTTTGGAGATAATGGCTGGACAATTCTGACAGTGCTTCAGACCTTACTCAATTTATGAGTTGTTTCCAACAAAAGTCTTGAATGACTTATAAAAAAAATAAATCCAGCTAACAGTGCAATGTTGAAGATCAATTTAATATAGATGAGACGGTGGTCAGATTGTAGCACAAATTCCTCCACACACATTTGCCTTAGACTTTGCCTCCAAACCAATAGCCCTGTGGAAAATTGATGGTCAAATGCCTGGCAGGAGAGAATCATCTTTGACTGACACACACACAAATGTCAATGTTGGCTCCAGGCAAGCCTCCCTGGGGAAAGTATTCCATAGATGGGAAGCTATGATAAGGTTACCAGATTTTTTTCAATGAATCCGGGGACACTTTTTAACTTCAGTAGGAATGACAGGATTTTGTCACGGGACTGATTTGTAAATCCGAGGACTGTCCCCGTGAAACAGGGACGTCTGGTAACCTTAAGCTATGACTGAAAAGACCCAGTCTCTTGTGGCTGTCCTACAGACTGCTGCCTCGCTTGCACATGTGGGAAAACTGCAAATCAGTTTGGGGACTCGCATGCCTGCTCTTTGACTCATGTTCTCCAATTGTACAGAGAATGTAATAGGTACTGCATTTATTTGATGGTGAAATCTCTCTGGCTCTGTAATGCAAAGTCAGATCACAGGATCAGGGACTTTATTTTCCAGTTTAGTTGTTACGTTCTAGGTATGATTTTTGGTGGAGGAGAAAGTGCCTGCTCCCTGTGTCCAGAGGTTGAGTATTGTTTGAACATGCATTCCAAGAAATGGATCGTACGTAGGTGTTCTGTTTTGTTCAGTAACTTGAAGTTTAGTTGCCCTATTTTTATTTATTGCTTCTTATTTGTGGGTTATGTGACCAAGCATAGGTGAGATGCTGTGGTCAAAAGGCTAGTGAGTGAGCTGCTGTCATCCTTGGACAATGTGTTAATAGTGTCCTTTGATTTCTTTTTTTGTGTCATACCAGTCACTGTTGGTTGTTCATTCCTAGGACAAAATAAGTAAGGGGGTGTAGTAATTTTTGTATTGCTAACTTTACCAAAATCTCATTTCATAGGAGTTGTTCCTAATATAGATGAAATTGCTGCTGAAGCAGAAACTATGTTTGCTGGCAGGTAAGCTCTAAAATGGCTCTATTCCTTCCATTTTTATACTTGGCCAACTTCGCCTCCCCCCCATCATCCTCCTGCTTTGTAATACTAACAAACACTTCCTGTTTACTCTTTTCCCTTTCTCCTGTTTGCTGATGTACTGCTACTTCAGTGGTAGAACTTTTAATTTGTAGAATGCTTTATAAACATTTTAATGATTCAGCCTTGAATCACAGTAGCTTCTATCTAGTAGACATAGACTGAATATTTGATTTTTAAAAAATGTTTTTTATTTGCTGGTTATATTATACTGCTTTGAGATATTCTAAGTTGACTAAATAAATAAATAGCTGTTGAAATGAGCCCAATGAACAATGTGTGAACTTCAGTATTCCAGAAATGCAAAACCTCTCATCATGGAATCTGGTCAGGCTACTTATATATTTTATGTGTTTGGTTTATGTGTTTTGTTTGTTATGGCTGTAATGTTTTTGATATATTGTGAGATGGCTTAGAAGAGGATACTCTGAAAAGCAACCTATAAATAATAAGATAAACCTCATTGTCAGAGCTATCTAGTGATCAAGCCATAGCTTTTCAGACACATAACTGAGTAGAGTTTTTCAATTTATAGTGCTTTTACAATTTTGCATCAAGTTCTTTACGCTTGCTAGTTTATGGTGGTTTTAAACTGATTTTATGCTGTTGGTCTTACTATTTTGCATTGTTTATAACTAGTTTTGTTGTGTGACGTGTGTGTGTGTGTGTGTATACACACACAATATCTCTTGTTACACTGAACTGGTTCGTACATAATGCTAAGCCAGACATGTTCCTAGAAAGGAGATTGTAGCCATATTGCTCTTCCTCTAGTCCTCCTGCTAAGCTATGGTTTGGCTGAGCTGTGACTCATGGTTTGTCTTGCACCAGGCAAATCATGAGCTGTAAACCCAAGAACAAACCTTGGTCACAGCTCCTAGGTTGCTACCCACTTGTGGTAAGTACAATTAGCTTTATTGTGCAGCTGAACCTGAGCTAGGGCTCCTGTTAGAAGTGTTTATTTTTTGGCAAATTTCCTTAAAATAGCTCAGAAATGTCATTTCCCCCCTGAGATTTTGCTAAAAAAAGCTCACCGCTCCACAAAACAACTTTTGTGTCCAGATTTTCACTTTTTGAAAATGGCAACCCTAGCATGAGCCTACTTTGTGCTCTCGTTCCTTCTGTCTTCTTCCACCAATAGTATATTCAGAACCATATTAAGTGTTAGGAGTCTAGTTTGAGAACACAGTAAACGTACGTACAGTGGTGCCTCGCAAGACGAAAAGAATCTGTTCCGCGAGTCTCTTCGTCTAGCGGTTTTTTCGTCTTGCGAAGCAAGCCCATTGACGGATTAGCGGCTATTAGCGGCTTTTAGCGGCTTTTAGCGGCTTATAGCGGCTTATTGGCTTAGCGGATAAGCAGATAAGCGGCTTAGCGGCTTAGAAAAAGGGGGGGAAAGGAAAAAAACCCGCAGGAACTTGCAAGACATTTTCGTCTTGCGAAGCAAGCCCATAGGAAATTCGTTTTGCGAAGCACCTCCAAAACGGAAAACTCTTTTGTCTAGCGAGTTTTCCGTCTTGCGAGGCATTCGGCTTGCGGGGCACCACTGTAATTAAAAAGGAGGATTTGTTGCAAAAACAAGCAGTTAGCTCCGGACTGCTCTAGCCAAGCATCTGGCATCATTACTTAAGTTGACCCTTCTGAAGAGTTCTTCCAGCATCGACAGTTTGAACCTGTGACCCCTACGTCTCTTGTTTTGTCGGTATGTGATGAGTACTCTTCTGAGTCAAACATGGCCTTGTGTCTCTCAAAGGCCCTTTGGGCCTCTTTTGTCTATCGGAACAGTCTCTTACCCCTTAAACAATCCATGAGGGGAGACATTAGTCTCATGTATCTGGATATAAACTTACAGTAGTAGTTCGTGAAACCCAGGAATCGTTGCAAGTCTTTCTTGGTTCTGGGTTCCTGCCACGTCACCACTGCCTTCACCTTGGCGGGATCCATGTGTACTCCCTCAGGGGTGATGCGATAGCTCAAGAACTCCACCTTGGTCACGTCGAACTAACCCTTTTCTAACTTGGCATACAACTGATTTTCTCTGAGCCGCTGCAGCACTTCTTCCATGTGTTTTACGCATTCTTCCAGGGTGTCTGAGTAAATCAAGAGATTTAGATAACACAACACTATAGAGTCCACCAGACCCCCCAACACATGATTGATGAACACCTGGAACATCGCAGTTCTGGATTGTAATCCAAACGGCATGACTAGGTACTCGAAACTGCTGTATCTTGTACAAAAGATGGCCTTCCACTCATCTCCCACTCTCACCCGTATCAGGTTGTAAGCTGCCCTTAAGTCGAGCTTTGTGAAGATCTTTGCTGATCTCAGCCTCTCCAGCAGATCCCCAGTGCGTGGCAGGGGATAGTGGTTGGGCACTGTCAGGAGTCTGTAATCATTGCAGAGCCTCAACTCTGAGGTGTCGTGTTTCTTCACGAAGAGCACAGGGGCGCTCCCAGGGGTCTTAGATGTGCTCAGGCTTTGGGTCCACGCTCGCCCCTGACAGGGATCCCTAGAGCTTCCTGTCTGCACACTGTTGCACCATGTGTGTTGCTGAGCCGCAAATAAAACACAGCCGCTCCTTCCAACGTTGTTCCCTTTCAGTTGGTGAAATTCCAGGAAAGTACCCTCATGGTGGCACCCAGTTGCATAGGGTCCTTCCCTTCCCTTCTTGGTCCTCTTGGGACCAGCAGCTCACATTCTCCACTGGCACATAGGTACTGGGGGTTAAAGGCCTTGCCTGACCTCGGCGTATCCTGGTGCGCTCCTGCAGTCTCAGGCCCAGCTGTAATGAAGCCTGCCCAACTGCTTGCAGTGTAGGCTATGGGGGCATCCAAGCCAGTTTACCCCAAATCTGCTCATTCATCCCTGCCTTATATAACGCGACCAGAGATTTCCCCTCCCATCCCAGTTGCGGGACGTACATATGAAACTCCGACCAATACTCCGCAACTGTCCTGTTTCCCTGCTTGAGGCTCATGAACTTCTGGGCGAGTGCCGCCTCCCGCATCAGATCTAAAAATATGCTGTCCATCGTTTTCACGAAGGCATCCAAGTTGGCAAGTACCACATCATTGCTTAACATGAGGGGGGTGTCAGGGAAGAGTTAGAAGTTTCCAGTTTATCAGAGGGAGAAAGCTTTCTCCAAGGAGGGAAGGAGAGCAGTGAATCTAATAGAAGAGAACAGGAGGAACAACAGGGAGGGACCGGCTGTTCCCAGGAAAGGGAAGGGTTAAGTTCTAGCTCAGATTCGGAGGAGGGGAGATACAAGCCAGCTATAGCCAGGAGGTTAGAAAAAAGAGCGGGAAAGCGAAGGAAAGGGCGCGTTCGACATTTTGAGAGTGGCTGGTCACGGAGAAGCAGAGCTCAGAAGGTATCTGAAAGAAGTGACTCAGGAAGAATAGTTAAGAACCGTTTATAAGATTGTTTTGTTAATAATCAATAAAAAGTTATAAAAGAACAAGAAGCGTTTGTGTGGTGAACTGAAGAGGACAACGACCAGGCCTGACAGGGGGTCACAATGTCGAGCCCTTCCCTCTAAGAGGCTAATGAGGAATGCCACCTTTTCTCTATCGTCTTGAAATTCTGCCCCTTGAAGGCTCAGGAAATAAAGGAAGGCTGTTTTGAAGGCCACGTACTCTGAGGGCTTTCCCGAAAATCACAGGGGGCGGGGCGGCACTAGGCTCTTGGACATCTGTCTTCCACATCTCATGTCAACTGTCTGCCCTGCTCCCCCACCACTCCTTCCGAGCTATTGATCTGTGCCTTCAATTCCAGATTATGTTGCCACAATACCTGATAAGGATCCGCAGGTTCTGGTCTCCTTCTGCCCCCCGCCCAGGGCAGCTGGGAGTTATTGTTGTCTTTCCATTATCAGCTTTTTCGTCTGCCGACCAATGCAAAGAATTGTTGAGAAGGGTCAATCTGCTAGGAGTCAATTAGCTCCGGACTGCTCTAGCCAAGCATCTGGCATCATTACTTAAGTTGACCCTTCTGAAGAGTTCTTCTGGCATCGACAGAAGATATTGAACCTGTGACCCTTATGTCTCTTGTTTTGTTTCCTGTCTATCAGCCATCCTATTCGTCTACGTCTCGGGCTCCTTGTGTCATCTGCCTCCCCTTCCTGTGACGAAAGGCTGTCTGTCTCGCTTTTCGCTCCTGTTTGTGCTTCCTGTGAGCTTTGGCTGTGTTCCAGCCAGCTCTCAGCTACTGCCTTATCAGCCTGCGGTTCAAGGTCAGGAAGAGGCGAAGCCTGCAGCTGTCGGCTCTTCTCTGCCTGAGTAAAATCCAAGCCTCTCTGTTCCTGGCTACTTTCTGCAGCTGGCTGCAAACCTTCGCTTGGAGATGGTGTATTCATTACATTAAGCTTATGAATACATGGGCTCTTCCTGATCCTGCTTTGGAAATTCCCCTTCATTCCCAAAATGACTTGCTATGTGGCCTTGGGAGGCTGGTGTACCAGGCTCATAGATTCAGTTGCACAGTTCTTTGGGTAGCTAAGGGGTCTCAAACCCTTGGTGAGTTAGGGACTTCCCCTGCATGTAAAGACAGGCTTTGGCGGACTGAGTGGATGAGACCAATAGTGAGTCCAATGGTCAAGAAGGCAGTTTCTGCACGTGCTGTAGTTCAGAGGGCTGGATGGGAATTGTCAGCTTGGGAAGGTAGCACATCATGAAGAAGGAAAACTGATCCTAACCCTCTGCTGCTGTCAGGGACTGGGCAGAGGAGGAATGGTGGAGACCGTCTCCCCATCCTGACCCCTCCAGGGAGGAGGAAGAGGATGACAGTTTAGATGTATAACCGTGGTTTGAAGGAGGTCACAGCTCAGAGGCAGATGAGGGGAACAGTTAGGAAATAATGGGAGAGGAAGAGGCAGGACCAGAACGGCAAATGACTGACACGGTCTTTAGAAAGCATTCCAGACCCCTCTCCCCACTCCCAGAACCTGGCAAGCCTTAAAAGTAGGAGAGCAACGAGCTCAAAGACATAAGACATAAGGCATGTAGCAGCCCCCTTAGAAGTGACAAATGAGGAGGTGGGAGAGATTGGGGGGGGGGTGGAGATTAACTCAGCACAACACCATTATCCAAGAGGCTGGGTTCTATAGCCTCTCTCTGTAATATTGAAATAAAAAAGCATGGTAATAAACTTTTTCTTGGTTTTATACTTTCCTGGCAACCAGCTGGGAGCTGCTGACATCCTCCTGACATCATCCTCATGGCATAGCCCTACACAAATCCAAAGTGAAGCCCCCAAGACAGTTGAATGGTGCCTTGTTCACCTCCTTCTGGGAGCTCCTACAGCCAAGCAAGTGCCAAACATCTCGCTCTGTTTTCCTTTGGACCACATCAGCAAGGCCGAGAGAGGCTCTTATTGTCTGGGTAGCCCATGACCCCCATACACACCCCAAGAGAGGTCACTTCGGTGCTGCTAACTAACACAGCAGTTTGATTTCACCCCTGGAGGCACACTCCATTGTCTCTCAGGACAGACAGATGCCAACAACAATTTATGTCAACTCCCTGTGTTGAGAGAAAGGAGTGAACAAGGCGCTGGGTTTTTATCCTTTTTACCAGGCCGAATGTTTTCACTTGGTTTTTTGTTTTTTTGTTTTTTGTGCAGAAAAGAAAAAAATGCAGTGCAGCTGGATGATGAAGGTGGCAGGACATTCCTGCGAGTCCTCATTCACCTTATTATGCATGACTACCCTCCTTTGCTTTCTGGAGCCCTGCAGCTGTTGTTTAAACACTTCAGCCAACGAGCAGAAGTTTTGCAAGCCTTTAAACAGGTAGAGCAACCAATTAAAGCTATTTCTTTACATATTTTTCAGTTGCTAGTGATGTATGTCGGTAAGTCTCCCTCCTATAGAATTTAGCCAGAACATTTATGCAGTGCCTGTGTCTGTGTTGATGGAAGACTTGAAGACTTGTCTGATGCTGCTTTTCAGGAGAGAGAACCCTCCCTGACCCACTTACTGCAGTGTTTTAACTGGGCTGTACCAGAGGCATACAGCGTGCAAAGTTTTTCCCTCTTCCAAGCTTGTACAAGTAACACATAGGAAAGAAGATTCTTTTTTGGTGTTTGACAGTTGCTGCATAATGACCTTCTACCTTCCATTAAAATGGTGCTATGCTTATTAGCTGCAGTTCTCTGTTAAGTGACAGCTGAGTGGTTGGCATGTTTTGTGGCAGGAAAAGGACCTAATTGGGAAATTAATGAACTTGCTCCAGCAAAAGATGGGATATGATTATTCAGGAGTAAGAGATACCCAAGGCTGTGTGTGCCAGGATGCTATGTAAATGCAGAAAAGCATCAGAAAAATAATGAATGACCTGCAGTGTTCACCTACCTAAAAAAACTCAGATTGTTTTTTAAAGCAACTTTCTTGCCTTTCTATTTGCAAAGATTGTTCTTTAAAATGTGGGACAAAGCTTGAGGAAATTTCACATAACAATTTCAAACAGTAGTAAGAGGCTTCATTACCTTGTATAGGTTATTTCTCCATCCAAATTTAGCAAAAAAGAGAATTGGTTTTTCATAGCAAAAAACTGCAGAATAGATTCTGCAAAATAAGAGCAACAATACAAGTGTTATTTATCTGCATAATTTAGGCCAATTGAAGACATGGCATCTGATGTGATAGGAATACAGGAGGCTGCTTTCACTGAGTCAGCCCATTGGTTCAGCTGGCTTGGTATTGCCTATTCTGAGCCAGTGGGGTTCTCCTGGATTTCAGACAGGGAACATTCCCAGCCCTGCCTGGATACAGTAAGGGTTGAACTTGGGATGTTCTGCATGCATGTCAGATGCTCTACCACTAAGTTACAGTCTTTTCCCAATGTCATAGTATTTAACTTACCCTGGTGCAGAATTTTTCTTAAAATCTAATTAATGAAGTCATCCATAAATTATGTAACAGAATTCTGAATCTGCATTGTTGGGAAGAAATGGGCACCAACCTGCAAAGGTGTAGCTAGCTGAGATTTCTGTTCGTTCGCATGTTTATATAGAAAAACATGCAAAACCTTAAATAGCAAGAGCCCTCTGCAGTAGAGGAATATTTACTGATGTTAGGTATTATCTTTTTGTACTGCTTTATACGAGCCTTGTCATAGTGTTTATAGAGTTAATGTAGGGAAAACTGACAACTTCAGTTTCATTCAATGTCTTCATTAATAATGTTTGCAAGCATGCAGCCTTGTAACCAATTTTACAGATGTTGATAAATTGAGAAATCATAATGAAAACCTTTTAAAGAAAGATGTTCTAGACATCTTGTCAGAAAATGAACAAATTGTACCGGTAAGTCATTTTAGGAACCCCCCCATATTATTGCATTATGAAGGAAATAATCCCTGATGTTCAAAAAGGGATCTGGATCTTATTTAAATCCTTAAATAAGAGACACGGGGGAATGATTAATGGACTTCAGTGTCTGTACACTAATGCGCAAAGCATGGGAAATAAACAAGATGAGCTTGAGCTCTTGGTACAGCAAACTAAATATGACATAATAGGCATCACTGAAACCTGATGGGATAAGTTCCACGACTGGAATGTAATAATGGAGGGATACAATCTATTTCAGAGAAACAGACCAGACAAGAAAGGAGGAGGAGTGGCGTTATATGTCAGGGATGTGTATACCTGTGAAGAGATCCAAGATTTAGAACCTCAAAGCCAAAGTGAGAGCATTTGGGTCAAAATTAAGGGAGAGAGGAATAACAGGGACCTCACTGTGGGAGTTTACTATAGATCCCCAAGCCAAACGGAGGACATAGATGATGCCTTCCTGGAACAGATGGCCAAGCATGCAAAAGGAAGGGAGATAGTAGTAATGGGGGACTTCAATTACCCGGATATTTGCTGGATGTCAAACTCAGCCAAGAGCATAAGGTCAAACAGATTCCTCACTGGCCTTACAGACAACTTCATTGTCCAGAAAGTGGGAGAAGCAACAAGAGGAACAGCCATTTTAGATCTGGTCCTAACCAAGGTTGATGACCTGGTTAGTGGGGTAGAAGTGGAAGGATCATTAGGCGCGAGTGATCATGCTCTTCTGAAGTTTACTATACAGCGGAAAGGAGCAGCCAAGCATACTAGGACTCAATTTTTTGACTTTAAGAAAGCCGACTTCATAAAACTTACGGAAGTGCTGGGTGAGATCCCCTGGACAGTAATACTAAAAGGAAAGGGAGTTCATGATGGCTGGGAGTTTGTTAAGAGGGAGATAGTAAAAGCACAACTTCAGGCAATACCAATGAGACGGAAACATGGAAGGTGCCTAAAGAAGCCAGGGTGGCTAGCTAAAGAACTTTTAACTGAGTTAAGATTAAAAAAGGATGTGTACAAAAAATGGAAAAGGGGGGAAACCACCAAAGAGGAATTCAAACAAATAGCCAGCACGTGTAGACACAAAGTCAGAAAAGCTAAAGCACAGAATGAACTCAGGCTTGCTAGAGAGGTTAAAAGCAACAAAAAAGGCTTTGATGGGTATGTTCGTAGCAAAAGGAAGAAGAAAGAAACAGTGGGGTCACTCAGAGGAGAAGATGGTGAAATGCAAACAGGGGACACAGAAAGGGCTGAACTCCTCAATGCCTTCTTTGCCTCAGTCTTCTCCGATAAAGAAAACAATGCCCGACCTGAAGAATTTGGAGCAAATGATTCAGCAGAGGAAACACAGCCCAGAATAACAAAGGAGATAGTACAAGAATACTTGGCTAGTTTAGATGTATTCAAGTCTCCAGGGCCAGATGAACTGCATCCAAGAGTATTAAAAGAACTGGCAGATGTGATCTCAGAACCATTGGCAGTATCTTTGAGAATTCCTGGAGAACAGGCAAAGTCCCGGCAGACTGGAGGAGGGCAAATGTTGTCCCTATTTTCAAAAAGGGGAAAAGAGAGGACCCAAATAATTACCGCCCAGTCAGTCGGACATCAATACCAGGGAAGATTCTGGACCAGATCATTAAGCAAACAGTCTGTGAGCACCTAGAAAGGAATGCTGTGATCACCAATAGTCAGCATGGATTTCTGAAAAATAAGTCATGTCAGACTAACCTGATCTCGTTTTTTGACAGAATTACAAGCCTGGTAGTTGAAGGGAACGCAGTGGATGTAGCCTACTTTGATTTCAGCAAGGCATTTGACAAGGTGCCCCATGCTATTCTTGTAAAGAAGCTGGTAAAATGCGGACTTGACTATGCTACCACTCAGTGGATTTGTAGCTGGCTGACTGACCAATGGTCATCAATGGTTCCTCTTAGAATCATAGAATCATAGAGTTGGAAGAGACCACAAGGGCCATCGAGTCCAACCCCCTGCCAAGCAGGAAACACCATCAGAGCACTCCTGACATATGGTTGTCAAGCGTCTGCTTAAAGACCTCCAAAGAAGGAGACTCCACCACACTCCTTGGCAGCAAATTCCACTGTCGAACAGCTCTTACTGTCAGGAAGTTCTTCCTAATGTTTAGGTGGAATCTTTTTTCTTGTAGTTTGGAACCATTGCTCCGTGTCCGCTTCTCTGGAGCAGCAGAAAACAACCTTTCTCCCTCCTCTATGTGACATCCTTTTATATATTTGAACATGGCTATCATATCACCCCTTAACCTCCTCTTCTCCAGGCCTCTTCTCTTCATCCTGGAGAAGAGTGATTAGTGGGGTGCCACAGGGTTCTGTCTTGGGCCCGGTCTTATTCAACATCTTTATCAACGACTTGGATGATGGACTCAACGGCATCCTGATCAAATTTACAGATGACACCAAACTGGGAGGGGTGGCTAATACCCCAGAGGACAGGATCACACTTCAAAATGACCTTGACAGATTAGAGAACAACAAGATGAATTTTAACAGGGAGAAATGTAAAGTATTGCACTTGGGCAAAAAAAAAAAAAATGAGAGGCACAAATACAAGATGGGTGACACCTGGCTTGAGAGCAGTACATGTGAAAAGGATCTAGGAATCTTGGTTGACCACAAACTTGACATGAGCCAACAGTGTGACGCGGCAGCTAAAAAAGCCAATGCAATTCTGGGCTGCATCAATAGGAGTATAGCATCTAGATCAAGGGAAGTAATAGTGCCACTGTATTCTGCTCTGGTCAGACCTCACCTGGAGTACTGTGTTCAGTTTTGGGCACCACAGTTCAAGAAGGACACTGACAAACTGGAACGTGTCCAGAGGAGGGCAACCAAAATGGTCAAAGGCTTGGAAACGATGCCTTATGAGAACAGCTAAGGGAGCTGGGCATGTTTAGCCTGGAGAAGAGGAGGTTAAGGGGTGATATGATAGCCATGTTCAAATATATAAAAGGATGTCACATAGAGGAGGGAGAAAGGTTGTTTTCTGCTACTCCAGAGAAGCGGACACGGAGCAATGGTTCCAAACTACAAGAAAGAAGATTCCACCTAAACATTAGGAAGAACTTCCTGACAGTAAGAGCTGTTCGACAGTGGAATTTGTTGCCAAGGAGTGTGGTGGAGTCTCCTTCTTTGGAGGTCTTTAAGCAGAGGCTTGACAACCATATGTCAGGAGTGCTCTGATGGTGTTTCCTGCTTGGCAGGGGGTTGGACCTGATGGCCCTTGTGGTCTCTTCCAACTCTATGATTCTATGTGTCAGGGGTTCAGGAGCAGAGACACAGGAGAAGGAGCAAATGGAGAGTGAGGAGGAGGAATACGAGGGGGGTGTAGGCAGTGACAGTGGTCAGAGAGAGTCCACGAGTCTCTCCAGTGAATCGGAAGATTCACAGAGAGGAGCGCCGATGGCCAGGGAAAGGGGGGTGCCAAGGGGGAAACCCCAGAATGAAGGGGCCAGCGGGGACTCCCTGAGCAGCAGTTGGAAATCAGGACCAGCGTCCCCACCAGAGCGTAGTGGGGGGGGAGGAGTCCCAGGCATCGGGACTAGTCTTCCCACCACCAGAGGGAGGAGATGAGTCAGGATTGGCCACGCCTCCATCGGAGAGCGGGGAAACGGTCAAGAGGAAAGTCACCGGCTGGGCGCGCGCGCCAAGTTCAAATGTACAGGCGAGCGGCACAGCAAGTAGCCCGGATAGGGAGCCAGGTCCTAAAGCCCGCCGGAAGGAAGGGCAAGACTCAGGGGGGTCAGCGTCAGAAGAGTCCAGGAGGGAGGAAACCCCAGGGGGCAGAAGGACCCAGAGGAGGAAGGAACAGCGCAGGAGGTGGAGCTGGGCTAGGATCTTAAACTGGTGCGGAAGGGGCAGTGACTCAGAGGGGACTTCGCCGATCTAGAGTCTAGACGTAGGGTTGCACGCTCTGGCTTTAAAATGGAAATTATACTTCAATAAAGACTTTTGTACATAATATCAGCTTGGCGTTGGTCCTCTGTGAGCTGGGACCTAGAGGCAGCCCTGACAGTAAGTCCCCTCTCACCTTTTAAAACCTCGCAACGTGAGGGAACGCAGCGAGGGGCGAAGATTGGTGCTTCGCGAGCTCACGAAAAGGAGGCAAAATGACTACCGAAGAACACATAGCAAGCCTGCGGAACGCAGTAACACAACTTAATGCGGAGATTTTGGCAGGAAAAAGGAGGCGGAAGCAGCGGCTACCTGCCAGGATCTGCGAGCCAGGTTAGAAGCGTTGTCTACACAGGGGCTGCCGGGACCCAGACCAGAGGGGATTGGGCTGGGGAAGAGAGGAGCGAGCCTTGTGTCTCCGTTCGATGGGGATCTGCAGCAGTATCCTAACTTCAAAGCAGACTTGATTTATGCACTAAAGTTGCTGGAAAAGGATTTTAGAGATGAGGAGGAGAAAGTAGGCTTCAGAGTCAGTCATTTGCGTGGAGCAGCTAAAGCATGGTTGCACAATCTCTGGAGAGATAAGGATCCAGCCCTCCAAAATGTGGCTGCCTTCATTAAAGCGATGGATGCGTGTTTTTTGTCAGAGATTGATGTGGATATCGCCAGGAGGGAGGTTCATGGACTAAGACAAGGCAGAGCCACTGTAAGACAATATCACTCCCGCTTTTTTGCACTGGTGAACGCGCTGGGGTGGGAGAAAGAGTTAGCTGCCGTCAGAGACCTGTTCTGGGAGGGGCTGAATGGAGCTGTGAAAGACGAAATTGCAAGGGGGGAGAGACCCCAGACCACTAAAGACGTGGTGGAGAGGGCGCTCACGATTGGAGTGAGGCTGGAAGAACGCCCTTGGGGCAAGGAGGAAGGGCGTTGGGGACGCACGCCAGCAAGAGCATCGCCTTCCTTTCCCAGGGAAACGGCGCGCGCTCAATCCACGCCTCCGCTGGGAGGAGGAGAGGAGCCGATGGAGATAGGTGGTGCTAAGGCTCAGTCAGCAACCGGAGCCCTGACGCCGGGAGCAGTCAAAACGAAGCCTCCTAGAGGGAACAGGAAATGTTACATCTGCGACAGTGCTCAACACATGGCGAAAGAGTGTCCCCGGAGGATCCACAAGCACACTGCAGCCTCAGCAACAGTAACAGAATCAGTTCAGCAGACTGCACCACAGCAGGGAAACGACACTGTCTGGCTGGAAATGGAGCCACTGGGGCCCAGCCAGACGTATCAGTGAAGCAGTCCCCAGGCATCTTACAGCCCACAGACCCCCTCCCACCCAAACCAGTGGTGCAGCTCACCGCATCCCTCCAGCTTCCAAATGGGCTCACCATGGAAGTCCCCATTTCCATTGACTCTGGCAGCAATGCAGACTTTATAGGAGTGGATTTCATCAAGCAACATGGCATAGCGCTCCTGCCTGCCACGATGCCCCTGAAAGTAGTGACAGTAGACGGCAGGGAGCTACTGGGGGGACAAGTGCTACAGCAAACACCACCAATGGTGATGCGAATTGGAAACCACCGCGAAGTCATCAGCTTCAATGTTACACACCTGTCAGACAGACCCATAGTGTTGGGCATGAGTTGGCTGGACCGGCACAGTCCGGCATTAGCATGGTACCAGCGCCAATTGACTTTCAGCTCCTCCTACTGCGCAGCAAACTGCATACTGCCCACCCAGGAAGATGAGGGGCCGGAAGATGGGCCACAGTTACACTTGGGCATGCTGCAAGCGGTACCCAACAAGTACAGAGACTTTTTGGAGGTTTTCTGCGAGAAGGAGGCGGACAAGCTACCCCCCCACAGACCATACGACTGCAAGATTGACCTCCTGCCGGGGGCGACGCTGCCGACGGGAAAACTGTATTCCATGTCTGAAGATGAACTGCAGGAACTCAGGGAGTTCATAGACCTCAACTTGAAGCGGGGATTCATCCGGGAGTCCAAAGCAGTGGGGGGCAGCCCCGTGTTTTTTGTGAAGAAAAAAGACACGCCCCAAAAGAGGCTTGTAGTTGATTTCAGAATTTTGAATTCGAAAACCAAGCCCACAGCCTTCCCCATGCCCAAGATCGATGACCTCCTGGCGACGGTGAGGAAGGGTCGCATCTTTACCAAGTTGGATCTACGCGGAGCGTACAATCTCATACGCGTGCGGGAGGGCGACGAGTGGAAGACGGCCATGTTTACGCCGCTAGGCACCTATGAATATAGAGTTATGCCTTTTGGATTACAAAATGGCTCCCACTGTTTTCAAGCCTTCATGCACCACGTCTTAGCGGGTCTCCTCTACAAGAAGTGCGTCTGCTTCCTGGACGACATCCTGATCTTCTCGGAGTCGCAGGAGGCCCACGAGAGAGATGTCAAGGAAGTCCTGCAGAGGCTGAGAGAGCACAGGCTTTACGCCAAGCTGGAGAAGTGCCAGTTCGACAGGACGGAGGTGGATTTTCTGGGCTACAAGCTGTCCGACAAGGGACTCGCCATGGACAGCGCCAAGGTACGTTCAGTGCTGGACTGGAAGAGCCCATGCAATCGGAAGGAAGTCCCGAGGTTTGTCGGCTTTGCCAACTTTTATCGCAAATTCATCAAGGGTTTCGCTATGCAGACGGCGGCCATCACCGACACCCTCAGCTCCAAGAAGAAGAAGTTCATCTGGACGGAGCAGGCGGAGCAGTCCTTTCAGAAGCTCAAGCGTCTCTTCGCGTCCGAAGAACAACTGCTACACGTGAACCCCAGCAGGCCCATGAGGGTGGAGACGGACGCCTCAGACAGGGCAGTGGGGGCCGTCCTGTTGCAGCAAGACCACCAGGGGGACTGGAGGCCGTGCGCTTTCTACTCCAGAAAACTCAGCAAGTCGGAGCAGAACTACACCATCTGGGACAGGGAGTTGCTGGCCATACATGCAGCCTTCAAGGCGTGGCGGCACTTCCTCATCGGAGCCAAACACACGGTGCAGGTCCGCACGGACCATAAGAACTTGGAGTACTGGTGCACGGCGAGGTTCCTGAACCAGAGACACATCGCTGGGCGGAGTTCTTTGCAGATTTCGACTTCAGGATAGAATACATCCCAGGGGACAACAACATCATGGCGGACGCGCTGTCCAGGAAACCGCAGTATCTCGAGGAAGAGGCACCGCCGGCGGCCAAGCACATTTTCGCGCCCAAGGCGTGGGCATGCGCCTCAGCCACAGTGGACCTGGACGCAGTACGTCGCGCGCTGCAGACGGACTCCTTCGCTCGAGCCAAGATGGAGGAGGTGAGCAGCGGCGCGGCGAGGGATGACGAGTTCCAAATACGCGACGGACTGCTCATCCGCAGAGGGGCTCTCTACGTACCGGGAGACGACCTCCGCGCGAGAGTACTGCAACAGCTGCACGACGCGCCCAGCGCTGGGCACTTCGGCAAGGAGAAGACGGTGGAATTAGTAGCCAGAGACTTTTGGTGGCCCAAGATGCGGGGGGAAATCGCGGACTACGCCAATAGGTGCGACACCTGCCAAAGGGCCAAGCCAGTACACAGGCTGCCGGCGGGCCTGTTGGAACCGCTACAGACACCGTTCGAACCGTGGGAGAGGGTGGCTCTGGACTTTATCACAGATTTGCCCAGCTCGAGAGGCAAGACAGCAGTACTCATGGTAGTAGACTTGTTCACCAAGATGGCCCACTTCATTCCTTGCGCGAAGGTGGCCACGGCGGAGCAGACCGCTAAGCTGTTCATAGACCACGTGTTCAAGGTGCACGGCCTGCCACGGTCTATCTTGTCCGACCGGGGGCGCCAGTTCATCTCCAACTTCTGGCAGAAGCTGATGGGCATCCTGAACGTCAAGGTCAGCCTGGCGTCGGCGAGACACCCGCAGACCAACGGACAGGCGGAGAGGGTCAACGCCATCATGCAGCAGTACCTGAGATGCTACGCGAACCAACAGCCGTCGACCTGGGTGGACTACCTACCGCTGGCCGAGTTTGCCTACAACAACTCGAAGCACGTGTCCACGGGGGTGACACCGTTTTTCGCCAACAATGGGCGGCATCCCAGAACCTTCCCGGGTTTGGAGAAAGTGAGGGAGGGGGAGCCGCAGGGAGCAGAGGCCGTGGCAGCGGAGTTGCAGGAGGTCCACGAGCAGCTCAGGAGGCAGTTAGAGCTAGCAAAACAGGCTTACAAAGTGCAGGCAGACAGACACAGGAGAGTTGGGGAGGACATCCGGGTGGGAGACTGGGTCTGGTTAGCAGCCCAGGCAGTCCCGGCCAGATCGTTGGCCAAGAAGAAGCTCGGACACAAGCAGCTAGGGCCGTACCAAGTCGAGGCGCAGATCAACCCAGTGGCCTTCCGGTTGACACTCCCGGAGGGGTCTAGGATGCACCCGGTCTTTCATAGATCAGTGCTCACGCCCTACAAGGCCCCTCACAGGTTTCAGGCGCCAGGGACAGCACCAGAACCACTCAGGGAAGCGCCCACGACAGGGGGGTCGCCCAGAGGGGAGCCACTCAATGAAGCCACAGAGATTTTAGACTCAAGGTGGGGGGAGGAAGGGATTGAATATCTCCTTGCCACAGAGGACACCCCGGCCAGCGCCAACAGGTGGGTGCCGGATTATGCAGTGGAGGAACAGTGGCTCAAAGACGAATTCCATACACTTTTCCCGGACAAGCCCATGCCAGCGGACTTTTTCGACGACTGTCTGTTCACACCCACACTCTCGGCCAGCACTTTCTGGGGTTTCTCGTCAGCTGAGGAGTCGGCCCCGGGAGACAGTTCCCCAGAGGGATCGCTCTCAGGGTCTGGCACGGGGGGATCTTATTGGTGGGAGGACCAGCCCGAGGTGGGCTGGCGCAGAGACCTGCTGAAGGGACCTTGGGACGAGGGGTCACCCCTGGCGACAGGGGGAGAGGGGGTCTTGGGTGATTTGGGGGCGGCTCCAGGTTTCGAGCACACCGCCCAGGAGATGGAAGCAGAGGAGATCGCCGTTGATGAGCCCATGCAGGACTTCCCGGACTTATCCCGATGGCTGCAAGCCACCGGGGACGAACTGTATCCAGCGCTCACCCCCACAACACTGGAGCTCCCGGAACCCACACCTGGAGAGGGGGAGGGGGAAAGGGGGGCTTCGAGGGGGGGATGGATGTCAGGGGTTCAGGAGCAGAGACACAGGAGAAGGAGCAAATGGAGAGTGAGGAGGAGGAATACAAGGGGGGTGTAGGCAGTGACAGTGGTCAGAGAGAGTCCACGAGTCTCTCCAGCGAATCGGAAGATTCACAGAGAGGAGCGCCGATGGCCAGGGCAAGGGGGGTGCCAAGGGGGAAACCCCAGAAGGAAGGGGCCAGCGGGGACTCCCTGAGCAGCAGTTGGAAATCAGGACCAGCGTCCCCACCAGAGCGTAGTGGGGGGGAGGAGTCCCAGGCATCGGGACCAGTCTTCCCACCACCAGAGGGAGGAGATGAGTCAGGATTGGCCACGCCTCCATCGGAGAGCGGGGAAACGGTCAAGAGGAAAGTCACCGGCTGGGCGCGCGCGCCAAGTTCAAATGTACAGGCGAGCGGCACAGCAAGTAGCCCGGATAGGGAGCCAGGTCCTAAAGCCCGCCGGAAGGAAGGGCAAGACTCAGGGGGGTCAGCGTCAGAAGAGTCCAGGAGGGAGGAAACCCCAGGGGGCAGAAGGACCCAGAGGAGGAAGGAACAGCGCAGGAGGTGGAGCCGGGCTAGGATCTTAAACTGGTGCGGAAGGGGCAGTGACTCAGAGGGGACTTCGCCGATCTAGAGTCTAGACGTAGGGTTGCACGCTCTGGCTTTAAAATGGAAATTATACTTCAATAAAGACTTTTGTACATAATATCAGCTTGGCGTTGGTCCTCTGTGAGCTGGGACCTAGAGGCAGCCCTGACACTATGATTCTTGCAAAATTAGTTGAATTAGGAGAAAATGACAATTTCTCCCATATTAAAAAGAAAAAGGAGGTTACCATTTTTTCTAATTTGATTAATTTTGCAGAGGCGCATCCAAAGAATTAACACACATTAATGTGTTTCCCCCCTTAAATAACTTACATTTTGTTCATTTCTTACTAGATGCCTAAAATGTCTCTTTTCAAACTTCCCAATTATGTTTCAAGTTTGTCATTTTTCTTATCACTGTTCAGATTTGGAGTTCATAATTTCAGTGATTGCCACATTTTCTTTCATCAGTTAAAATGATATATTACCTTGGTGTTCCAATGATGTAAAGTCCACATTCAGTATCTTTATTTTTTAACTGGTTTGTTCATACATGTTAATCACCAGGCAACTAAAGCATTGTGGCAATTTGCATGCATAAGTGAGCCATCGTACATCAAATGATATGAGAAGGAACTTTCATATCTTCACCAAAATAGTGATTCTCCATTGAATCAGTTCATACATTTAGCTGCAAGTTGTCAATTGTTGAGTAATCAGTTGATGCAGAAATAAATGATGTGTATCAATGGGTGAACCATATGATTTCTCTTGCTTTTATGTATAAAAAATATTCTTTGACTTGCTAATGTGATCTGTTGAAGGGTAAAAAAAATCAATGGGCCTTATAAAAAGTCAAATCAAGGAGTTGATTGCAAGAGTCCAGGAGGGAGGAAACCCCAGGGGGCAGAAGGACCCAGAGGAGGAAGGAACTATAGTACAAAATGCAGCTCTGATGACATCTTTTTTTTAAAAAAAGTAGTGAAACTTTTGTGAAATTTTGGGATTTACAGGTTCAGTTGCTGGTATCTAATCAAGATGTGGATAACTACAAGCAAATTAAAGCTGATCTTGACCAGCTAAGGCTTACTGTAGAAAAATCTGAACTTTGGGTTGAAAAGAACAGCAGTTATGAAAGCGGAGAGCTGGGCGAAAGTCAGGCAAAAGGAAGCGATGAGCCCATTGAGGTGGGTGTTTTTGTTTTGATCCCTGCACATTGTTTCACTTTTATTTATTTAGAATATTTATATGCCACCATTCAATAAAAGGTTCTCAAGCTGGTTTACACAGTAAAACTACACAGTGAGGACTGCAGGGCCTGCTCCCTCCCAGGGCCTTCTCCAACTGGCCCAGGGGGCGTGGCCCAGGCCCTCTCTCCTGGCTATAAAGGGACTCCTGCTGCGGGGAAGCCTTGGACCATCGGCTGGGTGAGAACTGCAGGGCCTCCTCCCTTCCAGGGCCTTTTCCAACTGGCCCAGGGGGCGTGGCCCAGGCCCTCTCTCCTGGCTATAAAGGGACTCCTGCTGCGGGGAAGCCTTGGACCATCGGCTGGGTGAGGACTGCAGGGCCTGCTCCCTTCCAGGGCCTTTTCCAACTGGCCCAGGGGGCGTGGCCCAGGAACAAACTTTTGGAACAAACTCTTGGGAAGGGTGGGAAGTGTTCTGCCATTGCTTCCCTGTTCCAGGGGGTTAATGTGCTTTAAAATGTCCTCAAGCAGTCCGTGGCAATTTAAATTTTTATTTCTTTTTTTCCATTGCTGGGGGTGGGTGGGATGGATATTTGGTTGGGGATTAATTTTAGCATAATTGTTCTGTTCCTTTTTGTTGTTGTTGTTGTTTTATTGGTTCTGTATAGTTTATGTTTTGTTTTGAAGGGGCTAGATCAGGGCTGCCTGGGAGTGGGGCCCCAGCCATCACGATGGCTGGGACAAGTTCCACAGGGGGGGAAGCACTGGGACATCCGATCTCGGTGATCATGGGCAGGAGGCGGAGTTACGCTAAGACCAGACCATGTCATTACCGAGGAGGCAGGTTTAGTCGTTGTTTGAAGACTATCCCTGCCTCCGGGTCTGGCCTTGACCGGATGGATACTGGAATCAACAGGGGAAACCTACATGACCTGAAGGTGTTGCTGTGTAATGCCAGGTCAATGATTCACAAGATCACTGCCATCCATGATTTTATTGGGGATGGAGGACTTGACCTGGCATGTGTGACAGAGACCTGGTTGGAGGAAGCAGATGGGCCTGTCCTTGCCGCTGCTTGCCCACCAGGTTTCTCTTACGCACAGCAACCCAGGTCATGTGGGCGGGGAGGGGGGGTTGCAGTGATTTTTAGGAAGTCACTAGCTTGCACCAGGCGTCCTACTGGGAAGATCCAGTTTTCTGAGTGCATGTTCTGGAAGTTGGGCAATAGGGGCAGTACAGGATTCCTTTTGGTGTACCGACCTCCCCGCTGCACCAAGGATTCCCTGTCTGAGCTGCTTCAGGTCGTGGCGGATTTTCTCCTGGAGACACCTAGTTTGGTTGTCCTAGGGGATTTTAACATCCATGCCGACACGACCTTACAAGGGGCTGCTCGGGACTTCGTGGAAAGCATGGCCTCCATGGGGCTGTCCCTGAATAAGTTTGGCCCAACTCATAGTCATGGACATGCCTTAGACCTGGTGTTCACCTCTAGTGACGTGGGTGATCTGACACTAAGTAAAAGTGAAACAAAAGAAGTGCCATGGTCAGATCACTTCCTGGTGCAACTGGACTTCTCCGCGACCCTTCCCCTCTGCAGGGAGGTGGGACCAATTCGGATGGTCCGCCCCCGCCACTTAATGGATCCAAATGGTTTCCAGAGAGTGGTAGGGGATGCCTTATCCCATGTTGATGGCCTTTCAGCTGATTCCCTGGTGGCCCGCTGGAATGCGGAGTTAACCAGGGCTATCGACTGTCTGGCTCCGAAGCGCCCTCTCCGATTGCATGGAGCCTGGACAGCTCCGTGGTTTTCTTCGGAGCTGAGGGCGATGAAACAATCGCTGAGACGGCTAGAGCGTCGGTGGCAAAAAACTCACTCCGAATCTGACCGGACACAGGTTAGAGCTCAACGTCGAGCCTACCAAGTGGCGATAGCGACGGCGAAGAAGACTTTCTTCACCGCCTCTATTGCATCTGCAGAAAATAGTAGCAGGAGACTTTTTCAGGTGGTTCGTAATTTAACGGAACCACCTTTACCACCGGGGCTTTGTAAAGACCCCAAGATCTCCTGCAACGATTTTGCAAAGTTTTTTGCAGATAAAATCACTCATATTCGGAAGGAGCTAGACACCACCGTGGGAGCAGGGCTGGGGCGGGAGAGTGCTAGAGCTCTGTCTGGTCAAGTTGCATGGAATCGATTTCAATCCATTACCCCCGAGGATGTGGACAGGCTGCTTGGACGCGTGAAACCAACCACCTGTCTCCTGGATCCTTGCCCATCCTGGCTAATAAAAGCAAGCCGGGAAGGGCTGGGCGATGGGCTCTGTGGGGTGGTGAATGCTTCTCTCTGTGAGGGAGCATTCCCAGATCCGCTGAAAGAGGCGGTCATCAAACCGCTTCTTAAAAAACCATCTTTAGACCCGGCCAGTATGGCCAACTATCGCCCAGTCTCAAATCTTCCATTCTTGGGCAAGGTGATTGAGCGGGTGGTTGCTGAACAACTCCAGGCACGCCTGGAGGATGCGGATCATTTGGATCCCTTCCAATCAGGATTCAGGCCTCATCATGGGACTGAAACTGCCTTGGTCGCGCTGGTTGATGATCTCCGGCGAGCTAGGGACAAAGGTGAGAGCTGTTTCCTAGTTCTGCTGGATCTCTCAGCGGCCTTTGATACAATCGACCATAACATCCTTCTGGACCGTCTAGAGGGGCTGGGAGCTGGGGGCACTGTTATACAGTGGTTTCGCTCCTTCCTCCTGGGCCGTGTTCAGAAAGTGGTGGTGGGGGATGAGTGTTCAGACCCCTGGGCCCTCACTTGTGGGGTGCCTCAGGGTTCCGTCCTCTCCCCCATGCTTTTTAACATCTATATGAAGCCGCTGGGAGAGATCATCAGGGGGTTTGGACTGGGTGTCCATCAATATGCAGATGATACCCAGCTCTACCTCTCTTTCAAATCAGAACCAGTGAAGGCGGTGAAGGTCCTGTGTGAGTGCCTGGAGGTGGTTGGAGGATGGATGGCGGCTAATGGATTGAGGTTGAATCCTGACAAGACAGAAGTACTGTTTTTGGGGGACAGGGGGCGGGCTGGTGTGGAGGACTCCCTGGTCCTGAATGGGGTAACTGTGCCCCTGAAGGACCAGGTGCGCAGCCTGGGAGTCATTTTGGACTCACAGCTGTCCATGGAGGCGCAGGTCAATTCTGTATCCAGGGCAGCTGTCTACCAACTCCACCTGGTACGCAGGCTGAGACCCTACCTGCCCGCTTGGACTACTGCAATGCGCTCTACGTGGGGCTACCTTTGAAGGTGACTCGGAAACTACAACTAATCCAGAATGCGGCAGCTAGACTGGTGACTGGGGGCAGCCACCGAGACCACATAACACCGGTCTTGAAAGACCTACATTGGCTCCCAGTACGTTTCCGAGCACAATTCAAAGTGCTGGTGTTGACCTTTAAAGCCCTAAACGGCCTCGGCCCAGTATACCTGAAGGAGCGTCTCCACCCCCATCGTTCTGCCCGGACGCTGAGGTCCAGCGCCGAGGGCCTTCTGGCAGTTCCCTCATTACGAGAAGCAAAGCTACAGGGAACCAGGCAGAGGGCCTTCTCGGTAGTGGCACCCGCCTTGTGGAACGCCCTCCCATCAGATGTCAAAGCGATAAATAACTACCTGACATTCAGAAGACATCTTAAGGCAGCCCTGTTCAGGGAAGTTTTTAATCTGTGATATTTTTAATGTATTTCTGGTTTTTATGGAAGCCGCCCAGAGTGGCTGGGGAAACCCAGCCAGATGGGCGGGGTACAAATAATAAATTATTATTATTATTATTATTATTAAAACTGGGCAACAGTTAAAATGTTCCTAAAACACATTTCACCAGAGTTTTGTTTTATGTTTGCATTCTGTAGACTTCACTGGTAAGAAGCTGCTTCAGCCCATCTGCACCACCACAGGGATAGCCTAACTTCTGTTGTCTTTGCTCTGATAACCTCTAGGTTGGATTACACCATGTGTTCTATGTGGGGCTGCTTGCCCCACATGGTGCTTTGGGCAAGACAGTTTGGGCGATCCTGGCCTGACTGCACTGGCTGCCAGTTAGTTTCTTGGCACAATTCAAAGTGCTGGTTTTGACTTATAAAGCCTTAGGCCTGCAATACTTCAAGGACCACCTTTCCCCATATGAACTGACCCAGACCCTGTGATCATCATCAGGCGAAAACATTCCTCTTCTTCCAGGCCTTTGGCTGATTAAACATTGCTGAGGGAACAGTGAGGATTAACGTCTCTCCCAAGCACTCTTGCTGACTTTCTGGGCCTTCATTGGCCTCATGAGAATAGAAGAATAGAAGCCCCTGCACCTGTATTACTGAGCACCAGATCCAGGTGGCACAAGATGTTAACATCCAGTAGTGCTGGAACTTCTCTTCACCACACCCAGGTCCTATCAATTGTTAGGGGAGGCTATTGACTCCAGCTCCCATTAGCCACACACACTCAGCATGGCCAACAGAGAGGATGGAAGCTGTAGTGCAGCAGCAGCTGGAGGGCAGGGCTTTTTACAGCCAGAACTTGCTAGAACTTAGTTTTAGCACCTCTCGGTTGGGTGCCATGTGAGGAATTTATGATCTTCAGATCATAAAAGCACACTTTCGCTTCGTGTGTGCCAGCTCCCTAAAATCAGCCGAGTAATCAGCATTGTGCAGCTGCTTCAAAACATATCAGAGATCAAGTTTCCCACAGAAAGCAATAAAACACTCATGAAAGCAGTAAAGATCAGTCAAGTAATTAGTTTATTTGGCAGGCATTAAAATGCATGACTGTTCCTATTTTCAAGCATCTACTACAGCTGCTACGCTTGAAGTCCAAGCTTTGCTTACTGTAAGGATATCAGGGGTTACTCGAGAGCAATCAGGGAAATGCCTCCCTGGTTACAGCCTCGTTATTGGTGCCAAAAACTCTTCACCATGCAGAGCGCCACTATTCCGTGGCTCACTCATTCACTGGCAGAATCTGTGAGTGGGCGGTCCTTAAACTTTCCCCAGCAGAGTAGTTTATTGACACCCAATCTGCACTTCCCCTCTCGGCGCGGAAGCTTACTGCGCAGGGAGGACGTGGGTAAAGGAGGACCTCTCTCCTCCCCGCTTTGCTCAGGCAAAGTGTCCTGGCAACGCCTCGCCTCCTCTCAGCCCTGAAGTTCCTCTCCACTGGAGGCGTGGTTACTCTCCTCCGCTGAGGAGGTGCTGCTTCCCACGATCTTTGGGGGCTCTCTGTAATCCACCCGGCTTTTCCCCTCTCACCCCTGAGCCGATGGCAGTTCCCTGACACTTAGCAACTGCAAAACTTCCTTCCTACATCTTGCAGGCTAGGGAGATAATACAGAACTGAACAACAGCTCTCTGTTTCCTGTAGGAACTGTGCGTGTTCAGAAAATGATTCCCATAGAATGTGTCCATCTGTAGAAAACATTCCAGCACTTCGCTGCTTCTTAAATCTTCTTTCTATTTCTGGAAATGAAAGAATACACACTCACTCAACCCAACACACCATTGCAATTCTAAGAGAATGAGGGAGGTGTTTGTGGTGGGTTCTGTCACCTCTTTTTCTAGAACAACAACACTGCTGGCAATGTCTTTTTCTAAAGAAACAGGTACTGGTACTCACCATGAAGTTGTTTTGGTGCCACACTTTTTAACAAAAAAAAAGACAGGTGCTGGTACTGCGTGGTAGTAGTAGTAGTAATTAACAATTTATAATTTATATCCCCCCATCTGCCTGGGTATTAAAAAGCACAATAAAATATCAAACATTAAAAACTTCCCTAAACAGGGCTGCCTTCAGATGTTGTTTATTTCCTTGGCATCTGATAGGACAGCGTTCCACAGGGCGGGCACCACTACCAATGTCCTCTGCCTGGTTACCTGTAACCTCACTTCTTGCAGGGAGGGAACCAGCAGAAGAGGTCCTTGGAGGAGGACCTCAGTGTCTGGGCTGAACGATGGGGGTGGAGATGCTCCTTCAGGTATACTGGGCATGAATGTTTCCACTATTTACTAAACTTTCCCTTTCTTAACATGCAAATAGTTTCTTATGACTTTGTGTTAATGGTTTATTCATATTGTTACTTTAACTTCCCTTCTGAGAATTGCTAGATGTTGTAGGGTGACTGTTGTTATATTTACAACTCTTGTTAGATAACAGCTGAAATGCAGAGTTCATTGTCCTCAGTGTCCAGGCTGAAGAAAGGGGGTGGAGATGCTCCTTCGGATATACTGGGCCGAGGCCGTTTAGGGCTTTAAAGGTCAGCACCAACACTTTGAATTGTGCTCGGAAACATACTGGGAGTCAAACTAGGTCTTTCAGGACTGGTGTTATGTGGTCTCGGTGGCCACTCCCAGTCACCAGTCTAGCTGCCGCATTCTGGATTAATTGTAGTTTCCGGGTCACCTTCAAAGGTAGAGCACATTGCAGTAGTCCAAGTGGGAGATAACCAGAGCATGGACCACTCTGGTAAGACAGTCTGTGGGCAGGGAGGGTCTCAACTTGCATACCAGATTGACCTGCTGCAAGTCATGGACAGCTGCAAGTCCAAAGTGACTTACTCAGTCATAAATCTCATGGGGTGACCTTGAGGTGAGCCACAGCCTCTTAACCTACCTCACAGGGTCTTTTTAGGGATTAACTGAGGGGGGGGTCAGCCATGTACTCGTTGGAGAAAAAGGTGGGAGATAAATGCAATAAACAAGCTCTTCTGTAGGGGCAAGATGGAGATGTTGGTTGCCAACCTGGCATCCAGAGATCTCCATGTGGTCACAATTGGACCCGTGCCAGACACAAAACACGCCTGGCACCTAACACCTATTGTGCCCTAAGCTACCCAGGGCAGACACAGGGTAGCTACCCATAAACCCAGCCCTTTAAAACTAGAAGGAAGAGGTGAGTTGGGTTGTCATATGTCTAGAACTTCCCAGACACAGCGTATGAGTGGCAGTTGCTAAAATGTCTGAGGAAATCTGGACGTACGGCAGGCCATGTTGGGAGTGTAGATTAAAAAAGCTCAACAACTTTTGTGGATGGATTCACACTTTTGTGTTCAGATTTTCATGGCAACCCTTGAGGTGAGTAACCTCTACAGTGCTGACCTTTGTGAAACAGAGCATGCTGCTATGCTGGGCTGAAGCAGGGAGAAGGAACAACTCAATCTCTCTGCAAGAGAATGCTATATAGAACTAGCATGCCAAGTTTGGGGGCAGTATGTTTCTTTTACAAAGAGAATAAGCAATTGCTTTTCAGTTGGTATGGATGTAAATATTCCCAGCAGAATGCAAATAGTTTCTGGTCCCTTCCCTAGAAGGATATGATGAGGACATGACATAAGGCTAGAAGATATGTAGCTGAATGTCACAACTCTGTTGATGGTGTGATTATCTTTCTATAACTGCATCTCTGGAATACCCTTTGGTACCCTTTATGCACCACTGTCTTCCATGTTCCACGTTCCATGGAGGAACGTGTAGCTACGCTCCAAAGAATTAGAGAGCTGGAGCTCTTCTTGGAAGCAACAGAGCACACCGTCTCCACCAAGAAGGAGACAGGGGACTCCCCTGAGAAAGAGACTAGTTCACCAACACAGGAGCCAGATATATGGAGAAACGTGACTCAAAGAAGTAGGAGGCCCAAGGTTCGCTCTGATTGTTTAGAAATACACAATCGCTTTGAGGTCCTCTTGCCTAGCATGGAAGACGAGGAGCAGACTCCATTTGAGGATCTCTCCCTCATTACAGTCGATCAGGTATATGAAGACGAGCAGCAAAGTCAGTCCTCAGGGAATGTGCAGGTGACCTTAGAACGGACAGCTCACGGAAGAACCCCGACCAAACCTAAGAGGAGGCGTGTAGTAGTGATAGGGGATTCCCTACTGAGGGGAACAGAAGCAGTGATCTGTGGGCCTGACAAGATGTCTCGGGAATTGTGCTGTCTCCCCAGGGCTAAGATCCAAGATGTAACTGAACGACTGCAAGGAATCATAAAACCCACTGACAAATACCCCTTCCTCTTGGTTCATGTGGGAACCAATGACACTGCAAGCAATAGCCTCCAGAAGATCAAAAGAGACTACGAGGCTCTGGGCAGGAAATTGAAGCAATTAAATGCACAAATTGTCATCTCATCTGTCCTCCCAGTTGAACGACGTGGCCCAGGGAGAGAGGGAAAAATAGTGGAAGTGAACAGCTGGCTTCGCAAATGGTGTAAACAGGAACGGTTTGGATTCTTAGATCACGGACTGCAGTTTCTTGAAGATGGACTTCTGGCAAGTGATGGGCTGTACCTCACAACGGTTGGGAGGAATGTTTTTGCCAAAAATTTCAGAAACCTCATCAGGAGGGCTTTAAACTGACTAATGTGGGGGAGGGAGACAGTGCTCCTGAAGGTAGGAGTATATCAATTGATGAAGATGATCATCCAAATGTCATAGGCCAAATGGAGCAAACAGCACGCAGACTTAGTGGTGGGAGGAAAAAATCCTTAAATAATAGACACGGGGGAATGATTAATGGACTTCAATGTCTGTACACTAATGCGCAAAGCATGGAAAATAAACAAGATGAGCTTGAGCTCTTGGTACAGCAAACTAAATATGACATAATAGGCATCACTGAAACCTGGTGGGATAAGTCCCACGACTGGAATGTAATAATGGAGGGATACAATCTATTTCAGAGAAACAGACCAGACAAGAAAGGAGGAGGAGTGGCGTTATATGTCAGGGATGTGTATACCTGTGAAGAGATCCAAGATTTAGAACCTCAAAGCCAAAGTGAGAGCATTTGGGTCAAAATTAAGGGAGAGAGGAATAACAGGGACCTCACTGTGGGAGTTTACTATAGATCCCCAAGCCAAACGGAGGACATAGATGATGCCTTCCTGGAACAGATGGCCAAGCATGCAAAAGGAAGGGAGATAGTAGTAATGGGGGACTTCAATTACCCGGATATTTGCTGGATGTCAAACTCAGCCAAGAGCATAAGGTCAAACAGATTCCTCACTGGCCTTGCAGACAACTTCATTGTCCAGAAAGTGGGAGAAGCAACAAGAGGAACAGCCATTTTAGATCTGGTCCTAACCAATGTTGATGACCTGGTTAGTGGGGTAGAAGTGGAAGGATCATTAGGCGCGAGTGATCATGCTCTTCTGAAGTTTACTATACAGCGGAAAGGAGCAGCCAAGCATACTAGGACTCAATTTTTTGACTTTAAGAAAGCCGACTTCATAAAACTTAGGGAAGTGCTGGGTGAGATCCCCTGGACAGTAATACTAAAAGGAAAGGGAGTTCATGATGGCTGGGAGTTTGTTAAGAGGGAGATAGTAAAAGCACAACTTCAGGCAATACCAATGAGACGGAAACATGGAAGGTGCCTAAAGAAGCCAGGGTGGCTAGCTAAAGAACTTTTAACTGAGTTAAAATTAAAAAAGGATGTGTACAAAAAATGGAAAAGGGGGAAACCACCAAAGAGGAATTCAAACAAATAGCCAGCACGTGTAGACACAATGTCAGAAAAGCTAAAGCACAGAATGAACTCAGGCTTCCTAGAGAGGATAAAAGCAACAAAAAAGGCTTTGATGGGTATGTTCGTAGCAAAAGGAAGAAGAGGAGAGGAGAGGAGAGGAGAGGAGAGGAGAGAAGAGGAGGTTAAGGGGTGATATGATAGCTATGTTCAAATATATAAAAGGATGTCACATTGAGGAGGGAGAAAGGTTGTTTTCTGCTGCTCCAGAGAAGCGGACACGGAGCAATGGATCCAAACTACAAGAAAGAAGATTCCACCTAAACATTAGGAAGAACTTCCTGTCAGTAAGAGCTGTTCGACAGTGGAATTTGCTGCCAAGGAGTGTGGTGGAGTCTCCTTCTTTGGAGGTCTTTACGCAGAGACTTGACAACCATATGTCAGGAGTGCCCTTGAGGTCTCTTCCAACTCTATGATTCTATGATTCAAAGAAACAGTGGGGTCACTCAGAGGAGAAGATGGTGAAATGCAAACAGGGGACACAGAAAGGGCTGAACTCCTCAATGCCTTCTTTGCCTCAGTCTTCACCGATAAAGAAAACAATGCCCGACCTGAAGAATTTGGAGCAAATGATTCAGCAGAGGAAACACAGCCCAGAATAACAAAGGAGATAGTACAAGAATACTTGGCTAGTTTAGATGTATTCAAGTCTCCAGGGCCAGATGAACTGCATCCAAGAGTATTAAAAGAACTGGCAGATGTGATCTCAGAACCACTGGCAGTCATCTTTGAGAATTCCTGGAGAACAGGCGAAGTCCCGGCAGACTGGAGGAGGGCAAATGTTGTCCCTATTTTCAAAAAGGGGAAAAGAGAGGATCCACATAATTACCGCCCAGTCAGTCGGACATCAATACCAGGGAAGATTCTGGAGCAGATCATTAAGCAAACAGTCTGTGAGCACCTAGAAAGGAATGCTGTGATACCAATAGTCAGCATGGATTTCTGAAAAATAAGTCATGTCAGACTAACCTGATCTCGTTTATTGACAGAATTACAAGCCTGGTAGATGAAGGGAACGCAGTGGATGTAGCCTACCTTGATTTCAGCAAGGCATTTGACAAGGTGCCCCATGATATTCTTGTAAAGAAGCTGGTAAAATGCGAATTTGACTATGCTACCACTCAGTGGATTTGTAACTGGCTGACTGACCGAACCCAAGGGGTGCTCATCAATGGTTCCTCTTCATCCTGGAGAAGAGTGACTAGTGGGGTGCCACAGGGTTCGGTCTTGGGCCCGGTCTTATTCAACATCTTTGTCAACGACTTGGATGATGGACTCAAGGGCATCCTGATCAAATTTGCAGATGGCACCAAACTGGGAGGGGTGGCTAATACCCCAGAGGACAGGATCACACTTCAAAACGACCTTGACAGATTAGAGATCTGGGCCAAAACAAACAAGATGAATTTTAACAGGGAGAAATGTAAAGTATTGCACTTGGGCAAAAAAAATGAGAGGCACAAATACAAGATGGGTGACACCTGGCTTGAGAGCAGTACATGTGAAAAGGATCTAGGAGTCTTGGTTGACCACAAACTTGACATGAGCCGACAGTGTGACGCGGCAGCTAAAAAAGCCAATTCAATTCTGGGCTGCATCAGTAGGAGTATAGCATCTAGATCAAGGGAAGTAATAGTGCCACTGTATTCTGCTCTGGTCAGACCTCACCTGGAGTACTGTGTCCAGTTCTGGGCACCACAGTTCAAGAAGGACACTGACAAACTGGAACGTGTCCAGAGGAGGGCATCCAAAATGGTCAAAGACCTGGAAACGATGCCTTATGAGGAACGGCTAAGGGAGCTGGGCATGTTTAGCCTGGCGAAGAGGAGGTTAAGGGGTGATATGATAGCCATGTTCAAATATATAAAAGGATGTCACATAGAGGAGGGAGAAAGGTTGTTTTCTGCTGCTCCAGAGAAGCGGACACGGAGCAATGGATCCAAACTACAAGAAAGAAGATTCCACCTAAACATTAGGAAGAACTTCCTGACAGTAAGAGCTGTTCGACAGTGGAATTTGCTGCCAAGGAGTGTGGTGGAGTCTCCTTCTTTGGAGGTCTTTAAACAGAGGCTTGACAACCATATGTCAGGAGTGCTCTGATGGTGTTTCCTGCTTGGCAGGGGGTCGGACTTGATGGCCCTTGTGGTCTCTTCCAACTCTATGATTCTATGTGCACCACTGTCTTTTCTGTATTTCTGCTCCAACTAACTAGAATGATGCTCAGTTCTCATTGGGCTGTTTTCGGGGGTTTTGTCACCACAGTTTTATTTTCTTAGCCTTCCTTCTTTCCTTCCTTCCACAAACCCTGGGTTCCTTCTTACATGCATGTTAGGTTCCAATATTATTGACACTTATCACCTGACATTCCTATTAGAGGGAGAGATACTTAGTGCTAAATACTGGATAATGGCTACTGTTACTGTATGGGATTTCAGGAAGAAATGCCAGATTTCAGACAATACAGTGGTACCTCGGGTTAAGAACTTAATTCGTTCTGGAGGTCAGTTCTTAACCTGAAAGTGTTCTGAAACTGAAGCACCACTTTAGCTAATGGGGCCTACTGCTGCCACTGTGCTGCCGCTGCACGATTTCTGTTCTCATCCTGAAGCAAAGTTCTTAACCCAAGGTACTATTTCTGGGTTAGCGGAGTCTGTAACCTGAAGCGTCTGTAACCTGAAGCGTATGTAACCCGAAGTATCACTGTATAAAGATCAAAGGCTGCTGAAAAGCTGCACCTCCTCTTTCCTAGCAAGAAGGAGAAGTTGGATTCAGTGCATGTTAGAAATTCACCTCTTCCCTGCTCTGACATCCCCAGACTTTCCTTCTTCTGACCTTTTCCCTCCACCTGTCTTTTATTGGGTCTCTAGTCTCATATATGTAAACCTGAGGGCAGGGCATGTATCATTATCTTGAGTTATATGCAATGCTTAGTTGCTATGAACACTCTGCAAATAATAACACAAATTCTAAAACTAATCCAAATACTAACAAGAAATAACAAAAATTGAAGAGACATTTTATAGTGTGTATATTATCAATATCAATTTTCATACAGTTATCATACCTTCTTTGTGCTGGACACATTAGCATTTTAGGCTGTGATCCTGTGCCTATTTATCTTAGTACTAAGCCCTGTTGAACTCAGTGGGATTTACTTCTGTACTTTAATTCTCTAGCTCATCTTGGGTTAATATTTGCCCACTGTTAGTGGAAGATTGTTTTACATGGTTTCCATGCATGTTGGTACTGCACTTCAAGATTTTGGAGTTAAATTTTTCCCTCCCTCCCTATCTTTTTAATTATAGGAGTCAAATGTTTTAAGTCCAGTCCAGGATGGGAGTAAGAAACCTCAGATTGACAGTAACAAGAGCAACAACTACAATATTGTTATGGAGGTATGTTGATAAAATGCTTCAAAGTATCAATTAGGTATATTCACTATGGTAGCAACTCATATTTTCCCTGGCTTTGTATTTATGTACAGTACATATTATCTTTTATCACCAGATTCTGATCCGCTTAAGCAAACTGTGCATCCAGAATAAAAAATGTCGTCATCAGCAGCAGCGCTTGCTTAAAAATATGGGTGCTCACAGTGTAGTGTTGGATCTTCTGCAGATACCCTATGAGAAGGTAATTAACGTTTATGCCAAGTTGAAGAGCCTTTTTTTAATAATATTTTTATTGAGTTTATGAAATACAGAAAAAAAGAATAGAAGACAGATATAAGAAATAGAGTAAAAAAGTTGCAAATTTCCATGTTCTTTTTTTTTCAACAAATCTAATGGACTTCCCCACATCCTCCAAACCCTGCGTTCTCTGTGATACAAAACATCAGCAATTTGTTAACTTATTTCAAAGCTTATTGTATCTTTCATTTTATCATGTTACCTAGTTTCAAAAATGTTGTAACCCAAATCTTATACGTTTTAGCTTAAACACAAAAAAGTTATTTCATTATTCCACCTCTGACTTCTTGTACCTTAATTTTCATTTCATTAATTTACAATTGCTGAAGCTAGAATTTCCTAAAAAGTGCATTTTTTAACATTCATACAACTTATAATGTTTTTTTCAAATAGTCCTTAAATTTTTTCCAGTCCTCCTCAATTGTTTCTTCTCCCAAGTCTCGGATTCTGCCAGTCATTTCGGCCAGTTCCATATAGTCCATCAACTGCGTCTGCCATTCCTCCAGCGTGGGTAAATCTTGTGTCTTCCAATGCTTTGCAATCAGGATCCTTGCTGCTGTGGTAGCATACATAAAAAAAGTTCTATCTTTCTTAAACACTCTCTGGTCCACAATGCCGAGAAGAAAGGCCTCCGGTTTCTTAGGTAAGGTAAATCTAAGTACCTTTTTTAGTTCATTATGAATCATCTCCCAAAAGGCCTTCACTTTCGGGCAAGTCCACCAGAGGTGAAAGAATGTCCCTTCCGCCTCTTTACATTTCCAACATTTATTGTCAGACAGGTGATATATCTTAGCAAGCTTGACTGGGGTCATGTACCACCGGTATACCATTTTCATAATATTTTCCTTCAAGGGACTACATGCCGTAAATTTCATTCCGGTGTTCCATAACCTTTCCCAGTCTTCAAACATAATGTTGTGCCCCAAATCCTGCGCCCATTTTATCATGGCGGATTTGACTGTCTCATCCTGTGTATTCCATTTAAGCAGCAAGTTATACATTCTCGAAAGTAATTTATTTTTTGGCTCTAACAGTTCCGTCTCTAGTTTCGATTTTTCCACCTGGAATCCAACCTTTTTGTCCACTTTAAAAACCTCCTGGATTTGAGCATAGTGCAACCAATCTCGCACCTTGTTTTTTAGTTTTTCCAAGCTCAGCAACCTCCAATTGTCTCCAATTTTTTCAATTATTTCCCAATATTTAGGCCAGTAGGCCTCCATGTTAAGTCTCTTACGTGCCTTAGCCTCCACCGGTGAGAGCCACCTCAGAGTCTTACTCTCCAATAAGTCTTTATATTTTGTCCAGACCATCAAAATTGCTCTTCTGACAATGTGGTTTTTAAACAATTTGTGAACTTTAACCTTGTCATACCACAAATATGCATGCCACCCAAAAGCATTATCAAACCCTTCCAGATCTAGGACATCAGTGTTCTCCAGTAAGATCCAATCTTTCAGCCAGCAGAAGGCTGCAGATTCATAATATAACCTCAAGTCTGGCAGGGCAAATCCCCCTCTTTCTTTCGCGTCAGTTAGTATTTTAAACTTTATTCGGGGCTTTTTGCCCTGCCAAACAAACTTGGAAATATCCTTCTGCCACTTTCCAAAACATTCCACCTTGTCCACGATCTGTAGGGCCTGAAACAGAAATAGCATTTTCGGCAATACATTCATCTTTATAGCTGCTATTCGGCCCAACAAGGAAAGTTTCAATCTTGACCATATTTCCAAATCTCTTTTGATTTCTGACCAACATTTCTCATAATTATCTCTAAACAAATTCAAATTTTTGGAGGTCAGATACACCCCTAGGTATTTTACTTTTTTAACCACATTTAGTTCTGTTTCTTTCAGGAACTCATCTGTTTCTGTAGTTGTCAAATTTTTTGCTAGAACCTTAGTTTTTTGCTTGTTCAGCTTAAATCCCGCCACCCGACCAATGTCAGAAATTAATTCTAACACTCTTTTAGTACTAGAGACTGGCTCCTGTAATGTTAATACCAAGTCATCTGCAAATGCTTTCAGTTTATATTGTTTCACTCCGACCTCAATTCCTTGTACAGACCGGTCCTTTCTAATCATGTTCAGTAGCACCTCCAGAACTGAAATGAACAGTAGGGGGGATAGGGGGCACCCCTGTCGTGTCCCTTTTTCGATTTTAAACCCCTCTGTCACCACATTGTTTACTATCAATTTAGCTTTTTGTTCTGAATAAATTGCTTCTATTCCATTTTCAAACCCCCGCCCCACTCCCATCCCTTCCAGGTTTTTCTTCATGAACATCCAAGAGATGTTGTCAAAGGCTTTCTCCGCATCAATAAAAATTAAAACCGCTCTAGTATTAAGATTTGTTTGTAGAAGTTCCAAAATGTCAATAATGTTTCTTGTATTATCAAACAAATGCCTACCAGGGAGAAAGCCGGCCTGGTCTTTATGGATCACTTCATTAAGTACTTTTTTAAACCTACTTGCCAAAATATCCGCAAAAATTTTGTAATCCACATTTAGGAGTGAGATGGGGCGGTAGTTCTTAAGCTGGGTCTTTTCAGTTTCTTGTTTAGGTATCAATGTGATGAAAGCTTCTTTCCACGTTTCTGGTGCCTTCCTCCCCTCCATAATCTGATTGCAGACCTCCAACAGAGGTTGTATCAAATAGTCCTTCAAAACCTTATAATATTTGGAGGTAAGTCCATCAGGGCCTGGAGATTTGCCTAGTCGAAGGTTCTGAATGGCACTTTCAATTTCTTGCTGTGTGATATTACTATTCAGGGTTGTTCTCATTTCCTGAGGTATTTTTTGTAATCCATTAGTTTTAAGGAATTGATCCACCTCGGAATCTTTCTGTGGCCCTTGTGAATAAAGTTCTTTGAAATATCTCTGGAAACACTTTCTAATTTCCTCGGGTTTCTGAACCATTCTCCCTTCAATCTCTAGATTTGTAACTGTATTAAGTTTTTGTCTCTTTTTCAACTGCCATGCTAGCAGTTTCCCACACTTGTTTGCTGATTCAAAGGATCTTTGTTTCATTTGTTTAATTTTCCATTCCACCTCTTGATTTATCAATTTCGAATATTGTGCTTGGAAAAATTTCACTTCTCTCAGCACTTCCTTCGACTTGGGCCTAGATCTTAATTTTTTCTCTCCTTCTCTTATTTTCTCCAATAACTTCTCCTTCTTTTCATTCCAGAACCTTTTCTTAATCGTGTTTTGTTGTATTAGAAACCCTCTCATAACTGCTTTACTTGCGTCCCAGATTGTTCTTTTTTCCACAGTGGTATTTAAATTTATCTCAAAATAGTCCTTTAAAGTTTTTTGGGCCTTCTTAACAATCTCCTGATCCCTTAATAGGGTGTCATTCATTTTCCATCTAAAGGATCCGGTTATGTTTAGTCTCAGTTCCACTTTCAGTGCATTATGGTCGGAGCAGGTTTTTGGGCAGATTTCCACTTTTCTAGTCTTAGGTGCCAGTCCTCTAGTTATCCATATTTGGTCGATTCGTGTCCATGTCAGATGAGCTTCAGAAAAGAAAGTTCCTTCTTTTCCTAGGGGGTTCTTAACCCTCCATATGTCAATTAAGTCCATATTGTCAGTCATTTCAATAAAAGTTTTAGGTAGTCTGCCATCTTTCGTTATGTTAGCACTTTGCGACTTATCCATATTTACAGATACAACCCCATTCATATCACCCAACATAATGATGTTATTATAGTCTAAGTAGTCCAGCATAATCTCATGCAGCTTCCTAAAAAATTCCGATTTTCCTTCATTTGGGGCATATATTCCTAATATCAAATTTTTTTCTCCTTGTGTCTGAATTTCAATCGCCAAAATTCTGCCATGTTCATCTTTAAATAAAAATTTCGGTGACAGGCTCTCCTTTGCATATATCACCACTCCTCTTTTCTTGACTTTATCCGAAGAAATGAATTCTTGGCCTAATCTTTTGTTAATTAACACTTTTCTGTGGAGCCTTGTCACATGTGTTTCTTGCAAACAAATAATGTCCAATTGTTCTTTTTTCAAAATATGAAATACTTCTCTTCTTTTTTCCGGAGAATTTCCGCCATTTATATTCCAGCTGAGAAGCTGCAGAGACATCCTGGTTTAATTAGCGGGTCTTACAGTGGGGTGTCTAGGTTTCCCTCCAATCCCGGAGGTGGTAATTCTGGTCCAGATCCAGACGGTGTAGGTTTTGGTGGTGGTCCCGGTGGTGGTGGCCAAGAAGCTGCAGCTCCTTTTTGGAGGTCCTCCTCGTGGTCGTATAGGAACTTCTGCTGATCCTCAGGTGTTTTGATTCTTACTTTCCTTCCTTTATAGGTAAATTATAGTCCTTGCGGAAACTCCCACCTATAAGGAATTGCGTTGTGTCTCAACAATTTGGTCAGGTCTGTGTAGGTGGTCCTAAGATCCAATAGATGTTTGGGTATATCTCTGTAAATTTCAGCCTTTTTACCTTCTATCTCCAAAGATTTTTTAAAATGTAGGCCTAATATCTTGTCTCTTTCCTCTCTTGATCTCAAAATAACCAAACAGTCTCTGGCCTTATCTTTCTTTACCGATCTTCCCAGTCTAAAAGCCGTCACGATTTTGAAATCTTTGTCTTCCTCAATTCCCCAGAATTTGGAAAATAAAAGTGTCAAAAATCCCTCTAGATTACCTACCTCCAATTCTGGGATGGCCCTTAACCTGAGATTATTTTCCTTACTTTTCAGTTCAACCAATGACAGGTAGGCTTGTTGTTCCCCTACCTGTCTTTTCAGAGGCCTTACTTCCCCCTTAATCTCATCAACCTTTTTATTCGCCTACTCTGCTTTTTGATTGGCTTCCACAGCTAGTTTATAATTTTCAGCCGTAGCTCCTTGCAAATTCTCAATTGCCTGAGTATGCTGGGAAACCTGATCAGATAGTTTACTAATAGAGGATGTAGCTTGGTCGATTTTTGATGATTGATTGTCCACCTTTTGGTTTAAAATTGCCAGTTGTTCCAAAATTTGTTTCAGAACTGTTTCAGATCCTCCAGTTGCCATGTCTTCTGCAGCAGGCTGCTCAACTTCCACCTCCTGTGCTGTCAGCACAGTTGGGACAGATGATCTACGTTGATGAGTTAAAGTTGTTTGAACAAGTTGCGCAGATTTCTTTTCTTTTTCTTTTTCTTTTTCTTTTTCTTTTTCTTTAGCTTTGGCTGCTCTTGTTTTCCCTGAGCCGCTCATTCCACACCTGCCTCTGTTCAAGGTCAAATTGTCTTTTATTCCATAAGGGAGACAAATCCAAAATGTAAACAATTAAACCACAGAAAATCTCAATAAAGTACAGTTCCCAGGCCTCTATATCTCCACGATCCTCTAGGGGGAGTATTTCAGAGTTTCAAGGAAGGAGAGAACTCTTTTCCGCCATTGAAGTTCCTATATTCCCCATATTAAATCTTTGTAATTCCGGAGTACAAAAGGAAGGTTCCCAAGACTTTCTATTTCTTGAATAAGGGCCACAAGGTGTCAAGAAAGGTCCCAGCAACAATGTTTAAACGTTAGTGTCTCAGTCTATGTAACAGTTTAAACTCCAACAACAGTATCAGCAGTTTGACAGTTCTCTATTGCGCGCTGACAGCCCGACGACTAGGTTGTCCCTTTTAACTCCGCATAGCTCGAAAATAGGAAGAAAGTTCCAAGAATAAAATCCACAAGTTTAGCAAAGATTTCCCTTTTATCTTCTAAATACAAAGTCTATCAATGCACCTTTGTTCTGCTTTTACGATCCCTTTTGAACGCTACAGCACTCTTCAGAGCCCTTGCTTTGATCTAGTTAGCAAGATCGGGAGACGGACTTCCTGTTACTCGCCTCCCGTTTTCAGCCAAAATCCACAAATTTAGTCCAATATTTAATACCCCTTACTCACGGGTATATAACTGCCAATTCCGGTGTTTTCAAGAAGAAAGGTCAGCGCTCATCGGCAGCAGCAGCGCGGCTTTGCTTCCACGAAAAGAGCGATGAACTCACAGCGCCGCTCCCCCTTTCACGTTCCGGAGCCACTTACGAGGTTCCTTCTTCGTTTCTGGGGGGGCTTTTGGCGCCCGCCGAGTCCCACGGCCCCAGGCTCGCTCTGCCTGTGGTTTTTCTTGGTGGGTCTCCGCTTTGCCGCAGCGGACGACCCTTTTTCGCGGAGCCCCTCTTCACAAAGTAAAGAGGACCGCCATTGCCGTTTTGCGCCGCCTCCGGAAGTCCCCAAGTTGAAGAGCCTTTTTTAACCCAAGGGCCACAATAGCTCATAGGCAATCTTCTGGGGACCACATGCCAATGGAGGGCAGGGCCAGAGGTAGTTGGGGTGGAGCAACGAATGTGACAGTCACCTTTGTACAGCAGGAGACAGGGGCGAGCCAGCAGTAAAACACACCAGCAACAGATAGGTAGCCGTGTTGGTATCTGAAGTGTATCTGTGTATCTGAAGAAGTGTGCATGCACACGAAAGCTCATACCAAGAACTGACTTAGTTGGTCTTTAAGGTGCTACTGGAAGGAATTTGTTTTGTTTTGACACACCAGCAAGTTGAAGTTAACTCTTTATTAGCAAAAAGACAATCTGCACAGACTTGGTGGAGTGTCAGAGACAGCAACTCATCTCTGGTAGGTCTTGCCCCCATGAAGTTGTTGCTGAGACCTTCCCACAGCTGGCTAAGTCATGACTAGTATTCCCCATTGTTTTCATTGGGACCTAAGATGAGTTATCTTAGTCTGGATACAGCTGTGGGCATTTAAACTAGAACTGAGACATTTTAAGGCAACTGTGTGACTACACTTGCAGGAGCAAAATAAAGATTTCCCTGGCTGCTTAGTCATTTGGAAATGTGTCTTTCAGGAACAGAAGAAACTTAGTTGACCTTTCCCTTATTTTTATAGCATTCTAATTAGGGCTTACTCTTTTCTTTTCTTTTTTAGTTGTTTTTATTCAAGATTTTCTTCGGTTAAAAAAGTACATTGTGTCAGGACTGGTCATTGTTCTCTTCAGATCACCACACAAACGCTTCTTGTCTTTTATAACTTTTTTTAAAAATAATATTTATTAAATTTTTAACAAGAAAAGAGTTACAAAACAGTAAACAAAAAACACAAAGAAAATACAGAAACCAGAATTTAACATAAAAATAAAAAATAAAAAATAAAAATCCCTCTTTCTAATATCTTACCACTCATTTACTTATTTTCATGACTTCCTCACACCTCCCTTTTTTGTATTCCATTTAAAAATTTGTTCAGCAAATTCATACCCTCTTAATTTACCCTTAATTGTTTATCCTCACATATTATAACTTCAAATTTTCGTCTAATATCAATCCATTCTTGCATATTCTTATTTTCCCTTATTACTAGAACCACTTCGTTTCATTCCAACATCATTAACATTCAATAATTTTACAGTGTTTCTGTAGATAGATTTTAAATTTCTTCCAATCTTCTTCCACCAACTCTTCTCCCTGGTCTCGGATTCTGCCAGTCATTTCCGCCAATTCCATGTAGTCGTCTTTTATAACTTTTTATTGCGTATTAACAAAACAATCTTATAAACGGTTCTTAACTATTCTTCCTCAGAGTCACTTCTTTCAGATCCCTTCTGAGCTCTGCTTCTCGGTGACCAGCCACCCTCAAAATGGCGAAGGCGCCCTTCCCTTCGCTTTCCCTCACTTTTTCCTACCCTCCTGGCCTGTATCTCCCCTCCTCCCAATCTGAGCTAGAACTGAACCCTTGCCTTTCCTGGGAACAGCTGGTCCCTCCCTGTTGTTCCTCTTGCTCTCTTCTGTTAGATTCACTGCTCTCCTTCCCCCCTTGGGGAATGCTTTCTCCCTCTGAGAAACTGGAAACTTCTAACTCTTCCCTGACACATCGTCTGTATTTCTGATCATAACGTCCTTTCTACAGATCAGTTAGGCTGTTATCTGATTCTAAAGAAATCAGGAACCAAAAATCAATTCATCAAACTTACACATGAATAAAACAATAGTTTTAAAGAAAAAGCACACTCCTTAAAACACACACACACACACACGCATTGTGTGATGATGTATAGTTATGTCACTGTAGGCACCATGTTATTGGGAATATTTCCTCCCCTGCGGATCACTCTAATAAATCAGTTAAATAATTTTAATCAGTTTTAGTTGGTTAAGTGTTACCACTTTAATGATAATTGATATATTCATTCTAGAATGCCTTAAATGATCCCTAATATCAATGCCTCATTTATTAGTTAATTCTGTAGGAGTTCTGTTTTAAGTTTCACCAAAAGTATAAACCTGCCCCCTGCAAACCAAATAACTTGTGCAGAGACTTCTTAGCAGTGGTCCTGTTGCCCTGGTCTTGTCCCACAAGAAGCCTAGTAGAAGCAAACAGACATGTCCCCCTTCCCCACACCCCAGACTTTGTTGGCATCTATCCTCCTGTCTTGGGAGACAGTGGAGGAGTGCGCTTTTGGGGGTGAAGTCAAATTGTTGGAAGGTTGCAGCACCTGCTGTGGCTATCAAGATCAATATGGGAGAGACATGCTTTGTTACAGGTGGGGCAGATGAAGGCGTCCATTTGTGCTGTTGCAGATGCACCAGGGTGTTTCTTCTCTCTGCGCTTCCTCCTAGTGGTCATTCCTCCTCTGATCACTGCTATGGATACAAAACCTGTCTCTAGGCACTATTAACTTACTTTATTTTAAATTTCTTTGTAAAAATAATTACAGACTGCAAACTTGTATGAAATATCAAGGTGTTGTACAACAATTTAATACACAAAACAATGCAATCACAAAATGACTGGCCTGTCTTAAGAAAATTTAAACAACCGAATGGGCCTGTTTTAGCATAAAAAGGTTTTTAAGGGCCACCTGAAAGTTAGTTAGGATTCCTGCTGAATCTCTGCTGGAAAAGTATTAACTGTTTGCTTTTTAGATTTATTTTTAAAGTTTTAAAAGCTTTAAAAAAGTTTCTGTCATGTGTTGTCTAGTATTTCTAGTATTGTTTAGTATTTCTAAGATGCCTTTGTTTTAATTCAAGGATAAGTGGGATATTATATGTAAATAAATAAATAGATAGATAGACACATAAGCAAACCAGGTAAACTGAATAAGGTAACATTGATGAACACAGGAAGAAACAGAAACTCCATACCTACAAGGAAGTTTGTTGTCGCTTGAAGTGATATTGTTTATGTATTTCCAGTTAAGTGCTTAACAGGTCCATTTATTGCTTTGTTCCTTTTACATTTGAAAAAATGAATTGACACAAAGACTGATGAAAAGATGAACGAAGTTATGAACTTAGCTCACCTGTTCCTTCAGAACTTCTGTCGTGGAAACCCTCAGAATCAAGTTCTACTTCATAAACACCTCAACTTATTTTTAACACCTGGTGTGAGTATTTTGAGTTGATGATAAATCCCTTGCATAACAGTCATTTGTACTACCAAGAGTTGCATTCAAATATACCTAAACATTCAGATACATCCCTTTTCCCTAACAGTGGACCAGGGCAGGAATAAGGAGTCGGAGCAGTCCAAAACATCTGCAGGGCAGTAAGTTGGTGACCTTCAGATTTGATCACTAGGGCCACCTCCTTTGTTTTCCCGCTGCAAAGAACTGGAAGTGATCAAATTGCTTAGCTTAGTTGTGTGTGTGTTTGTGTGGTATGTGTAAGATCAGATCTTTCAGAAGCAGACAGCCCAGGAGACTATGCTTTTATCTTTATTATTTTAATTCACTATAATTAGGCCCGTCATCTGATTAAAGAAATCTTAAGTTGGTTATGGATATTATTTATTTATTAATTGGTTGATTAACTAATCACATTTCCAAATCAGATAAATAGGTACTGCTCCGGCGGGAAGGTAAACGGCGTTTCCGTGCGCTGCTCTGGTTCGCCAGAAGCGGCTTCGTCATGCTGGCCACATGACCCAGAAGCTGTACGCCGGCTCCCTCGGCCAGTAAAGCGAGATGAGCGCCACAACCCCAGAGTCGGTCACGACTGGACCTAATGGTCAGGGTCCCTCTACCTTTAAATGGGCCGCAGGTGGCACTGTAGCCTAAGACTTGCCGATCGGAAGGTCGGCGTTTCGAATCCCTGTGACGGGGTGAGCTCCCGTTTCTCGGTCCCTGCTCCTGCCAACCTAGCAGTTCGAAAGCACATCAAAGTGCAAGTAGATAAATAGGTACCGCTCCGGCGGGAAGGTAAATGGCATTTCCATGCGCTGCTCTGGTTCTCCAGAAGCAGCTTAGTCATGCTGGTCACATGACTCAGAAGCTGTCTGCGGACAAACGCCGGCTCCCTCAGCCAATAAAGCAAGATGAGAGCCGCAACCCCAGAGTTGGTCACGACTGGACCTAATGGTCAGGGGTCCCTTTACCTTTACCTTTACCTTTACCTTTACCTTTACCTTCCCTTCCCTAAGCCTTGATGTCATATAAGATGTCAAACACAGGAAAATTTGACCCATGACTTGAAACACCAAGCTGTGGCTAAATGAAGGAGAATTGTGAGCACACTCAAATTTAGAATGTATTTTTATTTACCATGTGACTTTACACCTCCCACCCCCCCTTAAAACTATTTTTTCTAAGACTGGACACTTGGGGTTGCTTGCATGGGAGAAGAGTAACATAGCCAGTAGTCACATCACATGTTAAATAAAATGTGCAAGTATAGACACCCATGGTCCCACCAGTGATCTTTCCTCAGCAGAACGCCCTGTAGCACAACATGATTTCCTTTCTTGGTAGGTCTGCATTAAAGGTCCTTGGAATGGGAGTCCAGTTATGACACTTGTCCCTTCCCTTCTAGTCCAGTGGCCAGGACATGAATTTTTCCTTGGTTCCAGGGTGTTTCCACACCTAAACACCCTCTTTTAATACCCTTATTCTGCTCTGACTACACCCACAACATACCCATGTAACAAGCTTTATATTGGCTAACTTGGTTGGGTCACTTGAGGCTCCTGCAGGCCATCTGGTTGCCCTACTGAGTCCGAGAATCTGCTCAAAGGTCAGTCTTGTATCTCTGCAGCAGAGCACCTGCTTTGCATTCAAAACATTTGAGGTCAATCCCTGACATCTTCAATCAGGACGGGAAATAAACCCTGGAGCACTGCTGCCACTTATTGTAAAAAATGCTAAGCTAAATGGACCAAGGCAACACTAGGCATGCAGCTACAGCTATATTGAGAAACAGCACAAGAAATGAAATCTCAGATCTATTTTATTTACCTTGCCTGGAGGCATTGGGAAGTCTTCCCTGCAGCTTTCTCTGACAGTTCCTACCAGTGCAGTTTTATTATGCGGTAGTAACTTGAGATTCCCATGTGTTCAGTCAGAATTTTGTGAAAGCACCATCTTTGCTGTTTTTCTGAGTGGCTTTTTGATTGTTTTTAAATTAGCTTCTTGAGGCTGAAACCATGCGACACATCTTCACAAACAATTACCATCTGTGCAATGAAATTAGTGAGCGGGTGGTGCAGCATTTTGTTCACTGCATCGAGACGCATGGCCGCCATGTGGAATATCTGCGCTTTCTGCAAACCATTGTCAAGGCAGACGGCAAATATGTTAAGAAGTGCCAAGATACGGTAATGACAGAGGTATGTTAACTCAGCTACACTCGATATGTTTGACACATGCAGTTTCTTCTACACTTTCATTATCATCATTTCATCAAGTTACAAGGCGCTTAGCAGTTTCTATATACAGTATGAGTGAAAAAAGATAGGGTCCTATCCTCAAGAAGCATATAGCATGTGTGTGTGCTGAGCTCTGAGGAAGAGATTTTCAATCTACTGAATCCCTTTTTTATGGACACCTTTTCATGTACAGAGAACTGTGCTTTTGAATTGCTGCTATCCTTGTGTTGCTACATCTCAGGGTGACACGACAGATCCAGCTCTGAATTTCAACAATGTGGGTAAACACAAAGGAGAGGAGAGAAAATTGGGGGAAAGATATGCAAATAGTGGTACAACAGCTGAATTTCCACACCCACTGTTGCTACTGATTCCCCGTTGATTGGGGGAGGGCTTTACATAGCTCAGTGGTAGAGTATTTACATTGCTTTCAGAAGGTTCCAGGTTCAATCTCCAGGATTTCTTGGTAGGGCTGAGAATGTCACCTGTCTGAAACCCCAGAAAGCCACTGGCAGTCATTGTCAACAATACTGAGCTAGATGGACCAATGATCTGATTCTGTATAATTCAGCTTTCCATATTCCTATACTCCAGTGTGGTTTGCCTATATCATAGATTTGGCAGTGTGAATGTTGCCACATATAACTAGGATTTTAGCACACAGAGATTCTAATTTGGTGAGGCCTTCTGTAGCACTCAAAGCAAATAACTATGGTAGCAGGTGGCAATCTGTGCAACACAAATATTTGAATTCCGTGTTCAGACCTTTGTTTATTATAGGGCAATATGTGTTGATGATCACAAATGGATTGGATATGTGTGGGAATAAAATGGAGTCCATGGGAATAGATTGTGCTAGGATTCTTTAATAAAAGTCAGGTGTAATAAAATAAAACGGTCCAGCTAAAGTAGTGATCCCTCTAGATTGCTTTTGGAGTGAGCTAATAACATGCTTATTGAAATCAATGAGATTTAAAAGAGCTTAAGTTCTTTGGCTGAATCATACCTCTTATAATTTTACTAATTTCAGTGGGAGAGGTAAGCATCTGGAGAATTCAATCCTATTGAAGTCAGTGGGACTTAAAAAATGTTTTCTTCTGACTGGATGATATCCATGTTCAGCGGATGAGCTTGTGACCTCTTTTGCACATAAAACCATGCCAAGGTTTGTTTACTAATGGTTAACTATTACTTGTCCCACAGATGATCAAACAAATTATGGATTTTTTCCTCAGTGTGTGGTTTGTTTTACTGTTGTTCTTGTCTCCTGCCTTTTAGCATGGTGAGCATCTGTGGTGGGGTGACAAACCAACCATGGTTAGAGATGGATGCTGTCAGGGAAAGGGAGACGGTTAGAGAGACGAGGGGGGAGAGAGGCAATTACAGAGAGCCGAAAGAGCTCATTAGCAGTTTATCATCCGACTCAGAGGAGGAAATAGGGAGGGGGCAACCAGTCCCCGGAACGAGCTACTCACAGAACAAAGGAAGTAGGAGACGTGCCCTGCACTGATGGGCATGCTGGGGAAAAAGACGTCACAAATCTTCAGTCGAGACATCTGACTGAGATGAGCATGGACGCGTTTGTTTGAACTCTTGTAACTCCTTTGAACTTTTGGTAATAAATCTACAAGACAGAAATGGCTGTGTGCCTGGAGCATTATCTCTGCTAGTTTTGGCAGCATCCACTCCTTACAGATGCTGTGTTTGCCTGTGACATCAAGTCATAGTTAACCAAACCAAGGCAACAAACCATGGCTTCAGATCATAGTTTCTTGGCAGGAAACAAACCAAATTGGGCAGAGTTTAGCTAACAAACCATGGCTTAATAAAACATGGCCTAACATGTGGAAACCAGGCCACTGTTTTTACCGTTCTAAAAGGTAGAAAATAAGTTTGAATTCATGTAAAAATAGCTAGCTAATAAGAATAATGGGAAAAAAGGAATTCACATGTATTTATTTGCCATTTTTGGATTGTCTGTAGATGGAGTAGTTAATGACAGAAGTTTTTAAGTGGATTTTGAACCTCATCAGTCATGACTGGAGTGAGGGAATAATTCATCCCTTCCCATCTCCAGATGCACCTATGTGTGTTGTTATTATGAGGCATAAAAGGTAACTACAGAAATACTGTTAGATGGGTCCCTCCCTATTTAATTTTGAACATATCAGAGTGTAAATCTTCAAACCTTCAGCTCTGAAAGTGGCTTATTCTAACTATGAAGCAAGATGTTACGTGTGTGTTTTTTATACAATGGGTTTTGGCCCAAAGGTCCCTAAAGCTATGAACAGCATGTTAATTTGAATAACTATACAAGAAAAGTATAAAGAATGCAATCAAAAGAATATAATATAGCAAAATCATAAAATACTCATCAATCATACTGTATATGTGTTGGGAACACCAATTAACACTGCAGCAAAAGCCCTGAAAAATCAACAATCAAGCCATTCCATATCTCATTGTGCGTGTATACACTCCCCTCCTGTTTCTCACCTGAGGGGGACACATTTCACCAACAGGCTGTCCCCCTGGAGCAGAAACTGTCTCCCACTGCAGGGACAAAATACTCAGCAGATAGAATCCTCATTAGCACAACCTGGAGAAGGGGAAAAGGATAATAAAACCAGATAAATGCAACAAAAACAGTAAAATAAAAAAAAACTTAAAATACAAGAACAGAAGAGCAAACTATTTGATTATGATCAAATTAGCATCTGGATTAGCACAGAGATGGGCTCAAACTGCAAGAGGAGCATTGCACTGAACTAGAATATTGTTCCATATCCTGCCTGGCAACGACTCTGCAGGGTTTCAGACAGGAGTCTTTCCAAACTGTATCTGGAGATTCCAGGGATGGAGTCTGGGACTCTTTGCATGCAAGACAGGTGCTCTACCACTGTGCTATATTGCTTTCTTCTAAACTATATTTTTCTAAAGAAAATATAGTTGCAGGGATAAAATAGTTTTAACCAGCCTTCAAAAATACACCCATGAAGTAAAGAAATCTGGTGAGTTCTCTTGGGGAGTGAATTTCTACACTGCAGACCCTACAGCTAAAAAAGCCCTGCTCTTTGTGGCCATAAATCTGGTATTTGATGGAACAGGCAGTCAGAAGTGTATTTCGTATGTACACTGCAGAATTCAGTCCTCTGAAAAGGTACTAGCTGGCTTCAGAACTTCTCAATCCAAGGACGAAAGAAGAAAGTGGACCAAGCAACACCTGTGGCAATAGGGTTTACCGACAAGTGACTTGGAGGAATTAGAGTCAAAGCTTAAGCTTTCCATCCTCAGCTTGATTCTCTTAAGCAAGCATGCTGCCTTGTCACTCGCACACACCAAGTGATGTGCTGTTGGGTTGTGTGCACGCTGCATGATGTATGCAAGTGACACAAGTACGCTGCACGGTGTGTACGAGTGAGGTGAGTACATAGTGCAGCATGTGTGCACAGCCACCGTGAATTTTTGAGGGGCCCTTGGTCCCCTGCCCCCCAGTTGGTGCCCTTGCTCTTAAGTGGTCCTCAGGAAATCTTGTTGCTTATAAATGTTATATATTACACAGTTATATTGTGCTTTATGTGATGAGTAGAAGATTAATGTGTGCGTGTGTGTATCGAGGTGGGGTGGGGGACTGAACTATTTAAACAGATTCAAAGTATTTCTTGTTATAATTTCAGCTAGTTAATGGGGGTGAAGACGTGCTGGTGTTTTACAATGATAGAGCATCATTTCCAATCCTCCTCCAAATGATGTGCTCTGAGCGGGATCGAGTGGACGAAAGCGGCCCTTTGGTTTACCACATCACCCTGGTGGAACTGCTAGCAGCATGTACAGAAGGAAAGAACGTTTATACTGAAATAAAATGTAACTCCCTTCTTCCACTAGATGACATAGTGAGAGTGGTGACTCATGATGACTGCATACCTGAGGTAAGCCAGACTTTACAGCATGCGAAGCATTGTTGTTGTTGTTATAATATTATTAATTTATATAATTTATATAATTATATAATTTAATATTATTAAAGATTTCTTAGTTTACAAAAATACATGCATTGTCCCTTTTTTCAAGTTGTGTTTTCTACAGATCAGTTTCATTTGTTGTGAGACATTAGTGTTGCATACAGTGTTAGGTTAGGAAGAAAAGAGGGGGATTTAGACCACATTTTAGTCCATTGGGTGGGGTTTATTTCATAGCCTATGGCGTCCTACCATTGTTTTTGATTACGTCAAGGGGGCTTGTGGGATTCGGGAGCAGTATTTTGTACATTGTGGATGCCACCCCCTTGCTGTGTCCCTCTGTGGTGAGGAGGAGGTTTTCGAAGGTTGTCAGGGGCATGGTTGCTGCTGGTTTTACTAGTGGATTGTTTAAGAAGGCATGTAATTGGCAGTGTGTTAGCCAGGGCATTTGGGTGTCCCTTGTTTGTCTTGTATTTCTTGTGTCAATGTGGGTTTGCTATTTTTGTAGAAGTCTGCTAGGTGGGATAAGCCTTTAGCTTGTCAGGATTTTACCTGGAAGTTTTGTTCTGTGTGGTGGCATAGTGGGTGGTGAGCCAGGGGGTTTAGTGGGGATGGGGTTGGGGACAGTTTGCCTGCTTCTTTCTTACATTCTTTAAGCATGGTCTGTGTTAACCTGTTTAGTGATGTGAGGATTTTCCTTAGTTTGTTTGGGAGGAATGGGTATCCTGTGGTGGGGGTATTTTCAATTGTGTCTCTCTCCAGGTGTACCCATTGTTTTGTCTCGTCTTCTAGAATGTAGCGTACTTGCTTGGCGATGTAATATGATTCTATGTTGGGGATTCCCCATCCTCCTCCTGAGGAGGGGAGGTGCAGGTATTTGGGGCTTATTCTTGTTTTTTTGTGTGAGAAGATAAATGAGTGTATTTTTTTCTGCCATTTGCGAAGTTGGGCTGGGGGAATCCAGATTGGGAGGGTTTGGAATAGGTAGGTTAGTTTTGGGAGGGTGATCATTTTGATCATGGCTATTTTGTCTGTGAGAGTGAAGTTGGTGTTGTTCTGTCCCCTCAAGTCTTTGTTAATTTGTCGCCATAAGGGGTTGTAGTTGTGGTTGTATAGTTTGTAGAGGTTTATGATTATTTGTACCCCTAGGTATCTGAACTTGGTGTGGCAAAGTTTTAGCTTGGTGGTGTTGGTGAATTCTTTTTGGGTATGGGGAGGTGGGGTGTTGAAGCACATAGCCTCAGATTTTGTCAAATTTACCTGTAGGCCCGACACCATTGAAATGTGTTGAGTTCTCTGGTTAGGGTGGTTGCTATGCTTATGGCGTCTGGTGTTGTAACCATTAGGTCATCTGCAAATTTATAGGTTCTGCCTTTTATTTCCACTCCCTTGATGTCTGTGGCTGCTCGGATTCGGATTGCTAAGGGTTCCAGAGCCAAGATAAATAAGAAGGGAGACAGTGGGCATCCTTGTTTTGTGCCTCTTTGGATTGCTATAGTATTAGAGTCCATATTGTTAGTTCTGCATTTTGCTGAGGCTTGGGAGTATATTTGAGGATTTGCAGGAAGTTGGGGCCAAATTTCATGTTAGTTAGTACTGCTAATATGTATTTCCACTCTAAGCAATCAGAAGCTTTGAGGATGTCTAGGGACATAGTTGTCAGTGGGAATTTAGTTGCCTTGCTGTGTTTGATCAGGTTCAGTAGTTTCCTGATGGGGTCTGTTAACTTGTGTAGGAAGTTTTAGGCGGTTGGCCAAGATTTATGTGAATACCTTGTAGTCTTGGTTTATTAATGAGATTGGGTGGTATGATTCTACTTTGAGGCTGTCTCTCAGTTGTTTTGGGATGGAGACTATTTTGGAGTGGGTCCAGGTTTAGGGAATGGGCCCCCCTTTTATTATGTCATTGAATAGGCGGGTCATGTAGGGCATCAGGGGTTCTTTGAATTTCCTATAAAAAATTGCTGTGAAGCCTGGGGCTTTGTGTGGTTTCAGGTTTTTGAGGACCGTATCTATTTCCTCTGGGGTGATAGGATGGTCCATGAATTCCTGTTCCTCACCAGTTAAGGTAGACATGGTCAGTCCTTCTAGGAATTTTCTGATTTCCTTCTCAGGTGGGTTATGGGAGGTGTATAGGTTGGAGTAGAATTCTACAAATTCTGAGGTTATTTCTTTGGGGGAGAATGTTATGCTGCCGTCTTTTTTGGTGATGCTATGTGTTCTTGTTTTGAGTGCTTTTTTCCTACTTCTATTTGCATAGAAGCATTGTTTAGAGTATGGAATGCCGATCATTGTTTTGTTGATTTCTAGGGAGTCTAGTTCTCTCCTTTTTTGTTCTATAAGTTTGAGGAGTTTTTTAGATCCTGTTTGTATGTAGCTTTCTCTTTTATGCAAGCTCCTCTGGTGACTGTTTTCACTGCATCCCATAGGAGAGTGGCTGTTATATTATCTGCATAATTTTCTTTGAAGTAGTTTTGGAGTGTTTTTGTGAGACTATCTCTAATTAGTTTATTTGTGGTTAGGATGGGACTGAAGGACCATGATGGGTTGGTTTCTGTTTCTTCTCCTATTTTAAGGGTAACTTTTACTGGGGCATGATCTGTGATTTTAATGCTACCTATGTTTGTTGATTCAACCAAGGGGATCAGACCTTGTGTAAGTAGAATGCTATCTACGTAGTCTGGACACTGTGCCGTGGTACCAGGACTGGAATGTGTGGCTGGTGTCTCCCAGGTTTTCTTTACCCCATATGTCATAGAGACATTTTTTAGCATTTTAAGCAATTTGTAAGAGTCCCTAATTGTTTGGGTTAAAGAGTGAGGGGGGGGTAGATTACAGAAAGTAGCCTATATGCTGTTATATAGGTGTTTATTTGGGGTATCTTGGACTATCTGGTGTCTAACTGATTGGTCCTGGGTCTCAGCTGGCATGGAGGGGCCTTTTTAAAGAACAGGCTGTCCTTCCTGTTGTTTGCGATAGGTAGTGGTCAGTGAGATGGTAGAAGAGGAAGAAGAGTTTGGATTTGATATCCCGCCTTTCACTCCCTTTAAGGAGTCTCAAAGCGGCTAACATTCTCCTTTCCCTTCCTCCCCCACAACAAACACTCTGTGAGGTGAGTGGGGCTGAGAGACTTCAAAGAAGTGTGACTGGCCCAAGGTCACCCAGCAGCTGCACGTGGAGGAGCGGAGACGCGAACCTGGTTCCCCAGATTACGAGACTACTGCTCTTAACCACTACACCACACTGGCATTAATGGTGTTAAGCATCTTTGTGATGCCTATGTTGGGTATAAGATTTATAGGCAATGTTGTCAGTGTTATTAACAACATCATTGGTATGTTGGGGTGGGGATATGGGTATTGGTACGCTCTGGCACTATCATTGTGCTGGTTGTGTGTCAGATTTTAGCCTGTTTGTGGATTGTTTTATTGAGGTTGGGGTATTGTTTTAGTTGGTACGGGTTTCTTTCTTTGTTTTCCTTTTTCCTATTGTTTTTTTTTCTATTGTTTGTTGCCTTTGTGTGGTAAAGGAGGAGATGGAAAGGTTGGGGGGGGGTCCATTTTTGTATGTGTGGTTCTTTTTGTGTTATGGGTGGAGTCCTTAGAGCAGGAGCAGGGTGCCGAGAGTGTGAGTTGTGGGTTGTTGGGGAGTGGGGAATGTGGTTTTATGTTCAAGACTATCAAATTGTTTATCAATAGCCTTCCTTCAGCTGTGTAGGTATTGTATTGCTCTAATTCTGTTTAGAAACATGGAGTATACACCCAGAGAAGCTGCATGGTCTCAGTTTCCAGTGTTGCACAGCATTTTAAAATTGTTTCCTGACAAGGGCCTTGTCCTTTCAAAAAGAAGCACCATGTCTGTATTCTTTGAGAATATGAAAATTTCAGTATATGCACGAGTTTAATTCTTAAACTAAAACCTGAATAAAATGAGGTATTAAAGCAAAATAACCTTTGACTTTATTGACTTTAACTTTTTAGTTAAGGTAAAGGTAAAGGGACCCCTGACCATCAGGTCCAGTCGTGACCAACTCTGGGGTTGCAGCGCTCATCTCGCTTTATTGGCCGAGGGAGCGGGCATACAGCTTCTGGGTCATGTGGCCAACATGACTAAGCCGCTTCTGGCAAACCAGAGCAGCGCACGGAAACGCCGTTTACCTTCTCGCCTGAGCGGTACCTATTTATCTACTTGCACTTTGATGTGCTTTCGAACTGCTAGGTTGGCAGGAGCTGGGCCTGAGCAACGGGAGCTCACCCCATCGCGGGGATTCGAACCACTGATCTTCTGATTGGCAAGTCCTAGGCTGTGTGGTTTAACCCACAGCGCCACCTGCGTCCCTTAACTTTTTAGTTACTTTGCTATTAAAGGGAAAACTGCTACTCATAAAGACAAACTGTAAATGAACTTTCAGCTTGGACTGAAGCTGAACACTGAGGAAAATGTGTACATAACAGCAACATTAACTTTAACCTGGGTTAAAAATTATCTTACTGGTGCTCTCTTGAAATAAGTACATTTCATTCAGTCCTTGTTTTTGGAAGACGAACATGCTCTATTCTGAGTATAACTTCCGATTTGAGTGCCACACTTCCATTTTCCTAGTGAGGGAAGGCGGGCTGGGCGGCAAGCAAGCAGGCAAGGGATGTCGCCACCCCCCACAGCCTGCTCCTGCTTGCAGGCAAGTAGGGGTGGGAGCGGGCTGCTCTGCTGGGGAGGTGCAGGCTCCATCACACTTTCCATTGAGGAGTTTGTGGCAGCACTCCCCTCAAGGGAGAAGTTTAAAGGAGTCCCCACCTCCGCATCAGATCCCCTGCAACCCCATGAAGGCAGCCAGGCTGAATAGTTGCTGGGGTTGGGGAAGGTGGCGGCAGCCCAAAAGCTGCACCTGAGAGCCCCTGCACCAACTGAAGGCAGCCAGGCGCTCAGCCCGTTCCCACTCCTACTTGCATGCAAGCAGGAGTGAAGATGGGGATCTCTCAGCGCGAAGCCTCCACTCCGCTTCTGCAGTGGTGATTCAAGTTATACAGGGTGAGTCTTTTAAAAGAGGCCCTGTGGAACATGTGTACTCTGTATCCACAGGGCCTCTTTTAAAGGACTCACCCTGAAGTAGATGACCACAAAAGGGCAGGGGGTTACTATTGAAAGTGGATGGGGAGATACATTTATGTAGGTATATGATTCTTCTTCTTCTTCTTCTTCTTGCAGGGCAGTTTGCAGGGCAGCAGCTGAAGAAGGAGCAAAAAGGGTTTTATTGTGTGTGTGTTTCTTGTGGCTGATTAGCTGCTCTCCCTGTGCAAAGGTCAGAGGGGGCAGGGTTTCTGTTGAGGCAGGTGATTAGCTGTGGGAGGAGCTTATCAGAGCTTGCAGGGCAGCGGCACACGCATTTTGATCCATCTTTAGATTTAGGGGAGCTAGTCTCAAACGTTTGTTGGGGGAGACCTAGGGTTTTTTGGGGGGGAGTTATTTGTTCTGTCTGCACGCTTCTTATGATGGAGGACCGCTGTAGCCAGCCCCAACGACACGTTCTCAAGATGGAGAGTGAGGGAACAGCTGCAGTCGCCTGCGGTTCCTGCACAATGTTTGCCATCTTGCCAAAGGTTGCAGGCAGCTTTACCTGCAGCAATTGCTGGTTGATTGCCCTCTTAAAAGACAAAGTCCAGCAACTGGAGGAACGTGTGTCTACGCTCCAAAGAATTAGAGAGCTGGAGCTCTTCTTGGAAGCAACAGAGCACACCGTCTCCACCAAGGAGGAGACAGGGGACTCCCCTGAGAAGGAGGCTAGTTCACCAACACAGGAGCCAGATATATGGAGAAACGTGACTCAAAGAAGTAGGAAGCCCAGGGTTCACTCTGATTGTTTAGAAATACACAATCGCTTTGAGGTCCTCTCCCCTAGCATGGAAGACGAAGAGCAGACTCCATTTGAGGATCTCTCCCTCGTTACAGTCGATCAGGTATATGAAGACGAGCAGCAAAGTCAGTCCTCAGGGAATGTGCAGGCGACCTTAGAACGGACAGCTCACGGAAGAACCCCGACCAAACCTAAGAGGAGGCGTGTAGTGGTGATAGGGGATTCCCTACTGAGGGGAACAGAAGCAGTGATCTGTGGGCCTGACAAGATGTCTCGGGAAGTGTGCTGTCTCCCCGGGGCTAAGATCCAAGATGTAACTGAACGACTACAAGGAATCATAAAACCCACTGACAAATACCCCTTCCTCTTGGTTCATGTGGGAACCAATGACACTGCAAGCAATAGCCTCCAGAAGATCAAAAGAGACTACAAGGCTCTGGGCAGGAAATTGAAGCAATTAAATGCACAAATTGTCATCTCATCTGTCCTCCCAGTTGAACGACGTGGCCCAGGGAGAGAGGGAAAAATAGTGGAAGTGAACAGCTAGCTTCGCAAATGGTGTAAACAGGAACGGTTTGGATTCTTAGATCACGGACTGCAGTTTCTTGAAGATGGACTTCTGGCAAGCGATGGGATGCACCTCACAACGGTTGGGAGGAATGTTTTTGCCAAAAATTTCAGAAACCTCATCAGGAGGGCTTTAAACTGACTAATGTGGGGGAGGGAGACAGTGCTCCTGAAGGTGGGAGTCTATCAATTGATGAAGATGATCATCCAAATGTCATAGACCAAATGGAGCAAACAGCACGCAGACCTAGTGGTGGGAGGAAAAAATCCTTAAATAATAGACACGGGGGAATGATTAATGGACTTCAATGTCTGTACACTAATGCGCAAAGCATGGGAAATAAACAAGATGAGCTTGAGCTCTTGGTACAGCAAACTAAATATGACATAATAGGCATCACTGAAACCTGATGGGATAAGTCCCACGACTAGAATGTAATAATGGAGGGATACAATCTATTTCAGAGAAACAGACCAGACAAGAAAGGAGGAGGAGTGGCGTTATATGTCAGGGATGTGTATACCTGTGAAGAGATCCAAGATTTAGAACCTCAAAGCCAAAGTGAGAGCATTTGGGTCAAAATTAAGGGAGAGAAGAATAACAGGGACCTCATTGTGGGAGTTTACTATAGATCCCCAAGCCAAACGGAGGACATAAATGATGCCTTCCTGGAACAGATGGCCAAGCATGCAAAAGGAAGGGAGATAGTAGTAATGGGGGACTTCAATTACCCGGATATTTGCTGGATGTCAAACTCAGCCAAGAGCATAAGGTCAAACAGATTCCTCACTGGCCTTGCAGACAACTTCGTTGTCCAGAAAGTGGGAGAAGCAACAAGAGGAACAGCCATTTTAGATCTGGTCCTAACCAATGTTGATGACCTGGTTAGTGGGGTAGAAGTGGAAGGATCATTAGGCGCGAGTGATCATGCTCTTCTGAAGTTTACTATACAGCGGAAAGGAGCAGCCAGGTATACTAGGACTCAATTTCTTGACTTTAAGAAAGATGGCTGGGAGTTTGTTAAGAGGGAGATAGTAAAAGCACAACTTCAGGCAATACCAATGAGACGGAAACATGGAAGGTGCCTAAAGAAGCCAGGGTGGCTAGCTAAAGAACTTTTAACTGAGTTAAGATTAAAAAAGGATGTGTACAAAAAATGGAAAAGGGGGGAAACCACCAAAGAGGAATTCAAACAAATAGCCAGCACGTGTAGACACAAAGTCAGAAAAGCTAAAGCACAGAATGAACTCAGGCTTGCTAGAGAGGTTAAAAGCAACAAAAAAGGCTTTGATGGGTATGTTCGTAGCAAAAGGAAGAAGAAAGAAACAGTGGGGTCACTCAGAGGAGAAGATGGTGAAATGCAAACAGGGGACACAGAAAGGGCTGAACTCCTCAATGCCTTCTTTGCCTCAGTCTTCTCCGATAAAGAAAACAATGCCCGACCTGAAGAATTTGGAGCAAATGATTCAGCAGAGGAAACACAGCCCAGAATAACTATGGAGATAGTACAAGAATACTTGGCTAGTTTAGATGTATTCAAGTCTCCAGGGCCAGATGAACTGCATCCAAGAGTATTAAAAGAACTGGCAGATGTGATCTCAGAACCATTGGCAGTATCTTTGAGAATTCCTGGAGAACAGGCAAAGTCCCGGCAGACTGGAGGAGGGCAAATGTTGTCCCTATTTTCAAAAAGGGGAAAAGAGAGGACCCAAATAATTACCGCCCAGTCAGTCTGACATCAATACCAGGGAAGATTCTGGAGCAGATCATTAAGCAAACAGTCTGTGAGCACCTAGAAAGGAATGCTGTGATCACCAATAGTCAGCATGGATTTCTGAAAAATAAGTCATGTCAGGCTAACCTGATCTCGTTTTTTGACAGAATTACAAGCCTGGTAGTTGAAGGGAACGCAGTGGATGTAGCCTACCTTGATTTCAGCAAGGCATTTGACAAGGTGCCCCATGATATTCTTGTAAAGAAGCTGGTAAAATGCGGACTTGACTATGCTACCACTCAGTGGATTTGTAACTGGCTGACTGACTGAACCCAAAGGGTGCTCATCAATGGTTCCTCTTCATCCTGGAGAAGAGTGACTAGTGGGGTGCCACAGGGTTCTGTCTTGGGCCCGGTCTTATTCAACATCTTTATCAACGAGTTGGATGATGGACTCAAGGGCATCCTGATCAAATTTACAGATGACACCAAACTGGGAGGGGTGGCTAATACCCCAGAGGACAGGATCACACTTCAAAACGACCTTGACAGATTAGAGAACTGGGCCAAAACAAACAAGATGAATTTTAACAGGGAGAAATGTAAAGTATAGCACTTGGGCAAAAAAAATGAGAGGCACAAATACAAGATGGGTGACACCTGGCTTGAGAGCAGTACATGTGAAAAGGATCTGACACAAAGTCAGAAAAGCTAAAGCATAGAATGAACTCAGGCTTGCTAGAGAGGTTAAAAGCAACAAAAAAGGCTTTGATGGGTATGTTCGTAGCAAAAGGAAGAAGAGGAGAAGAGAAGAGGAGAAGAGAAGAGGAGGTTAAGGGGTGATATGATAGCCATGTTCAAATATATAAAAGGATGTCACATAGAGGAGGGAGAAAGGTTGTTTTCTGCTGCTCCAGAGAAGCGGACACGGAGCAATGGTTCCAAACTACAAGAAAAAAGATTCCACCTAAACATTAGGAAGAACTTCCTGACAGTGAGAGCTGTTCGACAGTGGAATTTGCTGCCAAGGAGTGTGGTGGAGTCTCCTTCTTTGGAGGTCTTTAAGCAGAGGCTTGACAACCATATGTCAGGAGTGCTCTGATGGTGTTTCCTGCTTGGCAGGGGGTTGGACTCGATGGCCCTTGTGGTCTCTTCCAACTCTATGATTCTCTTCTTCTTCTTCTTCTTCTTCTTCTTCGTCTTCTTCTTCCTCCTCCTCCTCCTCCTATTATTAGTTTGGGGGGGAAGGAGAGAAAAGAAAATACAGATAAAGGAAGTGGATGGAGGGGGTAGGAAATTTAAGAGTAAAGGAAAAAGGAAAGGAAAAAGGAAAAAAACAAACAAAGAAAAAAGAAAAAACTGAAGATGTTGAGGTGGTGCTGTATGGAAGTAGTATTTATATATATCAAATAATAAAAGTGTCAAGTTGTGGGTGAACATATCAGACGACACAGCGATTCCTCAAACAGCTCTTCTTTATTCTGAGGCCAGAACTGAACTGAACTGAAGGGCTCAGTCAGCCTGCTTATATAGAGCTCCAGTACCTTGTTACTGTAACAACTTTCTAAAACTATCCAATCACTGAACGTCATTTTCGATCCTTCATTTGCATAACTATCTACAGTATCTCCCTGCTGGCCCAGGGTGAGAACTTCAGTACATAACAAAAAGTAAAAATAAAATATAGAAAACCCCTTTAAGGGGGAAAATAAAATAGAATTATATATGTATATATGTATTCTCTTTAAAGAGAAAAAGGAAAGGGGAAGGGGGGGAAAGGGAAAAAGAGGGGAAGATAACAATAGCAATCACAGTAATGTAGAAAAAAAGTTTTATTTTGTTTTTGTTGTTTTAAAAAAGGAGGTTGATAATAAAGGGCGGGAAGGAGGAGGAAGGACACCCCACAAAAAATGACTCTTTTAAAAATTTTATTCTATTTTCTTTTCCCACTATTTAATTTAAAAAATGGGGGCGGGGGGAGTCAGGGCTGAAGTGGTGGTCCCAGGAAGTGGCCTCTGTTGGTTCAGGGCTCCTTTATGGGCACCACCATTTTAATTCTTAAGAGTTAGAAAAATGGAGGTAAAAAAATTGAGGGGGGAAATGTATTAAAAATACATTAAGGAAATTAAGGAAAAGGATTTTTTTAAAAAATTATTTGGATCCTGTTTCCATTTCCAGCTGCCAGTGGCACCCCTCTGTCAGCAGGAGAGGGCCAACGCAGTGCGCGTCTTCTCCCGGGGTGATTCCCTTAGTGTGGCTCCCCTATGGGTCCCTGCCAACTTCCCTCGCTCCAGTCACTAGAGAGGTTGGATCTGGTTTGGACTGGGCTGCGCACTTCTATGCGGCCTCCCTGACTCGCCCAGTCCCATCCTACCTCTCTTTCTTGATTACTACTGTCAGATGGCAGTGGTGGTTGCTCATGAGTAACCAGGCAGGACTCCGACCTGTCTTTAACAGGTTTTATTTTGGTGCAAAACTATTTACAGTGCAGAACCATCAGTTCATGTCTGCCTCAATCGCTAGCAGAATCTGGGAGTGGTGGTTTCCAGGTCCTCCCCCAACATAAGAGCTTAGTCACCCCCAGCCTATCCTTCCTCCTTTGCGTTTTATGCCTCTGCGCAAGGTGGGTGACAGAAGAGGCGTGCTTCTCTCCTGACCGGCTTGGCAAGGATCGGTGCCGAGGCTTCCAGCAGCATCCCTCTAGCCCTTTCCCCTCCTTTACCCGGGAGGTGGGGCTTTCCCCAGCCTCCGACTGACGAGGTGCAGTGCTGGGACTCCCAACAGCAACCTCTGGTCCCTTCCCTCTTCCCCACTGGAGGTGTGGCTTTCCCCACTGCAGGAAGAGGAACTGCTTCGCAAGATTTTCAGAGGTTCCCTGTATCCCAACGGCCCCTTTGCCTCCCTTCCCTGTTCCGATGGCAAGCCCCTGACAGCTACAATGGCGGTTGCCGTGACGGTGGAAGCTGGCAAGTGTAATGTGAAGCATAATTATAAGAATATTTTCAGTGCCTGCTTCAAGTTGTGATCTATGAACTCCCTGAGTTCCTGCAGTTCATCCTCAGACATGGAATACAGTTTCCCCGTCGGCAGCGTCGCCCCCGGCAGGAGGTCAATTTTGCAGTCGTAGGGTCTGTGGGGAGGCAGCTTGTCCGCTTCCTTCTCGCAGAAAACCTCCAAAAACTCTTTGTACTTGTTGGGTACTGCTTGCAACACGCCTAAGTTCAGCTGTGGTCCATCCTCGTGCCCCTCCTCTTCCGGGTTAGCGAGGATGCAGTGTTCTGCGCAGTAGGAGGAGCTGAAGGTCAGTTGACGCTGGTACCATGCTAATGCCGGGCTGTGCCTGTCCAGCCAACTCATGCCCAACACTATGGGCGTGTCTGACAGGTGGGTGACGTTGAAGCTGATGATTTCGCGGTGATTTCCAATTCGCATCACCATTGGAGGTGTCTGCTGCAGCACTTGCCCTCCCAGTAGCTCTCTGCCGTCCACCGTGACTACGTTCAGGGGCATCGTGGCCGGTAGGAGCGCCACGTTGTGTTGCTTGAGAAAATCCACTCTGATAAAGTCTGCATTGCTGCCAGAGTCAATGGTAATAGGGACTTCCATGGTGAGCCCATTGGGAAGCTGGAGGGATGCGGTGAGCTGCACCACTGGTTTGGGTGGGAGGGGGTCTGTGGGCTGTAAGATCCCTGGGGACTGCTTCACTGACTTGTCTGGCTGGGCCCCAGTGCCTCCGATTCCAGCCAGACCATCTCGTTTCCCTGCTGCGATGCACTCTGCTGAACTGATTCTGTTACTGTTGCTGAGGCTGCAGTGTGCTTGTGAATCCTCCGGGGACACTCTTTCGCCATGTGCTGAGCACTGTCGCAGATGTAACATTTCCTGTTCCCTCTAGGAGGCTTCGTTTTGACTGCTCCCGGCGTTAGGGCTCCGGCTGCTGACTGAGCCTTAGCACCACCTATCTCCATCGGCTCCTCTCCCCCTCCCAGCGGAGGCGTGGATTGAGCGCGCGCTGTTTCCCTGGGAAAGGAGGGCGGTGCTCTTGCTGGCGTGCGTCCCCAACGCCCTTCCTCCTTGCTCCAAGGGCGTTCTTCCAGGTGCACCCCAATCGTTAGCGCCCTCTGCACCACATCTTTGGTGGTCTGGGGTCTCTCCCCCCTTGCAATTTCGTCTTTCACAGCTCCGTTCAGCCCCTCCCAGAACAGGTCCCTGACGGCAGCTGACTCTTTCTCCCACCCCAGCGCGTTGACCAATGCAAAAAAGCGGGAGTGATATTGTCTCACAGGGGCTCTGCCTTGTCTCAGTCCATGAACCTCTTTCCTGGCGATATCTACATCAATTTCTGACAAAAAACACGCATCCATCGCTTTAATGAAGGCATCCGCATTCCGGAGGGCTGGATCCTTATCTCTCCAGAGATTGCGCAACCATGCTTTAGCTTCTCCATGGAGATGACTTACTATGAAGCCTACTTTCTCCTCCTCATCTCTAAAGTCCTTCTCCAGCAACTTTAGCGCATAAACCACGTCTGCTCTGAAGTTAGGATACTGCTGCAGATTCCCATCGAAATGAGACACAAGGCTCCCTCCTCTCTTCCCCAGCCCAATCCCCTCTGGTCTGGGTCCCGGTAGCCCCTGTGTAGTCAACGTTTCTAACCTGGCTCGCAGATCCTGGCAGACAGCAGTTGCTTCCGCTTCTTTCTTTCTGGATGCCAAAATTTCTGCGTTAAGTTGTGTTACTGCATTCCGCAGGCTTGCTATTTGTTCTTCGGTAGTCATTTTGCCTTGTTGTCGTGAGCTCGCGAAGCACCAATCTTCGCCCCTCGCTGCGTTCCCTCACGTTGCGAGGTTTTTTAAAAAAAAATTCGAGAGGGGACTTACTGTCAGAGCTGCCTCTAGGTCCCAGCTCACAGAGGACCAACGCCCGGTTGATGTAATGTACAAAAGTCTTTATTGAAGTTTAGTTTCCATTTCAAACCCCAGAGCGTGCAGCCCTACGTCTTGACTTTAGATCGGCGAAGTCCCCTCTGAATCACTACCCCTTCCGCACCAGTTTAAGATCCTAGCCCGGCTCCACCTCCTGCGCTGTTCTTTCCTCCTCTGGGTCCTTCTGCCCCCTGGGGTTTCCTCCTTCCTGGACTCTTCTGACGCTGACCCCCCTGAGTCTTGCCCTTCCTTCCGGCGGGCTTTAGGACCTGGCTCCCTATCCAGGCTACCTGCTGTGCCGCTCGCCTGTACATTTGAACTTGGCGCACGCGCCCAGCCGGTAACCTTCCTCCTGACCGTTTCCCCGCTCTCCGATGTGGGCGTGGTCAATCCTGACTCATCTCCTCTCGCTGGTGGTGAGAACACTGGTCCCGATTCCTGGGACTCCTCCCCCCTACTGCGTTCTGGTGGGGAAGCTGGTCCTGATTTCCAACTGCTGCTCAGGGAGTCCCCGCTGGCCCCTTCCTTCTGGGGTTTCCCCCTTGGCACCCCCCTCGCCCTGGCCATCGGCGCTCCCTTCTGTGAATCTTCCGATTCACTGGAGAGACTCGTGGAATCCCTCTGACCACTGTCACTGCCTACACCCCCCTCGGATTCCTCCCCCTCGCTCTCCATTTGCTCCCTCTCCTGTGTCTCTGCTCCTGAACCCCTGACAACTACAAATCAGGGTAAATATAAAATGCAACCTAAAATTATCAAATCACAAATTTTAAAGGACCGATGTTTGTATTGTTTTTTTAGATATCTTGTAAGCCGCCCAGAGTGGCTAGGGAAACCCAGTCAGATAGGTGGGGTATAAATAGATAAAACAATAACAATAATACCAATAATAATAATATCAAAACTAAGTAAATACCACAAATACAAGAGTTCACAACAGTCCTAAGATTAAAATCAAAGATTTTAAAAATGAGAGCTCCGGAATACTAAAGTTGCTTAGAAAACCTGGGTAAATAAAAAGGGTAAGACCCAGTTCCAGAAGGACCACAAAGATGGTGCCAGGTGAGTCTTCCTGGGAAGATAGCTTTATAACCTCAGTGCTACCACAAGAAAGGATGAGGGTGTGTTCCTGTGGTATCCAAATAGGATCTTAAGGTTTGGTTTGGTAAATACAGCAAAAGATGGTCTTTCTGATAACCTGGTCCCAAAGCATTTAGGGCCCTGAAGGTTAAAGCCAGCACTTCAAATTGTGCTGGGAAATGCACTGGGAAATTGTGCTGGGAAGTGCAGCTGTCAAATCTTAATATGGTCAGACTTCTGAGTCTTCTTGACTGTGAGCTGGTTCATACATAAAGCTGTGCCAATCCCAATATTTATATTGCAAATATTTGGGCTCTTGGAGAAGAGATGGTGTCAGTTTTGCTCCTCTGGTCTGCATTTGTGTTGTAAGCCATTACATGCCAACCAGCTCAGTATTTTATAGACTACAAGAAAATACATATGTAGTGACTTTGGCTTACCTGATTCATTTTAAAAAAATATTATGTTCCAGGTGAAGATAGCATATGTGAACTTTGTCAATCATTGCTATGTAGACACTGAGGTGGAAATGAAGGAAATCTACACCAGTAACCACATCTGGAAACTATTTGAAAACTTTCTTGTTGATATGGCAAGGGTAAGTTTTATGAATCATTAAATATTGATTAATATTGAATCATTAATAAGTCAAGTCAAGTTTTATTGCGGTAAAAGCCAGTGACACAGAACACCACAAGATCAAACAAAAGGAAATCAACAACAACATCAAGAAGAAGAAGAAGAAAAAAGAGATTACACAAGGGAACTTCGCAGTGTGCCATTCAACAGAAGAGATTTACGCTTCCTGATTGCTAAAGTGCAAAATTTGGCCACCTCATATGATATTGAGCTTGAGGAATCTTCCAGAAGGTATTTTCGTAGAATTTCGGGGGAGGATTCCAAATAATGTTGAAGGGGTATAAATTTTGATAAAAGCGGCAAAATAAGTTGAACTCGTTCTTCACTATAAAATTCGCAAAATAGAAGGATGTGAGTGACAGATTCTACCTTATTAGACATACAGGGGCAGAGACGCGCATGCATTGGTACCCGCGTAAATTTGCCGTACAGCACTGCTGAGGGCATTGTCTCAAAGCGGGCTCTGGAGAAAGCCGATCTATAAGCTTCGTTAGTGATGTTAGTTAAGTAAGGGGCAGCTGCAAAATTAGGCCAAGCTTTTAAACATCTATACGTCTCCGGGAGTAGGGCGTCTTCTTGTTGTAATTCGACATCGTAGAGTCTCTGAGTGATAATTACTTTAGCCTTGTTCAGAGTTCCAATAAGAAGATTTTCAGGGTTTAGGCCAATTTGTTTGATCTTGTTAGTTATTTGCATAAGCCAAGGAGGATAGGGAACTGCAGCCAGGAAGTAAGGTAACAGTCCCTTAGGATTGTAATGGATTTTCAACCAGAGGGATATTGCTTGCTCCCAGACTTTTAATTCCACTCTGGGCAGTCCTGCCTCTTGCCTTAAGACTGCATTAGGTGTACACTCTGGGGTAGCAAATAATGATCTTAAGAATTTTGATTGTACTGTTTCAAGGGTCTTAAGGTTGGTAGAAGGGCTAATTTGAAAGCCATACAGGAGTTGGGCTAACGATTTTGCCTGGAAAACTTTAAGGGCAATTGGGAGGAAGCCAGCTCCTTTCCTTCTGAATAATCTAAGGATGGCATTTGCACTTCTTCCTGCTGATATAGCTGATGTGGTCAGGTGTGTTGACAATTTGGCATTATAAGAGAAAGTAATGCCTAGGTATTGGAAGATCTTAGTCTGTTCAATGGCGTTTCCCTTTACGCTCCAATTATCTTTCCTGAAGGAGCGGTTAAAATGTACAGTTTTGGTTTTGGCAAAGTTAATTGTTAACAGCTCAGTGTTACATTGGTCACTAAACTTTCCTAAGGCACGTTTCAGACCCACTTTGGTTTGAGAGAGAAGAACAGCGTCATCCGCATACATTAAAACTGGTACTTTTCTGCCGTTAGAGAACACGGGGGGATGGGTATCGATTTCACGGCAACATGTGACCAGGGAGTTAACATAGATGTTAAATAAAAATGGGGCTAATAGACATCCTTGTCTGACTCCTCTTTGGACTGGGATTTCTCTAGAGAGTCTGCCGTCCTGTGCGACTCTTATCTGGAGGGTATTGTTCTCATGAAGCTTGATCATCAGAAGTAATAACCTTCTGTTAATACCCATATTGGCCAATTTGGCCCAGAGCCTACCCCTGGATACAGAATCAAATGCTGCCTTTAGGTCCACAAAGGCCGCATACAATGACTTTTTCCAATGTTTCACATACTTATAAACAAAATAATCTAACACTAAGCAGTGATCAATGGTGGAACGTCCAGATGTAAATCCTGCTTGTTCAATTTCTAGCAAATCATTATGGTCTAACCATTCACACAATTTTAGGCATAGGTGTTTTGTATAAAGTTTGCAGATCACATTCAGAAGACTAATTGGTCTATAATTAGATGGATCAGAGGGGTTGCCCTTTTTAAATATAGGAACAATTATAGCCAGTCCCCAATCTTTAGGGATTTCGGTTGTCTTATCTATATATGAGAATAGATTTGCAAGAACCGGGGCCCACCAGTTTATTTGCGCTTTCAGAAGTTCAGCAACAATGAAATCACTTCCTGGGGCTTTGCCAGATTTCATTTGCAGAATTAACGAAGTGATTTCAGTTTCAGATGTTGGGGGCCATGGGGTATCATTATCTAAAGGGATGTTAAGTAGCGCAGGAGGTCGATGTTCCCTAAACAGCACTTTATAGTGCTCTTCCCATAAATTTGCAGGGATTATTGTGCCCTTGTTAGGAGCTTTGGTTTGACTGGAGATAATTTTCCAGAAGCTGGTATTGTCTTTTTCTATTGATGCTTTTATGAGGGCCTGCCAGATGAGAGAGTCTGCGGTTCTTTTTTTGGTTTTTAGTAACTCTTTGTAGTTCTTTTTTTAAAGTTGTAACTCTAATTTAGTAGTAGGGTTAGGATTTTGCTGGAAGACCTTAAAGCATTCCCTGAGTATAAGTTTTGCCTGGGTGCATTCGCGGTCAAACCATTTCTTGTTGGTAGGGAATTCATTGTGGCTAGATCTCCTGAGTCTTGACAATAACGGTTGGAGTTTTCAGATTAGTGTATTATAATGGTCAATTGGGGAGGTCTCTTCAATATCGTTGGAGGTCAGATCAGCCCAGAGGAGTTGACCTTCCATTGATTGTGTCCAAATGCTAAAGTTGTTATTAACATAAGGGGACCATTTAATTCTGGATCTGCCTATTTGTTGTAAAACATTAGGAACAGATGTCTGTGGGGCGAGCCCACATCTAGAGGGTTCCCAAAATTCAGTCCTTTTAAGATTTAGGGGTAAATGGTCACTTTCGGTTCTTATATCTACAGTAAATTCAATATGTTCATCAAAGAGTTCTTGGGAGACAAGAATGTAGTCAATAACAGAATGTCTTAAGCCTGACCAATAAGTAAATTGGCCAGGGCAGTCTCCGGAGGAGAGGCCGTTTAAAATAACAAGGTTTAATCTAAGTGCCATTAGAAAAAGACATGTACCAGCAAAGTTGGTGACTGGGTCAAGTGAATGACGTCTAAATAGGGGCCAATGTTCATCATTAGCATTTAGGGGACCCATTCCACTTTCGTTGATTAGCTGTTCGTCTGAATGGCCTAACCTTGCATTAAAGTCCCCACCAATAATTAAGGAGGCAGAGGGAAACTTATTTGAGACAAGGAGAATGCAGTCTTCCAGTTCATTCCAGATGTTTTTAAGATCAGTTTGTTTCATAAGTGGGTGGATATAAACATTGATGCATATGATCTTAAAGTGGGTAGAGAATATTTTGACAGCCAAAATCCATTTTTTATCGATTTTCAATTGGGTAGGGTGGGTTCCTAGGTCTGTCGATACGAAGGTGCTCAGACCACCCGCCGGTCTTCCGCCTTTTGTGCCGATTGAGGCACAGGAGTGGAAAGCAAAATAATTGTGTAGATCAAAAGGATTTTGCATCCAGGTTTCTTGGAGCAGGATGATCTTAAACTGTGATACGTAGGTTAGAACGTCTTTGTCCATTGTTTTCGATTGCCATCCAGCAACATTCCAGGATAGTAATAGAGGTGGGAGTCATTTTGTCTCTTCAATAGCATCAAGGACTTTCCCGGAGTCGTGGAAGATGCATCCATTGGATGGTAAAGTCTCCGGTAATGTGATTAGGGGCGCCACAGAGATTTCAGCGTGGATTTCAGTTGGGCAGAGTAGGGGTGTGTGCTCTGACGTGACCTGAGGAGTTTCATATCCCGTTTTTCGCTCCAAGTTAGGTGGAGTATTTGCCTCATTTGTGGGCGCTAGGACTTCAGAGTTGCGAAGATAGAGTAGTAACTCATCTAGTCTGTCCATTATCTCTGTTTGTTCGGCTTTTGGCAGATGGGAGAAGGAAATAAGTAACTCCTGCTCCATCGAATTCTCTAGATGAGTAGCCTTTGATAGGAGGGGAGTGGGGGTCTCTGTCCAACTAATTAAGTCTGAGGGTGGAGATGTAGAGCTCGTAGTAGGTGGGGTGCCCTCATTTTTAATTGCTTTCCTTTTAGCTGGAGAGTAGGGTAGAAGAGGGCAAATCTTAGTGTTGATAAAGACTCTTGTGATAAAAATTCCATAGTTAGTCAGGGAGCTTCGTAGGGACATCATATAGGTTGGAAACTTTTTAGATTCGAAGGTGAGCAGTATCCTCTGCATGTGTGGCTTGCTGTAAATGTGGACAGTGGATTTCAGATCAATGGAAAGAGGATTTACACCGAAAAGTTCAGCTAGATGCCTTCTTGCGACATGTGTGGACGACCAGTTAACAACCTGACCTTTGAAGGGGAGGATAATTAAACAGAGTCTAGTGGCTTGCAGTGAGAGATTATAGGAAGATATGGTGTGTAGTTCTTCCATAGTTTGCTCATTTTCAAATTTGGAGCCAGTCTGCGAAGGTGAGCGCAGTAGGACAGGTGCTCTGAGTGTTGGTTCGGCCCTATCCTCCGGTGAAGCATCTACGGGTCTGACATTAGCTTTTGGGGATACAAAGGATACAATCTTCTCTAGGGAGCCTTTGATTTCTCTTATATATTTAAAGATATAGTCCACGGTTTTAGCCACTAGGTCTAATGTTGTAGAGTGTTCAAGTAGTAATTCAGAGAGATGGTTTTCTTGTTCTCTGATGCAGTCTTCCGCCTGAATGGGCATAGTTGGAACCCTTTTAGGACCCTTTGGTCTCGTGATGGTGTTGCTTGAGGGGTTAGTGGGTTGTTTAGCAGATAGTTCCTTTGGTGTAGTTTCCTTATCAATTATCTCTGCTAGTGGAGAGAAGCTATTCGAAGTCGGTATATTATAAATGTCCTTTGTTTTTCCATAAAAGAATTCGCTGATTTTAGTTTGCTTAGTGAGGGGCAAACATGTCATTTCCTCTAAGTCCTCAGATTCTCTGCAGCGTTTTCCAACCCCCCTCCTCGCAACAACGGGGCTGTCGAATTGCTGAGTCATCTCTCTCTTTACCTCACTCTTCTATCTTCCCTAGGTATTTCAAAGAGTCGAGGGAGTGTTTTCCTTGAAAGTATCCTATTCAAGGGGGAGTAATGTGCCAAGGATTACTGGCATAACACAAAATTATGCTCCGTCTGTGCCTCCAAACTTGTGGTGGAAACAGCCCAAGGATCTTCCTGTAAACTCTTCGCAATGCGATAAGATAGTCAGTTCAGCTTTTAACTTCCAAGAAGACTCAGGAGTACAGAAAGTGAGATAGAATGCGGTGGGATGCTTAGATTTATCTAAGCTCAATGTTCATTAAAATAGTCTTTAAAAGGAGTAAGAAAGAATAAAAGATAAAATCGACGAGCTCACGTTAGTAGAGTGCTGGACGCCATCATACTGGAATTGCAGCTCTGTACTCCACGAAAGATTTTTTCTCTCACCGGGTTCTCCTTGTTGCTCCCAGGCTTCGGTTTATGTTCCAGATTTCTTTAACTTGAGAGTGAGGTGCTTTCTCTGCGAGCCTGGAGCTTCGCTATTCGGAGGTAGAAAGTGGCTTCGCTCAACCCACTGCTCCGCCCCGCCGTTCTCCAGTAAAACAGTAAAACAATAAAACAATAAACTAAAAACAGAGAGAAGCGAGGAGGTAGTAAAACAGCTGGTAAGACATTAAAACTGAGAGTTTAAAACCAGGAAGTGGCTAAAAGCTACTTAACCAGGAAGTGGCTAAAAGTGGCTAAAAGCTACTTAAAAACTACTTAAAAACTTAACTAAAAGCAGAGGAGCCTGACTAGGCTGCTGTCTCTGTCGCCATCTTGAATCTGTTGCCATCTTGAATCATTAATAATCTTTATTAAAGGCAGTGGGCTGGAGTTTTATGTTTCTGTTTTAAGTTAAATTTATGTTTATTTTTTCATGAGTCACTGGAACGAGGGACCTACAATGTAGGGTGCCAGATGGGCTGTGGCCCCAGGTACGTATTAATGAGGGGGCGCAAAGCAGGTGCCCCCACACAGACACCCCCAGCACAACGTGGCCTGGCACTTCTCTCCTGACGTTGGAGGAACCAATACCCACAGAGAGGAGCACTGGGCTACTCTGTGTTGAGGGTGCAGAGTATTTGCTAAAGCTAACAATTAGAAAAGCAAGTGCTTACGTATTTTCGGTGGCTCCATAAAGTTCTTAAGTGACAGTTCAAAGTAGAGATGAAATTTCTCACTCCTTCTGGTGCCTCAGTTATGCCTTAGCTGAACTTAGACTCCAGTATCTGAGTAGCATGAATTCAACCCAGCCCTCTTGCTCTTTTTATACAGCAGGAAAGCCAGTGTGCCTCTGTGTGCATTTTTTATTACCAGTTTGAGGGTTGGGGGTGTCCCCACCCCCCAGCTACTGTCTTTTAATTTGTGTTCACATGTCTTCAGGAAGCCCTCAGGTAAACCCACTGAACTGTTTCATGCATCACTTTTGAAGCTGCTGGTTAGTTGAAACTACAGAGCATACTTTTATTACTCTGAAGGATTTTCTGTGCTTTAACATGTCCAATTTACAGAGGGCAGCATTTCCTCCCCTTCCCCCATCTAATATGTTTGTCATGAAAGATTGTGCACTCCTAAACTGGCACAGCATGATCCTCCCAAGAGGAATATCCACAGTCCTTCTTTGGCCTCAGGTGTAGAATTAGCACAAGTGGCACAATGCAAAGGTCTGTTGCCAAAATCCATATTGACCATTTAGCAAACATGACTGATGTTGCCTTGCATCAAGTTATTGTGATGCTTGAGGTAGTCACTTATTTGTAAAGTAAAATAAGAGAAAATTATTCCTAACTATCAGGGGACTGCCATCAGAATGGGGAAAGGAGGCGGGGGATACAGGGAACCTCCACCGATTCTGAGAAGCAGCTCCTCGTCTGGCAGTAGGAAAAGCCACACCTCCAGCGGAGCAAAGGGGAAAGGCAGTAGCCTGGTGGAGGGAAGGCTCGAAGATGCTACTGAGAGCCCAAGCGCCTCACCTAGCACGGCCGGCCAGGAGACACACACGCTTCTGTTGCCCTGCTTGCAAAGAGGGGTGAAACATAAGGAGGGGAGGCGGAGATTTGGGGTGTCCAAGTTCTTATGTTGGGGGAAAAGCCGGAAGGGGCCACTCCCAGAATTGAACAGGACATTTTTTCTCTTGGGAAAGCTGCAAGACCAGATAAATGTTTTGACTACTAATGTTATAACTTTGGGAACAAAAGTGGGTATTAGTAAAGAACTCGATAAGAATTCGGCACAGGAACCTCCTTCAACTGAACAAACCAGAAAATTTGAGAAGGAGAATAATGTTGTGATTGAAGTGAAGAAAGGGGGAGCCGTAACCCTACAGATGCAAATGGTGAACTACAATTTGAGGCCTTACATGATGGCAACAAGGAGAAGCAAATTTTTGGAGATGGAAGCCTGGCCTGGTTTGGAAAATGAAAGATGGAGAGATCACCTTATGTGGAGATCAGATGACCTTTGGATTACAAATCTGAGCCAGGTGGAGGTTGGAGTTTCAGGGGCCTTTGGATTTGAAAGGAGCGTAAAACAAGATTTGGAATAGCCTATAGGCCCTATTTTTAACTATGGAAGTCTGGCAGGAAGGAATATGATTACCGTTGGGTTGGAGCTTCCCCGAGATTGGGTTGGAGCTTCCCCGAGACCATCAAAAAGACCGGCAGAGGGGACATGAAAGAGATTTAAGAGCCTCGGATTTAAGATCTCCGGGTTGATGGCTTTACGAGACTGATGGACTTTTGCTGGGGACCGAAACCGGGGAGGGGATCTGGTGGAAGGAAATTGGGAATTTTAAAGTGTATATAATATAATTTGTTTTTTGTTTTCTTAATGAGAGATGGGAAATTCGTGGAATGGAACCTTTTTTGACCTTAGGGAAACGTATTAAGAACAAGTATAGATATATAGGTTTGGGTGAGAGTTAAGATTGGATAAAGTTGGAAAAAATTTAAAGCTTATTTTCAAAAATACTGTAAAATTAAGGATTGTTAGAAAGATGTTGGAAAAAGAAAATTATGTGGTTTGGGCAGAAATGACATAAAGGATTAAGTAAAAATGAATTGATGAAAGAGAGAATGTAAAATTATAGTATATTAAGACAAATTATTAAGATAAAAACAAGGTTGGAAGGATTTGCTGAAATAACAATTTGAATTAGAATACAAAAATGGGAGGTGTGAGGAGGTCAAGGAAATAAGTAAAGGAAAGAAAGCTATGTAAAGGTTCGATTTGTTCTTTTTTTTTAATTGATTGTATTTTTTCTGTCTTTTTTATTTTTATTTTTTCTCTTTTTTCTTTTTGTAACCTTTAAAATTTGAATAAATATTATTTTTAAAAAATGAAATTAATGTTGTAGAAAAAGCAAAAAAAAAAAAGCAAAAAAAGAATGAATGTTGCAAAAGCTCCCCAATCATTTAGAGATAGGACCCTTCAGTTGCTGCTGCTCTATGTGTTTTTCCCTTATTGCTTTCAGATACTGCTTGTCCTTAGCAAATCAGAAAGACTTTATTGAGAGAAAGTTTCTCCTCAGGCGCATCAGAATATTTTGTGCCTTGATATCCTTACTCTTTATGTTTACTCAGAGGCCTAATCCCTTAAGCATGACATCCTCTCAGTGTGTGTGTGAGAGTGTGCACATATCCTAAGAAGGGCATCACATGTTTTATTGGGAAGCACAGTGGTCCAGGGCAGAAGAATCTTTTGTGGCACAGCTTCATACCTTCAGTAGCAGTCATGCTCTATAATAAACTTAAAGTTTTCACAGTTTTGGAGTTTTGGAGTTTTGGAGCACATGCAATTCAATAATAGCTGGGGAGTTTCATTTGCCCAGTCTATAAGGAGAGACCTTCACTTGATCTAAATCATAGGAGCCAACTCTAGGGGCCAATGCCCTTTCATCTCCCCCAATGAAATATTTGAGGGGGACCACAAGTTGATGAACATTGTTGTTCAAATGGTGTGTGTTTTGTGATCAATTATGTGGGGCACCTCCCCCCAAATATTTTATTCAAGTTGGTACTCCTGACCTAAATAGCTTGTTTTTAGTTATGTGTTCTGCTCACTACTGTGCAGAAAATTGCAGATCTGTTGCATGTATTTAGTTCCAACAGTGCATCCACAACTGACCTCTCATATGATGAAGGCACATCCAACCCTTTTTAGCAGCTGCTTTCTAACAATTTGTGAACATACAGCCAGGTCTTCCTTTGTGGCTGTAAGTATGGCACTGTATCATTCTACAGAGGTGGAAATCTCCCAGGTGTCTTGTTACAGAAGAATGGCCTCTTAGATCTTGTAGCTCATAAATGAATGCTTTACTTAAAAAGCAGGAACAGATGATAAATTTCAGTTATCTGGCAGGATGTCATAGAACTCCATGCAGACTGAGAAATGGAAGACAGCCTTGTGCCATTAACCCTTCTGTACCATCACTACACTAACACTACTAGTAGTGTACCAACACTACTACCGTGTTTTGTTTCTTCCTTTTCTTCCTTTTGAATTATCCCTTTTTTTGTTGTCTTCTTTTTAACATTTTCCTTATTATTTTTTTTAGAAAAAGCAGAATAGGAAGCCAAGCACATGTGTTCATGATAACTGAAAATTTGCTTTAAATGTAAAAAAGTGACTTATGTTAGTGATCTGAACCCTGGGAAATGGAGCTTTATTGTTCCATGTTTGGTATCACCTACTGTATAAGGAGGGGTGGTGGCTTTTTGCTTTTGTTTTACACTGAATAAAAATTGGGGGGATGTGATGGATGGGAGCTGCTGTTTTCACACATTCTTCATGCAGTTCCTCTGTCTGCTCTAGGTTTGTAACACAACCACGGACAGAAAACATGCAGATGCATCTCTGGAGAAGTATGTCACAGAATCAGTAATGAGCATAGTGAGTGGTTTCTTCAGTTCTCCATTTTCAGACAACAGCACAAGCCTCCAGGTAAAGACTTAGAATCATAGACCCTTGATCATTTTGGTTGCCCTCCTCTGCATATGCTCCAGCTTGTCAGCACCCTTCTTAAATTGTGGTTCCCAGAATTGGACATAGTATTCCAGGTGTGGTCTGACCAAGGCAGAATAGACTGGTGCTATGACTTCCCTTGATCTGAACACTATGCTTCTGTTGATGCAGGCTGGAATAGCAGCATTGTTTCTTTTTGCTGCTGCATCACACTGTTGACTCACGTTAAGCTTGTTGTTCACCAAGACCCCTAGATCCTTTTCAAATGTACTGCTAGTAAGCCATGTGTCCCCCATCCTATATTTGTGCATTTGCTTCTTCCTGCCTAAGTATGTTTGTCACTATTGAAATTCATTTTGTTAGCTTGTGCCCAGTTCTCCAATCTGTTAAGGTCATTTTGAATTCTGATTCTGTCTTCTGTGGCATTAGCTACCCCTCCCAGTTTGGTGTCATCTGCAAATTTGAAATATGTGATACATGTTTATTTCAGACTACTATTCCGTGGTCTCACATGTGACAGGAAGTTAGCAATCCATGCATTCACAGGAACGTTTATTTCATTGGTGACACTATTTGCTTGTCCCCACCCCTATGTAAACAGGAAGAAATCTATAAAACAATTTCATTTCATTTTATTTCATTTTCATTTATTATCTTTCTGTGCCGCTTTTCAGTCACACGAATCACAAAGTGGCTCACAAATAATAAATAACAGTAATATAACAGAACTTCACAATTACAGCATAAATCCTATAGAATATTTAGCAATCATTGGTAAAACAACCACTTTCTACAAAATACGATTAACAAAACAACTAAAAAAAAGGTAAACATCACAACCACAACAAAAAAGTCATATGCACAGCACACATAACCCACAAAACAACATTAACAAACTAATAACCAAAAATAAACACTGCTGAATTCTCTCTCTCTCTCTCTCTCTCTCTCTCTCTCTCTCACACACACACACACACACACACACAGAGAGAGAGAGACATAATCCCTAGTTCTGTACTCTATGAAAAATTCAACTTATATAATTTTTTTTCCATAAAAACATTTCCACCCTGCCTTTCAGCTCCCGAAAGTATATATTTGATGGAGGGTTTGAAAGCCAGAATCCACAGATCTCTTTGCCTAGGGCAGCCTTCCACCCTCCGCTGCCTGATGTTCTTCAACTACAACTTCCATCATTGAGCAGGCTGCCTAGGAATGATGGGGGTTATAGTCCAACATCTGAGGAAATCTGGCCTAGATTATATTAGTTGACACTGCATAGATTAAGATGAAGGCTTGCCTAAATTCAGCTGCTAAATCATACAGCAATACTCACTGCTGAGGTACAGTGTTCTCCCTGGACAAGATGGAAGCAATTTCAGACATTTCAACAGGTGACCCCTCTTTATTTTTGCTATTAAAGCAAGGAAGTGAAGCAGACTAAAACCCAGAAAAATGTCCTATGATGTGTCAGGGTATTTGTTCATCTAGCCCAGCATTTTCCACTCTGACTGGCTGCAGCTCTCTAGGATCTTGAAGATGTGTAACATTACCTGCCTCCTGATCTTAAGATGTGAGGGATGAACCTGGGACCATCTGCAGGCAAAGCATGTGATCTAATACTGATCTACAACACCAGCTAGAAGCCAAACCTGGATATATTATCATTTCCTTTTTTCAGCTTTCCTGGCCCTTAGGTCAAAAGCATCCTGGCCCCGAGTGCTAGAGCGATTGACATGGCTAGACTGGAGTGAGTGTCTTTGCATATGCCAGACCCCATAGAGGTTATACTCTTGCTACCCAAATCCCTCATTCAGATTTCCCTTACGCCAGCGGAGCCACCTTGAGGCAGGTGGTAGAACCACTGGCTCTGTCTCACTTTCCCTCTCATGCACCACTCTAGAAGAGTGCTTGGTGCAATAATACATGGAGTATGTGAAATCAGTAGCAGTGCACATGTGTTTGTATTAGGCTAGAACACATAGCAATTTTTATTTATTGTATAAATATCTTAGATCATAATATCTAAACATGTTTGAGCTGATAACATATTTTTTGTGTTCTTTCAGACACACCAGCCTGTTTTTATCCAGTTACTGCAGTCTGCGTTTAGAATTTACAACTGTACCTGGCCAAACCCAGTGCAGAAATCTTCAGTAGAGTCCTGTATCAAAACTTTAGCTGAAGTCGGTAGGTCATTATACTCCTTGCTTTCACTGTTTCTGTTTTGAGTGACTTTGGATGGAATACCTGTTACTTCTAGGAAAGTAAAATCCTGGAAATCCTGCTAGTGCAGGAAACCTTTGTGCAATCTCCTTTGAAATGAGCGGAAGTTGAATTAAAGGACGGTCACTAGTGGAATGTGCACACTAATCTATACAGTATTTTGCTTGCAGTGGGGAAGCCTCATCACAAATAAAACATGAGTGGCTAGAGAGAGCTTCGGGTGTGGCCTCTTTCTTGCCCTATAGAATTGCGGCAGGACACTTGAGCAGAAGAATCTTACCCTGATTGCTGCTGGTTCCCTGGCAAGCAAGGGCAACACTTACTCTAAGACGGAACTGACTTGACCTGGTGTTTCATCAGGCTGGCCTGGATGCCCTCAGTCTGGACTGCCTTGGTCCCTTCTATCCTCCTTTCAAATTCATAGCAGCTGATGAGTCACGGGAGGAGAAGGCAATGACTCAAGATTATTGGCATATCAGAATTGTGGCTTATTAGACTTTCCTTAGAGTCAGAATTATGTATCAGAATTGTGGCATATCAGACTAGGACCTGGGTTCAGCCATGAAGCCCACTGGGTGACCTCACGGGACTGTTGTGATTATCAAACAGAAAGGGGGAGGGGTGTGTATGCCACCCTGAGCTCCTTGGAGGAAAGTTGCTATATAAATGTAATAATAAATAAATAAGAGTAACCAGCTGCCCCCTACAAATTACTTGCAGCTCATTACATCCACTTTTACTAGGAAATAAAATACATACAATTTGATTCGGGGAGGAGGTGTTGCTGTTCAGTAAGTGCATATATGATTTATTAGTTGGATTGATTTCCTTTTTTTGACCAAATCATTTTTATTGATTTTCCAAATTTTACCAAATCAGCCACAAATTAAGACAAATTTAATACAATTTTCCCCAAAATTGGTTTCCCATACTCATTCATGATGTGTCCAAATTTTCCTCTTGTTGCTGTTTATTTTCCTAGTTGTTTCTAGTTCACATTCCTTACAATTAACCTTATATTACAGTAGGTTTTTTTTAAAAAAACAACAACCTTGTTTATCCTTAACCATCAGCTTGCCAATTCCTGCATGTAAAATATTCTAACATTTGTAATATCTACAAGTGAGGTTACTCCACAAATTATCAAACCCACAGTAAGTCAGTAATTATCATTTCTAAAATAAACTATGTATGAAAACCCAATAGTTCACTTTTACTAGGTGTTTTTCCTTTTCTTCTTATATGCACAGTGCATTCTGTCCAGACCTATTAAATCTCCAATCCAAGTATCTCCTCTGTTGTTGTCCATTCTAAAATAGGAAATTGCAAGGATGACCTTGGTATTTTCCCATGGCGCCTTAACAGTGAGCCCATAATAGTAGGAGAAGGCAGACTGTCTTTCCTAGAAAATTTGTAACAGTTCAATCTTTAGTTGCCCTCACCTTAAGCCAAGCAGACCCAAGCTGATGACTTTCCATTGAAATTTGCCTCTAAGAGTACACCGGTTATCGCTGGCCATTTCCCATCAGGTTCTCATCAACATTTTCTGACACTCCAAACTTTAATTAATGTCCCTAATTGTTTAATTATTTAAAATTATTTCAGTCTTATTCGTCAGGTTCTTTCACTTTCATCAAGCTGAGGAGGTGATAGGTAAAACTCCTCAAAAAAAGCAGCTCATCACATCTTCCCCTTCCTTCCATTGTTTTGACAGCATCAGACAGCATCACTCCACCTCACACTGCCGGGAGTTTTACCTGCACACACTTCCAATTTTCCACTAATAAACCTCACTTGTGATCCTTTTATTTCTTTAATCCAGAGGGGGTAAGAAGTAAGCCCTTGAAAGCTTTAAGCAACAATAATAATAGCATTAATAATAAAAGAAGATCTACTCCTCTCTTCTCTCCATTTTGAATTACAGCAGGAATCATAACTCAAATCTCATACCTCAACTTCAATAGCCTGATTATGCCATTAATTTTAATCTAGTGTCCAAAATTTTGAAGGAGCTCTGACACTTGCTGTCGCGGACTTTGGAGGCTGTCTCTGTGATGGAGAAACAAAATAAAAAAATTCCTTCCAGTAGCACCTTAAAGACCAACTAAGTTAGTTCTTGGTATGAGCTTTTGTGTGCATGCACACTTCTTCAGATACATGCACACGAAAGCTCATACCAAGAACTAACTTAGTTGGTCTTTAAGGTGCTACTGGAAGGAATTTTTTTATTTTGTTTTGACTATGGCAGACCAACACGGCTACCTATCTGTATCTGCGATGGAGAGTTTGAGACCCAGCGTCTCCTCCCCTCCTGGTTCTTGGGTGGCAGGAGTGGGCACAAAGACGACATTTGGCCAAAAGTGCTGTTGGTTCACTCATAACACTAACCCATATTTAACATTAAGCTTAGTAAATGTTAACCTTAGTTAAGGCTGAGGCATCTGCCAGACGATCTCTTAAACTAGGATTAGGGGTTTTTTTGCTCTCCAGATGTTGCTGAACTATAGCTCCCATCAGTCCCAGCAAGCATGGCCCAATAGCCAGGGATTTGGTTCGCATCTGTCTGTCTTGAGAGACAATGGAGTGTGCATCTGGGGGTGAAGTCAAACTGCTGTGTTAGTTAATTCCACACTGTGGGTATTGCTAATATAAGAACTGAATAGATTGTATTTCCTGATCAATCTGCTGGACTTTAACTTCTGATAGTATGTTTTGTTTATATGATAAGTTGGTCTATAGAACCATGTATTTTGATATGATATGTTTAATCACATTTAAAAAGAATTTATATAGTTATATACAGCCTGTTGTGTTGTTGTGTTGTTATCAGTTTTGTATTTACGTGACAAAGGGTTTGGTAGTGTTAGTTGACAGCAGCGAAGTAACCTCTCTGGGGTGCAAGCCTGAGCAGGGTGTATGGAGGTTCTGGACTGCCTAGACAACAAGAGCCCCCTCTTGGCCTCGCTGATGTGATTCAAAGGAAAGCACCAGGTTGGCTGCAGGAGGTGCTGGAAGGAAGCATAGAAGGTGCCATCCAACTACCTTAAGGAAGTGGTTTTTAACCAATGTGCCGTGGCGCTCTAGGGTGCCTTGAATGATAGTCAGGGGGGCCGTGGGCAACACTGGCTTCTGTTTTTCTTTTCCTTCCCTCCCTTCTTTGATGCCCGCTGTTGGTTACAGCAGCGACCATGGCTACAAGCTCCCCAGGCGAATGGTGCGTCTCTTTGGGGTGGGGGTGGGCAACTCAGAGACCACGGATGGCCACAGCAGCTGCCCAGAGGACTCCCAAGGAAAGGGGAGAGGAGAAGAGGCTGAGAGAACAGTCCACAAGGGAGGGTGTTTGAAAAAGGGTGAGAGGCTGCCAGCTCTGCAGACAAGGGATGATATAACTGGGCTCCTGAGCCCCACAGGGGTGCCACAGAAAGAATGTAGTTGGTCAAGGGAGCCGTGGACTCAAAAAGGGTCTCCACTCCTGATTTGTGTAGGATTTGCTCCTTTTCTTCTCTCAATGTCCACAAGGCAGCAGAGGTTTAAGATCAGACTTTTTCTTCTCCTAGATGGGCTACCTTTCCACGCTCATTACTGAGGAGGCAGGTTTAGTTGTTGTTTGGAGACTATCTCTGCTTCGGGGTCTGGTCTTGACCGGATGGATACTGGAATCAACAAGGGAGACCCACATGACCTGAAGGTGCTGCTGTGCAATGCCAGGTCAATGATTCACAAGACCACTGCCATCCATGACTTGATCATGGATGGGGGACTTGACCTGGCATGTGTAACAGAGACTCAGTTGGATGAAGCAGATGGGCCTGTTCTTGCCGCTGCTTGTCCACCAGGTTTCTCTTCTGCACAGCAATCCAGGTCATATGGGTGGGGAGGGGGGGGTTGCAGTGATTTTTAGGAAGTCATTAGCTTGCATCAGGCATCCTATTGGGAAGACCCAGTTTTCTGAGTGCATGTTCTGAAAATTGGGCAATAGGGGCAGTACAGGATTACTTTTGGTGTACCAGCCTCCCCACTGCACCAAGGATTCCCTGCCCGAGCTGCTTCAGGTTGTGGCGGATGTTCTCCTGGAGACACCTAGTTTAGCTGTCCTAGGGGTTTTAAACATCCATGCCGACACGACCTTACAAGAGCCGCTTGGGACTTCATGGAAAGCATGGCCTCCATGGGGCTGTCCCTGAATAAGTTTGGCCCAACTCATAGTCGTGGACATACCTTAGACCTGGTGTTCACCTCTATTGATGTACCCACTGACACTACGTAAAAGCAAAGCAAAAGAAGTGCCATGGTCAGATCACGTCCTGGTGCAACTAGACTTTTCTGTGACCCATCCCCTCTGCAGGGAGGTGGAACCGATTTGGATGGTCCACTTAATGGATCAAAATGGTTTCCAGAGAGTGGTAGGGGATGTTTTATCCCATGCTCATGGCCTTTCAGCTGCTTCCCTGGTGACCCGCTGGAATGCGGAATTAACCAGGGCCATTGACTCTCTGGCTCCAAAGCGCCCTCTGCGAGTACATAGAGCCTGGACTGCCCCATGGTTTCCCCCTCAGCTGAGGGTGCTGAAACAATTGCTGGGATGGCTAGAGTGCCGGTAGGGGAAAACTCACTCTGAATCTGACCAGACACGGGTTAAAGCTCAGTGTTGAGCCTACCAAGTGGTGATAGCAATGGCGAAGAGGACCTTCTTCACCGCCTCTATTGGATCTGCAGAAAACAGCAGCAGGGGACTTTTTCAGGTGGTTTGTAATTTAATGGAATCACCTGCACCATTGGGGTGTGGTAAGGACCCCAAGATTTTTGCAGATAAAGTAGCTCAGGTTCAGAAAGAGATAGATTCTACCGTGAGAGTAGGGCCAGGACGGCTTAAGGTGCATGGGAGCAATTTCAATATGTTACCTCCGAGGATGTGGGCAGGCTGCTTGGACGAGTGAAACTGTCCACCTGTCTCCTTGATCCTTGCCCATCTTGGCAAATAAAAGCAAGCTGGGAAGGGCTGGGTGATGGGCTCTGCAAAGTGGTGAATGCTCCCCTCTGTGAGGGAGGCTTCCCAGACCCACTGAAAGAGGCGGTTATTAAACCACTCCTTAAAAAAACATATTTGGACCTGGCCGATATGGCCAACTATCACCCAGTCTCAAATCTTCCATTCTTGGGCAAGGTGATTGAACGGGTGGTTGCGGAACAACTCCAGGCACGCCTGAAGGATGTGGGCCATTTGGATCCCTTCTAATCGGGATTCAGGCCTCATCATGGGACTGAAACTGCCTTGGTCCCACTGGTCAATGATTTCTGGTAGGCTAGGGACAAAGGTGAAAACTGTTTCCTAGTTCTGCTGGATCTTTCAGCAGCCTTTGATACCATTGACCACAACATCCTTCTGGACCATCTAAAGAAGTATAGTGGTTCCGCTCCTTCCTCCCGGGTCCTTTCCAGAAAGTGGTGTGGGAAGATGAGTGTTTGGACCCTTGGGCTCCCACTTGTGGGGTGCCTCAGGGTTCCGTCTTCTCCCCCATGCTTTTTAACATCTATATGAAGCTGCTGGGAGAGATCATCAGGGGGTTTGGGCTGGGTGTCCATCAACATGTGGATGATACCCAGCTTTACCTCTCTTTTAAATCAGAACCAGTGAAGGCGGTGAAGTTCCTGTATGAGCGCCTGGAGGTGGTTGGAGGAGGGATGGCAGCTAACAAATTGAGGTTGAATCCTGACAAGACAGAAGTACTCTTTTTGGGGGGACAGGGGGCAGGCAGTTGAATAGCGTAACTGTGTCCCTGAAGGACCAGGTGCACAGCCTGGGAGTCATTTTGGACTCACAGCTGTCCATGGAGGCGCAGGTCAAATCTGTGTCCAGGGCAGCTGTCTACCAGCTCCATCTGGTACGCAGGCTGAGACCCTACCTGTCTGCAGAATGTCTCACCAGAGTGGTGCATACTTTAGTTACCTCCCACTTGGACTACTGCAATGTGCTCTGTGTGGGGCTACCTTTAAATGACCCGGAAACTTCAACTAATCCAAAATGTGGCAGCTAGAATGGTGACTGGGAATGGTCTCCTGAAAGAGCTACATTGGCTCCCAGTACATTTCCGAGCAGAATTCAAAGTGTTGGCATTGACCTTTAAAGCCCTAAATGGCCTTGGCCCAGTATACCTGAAGGAGTGTCTCCGCCCCCATCGTTCAGCGATGAGGTCCAGCAATGAGAGCCTTCTGGCGGTTCCCTCACTGTGAGAGGTGAGGTTACAGGGAACCAGGCAGAGGGCCTTCTCGGTAGTGGCGCCTGCCCTGTGGAACGCCCTCCCATCATGTCAAGGGAATAAACAACTATCTGACTTTTAGGACTCCCTTTTAAGGGAAGTTTTTAATGTTTGATGTTTTATTCTGTTGGGAGCCGCCCAGAGTGGCTGGGGAAACCCAGCCAGATGGGCGGGGTATAAATAATAAATTACTCTTATTATTATGGCTAAGTGAAATTTTTACCTGGTATCCCAGGACATAGGCCTTAGAGATTAAATGCAAACATGTGTAACTCATTCAGTAAAGGAACTTCCTTTTTTAAAACACACACAACTATTTCAGAAAAGGCAAAGGCCGCCACTTCTCTATTCCAAAATTCCCCCAAACATCTCTGTTTTTGTTCTAAAAAACAGCTTCCCTGAGATTCTGTGCCTTTAGCTAATACCCTATTTTTTGGTAACTCTCATAGGACATTAATCAAACTTACAATACTGCCTCCTCTGGTGCAGTTCTTTTTTCTCTTCATAGTGTTATAGAAAAAAAACAACCTGCTCCTTTTCCCTTATGAGGTATCCAGGAGCCCGTATAGAGTCCTTAAGTGGGTTCCCGATCGGTAGGAGAAAATAACAGAAGCCAACCAGAAAATATTGAGAAGCAAAGCGGTTAGTAAGCCTGATCTTTATTGACTGTTGCAACAGGCTCCCCACAGGATAGAACCCAGAACAATGGTGTGCAAGCCCCTATATAGACTTTTGAAGTTGCCCACCCTATAGCCCCTGAAATATCATACATACATTGCAGACAGAGGTGGTCTACAGCATAAATCCTGCCTCCCAGGATATCTGTTAATGGTCACTGATTGCTTTACCTGGGCAGCCTGGCCATTCTTTTGTGATGGTAAATACTTTTAGTTCCTGAATCCAGGTCACAGGCTCACTCTATTCATACACGCCCTTAAGACAGGATTTGTAAGCAAAAAGACAAAGGGAAGGCTTTCCCCATTTCCTCCCTCCTCGCAGAGAAATATATTGACGTCAGTTTGGGAGAGTCAAAATGACTTCAGGATTTCGGACTTCCGGGTTAGCGCCATCGTTTAATGGCGGATTCCCTCCGAGCTCCGGAGGGAATCGGCTACGCAGGATCGGGTCTTGTCCGCGACGACGACGCGGGGACCCTCAAAAATCACAGGCGCGGATGCCTGTGAACCTGGTGACTCGGCGGGCACCATTTGCGCCCCCCCAAATAATAATAATAATAATAATAATAATAATAATAATAATAATAATTTATTATTTATACCCCGCCCATCTGGCTGGGCCTCCCCAGCCACTCTGGGCGGCTTCCATAGAAAGCAAAAATACAGTAAAATATCACACGTTAAAAACTTCCCTGAACAGGGCTGCCTTAAGATGTCTTCTGAATGTCAGGTAGTTGTTTATCGCTTTGACATCTGCTGGAAGGGCGTTCCACAGGGCGGGCGCCACCACCGAGAAGGCCCTCTGCCTGGTTCCCTGTAGCTTTGCTTCTCACAATGAGGGAACCGCCAGAAGGCCCTCGGCGCTGGACCTCAGCGTCCGGGCAGAATGATGGGGGTGGAGACGCTCCTTCAGGTATACTGGACCGAGGCCGTTTAGGGCTTTAAAGGTCAGCACCAACACTTTGAATTGTGCTCGGAAACGTACTGGGAGCCAATGTAGGTCTTTCAAGACCGGTGTTATATGGTCTCGGCGGCCGCCCCCAGTCACCAGTCTAGCTGCTGCATTCTGGACTAGTTGTAGTTTCCGAGTCACCTTCAAAGGTAGCCCCACGTAGAGTGCATTGCAGTAGTCCAAGCGGGAGATAACCAGAGCATGCACCACTCTGGCGAGACAGTCCGCAGGCAGATAGGGTCTCAGCCTACGTACCAGATGGAGCTGGTAAACAGCTGCCCTGGACACAGATTTGACCTGTGCCTCCATGGACAGCTGTGAGTCCAAAATGACTCCCAGGCTGTGCACCTGGTCCTTCAGGGGCACAGTTACCCCATTCAGGACCAGGGAATCCTCCACACCTGCCCGCCTCCTGTCCCCCCAAAACAGTACTTCTGTCTTGTCAGGATTCAACCTCAATCTGTTAGCCGCCATCCATCCTCCAACCGCCTCCAGACACTCACACAGGACCTTCACCGCCTTCACTGGTTCTGATTTAAAAGAGAGGTAGAGCTGGGTATCATCCGCATACTGATGAACACCCAGCCCAAACCACGAAGGAGCCTTTTTAAAGGCTTCGGAATGGGGATGGGGTGCGGCGCGGTGCTGTGAGTTCATTGCTCCTTCTGCGGAGCGAAGCCGCAAGCCATTGACGGAGAGCGCTGACTTTTTCCTTGGAACAATTGGATTGTAAAGTTTAAACCCGTGAGTAATATGGAATTCAGAATTTAAGGGAAAAAAGATTTTTGAATTAGGAATGAGCGGGGAAGGGTTAAAAAGGAAGTCCGCCCCCCCCTCTTTGTAGATAACTTAAAGCAAAGAACTTGCCATCTAAGGTCGAGAGGACCTTTTTTTATTTTACTAAAAGACTTTAACCCTCATGGTTTGACACCATAAGAAACTTTACCGGAAGATAAAGGATTAATTGTGGGAGCTGAAGTTTCACCCCCACCCCCCCGGACCCGGGAGTGTCCCGCAAGAGAGCCTGCTGATGAAGTGCTGAGGAGTTTGACAGCTGTCAAATTGGCTGTCAGAGGGAAAAAGAGAACTTTGTTTCTGTTGCTTCTGCTGGTTATATTTGTTACAATTTGCTGAGAATAAGGAAGGACTGATACAATAAATTGGCTATTGGACTTGAGCTGAAAAATATTAAGAAACTAAAACCCCCCTTGAGGAGGTCTAGGACATTACAACAATGGCTGGAGGAGGGAAAATTCAGACTGAATTGGATAGAACATTTTTTCTCTTGGGAAAACTACAAGGGGAAATTGATGTTTTGGCTACAAGTGTCACAACTCTGGCCTCAGCAGTAAATAATCTTGTTGAAGTTGATAAGGACTCGAAGCAGGAAGCTCATACAACTGAGCCAATAGGGAAACTTGAATGTTATGAGAATATGGAAAAGGAGATATGTGCTGTTCCTGAAGAGAAGGAAGGAGGAGCTGTAATTTCCCAGATGTTAAATGAGAGTCACAATTTGTGGCCTGACATGAAGGCAATAAAGGAGAATAAGAATCTGATGTGGAAAGCCTGGCCTGAACTGGTGAGCCTAAAACTGAGAGATCCCCTTCTGTGGAGATCTGAAGACCGAAGGATTACAAATTTGATCCAGGTGGAAATCGGAGCTTTGGGGACATTTGGACTTGAAAGGAGTATGTCGGGGTACCCTATAGGCACTTTTTTCAAGTATGGAGGGCTGGCTGGAAAAAATATGGATTCTGTTGGGCCGAAGCCTTTCCGAAATCTGGGGTTTAACATCAAGGACTATCAAAAAGGCCGGCAGAGAGGAACTGAAAGAGATTTAAAAGCCTCGGACGTGAGATCTCCAGGCTAGACAAGATATTGAATTGATGAACATTTGTTGGGGACTGAAACCGGGAAAGGGGCGGGTGGAGTTTGGGAATCCAAAGGGTATATAATTATAACTTGTTTTATCTTTATTCTGTCGGTTATTTGATTTGAACTGGGGAAAGCCGTGGAGGGGAAATTTTGGTCGACTTTAGGAAAAATGTTGAAGAAATGAGTAATGTTGTTTAAGTATTTGATGTTTAAATTTGGATATAAGGATTTGCTGAATTAATAATTTAAATTGGAGTACAAGAAGGGGAGGTGAGAGGGGGTCTGAGAAATAAGGTAATGGAAATAAGCAATGGAAATTGTATTTGTTTTAATCTTTTTTAATTTTATATCTTTGTATTTTTGTATTTTTGTCATTTTTTGTCTTTTTTCTTTTTGTTTTTATATTAATCTCGGAAAACCTAATAAATATTTTATAAAAAAAACTAAAAAAAAACCCAAAATGACTTCAGGATTTCTCCTGTACTATTTCAGAAATGTGGTTTATATACTTATGTATGTGTTTGCCTTGTATGTTTATGAATGTTTCTTTTATATTTAGGACCTTAGAATGCTTATAACAATAGGGTGGAACTAGACATGAACTCTTGATATGGCTATTGCCAAAAACAGCAGCCTTGTGTTAAGTTGTCCCCTCTTTTGCCATAATGTTTTGGCTACCTCACTCAGATTGTTTCCGTGCTCCTACCAGTGGTAGAGTGGGGACAAAGAAATGCAAAACATGGAGAGGAAGAGAAAGAGGGCACAAAACACAGAGGCAGAAAAAGGCAATGTAGAATATATAGCTTTTTTTAGAGAGGTGCCAGCATACAGAGTGATGTCACTCTATACCCATGGAGAATCCTAGGCAGTGGTGGGTTTCCCACCCCCCTTTTCTAAGTCTGTTTGCAAGCCTAGTCTTTTTCTGTCTCCAAAGTTTCCATTTTCAGCAACATTCCCTTCTTATATGCCATGTCTACTTCCCATCCTTTTACTTGGATTATTATGTTTGCATCTGTACTAAGATTTTTCTATTCCAAATGCATTCTTCCAAAGCAAAGAACCGTGGAATTGCAATCCCTGTGGATTTGGACAGCCAAGTTAATACACTTTTCATGAAGAGTCATTCTAATATGGTGCAGAGAGCAGTGATGGGTTGGAGAATGTCTGCCCGCAGCGGACCTCGCTTTAAAGAAGCACTTGGAGGACCTGCTTGGGATTACAGGAATATCATTGAGAAACTACAGGTGTAGTAGAAAATGGCACATGTTTACAGTCTGTATATTATTGGTTTTTTAAAAAATTGTATATGAGGTGCTGGAGAACACAATGCTTAGGACCAGCATGCCACAAAATCCACAAGAGTTTCCAAATTCGAATCTTAAAACTTCTCAACAAACTAAGCAGCCAATTTGCACCCCCATTGACTTTTTATGGACTGCCTAAAGTGTTGGGGAACTCAAGACTTTTCTATTGGAAAATGCAACTATTTATTATGTATATTGAAGAGACTCATGGTGTTCTGTGGCACAGCAGGTTTAGTCACACTTATATCTCTCTTGCTACAAGTGCTGCTACATTAAAAAAACAACCTAATAAGCTGATGGACTCAGTGCTCTTCCATCGTGAAAGGAAGGAGGCAGCCCTTGTTTCGACGCAATTTGAATTCAACCCCTTTTACTCTAACAGTGATTATGTTTTGAATCATAGGCCCTCCCCTTTCTCAGTTGACAAGATGGGCGGGTAAATCACAGATTGATGCGTTTTAGGCCACCAATTGGAATATGAGCATATATGGGTCCATAGAGGTGCCCACTAACACTAGGTAAGTAGTGAAGGATAGCAGAGACAGAGAAGTGGTAGGGTAGAATTGTTCTCTATCCGTCCACACTGAACTCCTGTCCCACTTATGGTGGTTTCTCACTCTCTCAGGTCAATGACAGAAGTTTGTCTTCTTTCCTCCTGAATGATGCTTTCATCCAAAATGTGTGCTGGCATATCTGATGTTAGCATAATGTTGTGGCAGCACAGTAAACATTCTGTCTTTTGAAAATAAATGCTTACATAGCTGTTACTACACACTAATGATTGGTTGGTTTACTTCCTCCAACAGAAGGAGCCATTCTGTCCAGAGAAGACGCTTTTTGTCAGATTAGGGAACCATTTAGATCCAATTTGTTATGTTCTTGCATAGAGGCTTCTAGTGAAAACATCATGTTATAAATATAGCGGCGATATATGTATGAGTGTCTGGATGAAATTAACATGTTGCCTGAGTGTTATGTGTTTCTGGTATATGACTACTATTTTCATCTGGTCATCCCAGTCCACATCACAGGTTGGGAAAAATGTTGAAAAATGAGTACTCGTTCTACTTCATGATTGGAAAACTAGCAGCAGACATTAAACAGATGGCCAGTTCCAACCAAACTGAACACTTTCCTCTTGGTGTTTTATTTTTTAGGATGTTGTAGCCTCCTTGGAACAGCAGTTCAACCCCATGATGCAGGCTGAATTTTCGGTGCTGGTTGATGTATTGCACAGCCCTGAACTTCTTTTCCCTGAGGGAAGTGATGCTAGAATCAGATGTGGGGCTTTCATGTCCAAGTAAGTGCCTGAAGCTATTGAAGCCAAGGTTTGTTCTTGGTTTTACCCATTGTGGTTTATTCTTCTGCCTTATTCATCATAGTGAAAGACACTTTGTTTCTCTTGTATCAAAGATACATAGGATGTCATATATTAATAGAAAATACTCAGAGTTGTAGGGGATGAGGCAGGCACCAGAGCACCAATTTTCCCAGTTAATGGTGTGCAAGCGATCCAAAATACATTTAGTTTGGTGAGATTTTCCCTGTATAGGGAAAACTTTTAATGTGTAATGTTTAATTATGTTTTTATATATGTTGGAAGTCACCAAGAGTGGCTGGGGCAAGACAGTCAGATGGGCGGGGTAAAAATAAAACAACAACAACAACAATAACAATTGAAAACTGTTAGCCCTGTAAATAGCTGAAATGAATAGAAAGACAAAGCAATGTGTGCTGGATTGCTGCACAACCTTTTAATAGCACACAAGCTTTCTAAAATCAAGTAGATTCCCCCCAATAGATATACAAGGATTACAAAATGTTATGAGCATTTAAATTTAAATATATTGCAGTGAAACTTAATATGCATTTAATTCCTTTTGTTAAAGCATTTGATCTAGGGACTGAGACAAAACCAATATCTTCCTTGATTTTTATTATATATTGTTAAACTCCAACTTGTAGTGTGCTCAGTCTTCCACTATCTATACTTGGCCTTGACTTGTTAAAGTGTTTAATTGCAGTCTGGGTGAGTGCCTTTAATATTGGCGTCTTGGCTTTCCCATGCCCTTGATGTCCTTCAGGAAATCTGCAAATGTTAAATAGAGCAAACTTGGAGAAGCAAACAAATTTGGCAATTTTTCTGTTTCTACAATAACTGGCATATTTTGCAAAGCCGAGGTGGTAGCATTTACACAAAGGTTGATGATTATGCCAATATATCAATGGCAGCCTTCCTCAAGGGGCAAATAGGAGCTTTGGGGGGGGGTGCATTTTTACTGGGCAGGTTGGGCCGGTTAATCTCCCCCCCCCCCCCCGTGCATGGTGATCCCCTGCCCTTCTTTATGGCTACCATTCAAGTTTTTTTCTTTTTAAAGAAAAACTAGAAAACAAGATAAACAGGTAGTCTGTTCCCTTCTCCATTGGTGGGTATGGCTTTTGCCTTCAAAGGCGGACTTGGACTTAGTTGTTTCCCAAATAGATTTGTCTAGTAATGGGGTGGTGCTGAGCTCCCAGTGAGCTACCCACTCTTCTGGAAAAGTTAGCTAACATCTGTTCAGGCCAGGCCAAACTGTGATCCATGGACCACAACTTCACTCAGGTGGTCCACAGCATGCTTGCTGACTTATGGTTGAAGATGGGGGGTGGCACATCCATTGCATTAAATAGACTGATATTTAACTGTATCTTATTGCTTTTTACATTTCTTATATTGTATTTCATTCTATGGATTTCAAATTGTAATACATTGAGGTAAAATATATAAGATATGAAAAGCAATAGAACTACAACAAAAATTGCAGTTTTCTAGCACGGTTCATTAAAATTGCTGTAATCGGCAGAAAAATCAAAAACCTGCTAAGACCTTTAGCAATTTTCATGTGGTTCTTTGGGGGGGAGGGGCAAGTTTGGGAACCTCATTAGTTTTTGCCAATATAATGAAAAGTATCCAAGTGATTAGAAAATCATCAGAATGAGACTAACCCCATTTGGTGTGATATTTTGTCTCATGTTTTACTTTAAGGCTGATAAATCATACAAAAAGGCTAATGGAGAAGGAAGAAAAACTCTGTATTAAAATTCTCCAGACATTACAAGAAATGCTTGACAAGAAGGAAAGCTTTGTGGAAGAGGTATGTCTGTTCTCTTTGATCTAAAGAGCAAAAATATTTTTGTTGTACAATATTAGCTGTGGTATTTCATGCCATATTTATAGTAATGTAATGCATAAAGATGTGGGTGTATATAGGGACGCGGGTGGTGCTGTGGTCTCTAAACCACTAAACCTAGGGCTTGCTGATCGGAAGGTCGGAGGTTTGAATCCTCGTGACAGGGTGAGCTCCCATTGCTCGGTCCTTGCTCTTGCTCTCCAACAGTTTGAAAGCACGTCAAAGTGCAAGTAGATAAATAGGTACCACTCTGGTGGGAAGGTAAATGCCGTTTCCGTGCGCTGCTCTGGTTCGCCAGAAGCGGCTTAGTCATGCTGGCCACATGACCTGGAAAAACTGTCTGTGGACAAACGTCTGCTCCCTCAGCCGGAAAAGCAAGATGAGCGCCACAACCCCAGAGTCGTTTGCGACTGGACTTAACTGTCTCTGGCTTAGTGTGGCCACTAAGTCTATTCTAGGAATCAAAAATTCAGGAGTGGGAGGATCCTTGCAACAGTCAAGGATTCCTGTTGCTGCTGCGGGGGGTGGGGGGCAGGACTCCCTGAAATGCTAAGTATTAAAATAATCACATTGTTGTCGTTGTTGTTTCTTGGCATCCATCTGTCTCAAGAGACTATGAAGTCCAACACAGGGGAGATAAAAGAGGGAGAGATGGAAGAGGGAGGGGAGGGTAAGCAGGAAATAATAGAAATCCAATTGATTATTGATTACTAGGCATAGTTTCAGCAGAGGATGAGGACTAAGGGGTTGTGCCAAAGCCACTCATGCCTGGCAATTATAGTGCTTTATAGCCTTGGTCTGAGGGAAACAAAATTCAGGACTGGAAAGAGTCTTCAAAATTACAGCGTTTCTATAATCCTAAATACTGAATTTCTATGAGTGCTAGTCAGTTGCTATTCCATACTAATACAAGAGAGGCTTCTGAATCAGGGTGTAGGACTTTTCAAAACCTTCATAGAACTAGTTTGATTTAGAACAAGAAGACAAACACTTCACAGTTTGTGTGCTAAAGCTGAAATGTGAGAAAACCACTAGAGGGGGTTGGTTTCACAGCAAGAGGCCGGTGATAATGCTACTTGAGGGGCGCCAGCCAAGGGACCTTATGTGACCCCAGTTGTTTTCTGGGGTGAAGAGAGCGGTTGTGCTTGTTAATATTTTTCAGACTGAGAATTGTTTCTTTTCTTTTTTAACCCACTGAATCTCTCACTTCAGAAACATAATTAACGATGCGAAAGTTGTGAAATGTTCTATCACTTCCCAAGACTTTCCCTGATTTCCCAGTGGTGTGAATCACAGTTGTTGTTTTAATAGAGTTTGAAAGCGGTAAAGAATTGCTCATAAGATTGCCCATTGTGTAACCTCTGCAATTTCTACTGATAAATACATCAGAACATGCTGGTCTGCACCAGTGGGTGACAAAGGGAAACATCCCATTAAGTGTTAAGTGTACATCTCTATCTGCCCAGACCCACCCACCCACCCAATTGCTTGAACTTTAGATCCAAATGCCAAAAGTATGTATAGTCTATCACATGCCATACATTTTGCAGAAACAGGATAATTGAGCAACAGTTTTTTTAACAGAAAATATCATGAGAGAATGCAGAATGCAAACTGTTAACAAGCTTTCATTTTAAAAACCAAAGATATGATTTATTAATTGTGTAAATCTGGATTAGTGCAGATTGGCACTGCGAGTCAGAATTATGGAGTTTGAAGGGACCATGAAGATCTAGTCCAGCCCCCTGCAATGCAGGAGGCCCCGCGGAGTGTCCGTCCTGCCCCGCCCCACGGGCAGCTGCCCCCCCTGCAGGTGGCTGGCCCCACCCCTGGGCGCAGGGCACGTGAGCCGCCCCGGGCGCCTGATCAGTTTGCTCCGCCGCAGGGCCAGGAAGGAAGGAAGGGGCCACACTGGCGTTTCTTGTGCTTGCTGTGTGCAAGGCCTGCTTGGGAGCTGAGTGCCTGGGACCAAAGGGGAGCCTTTTCGCCACACAGACCCAGCAGTGCCTGCTGCCGCCACTTCTCCCTCCCAAAGTGAGTAAGGTACTGGTCTCCATTGGGCCTCTGAGGCTTGGGACATCCTCTTCCCAGGCCTGTGTGAGGAGGCCCCTCTCTTTGGGTTGGGCAGAGGGTGGCGATGGAGAGGGGAGAGGAGAGGAGGCTGAGGGAACACCCCACAAGAGAGGAGGTTTGAAAAGGGTGAGGGGTTGCTTGTTCTGCAGGCAAGGGGGGACGTAACTGGGATCCTGAGGCTTGGAGCACGTTTCCCCACAGGGGAGCCACAGAAAGAATGTAGTTGGTCAAGGGAACAGTGGATTCAAAAAGTTTGAAAACCTCTGCTTTAAAATGTTCATTCAGCGTGCCTAATATGCATTTTTAAATATTAAAATGTATGTTGTGTTAATGGAAAAATCTAGTGAACTTTATTTAAAAATGAGTTTTAAACTTTTAAAATAATTTTTATTACATTTTCTGTTAGTATAAAATATAAACGCTAAAATTTTCTAAATACATGTGAAGGGTTTTTTTAAAAAACAACAACAACAAAGAGGCTTGAAAAATACTTGTTAAGACAACTTTGCTATATACCTGCTTATATGCATTAAAATGGACAAGGACTAGAATGCAGAATAATGAAAGGGATTTTCTTAATTTGCTACTTCTTTCCTTTCAGACATGTTCTATGAGCACCGTTTCCTACAGTGCAGAATATACTGTTGGCAAAGGGGGATCATAAAATATTCCAGCTTGACAGGTTAAGACCTCATACCTCATGTTGCGTCTGCTTCAGTTTACGCCTTTTTAAGTTGTGTCCCACGGCAACCTGGAAGTACCAGAAGGGTTACTTCCGGGTTTCACCAGTCGCGCATGCGCAGAAGCGCTAAATCGTGTGCAGACGTGGTGCTTCTGGATGCAAACGCTTCAAGTGGCGGACATGCCTCCAGGATGGATTATGTCCGCAACTCGAGGTTCCACTGTACTATAGAATCGTAGCACCGGAAGAGACAATGAGGGTTATATAATCCAACCCCCTGAAATACAGGAATCTTTCATCCAATGTGGGGCTTTAACTGATGACCCTGAGATTAAGAATTTCATGCCTGAGCTATCCCTCAGGTAAGAAATGTGACTGGTTCCATGTCTTGCAAATGTTGCTTATTACCCTCTTCCCTCTTTAATACCTCTTATTGAGATAAAACTTTTGATCTCTTACTAGGAACAACAAATGTGTTTAATATTTCAAAGTAATAGTATCGCAAATTGTTTATAGCTCTTGTCTTTCAGTCGGTTCATTGTGGCTATGCTACTCCACTTACAAGAGAACTTGTGGAAAGAGTAGGGTCTTGTTTCTTAGGACATGCAATGTGTTGGGAAAGGACAGATGTGGAGAGGTAAAGTTTAAATCCTAAACTGAATCATGGTCTAATAAATTATTCTAAAAACATTCTGTTCATATTAGCATTTGTAGAATTGACATTCAGCACACCATAGCATATATTTTCAGCTAAGGTGCCATACTATTTAAATTTCTAAAATATTAGATCTTAATATTGAAATAGTAGGGGGAGAAATCCCCATATAGGAAGGAGGAAAATAATGTGCATTGAGTAATTTGGCCCTAAGCAAATAAATACTTATTGCAGAATGCCATAAACCAGGTGTGGCCAACTCTCAAGAGACTGCAATCTACTTTCAGATTTTTGGGGGTTTTTTGGGGGGTTCAGCTCAGTTTTTTTAGGGAGGAGGAAAGCCCCGTTTTGGGGGGGGGGGTTGGCTTAAAGTTGAAAGTTGCCATAGCAACAGTTAAACATTACAATATACACAGAAAAAAGGAAATTTAGTATAAAAGCACAGTTTTGAATCCTGAATCAACAGTCAGATAGTGGCCCTTATTCTGATTGCCCCCGCTAAGAACCTAGCAACCTTTGCTGTTATCTGCTCTGTTTGGTCTGACAGGAGAAAGGAAACTGTGGCAGTGGTTGTGCGCCCTGGGATGGGTCAGTACGAGTGGGGTGATGATTGTTAAATAGTGGGTAGACATAGCAGACGATGCAGCAATTTCTCCAAAGCAGCTCTTTATTTGTAAGCTGGAGCAGAACTGAACAGCAAACACCTCAGCCGGCCTGCTTTTATAGGCAGCCGGCTGTCAACATTGTAGCAACAACAACCCAGGGTTTCCCGCCTAAAGTAACTGACGTGGACCTGAGTGAAAACTATATACACGATACTCCTGGTGGCCAGGGGGAGAACTTCAATACATAGCAATGATCTCGTTCCTCAGGTGTTTGTAGAGAGTGCAAGACAGGAGGACGTGAGCCACTGTTTCAGTGCTACCGTCTCCAAAGGGGCAAAGGCGTTTCTCATGCGGGATCTTTTGGAATCGGCCCTCAAGTACAGCAAATGGCAAAATGTTCAGTCTTGTGAGTGTGAAAGCACGTCTGTATTTTGTGATAGCTAGTTTGTGCAGGTATGGACCTAGAGAATCAAAATGGGAAGATGAAAATTGATCATACCATGGGCAGAATTTCCTTATAGTGGCCAGGTTGTTCTGATGCTTGATATCTTTTGTTGTTGTTGTTGTTGTTGTTGTTGTTGTTTAGTCATTTAGTCGAGTCCGACTCTTCGTGACCCCATGGACCAGAGCACGCCAGGCACTTCTGTCTTCCACTGCCTCCCGCCGTTTGGTCAGACTCATGCTGGTAGCTTCGAAGACACTATCCAACCATCTCGTCCTCTGTCGTCCCTTTCTTCCTGTGCCCTCAATCTTTCCCAACATCAGGGTCTTTTCCAGGGAGTCCTCTCTTCTCATAAGGTGGCCAAAGTACTGGAGCCTCAGCTTCACGATCTGTCCTTCCAGTAAGCACTCGGGGCTGATTTCCTTAAGAATGGATAGGTTTGATCTTCTTGCAGTCCATGGGACTCTCAAGAGTCTCCTCCAGCACCATAGTTCAAAAGCATCCATTCTTTGGCCATCAGCCTTCTTTATGGTCCAGCTCTCACTTCCATACATCACTACTGGGAAGACCATAGCTTTAACTATACGGACCTTTGTTGGCAAGGTGATGTCTCTGCTTTTTAAGATGCTATCTAGGTTTGCCATCGCCTATCTCCCAAGGAGCAGGCGTCTTTTAATTTCGTGACTACTGTCACCATCTGCAGTGATCAGGGAGCCCAAGAAAGTAAAATCTCTCACTGCCTCCATTTCTTCCCCTTCTATTTGCCAGGAGGTGATGGGACCAGTGGCCATGATCTTCGTTTTTTTGATGTTGAGCTTCAGACCATATTTTGCGCTCTCCTCTTTCACCCTCATTAAAAGGTTCTTTAATTCCTCCTCACTTTCTGCCATCAAGGTTGTGTCATCTGCATATCTGAGGTTGTTGATATTTCTTCCAGCGATCTTAATTCCGTCTTGGGATTCATCCAGCCCAGCCTTTCGCATGATGAATTCTGCATATAAGTTAAATAAGCAGGGAGACAATATACAGCCTTGTTGTACTCCTTTCCCAATTTTGAACCAATCAGTTGTTCCATATCCAGTTCTAACTGTAGCTTCTTGTCCCACATAGAGATTTCTCAGGAGACAGATGAGGTGATCAGGCACTCCCATTTCTTTGAGAACTTGCCATAGTTTGCTGTGGTCGACACAGTCAAAGGCTTTTGCATAGTCAATGAAGCAGAAGTAGATGTCTTTCTGTACTTAGCAATCATTTTTATTTGTACTTACACATTCTTTAGGCAATTCTACACACATTCCCCCGTCAAAAAAAATAACGACAAGTGTCCCTATTGAGATTAATTTTGTTAACTTGCCCCCAGTTCTCTTTTTTTAAAAAAAATAATATTTATTAAAGTTTCAAAAATTACAGAAAGAAAAAGTAAAAATGCCAGATTAAACAAAAGCAAAACAACACATCACAATATAAAAAAGGAAAAAAACACGCAGAGAAATAGAACCCGTTAAACAAAAGCACAAACACAAAGAAAAATGCATCAAATCTCTTCATTACTAATCTTTCATTAGCTTATTTCCTTGACATCCTCCCACCTCCCTTTTTTGTATTCTAGGTCAATTATCCATTTCAGCAAATCCTTTCCCTCTTTTAAAATTTTTGTCATGTTAATTGTCTTAATATAATGTAACTTTACTTTTCCTCCTTTCACCAATTAACAGTCAGTTATTCCCAAATCCTTTATATCATTCCTGCTAAAATCATATAATATTATTCCAACATCCTTCTAACAGATATTAATTTTACAATGTTTCTGTAAATAGTCTTTAAATTTCCTCCAAATAACATTTCTGCTAAATCCATAAAATATCAATCCACCAATTTTCTATCACTCATTAATTTTGCAATATTTCTATATATAAACTTTAAATTTTTCAATCTTCTTCCATCAACTCCTCTCCCTGGTTTCGGATTCTGCCAGTCCTTTCCGTCAATTCCATATAGTCCATCAACCTGGAGATCTTATGTCCAAGGCTCTTAACTCTTTTCCAGGTCCCTTCTGCCGACCTCCTTCATATTCTTTGATGCTAGAGAGCAAATCTCGAGAAAACTCCATCTTAACAATATTTTTATTCCTTCTGGACAGTTTAGCCAAATTTCCATAGTTGAGGCTAGGATCAATAAAGTATTTCAGGTCGTATTTCAAAATTCTTCCAAATCCAAAGGCCCCCAAACCTTCAATCTCCTCCAAGTCCAAGTCCATGTCCCAAAAATCAATTAATCCCTGGATAGAGGGATCATTCCGACTTTCCTTCTTCAGTCAAAACCGGGAACCAATCCTTGAAATCTGACTTTTTCTATATTCAATCATAGAAGGCCTCAATTTATAGTCCTCAAATTGCTTCTGTAAAACTAAGAGTCCCACTTGTGTTATTTTAGGTTCAAAAACAACAACTTTCTCCTTTTCCTCCACCATTTGTTCTGCCAAAGTAGGTTCCTGTGCCAAGTCCTGAATTATTTCTGTATTGGTGCTCTCTTCTCGTATCAAATTAGTCACTTTCTGTTCCAAGTTATCAACTTTAAAAGTCGTGGCATCCGTCTTTTTATTAAGCTCTTCCAGCGAATGACTTATTTTACATAATAGAGTCACAATATCTTCTCCTATCAACATTTTGAATAGTCCAAGGTCAATCACTGGTTCTCAGAATCCTTATCTTGCAGCTGGAGATCCCCCAGTTACACTCCTGTAACAGTTTCAAAAGCTCCCTCTAGAGGGAAACAGTCTCCACTTGTATAAGCTCTTTCAAGCACAGCTCAAGCAATAAACAAAGTTTCAATTTTCGGTTACTTTTCCTCCATTTTGAATGCAGAAGAGGACAATGGAAACAGTATCTTGCTCTTATTTCAACTAGCTGTCAAATCCGTTCTGTCAACGAACTTTCCCCAAATGTCATCTGGCAACCCGTTCCCAGTTTCAGAGCTGAGGTGATTTGATTTTCCCCTCACTCCTGCAGGCTTACTAAGTTCAAAATTCAAAGCTTCCCCCCCTCTTCACCTGCTTCCAAAGGGGGTTCTATATTTTTAACCGATGGAAATTTAATCTTTTATCAAAGGCTTTCAAAGGCTTTAGCTTGTAACGTCTTTGCTTCAGTCTACTTACAAAAGCGGAAGGCGGGAAGACTTCCGGGTTAGCGCCATCGGCAAAAAAAATTGAGGGGGGGTTAAAGGCAAGGGACAAAGGAGTAAAGTCACTCACAAAAAGATTGCTATGGTTCAAAACAGCAGCACAGAGAAATCTCCGTCCTCCCTTCCAGAGATCACAATGGAGGGCAGGGCGAGGGGACATGGCAGGAGTCAGTATTAGTGATGCTAAGGAAAGGGAGCCAGAGATCGACCTCAATCTACCAAAACCTCGTGGGGATCTACCAGTAAATTGACCTGTTGGACATCCCAGCTATAAACCACGAGGTTGCAGGTCAAGTGACTTGGATCACTGAAGATAAGTCATAAAATGCCAAGAAATGTGCCTCTTGAGTTGCAGCCTCTATTTCTGCTGTTGTAATGTTTTGTGGTTCACTGTTTTCTCAAAAAACAGCAAGTTCCAGGGGACAACCTTTTATGCGTGGTCGGTTTACTTGCGGAAATAAATATTGAAGACATGGTGTTCTTTGCAGTGTCTGTTTTCAAATTTATAAGTTAAGGAATAGGCAACCCCCAGAAAGGCAAACAGACAGGGCTACTCTTGCAAGCAGCACCAGTCAGGGATGTAGCACGGGGTGGGCAGTGGGGCCATAGCCCCAAGTGCACGATTTTAAGGGGGACAGACAAACCAGACAGGGATCTCCATCCCACCCTGCCTGCTGCTTGGGGTCTCAGGGCCCTGGAGCCCAGCCTTGCCTTGCCACTGCGTCCCTCGTCCCTCACTGAATGGCTACCTGACCAGTGTTGGGTAGGATGTGCCTGCCTAGGGCTGTGTCAGCTGGCTGTGCTTCCCCTTGTGCAGGCCCTTGAACCCTCTGTGCCCATCCTCTGTGCCCACCCGGCGGCGAGGGCTGGGCTGGTGTGGGGTTTGTTCACCCTCCACACCCCACCCCTGGTTCTGCCTGGAGCGCGCACACATGACACACATCCTGGGTTCCAATGAAGGATGCAACATTGCTGGCACCAGTTCCCACAAAAACAAACAGCATATGGGTAATAGTTTGGGAGTGGAGGAGTAGGGTGTAGACTGTAAAGGTAAAGGTAAAGGTACACCTGCCCGTATGGGCCAGTCATGTCCGACTCTAGGGTTGTACGCCCATCTCACTTAAGAGGCCGGGGGCCAGCACTGTCCGGAGACACTTCCGGGTCACGTGGCCAGCGTGACGAAGCTGCAGCTGGCGAGCCAGCACCAGCGCAGCACACGGAAACACCGTTTACCTTCCCGCTTTTAAAGCGGTACCTATTTATCTACTTGCACTTAGGGGTGCTTTCGAACTGCTAGGTGGGCAGGAGCTGGGACCGAAAGACGGGAGTTCACCCTGCCGCGGGGATTCGAACTGCCGGCCATGCGATCGGCAAGTCCTAGGCACTGAGGTTTTACCCACAGCGCCACCCGCGTCCCATGGGTGTAGACTGAGACCCTTCTAATTCCTGGATTCAACTGCTGGAACAGACAGGCCAGGCTGGTAATGGCCCACTAAGTATGGATTGTTACGGTGACAAAGGGAGTGGGTTTGTGCCCCCCTTCCCCCAGCTTGTGGTTAGTTTGAAAGTCAAAAGGGGAGAGTGGAGTGAGGTGACCTAGAAGAAAAGCAGCAGGCTGGTTTGTTTATTAAGGGTGGGGGGATTGGAGGCAGTTGGCCACGTCTCTGCATTGTGGTTGCTACTCTTGAGGACTACCCATATTTTTGGTTGTTATGAGGGGTGTGGGTGTAAAAGGAGCCACAGCAAATGCTTTTAAAATGAGCTGCTCTTTGAAATGTAATATTTATTTATTTGTCAGTCTTGCTCAGGGGCAACCCAAAGTGACTTACAACCAGACAAAGAAACACCACATAGATACATTTAAACAAGAGGAAAACGAAATACATTAAAAACATCCTACCCACTTCTAAAAGGCGACAGATAGTTAAAGTGGAACCGGTGGAAAGTTGCTTTATTGTTATTGTTATTCCCTGCCCATCTGGCTGGGTTTCCCCAGCCACTCTGGGTGGCTTACAGCAGGATTTGAAATATGACCAACAGTAGAAAGGCATAAAGGCCAATGATCTAGGATGTATATATGGAGTGTTATAATTTAAAAAGTGCAGCATTAAAGGATAAACATAGAACACCATGGGGGGGTGGGAAATCAATGGATAAATTAAATGTATTGTTGATGGTAAAGTATGTACATTTTTGAAAATTAATTTTTTTAACTCTGCACTGAGCTCTTGGGAATTAGATTTGGGAGAGAGAAAGGGCCAGGTGACTGAAAGGACCAGGGACAAATATTAACATAATTTCTAGATTCCCTTGCTCTGCTCCTTCCTCCAAGCTCTCCCCAAAAGATAAGGCAGCCTACTGACAAGTCTTGGCTGAGGGGGCACCCAAAATAGTAGAGCCAAACCTGTTGAAGCCATGATTATTTTGCACCTAAGATTGATTGGAAAATGGTAGCCTGAATGTAGGACACTTTCAGACCATGTGATTGCTGAATGTATACTTTCAATCGACATCTAGGCATGATAAGAATTTAGATATCTTGTTACAGAAAACCAATTCAACACTGAGAAGGGCGAAAAGGTGCAGTGACACCACACTCGTTTTGAATTCAGCTCACAGATTTGTGTTGGTTGTGCAGATTTCTGTTGATTGTCACACATATATAGTTGCTATAAATGATAGCCTCCTGTTCCGTAACTCAGGATTGCACAAGAATCAGCAGTGAGAAGAATATGAAGCACTGCATTAAGGATGGTCAATGAATATTTATGATAGACCTAGGGAGTCAGTAATCAAAAAAATGAAACCAGCATGCTGCCCCAATCTTTGATCTTGCTCTAAAGAGAAACAGTATAGGGCCTTCTTCTAATGGGATGTTTAGTTTGTGCTGGCTACAGCAATGGGAATAGTTAAGCTTTTGCCACTTTTAACATGAGTCACCATAGCTGGAGATTTCCAGCTCAGTAGTAGCTTTGAGGCTTCAGGTTAACTCAGTGCTCCTCAGATCCTTTTACTATTATTCAATACAGCAAAGATGGAGAGCTTGTGGCCCTCCAAATGTTGCTGGACTTGAGCTGCCAGCCGCTCCAGACAGCATGACCAATAGCAGCATCTCAACAGCCACAGGTTTTCCATCCCTGCAATAAGTTTATTAAGGCTGCAATGCTAAACACCTTTAACAAAGGAGCAGGTCCTATTTTTATCAGTGGGATTTGCTTCTGAGTAAACTGGTTTTGGCTTAGGCTGTGCATGGTCTCTCCTGCTTTTCATATATGCACAAGTTGTGTAAGGACTCTTCATGAACAAAAGCCTAAGGTATCTCTAGCCATAAAGTTATCTCTCTTTATGTCGTCTCAGAACAGGTGGTGTTTTATTTGATAAAATAAAAGTTGTTTTTTGTTAATTGTTGCTTGTTATTACACCGGAGCGTCAACAAACTGTGGCTGGTTTTATTTGCTAAGAAAAGCCAGTTTCAAACTTGTTTTAACTAACCATAGTTAAAATTAATCACTGTTCTGTGTTCAAAGTTAACATGAACTGCAGTTAATAAAAAAACAGAAGTGAAAGCTACCCATCATGTCACAGCCATGCTTGGGATTGCTGTGGCTACTTCCCGTCACTGTAAGCCATCATTTATCCTTATGTCTGAAAACTGTGTGTGGCTTCACCCTGTTGTCCCTATTCCACTTTGAAATGAAACTGAAGCACATGTAACTAAACTTACTCATATTCCTACTTTGGTTAATTGTGCTTTTCCTTTTCATCCATTTGCCTTGCCCTCTGCAGAAATTTAGACTGAAAGCTGAAAAGATCTATTTTTGTTATGTCACTCTGTTAACACACCATGAACACCGTGACTAACTGACAAAGTGATAAAGAAATAATGTTAGCACACCAATATATTACTAACTTCTTTTAAAGTACAGATCTAGATGGATCTTGTCAGGGAAGAGTTAGAAGTTTCCAGTTTCTCAGAGGGAGAAAGCATTCCTCAAGGGAGGAATGAGAACAGTGAATCTAATAGAAGAGAACAGGAGGAACAACAGGGAGGGACCGGCTGTTCCCAGGAAAGGCAAGGGTTGAGTTCTAGCTCAGATTCGGAGGAGGGGAGATACAAGCCAGCTCTAGCCAGGAGGGTAGGAAAAAGTGAGGTAAAGCGAAGGAAAGGGCGCCTTCGCCATTTTGAGAGTGGCTGGTCATGGAGAAGCAGAGCTCAGAAGGTATCTGAAAGAAGTGACTCTGAGGAATAATATTTAAGAACCGTTTATAAGATTGTTTTGTTAATAAGCAATAAAAAGTTTTATAAAAGAACAAGAAGCGTTTGTGTGGTGATCTGAAGAGGACAACGACCAGGCCTGACAGATCTATTCTAAAAGCAAGAATTGTGTACTTCCCCCCCTTTTACTCTCTCTCCTCCTGGATTAATTCTGATTCCATCACAAAGGGAAGGCAGTTGTGTGTGGCTTGATGTTTTCTTTTGAACAAGGCAAATTTCCAATGGCCACAGTTGCACATAAGTTTAGCATCATGATAGTGATCAATGTGCATTGGAACTGGGCCCTGCCCATATGCCAGTCATTGTTGATGTTGTTTCTGTTGGCACCTCTGAGGGAATACTAAAATTTAAAATGCTGTTCTATTAATTTAAGCAGGTGTCCTTCCTTTGAAATTCACTGTCTTTTGCAAGAATGTTAAAAGAATACTAAGTGTTTTCAGGGAATAAAAATCCAATAGCACAATGGTTTTTAAAGCCATTTCTTGTGTTTTCTCTGAAAGATGCATCTTGCAGCCCTAGGAAACATTGTAGCTGGACTTGCGGGGTTAGCGCCATCAGCAATGGCGGAATTCCTCTGATCCAGAGGAACACGCTCCGCGAAAATCAGGTCTTGCCACCGTGGCGAAGGCGGAGACCCTTTAAAAATCCCAGGCAGAGGAAGCCTGGGAACGTGGGATTCGGCTGACACCAGGAGCGCCCCCCCTACACACAAGGAAACCCCCTTTTCGGGGATCCGAAGCGATGTGGGGTGAGTGGCGCGGTGTTTTGAATCGACCGCTATTTTTGTGGAGTGAAGCCGCACAGCCGTTGCCGAAGAGCGCTGACTTTTTCCTGTGGACAATTGGACTCTAAACAAGTACCCGTGAGTAGAACGGAAAATTGGGCTAAGAAACATTTTAATTTGGCACTCGAGCGGGAAGGTTCTAAACTGGAAGTCCGCCTTCCGCTTTTGTAAATAGCCTGAAGCAAAAATTGTGCAAGCTAAAGTCTGGAAAGTTGTACATAAAGGTTCAAAATTCCTCCTGTTTTAACCATCTAAACCCCTCTTGGAAGCAGGAGTAAAGAGGAGGAATTTTGACTGTTTAAGCCTGCAGGAGAGAGAGTAAAGAAAGATAAATTTCCACCGTCTCAAATCTGGGAACGGGGTGTCAGAGACAGAGATTTTTGGTGAAGTTCATTGACTGTGAAAGGAGCATCTTTTGACAGATAGTTAAAGAAGAGAAACAAATTGTCTCCAATGTTGCCTTTTGCATTTAAAAGAAACAAGAAATCTGAAAAATGAAAGTAACTTTTTTTTGTTGGATCTGCTTTCAAAAGATGGATACAAATAGAAATTGTCTCCTCTAGAGGGAGCTTGTTAAATTGTTGCTGGAGTCGATCTGGGGACTCTACAGCTGCGGTGATAAGGATCGTGGGATCAGACTGTGACCTTGAACAAAAATGTGTTTGGAAGAAGTTTTGGTGCTTGCCTTTTGCAAGATAAGCGCTTTGTTGGAGCAGATGCATGAGAAGATGGACTTGATGACAGTTGCAATCAAAAATTTTGGACAAACAGTGAATACTTATACAGAAACCATCCAGGAGCCAACTCAGGAACCTGCTTTGACAGAGAAAGTGCAAACGCAGAAGATAATGGAGGAGGCTGCTGTTGAACCTCAAGTAATACAAATGGAGAAGTCCGAGGCCCTACAGGAGCATAAGCCGCTGTTGTTGAAGGTTGAATCTGGAGCGGGCCGGGGGGGGGTCTGGAGTTGTGGGGGCCCTTAAGTTTGGAGGGACTTTGAAACATGCCTTTAAATATTTTCTGGACTACACTGTTGATTGTGGGGAATGGGACTGTGGGGAATGGGCCGATCTGCTGAGGAGAGACGGAGATATTTTTGAGTTGGAACATCCCCGAGACCTACTCCTTAATGAGAAAGGAAAGGAATTAAGAAAGAGATCAACAAAAGATAAGGTAAAGTGCAAGTACAAACAAGAAGAAGATCTGCAGAAGGGACATGGAAAAGACTTAAGAGCCTCGGACATAAGATTACCAGGTTGATGGACTAGATGGAACGGACAGTAAGGACTGACATAACCCGAGACCAGGAAGAAGAGACGCTGGAGGAAGATTGGAAGAATTTTATTTTTTTTTAAAGAAAAAAAAAACATATTGGGAATTAATGAGCATTAGGAAAATGTTGGAATGAAAATATTTGGCTTTAGTAGAAATGATATAAGGAATTATGTACAAATAAATATTAAGTTTTAAGGTTTAAGGTATTTTATAGAAAGATAAGGTTAAAATAAATTAAGGTAAATTGAATGACAGAATATAGTGAAAGATGGCAAGGATTTGCTGAATTAACTAATAGGTTAGAATGTTAAGACAAATTACTCAATAAAAATTGAGAAAGATGGAAAGAATTTGCTGAAACAAATAACTAAACTAGAATACAAAAAGGGAGGTGTGAGGAGGTCGATGAAACAAGTAAATGAAGGATGGAGATATGGAATATTGGATGTGTGGTTTTTTTTATTGTTATTGGTATATTGGTTTTTATGTGTTTTTTCTTTTTTGATGTATTGTTATGTATGTTTTGTTAATTTTTTGTTGTTCTCTCTTTTGCTTTTTTTGTAATTTTTGAAACTTCTAATAAATATCATTTAAAAAAAATTAAATCTACTCAGTCTCAGTAAAAATGGAACCTGGCATGTAAAAAAAAAAGAGGAAACATTGTAGCTGAAGATCCATAGAGAGATGATGCTGGAACTAAAATTTTCCAAATGTATTTTGTAGAGAGGGAAAGTAATCTGTAAGAGGCCCTGCAGTGTCTGCTGTCATCTTTTCAATGTGGTAATAATAATGGCTTGTAGCAGGTTTGAGATCAGTGAATACAGCCTTGCTCTGTAATCAATGAAGTAAGATCAATGGGTACAGAGTGGTTCCTATTTGAAAGTAACACCTGCACTTGTTTCTTCATGAGAACTGCCAGATCATCTGTTCTTTCTGGTATCACATTAAGATGTTTGTAATTCAGAGAGCTTTTAACTACCGAGGTGGAATTTTGGATTGAACTTTTCCTCAGAAATGTGGAAAATGATCATACCCCATCATCTCCACTAAGTACCTCTTTTGAGAGCAATCCCATTTGAAAAAGGTCCCAAAAGAGATAATCCTATGAGGGGGGAAATGTGTTTCATTCTTTTTTCTTTACTCAAATCAATATTTTTACTTCATGCCAGTTTACCTCTTTCCTCCTTGTTTCCATTCACTGGTCCTGCCCCATCTTTATTCATCTGGTAGAAATGAGGTTAATTACTGCACTCTGAAAAGAGAGCACAAGAAACCAAGCAATGCTATACCTTGATTCTGACGTTTCAGAGGTCAACTTGCACAAAAGTGCTAATCAGCATATTATTTATGGGAGCAGATTGCCTTTGTGGGAGCTGTGACATCTTGAGATTTACTAGATGTTTTTCAGTTCAGGGAGCAGACAAGTTAAAACAAAGTTGTGCATTTGCTCAACCACTGTGTTGTTCAGATTAGTATACTGCTCACGTATATGGACTCTAAGATGTAGCTAGGGGACAAAGAATGAGCTTTGTGCAAAAATGTGCCATGTTGAGATACATATAGCTCAAATATATTATAGTACTGAGCTTTGAGATTTTGATACACTATTTTGATACACTAACATCTGGAGCTTCTTTTTTTTTGCCCTAAAAATTTCCATTGGATGCTGCAGTCAGAATCTCTAAAGTCAGCACCATTCAAGAAGTGAGTCATCTTGGCATTTTTACCAGAAAGCAAAATAGAAAAACAGTTATGTTTTCCCCCTTCCAAGTTTGGAAGAGTGTTTGAGGAGAATTGAAAGTCAAATTTATTCAAAATCAGTGTTCCATTGAGGCTTCATGTCATTTTAAAATGAGTCTTGATTCAAACGGTTGTGCTGTATGTTTGGCTTAAGCAGGAGAACAGAATGGTCAGAGCCAGCTGGCCACATTGTAAAGAAGGCTCTCTACTGACATGTGGGAGGACCTCTTTTCCTTGCCAGAGTAATGCAGAGCCAGTTCATCTGGGCTGTGTTCCTGCCGTCCTCAGAAAGCAGCTCCCCTATCTACCAACAGTAACAGAATTCAACCAACTGCAATGGGGACAGGGACAAAAATATTTGAGGGTCCGCCCCCCCCCCCGCAACATTGAAAGACTCACTCTTGGGCATATTCTGTATTAAATTGTGACACCCATTCTACTCTTCTCCCACATTCTGCCACTGTTCCGTGTAACAAAACTTCCTGAGTTTGTTCTCTAATCAGAATTGCCAACTCAGTTACAGTTGATCTAGCTCCGTACAACTTTTGAAGTATATCTAAATTTTGGTTATGACATTTCCCCCTTGTCTATTTCATTTTCACTAAGGTTCTCTAAACTATTAAGCAAGGATCCACAAATGCCCCATCATGGTCACTAGGGAAACACCCTGCTCCATATGTCTTGATTTCTGTGTGGTTAATCTTAACATTGATTTATTAACAACCCAGTTTCATAGACCAAGATTTGAAGTTGGCTTGTTTCAATAAACAGTAGTTAAAACTAAGGCTTTATCGTAGGAGCAGAGGGCAGCAGGAGCACTTGCACCTGAGGGTCACTCAAGCTCATTCACATAATTATAAAGTATAATGACATCTGAATTAGGCCTGGGCAAACCACAAAGGCAGCTTCACTCCGTGGTATATCTCTGATGAAACCATCACTGCTCTTGAGTCCCTCTACCTCCAGCGCCCAGAGCACTGAGGGAGAAACAAACTAGCCATGAGCTGGAGGCAGAAGAACTCAAGCGCAGCAGTTTCACCAGCCATCGCACTCTGCCCCAACAGAGGGAGAATCAAGCTGAATCTCGAGGTGCCAATACAGCTTGGCTGAGGAGCGCGCTGCTGACCTCTCCTCACACGAACCAGCAGCGGGATGGGGGCTCCGTTAAAGTGCTCCTCCTCGCCAGCTGAGAGAGCCCTGCTCCTGCTCTTGCTTGCACACAAGTAGAAGAGGGATTGGGGCTGCTCAGCTGGGGAGCACAAAGCCTGCCCTTCCCAGCTGAGAGAGCCCACCTTGCCTGGCTGTCTTCTCTGGGAAGGCAGGGGCTTTTTGACGTTGCTGGCAGGTCCAGCACTTGCCAGCAGCCTCCAGCAGGCCCTCTCTCCTTTGTACCCCATGCCTTGAAGACTTTGCCCAGGATGGTGGGCTGCACCATTCCTTCTGGGGTGAACAACCCCCTCCCCACCAGAGGAAAGAGATAGCACAAAGGCAAAGGCAGTCAAACACACAGAACCTGACAGGTTCCATGCGCTTGGCTCCTGCCGCTTGGTCTCTCTTCGGGGAGTGGGGGGCAAGGTAGCTTGTTCACCCCCCATGCCAGCAAAGGCAGAGAGACAAATGCTGGCTCCCTCAGCTTGAAAGCGAGATGAGCACCACAACCTCATAGTCACCTTCGACTCAGTGGCGGAGCTTCATGCTCTGGCACCGGGGGCAGATAGCAGGCAGGGCGGGGCTGGCATGCATCCTTGGGGGCAGGGTGCACATTCTAGGGGTGGGGCGCCCAGTGTGGGCGGGGGGGGGGGCAGCCACGATGGAACCCCACCGGGATCATGCTGCCGGGGGCTGTGTGCTCCTCCCTCCCCCTCTTCTTCTGCCAGTGCTTTGACTGGGCTTAACCATCCAGGGGTACTTTACCTTTTTTTTTTTACCTTACTTTTTGAGTAATTTAATGAGCTGGAGATTTGGAAGGTTTTTTCCCCTTTCTCTTTTGTGAAAGCCCCCCCCCCAACCCATGTGATTGGCCATGTGAAGGCTGTGTGTGCAGATTGAAGCAGCAGGGCATGATTGGAGAAGACACCAGCTGCCAAGTTGATGAGGCGGCAGAGAGTGGAGCACTCACAGCCAACAACAGCCTGTGATTATGTAACGCCTGCAAGTGTCTGGCACGGTGCTCTGTTGGAGACGCACCACATGTCATGCAATGCTCTTGGCTCTAAAATTCAATTAGGCTGCTTTCTGAACGATCTGTGAGTCTGCATGAGATAAGCTTCCCACTGTTGTATGCTAGAAAGCAAATGGGTTGATTAGCTGCTGCACAGGAACTGATAAATTGCTTCTTGTAATTCTAGCCAGGATATTTTTGCATTGCTTATACATCATTGTGGCGCCACTGGGAAGGTTTAAATTTAAAGCATTATGCAACCAGGCTGCAAAACAAGAAAAAAGAAATGATTTCATCTACCCTTATCCTTCTCCCTCCCTTTTTTCCACCTTTCCCATACCAAATAAAGACTGAATAAAATGTTTTGTGCCAGGGCACACCCTCAAAGGAATTTAGCCCTTGCACATTATGCCATTGAATTTATCCACCTGCTTCACTGGCTCTGGACTGTTTCTCTACAGGGCTTGGTGGATGATGGATGGTTTGGTGCTTGGTAGGTTGTCTGTTTGGCAAGGGACATTTGTTTGCAGGTGTTGACACTTGTGAATACAGGTGATGCGCTAGTAGTTTTCTTTTTTCTTTTTTTAATATATGAGAATCGCGCATGGCCCAACAGAGTTACCGTATTTCTTTTTTTTTTTTATAATATTTGTTCAAATTTTCAAGATACAAAAATATTTAAAGCATATACAAACAAAAACAGAAAAAAGGCGAAAGAAAAAAGAAAAAAAATATAAAAATATATATATACAAGATTCAAAATAACTTCATTTCTTTATCTTGTGTCTTAGACCTCCTCATACCTCCCTTTTTTGTATTCCAATTTAATCATTATTTCAGCAAATTCTTCCCATATTTGTCAAAAAAAGAATAATTTATCTTAACAATCTATTTCAAATTTATCAATATTACCTTTAACTTTATCTTTACTTTCAAAACCATATACCTTTAATTTTAGACTTTAAATTATATTTATACTTATTATCTTCAAATCTTTCTACTAAAGCCAATTATTTCCTTTCCGCCACAATCTATTATTTCCCAAATATTACTCAGAAATATCCAAATATATAATAAACAGGTTCTCTTCTAGTTTAATCCATCGTCCCTTTCTTCCTGGTTTTGGGTTGCGTCCGTCCTTTCTTCCTTTTAATCTTAATTTTCAATCTGGTGTTCTAATGTCTGAGGCTCTCAAGTCACTTCCATGCCACCTCTGCAGATTTTCTTGCTCCTGGTTGTGGTGCAACGCTTTCTTGTCCCTTGTTGAAGTCTTTTGTACTTTCTTCCCCTTCTTCTTGGGGAGTGGATCTCTGGGAAGTTCCATACAGTCATAGTCTCGATTTTCATTTGTCAAGTTGTTCCATTCCCCCCAGTTCCACTCCCCATTGTTGAATTTATAATCCAAACGGTAGTTGCTCCAAAAATACTTGTTCTCTTGTTTCACAGCCCCACTAGAGCTAAGAATCCCCTTAACTCCAGAAATTTGCAGACACCCTTTGGATTCAACGACATTAGATCTCTCATTTTGTAGCTTTTGAGGCATATTAACAGTCTCTTCCATCTCCCACTGCCCTTGTGTTTGCTTTAAGTCACTTTCCTGGGTCAATTGTTGTAAGGTTTCACTCTCTTCTTCTCCTGTCAATCCATACTTTCTAGCTACAGCAGTCATGGCATCCAGTTTCTCATCTACCAAGTTCATATCCTCCTGCAGCTGCTGCAGCATAGCATCCACTTTAATAAGGGCAGCAAGAAAAACTTCGTTCCTGTTCATTTTTAGTCAAGGTCAAATATCTGGTCTCACGCTGATTTCCACAGCTGTTATGTCTCTTTGTGAACTGCAACAAAGAAACTAACAAACTCCCTCTAGAGGGCAAGACTTCTGTTAACCTCCATCTTTAAAATGTATCAAACAAAGGAAAGTTTACTTTCAATTTTCCAATACTTTGTTTCCTTGCAACAAACACAAGCAGAAAGCGACATTAAAGTCTATTTATTTCTCTTTTGTTTCTATCTGTCCAAGTCCATTTCCTTCAAAGAATCTGTCCTGACGTCCCATCCCCAGGTTGGGGGTAATGGAAATTTATTCCTTTACTTTCTATCTGCAGGGTTAGATAATCAAAGTTCTTTTACCCCCTTTCCTCCTGCCGTCAAGGGGGTTTTAATGGTCATAAGTGCCAGAAATTTCAATCTTTAAATCAAATTTGAGGCTAATTAGTTTGTACGATCTTTGCTTCAGTCTGTTTACAAAAAACGGGAGGCAGACTTCCTTTTTATACCTTCCCGCTTCGTGCCTAATTTTTTTTTTTTTTTAAAATTCCCTTAGTCCAATCCTCTGTTTTTACTCACGGGTACTTCTTTAGAGTCCAAATGTCATCAGGAAAAAGTCAGCGCTCTCCGTCAATGGCTGTGCGGCTTCCCTCCGTGAAAGTAGCAGTCGGTTCGATTGCACCACGCTGCTCATCCCACTTCGCTCCGGGGCCCCAAAAAGGGATTTCCCAGCGAGTAGGGGAGGCGCTCTCGGTGCTCCGCCGAACCCCACGTCCCCAGGCTCCTCCGCCTGGGGTTTCTAGCGGGTCCCCACCTTCGCCGCGGTGGGAAGACCCGATTTCCACGGAGCCCGTTCCTCCGGTCGGAGGAACTCCGCCATTCGACGATGGCGCCAACCCGGAAGTAAAATACGGTATTTCTATAACCTCTCCAGTATTTCTGGAAACAGCTCTTCATGAGTCATTCTAGAAGAAGGTTTTTATTTTTCACAGTCATTGTGGCAGTCAGGCAGTTTCTAGAGCATGCACTGTTTCATTCTATGTCCTCTCAGGGTTCCAAACAGTGTATCTCACACCCATACTGGCAATGGGCCCTGCTTCCAACTGCCACTAAGGCAGGATGGGATTCAATTCAGCTTATGCAATTCAAGTTGATGGGGGGGGTGTCTTGTGCAACAAACCCACTCCTTTCCCCCCAACCTGGACTTTCTGTGACAAGGAAAGTGATGGTGAAATGCACTGGAAAGGATGAAATAACATTTGCTTGATGAATCAGAATGAATGCTCAATATATAGCTGGCATTGCCTAATATCCTCATGATTAAATCAGGAAGTGACCAGAAGATCAGAAATAAGAAGACATTATATAAAATTCTACTTTTAAAAAAATAAAATAAAAAAGAGAATATACCATGTAAGGACAATCTTTTTGCAACTGTTTGTATTTCTTTCCAATGTGACACAGAAAGAAATCCTAATCCATGCACAAATAAAGCTCTGCTAATTTTGTTTTAGAAGAAAAGAAAATGTCATATGTCACATTTCTGCTAACTGGGAAGGATTAAATTTAACTCCAGTCTTTAAATCTCTGGCTAATGAGTAGATGTGCTAGTTTGATTTAATGAGTTGGTGATGCAGTCAGTTCAGTGACTGCTCATTATCATCAGGGAATTAAACTTACTGCAGCAACTCTGACAATAAATAGCTGTAGCTGTAGATTGGACTACACCATAATTGAGAGCAGGACCCCCCCGTCTCTTTTACCCTCCCTCCCCCTCCCCTTCCCTCTCTCCCTCTCTCTCCCTCCCTGCCCCCCCAACTATAGCCAACCATGTCTTTTGGGTTGGTCTTAAGTCACAAGGCTGCAGTGCTGAATGGACTTTATTCAAAAAGGAGCTAATAAGATAAGAGTAGCATTTCCATGAAATGGCAGCATTAGTATCTGGGCCCCTTTCTGTTGATATTAATTCAACGGAAGATGTTTAGGATTGACTACCAGTCCTTTGACTGTAGGCTCTGAGGGTCATTTCACAAATAATGCAGAAAGAAACTTGTGTTTTGGCCTGGTGCCTAACACAGATGTTGGCTACAGAGCTGCAGCCAATCACAGCTCCCTGAAATCTCCCTGCAGATTTCATGTGTCAAGTCTCATTCACACTTTCCAAGGTTGGGTGCGCCACCTCTCTGGATAGCTCCATGGAAGATAAATTAGTGGAATCAGCACCTGTCCTTTGTACGCCTCCCCGCTGATTGACGCTGAGATCAGCCAATGGACTCTGAGAGCCATCCCCATGGAGGTCCATTTGAATACTGTTTGCAATTGGACAACAAAAGGGATGGTTCTCAACAGCTGGTGAGTGTTGAGAGCCCTATTGGCTGCCCAAGGGAGTTCTGGATGAGGAATGCTTTAGTGCAGCTGATCCCAGTGGGGTTCTCTATCAACAGTTACCAGCTGATCAGCATTAAGAGGGAGCCCCACTTTCCAAAAAGTGCACTTTAAAGTTCCTGGTTGTTCTTTTCCAGTCATGTCTTAACCTGCCCCACACCTGATGTCACATTTAGAAGGTCAGCAGTTCGAATCTGGTTGGCGGGGTGACCTCCTGTTGCTCTGTCCCAGCTTCTGCCAACTTAGCAGTTTGAAAGCATACCAGTGCAAGTAGATAAGTAGGTAAACAGCATTGCTGTGTGCTCTGGCACACGTCATGGTTCTCTGTGCACCAGTAGCTCCCTAGTCCTGCTGGCCACATGACCTGGAAAGCTGTCTGTGGACAAACGCCAGCTCCCTTGGCCTGAAAAGCGAGATGAACACTTAACCCTCCAGGGATCCTTTACTTTTACCTCACCTGTTAGTATTATTGCCATGGTTTAATTTTAAGTGTTTATTTCATTATTATTTCTTTTAAATCACTGTTATAAAGCATATGCTTTATAACCAATTCTTCTTATTTTTAAATAAAAAGCTGGTTTGTTTCAGTAATGCACAATTTTGCAGGCAACCAGTTCTAGATGTGCTAATCCATGGGTTTGCCATATTTCAAGAGGTAAACATCCAGACATAAAAAGTTGTATAGCTTTTTTAGGGCAATCACCCGAGAGCCCCGCCACCGAGCCTGAACCGCCCAAACCCATGCCAGAGCCTGAGCCAGAGCCCGCCCACGCACAATTTTTCAAAAAGCCAAAATCCACGGCATTTGCTTTAAAATGCAAAATTCCCTTGGATGTGCATGTAGGACCCCCAAAATAGGACACATAGAACCATAGAATCATAGAATCATAGAGTTGGAAGAGACCACAAGGGCCATCGAGTCCAACCCCCTGCCAAGCAGGAAACACCATCAGAGCACTCCTGACATATGGTTGTCAAGCCTCTGCTTAAAGACCTCCAAAGAAGGAGACTCCACCACACTCCTTGGCAGCAAATTCCACTGTCGAACAGCTCTTACTGTCAGGAAGTTCTTCCTAATGTTTAGGTGGAATCTTTTTTCTTGTAGTTTGGAACCATTGCTCCGTGTCCGCTTCTCTGGAGCAGCAGAAAACAACCTTTCTCCCTCCTCTATGTGACATCCTTTTATATATTTGAACATGGCTATCATATCACCCCTTAACCTCCTCTTCTCCAGGCTGGGAATTCCCGGACATATGGCAACCCTAGCTGATCACCGCATCCAAGCAAGTTCAGCAGCCCCATTAGAACTATATTACATTTCTGCAAAGTTCCTCAAATGCCGCAACTAAGGAAGAGTCCATAAATTCACTCAGAATTTCACCTTAAGTTAAATTTTGGTGGCAGCTCTACAACTAAAACCAAACCTCTGTCATCATTACACACTGTTATGAGCACAAACATTGCCCTGATTATCCTGAAGTTTCCCCTCAATTTTAGCAGAATAGTTTAGAGACTCATCACAATGAAATAGTGGCTGTCAGGCAGCCAAAATGGATTACTGGCTCGAAATTTAATGATAGTTATTTTTACATTCAACTTGGAACTCTAGACACAATTTTGTGATGATTTCCCTTGTTTGGATCCTGTCCCAAAGGCAAATTACAGTAGAAAGTAAAATGGTGAAGTGAAGGTTATGACTTGGATCCTAACGTTCCTTCTGTGGAAATAAGTTCATGCGATGAGGGTTTACTTCTTCCCTTCCCTCTGTACAACTTTCCCTTTATTTTTTTCATAACCCTTCTGAATGAGGTACTGCTAATAGTGATATGCCCTATTAATGCTGTCTTATAGTCATTGTAGTCATCATCAAATTATCATTTATCATGTATTAATTTATATACCCCTTATATGCAAAAACAGCTTCTAAGTGGTTTACAACTATAAAATGATTGGTAAATCTCATGCATTAAAAAAATGTACAACCACGATTTGATCACAACTTTAAAACATATTTAATTAAATTATAGAATCATAGAATCGTAGTTGGAAGGAACATAAAGGTCCTCTAGTCCAACCCCCTGCAATGCAAGAATCATAGAATCATAGAGTTGGAAGAGACCACAAGGGCCATCGAGTCCAACCCCCTGCCAAGCAGGAAACACCATCAGAGCACTCCTGACATATGGTTGTCAAGCCTCTGCTTAAAGACCTCCAAAGAAGGAGACTCCACCACACTCCTTGGCAGCAAATTCCACTGTCGAACAGCTCTTATATCAGCTGAAGCATCCAGGACAGGTGGCCATCCAATACTTTTGCAAATACATAATAAACATTTCCCATGCTTTAAAAAATTTCTTATCATCTTCATTTCTGAGCTTTCCAGTTAGTCTTGCCATTTCAGCCTAGTCCATTAACTTGGTTTGCCACTCTTCTTTGGTTGGGACTGTTTCCTCTTTCCATCTTTGGGCTAACAGTATCCAGCGGCCATCGTAACATACAGAAACAATTTTTTGCTTCTGGTTTTTTAACAAAGGTTACTCTAAACATTTTTTTTCATTTCATTTAATTATAAATCATTTCCCAAAAGTTTTTAACCTTCCTATGTTCCCACCACATACATTTCCAACACTTATTAGACCTTGTTCTATACATTTTTGCTAATTTAACCGGGATCAAATACCACCGATACATCATTTTCATGTAATTTTCGTTCAGTAAAGTACATGCAGTAAATTTTGTATCTAACTTCCAAAGCCTTTCCCAATCCGTCATTAGTACAGTGGTACCTCGAGTTACAAACTCTTCGGGTTACAAACTCCACTAACCTGGAAGTCGTACCTCGGGTTGAGAACTTTGCCCCAGGTTGAGAATGGAAATTGCACGCTGGCGGCATGGTGGCAGCAGGAGGCCCCATCAGCGAAAGCACGCCTCAGGTTAAGAACAGTTTCAGGTTAAGAACGGACCTCCGGCATAACCGGCATATTATGTCCCACATCTTTTGCCCATTTTATCATAACACATTTGACCTGTTCTTCTTTGGTGTCCCACTCCAACAGCAGATTGAACATTTTTGACAGCTATCGTGTACTCCCTTTTACTATTTCTCTCTGAAATCTTGACACTTCAGAATTAAATCATTTTTTAAAAAATCATTTTTAAAGGTTTCATTTAATTGGAGATATTGTAACCAGTCTATTACTTTTTCTCTAACTTCTTCAAAATCTTTTAATTTTAATTGGTTATCTGTTTCTGTTAACAGCTCTCTATGTTGGCCAATTTATCCACGTATTCTCTTTTTTCAAAGATATTGCTTCTAATGGGGAAAGCCACAATGGTGTTTTCTGTTAATAATAATAATAATAATAATAATAATAATTGTCAGAGCTGCCTCTAGGTCCCAGCTCACAGAGGACCAACGCCCGGTTGATGTAATGTACAAGAGTCTTTATTGAAGTTTAGTTTCCATTTCAAACCCCAGAGCGTGCAGCCCTACGTCTTGGCCCTAGACCGGCGAAGTCCCCTCTGAGTCACTACCCCTTCCGCACCAGTTTAAGATCCTAGCCCGGCTCCACCTCCTGCGCTGTTCCTTCCTCCTCTGGGTCCTTCTGCCCCCTGGGGTTTCCTCCCTCCTGGACTCTTCTGACGCTGACCCCCCTGAGTCTTGCCCTTCCTTCCGGTGGGCTTTAGGACCTGGCTCCCTATCCGGGCTACCTGCTGTGCCGCTCACCTGTACATTTGAACTTGGCGCGCGCGCCCAGCCGGTGACTTTCCTCTTGACCGTTTCCCCGCTTTCCGATGGAGGCGTGGCCAATCCTGACTCATCTCCTCCCTCTGGTGGTGAGAAGACTGGTCCCGATGCCTGGGACTCCTCCCCCCACTATGCTCTGGTGGGGACGTTGGTCCTGATTTCCAACTGCTGCTCAGGGAGTCCCCGCTGGCCTCTTCCTTCTGGGGTTTCCCCCTTGGCACCCCCCTTGCCCTGGCCATCGGCGCTCCTCTCTGAGAATCTTCCGATTCGCTGGAGAGACTCGTGGAATCTCTCTGACCACTGTCACTGCCTACACCCCCCTCGGATTCCTCCTCCTCACTCTCCATTTGCTCCTTCTCCTGTGTCTCTGCTCCTGAACCCCTGACAACAACAACAACAACAACAACAACAACAACAACAATAATAATAATAATCTTTTATTTATATCCAGCCCTCCCTGGCCAAAGTCAGACTCAGAGCAGCTAACATGAAATATATTGTTGTTGTTGTTGTTTAGTCGTTTAGTCATGTCCGACTCTTCGTCACCCCATGGACCAGAGCACGCCAAGCACTCCCGTCTTCCACTGCCTCTCGCAGTTTGGTCAAACTCATGCTGGTAGCTTCGAGAACACTGTCCAACCATCTCGTCCTCTGTCGTCCCCTTCTCCTTGTGCCCTCCATCTTTCCCAACATCAGGGTCTTTTCCAGGGAGTCTTCTCTTCTCATGAGGTGGCCAAAGTATTGGAACCTCAGCTTCATGATCTGTCCTTCCAGCGAGCACTCAGGGCTGATTTCCTTAAGAATGGAGAGGTTTGATCTTCTTGCAGTCCATGGGACTCTCAAGAGTCTCCTCCAGCACCATAATACAAAAGCACCAATTCTTCGGCAATCAGCCTTCTTTATGGTCCAGCTTTCACTTCCATACATCACTACTGGGAAAACCATAGCTTTTACTATACAGGCCTTTGTTGGCAAGGTAATGTCTCTACTTTTTAAGATGCTGTCTAGGTTTGTCACTGCTTTTCTCCCAAGAAGCAGGCGTCTTTTAATTTAATGGTTGCTGTCACCATCTGCAGTGATCATGGAGCGGAGCCCAAGAAAGTAAAATCTCTCACTGCCTCCATTTCTTCCCCTTCTATTTGCCAGGAGGTGATTGGGCCAGTGGCCATGATCTTCGTTTTTTTGATGTTGAGCTTCAGACCATATTTTGCGCTCTCCTCTTTCACCCTCAATAAAAGGTTCTTTAATTCCTCCTCACTTTCTGCCATCAAGGTTGTGTCATCTGCATATCTGAGGTTGTTGATATTTCTTCCAGCGATCTTAATTCCGGCTAGGGATTCATCCAGCTCAGCCTTTCGCATGATGAATTCTGCATATAAGTTAAATAAGCAAGGAGACAATATATAGCCTTGTCTTACTCCTTTCCCAATTTTGAACCAATCCGTTGTTCCATATCCAGTCCTAACTGTAGCTTCTTGTCCCACATAGAGATTTCTCAGGAGACAGATGAGGTGATCAGGCACTCCCATTTCTTTAAGAACTTGCCATAGTTTGCTGTGGTTGACACAGTCAAAGGGTTTTGCATAGTCAATGAAGCAGAAGTAGATGTCTTTCTGGAACTCTCTAGCTTTCTCCATAATCCAGCGCATGTTTGCAATTTGGTCTCTGGTTCCTCTGCCTCTTCTAGATTCAGCTTGCACTTCTGGGAGTTCTCGGTCCACATACTGCTTGAGCCTTCCTTGTAGAATTTTAAGCATAACCTTGCTAGTGTGTGAAATGAGTGCAGTTGTGCGGTAGTTGGAGCATTCTTTGGCACTGCCCTTCTTTTGGATTGGGATGTAGACTGGTCTTCTCCAATCCTCTGGCCACTGCTGAGTTTTCCAAACTTGCTGTCATATTGAGTGTAGCACCTTAACAGCATCATCTTTTAAAATTTTAAATAGTTCAGCTGGAATACCATCACTTCCACTGGCCTTGTTATTAGCAGTGCTTTCTAAGGCCCATTTGACTTCACTCTCCAGGATGTCTGGCTCAAGGTCAGCAACCACACTACCTGGGGTATACGAGACATCTATATCTTTCTGGTATAATTCCTCTGTGTATTCTTGCCACCTCTTCTTGATGTCTTCTGCTTCTGTTAGGTCCTTACCACTTTTGTCCTTTATTATGGTAATCTTTGTACAAATTTTTCCTTTCATATCTCCAATTTTCTTGAACAGATTTCTAGTTCTTCCCATTCTGTTGTTTTCCTCTATTTCTTTGCATTGCTCGTTTATGAAGGCCTTCTTGTGTCTCCTCGCTATTCTTTGGAAATCTGCATTCAATTTCCTGTATCTTTCACTATCTCCCTCGCATTTTGCTTGCCTTCTCTCCCCCGCTATTTGTAAGGCTTCGTTGGACAGCCACTTTGCTTTCTTGCATTTCCTTTTCATTGGGATGGTTTTCGTTGCTGCCTCCTGTATAATGTTGCGAGCCTCCATCCATAGTTCTTCAGGCACTCTGTCCACCAAATCTAAATCATTAAACCTGTCCCTCACTTCCACTGTGTATTCATAAGGGATTTGATTTAGATTGTATCTTACCTGCCCAGTGGTTTTTCCTACTTTCTTCATTTTAAGCCTGAATTTTGCTATAAGAAGCTGAGGACCGTCAGCTCCAGGTCTTGTTTTTGCTGACTGTATAGAGCTTCTCCATCTTTGTCTGCAGAGAATATGCTGCCCATCTGGTGATGTCCATGTGTAGAGTCGTCTTTTGTGATGTTGGAAAAGTGTGTTTGTGATGACCAGCTTGTTCTTTTGACAGAATTCTATTAGCCTTTGTCCTGCTTTGTTTTGCTCTCCAAGGCCAAACTTGCCAGTTGTTCCTTTTCTCTCTTGATTCCCTGCTTTGGCATTCCAATCCCCTATAATGAGAAGAACATCCTTCTTTGTTGTCGTTTCTAGAAGGTGTTGCAAGTCATCATAGAATTGGTCAATTTCAGTTTCTTCAGCACCTGTAGTTGGTGCATAAACTTGGCTTACTGTGATGTTAAAAGGTCTGCCTTGGATTCGTACTGAGATCATTCTATCATTTTTTGAGATTGCATCCCAGTACAGCTTTCGACACTCTTTTGTTGACTATGAGGGCCACTCCATTTCTTTTGCGGGTTTCTTGCCCACAGTAGTAGATATGATGGTCATCCGAAGTGAATTCGCCCATTCCCATCCATTTTAGTTCACTGATGCCTAGGATGTCAATATTTATTCTTGCCATCTCATTTTTGACCACATCCAACTTACCCAGGTTCATGGTTCTTACATTCCAGGTTCCTATGCAATATTTTTCTTTACAGCATTGGACTTTCCTTTCGCTTCCAGGCATATCCGCAACTGAGCGTCCTTTCGGCTTTGGCCCAGCCGCTTCATCAGCTCTGAATCTGCTTGTACTTGTCCTCCACTCTTCCTCAGTAGCATCTTGGATGCCTTCCGACCTGAGGGGCTCATCTTCCAGCGTCATAACTTTTATATGCCTGTTGTCTTTGTCCATGGAGTTTTCTTGGCAGGGATACACTGGAGTAGCTTGCCGGTTTCTGCTCCTGGTGGATCACGTTTGGTCAAAACTCTCCACTGGGTGCCCTGCTCAACATAGTTCATAGCTTCTCTGAGTTATTCAAGCCCCTTTGCCACGGCAAGGCAGTGATCCATGAAGGGGATCAAATATATAACATTGGTATAAAATCAAACAATAATTAAATTCTAATTTAATTCTAATTCTAATAAATCTTTGTATTTCTCCCAAACTTTAAGAATCAAGTTCCTTATTATATGATTATATAAACTTTTGTAAACTTTTGCCAACCAAATCTATTACCATGACCTTCCAAATCTAACGAATCAGCATTTGTTAAATTTATCCAATCCCAGATTCAGCAAATGCAAGATGCTTCAAAATATAATCTGGTAGAGAGAAACCTCCTTTATATTTAACATCTATTAGTAATTTATGTTTAATTCTTGGCTTTTCCCCTCTCCAGATAAATCTTGAAATGTCCTTTTGCCATTCTTTGAAACAGCTCACATTGCTTACCACTAGGATGGACTGAAATAAAAACAACATTTTTGGCAAAACATTCATCTTAATCACTTAAATTCTACCCAATAATGACAAACTCATCCTTCCCCAAATTTCTAAATTCCTTTTTAATTATTTCCACACTTTTTCTTTCTTTTTTTAAAAATTAAATTAAATATGTTATGTACAAATTAGAAAACATACATATTTACAACAAAAGAAAATATGAAAGAAAAAAATACATATAACCAAGGGAAAAAAATTAGAGAATATTTTGTCTCTTTTCATATTTACACTTATTTATACCTCTATAAAATGCTATTAACAATAAAGGAGTGAAATGAAAGATAAGATATCAGAAAAAAGAACAAAGAAAAAATAAAGAAGTAAAAGAAAAAGATCATAGGTGAAAATTTTTTAAAGTAGATAAGTACTCACAATACATAGCCGTTTCCTATCTATATTTATATTCAATTGTATAATTTCATCTTGTCCTTAAATAAAGTGTGTTTTTTTAAAAAAGACTTCCACCGTTTACCTCATGCATTTTTTTTAAAATGATATTTATTAAAGTTTTGAATAAACACATATAAACACAAAGGACAATAGAAACATAAACCAACAAACAAATCCAAAACAAGTATAAATTCAAACCATATTTTCTAAACCTAATTTCACCGACCTCCTCACACCTCCCCCTTCTGTATTCTAATCTCATTTATCTTATCTGCAAATCCATTCCCACATTTCCCATAGTTTTTATTAATTCTATTCTTTTTCCTTAATCAACGCCCCTGTAAACCACTAATTTTTAAACCCATATCTTTTTAGCCTTCATTAATTTTGTAATGTTTATTAAAATAGTCTTTAAACTTCTTCCAATCTTCTTCCACTGTCTCTTTGTCCTGGTCTCGGATTCTGCCAGTCATCTCTGCCAGTCCCATGTATTCTGTCATCTTCATCTGCCATTCTTCCAGAGTGGGTAGATCTGGTGTCTTCCAATACTTTGCGATGAGAATCCTTGCTGCTGTAAGCATACATAAAAAAAGTTCTGTCTTTCTTTAACACCACATGGCTTACCATACCCAGGAGAAAGGCCTCTGGTTTCTTCAGGAAGGTATATTTAAATACCTTTTTCATTTCATTATATATCATTTCCCAGAAAGCCTTAATCCTTGGGCATGTCCACCAGAGGTGAAAAAATGTGCCTTCATTTTCTTTACATTTCCAACATTTGTTATCTGGTAAGTGGTAAATTTTTGCAAGCTTGACTGGGGTCATGTACCACCTATAGATCATTTTCATAATATTCTCTCTCAAGGCATTACATGCCGTGAATTTCATACCGGTGGTCCACATCCTTTCCCAGTCAGCAAACATAATGTTATGACCAATATCTTGAGCCCACTTAATCATAGCTGATTTAACTGTTTCGTCCTGTGTATTCCATTTCAACAGCAAGTTATACATTTTTGACAAATTCTTAGTTTTGGATTCTAGCAACTCTGTTTCCAGTTTTGATTTTTCCACCTGAAAGCCAATTTTCCTGTCCAACTTATAGACCTCCAATATTTGATAATAATGAAGCCAGTCTCGCACTTTATCTTTTAGATTCTCAAAACTCTGCAATTTCCACTTATCACCCTCCTGTTCTAAAATTTCACAATATTTTGGCCATTTAGCCTCCATATTAAGTTTTTTCTTAGCTTTTGCCTCCATTGGTGACAGCCACCTTGGAGTTTTGTTCTCCAGCAAGTCTTTGTATTTAATCCAGACATTATATAGTGCTTTCCTGACAATATGGTTTTTAAAACCTTTATGGACCTTAACCTTGTCATACCACAAATATGCATGCCACCCAAAAAAAAATTGTTAAATCCTTCCAAATCCAAAATGTCTGTGTTCTCGAGAAGCAGCCAGTCCTTTAACCAGCAGAAAGCTGCTGATTCATAATAAAGTTTCAAATCCGGCAGGGCAAATCCCCCTCTTTCCTTTGCGTCAGTTAAAATCTTAAATTTTATCCTGGGTTTTTTGCCCTGCCAGATAAATTTAGAGATATCTTGCTGCCAACCCTTGAAACAGTCCATCTTGTCCACAATTTGCAGAGTTTGAAACAAAAACAACATTCTAGGCAATACATTCATCTTTATAACTGCTATTCGACCAGACAAGGAAAGCTTCAAATTTGACCAGATTTCTAAGTCTTTTTTCACTTGTTTCCAACATTTCTCATAGTTATCTTTAAATAAATTCATATTTTTAGCTGTCATATTGATCCCCAATGACCGCTCCCCACTTAAAACGGGGGGCGCCTTTTGCGTGGACGCGTGCAGCCCTGGATCTGGAGTGGCCCCATCAGCATAGGCTTTGCCTTCCCTCAGGTGGGATACCTGGAGGTCCCCGCCTACCCCAGCGAGTTGTCCAATCCCACCTGGGGGAAGTGTTGCCAGGGAAACCAGGCCAGGTAAGGGGAGGGATTACCTGCCCACACAATAGAGGGTGGATCTTAATTGTTAATCCTCACTTGGCTCCAGAGCTTCTCCCACCCTACCCACCCTCAGTTAATGTCTTCTTTTGCAGGTTAACTTTTCTTCATAGGTTTTGCAGGTTAACCTGTCTCCACAGGTATGCGGGCGCTGCTACGATAAGGTCGCTGTTAAAGGGCCGGAAAGGAATTTCCCTGCATTGGCAGGTTTCGCCTTTCCCGTAGCAAAACATCACAACTTTGGCGGTATCAGGCCTTGGGCGGAATCCTTTAGTCCATCTTCCTCTTTGCGGCGGCGATACCAGGGTTCCCCGTTAAAGGGGTTTTTGAAGGGAGGCTTTGGCCGTACGCCGAAAGGTCGTCATTGCTCTCCCCTGCGGCGGCATAACGGGGGCGGCTATCTCTGCTTGAACATATGTTCTCCAGAGCCGGCCCATCCCCCCCACACACACTGGATAACCCTGGTGCTCCCTAGGTCCCCGGCTGGGGACTAGGGAGGGAGAACGCCCAATGCCTGAGCCAAGGTCTACCCACATTTGAAATTTAATAAAGTTGTGGCCAATTTAATCCCATAGCACGTTGTCTAGAGTCGTTATTCCACATGACGGGGGGACCACTCGGGATCTGGGGACTCCGCCTGTCCACGCAAATATTTTACACTCTTCACCACAGTTAAACCTGTCTCATTCTGAAACTTCTCTTTCTCAATATCTGTTAAGTTTTTCTCTAATACCTTAGTTTTTAACTTATTCAATTTAAACCCTGCCATTTGACCAAATTACCTCACGCGTTTTTAGTAATCCGTTCGTCAGATCCTCTGTTCTTCATATTTTCCCTTTGGATTTCCTTAATATCTCACTTTGTATTTTTTATATTATGCACAAGATTATTCTAAACACAACCAGATTTTTGTAGTCAAGCCCTGGTTTTGTAAATAATCATTTAAAAACTCCCATTGCTTCACAACCATAGTTTTGGATTTTCTCCTTATTATATCCGTCAGTTTTGCTAGTTCCAGGTAGTCGCAAAGTTTCCCCAACCATTCTCTTTTTGTTGGGATGCTGTCTTCTTTCCAATAGCTAGCAATCAAAATTCCTGCCGCTGTTGTCATGTATAGAAATAAGTTAGTTTTATCTTTTGGGATATCTTTATCTAGAATTCCTAATAGATATGCCTCTGCCTTTTTTGTGCGTGATGTCCTTATCGATTTTTTTATTTTGTCGTGGATCTCTGGTCAGACCTCACCTGGAGTACTGTGTCCAGTTCTGGGCACCACAGTTCAAGAAGGACACTGACAAACTGGAACGTGTCCAGAGGAGGGCAACCAAAATGGTCAAAGGCCTGGAAACGATGCCTTATGAGGAACGGCTAAGGGAGCTGGGCATGTTTAGCCTGGAGAAGAGGAGGTTAAGGGGTGATATGATAGCCATGTTCAAATATATAAAAGGATGTCACATAGAGGAGGGAGAAAGGTTGTTTTCTGCTGCTCCAGAGAAGCGGACACGGAACAATGGTTCCAAACTACAAGAAAGAAGATTCCACCTAAACATTAGGAAGAACTTCCTGACAGTAAGCTGTTCGACAGTGGAATTTGCTGCCAAGGAGTGTGGTGGAGTCTCCTTCTTTGGAGGTCTTTAAGCAGAGGCTTGACAACCATATGTCAGGAGTGCTCTGATGGTGTTTCCTGCTTGGCAGGGGGTTGGACCCGATGGCCCTTGTGGTCTCTTCCAACTCTATGATTCTATGATTCATGTCCCAAAAGGTTTTAATCTTTGGGCAAGTCCACCACGTGGTACCTTTTGTTCTGTTACATTTCCAACATTTGCCGTTGTTCCTTTTATTTATTTTTGACAATCTGTCAGGGGTTAGGTACCATCTGTGGTGAATTTTTCTGAAATTCTCCCTTAATAAATCACACGCAGTAAACTTTATGTTTTTCTCCCAAAAAGTTTTCCATCTTTCCAGATCTATCTCATATCCCAAATCGTGCTCCCATTTTAACATGTTTTCCCCTTTCGTCTCTTGTTCTAAGGTGGTTTTCATTAATAATCTATACATTTTTTGCAAGTATTTTTTGATCACTTTGCAATATTTCCTTTTCAAATCCCCCCTTTTTATGTCTTTTTCATATGTTGCTTTTAATTGATAATATTGTAACCAATTTATTCCAAATGTTTGTAATTGTTGGTAAGTTTTTAATTTAATATTTCCGTCTGCATCCTCTAATATTTCCCTATATGCTGGCCAAGTCTCTTTTGCATTACTCTTTAATGCTGTGGTTGCCTCCACTGGTGAAACCCATTGGGGAGTTTTCTCAATGATTTTTTCTTTTGTTCTTTCCCAGACATCCAATAGAGCCTTTCTTACTATGTGATTTGTATTTTTTTTATGTTGTTCTTTTTTGTCATAGACTAAATAGCCATGCCAGCCGTATATTTTGTCCCAACCCTGTAGTGTTAGGACTTCATTATCTTTTAATAATATCCATTTTTTTATCCAACACCAACACGCTGCCTCAAAATACTTTCTTAGATCTGGCACTGCAAATCCTCCACTTTCCTGTGGGCCCGTCATTACTTCTAATTTTGTTCTTGCCTTTTCCCCCTGCCATATAAAATTTGCAAGATCTCTTTGCCAGCTTATAAAATATTTAGTTCCTATTACAATTGGAATTGTTTGAAATAAAAATAGAATTTTGGGGAGTATCATCATTTTAATCATAGATATTCTTCCTCCTAATGATAATTTTAGTTTTCCCCATTTATCCATACTTCCTTTAATTTCTTTCCATTTTTTGATATAATTATCCTTAAATAAATTTGTATTTTTATTTGTAATCCATATCCCTAAGTAGTTCAATTTTTAGTCTTGTTGTTTCCTCTAATTCCTTTTTCCCTTTCTTGCCTATATTTTTAGTTATCAATTTTGATTTATCTTTGTTCAGTTTGAATCCTGCTACTTCGCCAAATTATTTCATTCTTTCTAATGCTTTTTTATACTTTCTTTTGGTGTTTCGGTTGTAATGATCACATCGTCTGCAGATACTCTTACTTTGTAACACTGTGTACCAAGACATATGCCCTTTATTTCTTCGTCCTTTCTCAGAACTATTAATAGGGTTTATAATATTGTTATAAATAGGAGTGGGGTTAAAGGACATCCCTGTCGTGTCCCTCTCTTGATGTTGAATTCTTCTGTAATTTCATTGTTTAGGATTAATTTGGCTCTTTGTTTTTTGTAAATTGCTTGAATTCCATTCATAATTCTTTTACCTAAATTTAAACTTTCGCAGCTTTTAATCATAAATTTCCAAGAGACAGTGTCAAATGCCTTTTCAGCGTCTACCAAAAGCATTGAAATTTCTTTACTTGGATTCATTTCGGCATATTCTATTAAGTCTATAATTATTCTAGTGTTGTCCTTTATTTGTCTGGCTGGCAAAAATCCTGCCTGATCTTTTTTAATTACCCTTTTTAGCAGAGTTTTCATTCTATTTGCAAGAACTCCAGTAAATATTTTATAGATATTGGCCTGTAGTTTTTTATAAGTCTCAAATCCGTACCTTGCTTTGGGATAAGGGTTATCAATCCTTCTTGTCATGAATTGGGTATTTCTCCTTTGTCTAAAATTTCATTCATAATTAATTGTAATTTGGGTGATATTATTTCCTCTAATTTTTTATAATATGTTACTGAAATTCCGTCTGGTCCTGGCGATTTCCCATCCTTCATGTTTTTAATCACTTTTTTAATCTCTTCAAGTTCAATATTTGAATATAAAATTGCATATTCTTCTTCTATATCTGGTAATCTATTTCCTAATAGGTATTTTTGGATTTTCTTTTCCTCTTTCAATTCTACTTTATATAATTTTTTGTAATATTTTATAAATCTTTCTTTGATTTGTTTTGGGTCAATAATTTCTTTTTCTTTGTCAATAATTTTATTTATTACTCTTTCTGCCTGTCTTTCCTTAATAAACAATGCCAGCATCCTACCCGGTTTATTTGCCTGTTCAAAGTATCTTTGTTTTGTCCATGTAATTTTTTTCTCAACTTCTCTATTTATTAAATTCGATAGGTGGGCTTGTAAGTTCTTTATTTCTTGGAGGATATCTTCATTTTTTGGGTTTTTCACTAAATCTTTTTCTTTCTCTCTTATTTGTTTATTTATTTCCATAATATTATTATCTTTATTTCTCCTTATCCTTCCCATTTGTTGTATTACATACCCTCGCATATAGGCTTTACTCGCTTCCCAAATCATTTTTTTATCCGTATCCTGATTTTCATTTATTTCATAGAATTCTTTCAATATTTCCTTAGCCCTTTTAACCCTTTGATCATCTCTCCATACCTCCTCGTTCATTCTCCACCTTCCCTTAGTATGATTTTGAAATTTCATATATACCGATACTGGATTGTGATCTGATATCGCTCTATTCAGTATCTCTGCTTTTTCTAAACTCAACATCAACTTTTTTGATAGCCATATTGCGTCGATTCATCCCCCAGATTTTTTCACCTCCGAGTAGTGGGTTATGTCTTTAGCACTTGGATTTTTTGTTCTCCAGGGATCATATAAATTAAAATTCTCAATTAAGTGGAAAAAAGAGAGTGGTAATCTACCTGAACTCGACATTTTGTCTCTTTGCGTTCTGTCCATTTCTATCAATGACACCCCATTAAAATCTCCCATAATTACTATATTTTCGTCCACATAATCCCATAATCTCTCTTCCAATTTTCTAAAAAATTCATCTTTTTTACTATTCGGAGCATATATTCCCACCCCTATGATTTTCCCTTTTGTTTGTATTTCTACTCCAAGTACTCTACCTTCATCATCTTGGAATAACATTTGAGATTTCAACATTGTATTTACATAGATGACCACTCCCCTTTTTCTTTCCGTTCCAGATGCTATATATTCCTGTCCTAGTCTCATATTTTTTAACACCCTTATATGAGTTTTGGATATATGTGTTTCTTGTATACATATGTGTCAGGGGTTCAGGAGCAGAGACACAGGAGAAGGAGCAAATGGAGAGTGAGGAGGAGGAATACGAGGGGGGTGTAGGCAGTGACAGTGGTCAGAGAGAGTCCACGAGTCTCTCCAGCGAATCGGAAGATTCTCAGAGAGGAGCGCCGATGGCCAGGGCAAGGGGGGTGCCAAGGGGGAAACCCCAGAAGGAAGGGGCCAGCGGGGACTCCCTGAGCAGCAGTTGGAAATCAGGACCAGCGTCCCCACCAGAGCGTAGTGGGGGGGAGGAGTCCCAGGCATCAGGACCAGTCTTCCCACCACCAGAGGGAGGAGATGAGTCAGGATTGGCCACGCCTCCATCGGAGAGCGGGGAAACGGTCAAGAGGAAAGTCACCGGCTGGGCGCGCGCGCCAAGTTCAAATGTACAGGCGAGAGGCACAGCAGGTAGCCCGGATAGGGAGCCAGGTCCCAAAGCCCGCCGGAAGGAAGGGCAAGAATCAGGGGGGTCAGCGTCAGAAGAGTCCAGGAGGGAGGAAACCCCAGGGGGCAGAAGGACCCAGAGGAGGAAGGAACAGCGCAGGAGGTGGAGCCGGGCTAGGATCTTAAACTGGTGTGGAAGGGGTAGTGACTCAGAGGGGACTTCGCCTGTCTAGAGTCAAGACGTAGGGTTGCACGCTCTGGCTTTAAAATGGAGATTATACTTCAATAAAGACTTTTGTACATAATATCAGCCTGGCGTTGGTCCTCTGTGAGCTGGGACCTAGAGGGAGCCCTGACAATATGACATCCCATTTTTTCTTCTATAATTTCCACAATTTTTCATAGTTATCTTGAAATATGTTAATATTCCTGGCTGTCAACCATATTCCCAAATATTTAACTTTTTTATATAAACGTTTCTCTGTCTTCTGCTGTATCTCCTTTTTATCTTGCTCTGAAATATTCTTCTCTAAAAGCTGTCTTATTTTTATTCAGTTTAAAACCTGGTACTTGTCCAAATTCCTGTATTTTTTTCTAATACTTTCAGTAATGTGTTTATAGGGTCTTCAACTGTTATCACAAGGTCATCCGCGAATGGTTTCAATTTATATGCTTTATTTCCTACTTTTATTCCTCTGATGGTTTCTTCTGTTCTTATATTTCTCACCAGAACCTCTAATACTAAAATAAACAATAATGGTGGCAAGGGGCATCCTCGTATTGTGCCTTTGACATTTTAAATGTCAATTGCTTAATTCAGTTGTTGCTCCTCAAATGTTGCAGGTTTATAGACTATTTAGTAAATGCTCAGCTTATTTCCAGTTATTTCACTTCAGTTCCTTAACTTAGTTGTTGCAGCCTTACAGTTTATTACTTTGGTTCCTAACCAAGGTGGTACTTTCTGTCAGTTTCCCAACTGTCTATCTCCTGAGGTACTTCTAGCAGTATCACAGTAAAAATTACATTCACTAGTACCCTTAACAAACTACAATTCCCAGGATTTTTTGTAGGAAGGCGAGATGGCTAAAGTAGTATGTGACTTGGCATTGTTCTTGCCCAGCACACATTCCTGACACATGCTGTAGCTTTCAATATAGGGGGAAAACCCACCAGCTTTACTGGAAATTTATATATGATCCGGAGACTCACAAGAGGGAAAAAATTAGTGTTAGAATGTTTACAGAGCAGACTTATTCCTGATGTAAGACTAAACATTGAGATAGCCAGATGGACCTTCACAGTATTCATTATCAAAATACACAATTGTTGAATGTGTTCATTTGTTTTAGTGTGTAGAACATGTTGTGTAGGGAGGCTTGGCTGTTTAGGCAGAAGAATAAAGTTCACATAGGTGTAGCCAGGATTTTTGTTGGGGGGCAGGCTTTTGTTAAGGTGGGGAAGAACCTCAGATGTGTATTGATTTGTATTATTGGGGGGGGGCAGCTGCCCCCCATTGGCTGTGCCCATGAAAGTCCAAGTTACTTCACCTCATCGTTCACTCCAGGTGCTACCCACTTGAATCACCACTTCACACAAACCTGTTGGCTCATTCGGAATGTGAATTTGTGGAATCTGCACAAGGTTAAGAAGGTGTCCCTCTTAATGTTTCTTCCCACACTGGAGTCACCACAAAGACTACCCAAACTGGATAAACTTGCAAGCTGGTGAAACACATGACTATTATACTATTCTAGGCAAATTTTCTTAATCCACAGTCTTACTCCTAAACTAAAGGTTTCTTTCCTGTTTCTCCAAGCTGATTTGCAAAAAGTTTAGAGGAAGCAACCACTGTATGCTCCATCTTCCCAGCCACCCTGGGTGCAACCTGAAACCTGCAGAGCGCCTAACAGGGTCTCATTTGAATGTCTGCTGCGTCTTTGCACATTTCCATTTTAAGATTGCAGCTTATTGCAGACTCCATGGTTTCACTCTGAAGACAAATTTCCTCTGGCCAGATAAAACTACTCTGTGCTTCACATCTGAAACTCAGCACACTGCAATCCATTATCAGTTTCTTTTACAAATTTACAAATTTGTTTTTCTGCTGAAAGTCTAAAGTAAACCAAAATGGCTGGGGTTTTTTGCCTGCTCTCAAGTGAAGTAGCCTTTTCTTTATAGCAGAGCACTTTCTTTCGCTACTATAAGCTTATAATTTTGTCCAGCTCCTTTGGAGGAGTGCCTGAATTATTTTGCTGCTTCTAATAACAGAGAGGGGCAATGAGCAATCCAGGGTAATCCAGTTTTTTTTTACCACTGAAAATCTTACTGAAACTCTCTCTGGCTTTTGTGATTTCAACAAATCACAGTCCAGTATAAATACAAATTTTTGTGGTAATAAAAGCTAGAAAAACAAAGCACTATCCAGCTGAAGTTTCCTTCCTGTTTATTTCAGTTACTGATGTTTTATATGTGTTTTGTTATCTCCCACTGAAATAAATAGGAATTGTGGAATAAGGGAGGAAATAAGGATAACAGAGAGAGAACACACAGAAAGACATATGTTGCCCTCCATTGTGATGCTGCAACCAGGGAGTCAACCAATAAAAGTGATTGGCAGTATCATAGACAACAGTAGTTAGGCTATCCCTATCCAGATATGGGCATAGCTGGGCCACCAGCTGAAGCTGATGGAAGGCACTCCGGGCCACTGAATCATAGAATCATAGAGTTGGAAGAGACCACAAGGGCCATCGAGTCCAACCCCCCGCCAAGCAGGAAACACCATCAGAGCACTCCTGACATATGGTTGTCAAGCCTCTGCTTAAAGACCTCCAAAGAAGGAGACTCCACCACACTCCTTGGCAGCAAATTCCACTGTTGAACAGCTCTTACTGTCAGGAAGTTCTTCCTAATGGAATCTTCTTTCTTGTAGTTTGGAACCATTGCTCCGTGTCCGCTTCTTTGGAGCAGCAGAAAACAACCTTTCTCCCCCCTCTCCCCCCTCTATGTGACATCCTTTTATATATTTGAACATGGCTATCATATCACCCCTTAGCCTCCTCTTCTCCAGGCTAAACATGCCCAGCTCCCTTAGCCGTTCCTCATAAGGCATCGTTTCCAGGCCTTTGACCATTTTGGTTGCCCTCCTCTGGACACGTTCCAGTTTCTCAGTGTCCTTCTTGAACTGTGGTGCCCAGAACTGGACTGAGCCTCAAGTAACAGCAAAGGATCCAGGAGGACCCCCAAGCTACAAACATGCTCCTTCAGAGGAACTGTAACCCCATTAAGAGCAGGCCATCTGGTCTAGGGAACAACCCACTAATCAGGCAAACAAGTTGGGCCCAACATTGGGGGGGCAGTCACGTGTGCATGATGTGTCACCCCCTCCATTCGGCCAGGCCTGCCAGGACGCACCAGCCAAGTAGAGGGGTGGCAACGCTGCCACAGTTCTTCTGCTTATCTCCGCCTCCTGGGTCAGACCCAACCCAGGAGCGGAGCTGCAGCTAGGTGCAAGGGAGCTGGCAGGCAGAGAAATGGCCTTCCCCGGCCCTCCTGCTCAGCTTCACAAGTTTGCTGAAGCATATTTCACACAAAGCAGTTTGTGTCTCTCAGTGAAGCAGCAGCAACAGGGGAAGATCCTCCATTTGAAAGCCTCCCATTTCTCCCTCAGTCCTTCTCTCCCGAGAAACTACTTCTCCTTTCCCCACCACTTGTTGACAGTGAAGGGGGTGACAGTCCCACCCGCTGGCTGAGCCCTCAGCGCAACTACCCCTCCGGAGGCGTTCAGACTGGGATAGAGAGAGCATCATTGCTCAAAAAGAGAACTTGTCCCCTTGCCCTCATGAGACCTGCAGCCCCGTCCCCTTTGATGAAGGAGGCCTTTCAGCCATGCTCGCTCAGCCACAAGTTTCCTCTAATCACCTTGTCTGTGTCAGTGGAGGTGGGGAGGAAAGCGAGAAATCTGGATCAGCAAGTTGCTGGCGAAGGCAGGGTGGGAACCACAATGGCGAGGAGAACCAGTGGGAAGGTGGCTCAAATCTGTTTGATTGGGCCAGTTAATGCTCCTTTTGGTTCACCTTCCCAAGGCTGGAGCCCCAGTGTTTGTCACAAACTGAAGGACATGTTCTAAAAGTTATTAAGGGGTTCAGGCTTCCATCCTACACTTTCTAGGAGGGAGTAAGCCCCTACCTCCCAGGACACTCTGCAATTTACGTTTGTGTAAACGTTCAGAGGGCTAGAGTTTCTAACTGTCCCCCCCTCCAAAAATAACCACATGGTACATATTTCGAGGAATAGGTATATTTTAGCTGTTGCCAGGAGATCCCCCCCTCGGCGTGGCTGATGTGGTCCAAAGGAAAGCAGAGCAATATGTTTGGCACCAGCTTGGCTGCAGGAGTTGCCGGAAGAAGGTGTACAAGGTGTACAATCCAACCAGTTTAGGGACTTCACTTTGGATTTGTGTAGGGTTTACTCCTTAGTTCTTTCCTCTCCTGAAGATTTCTGGCAAGACAGTGGGTAAGGTTTACCAGGACTACACAAATATGTGAGCTTCTAGAGGGATGCTTGCAGCTGCTCCCCCCCCCCTTCTTTGTCCTTTCTACATCTTCATCAGATTGAGCTAAGCTGAGCATGGTGTCTGATCCCACACTCATGGTTAAGCTCTCTCCTCACTAACCATGAGCTGTAGCCAGTGCTATTTTTCTAGAAAAAGAAGTCACAGAACTCATCATGAACACCTCCTTTGTTCTCTTATAATGGCAATAGTGTCCACCTGAGAGGTGCTGGAACTGAGTTGCAGCTGTAAAAAAAAGCCTTGGCTGTGGCCAGGAGCAAGAGGAATTCAGCTTCCATTTTCAGAGTTAGCATAATGCTAAATGCCAGCTGCTGAAGACTTGGAGATAGTCATTGCTTAGATAGTCATTGCTCCCAGACTCCATGTGTGGATTTTCTGGAGGCAAGCTATGCTGTGATTGAGCAGGGCTCTTCTTATGTTCATATGCAGTGTACTAGTGTACATGTTATATAGAAATAATATGCACTGTATTATTATTATTTTTAAAATAATATTTGGCTACTTGTGCTGCTGTAACATAAAATGAAAGAGAAATGATTTTGTTTAAATGTTTGTTTGTTTTTTAAAGAAGTTAACAGTTAAGAAGTGGAGAAAAAAGGAAAGATCTGTTTGGACCTAGTAATTTTCCTATACATCCTCCACAAACCTAGGCATGTCATGTTGGAAATATAAGTAGGAATAGCGTCATTACTTGTGGGGAGTTGAAACATCTGTATGTTTGCAGTTTGAGATGCGGCTGAGCTGTGTCAGTGGCCCCTTTCTCTGTGAGAAGCTGCTGGAAAATTTGGTACATGTTTCTGGACTTTTATGCTGTAACTATAAGGAGATATTGACCTGTGGGATGGCTGTTGAGGCAGAAACCTGTACTGATTTAAATAGAAGCAGGATGGATGCAAAGTCAGTGTTGTTAAATTTGTGACCTTGTCCCAGCTTGGAATTATATGGGAAAAGGAAGGAAGGAAGGAAGGAAGGAAGGAAGGAAGGAAGGAAGGAAGGGAGGGGTCATACCGTGCAACTGACCCATTTTAACAGAGACATTCTGGATGGAAAGAAACCACCCTAGCTTCTGATCCCAGTCCTGGATATCTCAGAGCACAGGACCAAAGGACGGGTGTTTCTTCATCCCACCCTGTGACATGAGTCAGTTGACTTACACCAGAGCATGGGGGGGGGGGCAATATCTCCCTTGGCACTGAGTCTTCTTCCCCCTTCCATTGCGGCACTTCTGTGTCTGTCCCACCATCGGAGAAGGAGGCTGCCCTGACTGATGCAGCTTCTCCCTAGGCTGCACCAGCCATGGCAGCTTTGGCTGAGGTCCTGCTGGCACAAGTGCACACACACACACACACACACACACACACACACACACAAAGGGGAAAAAATTTACTGGACCCGATATCTTTTGCCCCTTCCACGCCTTTGCTGTAAAAAAAAAAAAAAAAAAAAAAAGATCCTAGGACTCCTGGGCTACTCCCTACAATGCAGAGGTCCCTGCCCCATGTTGCATACAATCAGTGTTTCAGCATTTGGGGAAGACAACAGAGGAATGGAAAAAAATGAGTGGCAGGGCTTGACAATGGGTGTCTGTATCCACAATGCTCTTGCACAGGTCCTTCAATCAAATTGTCGACATTTAGAGAAAACAGAGGAAGCAAAGGTTTTGACAATGGGTGTCTGTCTTCAAATCTAGGCAGGGGGACATAAAGACACTAGATCTAGATGTAGGAGGAAGCTGGAACCATAAGCACAGCAGGGTCTGTTCTAGTGAACAGGCAAGGGCAGAAAGCCCTTATTTATACCAGGAAGTTGTATACTTCCTGCCATTAATAGCCTTGAAAATGTTTGAGCATACACTCTTTGACGTAACTCACCAAAACAGGCCCTAGATTCCGATCATTTTTTTCAAGCTGCGGGCCCCCTTGCCAAGAAAATACAAGTATGCTGTGAGGTACAAGGTACACAACAGCATTTAAACATGTTTGATTTCAATTGTGAGAGAGGATACACTTCCTTTTGTATATTGTAGCTCACAGAGAATATCTAACAAACTCAAATATGTGTCTGTATAGCCAGGATGACTTGATACATATCCCCTTGGGGGGGGAGGGGAATCTTACAAAATCAAGAGGGTAGTCCCCTCCTTGAAACAACTAGAATATAATAAAACTGAATGCAGGAGTCAAAATTTTTATTTCCTCTTCTTGACTTACGCTGAAACATTATTTTCCTCCTAGAAATGATCTCCTAGAAAATTTGTCCCTTGCTGTCAATGAGCTTGTTTCTTAGAACTCTTTAAAACCACATATAAATTACTGTTGCTTCCCTGAGCCTTTGTTTATATCCCTTGCAACTATTGTCAGAGACAAAAGAATGGTATTAATGGGTAACAATAAGACTCTTATTCCGTCTCTTCAAAGCTATACTATGTCTCCTACTGTTGTTACATAAGAACTTCGAGTCAGCTGAGCGCTATTTACATTCCACACACATATAATGCTAAGCGTTATAGACGTCATTCTAGTCACTGTGACCAGCAGATGGGGAGAACTTGTGTTCCTAAATGTGAATAAAAGCATTGAGATGAACATGATGTGTGTTTGCTTTCTCATTGTCATTGTTATTAATTTGCTTAGCTACTGTTGCAATCCACCTTGGATCAGGCCATGGCCCATCAGTTGAAGACCACTGTTATTGGGTACAGCAGAGGTTTTCAGCCTCTTTGAGTCCACCGCTCCCTAAGCCAGCTCCATTCTTTCTGCGGCTCCCCCGTGGGGCTCAGGAGCCCAGTTATGTCACCCCTTGCCTGCAGAGCTGGCAGCCTCTCACCTTTTCCAAACACCCTCCCTTGCGGAGTGTTCCCTCAGCCTCCTCTCTCCTCCCCTGCTGCTGCCACCCCTGGTCTGTAAGCTACCCCTTCCCTCTTCCCCAAAGAAAGGTGCCTCCCAAAGGCACCATTCGCCAGCGGATCTTATTGCCAAGGCTGCTGCAATAAACAGCTGTGCCAGCCTTTGGGAAGCAGAGACATGAGAGGGCATCAGAGGAGGGAGGGAAGGAAGGAAAGAGGGACAGAGGTTGGTGTTACCTGCGCTACCCTGACCATCATTCAAGGCAGGCACCCCAGGGTTGAAAACCACTAGGGTGCAGTCTTTGTTCATGTGGGATGTATAGGTCTCCAAGTCCTACTCAGAGTATCATTGAATCATAGAACGTCACACAGGACATTCACCACCTTCACTGGTTCCAGTTTAAAGGAGAGGTAGAGCTGAGTATAATCCGCATACTAGTGAACACCCAGCCCAAACCTCCTGATGATCTCTCCCAGCAGCTTCATTTAGATGTTAAAAAGCTTGCGGGAGAGGACAGAGCGCTGAGGCACTCCACAAGTGAGCGTCCAGGGGTTCAGACACTCATCTCCCAACTCCACTTTCTGGACACAGCCCAGGAGGAAGCCATGGAGCCACTGCATAACAGTGCCCGCACCTCCCAACTCTTCTAGACAGTCCAGAAGGATACCATAGTTTGATACCATGGTATCAAAAGTCACTGAGAGATCCAGCAGAACCAAGAAACAGCTTTCACCTCTGTTCCTAGCCTGCCGGAGATCATCGAGGGCCGTACAAAGTGGGAGGCGGACTGCCCCGGGTGCCACTCTGGGGGAGGGGGGACAAGATGGCCCCTGCCTCTGCCTCCCTCCAGCTATAGAGCAGCCAAGGGCGTGCACAGTCCGTACAGGCTGCTGCTCTTGCACGCCGTCCATATGGGCATCAGGCTGCCTCTCGCATGGAGACTGTATGGGATGCCACGCGTGCGCGGTCCGTATGGGCTGCCACACCCTGGGTGCTGGAGAGGGTTCCTCCGCTACTGAGATCATCAACCAGCGATACCAAGGTGGTTTCAGTCCCATGATGGGGTCTGAATCCTGATTGGGAGGGATCCAAATGGTCCACATCCTCCAGACATGCCTGGAGCTGTTCAGTGATCACACACTCAATCAACTTGCCCAGGAATGGAAGATTTGAGACTGGGCAATAATTGGCTATAATGCCTGGCCCAAAGATATTTTTTTAATAACCTCTTCTTTAAGTGGGCCTGGATGGGCAAGAATCGATTTTATGAGCCAGGATGGGCAAGGATCAAAAAGGCAGGTGATTGGTTTCACTTGTCCAAGCAGCACATCCTCAGAGGTAACAGGTTGAAATTGATCCCATACAACTTGACTAGACAGAGCTCTGGCATTCTCCCTCCACAGCCTTGCACCACGGTGGAGTCTACCCTTTTCTGAATCTGAGCAAAATCACTGTAATGAGGGCCCCAAGATCTCCTACAATGATTTTGTAAAGTTTTTCTGCACATAAAGTTATCTCAGAGAATGTGGATAGGCTGCTTGGATGAGTGAAACCAATCACCTGTCTTCTTGATCCTTGCCAATCCTACCCAGACAGTCATTAGCTCTGGTTAACTCCGCATTCCAGCGTACCACCAGGGAATCAGCTGAGAGGCCACCAGCACGGAATAATACATCCCCTACCACTCTCTGGAAATCATTTGGATCCACTAAGTGGTGAGAGCAGACCATTCAAATCGGTCCCACCTCCCTGCATCGGGGAAGGTCGCTGAGAGGTCTAGTTGCACCAGGAAGTGATCTAACCATGACACTTCTTTTGTTCCACTTAATTGAACAAACGCATGCACTAAACACCAGATCTAAGGCATGTAGGGCCAGATTTATTCAGGAGCAGCCCCATGGAGGCTATGCTTTCCATGAAGTCTTGAGCAGCCCCTTGTAGGGTCATGTTGGCATGGTTGTTAAAATCCCCAGGGACCACCAGACTAGGTGTCTCCAGAAGAACATCTGCCACAACCTGAAGCAGCTCCTCTCCCCTCTTTCATTGCTCATATATGCACCTCCTGGCTGTATGCATATGAATGCCAAGGAGTGTGGTGGAGTCTCCTTCTTTGGAGGTCTTTAAGCAGAGGCTTGACAACCATATGTCAGGAGTACTCTGATGGTGTTTCCTGCTTGGCAGGGGGTCGGACTCGATGGCCCTTGTGGTCTCTTCCAACTCTATGATTCTATGATTCTATGATTCTATGATTCTATGATTCTATGATTCTATGAATGGGAGGAATTAGATCTTCCTGTGGATTCTGAGCATGAAAAGAGCATATCTTGAGTCACATTTTTTGGTCCATCTAGCTCCGTATTGTCTATGCTGACAGGCAGTAGCTCTCCAGAGTTTCAGACAGGAGACATTCCAGGCCCTGCCTAGAGAGGCTGGGATGGGGATGGGGTCCTTCTGCATGCAAAGCAGATGTTCTACTGCAGAGCTATAGGCCACTGGTAACAAAAGAGCCAAGATTATGAAACTACTTACTGGTGTGTTTACCAAAAGCTATGACTTTTCCTACTGTTTTTATCTTCTTAAAGGGTAGCAACCTGAGGAAAATACTTCTCAATCGCTATTTTAAAGGTGACTATGGAACCAGTGTCAACGGTCCTCTGTCCAGCAACTACAGCAAAGCAATGCAAGGAGGAGGTACGGTAAATAATTATAATTAACAAATCAGTTGTTGAACATCTACAATAAGAAACTATTTCTGTTCAAAATGGAATATGTCTCAAGCAAGGAAAAATGCAATTTGAAAAATCAAGCATACACACCCTTTGATTTCCATGAGAGAAAGTAACTCTCCTATTGAAACCAAGGGGGACTGTGGCTTGATTCAGTGCAGGAAACCAAATATGTTCTGTGAAATCTTGTACATGTCTGCTTAGTTTTGACCCCCCCATTGACTTCAATGGGATTTAGTCCCTGGAGTGTGAAGGGTTGCACACACAGTGTGGAACTTACTTTCAGATAAGTAAGGTATCAGATTACAGGGTTAAAGTGCTTAGCTTTGACCTGGCCTGACCTGACCTGAAAGCCTTACACAGAACTTAGTGCATTCAGCACTAAGATTAATTTTAAAATCAATGTCACCCTCCAACATAGAGTGCAGCATACTTACGTCCATTGATTTCAGCAGGCTTAAGCACCCTCAGTGCCACATTGGATTTTGGCCTAAATGTACTTATTATTATTTATTGAATTTATATACCAGGAGGTCTCAGGGCAGGTCACAGACTAAAATCAAATATAAAACCACAAAAGACATAATCAAAATAAAAACAACACCCCCCCCATTTTAAAAGGACATAGGATGTCAATCAAATCAACCAAAGGCTTGGTTAAAAAGTAACATTTTTGCCTGGAGAGAAGGCAACAGGCAAACTTCCCTGGGGAGAGCATTCCATAGATGGGGAGCCACTGCAGAGAAGGTCCGTTCTTGTGTTGCCACCCTCTGCACCTCTCGAGAAGGAGGCATATGAAGAAGGGCCTCAGATCATTTTCAGGGACTGGGTAGTTTCATATGGAAAGGAATATTGCAGTCCTGATCTGTTTAAGGCTTTATAGGTCAAAACCAGCACTTTGAATTGGGCTCAGAAACGAATTGATAACTTGTGCAGTCGAACCAGGATTGGTGTAATATGCTCAAGCCATCTTGCTCTGGTGAGCAACCTTGCCACTGAATTCTGCAGTACCTGAAGTTTCCGAACCATCTTCAGAGGCAGCCCTCTTACATTGCAGTAATCTAACCTTGAGGTTACCAGAGCATAGACAACAGTAGTTAGGCTATCCCAGATAGGATGAGCCACTAGCCGAAGCTGATGGAAGGCACTCCGACCACTGAGGCCACCTGAGCCTCGAGTGGGAGCAAAGGATCCAGGAGGACCCTCAAGCTGTGTACCCGCTCCTTCAGAGGGAGGGTAACCCCATCAAGAGCAGGTGACCTCCCACCCATCTGGTCTAGGGAACCCCTCGCTAACAGTGCCTCAGTCTTATCTGGATTGAGCTTCTGTTTGGTGGCTCTCATCCAGTCCATTACCAAGGCAGGAACAAATTTGTAAACGAACTTAACTGTATTGATACAAAAATTGCACTAATTTTGCAAGAAGACAAAACTAAAATTTGTGACCTCTGTAAACTAAACATGTTAAGACAATTTCGATGTTTTAATCATTTTGCTTAATTCATATTTATGTTATTTCCCAGTAAATAGAGAGCCAGTGTGGTGTAGTGGTTAAGAGCGGTAGTCTCGTAATCTGGAGAACCGGGTTCGCGTCTCCGCTCCTCCACATGCAGCTGCTGGGTGACCTTGGGCTAGTCACACTTCTTTGAAGTCTCTCAGCCCCACTCACCTCACAGAGTGTTTGTTGTGGGGGAGGAAGGGAAAGGAGAATGTTAGCCGCTTTGAGACTCCTTAAAGGGAGTGAAAGGCAGGATATCAAATCCAAACTCTTCTTCTTCTTCTTCTTCTTCTAAAGTGGGGAAAACTATTTGGTGGCCATTGAAGCCCCTGCTTCCTGAACACTGAAAATCTTTATGACATTTTTCATATACTTTCAGGCCTCTCTGCAAAGCCATGAAGGCTAGAAACTTGGAGCACAGTGCAGCAGCAATTAGTCACAACTAGCATAAATTTTATTGATTTAAGTGAGACTGATGACTACTTTTAGCTAATTTATGTACATTTAAAAAAATAAAATAAAAGCTGAAATCCCCGGGAAGTTGAATTCTGCATCCAGCATGCTTTGGTTTTGTACAGTGGCAGAATGCACGCAGCCTTGACCTTGCCACTAACATTAGATTTACAGGACATGGGGCAGTTAAAGTAGAGCCAGGTTAGGTCAACAGTTTACAACAATCTCTTGGAGGAGCATAGACCTATTTCTGATGGATCCCATAGCAGCACCTGTGCTGGTAGCTGATCTTCTAACAAAGAAAGCCAGTTGAGGTAGACATTTCCTTGATCTTGCAAAGCCCCTCTTACGTTCTAAAGGAAAAGTGGGGCACAGGAAGCTACAAGTCAGACTGTTTGTCCACCTCTGCTCCAGAGTGCATGCTTTGCAAAAAATGTACACTACTACAGAGCTATGGTCTGCCCCCACCCCACCCCAGAAAAGATGGATACTTACAGTTACTCAATCCAGTTTAGTTGTGCCTTCAACTGTTAAGATTTCTTGAACATGCATTCTTCATTAGTAAATCTAAAGCATATTTGTGGACCACAGGGATTTAGAATTTTAAATAAAAAACAAGGACACTCAAGTCAGCATATCTCCTGGGGTAGGGCACTTTATACATGCTGAGAATGGCTCTCATTTTCATTTCCCTCCTGTGTTTTAGAGCTTAGCCCTGATTCATATTAGAATCTGTTGATTATTTGATTACTTTTATTTTAAAAAGTGGCACTCTCTTATGTTAGTATGTTAGTATAATAGTGTGTCCACAAGTGTTATAGCCAGATATTGAATACAAGAAAATTAGGCAATTACACTTACCTAGGAATGATTTGATTTCAGAATGAATGTATCTGAATCTTGGCTTTTATTTTATTTTATTTTATCTTATCTTATTCCAGGTAGCTTTTCAGGACAAGATTCAGATAAGTCTGGTGTTTCAATGCAAGATATTCAGTGCCTTCTGGATAAAGAAGGCGCATCAGAACTTGTCACGGATGTCATAGTTAGTACCAAAAATGACAGGATATTCTCTGAAGCCATCCTGCTTGGGATTGCATTGCTTGAAGGTGGAAACACACAGATCCAGGTATTTACTTGGTATTGCTTTGTTCTTTCTGTCTATATTGAAAACCTGTTCAAATATGAAAACAACTTAAGGGTGCACACAGAGAAATGCACAAGCAGGAGTCAATGCATTTTAAGGTGAGCTTCTCTTCCCTTTGCCTTCACTCCTGAGACATGCATTGCCTGCCACTCTAGGGCTTTTACTCTTCCAAGGGCATCAAGTTGCCTCCCCACATTGTGGGGGCATGTCATGTGATGAGTCACGTTGCATGTCATGTGACATGTCCCGCCCCCACCGAGTACTCACTCGCCAGATCAGGACACACAGGTATCTTGCTGCTGTAATGATGGTGTTCGCACGGACCTGGTGAGAAATGGGATCCACGCTCAGCCTGCTCCTCCCTGCGTGAGGAGGAGGCAGAGTGGGGCCGCTGGGCTCTGGGCTCTGGCTTCTCCTCCCCGTGCAATATTGGCAGGGAGGCAGAGCGGGCCACAGGATTTTGGAGGAGCCCAGCCCCCTCCTTGAAAAATTTGGGGGTTGTGAAGACCCCTCAGCCCCTACCTTTCTTCATGTCTGTACTCTTCCCCTCGTGCTTTAGCAGACCGTCTGCTCTTTCCCCTCTAATGCCCTTCCAAATATCACACTTGCATGGCAGATCTGTTGTTGCTTTTTATCAGTTTTTTGCTCTTTTGACTGAGGAAGGGGAGGTGGCTTAGTGATGGCTTAGTGATGGCAATTAAATGCTGAGCATGGTCAGCACCTGCTGAACGTTGACAGAATTGGTTTCCTCTGAGCTTGATGCTGCAGGGAAGATGGTATGTCTAACCAAAATAGGTTAGTGTAATTCCACAGGGGCTTGATTTCTCTGATTATGTATATATGCACATGCCCTCAGAGTGCCTTGTATCTTCTTCCAGTGCTACGGGTTGGTGAGGGTCTGGTGCCAGCCCTGCTTGTTAATCAATTAATTTAAAGAAAGGTTTCAGTCTGAATAATTCGATCTGAGCCAGGTATGTGCACCAGGAAAAAACCTCATTGTGATTATGATGAAAAGCTCATTGAAACACTGACTCAGTGTGCAGAGGCGGTGATGACGTAAAACCTAGTGTTGGATTTATTACTTTTAAAAGTATTATAAAAGTATTATAAATACTTTTAAAAGTATTATAAATATGGTGTGGCCATATTTAGAATACTGTGGGCTGTATCCAATGTGCCCATTGAAATCAATGGACATATCCAATTTAGACCTGGGAAAGGGGAATACACAAATTCATGGAGAGCGAGTCTATAAATTGCTGTTAGCAATCATATCCAGAACCATATCCAGAACCAGAACCTCCACATTCAGAGGCAGCTGCTAGGGACCAGCAACAAGGAAGGGCCATTATCTTCACACTCTGGTTGTGAGCATCCAGGGGTATCTGTAGGACAACCTTCTTCAACCTTGGGTCCCCAGATGTTCTTTTACCATCTCTGATCATTGGCAAAGCTGCCACAGAATTATGGGAGTTGTGCTCTAACAACATCTAGTGACCCAAAGCTGAAGGGCTCTACTGTAGGATTCAGAATGAAGGATTAGGTGGACCTTGATCTGACAAAACAAAGGAATTTCTTGTGTTCTGAGTGACATTGCCAATATTTATTTGGCACCATTAGAAATAATCTATTAGCCTTGCATTTTGATAGTGCTCACTAGTGGTAACAATTTCATCCTGATGACTCTGTTATGCAGATCTGGAAATAAAGCACATTTCTAAAGGTATGTGGGCTTTCTTTTTCTCTGGCATAAGACATTATTAACTACCACCTATAGTCTTTGTTTGCCAAGCTGTAATATGTTATTTGTATGTCCAGTACTATGATAGCAAATATTTTCCCATTTTTAATCTGCTGATATCTAAAAGGTTACTTTCCCCCTTCAGTATTCCTTTTATCAGCAACTGAATGAGCAGAAAAAATCGGAAAAGTTTTTCAAAGTTCTGTATGATAGAATGAAAATGGCCCAGCAGGAAATCCGATCAACTGTAACAGTGAACACAATTGATTTGAGCAGCAAAAAGAAAGACGATGACAACAATGACCTGACCGTATCAGTTTCAAAAAAGAGAGGTAAAGAAAACTGGGGCTGTATTTCATCACCAACATTCATTTCACTGCAGACTCAGAACAGTCCAAACAACTACAGCTTTTTGCAGGGGGAAACAGGATAAAGGCAACTTCTGCATTTGGTGGGGCAGTATGATGAATGACCCACTTCAAAAAGTGTAGTCAAGATTGGAGGGTTCAGAAACTCAAGCAAGAACAAGTTCCATAAAAACATACAAGAAACCTTATTAAAACAAACTCTGAAAAAGGAAAAGCTTCAAGTGATTATACAAATTAAGACTGCTCAGAGGCTAAAAAATAACAAAAACAATCTTCTCTAGCTAGCTGACTGAAACACTTGCGCATAAATCTTAGCAGGCTGAGCGAGAAAGCAAAATACCTTCCTAGGTCCGAACAGGTGCTGACCGTCCATGCTGAGAGCTCCCTATGCTCGCCACAGTCCAGGTTTTTAAGGAAATGCTGATTATGAGCATTCACCCCTTCCGCCCAACGAAATCAGCACCTGCTCCCATTACATGTCTTTGATTACTGTTTGACACTGACCTTGAGGTCTTAATGAGATGTAATGATCTCTGGCAGGCAAGCAAGCCCCAATAAGAAGTAATGACTCTTATGTATGTTTGTTTACAACAAAGCACATTCAGACTTCTCACCTGCTTGTGTTGACGATAGTTGGTCAGTCTGAGTCTTTGCCCCTTCCACAGCAGGAAGGGCATCAAACTCCCGCCTTTCCCATTATGCCCTCTGATCTTATCCAATCTCCTAGAACAGGGACTGAGAGGCTGGCCTTTGCCCTCCCCACTTTCACTTGACACAGTCTCAGACCTCTGCTTTTCTGCTGATTGCCTAGTAGCGCTCTGGCTGCCTTCCAACTCTCCCGCTTCTTGAGAGCTAACAGTGTCTTCCTCAAGAAGGGGGGTCGAACTACGCTTTCTTGACTCTGTCAGCCAGCTCTCATCTGCAGAGTAGGTCCCTCTTTCACTTAGCTTAATTTCTGTGTCTGATTCTTCCCCTGCCCTTTGGTGAGCCATGTTCCTAACATGAGAGGCATCTGTGTTTAGGCTCATTATTCCAGGAATCCTAACAAATGCCCATGCAACCCGCAAGCTAATCTTAAAAGGACTATATCACCACAGGCAGCTTTAATATTCACTACTGACAGATTCAACATTTGTTCAAAATATTTACATGCCACATGCCACATCATAATAAAACTTCACCACAAACCTTCAGTGCAAAATCTGTCACTACCAATTCAAAAAACAGAAGTAAAATAAACTAAATTAGTACCATATGTAAAAGAAAGAAAAATATATAATAATAGAATTGTAGGATTGGAAGGGCCCCAAAGTGATCTCACCTGCTAATGCTTGGGAGAAACAAACCATAGTTCCTGGGTTAGCATTACGTGTGACCATGGTTCATTTTGTTCTGAACAAACCATAATCTGTAGCCACAGTTGTTTTTAGCCTTCTGCTTGTGGTTTGTTGGAGCAGAACAAACTATGATCCCCAGTTCTTACTTAACACTAAACCAAAGATTATGGGTTGCTTCTCTGTACACTACTGGAGGGACAAAGTAGGCAAGGTCAGTGTGTTCACTGTAAATTAGTAACTGTGGTTAACACTGATGTCACAAAAGAGGCCAAAGACTAGGCTGGAAGCCTCCTTAACATTACGTTTTATATGTGCAAGGAGTTTCTTGCAATTTCTACATGTGGTACAATCTAGGAATAATTTTATCATATGATAAGTAGTTTATCTGGATCAGACCCCTAAAGTGATAAGTTTAAGAACTGTGACACGGATATAGAAAATATATGTACTGTAGCTGACCTGAATTATCACACAGCTCAATGTTGGCTGGGTTCTCAATGTGTTCCTTACCAAAATCTTGACTCGTATTCATGCCTGCCACCATGTGCTGGGAAGATTTTGCTATAATATAGGTCGTTAGTCTACCACCTTTTTATTGATACACCAACAAGCCGAAAGCAGCATAGAAGAGACTAAAGGATCACTTCAAATTCTAATGATGTATTTCTGTATCAAAATGCTTTATAGGTTTTTTTTTATTCTCACAAGAACTTGAGTGTAGCTCAATTATTTTTATTTTATGATAATCATACAATTTGTTATCTTATGTATAGTAAGAGATTCAAATCTGCATCTGAAAGAAGGAATGAAGGGGCAATTAACAGAAGCCTCGATGGCAACATCTAAAGCTTATTGCATATACCGCCGAGAAATGGACCCAGAAATAGATCTCATGAGTGCTGGAACAGATGCCGGGAATGTAGATGAAAAATCTTCAGAAGAAATGACAACGAGTCCTGCTATTGTGATTATGCAACCAATACTAAGATTTCTTCAGTTATTATGTGAGAATCACAATCGAGAACTTCAGGTATGCTCTTGACTTTTTATCCCTAACCTTGCAAAAGGAGTAGCCGCCACAGAAGTATGAAAGTAATACAAGTGGAGGAAGCTCATTGTATGAGCAGGCCTTAAAACATCTGATAGAGATTTGAAGCTATTTTGTATGATATTTTGCAGCCCATGCTTTCTACCCTACATCTCACTGAAATGTAAATAGTTTAAAACAACCTACCATATATTTTAGGGACGCGGATGGCGCTGTGGGTAAAACCTCAGTGCCTAGGACTTGCTGATCGTAAGGTCGGCAGTTCGAATCCCCACGGCGAGGTGAGCTCCCATCGTTCGGTCCCAGCTCCTGCCCACCTAGCAGTTCGAAAGCACCCCTAAGTGCAAGTAGATAAATAGGTACCACTTTATAGCGGGAAGGTAAATGCTGTTTCCGTGTGCGGCGCTGGTGCTGGCTCGCCAGATGCAGCTTTGTCACGCTGGCCACGTGACCCGGAAGTGTCTTTGGACGGCGCCGGCTCCCAGCCTCTTAAGCGAGATGAGCACGCAACCCTAGAGTCGGACACGACTGGCCCATACGGGGTACCTTTACCTTTTTACCATATATTTTGCAAAGTTGTTTGTCTGTGCTCTATGCATTTGGACACCTCTTAAGAGAGTGTATCCAATTTTTGCATGATGGCTTCTGAGAGACTTCATTCTGGGAGTTACAGAATGACTACTACCACACGCCACACCAAGTGCCCTGCACCTCACTCTGTACCGTAGTAAACACCAGCAACCTGCTATCTGGGAAGCCAGGAGATTACCGGTGGCCACTGCTGAACATGACTACCTTTGGTCCATTGTTTTCAATAAATCCACTCTGACTAAAACTTTGTTGTCTACAAGTGATGATAAGGAAGCATATTTATCTTAAAAACTGAAATAAACTTGTCGATATGATTTATGCAGCCAGTGTACTAACATGTTTTAATCTTTAAAGCTTTTTTAAAAATTCAGTGCTGCTCCCTAGAAATAGGACTACTTGATTTGAATGACATTAGTATTTTTATTTTCAACCCTGGAAATTAATTTGGAGGAGAGTTATGATAATGCAAAATTTGCTAATTTGTGACAGTTTGTTCCTTATATTTGTTTTCAGTATTGGCTCAGTTCAGACCATAATTTGCACTAACCATGGTTTTGAACTTTAGAGCAAGCTTTGTAATTTAGAACATGGTTTAGAGCTGGTTTCTATCTGCTCAACCCCCAATCCAAAAATATCTCAAATTCACTCCTGCTTCTGTGATAGCACAGCTTCTAGCTGTGGAGCAACGGTCCTTTTGCATCCAGGTTCAGTTCCCATTATCTCCAGTTCAGACTAGGAGAGACCCTTTCCTTGCCTGAAACATTGGAGAGCCACTGTCAGTCATTGTTGACAATACTGAGTCTTGAGATCCGGAGAATCTCTTCACAGTATATAGATATACTTTTTATTCTCTGTTTGTATTTTGTATTTGTAAAACCAATAAAAAAGATTTTTTTAAAAAGATAAATAGTTTGACTCACTGTAAGGGAGCTTCTTCAGTTCGTAACTATGGTTTGTCAATTCAATAATGCAATAATGCAAAATTATACTAAGTGCAGACCACAGTTTACAAAAGCTATTCAGACTGTGGTTTCTAATTTTTGTTTATCAGTTGGTGGCAAAGCAGTGAATATCACTTCAGACATCACATGAAGCTGCAATAATTAAGCTACTTTAACAATGGTTTGGGATAATGCCTGACTGAATTGAACCAGCGTGTTTAATATGATGTCTGCATATGCATAAGGGTTTCACCCCCCCCCCTATTTTCAGAACTTTTTAAGAAATCAGAACAACAAGACCAACTACAACCTAGTATGTGAGACACTTCAGTTTTTAGATTGCATTTGTGGAAGTACAACAGGTGGACTAGGACTTTTGGGCTTGTACATCAATGAGAAGAATGTAGCTCTGGTGAACCAAACACTGGAAAGCTTGACTGAATATTGTCAAGGTCCATGCCATGAAAACCAGGTAACTTAAAAACTTCCATTGAAGAATCTTCACTGAATCTGCATCCAAAAAGTGTCATCACCTAATTAATAGCATGATAATATCTGATGCTTTATGCTTCATTTCTTTATGCTGCTAGAAATGCCATTGGAAATTCAGGTCTGAAAGAAACCTAGAATTTTTTTTCAAACTAGACCAGGCCTTTTCTGGCGTATTTTTTCAGCTGCATGTTTATTTATTTAATTTAATTTATAAAGTGGGTAGACTTGATTAAACAAGTGAAGACGCCTGCATGAGCTCAGTATGCAGGGAGTTCCAAAATGTAGATGCTGCCACACTAAATGATTGAGTCCTTTGAAATGCATAACAGATATTATGTGGCACCTGTAGCAGTGCTAATTCCACAAATTTAAGTGGTTGAGTGAACACATGTAAGGTAAGTTTTCTGGTTATGTTATCAGTTAATATTGGTATTTGTAGGGTTGTTAGTTTGCAACCTAGTGAACCTGATTTTACATTTCATGCTAAAGATTGAGTGAGAGGTTTTGTAGCGGTTCTGTCTTGCTTCCATTCATCATCCTTCCATGCTTGCTGTGGAGTGATGCCATAGTCTTGATCACCAAAGCAAGCAAAGGAGAGAGTGGATGGACCAGAGAAGGATCATATAGCAGGCATAGCATCTGCACTGTTTCCTCCTGCATTGTCATAGGTCAGGCATGTCCAACTCCCAAGAGACTGTGATCTACTCCTACTATAAAAAATGGATTTCGATTGTTGAGCTTTTTTTAGGAAGCCAAAGTTGTTGATCACAGCTCAGGGCACCCACAATCAACCAGTAGATTGCGACCGACCTGTTTTTCCTGATGACAACCTGGCAGCCTTGGAGTAGCAGGGGTTCCCACTCTGAGTATTTAACCACACCATCTTTGTTCCTGCCCTAAAGTACATATATGAATGTATGTACATATGTAAAATGGGCACTATCATAACTAACATGGTGACAACAATAACAATATTTTTTTTCTTACAGAAAGCATGTTTATGCACATGCTTTCACATTAGTATCTAAGCAAAGATGTGTGTGGCAACAGAATGCACAGGTGGTCTTTGCAGAAACACAAGAAAACAAATTAACTACCCCCAGGGGCATAGGAAGGGGGGCGGGGGTGAGTCTCCCTGGGTGCCTTTATGGAGGGGGGTGACAAATTATCAAGGAACAATTACTGCCCTACTAGGGTGGTTCATAAAAAACTTTTTTTAAAAATGCCTGCTCCAAAGGTCTTATCTTAGTACACTAGGGATTATATAGCTATATATGAAATTTCATGCATATCAGTTAATATCTTGACCCTCCTCCATGAAAATAGCTGTTTACTTGGCCATTTTCCTATGTCATGAAGGCTGAAATTTCCATTCAGTGGAGCAGGGTCAAGATATTAACTGATATGCATGAAATTATATAGCTATATAATCCCTAGTTTAGTAAAAAAAGACCTTTGGAGCAGGCTTTTTTTTAAAAAAAAGGTTTTTTATGACCCTTCCTACTGCCCCACCCTCCGCTTGGCTTCCCAGGTCCTGGAAAGTCAGCCTATGTGAAGAAAATGAGACGCCACCAAGTAGACTCGTGTCCAGAGGAGGGCAACCAAAATGGTCAAAGGCCTGGAAACGATGCCTTATGAGGAACGGCTAAGGGAGCTGGGCATGTTTAGCCTGGAGAAGAGGAGGTTAAGGGGTGATATGATAGCCATGTTCAAATATATAAAAGGATGTCACATAGAGGAGGGAGAAAGGTTGTTTTCTGCTGCTCCAGAGAAGCGGACACGGAGCAATGGTTCCAAACTACAAGAAAGAAGATTCCACCTAAACATTAGGAAGAACTTCCTGACAGTAAGAGCTGTTTGACAGTGGAATTTGCTGCCAAGGAGTGTGGTGGAGTCTCCTTCTTTGGAGGTCTTTAAGCAGAGGCTTGACAACCATATGTCAGGAGTGCTCTGATGGTGTTTCCTGCTTGGCAGGGGGTTGGACTCGATGGCCCTTGTGGTCTCTTCCAACTCTATGATTCTACGATTCTATGATTCTATAGACTAGGCCTTGCCTTGCCTTCGCCCCGCCCCCTGCACACAGCCGATTGGCCAGTTGGGTTGGGGGCGGGGCGAAGGCAAGGCAAGGCCTAGTCTCCTCGGCCTCCTTTTCTTCACCTAGGCCGACTTTCCGGGCTGCTTTCCGGGCCCAACCCCCCTCCAAAAAACCTTTGCTGCCCCCAAAAGTGGAGCGTGTGGGACAATGGCAGTGCTGCCGCCCTGTTTTGCCCGCGTGTGGCGCCGGGAGGAGGAGCTCAGCGCTGCCCTGGGCGCTCGGCAGTCTCCCATCTCAAGGCTAAGTACAGCAAACTGTACATTCCCACCTCTCTCCCCAAGGCCAGATTACTTACCTCTGTGTGCTTGTGTATCTGGGTCTCCCTTGTATCTATTAGGGACTATTCTCTTGCCTTTCCTTCGATGCTACTGATTACTTCCGCCACTTTAATTCTAGAGAAAGTGTTTAATTTAAAAAGGATCTGTACTATAGAATAACAGTGGTAACAATACATTGAAGACAAGTAAATATTTTGGGGAGGGTGGTCCCAAAGCCCTAGCGCCACCATCCCAAAGAGGAGAGGACTCTGGTAGTCTTTTCTCCTCCCCTCCCAAATGTCTTTCTCTCTATCTGAGTTGGCTCCCTGCCTGTTACATGCGTGTGGGGTTCCTCTCTGTGTAAAGTCTTCAAGCTGTTCCTGCGCACACCTGACAAATCTGCCCCATTGTCAAAATTTATCTTTTCCCCCACCTCCAGTTGTGTGTCCTGGCTGAGGGGGAAAACAGGAAAGACAAATGGCCATCAGTCAGGGATGGTCTAGTTGAGATTCCTGCATTGCCCCAGAGATTTGGCTAGATGACCCTCAGGGGTCCCTTCCAACTGAGCATGCTAAATGGAGGTGGGTAGGTGGTGAGTTGAGGGAAAACATGCCAGCTGCCACCTTTCAGTATCCCACCTTTCTGCCTGAGGCAAAGGTCTTAGTTTGACTAAGATCCAGCCGTGGACCTTGTATGATACATAGCATTTCTGTAGTGCTTTAGAGTACAGTGGTACCTCAGGTTACAGACGCTTCAGGTTACAGACTCTGCTAGCCCAGAAATAGTACCTTGGGTTAAGAACATTGCTTCAGGATGAGAACAGAAATCGCGCAGCGGCAGCGGGAGGCCCCATTAGCTAAAGTGGTGCTTCAGGTTAAGAACAGTTTCAGGTAAAGAATGGATCTCCAGAATGAATTAAATTCTTAACCCGAGGTACCGCTGTATTTACAAAATTCGTGAAATATTATTTCAGGATTCTGGAATGGGGCAGTATCAGTGTAGGACACTGTGCTGGTCCGTGCTACAGAGTTATCGATCAAGCTGCCAAGGAGTGTGGTGGAGTCTCCTTCTTTGGAGGTCTTTAAGCAGAGGCTTGACAACCATATGTCAGGAGTGCTCTGATGGTGTTTCCTGCTTGGCAGGGGGTTGGACTCGATGGCCCTTGTGGTCTCTTCCAACTCTATGATTCTACGATTCTAAGCTTTTAGATTACATTTGCTACTGCTGCTATGGAATAAGTATAATTCAGGCTGTTATAACACATAAACTTTGAAAAAGTGGGGGCTTGATTTGTTTTTGGGTGTTTTGTGGTGGGTTTGCACATGTTTGTCGCTTGTTCAGACTGCAGCTCTGTATCCTTCTCCCCTCCAAAAAAGTACATTAAATTCATATATACTGCATCACTAATAGGCACAGCTTGCGTCCATTCAGCATCTGAAAATCAACTAAAAAGTTCGTTTTATATCAACTTGATGCTAAAAAGAAAAATGGTTTGGATTTCAATAATAATAATAATAATAATAATAATAATAATAATAATAGTAATTTCCTATTTGTGGTTTTGCAACAGGAGTCAATCAAGATTTCTCCTCAGTGTCTAGGGGTAGTTTCAACTAGTTTTTTACTCAGAGTAGACCCATTGAAATTAATTGATGTAACTCTTGTTCATTTATTCCAATGAGTCTGCTGTGAGTAAAATTTAGTTACCCTAGACTCTGATTCAAAACACTAACTGTGTCACCTAAGGCCCCAAGGAATTATTGTATATCTGAAAATTTGCAATATGTACACTGCTGTCTTTATAATTATTTTTATGTTCTAGTCCTGCATAGCGACACATGAATCTAATGGCATAGACATTATCATTGCCTTGATCCTGAATGATATCAATCCTCTTGGAAAATACCGTATGGACCTAGTGCTTCAGTTGAAGGTACAGTGTTTACAGGGCTATTCTATACATATTTCTCAGAAATAAGTTCCACTGGGTTCAGTGGGACTCACTTCTAGGTATGCATATATAGGATTTCAGCCTTTATCACCTATACTCATCCCATGGCTCAAACTCACAAGCTGCTGTACTTGCACAGCAGCTCATAGAACTGGACTTAAGATTTACATTAGTGCAGTAGCGGTTGGTAGGGTTGGGTGCCAGCATGTGCCTGACCTCCCACCACTAGTATCATGGCAGCTTTCTGGAAGGGGCAAGGCAGCCACAAGTTTGGTATAATGTAAATGTACCAGCAGGAGCACTGGATTTGCCCCGCAGTTGCACTTTCACCTTGCTGCCACCTTGCCGGAGTAATCCACAATTATGCTAGTAGCAGGAGGTCAGCTTGCATGATATTGCATGATGCATTTCTTTTAAAAACATCCTCTGCAGTAAATTCTTTGAACTAAGGAGCATTCCCTTCCTGGGCAAAACACACTCCTAATGGGATATGCACTCGGGGGTTTGTGTTGTTTGCCAAAAAGCATAAGCTAAAGCTTTGCACTTTCTGTACATGAGAGTTTAAATTTTTTAAATAATAATAATAATAATTTTTATTTATACCCCGCCCTCCCCAGCCAAGGCCAGGCTCAGAGCGGCTTACAAGCAATAATAAAATCAAGTTGAATGATTAAAACTTAAAAACAAAATTAAAATACAACATTAAAATATTGAGACATCAAAATATTAAAATGTAGCATCGCAGTAGGAGGAAAAGAAAAAAGAAAGCGGGGGGGGGGGGAATCAAACTGGCTACAAGCCAAAGCCCAGGCGGAACAACTCTGTCTTACAGGCCCTGCGAAAAGAAATCAGATCCTGCAGGGCCCTGGTCTCATGAGGCAGAGCATTCCACCAGGCCGGAGCCAGAGTTGAAAAGGCCCTGGCTCTGGTTGAAGCTAATCTAACTTCCTTAGGGCCCGGGACCACTAGGGTGTTGCTATTTATGGATCTTGAGGCTCTCCGTGGGGCATACCGGGAGAGTCGGTCCCATAGATACGAGGGTCCTAGGCCATGAAGGGCTTTAAAGGTCAAAAGCAGCACCTTAAATCTGACCCTGTACTCTACCGGGAACCAGTGCAGTTTGAAAAGCACTGGGTGAATATGCTCCCATGGCAGAGACCCCGTGAGGAGCCTCGCTGCAGCATTCTGCACCCGCTGGAGTTTCTGGGACAGCTTCAAGGGCAGCTCCGCGTAGAGCGAATTACAGTAGTCAAGCCTGGAGATGACTGTCGCATGGATCACTGTGGCCAGGTCGGGGCGGGAAAGGTAAGGGACCAACTGCTTGATGCGGCGAAGGTGGAAAAATGTCGCCTTGGGTGTTGCTGTAACTTGCGCCTCCATGGAAAGGGAGGCGTCAAGGATTACACCCAAACTCTTAACAGAAGGCAGTGGCACTAATTGGGCCCCCGCAAGAGAAGGGAGTTGGTCCCTCATCCCCATGCCATCCTGACCCAGCCATAGGACCTCTTAACCCAAATATTTCCAAATCCTTAATATGACATTTGTGCACACATTCACAAAAGTGTGTGTAGCAAACACAGGATGAGCTGGAGTGCTTGCATGTGTGCTCATGCCCTGGCAGCTGTTCCATGTACACAATATGGGTTGCATGTTTGGGGCCAATGTATGTATATATCTACACTTCACTGTACATACTGCACTGTACACTACATCGTACATGAGCTGGCAGGTGGTGCACAGTGAGTGCCCTGTCAGCCTGCCATATATTGAGCATACATTTCAACGAAAGGTGGTAGGGCCAGTGGGGGTCTAGCATGTTTCATCTCCACAAAGTTGAATGCAACTACAACAGCCATGCTAATATTAAACGGTATGACAGAGGGCGATCAGCCCAGGGAATATACCCACTTTGCAAAGCATGGGGGCAGTGTGATAAATTATATTGCGATCTTGCAATTTGCATATAGGTTTGTCATGGAATTTGAGGTGGGCCATAATATTGGAAGTGATAATTTACCTCTAACAGTGGTACTAGTAGGCCCAGTATTTAACAATTCTTCCCCCAAAACTCAATTTATCTCTAATGCACACTTAGGTGTGACTGCAGGCCATAGAATTAAGTGGACCCCACTAGTACTCAGTCTAGCTCTGACTCATCTTCATACAGATGACTTAAGGGCTATTCATATTGCTATCATCTCAGCTACCTCTGCTGCTGAGGCTATAACTTTATTTAAGATCTTGACTGATAAGTTGCAAGACCACTTGAGAATTGAGATCATAACAGTGGCTCAATAAGATCAATGGGATCTTCCAGCTGGTTCAACAAAGAGTGGAAACAGCTAAAAGCCAGCTGAAGAGAGTTTACCGCAAATATAGGAACTAAAATTTACCCCTCTTAATTAATGAATATGTTCCCCTCATATAGAAGTATAAACTTCTGCTAAGATGGAAAAAAACAGAAAGCAGAAAAACATGCTTGGCATATCATAATAAAGGCCTCTCACAATAAGGACATCTCCCTCTTCTGGTGTACAATATCAGGCCTGCTGGAGAATGCTTGAAATGTTTCAGTGCGTACTATCAGACCCAATGAAGGGATGCAATATCATCATTCACTCCATTATGGGCAAGATGAAGAGGTCAACCAAATAACAGAATCTTTGGAAAACTTTCCAGACTGGCCTCCAGTATCTACAACTGAGGTCAAGAACCTTATTTCACAGTTAAATAATAATAAAGCACCAGGCATAGACTATTTGCCCCCTGAGCTGGTGGGTCTCCCTGTTGGCAGTAATTATCTCATTTATCAATTCATCCAGGTTATTTGGGCCACAGCGGTAGTTATCCCCATATTCAAAAAAGGCCTTACATCCGATCTGGCTAGTTATAGACCAGTTAGTTTGCTATCTGTAATTAGCAAATTATATGCAAAGCATCTTTAACATAAGCTAGCTGATTGGATAACTGATTAAACTATTCTTGCCAAAGAGCAAGCAGGATTTAGACAAGGCAGATCCACCATTGCTTTGTACTAGCCCATTTTATAGATAAGTATATATATATTTAAAAAATAAAAAAATTGTCCAGTAGCACCTTAGAGACCAACTAAGTTTGTTCTTGGTATGAGCTTTCATTTTTTTTCTTTTTTTACTATATTTCTACTGCGTCAGACCAACACGGCTACCTACCTGAATATTAAGTAACCAGGTGGTGTGCTATATGTAGCTTTCATTGATCCGAAAGCTGCATTCGATTCAGTCTCTCGAGTAAGACTGTCGGATTAGCTGAACTCTTCAAGTATCGATAAAAGATTATTGTTCTTGACTAAATGTCTATATAAAAACACTGTGGTGAAAGTGCATTGCTCTACAAATGGGCAGCTCACAGAATCTGTACCAGCCACAGATGGAGTTAAGCAAGGTTATATTCTAGCTCCCGCAGTGTTTAATTTATATATAAATGATATTGTCCAGAGTTTAACATCCCCAGAGTATCACGCCCCTAAACTGGCCAAAAAAACCATCTCTATATTATTATATGCAGATGATGCAGTACTTCTATCTCAAACAAAAATGGGCCTAAAAAGATAGTTGAGGGAATTCACAGGATACTGCCAAAAGGAATAGCTGGCTGTGAAGAAAACAAGAAAACTAAAGTCATTGTGTTTTCAAGAAACTATAGGCCCCATAGATAATCTTTAAATACCTCGTCCTTATTTTTCAGTCAACAGTGTCATGGGAAGCACATCAGAAATACTGTATGCAAAGGCAAAAGCATTTCAAAGCACCAAAAATCTGACACGCTTTTTCTGTACAAAAGGTGGCAATCACATACTATCAGCACTTGAAGTGTTTAAAGCTAAATCCCCAGCACAGTTATTGTATGCAGCTGAGATTTGGACCTTGGATCTACTGAAGCTGTTCAATCTTAAGTTCCTATGGCAATTTTTTTCTGTTCCATCCTGTATTCCAAATGCTTCGTTGTGTTTAGAGGCTAGCCTCCCCTATGTTGAATTACAAATTTGGCGTAGGATATTTACTTATTGGCTTCGCCTAAATTTAATCCCCACTGGTCTATTACCCTTGGTATTGCAAGGTTGTCATGAGAGCAGTTGGACTAAAATTGTCAAGAAAAAGCTTTACTTTTCTGGTTTGTCACCGCAAAAGTTTATTAACACTGGGTTTCGTAAAGCAAATAATTTAATTAGACAGCGCCTTTATGATACTGAGCGACAGAATAATTTGGCCACAATAAGGAAATTTTGTCCATGGTATGATTATTTCCCACCTAGTCATTTTGACATGTTGGCACCCTACCTGCAAAATTTAACAGTTCCAAAATACAGACACACTTTCACTTCTGCATTTTTGCACTTTCACCTTCGGCTGTACTTGAGGGTCGATTTCAAAAAATTCGGTTGGAAAAACGGTCATGTTCATGTGGAGATGGCAGTATTGAGTCAGTGGTTCATGTGCTTCTGGCTTGCACTCTTTCTAAAGATTTGAGGAGTGAGGTTATTACCCCTGCCATGCCAGGCAGCTCAACGATTGCTACTGTGTCTTTTCTTCTAGCAGATCAAGATGATCAGGCGACAGAAAAAACTGCAAGGTTTTTAGGTGGGGGCAATTAGAATAAGATCTATTATTTGATTATTGATGTAAACCTCCAAAATGCATTTTGTATAGTTAAGTTTTACCTCTATCTTCAGTATATTTTATTTTATTTTATTGCTATAGATAGTGGCTGATGCATTTAAAGATTCTTCTGATCTGATCTATCTGATCACACTTGCAAAGAAATAAGTTAATTAGCTTTACACTGCACTAATGTTATGTCTTTCAAAAACAAATGCAAGCAGTTTAAAATCTTATCTAATAAAGAAAGCAGCCCTAGCAATATCAATTAAAACAAATACAGGTATCATTAATTCATGAAATAAATTTTAACTGCATCAGTTCAATTCTGTGCCCTCAGAATAATGCCTCCAAGCTTTTGTTGGCTATTATGGAAAGCAGGCACGACAGTGAAAATGCTGAAAGAATCCTTTTCAACATGAGACCAAGAGAGCTGGTAAGTAAATATTTGTATATTCTTTATCTTTTTAATTGAAAATGTCACCATCATTTTGTAAAATAAATTATTTGATATCGCTTAATAGTTTCTGCACCCAGACAGTGACTGGATGTCACATCAGGATGGGAGCCGCAAGTCACAAATAGTTCTTTAAACAGGTCAAGCATTTAAGCAGGTCTGTCTTTATGACTTCATTACTGTTATTCATTCTAAGCATTATTTTCTATACCGTAATTGTTTTCTTAACTAAATTATCATACTTCAGTAAGCTCTCTTGGGAGAACATTACAAGCTGAAGAACCTAAATTAACCATAAAAACCTGTATTATAAAATAAAATAGGCTTAAATTCAATAAAACATTTTTGCTGTATCTCTCCCCCACCCTTCCTTGCAAATAGAGGCTGTGCTGTCCCAAGGGCCCAACATAGGTTAAAGCCATTTTGTCAATTATTTTCCAATATAAACCCAATTACACAAATTAGTTCCAAATTAATACAATTTTGTTAAGAGGCCTCCCACGCATCATTCTTGTTGGATCTTTATGATCTAATATTACTGCATTTCATATTCTTATTTATTTCTATTACATTCCATTTTTTAAAATTATCACATAATTAACAGCTGCACTTTTAATCATTTCTATTCATGTTATTATATTATTTAAATTCCAAAAAAAGCTTCAAGTGAGGAACCATAACTTTTTCCTTTTCATTCTGCGAATGCCACATCCAAAAGTCAGTTGTTAGTCTCTTGGCCTTATATGTCTCTATGATGTTTTTCTTTTTCCTACAGCATTTGGGAGTATCTCCTTACTCCCACTATTGTTGTTGTATTCCAGCCTGGTTGTGGCAAAGCGGCAACTTCAAGGTTAAAACCTCTTTTTTCTCTGACTCAGCTCCTTTCCATAATACTCAAGCAGTTCCAAATTGACAAGAGCAGATCCCTCCCTTCCACTGGCACCAAGAATCAACAAGTTCCAGAGATTCGCCATTTCTTCCTCTGTCTGGGAAGGGAGGGAAAAGTCGGTGCCATTCCTCTTCCAACATACAAAAAGCCCTCATGCCACTTTCCTTCTGCCCCTACCATAGCATTTTGCTTTTTTAAAAAATTGGTTACATCCAGTGCTTTTTTTCTAAAAACATGTTTAGGGGTACTCTCATTATCCTACTCATATGGAAATACTGCCCCTCAATGAGACCAAACTTAGATTCACAAAATGTTTAGGGGTATGCATACCCCGCAGAAAAAAAGCACTGGTTATATCTCAACTTCTCCATGATCTCTTAGTCTTTAAGTCTTTTTTAGGGCGGGGGGGGGGGTAGCCTCTAACTCCCAGCGATATCTTTCCAAACAAAACAACCAGGCTCTCCTCCCGCCTTTACTCCTTTCAAGCCACACACAGCTTTACATCTTCTTTTAAATATCTCTTCATCAAGCCATCCTCACTTGTATAGTTTAAAATCCAATATTAGGAGAGGGTTGCCGGATCAAAAATGTAAAAATTTCTATAAAATATAGCAAAGAGCCCTCCTCTCCTCCATCTACCGCCAGCACAAGATAGAATCTTCTCCCAATTTCAAACCTCTGTTCCATGCAGCTGATCGTTCACAGTTATAATGTCCATCTTGTCTGTTGTGCGCCTGTTCTTAATGCCAGTTAAAACCCAATTATAAGGAGAACCTCTGCATCCAATGGCAATTTGGGGGGTGGGGTTTGCATCAGGAGAATTGCATAGCACCCAGTGCTTCCTCCTATCCCCACACTGATCTGTGCCAGGGCGAGCCATTGAGGCGACGGTGGGCTGCCAGTACCTCCCGTACCCCAAGAGGTTTATAGGGAAATGTTTAACCCCTTCCACCCCCTTTTTCAGCCTGTGCCTCTCTGATGTTGAGAGAAGCATCACCATGGCACGGGACAGGAACTGGAAGCACTATAGCCATTTTGTATAGGGCAGGTGTCAGAGCTGCCCCTAGGTCCCAGCTCACAGAGGACCAACGCCAGGCTGTCGTTATGTACAAAAGTCTTTATTGAAGTTCAGTTTCCATTTCAAAGCCGCAGCGCGTAGCTCTACGTCTTAAACCCTAGACCGGCGAAGCTCTGTCTGAGTCTCCTCCCCTTCCACACCAGTTTAAGACTCTAGCCTTGCTCCACCTCTTCCTTAGCTCCTTCCTCCTCTGGGCCCTCCTGCCCGCTGGGGTTTCACCTTTTCTGGACTCTTCTGACGCTGCCCCCCCTGATTCTTGCCCCTCCTTCCGGCGGGCTTTAGGACCTGGTTCCCTATCCGGGCTACCTGCTGTGCCGCTCGCCTGTACATTTGAACTTGGCGCGCGCGCCCAGCCGGCAACCTTCCTCTTGACCGTTCCCTCGCTCTCCGATGGAGGCGTGGTCAACCCTAACTCCTCTTCTCTCCCTCCTGGAGGAGACGCTGTCCCTGATACCTGGGATTCTTCCCCCCCACTGCGCTCTGGTGGGGAAGCTGGTCTTGATCTCCAGCCGCTGCTCTGGGAGTCCCCGCTGGCCCCTTGCTTCTGGCGCGTCCCCCCGGGACCCTCCTTGCCCTGGCCATCGGCGCCTCCCTCTGGGAATCTTCTGATTCGCTGGAGAGGCTCATGGAATCTCTCGGGCTACTGTCATCTTCTCCTACGCTGCCCTCGGATTGCTCCCCCTCGCTCTCCATCTCCTCCCTTCCCTGTGCTCCCGCTCTTGAGTCCCTGACATCCATCCCCCCCTCGAAGCCCCCCCTTCCCCCCTCTCCCTCTTCTGGCGTGGGTTCCGGGTGCTCCAATGCTGTGAGGGTGAGTGCAGGATACAGTTCTTCCCCCCTGGCATGCTGCCAGTCCGTGACGGGCACGTCGACGTCGATCTCCTCCGCTTCCATTTCTTTGCAGTTGTGCTCGAACCCAGGGTCCTCCCCCAACCCGTCCATGCCCCCCTGTCCCCCCGTCTCCTCGGGTGAGGCTGCGTGCCAGGGCCCTCTTAGCAGTTCCCTGCGCCACTCCTCCTCGGGTTGAGTGTCCCACCAAAAAGAGCGGTCCGTACCAAAGCCTTAGATCGATCCCTCCGGAGAGGTAGTCTCTGGCGCCGTTTCCTCAGCTGATGAGAACCCCTGAAACGTGCTGGCTGAGAGTGTGGGTGTGAAAAGATATTCATCAAAATAATCTGCCGGCATGGGTCTGTGTGGGAAAAGTGCATGGAACTCGTCTTTGAGGAATTGCTCCTCCACGGCATATTCCGGCACCCACCTGTTGGCGCTGGCCGGGGTGTCTTCTTTGGCGAGCAGATATTCAATCCCTTCCTCCCCCCATCTCGAGTCTAAAATCTCTGTGGCCTCGTTGAGTGGTTCCGCCCCCGGCGACCCCCCTTTCGTGGGCGCTACTCTGAGCGGGTCCGGAGCTGTCTCTGGCGCCTGAAACCTGTGAGGAGTTTTGTAGGGCGTGAGCACTGATCTATGAAAGACCGGGTGCATTCTGGATCCCTCCGGGAGTGTCAACCGGAAGGCCACTGGATTGATCTGTCCCTCGACTAGGTAAGGCCCTAGCTGCTTGTGCCCGAGCTTCTTCTTAGCTAACGATCTGGCCGGCACTGCCTGGGCCGCTAACCAGACCCAGTCCCCCACTTGGATGTCCTCCCCAACCCTTCTGTGCCTGTCTGCCTGCATCTTGTAGGCGTGTTTCGCTAGTTCTAACTGCCTCCGGAGTTGCTCGTGGACCTCCTGCAACTCCGCTGCCAAGGCCTCTGCTCCCTGTGGCTCCCCCTCCTCCCCTTTCTCTAATCCCGGGAAGGTTCTGGGATGCCGCCCATTGTTGGCGAAGAACGGTGTCACCCCCGTGGATCCGTGCTTCGTGTTGTTGTAGGCAAACTCGGCCAGCGGTAGGTAGTCCACCCAGGTTGAGGGCTGTTGATTCGCGTAGCATCTCAGGTACTGCTGCATGATAGCGTTGACCCTCTCCGCTTGTCCGTTGGTCTGCGGGTGTCTTGCCGACGCTAGGTTGACCTTGACGTTCAGGATGCCCATCAGCTTCTGCCAGAAACTCGAGATGAATTGTCGCCCCCGGTCGGACAGGATAGATCGTGGTAGGCCGTGGACCTTGAACACGTGGTCTATGAAAAGCTTGGCGGTCTGTTCCGCTGTGGCCACCTTCACGCAAGGAATGAAGTGCGCCATCTTGGTAAACATGTCTATGACAACGAGTACTGCCGTTTTGCCCCTCGAGCTGGGCAGATCAGTGACAAAGTCTAGGGCCACTCTCCCACGGTTCGAGCGGTGTCTGTAGCGGTTCCAACAGTCTGTACTGGCTTGGCCCTTTGGCATGTGTCGCACCTAGTGATGTAATCCGCGACTTCGCCCCTCATCCTGGGCCACCAAAAGTGTCTGGCCACCAATTCTGCCGTCGTGTCCGGCCCTAGGTGCGTCGTGTAACTGTTGCAGTACTTTCGCGCGGAGGTCGTCTCCCGGTACGTAGAGAGCCCCTTTACGGAGGAGTAATCCATCGCGTATCTGGAACTCATCGTCCTTCGACGTGCCGCTTCGCACCTCCTCCATCTTGGAGCGCGTGAAGGAATCTGTCTGCAGAGCGCGATGAACCGCTTCCAGGTCCACGTTGGCCGAAGCGCATGCCCACGCTTTAGGTGCGAAAATGTGCTTGGCCGCCACCGGTGCCGCTTCCTCGAGGTACTGCGGTTTTCTGGATAGCGCATCAGCCATGACGTTGCTGTCTCCCGGGATGTATTCTATCTGGAAGTCGAAATCCGCAAAGAACTCCGCCCAGCGGATGTGTCTCTGGTTCAGGAACTCTGCCGTGCGCCAGTACTCCAGGTTCTTATGGTCTGTGCGAACCTGGACCGTGTGTTTGGCCCCGATGAGGAAGTGCCGCCACGCCTTGAAAGCTGCATGGATGGCTAGCAACTCCCTGTCCCAGATGGTGTAGTTCTGCTCCGACTTGCTGAGTTTCCTGGAGTAGAAAGCGCACGGCCTCCAGTCCCCTTGCGGGTCTCGCTGCAGCAGGACCGCCCCCACGGCTCTGTCTGAGGCATCCGTGTCAACCCTCATGGGCGTGCTGGGGTTCACGTGTAGCAGCTGCTCTTCGGACGCGAAGAGACGCTTAAGTGTCTGAAAGGACCGCTCCGCCTGCTCCGTCCAGATGAACTTCTTCTTCTTGGAGCTGAAGGTGTCCGTGATGGCCGCCGTCTGCATGGCGAATCCCTTGATAAACTTGCGGTAAAAGTTGGCAAAGCCGACGAACTTCTGGACCTCCTTCCGATTGCGCGGGCTCTTCCAGTCCAACACAGCGCGGACCTTGGCGCTGTCCATGGCAAGTCCCTTGTCGGATAGCTTGTAGCCCAGGAAATCCACCTCCGTCATGTCGAACTGGCACTTCTCCAGTTTGGCGTAAAGTCTGTGCTCCCGTAGTCTCTGCAGAACGTCCTTGACGTCTCTCTCGTGAGCCTCCTGTGATTCCGAGAAGATCAGGATGTCGTCCAGGAAGCAGACGCACTTCTTGTAGAGGAGTCCCGCTAAGACGTGGTGCATGAAGGCTTGGAAACAGTGGGAGCCATTTTGTAAACCAAACGGCATAACTCTATATTCATAGGTGCCTAGGGGCGTAAACATGGCCGTCTTCCACTCGTCGCCCTCCCGCATGCGTATAAGATTGTACGCCCCTCGTAGATCCAACTTGGTGAAGATGCGTCCCTTCCTCACCGCCGCGAGCAGGTCGTCGATTTTGGGCATGGGGAATGCCGTGGGCTTGGTTTTCGAATTTAAAATTCTGTAATCAACTACAAGCCTCTTTTGGGGCGTGTCTTTTTTCTTCACGAAGAACACAGGACTGCCCCCCACTGCTTTGGATTCTCGGATGAATCCCCGCTTCAAGTTGTGATCTATGAACTCCCTGAGTTCATGCAGTTCATCCTCAGACATGGAATACAGTTTCCCTGTCGGCAGCGTCGCCCCCGGCAGGAGGCCAATCTTGCAGTCGTATGGTCTGTGGGGAGGCAGCTTGTCCGCTTCCTTCTCGCAGAAGACCTCCAAAAACTCTTTGTACTTTTCGGGCACCGCTTGCAACATGCCTAAGTGTAGCTGTGGTCCATCCTCGTGCCCCTCCTCTTCCTGGTTAGCGAGGATGCAGTGTTCTGCGCAGTAGGAGGAGCAGAAGGTCAATTGACGCTGGTACCAAGCTAATGCCGGGCTGTGCCTGTCCAGCCAACTCATGCCCAATACTATGGGCGTGTCCGACAGGTGGGTGACGTTGAAGCTGATGACTTCGCGGTGATTTCCAATGTGCATCACCATTGCCGGTGTTTGCTGTACCACTTGTCCTCCCAATAGCTCCCTGCCATCGACCGTGACCACTTTCAGGGGCATCGTGGCTGGTAGGAGCGCTACGTTATGTTGCTTGAGAAAAGTCTGCATTACTACCAGAGTCAATGGTAATAGGGACTTCCATGGTGAGCCCATTGAGAAGCTGGAGAGATGCGGTGAGCTGCACCACTGGTTTGGGTGGGAGGGGGTCTGTGGGCTGTAAGATCCCTGGGGACTGCTTCACTGACTCGTCTGGCTGGGCCCCAGTGCCTCCGCTTCCAGCCAGACTCCGTCGTTTCCCTGCAGTGGTTCTCCCTGCTGAACTGCTTCTTTTACTGTTGCTGAGGCTGCAGTGTGCTTGTGGATCCTCTGGGGACACTCTTTCGCCATGTGCTGAGCACTGTCGCAGATGTAACACTTCCTGTTCCCTCTAGGAACCTTCGTCTTGACTGCTCCTGGTGTTTGGGCTCTGGTTGCTGTCTGAGCCCTGGCACCACCTATCTCCATCGGCTCTTCTCCTCCTCCCAGTGGAGGTGTGGACTGGGCGCGCGCTGTTTCCCTGGGAAACAAGGGAGGTGATCTAGCTGGCGTGCGTCCCCAACGTCCTTCCTCCTTGCTCCAAGGACGTTCTTCAGACGCACCCCAATCACCAGCGCTCTCTGGACGACTTCCTTAGTGCTCTGGGGTCTCTCCCCCCTCGCAATTTCGTCTTTCACAGCCCCATTCAGCCCCTCCCAGAACAGGTCCCGGACGGCAGCTGAGTCTTTTTCCCATCCCAGCGCGTTGACCAATGCAAAAAAGCGGGAGTGATATTGTCGTACAGTGGCTTTCCCCTGTTTCAGTCCATGTATCTCCCTTCTGGCCACATCTACATCTACCGCTGATAAAAAACAAGCGTCCATCGCCTTAATAAAGGCATCCGCATTTCGGAGGGCTGGGTCATTATCGCGCCACAGATTGCGCAGCCACGCTTTGGCTTCCCCATGGAGATGAGTCAGTATGAAGCCCACTTTCTCCTTCTCATCTCTAAAGTCCTTCTGCAGCAATTTGAGCGCGAAAACTACGTCTGCTCTGAAGTTAGGATACTGCTGCAGGCTCCCATCGAAATGAGACACAAGGCTGCCTCCCCTCCTTCCTAGACCAATCCCCTCTGTTTGGTCAACATTTCCAACCTGGTTTGCATATCCCAGCAGGCAGCGGCTGCTTCATCCTCTCTCTTTCTGGATGCTGCTATTTCCATGTTAAGCCTTGTGACTGCTTCTTGCAAGGCTGCCATTCTTTCATCGGTACTCATCCTTTCCGATCTTCGTGAGCTCGCAAAGCACCAAGCTTCGTCCCTCGCTGCGTCCACTCACGCTGCGAAGGTTTTTTTTTTTTTTTTTTAAATAATTTTTATTAATTTTCATAAACAAAAAACACACAAAGAAAAACATTCACAAACAACACATGACTTCCCCATACCTCCCCTTCACTGCACCCTTGTTTCCAATTTTTTAGCAATCCTTCATTCCATTTCTATATTTAACTTCCCTCAGGTTCTCTTAACTTAAACATTTACAGCTATAATTCTCTGTTTCTTACCCCTTGACATTTTATCAGTCTGAAATTTTACAGCAGTTCTTAAGATATATTTTAAATTTTTTCCAGTCCTCTTCCACTGTCTCTCTCCTCTGATCACGGATTCTGCCGGTCATCTCTGCCAGTCCCATAAATTCAGTCACCTTCGTCTGCCATTCTTCCAGAGTAGGTAATTCTTGCATCTTCCAATACTTTGCCAAGAGAATTCTTGCTGCTGTAGTTGCATACATGAAAAAAGTCCTATCTTTCTTTGGTACCAATTGGCCGACCATACCCAAGAGAAAAGCCTCCGGTTTCTTTGCAAATGTCCACTTAAGGATTTTCTTAATTTCATTATAGATCATTTCCCAGTAGGCCTTAATCTTTGGGCAGGTCCACCAAAGGTGGTAGAAAGTTCCTTCACATTCGTAACATTTCCAGCATTTGTTATTGGGCAAATGATATATCTTTGCAAGCTTGACTGGGGTCATGTACCACCTATAGATCATTTTCATTATGTTTTCTTTCAAGGCACTACATGCCGTAAATTTAAGGCCTGTGGTCCATAACTGTTCCCAGTCAGCAAACATAATATCATGACCTAAGTCTTGTGCCCATTTGATCATAGCTGATTTAACCGTTTCATCCTGTGTGTTCCATTTCAGCAACAAGTTATACATTTTAGACAAATTCTTAGTATTGGTCTCTAACAGTTCTGTTTCCAATTTTGACCTCTCCTTCTGAAATCCTAGTTTCCTGTCCTGCTTAAAAGTCTCATTTATCTGATAATAGTGTAACCAGTCTCGAACTTTGGATTTTAGTTTCTCAAAGCTCTGTAATTTAACTTTTTCACCGTCATATTCTATAATTTCACAATATTTTGGCCAATTAGAATCCATGTTAAGTTTTTTCACCGCTCTAGCTTCCATTGGTGACAACCATCTGGGTGTTTTACTTTCCAACAAATCCTTATATCAATTCCAAACATTATACAAAGCTTTCCTGACAATATGATTTTTAAAGCCTTTATAAACCTTTGCCTTGTCATACCATAGATATGCATGCCAGCCAAAATTATTATCATACCCTTCCAAGTCTAAAATGTCTGTATCTTCAAGAAGTAGCCATTGCTTCAACCAGCAGAAAGCTGCCGCTTCGTAGTAAAGTCTTAAGTCCGGCAGAGCAAAACCCCCCCTATCTTTTGCATCAGTTAAAATCTTAAATTTTATTCTGGGCTTTTTGCCCTGCCAGACAAATTTGGATATATCTTTCTGCCACTTCTTGAAACAGTCCATCCTATCTAGAACTTGCAATGTCTGAAACAAAAACAACAATCTCGGCAATACATTCATCTTGATAACAGCAATTCGGCCTAACAAGGATAGTCTCAACCTAGACCATATGTCAAGATCTTTCTTAACTTCCGACCAACATTTCTCATAATTATCTTTAAATAAAATAAAAAAATTCCTTCCAGTAGCACCTTAAAGACCAACACTGGAAGGAATTTTTTTATTTTGTTTTGACCATGGCAGACCAACACGGCTACCTATCTGTATCTTTAAATAGATTCACATTCTTAGATGTTAAATTCACCCCCAGGTATTTCACTTTTTTTGTTATTTCCAAACCAGTTTCCCTTTGAAAACTATCTTTTTCCCCCGTCGTTAGATTTTTTTCCAGTACCTTTGTCTTCTGTTTATTTAATTTAAAACCTGCCACTTGACCAAATATTTCAATTAGTTCTAAAACTCTTTTTGTACTGGCTTCTGGCTGTTGCAAAGTCAAAACTAGGTCATCTGCAAATGCTCTTAACTTATAATGTTTAGCTCCGAGGTGTATTCCTTCAACCAGCTGGTCCCTTCTAATCATATTCAACAACACCTCCAGGACCGATATAAACAATAGAGGGGATATTGGGCATCCCTGTCGTGTCCCTTTTTCTATTGGGATCTCGTCCATAACCACACCATTCACAATTAATTTAGCTTTTTGCTCAGAGTATATTGCACCTATACCGTTTTCAAAATTTTGGCCTACCCCCATCCCCTGGAGATTCCTCTTCATAAAGCTCCAAGAAATATTGTCAAAGGCTTTCTCCGCGTCCACAAAAATCAAAACTGCTTTTCTATTTATATCAGTCTCCAATAGTTCCAAAATATCTATAATGTTCCTTACATTGTCTGACATATGTCTCCCTGGGAGAAAGCCTGTTTGGTCCTTGTGAATCTCCTCTAACAACACTTTTTAAAATCTTTTTGCTAAAATGTCTGCAAAAATTTTGTAATCCACGTTTAAGAGTGATATAGGGCGGTAGTTCTTAACTTGATGTTTCTCAGTTTCTGTCTTCGGTATAAGTGAGATAAATGCTTCTTTCCACGATTCGGGAGCCTTTTTCCCCTCCAGAATTTGGTTGCAAACTTCTTTCAATGGTTGTATTAGCCATTCCTTCATTGCTTTGTAGTATCTCGCCGTCAGCCCGTCTGGTCCTGGTGATTTTCCCAATTGCATATTCTGGATGGCACCCTCTATTTCCTGGTTCGTAATTTTCTCATTTAAAATCCTTTTATTTTTTTCCGAAATCTTTGACAGTCCATGTTTTTTAATAAATTCTTCTATCTCTTGTTCATTTTTTGGCCCTTGTGCATACAGTTTCTTGAAAAAACTTTGAAAACAATTACTAATTTCATTTGGTTTATTGATAGATTTTCCATCTACCTCGAGAAATGTCACAGTATTCAACTTTTGTCTCTTTTTCAGTTGCCATGACAGCAGTTTCCCACATTTATCTGCTGATTCAAAAGTCTTTTGCCTCATTTGTTTTATTTTCCATTCTATTTCTTGGTTCATCAGTTCCATGTATTGGGTCTGGTGATACTTTATTTCTCTTAAAATCTCCTGAGATTTAGGTTTTGATCTCAGTTTCTTCTCTCCTTCTTTCATTTGTTTCCAAATTTTTTCTTTCTTCTCATTCTGTTGTTTCCTCTTTATCGAATTCTGCTGGATTAGAAAACCACGCATCACGGCCTTGCTTGCATCCCATATTATTCTTCTTTCCACATCTGTTCTTAGGTTTATTTCGAAGTAGTCTTTCAATGTCTTTTGGGCCTTTTTATAAATTGCTTCATCTCTAAAAAGGGTGTCATTCATTCTCCATCTGAAGGTTCCGGCTGTTGTCAATTTCATTTCCATCTTTACTGCATTATGGTCAGAGCAAGTTTTTGGGCAGATTTCTGTTTTTTTAACCCTTGGTGCCAGATTGCTAGAAATCCATATTTGGTCAATCCTGGTCCATGTCATTTTTGCTTCAGAGAAAAAGGTCCCCTCTCTTTCCAGAGGGTTCCTTGTTCTCCAAATGTCAATCAAGTCCATTGTGTCAGTCAGTTCGAAGAAAGTCTTTGGTAGTCTCCCATCCTTAGAAATTACTTGTCTTTGAGCTTTATCCATATTTGTGGAGACAACTCCATTCATATCACCCATCATTATAATTTTATAGTCCATAAAGTCCATTAAGGTCTCATGCAACTTCTTGAAGAACTCAGCCTTCCCCTCATTAGGTGCATAGATTCCTACAATCAGAATTTTTTCTCCTTGAGTTTGAATTTCCACTGCCAGAAATCTTCCTTGTTCATCCTTAAAGATCATTTTTGGTTCCAATTTTTCCTTGACATAGATCACCACTCCTCTTTTCTTAACTTTATCTGAGGAAATAAATTCCAGTCCTAATCTCTTATTTGTCAGAAGTTTTCTGTGTATCCTGGCAATATGAGTTTCTTGCAAGCATATTATGTCTAAATATTCTTTCTTTAGTATATGAAACACTTGGGCCCTTTTTCGGGGATGGTTAAGACCATTGCAGTTCCAACTCAGAAGTTGCAGAGACATTTTTGTTACTGGGTATCTTTTCCACCGACTGCTCCAAGTTCTTGTTCCTGATCGGTCGGTGCTGGAGTCAATCCAAATGATAAGTTTGCAATATCCGGTATTTCCCTCTCACTCACAGTTCCTTTCTGAAAGTCCTCAAAATTTCTCTCCAAAAAGTGTTCTTTATCTTGAATTGTTTTTATTTTGATTTTCTTCCCTTTAAAGTTTTATGGAGACAGAGCTTACTGTCAGAGCTGCCCCTAGGTCCCAGCTCACAGAGGACCAACGCCAGGCTGTCGTTATGTACAAAAGTCTTTATTGAAGTTCAGTTTCCATTTCAAAGCCGTAGCGCGTAGCTCTACGTCTTAAACCCTAGACCGGCGAAGCTCTGTCTGAGTCTCCTCCCCTTCCACACCAGTTTAAGACTCTAGCCTTGCTCCACCTCTTCCTTAGCTCCTTCCTCCTCTGGGCCCTCCTGCCCGCTGGGGTTTCACCTTTTCTGGACTCTTCTGACGCTGACTCTTCTGATTCTTGCCCCTCCCTCCGGCGGGCTTTAGGACCTGGTTCCCTATCCGGGCTACCTGCTGTGCCACTCGCCTGTACATTTGAACTTGGCGCGCGCGCCCAGCCGGCAACCTTCCTCTTGACCGTTCCCTCGCTCTCCGGTGGAGGCGTGGTCAACCCTAACTCCTCTTCTCTCCCTCCTGGAGGAGACGCTGTCCCTGATACCTGGGATTCTCCCCCCCCACTGCGCTCTGGTGGGGAAGCTGGTCCTGATCTCCAGCCGCTGCTCTGGGAGTCCCCGCTGGCCCCTTGCTTCTGGCGCGTCCCCCCTGGGACCCCCCTTGCCCTGGCCATCGGCGCCTCCCTCTGGGAATCTTCTGATTCGCTGGAGAGGCTCATGGAATCTCTCGGGCTACTGTCATCTTCTCCTACGCTGCCCTCGGATTGCTCCCCCTCGCTCTCCATCTCCTCCCTTCCCTGTGCTCCTGCTCTTGAGTCCCTGACAGCAGGTCTCGGTCCTTTTTCCTTTGATTTACAGCCCACATACCAATGGTGGGCAGGACTGGAGCCAAAAGTGAGCAGGGCTACACTCTCTTTCTATCTTCCTTATATCAAGAACCTCAGATATGCGGATGACACAACCTTGATGGCAGAAAGTGAGGAGGAATTAAAGAACCTTTTAATGAGGGTGAAAGAGGAGAGCGCAAAATATGGTCTGAAGCTCAACATCAAAAAAACGAAGATCATGGCCACTGGGCCCATCACCTCCTGGCAAATAGAAGGGGAAGAAATGGAGGCAGTGAGAGATTTTACTTTCTTGGGCTCCATGATCTCTGCAGATGGTGACAGCAGTCACGAAATTAAAAGACGCCTGCTCCTTGGGAGAAAGGCGATGGCAAACCTAGACAGCATCTTAAAAAGCAGAGACATCACCTTGCCAACAAAGGCCTGTATAGTTAAAGCCATGGTTTTCCCAGTATGGAAGTGAGAGCTGGACCATAAAGAAGGCTGATCGCTGAAGAATTGATGCTTTTGAATTATGGTGCTGGAGGAGACTCTTGAGAGATTATGGTGCTGGAGGAGACTCTTGGACTGCAAGAAGATCAAACGCATCCATTCTTAAGGAAATTAGCCCTGAGTGCTCACTGGAAGGACAGATCGTGAAGCTGAGGCTCCAATACTTTGGCCACCTCATGAGAAGAGAAGACTCCCTGGAAAAGACCCTGATGTTGGGAAAGATGGAGGGCACAAGGAGAAGGGGACGACAGAGGACGAAATGGTTGGACAGTGTTCTTGAAGCTACAAACATGAGTCTGACCAAACTGCGGGAGGCAGTGGAAGACAGGAGTGCCTAGCGTGCTCTGGTCCAGGGGGTCACGAAGAGTCAGACACGACTGAACGACTAAACAACAACATCTTCCTTATTCATTCCCCTACTCTCTCTCTCTCTCCACCAACAAACTTGCAGTTTACACTGGGGGAATCCACTCCAATAACAGTCTCCTCCCATGCAAATTGCAGCTACAGAGGATCCAGTCCAGACTGGGATCTTGGCATGGGGGTAGTGGGGTTTTAATCTTGCTGAAGTCTTAATCCAGATCACTCTCCCACACCTGCAATTTACACAGGGGGGGTTGGGGGGGCTCCCATGTAGTAATTCCAGATGAGAGACTGGGAAAGAGTGGCTTGCCTGAGGCCATATAGTGAGTTAATGGCAGAAGTGACATTTAAACTAGAGTCCTCCTGGCTGACATCTCCTTTTCTGAGCTACCATACTACCCTGTGGTCATGTGGCTGGAGCACCATTTAAATATTGCAGCCATGCGGGCAGGACCTAATTTCATTGGGTCATTTAGACATTGCGCAAGCCACATGGAGGATTCTTACAAAAACAAAAAACAATTTTAATGGTCTGAGGCAGCCTAACCAAACTGGTGCCCTCCAAATATTCTGAAAGGGTTGATGGAAGTCATAGGAGGGCATCAGGTTGGTGAAGGCTAGTAGAGAAACATCTCAAATGCTCCCTTTAGGGTCATTCTTCTTCAGGTGTACAATTCAAGATGCAGGGAAAGGTTCTTTCACCCAGTCTTTCCCAGTATGAACTGCAAGAGGGCTTTGACAACTCCATCCCCATTATCTGCAGCTCTCTTCCAGCATACAACTACAGACTTCTCTCTCTCTCTCTCTCTCTCTCTCTCTCACACACACACACACACACACACACACACACGCGCGCACACACACACACACACACACACACACAGAGAGAGAGACAGAGAGAGACAGAGTCTCCTTCAGACTTCTAGCCTGGATCTCCACTGCTGACTCCCAGCCAGTGTCAATACTGAGTGGATATGAATAAGGGAAGCAAAAGATGAAGGCTATAGACCCCACGTCTGAGAATCATGGAAAAGTGGGTGCAGTCAATGTTGCAGGCCTTTCATCCCCTCCTCCATTTCAAAAATTAGTTATTGGCCAAGGATTTAACAGCTCAAACAACTCTTATTCACAGTTTCTCATCAGAGAAAAATCTGGTCAACATTTTTGTCATACAGACTAGTTTTCCTGTAATACTTTGGTTCCACAACTTCTTAAAATTTCCATTGTCTGATTTTTTTTTCCAAGAAAAAAAAAATCCCATCTTTGTGATGTTTCCTGATGAAAGAAAGATTATCTGACCTTTACGCATTATTTATTTCTCTGAAAGCAAGCAGTTGGATACCCCTATTGATCGGCAACTTGGAAATGAGAAACTCTGGTGTCCACTTAGTTTTCCTTTTAATGGGCACCATTATCCTTAATAAAAATAACTCCATCTCCCCCACTGAAATTTCTTTATACAGTGGTACCTCTGGTTATGAACATAATTCGTTCCAGAGGTCCATTCTTAACCCAAAACCATTCTTAACCTGAGGCGTGTTTCACTAATGGGGCGCTGCGCTGCTGCCACTCAACTTCCACTCGCAAAGTTCACTACCAGGAGACATACTTCTGGGTTAGCGGAGGTCGTTACCTGAAGCGTTCATAAGGAGGACGGTACGTAACTCATACCCCCGCCACATACTCCAATGAACTTTTGCACATTTCCTCTTCATTTGAAAAAAATATGTAACGGTATGTCCTCTCTGAAATGAACTGTTGAAATTAATCCAAATTTGATTTGTTACTTTGAAACTAGCGTCAGTATATTTCATGTCAACTGCATTTCAATTTGTTTTGAAGGTGGATGTAATGAAGAATGCGTACAGTCAGGGTCTGGAGAGTGAACATGATGAGGAAAATGGGGGTGACGGTATTTCGCCAAAAGATGTTGGACATAATATCTATATATTAGCTCATCAGGTATTGCATTGCGTTGCCCTGTGAATGCTTTAATTCTGTACCTGTCTACTGAAAAGTAAATCCCACTGAGTTCAGTGTGGCTTAGTACCGGGTGAGTAGGGAAGGGATTGAAGTTAGTTAATACCTTACCATTGAAAATTGTTACAAAAAATATTTCTCTGTGTGTCTGTGAAATTTTGGGCTGTTGCAGTGCATTCCCAAGCAGTGTGCCAGTACTTCCCACACCCATGCAGCAAACCACATTGGAGGCACCCTGGGAAATGAGAAAGAATCAAAGGGCAGAGACCTACTAGGTGGCAAAGGAAGCAGGGACCTCCTTCCACTGCTGCCCACCACCAGATAAGGGAGGGGAGAATCCTATCTCCATTGGAGTAGCAGCAGCGTTCAGCAGGAGTCCTGGGATTTGGATCCATTGCACTCCTGAGACGTGGTATTTTCTGACTTCATAGGAAAATAGCTTGGTTAGCTGTGTCCTGTATACCAATCAAGCTTTGCCTATCTCTCCTGAAAAAGCAGACCTGTCAGCTGGAAAAATGCATTTGATAGGAAGCCTGTATGCATATCATCCTTGGCCACACGGCTGTGGCCAAGGTGGGGAGGGGAGGTGGGGGAGGGGGCAGGGGAAGCTTGGGTGCAGCAATATGCAACACTGCAGCTCCACTGGTGCAACAGCATTCTGCGTGCACAATGGAAATTCCTCTTCCTCTCCTGTCCCCTCTAGTCTTCCATTGCCCCTCAAAATCACCTCCAGACACTTGGGGGACGTGCAGGGGGAGGAGATGAAAAAGAAGTCCCATTGCATCAGTGGCACTATGTCTGCAGAGTAGTGGATGCAACCCACAGGCTGTGATTTCATTAGTTGAGTTTTCTCAACTTATCGTCCCACAGAAGATCATCCCATATAACCAAATAATGATAATGCAATCCCTGAGATGATTACTGTATGTCAGCATTTCCTGAGTGTTAGTTGAGCAACACTGCTGACTCAGATTGCCTAACACTGATAACTAGAAGTGGCACTCTATACACCAGAGCTTTCCAAACCTTTCATGTTGGTGACACACTTTTTAGACATGCATCATTTTACGACACAATAATTCAGTTTTACTAGCAAACTGGTAGGCTACTAGCCTGTGCTTGTCTTGATGAGTTACAAATTCTACAAGCTTGCCATAGTTCATATGGTTTAGCTTGGCCTTTGAGTCCCAGCAGGAGAATATCCTGGATATTAATTGGCCTCAGGAAAGCTTTGCAATCTCTGCAGTGATTACAAGAAGCCGCAGAAACTAGATTCATGTTCCTCTATTTGTTATCTCAGCCTTGTTACGAGAGTTTATTTTGGGGGCACTCAGACCAGTGGCGTAGCGTGGGTTGTCAGCACCAGGGGCAAGGCAAATAGTTTGCGCCCCCTAACCCGTGGATTTTAGCACTCGAGGCACCCCCCCCCGCACGCCTGGCACCCCCCCCTCCACAGTGGGCGGCGACCCAGCGGCTCGGATCGGATTCGCACAGCCAGCACTGCAGTGAGAGAGAGTGAGTGAGCCAGGTAGGGGCAGAGAGCTGTGAGTGCGAGTGCCCCCCCAAGATGTTGTGCCCGGTGCGGCCGGTCCCCCCTGCACCCCCACGCTACGCCACTGACTCAGACTCTCAGTTTCTGTTGCTGTATAAAAGGCAGTAGCCAGTTCTGCATTTTGCCACATCCTTTCCTGCTCCTACTTGTGGTTGATCTTACCAAAAGCATTATTGTAAGTTGCTGACCCTCCATGCTTAGAAAGATATAAACAGTGCTTTTTTCTAGGGGATGCAGGGGTATGCATACCCCTAAACATTTTGTGAATCTGAGTTTGGCCTCGCTGAGGGGCAGTATTTCAATATGAGAAGGAAAATGAGAATACCCCTAAACAATTTTTTAAGAAAAAAAGCACTGGATATAAATATGTTGCAATGTAATGTGGGAGATAGGATAGCACCACATGCTCCTAGATGAGACATCGGCAAGACACACATGTTTACTCTCCCATACGCAAGCTATTGTTTCTTATCAGTATTTTCCTGTGTTGCATCTTCTTGCTTGCCGTTTTTGTGTTACTGTTTTCCTCTCTTTTTCATCCTACTTCCACCTGCCATTTAAGGTCACTGTTTCCATAGATCACAAATGATTAGCTTAATTCCCTCCTAAAACTGCTGCTTCCATCAAGAGCAATGCCTCATCCCCTGTACTAATGGTTAGAGCCCATGATGAGATGCAAATTCTAAGTAATAGGGCTGAACCATTTATGAGAGTTTAGCATATGCAACATTATTTCCACAACCCATGGTAAAATACTGGCAAAAGTGGCAGAAATGGTGGGAAATGCAACCTGTTTGTTGCATACAGCATCGCTAGATGCTTCCTATGACCTCCAGTAAAAAGGAAGAGATAATTTGCATGAGATGAGCAATGTTTACTAACTACTAGGTAAATGTTTGTTGTCGTAACTGGGGAGATGCATGTGGCTTGTGCATTGCAGGTGGGGGAGGCTTGGGAGAGGGAACAATGTGCCTTGTGTGTCCTGTGCATGGAGGCACATTGCACCCTCCATAAGATGAGGATTGGTTGGTAGTCTAGTCATCCTATCAGAAGATTTTGCGCCCCCCCCCCGGCATTGTTTTCTCCAGATTCAGGTCCTCCCTTTTCCTATATGAGAGAATGGCAGATACTCACTAGGATGGATGAACCTCAAAGGGGCAGGGGTGCCAAACCTACCTGCTGTTCTTGGTCTCTCCAGTGCTTTGTTTTGTCTATTGTTAACTGTGCCTCAAACTTCAGGAGAACAAAAAGGAAGGAGCAAGTGACACTAATAGGAAAGTAAAGAAAAGGAAAAGCTCCAAATGATGCTTGAAATAGAGACACGTGTTAGAAAATACAACAGGTGGTATTCAGCTAAGTTCTACTCAGAGTAGACCCATTGAAATTAATAGTCATGGCTAACTGTGATTCATTCAATTCAGTGAGTCTACTCTGACTAGGACTTGGTTGAATGCAATCCGTTTCACAAGTTCTCTTCCATTTATTGTGGTCATTCATTCAAAGCATGTTGAGCATCGTGCATTTTATTGCCACCACGACAATAAAGTACTGTGTCCAGTTCTGGGCACCACAGTTCAAGAAGGACACTGACAAACTGGAACGTGTCCAGAGGAGGGCAACCAAAATGGTCAAAGGCCTGGAAACGATGCCTTATGAGGAACGGCTAAGGGAGCTGGGCATGTTTAGCCTGGAGAAGAGGAGGTTAAGGGGTGATATGATAGCCATGTTCAAATATATAAAAGGATGTCACATAGAGGAGGGAGAAAGGTTGTTTTCTGCTGCTCCAGAGAAGCGGACACGGAGCAATGGTTCCAAACTACAAGAAAAAAGATTCCACCTAAACATTAGGAAGAACTTCCTGACAGTAAGAGCTGTTCGACAGTGGAATTTGCTGCCAAGGAGTGTGGTGGAGTCTCCTTCTTTGGAGGTCTTTAAGCAGAGGCTTGACAACCATATGTCAGGAGTGCTCTGATGGTGTTTCCTGCTTGGCAGGGGGTTGGACTCGATGGCCCTTGTGGTCTCTTCCAACTCTATGATTCTATGATTCTATGACACAGTAGGCTCTAAAGTAGGGGTGGGGAACTTGCAGGCCTCCAGATGTTGATGGACTGCAACTCCAATTGGTCATAGCCAACAGGGATTGCCAATGGGCAGAAATGATGGGAGACATAGTCCTACAACATCTGAAAAGCATTGGGATCTCCACCTCTGCTTTAAAGAGGCTTTGTCCATTTGCATTAATAGTAGAAGAGGCTTCAGATACAGTCTTCTCTTTCACTGGCACAACTTCCTTGATTATAATAGAATTGGATTGTGCCAATCAACAGTGTAGCATTAAAAACAGGGTGAAAGCACTCAAGGCCCACTTTGTACAATCAGGAAAATCATGTGGTGAAACCTTTCTTTGACTGTTCCAACTTGGGCTTGGGGCGGGGGCGGGGAGGGGGCATTTCAGTACTCAAAAAATGGGGGAGGAACCCCCTGCACATAAAAACCAGCATTTCAAGGAGAAGATTTTAGTCTAATCTACATGGAATGCTATTTGCCTTTATGCGGAGAGATGGTTCTGCCCTAACTCTTGAATGTGTGTATTCAAACGTACCTCATACAATGCCACCAACACCTGCCTCCTCAAAAGGTAAAAGCAGTGAAAAGCTACACTACTTTATTATGCTGAATCAATAACCTGGCCCAATCTCCTTTCCCCACACTCATTTTTCTCCCCTTTTGATCCTCTGCCTTTTCCAGTATAAAAAGGAAACTATAATGAGAGGTAACAGTAAGTGTGAGCCTAAGGACAAGGGAAAGAATTCACCCTACTGTTCTAGGAGCCATTCCAATAGACTAAAAATATATTTTACATAATGGGTGCTAGTTAGTAATAAAGAATGGTTTCTCGTGCTTTTAACAGGATGCATATTATTTGGAAAGTCTGTCATGTTTATTGATAATGTACACAATGATGTTCACTTGTCAGGTTATAATTGGGCATTTCATTAGCTGATATCACCTATGCAAACCCAACTATCTCCTGATGGGCATCATGAAAACTGCTTTTGTCACCTGCTACGGTTAAAAGAAATTTACACAACATGATATTGATGTGTCTTCACAGTATACAAACATCAGTTTGAATTAATCTCTCTCCTGATTGTCTAGCACAGTTGGCCATTCACTTCCATTGATAAAGTTCTTAAAAATAGAGAGAGAGAAGCATTTTTCTTTTGAGTAGAAGCAAAATATTATCCCTGGGTTCTCTTGTAAGCATACAGTAGTAATCTGAGTTAATTGGTAATTATTAGTGGAAGGAAAGGAATACGTCATTAGGTGCAGCAGATTTGCCTTGCTAGTGACCAAAGTGACCATGTTTGTTCAAACATGACACAAACTGACTTAAATACCTAACATTATTTTCTAGCAATTTTATTTTCTGAATACAATGGTAAGAATATTTAGGTAACTTATATACCAGTCCATATGCATAAGAAATCTCTGATCTGTTTACTATACCATTTGTTTAGTCGTTTAGTCGTGTCTGACTCTTCGTGACCCCATGGACCGGAGCACGCCAGGCCCTCCTGTCTTCCACTGCCTCCTGCAGTTTAGTCAAACTCATGCTGGTAGCTTCGAGAACACTATCCAACCATCTTGTCCTCTGTCGTCCCCTTCTCCTTGTGCCCTCCATCTTTCCCAACATCGGGGTCTTTTCCAGGGAGTCTTCTCTTCTCATGAGGTGGCCAAAGTATTGGAGCCTCAGTTTCATGATCTGTCCTTCCAGTGAGCACTCATGGCTGATTTCCTTAAGAATGGATACTACACCATAATAATCACAAATAAATACAAATGATACAATAAGAATTAACATTTAAAGCAGCACAAAACAATTAGATAAGATATCCTCTAAAAACATTTATCTAAACAACAGCAACAAACATATGGCAACCATAATAACTACTACCAGATCCAAAATACAGCAATACAACAGAGACCACCAGTGCTACCTACCAAGTATAATAACAACAACATCATTTATATTATTATATAAAAATATTATTACAGCATATATAAAAACATAGTAAAACATCAAACATTAAAACCTTCCCGATACAGGGCTGCCTTCAGATGTCTTCTAAAAGTTGTGTAATTGTTTATCTCGACATCTGAAGGGAGGGCATTCCACAGGGAGGGTGCCACTACTGAGAAGGCCCTTTGCCTAGTTCCCTGTAACTTCACTTCTCACAGTGAGGGAACCAGCAAAAGACCCTTAGAGGCGCTGAAAGACCAACATTGCCTCCCAGTACATTTCTGAGCACAATTCAAAGTGTTGGTGCTCACCTTTAAAGCCCTAAATGGCCTCACCCCAGTATACCTGAAGGAGCGTCTCCACCCCCATCATTCTGCCCGGACACTGAGGTCCAGCGCTGAGGGCTTTCTGGCGGTTCCCTCTTTGGGAGAAGTAAGGTTGCAGGGAACCGGGCAGAGGGCCTTCTCAGTGGTGGCGCCCGCCCTGTGGAACACTCTCCCATCAGATGTCAAGGAAATAAACAACTATCTGACTTTTAGAAGATATCTGAAGGCAGCCCTGTTTAGGAAAGTTTTTAATGTCTGATGTTTTATTGTATTTTTAATATTTTGTTGGGAGCCACCCAGAGTGGCTGGGGAAACCCAGCCAGATCACTGGGTTATAAATAATATGTTGTTGTTAATCTCACTTCCGCTGCTTTCTCCGCAGTCTTAAGCTTACATTAACAGAGGGGGCAAAATTACATATTCCCCACCCTGGCACTCCTTGTTCTCACCAGGGAACACCCAGTATCATTTCTCCCACATGCATGCACTTAATAAGATTTCTTGCTAATTAACAGTGCAATCCTAGCCATGTGTACTGAGAATTAAATTCTATTGAATTGAATGAAGCTTACCCCCAGCTAAATGGGGTAAGCATCGCAGCTGAAGACTGCAATGATAAATCAGTAATCTTTGTTAAATCATCCTGGATGTTCAGTCTTGCTTAAGACAGAACAAGTGATCTTAATCAGACTAGGGCTACCTAGTTCTTTCAGGGCTCTACCATCGCCATCGATCCCCGGCATTGAATGTGTTGGCCTAGTGTGGGGCTCCGAGGTGAGCTTGGCTGTCTGGCTGGTGTACTGGCCACCTAGCGCACCAGCAGCCACCCTGTCAGGCCTGCTAGAGGCGGTGGCTGGCTGGGCCTTGGAGTTCCCTAACCTATTGGTATTGGGGGACTTCAACGTCCATGCTGATGCCACTCCCTCCTCACAGGCTCTGGACCTGGTGTCTTCCATGGCGACACTAGGGGTCTCCCAGTTTGTTTCGGGCCCCACACATGAAGCAGACCCCACGCTGGATCTGATCTTTGGCGTCGGTATAGATGTGATCATGTCTCCTTCGATGAAGGTGCCATGGTCTGATCACTACGCTCTGAAAGCCAGGATTGATTTTCCACCCCCACCCTGCTTAGGTGGCGAGCCAATTTGGGCTCGCCCTCAGAGGCTGATGGACCCTTATAGATTCCGTCAGGCCTTGCGGGACCTTGCTCCCCCTGGCGACTCATTGACTGAGCTTGTTGAGGGCTGAAATATCCAGCTCCTGGCAGCCATCAATGAGATCACACCTAAGCGCCCTCTGCGACCCCGCAGAAACTGGGCTTCCTGGTTTACCGAGGAACTTCGGAAAATGAAGCGGGACCTCAGACGGCTAGAGCGAGTATGGCGGGGTGCCTGTGACGGAGCCTCAAGAACATCTTATAGGGTTTTTATGAAAACCTACGAGATGGCAGTGAAGGCCGCTAAGAAGTCCTACTTCTCGGCCTCCATTGCCTCCGCTAGCTCTCGCCCAGCACAATTATTTAGTATAATTAGGTCTTTAACGTCCCTTGAAGGACAGCCAAATTTAAATAACAATTTGACACACAGCTGTGAGGCATTTGCGAGCTTTTTTGCGGAGAAGGTCCTGTTGCTCCTCCATGACCTCCCTGCCAATTTGGATACAATAAAGGAACTGGAGGCCCCTCGACTGTCCTCGGGTCCAGTATTGGACCACTTTGACCAGATATCCCCAGCCGATGTGGACAGACTCCTCCGAGCTGGAAAGCCCACCACCTGTCCTCTTGACCCGTGCCCGTCTTGGCTGATTAGAGCGTGTCCAGACGAGGTGCGGGCCCCCCTGGGTGATATCATCAATTTGTCCCTTGGCACTGGGATATTCCCAGGGGAACTGAAGGAGGCAGTGGTGCGCCCGCTCTTAAAGAAAACATCATTAGATCCCTTAGATCTATCCAATTACCGCCCAGTTTCGAATCTTCCATTCCTGGGTAAGGTGATTGAGAGAGCGGTTGCTGAACAGCTTGGTAGGTTTCTGGATGAAACATCGGCCCTGGATCCATTCCAGTCCGGCTTCCGCACTGATCATAGGACCGAGACGGCTCTGGTTGCCCTAACAGATGATCTCCGCAGGCAGCTGGATCGAGGCGGGTCGGGGCTGCTGATTCTTCTAGACCTGTCATCAGCCTTCGACATGGTTGATCACAAACTCTTGGACCACCGCCTTGCCGACGTGGGGATTCAGGGCACAGTCCTTCAATGGCTGCGCTCGTTTCTCTCTGGTCGGAGACAGAGGTTGGCGCTTGGGGGGGGGGAATTGTCATCGCGCCACTCCTTGGTGTGTGGAGTGCCTCAGGGTGCGATTCTCTCCCTGATGCTTTTTAACATCTTTATGCGCCCCCTCGCCCAGCTTGTCCGGAGTTTTGGGCTGGGTTGCCATCAGTATGCCAATGACACCCAACTCTATCTGTTGATGGATGGCCATCCTGACTCGGCCCCAGACACACTGACCAGATGTCTGGAAGCTGTGGCTGGATGGTTACGTGGGAGCCGGTTGAAGTTAAATCCTTCGAAGACAGAGGTCCTCTGGCTGGGACGGGGCGATATGGGATTGAGGGGGCAACTCCCATCTCTTGCGGGGGTGCAATTAGTGCCAGCACCGTCCGTTAAGAGTTTGGGTGTAATCTTCGATACCTCCCTCTCTATGGAGGCGCAGATTACAGCTATAACAAAGGCGGCATTTTTTTATCTCCGCCAAGGTAAGCAGTTGGCTCCTTATCTCTCTCGCCCTGACCTAGCCACTGTGATCCACACGACGGTCACCTCCAGACTGGATTATTGTAACTCGCTCTACGTGGGGCTACCCTTGAGACTGACCCAGAAACTCCAGCGGGTGCAGAATGCCGCGGCAAGACTCCTTATGGGGTCTTCGCTGCGAGATCACATTCATCCGGTACTATACCACCTGCACTGGCTCCCGGTGGAGTACAGGATCAGGTTTAAGGTGCTGGTTTTAACCTTTAAAGCCCTATACGGCCTAGGACCCTCGTACCTACGGGACCGCCTCTCCTGGTATGTCCCACAGAGGAACTTACGGTCTGCAAACAAAAACATCTTGAAGATCCCAGGCCACAGAGAGGTTAGGCTGGCCTCAACTAGAGCCAGAGCCTTTTCGGCCGCGGCTCCAATCTGGTGGAATGCTCTGTCACAAGAGACTAGGGCCCTGCGGGACTTGACATCCTTCCGCAGGGCCTGCAAGACAGAGCTGTTCCACCAGGCCTTTGGTCAGGGCGCAGCCTGACCCCCCTCCTCTGGCAATCTGCACAGAATTTTGCTTATTGGTTGCCATAAATTGATTTTAATTAATTTTTATAATGAAATGTTTTTTTAGAATCGTTGGATTATTTTGATTGCTGTTAGCCGCCCTGAGCCCAGCTTCGGCTGGGGAGGGCGGGATATAAATAAAAATTATTATTATTATTATTATTAGTTCAACCTTCTTGGGGAAAATCCCAACAACCAACAAATGCTATATGGTCCACTACAAATTGACCAGTGGCCCACCAGTGGATTGTGGTCTACCTTTGCATACCTGTAAAATCATGTGTTTGTTCTACAGGGAACCTCCCCAACCCAATTCATTGTTGACAAACAACAGAAATAGGAGCCAGGACAGGCATAGCACTTGCTCTTTTTAAACTAGTTTTTAAAAATTAGGGGCCAGCTTTGAGAGCATGTACTCTCTATCTCTGTGCCTGCTTTTCTCTGAGGCAAATCCCTTTTCACACTTAACCATGTGAAACAATTGACCTTAAGTACAGTTAATGTCAGAACTCAGAAATTGCTTAATTACAGTTAAGGACAGACTTCTGCTCCTTGCAGCTTACAAATCTGATATTTGACAGTTGGAGAGACCACAACAGAGGAAAGGGAGAGGTATGGTTTGAATACATGCAAATGCAATTACACATACCTAGATTTCATTTCCCTTTCATTGGAATGAGAAAACACACCTCAAGGAAACATACAGGGGTGTGTGGGTGTTTTTATAGATTTAGATACAGATGCACACATAAATACGTTTGAACTCTGGACTATACTTTTTTACACCTGAAAGCTGTGCTCCCAACTTTCTTTAGGTAGGCACAATAGCTGTACATAGCAGTACCTTTTTCTTATTTGCTGGTTTTTAAGTGCACTATAAATGCACTATAAATAATGAGAAATAGAGTGATAATGTCTTGAAGTCTTAAAACAGCTTCTCTGGAAAGTCACTCCAAACTTCTCTGGAGAGCCACTCTCTTGGAAGAAAAATCCCCTAACTGCACAAAAGGTGTAATTTAGGTCCCTAGACTGAAATTGGTGTGGGGCTTTGCTGAGTTTGCAGATTTCTCTCTGAGCAGTGTTGCACCTCAGTTGACTGCAGTGCCAGAGCTCAGAGATAATATGGAAACACCACTCCCTTGGGACTCAAATCATTGCTTGCCAGGCCTGATGCTTGGCAGGGGGTTGGACTCGATGGCCCTTGTGGTCTCTTCCAACTCTATGATTCTATGATTCTAGAACTTTTTATGTTCTGCATGTTTGTTTTTGTAGTCATCATCCTGATGAGACAAGATAGCAGTGTCATTCTGACACTGTCAGAATCTAGTTAATGCCAGCAGAATCAGAAGCTGTTGCAAGGCACTTTGACTTGGACTGGTAGGACTGAAATAGGAGAACCTTGCAGTTCATTAAAATGGTTTATAACACTACGCTCTCTCTAAAGATCCAGTGTGGAAGGTGCAACAGGGGCTTGACACTAATGAGCCCCAGAAATATGAAACAAATGTCTGAAGGTGCTGTTCTGTTGCGAAGAGAATCCTTGGCAACTTTCTCTCTCTGCATCTTGTTGACTTTTTGCCCATTAGAGTATTATCCTTTAGTGTCATAACTTAGCCCAGAGTCAGACATGTGACCTGACAATGCATATCCTGTTGACTTCAGTGAGACTCTGGTGGAGGAGAGCAGGCATTTGATCTCTCATTTAAGGAGTTTTGCCCCATTGAGTATTTTTAAAAATAATGATATTATTATTATTATTATTAATAATAATAATAATAATAATAATTTCTCACATACAAGCACAGGTGTTAGCCTAAGAATGATGATAAACAGAGATGCTGCCTAATTAAAGAGATCCAAGATTTGGCTAGCTGCATGAGTTGTAATTGATAAATTATTTAAGCAAATCTTCATATATTTGCATATGAATATAATAGCTCTGAAATGAAAAGTGTGCATTTCTTTGCTTTTAGATGGGCACCATTTTTTTAGAAGGAATTCCCTCCTATGCATGTCAAGAAGGGAAAGTCTTCTAAGATAACACTTGCTGTTTTTCTAAATGTTTGCATTAGACAAATGTTAATTTCTTTGTTTTTAAATCTGCCAGCTAATCAGAAACACATTTTAATTGATCAAAAATATTGTAATCAGTTGCCTGATCTAATGAACAATTGCAGCACTAATAATAAGGCTATCACAGATCCAATCCATGTTAACCCTTTGTAGATTAAAACACGCACAGTAACAATCAGTTTGGAATCACATATCTGTACTGCAAGAAAGTAGTATGAATAAAACAATACAAGTAGCAAACTTGGTGGAAGCTATTATGCACGACACCATTTGCAAATAAAAAAAACCAGGCCTTCATAGAAAACATTTATAAACTGTTAAAAACATCACAAAACAATAAACATCTGAAGTGAATTTAAACACAGATGTAACTATTCAATCATGTGCCTTGATGGGCCCAACAAAACACAAAAGTTTTTGGTAGGAGTCTACAGGAGTACAGTTATGGCACCTTCCTATGTCAGTAGGGGAATTCCAAAGTCAAGTTCTGTCACACTAAAGGAATGACTCTTTACACATACAGAATGGGTACTGTGTGGCACTTGTAGAAGCACATCATTGCTGTGATTTACAATCATTCATCAACCACAGAAATGACACCTAGTCTCAGCAGCTGCAGGCCTTTCAGTTCTGAGGCTTTCTCTCTTAACATCTCAGGATGTTGGCTTTGTTTCTATACCCTGTCAACTCCGAACCCAGGTCTACTAGAAACAAGCATGTTTTAGGATGCTCTCATCTTCATGCATCTTGCATATTCATTTAGGAAGGTGAGTCATAATGCGGGTGTTGGGAAGAGCTCCAGGGGAGAGGACAGGAAAGAGAAGAAGTCCTTCTGTGTGATCAAAAGTCCATTCCACTTACACACAGACAACACGGAATGACACCCAATATCACAAACTCAGTGAGAGCAATAATACTGCTTGTTTATGTAGTGAGCCTTGCTTTAAATGCATATTTAACACCCGAATCACCTGAAAAGGCAGGATGCATAGCATGCTGTTCCTAGAAGTGTATTCTTACTACTGTAGATCAGAAGAGCCCACTGAAAACCCCTAATAGCACTTACCTTTGAATTTGCATGTGCATTGAGGATGCAGAACCACAGCTGTCAGCTCTGTTGCATCTCAGCTACACTATTTGAGAACTTGAACTTTGAAAAGTGAAAAATCCTAAATCCTCAGACCAATAAATGTGCTTTTGCATTTGTATCAGTTTCATGTGTACAGGTTTTTGTTACCAGATTTTCTTTTTCAGAGTCCTGAGTTGACTTAGTTCTGTAGAGGTGGTTTGGTGAGTCCTTTACTTCTTTACTAAAGAGGCCTGGGGCTCTTATCATCATTAGCTAATAGATTTTCAAATTTAAAAATGGACCCATGAGGCCATGTACCATTTTTCCTAGCTGAGAGCTGCATTTCTTAGGACTTTGAGAAAATCTGATGAGGTACAGAGAAACAGTTCAGAGTTGGAAATGACCTCAGAGATTATATTATTGCTTATGTCCAGTATAGAATCTTATTAGAAAACACATCCCACTTACTAAGCATTCTTGCTATTGTGTATGTTTAATCACATCTGGGATTGGTGCTGAACTAAATTTGAGGCAAGAAAGGTTCCTTTGATTAAGGATTCAGCAACCTTGACCTTCAGTCAAAATGAAAGTCTACCTAGAAAAACACTGCTAGGAGACTAGATAAACCATTTCTTCTTTTATCCATCTTTTTAAAATAATAATAATAATAATAATAATAATTAAAAAAAAAATCTATCATACATTCTCTGTATGAGTGTCCATAATGCCAGCCTTAGATAAAGAAATCATTCATTTGGAAGAATCACCTGTTGCTGTATCCAGAGCTAGATTCCTGTTGCAAGATTCGCTGTTCAGGGACTTCCGGTTACAGATAGGTAGCTGTGTTGGTCTGCCATAGTCAAAACAAAATAAAAAAATTCCTTCCAGTAGCACCTTAAAGACCAACTAAGTTAGTTCTTGGTATGAGCTTTCGTGTGCATGCACACTTCTTCAGACACCTTTCGTGTGCATGCACACTTCTTCAGGGACTTCCGGGTTAGCGCCTCCGGTAATGGCGGAATTCCTCTGATCGGGAGGAATTTACTTCGTGGGATCTGGGTCTGGCCGCCACGGTGAAGGCGGAGACCCACTAGAAATCACAGGCGGGTGAAGCCTGTGAACGTGGGATTCGGCTGGCACCTTTTGCGCCTCCCCTACTCGCGGGGAGACCCGGTTTCGGGGATCCGGAGCGACGTGGGGTGAGCGGCACAGTGCTTTGAATTGACTGCTTCTTCCACGGAGCGAAGCCGCATAGCTGTTGCCGGAGAGCGCTGACTTTTTCCTGTGGACAATTGGATTTTAAAGCAACTACCCATGAGTAGAGCGGAGAATTGGATTTTTAAACGTCTTAATTTGGTGCCGAAACGGGGAGGTCTAAAACAGGAAGTCCACCTTCCCCTTTTGTAAATAGATTGAAGCAACGAGGATGCAAGCTGAAGTCTCGGAAAGCCTATTGCAAAGGACTAAATTTCCATCAGTAAAAAATACTAAACCCCCCTTGGTGGCAGGAGAAGAGGGGGAAAGTTTTGGCCTTAGTATACCTGCAGGAGAGAGCGAACAGAGTTAATATACCACCGCTCCGATCCTGGAAACGGGCTGCCAACAGGACTGACGTGTTCTGGAAGGCTCATTGACCGTGATTAGAACGTTCACTGACAGTTAGTTAAATAAGAGGAATACATTGTTTCCACTGTCTCCGTCTGCGTTTAAAAAGGAGTAAAAGTAACAGAAAATTGAAACTAACTTTATGGTTTGAATTGAGTTTAAAAGGACTAATACAAATAGAAACTGTTTCCCTCTAGAGGAACTGTTTCCCTCTAGAGGAAACCTTTGAAACTGTCACAAGAGTTGAGCTGGGGGAATTTCCAGCTGCAAGATAAAAACCGGTGAGATGCTGGGGACCTTGAATCGGTTAAGAATGTTGACAGAAGAGGCCTTAGTGGATGTATTATGCAAGATAAGTAACTCATTGGAACAGCTTCACAAAAAGGTGGATGTGGTAATTACCAAAATCGACAATTTGGGACAAAAAGTGAACACCAATACAGAAACTATTCAGAAACTGACACAGGAATCTACTTTGACATGGCAAACTGCGGAGAAGGCTAGGGAGAAAGTTATTGCCTTTGAACCTAAAGTAACACAATTGGAGAGAGAGAGAGAGTCCCAGCCTTACAGATGCAATTTGATGACCATAAGTTGATGCCTGCTATGATTGAATTTAAAGAAAATCAGATTTCGAGGATCAGAGCCCTACCTGAACTGGAGAAGGAAAGTTTGATAGATTTCCTCACACAGGAATTTGATGATTTTTGGGACCGGGACTTGGGTCAAGAAGAGATTAAAACTGTGAGGGCCTTCGGACTTGGAAGAGGAGGGGAAAAAAGAGAAGAACAAAATAAGAGACTGTTGGAACTACCAGAAGAACTTAGAAGAACAACAGTCAAGAGTGGAAATTTTGAAAGACGTCCTGAAATACCTTTCGGATCTTAGATTTAACTACGGAGATTTGGTTGCCCTGTCGAGAAGGAATAAAATCATCTTTAGGTGGGAGTTTCCCCGAGATCTACTCTTTAGCCTCAAAGGAAGGAAAATGAAAATAAGATCAGTGGAAGACAAAGTAAAGCTCATGTATAAATATGAAGAAGACTCGCAGAAGGGACTTAGAAAAGAGTTAAGAGCATCGGACGAAGATCACCAGGTTGATGGACTATAGGGAATTGGCGGATATGACTGGCAGAATCCGGGACCAGGGAGAAGAGTCGGTGGAAGAAGATTGGAAAAAGTTTAAAGACTATTTATAAAAATATTGTAAAATTAATGAGTGTTAGAAAAATGTTGGAAAGGAGTTATATGGCTTTAGTAGAGATGTTATAAGGAATTAAGTACAAATAGATTATTAGAGTATTAAAGGGAAAATAAGGTTAAAATATGTTAAGACAATTATATATTAAAGGGAAAAATAAGGTTAGAATATGTTAAGATAAATTACAGGACAGAAAACAGAGGAAGATGGAAAGGAATTGCTGAAACAGGTAATTAAAGTGGAATACAAAAAGGGAGGTGTGAGGAGGTCGCTGAAACAAGTAAATGAAAGTTAAGATACTGAACTTATTAGATGTGTTTTAAATTGTGTTTGTTTGGTTTTGTTAATTTAATGTTTTGGGGTTGGGGTTGTGTGGTGTTTTTGTTTTTGTATTGTATTGTATTGTTTTGTTTAATTCTTTTTCTTTCTTTTATAGTCTTTAAAATGTTAATAAATATTATTATTTTTTAAAAAAGATTCGCTGTTCAAAGCCTAACAGTACAGTGGTGCCTCGCAAGACGAAATTAATTTGTTCCGTGAGTCTCTTCATCTTGCGGTTTTTTCGTCTTGCGAAGCACGGCTATTAGCGGATTAGCGCTATTAGCGGTTTAGCGGCTATTAGCGGCTTAGCGGCTTAGAAAAAGGGGGGGAAAGGGAAAAAAACTTGCAAGAACTCGCAAGACGAAACGTCTTGCGAAGCAAGCCCATAGGGAAATTCGTCTTGCGAAGCACCTCAAAAGACGGAAAACCCTTTCGTCTAGCGAGTTTTTCGTCTTGTGAGGCATTCGTCTTGCGGGGCACCACTGTATAGTCGTCATAATGAATCAGTACATTCACTGATTTACATATGCTGCAGATAATGAACACAATCCAGCAGCATTGTCCTGCTCAGGAGGACATTCAGCTGGATTCTGCCCATTTTGGTGTGGTTTTTTTAACCAATTATGTTTGTAGATCCCTGTAACTTTTACAAGATCAAAGATGCCATTTTGTAATGTTGGATCCCCATTACTGGCAAGGGCACATGGACCTGAAAGAAAACAACTTTCACTTTTCAGTTCAGATTTGTGAAAGATTCAGGGAAGAGGTGGAAGAGATGTCTTTTTTGCTTGTAGACCACCTAGAGGTTATTGAAAAGCAATAAATGTTGTATTCCATTTTTATGAATGCCTCCTTTCAAGGTAGCCTCACCTAAAGTCACCTTACAGTATAGCACATCTAGATAGTGTGCTCAGAGGGACATGCAATGCAATAAACCAGACTCATTGCTGAAACAATATATTGCAGCAGGCACCCTCTGCTAAGCTGAAACACACTTGTACGAGATGAAGACAGAGCTTGCAATTTTGTATTAAAGGGAATCTGCAAGAAGCTTTACAAAAAGTTCTATATTTTAATTTTAGGAGAGATAAAGAATTTGCAGTGGGTTTCCTCCTCTCAGATATAGTATGATCTCCTGATCATGTATTTCCTGACTAAGATTCCACCTTGATTGAAGGGCAAGACCACACAACCTTTAATTGAGAAATCCTTCTTTGCATCACACTTAGTTCAGCAGTCCCTGGAGTAATTAGGTATTAGCATAGCAAAGATCCCAAGTAGATGAGAGACATAAACCACCAAGACCATAAATGTGCAGCAGAACCATATGTTGGGAAGGAGAAGTAGTGTGTGTATGAAGTCTAAAAGCCAGCTGACCCAATCAGAAGAGGCCCTCATGCATTAGCCCATTCAGTCTTCAACTGAATATACCCAAAGGTTGGGTATATGTATTTATTGTGTAGTTTCTCATATTTTTATTCCACCATTGGACAACAGTCCTTATATTGGCATACAATAAAAACAAAAAAGAGCCATTTTCCATCAGTCCCTTGATAAGATTTTAGAGACAGGAAACAGAATAGGGGAGGGAAAATTCAAGGACAGGAAGGACTTAAACATGGAATTTACAGGTCAGATATAAATAAATACTTTCAAAAAGGATATATAATATGGGGGAGGGGGACAAGGATGCTGTCAGACCTGGATCATGTTCAGTAGAGGGTGCAGTGAGGGAGAAGGAGATGAAGGCCATCTGTATACAATGGCAGCGGCAGGGCTAGGTGCTCAGACTGAGTGAGCAAAGCTGACCATGCTGCTTTTAGAGACTGTTTAGAAGCACCAATTTTTCAGTTAAGCATTATATACATTGATTAAACAGGAAGGGGGCAGACGGAAAAGAAAACAGGGTCCCTTCACTTTTAATAGTTGTATGAAACTATTGTCAGAGCAGGGCTCCTGTCCTCTCCTTGCCATATTCTGGGAATACCACCTAGAATGCTCTGTCCTGTTGGTGCAAGGAGATATTTTACACTGGTGTGGGCTGGTCTCCCTGCAGATCCCTCCTTTGTTCAGAGCAGGGTTGTGATGCACAAGTTAACTCCTCATCTGACATCCCTCAGATCACCAGTTTGGTACCCACTGTAGGAGTTTTGGGGCTCATCTAGCATGCCGTGCCCAGAAAGAAGGCATGAGCATGGAGTATGTCAACAAGGTGACTGTGGGAAATGGCTCAAGGATTGACAAGGCAGTGGACTTAACAAACAATGACAGATATACCAGCCTGGGCCAAGTGAAATTATCTGAATAAATGAATCAAAAGGAGGTGAGGCCTGGCTTCCAGTGGCCTATCCATGCCACTGCTTGCTAGGGAAAGATTAGCTCTTTCAGTTGCTACAGAGAACATAATCAGCCTAATTAAACCTCTCAACATGTGATTCCAAGATCTCCCATTGTTCAGTGATTAATACCCTGCTGTTTTTAATGTTTGTTAACAAATTGTTATCTGTGTGGTAAGGTGTTAAGAGTATAAAACAATACTAGATTTTGGAAGGGAAGTTGCTACATGCATAATAGAAATCACTATTCAGCTTTGATGGTACACAGAGAGTGGAAATAACTTTATAACTGTTATTACAGGGAGTCTAGCTAAAAACATTTTTAAAAACTACCCAATTTCATCTTGCTTTTTTTTTCTTGCTTTACTTTTCCTTCCTTCCTTTTTTTAAATGCACGTTTTCAAACTATAAGTGTTGGCACCCTCATTCAACATTCTCCAGCCACTGAATGCTTAACCAAACACAAGATCTTACACAACCTCCCAGGACACACACACACTGTGGAGAAACCTCTTGGCAAAGCTCTAGAAGGCGAACTGTGTGGTAGCAAAAATGGCAAAGGGTCTAAATGAATCCTTAACATGAATACATTGTACAGCCGTACCTTGGTTTTTGAACAGCTTAGTTTCCAAACATTTTGGCTCCCGAACACCGCAAACCTGGAAGTGACTGTGCCAGTTTGTGAACTATTTTTGGAAGCCGAATGTCTGACGGGGCTTTTGCAGCTTCTGATAAGCTGCAGGTTTTCAAACATTTAGGAAGTCGAATGGACTTCTGGAACAGATTTTGTTTGACTTCCAAGGTATGACTGTATTGTGCTTTTGTGGACTGCTGCTTACTTTGTCAGATGTATAACGTGAAGAGTGATTGGATTCAGTGGAGGACAGGATTCACTTAACAGTTGTGTAGAAGAGGGCACTGGGTAAGCATCATCGAACAACAACCAGGACCCACGGTTGATCCTTGAGGATGGGCATATTTTTATTCTTACTGATGGAAGAAACAAGCCTTACTCATTGTAGTATGTAATATGTGTTTATGGGTTTTGCAGAGATGGGGAGAGAGTTCTGACAGGGACTGAATCAAATATTTTCCATCCTTTGCCTTCTAGCTGGCTCGCCACAATAAAATACTGCAGCATATGTTGAAGCCTGGGTCTGATCCAGAAGAAGGAGATGATGCTTTGAAGCACTATGCTAATCACACAGCCCAGATTGAGGTAAAGCGTTGTTCACTGAATGCAAAACATGTAGAGTCAACACACTTGGACCTCTGGAAAATGCCTCTGAACCTCCCAGTTCCATGAATGTCAAAGTTAGCCATCTCGTTAAGAATCTTCATTGCAGGGAGTGGAGTAGATGAAGCTGGAGATAATTTCTAGTCCTTTATTTAAATGAGGCATCCACTTGAGTTCCACTCTAAGGGACAGTGCATTAAAAGAGGGAGGGGATGTGACAGCCACCATTCAGTTCTGAACAATGTGAAGAAGGATGTGCAGAGTAGACAAAATTAAGTACCGTATTTTTCTGTGTTAAACCTCATGCCCCCATGTATAAGATGCCCCCTTTTTTCTGGGACTCCAAATTGAGAAAATTTGGGGAGATTGCCCAGAGTTGTTGAGCTTTTTTGGGGAGGATTGCCCACAGTTGCTGAGCTTGGGGGGGGGGTTTGCCAAGAATTGTTCGCCCACAGGACCGGCACAGCCAATCGTGTGCACATCGACAAATCCACCAATCATCTGTACACTCGCCAAAAGCGAACGCCAATCGCCCGCCCAATTGCCGCAGTAGCCAGTGGCCTTGTCGCACCCACCAATCATCTGCAATTGCTGCAGCCACCAATTGCCCATCCCACCTCTCCACTATCCATGTAGATAGATAGATAGATAGATAGATAGATAGATAGATAGATAGATAGATAATTTATTACGGTCGGAGACCAGCTTATAAAACACACTTGGGGGTACAGTCACAGAAGGAAAACAAACAATTAAAACAATGTACAGCAATAAATTTAAAAACAATGTACAACAATAAACTACCGCAGGTAGTTGACCTAGAGTCACCAATAGATCCGAGTTTGGGGATTTTCTTAACAAACTAGTTTGAGTTGGGAGATGATCTGCGCCTGCAGACCTATACACAGAATCTGGTGACCATGCTAGTCATTATCTGATTCTTGCCTAACAGGAAAAGGTCGAATTTTTGCTTTTCTGGGAGGTCAGCAAGCCTCACCAGTAGAGGATCAATGGTCTTACTACATGCCTCTTCATAAAAGGAACATCTAAAGAACAAGTGCTCTGGGCTTCCTATCTTCCCCAATGAACAGGCACAAAGTCACTGAGCTCTTTCCAGGACCGGTGAGGGCAGAGCTGAGCTTCTGGCGAGTGTAAAGGCCCTTCTTGCATTTTTATATACAAGAAAGAAGAGATATGCCACCGGTGCTAATACACTATCCATGTATAAGATGACCCCCAATTTTTAGCATAATTTTTAAATAAAATAACCTTGACTTATACACAGATAAATACTGTATTTCTTCACACAGCACACAATCTAGAAATTACCAGCACAAGGTTTGGTGGTGGCCACTAGCCTAGGTGGATTTTGAAAGGATTAAGAGACGTTAACGAGTTATTCTCTTTTTAAATTTTTAATTAGTGATTAGCAGGGCTTTTCTTCAGCTAGAACTCACCTCTCAAGTGGGCGCCATTTCCATTATAAGAGAACAAGTGAGGCGTTCATGGCAGCGCCATGGTGCAGGTTGACGGTGCCCAGGGGCAGGGCATGGAGGATGGCCATGGCAACCCAAGCCCTCTCCACTGGCCAAGCCACAGGGGTCTGACAGGAGATGGAGGAGACTAGGCGGTGTGCACAGAGTTTAGCAAAGTGAAGGGAGGGAGAAATAGGCTTGAAGCTGCCCAGCAAGGAGGGCAGACCTGAAGGCTGTGGCACCATGTTCACGAAAAAGGAGGCAGCTGACAGAGCCTCTCCTCTCCTTGGTGGGTGGCAGCAATGGCGCCCTCCCCCTCCCTCTCAGCTGGCCAAGGGGTGGGCATGTGCAGGTGGCAGCACCGCCCTAGCCCTGAAGGCCCAGCCTGGGATTGTCTTGTCTTGCCTCCTCATGGCTCTGGTCTTGATAAGGAAACCTGTCATTGGGGTGCCTGGTTGTGCCGCCTTGCACCTCTTCACAAATCTGTGCCTGCAGCCCTCCTGACCCTCCACATGCTACACCCCTGGTTCATGGTGAGTTCTGGCATCTTATTTTCTAGAAAAGCAGCACAGTAGTTATAAGCCATTACGACTAAATGCAGTCTCTATGTTTAGCACCAGTATACTTCAAAGTATCATTTCTTGGGGCCAGACAATGCTTAATGGCCAGCACCACTGTGCCCCAAGCTTCTGCACCAGTGTTCTCCAAGCTGGTGGCATCCAGATGTTTTGGACTACAACTCTCATCAGCCCCAGCCAGCATGGCCTAATGACTTGGAATTAGTGCCTAGAACATCTGAGGACACCAGCTTGGGGATGGCTTGTCTAGACAATCTGGCTGACCTTTGCTGGAAACAAAACAAAGGACCTTAGTCTAATCCAGCAAGGCAAATCTTATGTTCATATGACTATAGCAAACTACTTTTGGACTTGGAACATGGGAATTTCATGGCAGAGATTTTGAAATGGGCACTGCTTTTCTAAGATTTTAGCTCTGAGGATACTGATCCCAGTGTCTTTAAACTCGTTTGCATGGGGGATCCTGCCACAACCAAAGAAATGCATTTTTCTTATAAAACTGCTGTTTTAACTTGTATCAAGAAGCTTGAGCAGTTGAGAAAGCATTGTGCCCATTTATCAAGATAGTCAAAACTGAATCATTTGCATCAGTATAGAATGAATTGAGCATTTAATGGGACATTTTAATTGTTTGCCTTGTGTATCAGTTTTGGCCCAAACTGAAGCCACTTTTCAAACCTTAAATTTCAGGTGTTGACAGTAGGACCTGGAATGTCACAATCTTCTTGATTAAGTGTTCAGATGGCAAAAGGCTGAGTCTATTTGCTCAGGTTCTGAATGCTAATTGTGGGGAAAATTTGTCCTGGCAAGTAAACAAATCAGCGCAGAAGGACTTCATCCTGCATAATAATATATGTACTTCCTGTACTTCAGCTTTCACTGTAGTATTGCATTCCAGCTGATAAACCTTCGTCCACACTTTAAAGTTTGTGGAGGGACACCATTTCAGTCCTAGTCTCTAGAGCCTCTAGGGCAGAAGTCCTCATAGCTGCTCTGAAGAGGCAAGCAGATGAACCTGGTGCTTTGTTGGACTCACCACAGCTTTTCCACATAGTGCTAAACCATGATTTAATGTTACATACAAATACAGTCAGCATGTTGCTTTTTAGACATTCAGGGCCACACATTAGAGAGAACCTCTGGTTCATCTCTATCCCCTCTCAATATACAGAGGCCCAGTTCACATGTAATACCAAGCCAAATCATGCTTTACCATTCATGATTTATCTGGAGTGAGACAAACCATGAGCCCAAGTTATATTTGCTCATTCTTGGTAAGTGAATTCATTTGCTCATTCTTGGTAAGTGAATTCTCTCCATTAATTCTCATTATTGGCTTAGTGTTGCATGCGACCCAGGTCAGTGTAGCACAATGTGTGAGATGCAGAGACCACCTTTGTATGTGAGTAGGTACCACTCGCAAAACTTTCTCATCCCTTTTTTAATGGGGACACTGATCACATACAAGTAGATTGTTTTTTGTGCATGGAGGGCATGAGGCAAAGCCTCCCTCCCACATCTAGCAGCATGTAAGACCCATGTGTTCACCAGCACTTCCAGCTCATGCTACTTTCTTTAAAAATAAATCATTTTAATCATTGTGTAATGCTTAGCATTTTACTGTTTTCTGCAATTAAAAATAATTAAAAATAAGCTTTGCTGTGCTTTGGGGATGCATCATTTTCTAAACATTTCTTTCTACCTTTCAAGGGATGCTTAGGATTTTGGAGGGCAAAGACTGAAGTTGAAAATCTCCCAAAGTGAAGCTTGCAGAGCATCTGTTAAAGAACAATCAATTTGCTACCCTTGAAATTAATATTTCCCTCTTTCCTGCTTGTAGACAAACTGTAACTGTGCCAAATTACATTGTCTGGAAGATGGATAGAATTTAGCTGTATCTATCACCTTATTTGTCCCTTTCCTCAGCCCATAGAAGCAAGAATCAGTTTATATATGATATTCAAACCTTGTATGCATCTGAGTGAGAAACATATATTTGCAGATCGTCCGTCATGATAGGACTATGGAACAAATAGTCTTCCCTGTGCCAAATATCTGTGAATTCCTCACGCATGAATCCAAGTACCGTGTGTTCAATACTACCGAGAGAGATGAACAAGGAAGCAAAGTAAATGACTTTTTCCAACAGACAGAGGATCTGTATAATGAAATGAAGTGGCAAAAGAAAATCAGGAGTAAGTACAATAATTTGTGAGCTTGTTACATGCTATTGGCCTAGTTCACACAAGATGTAAACCAAAGTTTGTCCCACTCTCTGAGATCAAGCAGTGTATGTCAGCATTCTGATCAGAAATTCTGTGTGTCCATGTGATACTGTGTAGAAAAAAAGAGAGACACTCATGTGACATGGCTCCAAAGCATTTTAGATCCAGAAGTCAACAACGACTTGTGCTTAGTCACAAGTGAAATCTGAAAAGCTGATCTGTACTGACTCTAATTGCAGATTCTGTTTCGGAAGTTTCTACCTGAAGACAACAAGCACATCTCTCTCCATAAAGAACAGTGACAATTAGTGTCAATACCTGTCTATGTGGGATAGTTTGTATGGAATATTAATGAATAGCACCCAAATCATGACAGGATTTATAATTTCGTGTGTGTGTGTGTGTGTGTGTGTGTGTGTCTGAAATTGCTGTGCTCAGTAGTTATGAGAAGACGCTGATTCAATTATCACCTTAGCAATGAACTGAGGCAAGCCAGTAACTTGCATCTATAATTAGAAGATAATAATGCTAACTTACTTTACAAGCATGTTATAAAGAATACTGAGTTAATAATATATGTGAAGCACTTTAGAAAAGCTTTATTATTTTATGCCATCCCCAGGAGCATGATAAGAATAATCATCATCATCAGTTTGAGTTTTTTGTATGTCACTTCTTCATGGTAAAACCATGCTGAAAGCAGCTCACAACAAAAGGAATATAAAAAAAAATTCAAGATAATTCATTAACCATTACAAAACAGAACACATTTTAAACAAATAGTCATACTAATACTAATAGGCAAAACAAACAATATGAGCCAGACAGAGAAGCACAGACCAGGGACTCAGCTACACAGCTGCAAGTAAAACGTTTTAAATGTGTTGTAAAGTGCAATATACAAATTGGACACTAGATGGCAACTGAGCTATGCAAAATTCAATGTGTTTTTCAAAACGTTAAAGCATTTTCACAGCATTTTTTTATATGTGTGTAGATTCCACTAGGACTTGCAGAACTCACAGCTAGATGGAAATGAGCCAGTGGTGACCAAGTTCTTTGAAAAAGCAAATCCAAAATGGTCAGCATAATTTCTCAGTGTGGATAGACTCTCAGTGCTGGCTCAGTAATTGGCCACATAGTAAAGATGAGTTTAAGACCTTGCATGTGTGGTCATCAGATTTATATTCAGCTTCCAGTATGTACCCTGACCAAACCTTTCAACAGTGACTTTAATTAATACATTATGCCCAGGTATCATACCAGTTTTACATGGATACTATATCATCATTACTGGGTCTGGTTCTTGGTGCAGAAAGGGGTATTACGACCAGATCCTCCACGGACATCCCTGATTTAGAGAAGCCATCCCAGTTTTTTATTTGATCCCGGAACTTTTCCTTAGGATGTTCCTATTTACATTGGATAAATGTTGGAGGGTATGGAGTTATCCCACCCCTGAGCCATCTGAAGGCAATCCTAGAATCCTAGAATCATAGAGTTGGAAGAGACCACAAGGGCCATCGAGTCCAACCCCCTGCCAATCCTATATAGGGAAGGTTTTTTTAATGTTTAATATTTCATATATATATATGAAGCTGCCAAGAATGGCTGGGGCAACCCAGTCAGTGGTGCCTCGCAAGACGAAATTAATTCGTTCCGGCGAGTTTTTTCGTCTAGCGAATTTTTTGTCTTGCGAAGCAGAAATCCCATAGGAATGCATTGAAATTCAATTAATGCGTTCCTATGGTCAAAAAAAGTCCAAACAAAGCCAAATTTGGTACAAAAAGAGTTTATTAACTGCTCTTTAAAGTTACACATACTGTAAAGAGCATTTCAAAAATTGAAGGAACAATAAATTAAGTTTCTAAACATGACAGAAAAACATTTAAAAATCAACAAAGTGTACAGTACATTTTCTAAGACTCTGGGGGACCACTCGAAGAAGGTTCCTCTTCCACTCCTTGCTTCTTGCTGAAGAACCTGTCCATGGTCTGCTGCTTCATCTGCCTTTTCAGCACCTCCCTGAAAGGCGACATGACCCTCGTATCAAAAGTGTTCGCAAGGTCACGTGTCAGGTCCTTGTCAGGGTGGTGCCGCTGTGCAAAAGCCTGCACATCCTTCCACTTCAGGCAAATGTCCCTCAGTTCTTTGGAGGACAGCCGTTCCTCAGTTGCTTCCTCCTCTTCCAGCGAGGCCTGCTTCCGAGCAGCCTCTGCCTGCAGTTCGACCAGCTCCTGGGTGGTCAGCTCGTGGTCGTGCTCCTCCACCAGCTCGCTGATGTCCTCCTCTGTGACCTCCAGGCCCATGGTCCTCCCCAAGGAAACAATGTCCTGCACCACTGTTGACTCTGGTGCATCAGAGTCACTTGGTGCCACACAGTCCGGCCACAGGCTGCGCCAAGCGCAATTCAAATTTCTCTGGCTCATCCTGTTCCAGGCCGTGGTGATCATCTTCAAGCAGGTGATGATGTCAAAGTGGTCCTTCCAGAATTCCCGCAGGGTGATGGTGGTGCAATCAGTCACCTCGAAGCATCGCCTGAAAAGCTCCTTGGTGTAGAGTTTTTTGAAATTGGCGATGACCTGCTGATCCATCGGCTGGAGCAGTGGTGTGGTGTTAGGCGGCAGGAACATGATGCTGATGAAGCTGAACTCCTCCAACAAGTCCAACTCAAGGCCTTTAGGATGAGCAGGAGCATTGTCCATCAGAAGCAAAGCCTTCAGCGGCAGGGCGTTGTCCAGCAGGTACTGTTTGACAGCAGGGCCAAAAGCAAGATTGACCCAGTCCACAAACAGCACACGTGTGACCCAAGCCTTACTGTTGGATCGCCACATGACACTCAGCTGCTCCTTGTCGACCTTGTGTTTCTTGAAGGCCCGTGGGTTCTCCCAAGTGGTACACCAGCAGGGGCTTGATCTTCAGGTCGCCACTTGCGTTGGCACAGAAGAGCAGGGTCAGACAGTCCTTCATGGGCTTGTGGCCAGGCAACTTGGACTCCTCCTGAGTGATGAAAGTCCTTTTGGGCATCCTCTTCCAAAACAGCCCGGTCTCGTCGCAGTTGAAGACCTGCTGTGGAACGTAGCCCTCCGTCTTCACAACCTCCAGGAACTCCGCTGCAAAGTCTTCAGCCGCAGGAACATCAGAACTGGCAGCCTCTCCATGCCTGACCACGCTGTGGATTCCAGATCTTGCCTTGAACCGGTCAAACCAACCTCTGCTTGTCTTGAAGACTTCTGGCTCGCCTGAGGTTCCTGGCTGTTCCCGGCCTCAGTCACTGTGTCCCCTGCACGCTGCTTCTCTTCTAACCAGATGAGCAGCTACTTCTCGACCTCCTCCAGAACAGCTGGGCGGTTCTTCACGATCCTGGTGACTCCCTTGGCTGCATCAGTCACCAGGATCTTCTCCCTCATCTTCAGGATGGTCCCGATGGTCGATGGATTCCTCCCTGGTGAGGTCTGTCACATGCATTCCACCGTCGTGCTTCCGGATGATCTCCTTCTTCATTTCCAGCGTCACCTTCTCCTTCTTCCTCTCGCCGGCCTCTGCAGCAGCAGTCTTCTTGGGTCCCATGGCAGCACAGCTCCTACCTTCGTAAACTCACACACACAAAAAAAAATCAGTGCTTCACATCCAAAAAATTCAAAAGCACCCAGCCACCCACCACACAGAAATTCAAACCCAGAACCAAGTCCCAACCAACCCCAACCCAAAATCCAAAACCCCCCAAAAAAGTTTTAAAAGTTTAACTTTCCAAATGGATGCAAAAGAAGTTTTGGGAAAGCTTCAGAAATCACCAAAGTCTTCCAAAACCTCAACTGTTCCCCCAGCCACCCACCCACCACACAGAAATTGCAAACCCCTCCCCAACTGCTGCAAGCCCCTCCCCAACTGTTGCAAACCCCTCCCTAACTGTTCCCCCAGGCACCCACCACACAGAAATTCAAACCCTGAATTATTTTTTTAAAAAAACAACATGGCCCAATGGTCACAGAAAATCAGAAAAATTAAAAAAAAACCCCACAAGCTTCCAGATTCTTGCAAACCCCTCCCCAACTGTTCCCCCAGCCACCCACCACACAGAAATTCAAACCCAGAATTTTTTTAAAAAAATAAACAACATGGCCCAATGGTCACAGAAAATCAGAAAAAAACAACAACCCCACAAGCTCCCAGATTCTTGCAAACCCCTCCTCAACTGTTCCCCCAGCCACCCATCACACAGAAATTCAAACCCAGATTTTTTTTTAAAAAAACAGCAGACTGGCCCAATGGTCACAAAAAATCAGAAAAATGCAGAAAAAAACCACACAAGCTCCCAGATTCTTGCAAAGAAAACCCCCCAACACCAAGTCCTTGAATTCCAAACACCCCAACCCAAAATCCAAAACCCCCCAAAAAAGTTTTAAAAGTTTAACTTACCAAATGGATGCAAAAGAAGTTTTGGAAAAGCTTCAAAAATCAGCAAAGTCCTCAAAAACCTGAAAAAAGGCTACCAAACCGCATGCTATCAGTTGCTCCTCGAAGTCAAGTCGCAACTGCACCTCTTCAAGCAATGCACCCTTGGTTTTAATGGCTTTAAGGAAACAAAGTTGCTAGACGTTTTGCGAAGCAAGCCCATAGGGAAATTCGTTTTGCGAAGCAACTCGAAAAACGAAAACCCTTTTGTCTAGCGAGTTTTTCGTCTTGCGAGGCATTCATCTTGCGGGGCACCACTGTAGTAAAATTATCATTATGGAGTGGAATGTCCCTATTTTCATTGGAGAAATGTTGGAGGGTATATAAGAACAGGCAAAGGGATGTCCATGTGTGCATGCCTCAACCCTTAAGTCTAACCCATAACCCTCAACGCTCAAGTTGCTCTCATGATGGAAGCTCTGTCCCAATGTCCAGCAGTGTTTAGAGAATTTTCAGTTGATGATTTTAAATATATGAAGCTCCTAAGGCCTTCTAGTTCTCTAGTTTTGATTCTGAGGACTATTTTTTTATTTGTCCCCACCCTTCCTCTCTCCCACCTTATCTAGGTGAAGCTGCAACATTGTCAGAGTCAAGGGGGGCTCCAGCCCACCGCACGGCCGCTACTGATGAATCATCTAGTATTGATTTATCTATGTACATACTGCTTAATTGCCAAAGTAGCATTGAAGCAGGTTACAAGTATAAATCTACAATTTAGCTTCAGTTGTTTCCCTCATGGTAATGGGCTTGAAGCCTAGGCTAGGCCCTCCTGGATACCTTTCCCCCTTTCTTGGTCTCTGAGTGACTTGGCCTCCATGGTTCATACTCACCCCTCTCTTCCATAATTTGTAGTTTTACTCACATGTGATGTCACAGGTAAATAAAAGAACAAATCTAGGTGGGAAGCCAGCACCACACAGCAGCTGCCTCTGCTGCCTCCTGTCTAATGACCTTGACTGGCTGCCCAGGGCCTCTTTTCATTGTGAGAACAGAGCCTAAATTTGTTTCATTTCAAACCCCCTGGTGCCCACAGATGTTTTAGTTGTTTACTGCTTCATTGCAGGAGATTTTACATCACATCACTTCTAGAAACTGTTATTTTTTGATGATCATAATTCTGCTTCCTCCTTGTCAGAATGTTGCTCTTCCCTCCCCAGATAATCCAGCTCTATTCTGGTTCTCCCGGCACATTTCCCTCTGGGGAAGTATATCTTTCAATCTGGCCGTTTTCATCAACCTAGCCGTAGCTCTTTTCTACCCATTTGGAGATGATGGCGATGAAGGTAAGCAATTTCATTTCTAAATTTTCTAAACCCAGCATAAATCTGGAGCCAGTGTTACCTCGTTTCTTATATATATATTTCAAGTTTTGCCTATTCCTATCCCTCTTCTTCAGCTAAAGACATGGCAAAACAAACTCAATGCATATGTGTCAGGAGGCAAAAAATCTAGGATAAGAAACAAAACTCTTTACAGACATGGGATGGGAATGCCTAACTTAATGTTAAACTGTGCTGCTTTTCAAATCAAATCCTTGATCCCATTGCTCAGCAGAAGAACACAGGACCCTTGGGTCCAACTTGACAATGTCCCTTTGACACCTTCAATGAGAGGCTGCCCCTTCTTACCTTTGTCCTTGAAGGAAGTAAGGAAAATAGGCAAACCATTTACTAGATCAGTACTGATGGTGTGGAGAACATGAAACAAAACAGTGGCCCTTCACCAGTGGTCCCATTCCTGGATCATCCAGCTTTTAGATACACAAATAAATATCAGCTGTTCGAGGATTGGGAAGACGTAGGCATTTACACTGCTCACTGGAAGGACAAATTGTGAAGCTGAGGCTCCAATACTTTGGCCATCTCATGAGAAGAGAAGACTCCCTGGAAAAGACCCTGATGCTGGGAAGATGGAGGGCACAAGGAGAAGGGGACGACAGAGGACGAGATGGTTGGACAGTGTTCTCGAAGCTACAAAAATGAGTCTGACCAAACTGCGGGAGGCAGTGGAAGACAAGAGTGCCTGGCGTGCTCTGGTCCATGGGGTCATGAAGAGTCAGACACGACTAAACGACTAAACAAACAACAACAACAGGCATCATCAGAGCTTGCAGGGCAGCGGCGTGCGCCTAGCGGCATGCGCCTAGCGGCGCGCGCAGTTTGATCCATCTTTTAGATTTAGGGGAGCTAGTCTCAAACGTTTGTTGGGGGAGACCTAGGCTTTTTGGGGGGGGGAGTTATTTGTCCTGTCTGCATGCTTCTTATGATGGAGGACCGCTGTAGCCACCCCCAACGACACGTTCTCAAGATGGAGAGTGAGGAAACAGCTGCAGTCGCCTGCGGTTCCTGCGCAATGTTTGCCATCTTGCCAAAGGTTGCAGGCAGCTTTACCTGCAGCAATTGCATGTTGATTGCCCTCTTAAAAGACAAAGTCCAGCAACTGGAGGAACATGTAGGTACGCTCCAAAGAATTAGAGGGCTGGAGCTCTTCTTGGAAGCAACAGAGCACACCGTCTCCACCAAGGAGGAGACAGGGGACTCCCCTGAGAAGGAGGCTAGTTCACCAACACAGGAGCCAGATATATGGAGAAACGTGACTCAAAGGAGGCCCAGGGTTCGCTCTGATTGTTTAGAAATACACAATCGCTTTGAGGTCCTCTCCCCTAGCATGGAAGACGAAGAGCAGACCTCATTTGAGGATCTCTCCCTCATTACAGTCGATCAGGTATATGAAGAAGAGCAGCAAAGTCAGTCCTCAGGGAATGTACAGGCGACCTTGGAACGGACAGCTCACGGAAGAACCCCGACCAAACCTAAGAGGAGGCGTGTAGTGGTGATAGGGGATTCCCTACTGAGGGGAACAGAAGCAGTGATCTGTGGGCCTGACAAGATGTCTCGGGAAGTGTGCTCTCTCCCCGGGGCTAAGATCCAAGATGTAACTGAACAACTGCAAGGAATCATAAAACCCACTGACAAATACCCCTTCCTCTTGGTTCATGTGGGAACCAATGACACTGCAAGCAATAGCCTCCAGAAGATCAAAAGAGACTATGAGGCTCTGGGCAGGAAATTGAAGCATTTAAATGCACAAATTGTCATCTCATCTGTCCTCCCAGTTGAACGGCGTGGCCCAGGGAGAGAGAGAAAAATAGTGGAAGTGAACAGCTGGCTTCGCAAATGGTGTAAACAGGAACGGTTTGGATTCTTAGATCACGGACTGCAGTTTCTTGAAGATGGACTTCTGGCAAGAGATGGGCTGTACCTCACAACGGTTGGGAGGAATGTTTTTGCCAAAAATCTCAGAAACCTCATCAGGAGGGCTTTAAACTGACTAATGTGGGGGAGGGAGACAGTGCTCCTGAAGGTAGGAGTCTATCAATTGATGAAGATAATCATCCAAATGTCATAGACCAAATGGAGCAAACAGCACACAGACCTAGTGGTGGGAGGAAAAAATCCTTAAATAAGAGACATGGGGGAATGATTAATGGACTTCAATGTCTGTACACTAATGCACAAAGCATGGGTAATAAACAAGATGAGCTTGAGCTCTTGGTACAGCAAACTAAATATGACATAATAGGCATCACTGAAACCTGGTGGGATAAGTCCCACGACTGGAATGTAATAATGGAGGGATACAATCTATTTCAGAGAAACAGACCAGACAAGAAAGGAGGAGGAGTGGCGTTATATGTCAGGGATGTGTATACCTATGAAGAGATCCAAGATTTAGAACCTCAAAGCCAAAGTGAGAGCATTTGGGTCAAAATTAAGGGAGAGAAGAATAACAGGGACCTCATTGTGGGAGTTTACTATAGATCCCCAAGCCAAACGGAGGACATAGATGATGCCTTCCTGGAACAGATGGCCAAGCATGCAAAAGGAAGGGAGATAGTAGTAATGGGGGACTTCAGTTACCCGGATATTTGCTGGATGTCAAACTCAGCCAAGAGCATAAGGTCAAACAGATTCCTTACTGGCCTTGCAGACAACTTCGTTGTCCAGAAAGTGGGAGAAGCAACAAGAGGAACAGCCATTTTAGATCTGGTCCTAACCAATGTTGATGACCTGGTTAGTGGGGTAGAAGTGGAAGGATCATTAGGCGCGAGTGATCATGCTCTTCTGAAGTTTACTAGGCATACTAGGACTCAATTTTTTGACTTTAGGAAAGCCGACTTTATAAAACTTAGGGAAGTGCTGGGTGAGATCCCATGGACAGTAATATTAAAAGGAAAGGGACTTCATGATTGCTGGGAGAAACCCTGCCCCCTCTGACCTTTGCACAGGGAGAGCAGCTAATCAGCCACAAGAAACACACACAGGAGAAAACCCTTTTTGCTCCTTCTTCAGCCGCTGCCCTACAAGCTCTCAAGAAAAGCCTCTGGTTTCTTAACAAATGTATATTTCAACATTTTCTTCAGTTCATTATAGATCAGTTCCCAGAAGCTCTTCACTTTTTCACATTCCCACCACATATGATAAAAAGTACCATCCTTTTCTTTACATTTCCAACATTTCTTACATGTTTTATACATTTTTGCAAGTTTTACCGGTGTAATGTACCATCTATACATCATTTTCATTATATTCTCTTTTAACGCTGTACATGCAGTAAATTTCATATTTTCATTCCACAAGTTAATCCAATCATCCACCCTGTGCCACAGTGAACTAGTAGGCTTCTTACTGACCGCAGCACAATTAGTGATAGCTCAGCAATGGAAGAACCAGGCTGAAATACCCCTGAACATAGGGGGAAATAATATCTGGGATACAGCAATGTCTGAGAGTCTCACTCAACCAGGCTTCCTCTGGCCCTCCAGATGTTTTTGGCCTACAACTCCCATGATCCCTAGCTAGCAGGACCAATGGTCAGGGATGATGGGAATTGTAGTCCCAAAACATCTGGAGTGCCAAGGTTGAGGAAGCCTGCACTAGACACAGGAGGGCAATTGAAGGCATAAAGTATAGAGAAACGTGGACCCATTTCTTTAGCTATGTTAATGACCAAAATCAAGACCTTCTTATGCAGTACCAATTGCTCAATATTCTCAGTGGAGAGGTTACATGAAGTAATATGTTTGAATGTTGAATGTGTAAGTGTAGGTCTAGAGACAATGGATAACATACACGATTAGCTATACTGCTGAGTAAGTGTTTAATGGTTATTGTATTTGTTTAAAAACCAATAAAAATGTTTTTACAAATGTCTGCAAGTGTTTAAAAGTGAGAGATCTTAATTTGTGATGTTTGGGGCAGCAGATATGGCAAGGGTGCTGTCAGAGCTGCCTCTAGGTCCCAGCTCACAGAGGACCAACGCTAGGCTGTCGTAATGTACAAAAGTCTTTATTGAAGTTCAGTTTCCATTTCAAAGCCGCAGCGTGCAGCCCTACGTCTTAAACTCTAGATCGGCGAAGTCCCGTCTGAGTCTCCTCCCCTCTGACACCAGTTTAAGATCCTAGCCCTGCTCCACCTTTTCCGCTGCTCTCTCCTCCTCTGGGTCCTCCTGCCCGCTGGGGCATTGCCCTTTCTGGACTCTTCCGACGCTGAGTCGCTTAGCTCCTCCCCCTCCCTCCGGCGGGCTTTAGGACCCGGTTCCCAACCCTCATTCTCTGCTGTCCCGCGCTCCTGTACATTTGAACTTGCCTCTCGCGCCAACCCAGTGACCTTTCTCCTAACCGTTACACTACTTCTGTCACTGCTTCCCTCTTCCGGGATACTGGCCGGATCTGACCTCCCCTCCGTTGTCCGACTCTCCGATGGAGGCGTGGTCAGCTCTGCCTCGTCTTCTCTCCCTGGTGGGGAATGCACTGGCCCCGATACTTGAGACTCTTCCCCCCCACTCTGCTCTGGTGGGGAAGCTGGTCCTGATTTCCAACTACTGCTCTGGGAGTCCCTGCTGCCCCCTTGCTCCTGGGGCGTTCCCCTTGGGAACCCCCTACCCCTGGCCACTGGCGCCCCCTTCTGTGAATCTTCCGATTCGCTGGAGAGGCTCATGGAATCCCTCGGACCACTGTCATCTCCTACGCTCCCCTCGGATTCCTCCCCCTCGCTCTCCATTTCCTCCCCCTCCTGTGCCTCTGCTCCTGAGCCCCTGACAGGTGCTAATAATTGTTAAGTGAGAAGTTTAGGTGTCATTCAGAAAGTTCTGCGCCAACATGCTCACATCCCCCGAGGCATATGATTTGCTCCTGTCATGTGTTCTGATTGCCTTCTTCAGCTCCGTGCAGCTGAATAACTCCCATCATGTGCTCTTGGAAGTACATTAATTCCAGTATTCTTGGAATTAATAGGTTAAGCTCAGCACCTAAAATGTGTGGGCATGTCCTGAGAGTCAGCGGGGAGCAAAGGGAAATACCTCTTCTGGTTTAGGACTAGTTTTCTTGGGGGAGGGGAAGAACATGTCTCATGTTTTAATCACTGCTAACCGTACCCATGTCAATTTTTCACATATTTTTAATTATACTGAGTAGGGCTGGAAAGGTTAGATGGAGTACAAAACAGGGAGTTGCATCATCACTGAAGTGGCAGCTTTATTTATTAAGAGTTAAGATTACCCAGACAACCATGCAGATGAATGTTAATGCCTGCATGAATAGAGGGTCTCACCTGCCCCCCCCCAAAAGAATTAGATATACATGCTAAGTGGTAAAGTGGCAATAATGCTTTTTTCTAGAAAGTTCTATTTCAGCTGGAAGATTTGGGGGGGGGGGTGTTGCCTGTTTGAATGCTCTTTGCATATAACTACGTAATCTCTCTATCTCTCTCTCTCTCTCATACACACACACATGTAGCCTTTTCTCTGATGTACTATATTTCTGTGTGCAGGGATTTATTTTACTTAAAGGTAAAGGACCCCTGACAGTTAAGTCCAGTCACGGACAACTCTGGGGTTGCGGTGCTCATCTCACTTTACTGGCTGCCGTTTGTCCGCAGACAGTTTTTCTGGATCATGTGGCCAGCATGACTAAGCCGCTTCTGGCGAAACCAGAGCAGTGCACGGAAACGCCATTTACCTTCCCGCCAGAGTGGTACCTATTTATCTACTTGCACTTTGACGTGCTTTCGGACTGCTAGGTGGGCAGGAGCTGGGACCGAGCAACGGGAGCTCACCCTGTTTCAGGGATTCAAACTGCCGACCTTCCTATCGGCAAGCCCTAGGCTCAGTTTCTCTCTCTCTCTCTCTCTCTCTCTCCAACATCTTCAAGTGTTTGGAATACTTGGGAGGATAGGACCATAAGGGACAAAAACTGCTTCATTCGACTGCTTCATTGATGGTTCAGGAGCTGTGATCCCTTGTTGCTATGCCATCGCCTGCTCAGCACCACATGGGCTGAAAGGATAGGTCAGACTCCAGGTCACTCCACTTCAATCCTTGGCTGAGCCAGCCTGCCAATAAGAGTGTTTGTAATCTTCAAGTGTGGTGCAGGAAGTATTAATGAGGAACACGTGTTTCTCCTTGAAACCGGATTCACTCCACTGATGGTGGTTCACATGTTACTAACCGGACTCATTATGAACTCATGACTGAGAGGTAGAAGGGTTTATATCCCTTTATCAATACCTTTAGCAAAGTTTTAGCATAGCATGTCTTCCTTTTTCCTGCAAACTATGACAACACATAAACATATCCACTTCTACTTTTATTATGAACCGAAGCATGCATGAGTCCATACTGTATCCACTTCTACTACTCGCTTGACCTTAGCCCAAGTTTGCAGTTTTTGTTTATTTATTACAGCACAGCACAAGGCACATCAGGGATGGCAGTGTAGAGCAGTGTTTCCTAGAGCAGGGGTCCCAGGATGTTCCAGGGGGGCCACAGGTAAAAATTGCATAAATGGCCACAGCACGAGGCATGGGGACCACAGAGGGAAGTGAAGAAGAATTTTTTTTCTTCTTTTTTAAAAATCCTGATTGATTGGCCAATCAATCCTGATTTCTTTCCAGTGGGAGAGGGTATTGCTGAGGCTCCCCTTTTGTCCAGTAGAGCCTGCAATCCAGAACCCCCAGGTCAGGTAAGTGCAGTGGTGGGGTGGCAATGGGTAGGGCTGGGTGAGCCTGAGCTGCTTGTTGCTGCCACCAGTGCTAGGCCTGGTGGCAGCCTGGGCCTGACTCTGCAAGGCATGGGGTGCAATCCATGCAAGCAGATCAGGGCCTTCGGATGTTGCCAAGGAGCGCAGGGCCCATTGGCAGCGTCAGCCCAGCTCTTCAAGGTTCAGGCTGAAGTCCACCCCGGCGTCTAGCTGAGTGGGGTCGTCTGGTGCTGCTGGCTTGCAAATAATGAAGTGTCTACTCAGAAGAAAGCTGCACTGAGTTCAGTGGGCCTTATGGGAAAGGTTAAGGGTGGGGCTATAGTGTTTTTTCTAGGCAACCAGGACTCCTCCAGATAGCAATATCTTTTTTGCACCAAGTCAGTGAGGACCACTAGCTTTTTAATTCCCCCCTCCCCATATATACAGAACTCCCTGTGCACTTTTTGGACTGTATCTGTAGCTTTCCCGCTCTGTGTCAAATAACTGGGGTCACATAAGTGTTATTTACTTTTTATAATACATGGAAGATGGATCTCCCTCATGAGGTTCTGGACTCTCTTTCCTTGGAGGTTTCTAAGCAGAGGTTGGATGGCCATCTGTCAGGGATGCTTTAGCTGAGTTTCCTACGCTGGAGGGGTTTGCACTCGAAAGATGACCTTTGGGGTCCCTTCCAGCTCTATGATTCTATGTTTTCCTGCTTCAACAATATTTCATTATGTTCCTCTCATTTTATGTAACTGTATTTTGTATAAATTAATATATATATAAATAAAACATGTTCTATTTACAAACAAAACACTTAAATAGCTACCTTTCTACCTGTAGGATGGGGAGGCATGGGTGTAGCCATAATTTGGGGGGGGGGCAGAACCTAAGATTTGTATTAATTTGTATTGATTTTTACATATTTGGGGGGACAGCTGCCCTCACCCCCCCTTTAGCTATGCCCAAGGAAACTAGGTCGGAAGGGGGCCATGGTTGGGAAAAGGTTGGGAAACACTGGTGTAAAGAGCCTAGTCGCTTCCTCAACAGCTCCTGGATTCTGACTGTGTTCCAGAAACAACCACACTCACTTACCTACAGGATAGGTACCCACCTGCAGTTGGGAATGGCCCAGCCTGTTTAGTGCTTTTGCCACAGCTTGATCTGCTGAAATCATTTCACTGCAGGAAAAAAATGTCTGCAGATCAAGGCACTACTAAAAGCACAAGAAAAGGGCTCCCAGCCTTGTTGTCATCTTGCTCATTTTATCTTCTACATCATTATGACTGAAAAAGTATAAATATGTAAATACAATTGTTCCTATACATACTGAGTTGGACAGGACACTGGTATTGTATCAGTAATACAGTTTTTACATTATAAAGTTATAATGACTTTTTCTTTCTTTCTTTTTCTTTCTAGGCACACTTTCTCCATTATTTTCAGTTCTTCTCTGGATAGCAGTAGGCATATGTACATTGCTGCTTTTCTTCTTCCCTAAACCTGTTGGTATTCGCCCATTTCTGGTGTCTGTAATGCTCAGGTCCATATACACTATTGGCCTTGGGCCTACATTGATCCTTCTTGGTGCTGCTAACGTAAGTACTTCAACAACAACAACAATTTATTATTTACACCCCGCCCATCTGGCTGGGTTTCCCCAGCCACTCTGGGCAACTCCCCACAGAATACTAAAAATATGATAAAGCATCAAACATTAAAAGCTTCCCTAAACAGGGTTGCCTTCAAATGTCTTCTAAAAGTCAGATAGTTGTTTATTTTCTTGACATCTGATGGGAGAGTGTTCCACAGGGCGGGTGCCACTATTGAGAAGGCCCTCTGCCTGGTTCTCTGTAACTTCACTTTTCGCAGTGAGGGAACCGCCAGAAGGCCCTCAGTGCTGGACCTCAGTGTCCAGGCCGAACAATGGGGTGGAGATGCTCCTTCAGGTATCCTGGGCCGAGGCCATTTAGGGCTTTAAAGGTCAGCAGCAACACTTTGAATTCTGCTCAGAAATGTACTGGGAGCCAATGTTGGTCTTTCAGTACTGGTGTTATATAGTCTCGGCGGCTGCTCCCAGTCACCAGTCTAGCTGCCACATTTGGAATAGTTGAAGCTTCCAGGTCACCTTCAAAGGTAGTATTCCAAGCAGGAGATAACTAGAGCATGCACCACTCTGGCAAGACAGTCTGCAGGCAGATCGGGTCTCAGTCTGCATACCAGATGAAGCTGGTAAACAGCTGCTCTGGACACAGAATTGACCTGCGCCTCCATGGACAACTGCAAGTCCAAAAGGACTCCCAGGCTGTGCACCTGGTCCTTCAGGGGCACAGTTGCCCCGTTCAGGACTAGGGAGTCCTCCACACCTGCCCGCCTCCTGTCCCCCCAAAACAGTACTTCTGCCTTGTCAGGATTCAACATCAATCTGTTAGCCGCCATCCAACCTCCAACCGCCTCCAGGCACTCACAGAGGACCTTCACCGCCTTGACTGGTTCTGATTTGAAAGAGAGGTAGAGCTGGGTATCATCCGCATGAACACTAATGAACATCCAGCCCAAACCCCCTGATGATCTCTCCCAGCGGCTGCATGTAGATAACAAAGAGCATCAGAGAGAGGATGGAACCCTGAGGCACCCCACAAGTGAGAGGCCACGGGTCCAAACACTCATCCCCCAATACCACTTTCTGGACACGGCTCAGGAGGAAGTAGCAGAACCACTGTATAACAGTGCCCCAGCCCCTCTAGACAATCCAGAAAGATGTCATGGTCAATGGTGTCAAAGGCCGCTGAGAACTCCAGCAGAACTAGGAAACAGCTTTCACCTTTGTCCCTGGCCCGTCAGAGTTCATTGACCAGTGCAACCAAGCCAGTGTCAGTCCCATGATGAAGCCTGAATCCTGATTGGAAGGCATCCAAATGGCCCGCATCCTCCAGACGTGCCTGTAGTTGTTCAGCAACCACTTGCTTAATCACCTTGCCCAAGAATGGAAGATTTGAGACTGGGCAATAGTTGGCCATATTGGCTGTGTCCAAAGATGTTTTTTTAAGAAGCGGTTTAATAACTGCCTCTTTCAGCGTGGCTGGGAAGGCTCGCTCACAGAGGGAAGTATTCACCACCCTCAGAGCCCATCGTCCAGCCCTTCCCGGCTTGCTTTTATGAGCCAGGATGGGCAAGGATCAAGGAGACAGGTGGTCGGTTTCACTTGTCCAAGCAACCTGTCCACATCCTCAGAGGTAACAGATTGGAACTGACCCCGTGCAACTTGAATGGACAGGACTCTAGCACTTTCCCGCCCAGGCCCTGCTCCTATGGTAGAGTCTACCTCTTTCCAAATCTGAGCAACTTTATCTGCAAAAAACTGCAAAATCATTGCAGGAGATCTTGGGGTCCATACCATGTCTATGACACAGGTGGTTCTGTTACATTGAGAACCACCTGAAGGAGTCTCCTGCTGCTGTTTTCTGCAGATGTAAAAGAGGCAGTGAAGAAGGTCCTCTTCGCTGTCATTATCGCCACTTGGTAGGCTCGACATTGACCCGTGTCTGGTCAGATTCAGAATGAGTTTTCCTTTTTTTTTATAATAATTTTTATTCAGTTTTTAAAACACATAATTAAAAAACAAACACATTACAAAATACAAACAAACATAAACAAATCAAACATAAATGAATTCATAATCTTATTTTCTTGTAACTTCTTTCAATCGACTTCCCCTTACTTCCCTTTCGCTGCATCCTTATTTTAAAATTTTTTAGCAACCCTTTAGTCAATTTATCCATTTAGTTCCCTTCATTAAATTCCCATAAATTTGTTAATTACAGCTGTAGTTCTCTGCTTCTTACCCCTTGACATCTTAACACTCCTCAATTTTACAACAGTTTTTAAGATATATTTTAAATTTCTTCCAGTCTTCTTCCACTGCCTCTTTCCCCTGGTCACGAATTCTGCCGGTCATCTCTGCCAGTCCCATGAAGTCAATCACCTTTGTCTGCCATTCTTCAAGAGTAGGTAGTTCTTGCATCTTCCAATACTTTGCCAGAAGAATTCTTGCTGCAGTAGTAGCATACATAAAGAAAGTCCTATCCTTCTTTGGCACCAATTGGCCAACCATGCCCAGGAGAAAAGCCTCTGGTTTCTTAGTAAATGTCCATTTAAGGACTTTCTTAATTTCATTATAGATCATTTCCCAGAATGCTTTCACCCTCGGGCAGGTCCACCATAGGTGATAAAAGGTACCTTCATTCTCATTACATTTCCAACATTTATTATTGGGCAAATGGTAAATTTTTGCAAGCTTGACTGGGGTCATGTACCACCTGTAGATCATTTTCATTATATTTTCTTTTAAGACATTACATGCCGTAAACTTAACACCAGTGGTCCACAACTGTTCCCAGTCAGCAAACATAATGTCATGACCGATATCCTGTGCCCATTTAATCATAGCTGATTTCACCGTTTCCTCCTGTGTATTCCATTTAAGCAGCAAATTATACATTCTTGACAGATTCTTAGTATTGGGTTCTAACAGTTCCGTTTCTAACTTTGACCTCTCCTTCTGAAATCCTATTTTCCTGTCCTCTTTAAATGTCTCATTTATCTGGTAGTAATGCAGCCAATCTCGAACTTTGGACTTTAGTTTTTCATAACTCTGAAGCTTAACCCTTTCACCTTCATATTCTAAGATTTCACAATATTTTGGCCATTTAGAATCCATATTAAGTTTTTTCACCCCCTTGGCTTCCATTGGTGACAACCACCTGGGAGTTTTAGTTTCCAGTAGATCTTTGTATCTGCTCCAAACATTATATAATGCTTTTCTAACAATATGATTTTTAAAACCTTTGTACACCATTGCCTTGTTATACCATAAGTATGCATGCCAACCAAAACAATTATCATATCCTTCCAAATCTAAGATGTCTGTGTTCTCAAGAAGTAGCCAGTCTTTCAGCCAGCAGAAAGCTGCTGCTTCGTAGTATAATCTTAAGTCCGGCAGGGCAAATCCCCCTCTATCCTTTGCATCAGTTAAAATCTTAAACTTAATTCTGGGCTTTTTGCCCTGCCAGACAAATTTTGATATATCTTTCTGCCACCTCTTGAAACAATCCATCTTGTCCAGAATTTGTAAGTTCTGAAACAAAAAAAGCATTCTAGGCAATACATTCATCTTAATAGTAGCAATTCGACCTAACAAGGACAATTTCAACCTTGACCATGTTTCTAAATCTTTCTTTACTTCTGACCAACATTTTTCATAATTGTCTTTAAATAAATTCAGATTCTTAGATGTTAAATTTACCCCCAGGTATTTCACTTTTTTCGTTATTTCCAAACCTGTTTCACTCTGAAACCTCTCTCTTTCTTCCATTGTTAAATTTTTCTCCAAAACCTTTGTTTTCTGTTTATTCAATTTAAATCCTGCTACTTGACCAAATATTTCAATTAATTCCAACACTCTTTGGGTACTAATGTCTGGCTGTTGTAAAGTCAAAACTAGGTCATCTGCAAATGCTCTTAGTTTATAATGTCTGGCTCCGACCTGAACTCCTTTAACCAACTGGTCCTTTCTAATCATATTTAACAAAACCTCCAGGACTGATATAAAAAGTAGAGGAGATATTGGGCAACCCTGTCGTGTACCTTTTTCTATAGGTATTTCTTCCGTTACCACATTATTTACAATTAACTTTGCTTTTTGTTCCGAATATATTGCACCTATACCGTTTTCAAAACCTTGGCCTACCCCCATCCCTTGGAGATTCTTTTTCATAAAGCTCCAACAAATGTTGTCAAAGGCTTTCTCCGCATCCACAAAAATCAAAACAGCCTTTCTATTAATGTCAACTTCTAACAGCTCCAAAATATCGATAATGTTCCTCACATTGTCTGACATATGTCTCCCTGGGAGAAAGCCAGTTTGGTCCTTATGAATCTCCCCTAGTAACACTTGCTTCAATCTTTTTGCCAAAATGTCTGCAAAAATTTTATAATCCACATTGAGTAAAGATATAGGGCGGTAGTTTTTAACCTGGTTTTTTTCAGTCTCTGATTTCGGTATAAGTGAGATGAAAGCTTCTTTCCACGATTCAGGTGCCTTTTTCCCCTCCATAATTTCATTGCAAACTTCCTTTAGAGGTTGTATTAACCAATCCTTCAGCTTCTTGTAGTAACTGGCGGTCAAGCCGTCTGGTCCTGGTGATTTTCCCAGTTGCATATTCTGGATGGCACCCTCTATCTCTTGTTCTGTTATTTTCTCATTCAAGATCCTTTTATTCTGTTCTGAAATTTTTGGTAATCCGTAGTTTCTAAGGAATTCTTCAATTTCCTGTTTGTTTACTGGCCCTTGTGCATACAATTTCCTAAAAAAGCTTTGAAAACAATTACTTATCTCATTGGGTTTGTAGATGGTCTTTCCCTCCATCTCTAAGCTGGTCACTGTATTCAGTTTCTGCCTCTTTTTTAATTGCCATGACAAAAGTTTCCCACATTTATCTGCAGATTCAAATGTTTTTTGTCTCATTTGCTTTATTTTCCATTCTATTTCTTGATTCATCAATTCCATGTATTGCGTCTGATAATACTTTATCTCTCTCAAGATCTCTTGGGACTTTGGTTTGGACCTCAATTTCTTTTCTCCTTCTCTCATTTTTCCTAAAAAAAATTCTTTCCTCTCATTTTGTCTTTTCCTTTTTATAGAGTTCTGTTGAATTAGGAAACCTCGCATGACAGCTTTGCTAGCGTCCCAGATTGTTCTTTACTCCACGTCTGTTCTCAAATTTATCTCAAAATAATCTTTCAATGTTTTTTGGGCCTTTTTATAAATCTCTTCATCTTTAAATAGGGTGTCATTCATTCTCCATCTGAAGGATCCAGTGGTTGTTAATTTCATCTCCATCTTTACAGCGTTATGGTCGGAGCAGGTTTTTGGGCAGATTTCTATCTTTTTGGTTCTTGGCGCCAGGCTGCTAGTAATCCAAATTTGGTCAATTCTTGTCCATGTCATTTTTGCTTCAGAAAAGAAGGTTCCCTCTCTTTCAAGAGGGTTCCTTGTTCTCCAGATATCAATCAAGTCCATAGTTTCAGTCATTTCAAAAAAAGTCTTTGGTAGTCTCCCCTCCTTTGAAATCACTTGTCTCTGTGCTTTATCCATATTTGTGGAGACGACTCCATTCATATCTCCCATCAATACAATTTTATAATCCAGAAAGTCCATTAAGGTCTCATGCAACTTCTTAAAAAATTCAGCCTTCCCTTCATTTGGTGCATAAACTCCGACTATCAAAATTTTTTCTCCTTGAATTTGTATTTCAATTGCCAGGTATCTTCCTTGTTCATCTTTAAATATCATTTTTGGAGCCAATTTTTCTTTTGCATAGATCACCACTCCTCTTTTCTTCACTTTGTCTGATGAGATAAATTCCTGTCCCAGTCTCTTATTTATCAATAATTTCCTGTGTGTCCTGACAATATGGGTTTCTTGCAAGCATATTAAGTCTAACTGCTCTCTCTTCAAAATATGAAAGACTTGGCGTCTTTTTCGGGGAAGGTTCAAACCGTTACAGTTCCAGCTAAGAAGTTGCAGAGACATTTTGTTACTAAGTACCTGTTCCTCCAACTGCTCCAAGTTTCTGTTCTTCTTCTGATGGTGGTAACAAGAGTCCAAATGACAGGTTAGCAATATCAGTTGGTTCTTCCTCGTCTACAGTTCCTTTCTGCAAGTCTTCCCGGTGTCTCCCCAAAAACTGTTCTTTATCTTGGATTGTTCTTATTTTGATCTTCTTTCCTTTGAAGTTAAAGGACAAACCCTGTGGAAATTCCCATCTAAAAGGAATGGCGTTTTTCTTGAGCAGATCAACCAATTCTTTAAAAAGGGTTCTCACCTCCAAAATGTATTTAGGGATATCTTTAAAAATCTGTACCTGAGAATTTTGGATCACCAAGGCTTTTTGGTAATGTAGATTCAATATTTTATCTCTCTGTTCCTTGGATCCCAATGTGATTAAACAGTCCCTTGGTTTCTTTGTCTGCCTCCTACCTAGCCGAAAGGCTGTTGTTATTTCGATCTCAACTCCTTCTCCTTCTCCCCATTCCTCATGCCAAAATTCTGCAAAGTTGTTTTTAAGGAATCCCACAAGGTTGTCGCCCTCACTCTCAGGAACCAATCTAAGTTTTAAATTCTTCTCCTTTCTCTGTAGTTCCCATAAAGAGAGGGTTGCATCATGTTCATTTACTTTTTTTTCGATCGGCTCAAATCTTCCCCTTGTTTCCTCTGCAGTTTTTTTTGCACTTTCAGCAATCCTTCTTGTTTCAGAACTTTCTTGAATTAATTTATTTATAGAATCTGTGTTAGATGATACGCTTGCCGTGTTCAAGTCCAATCTTGCTGTCAATTCTGTCAATTTTTTAGAATTTTCTGTGGACTGCTTTGTCAGTTCTATAGATTGCTTGGTCAGAGCTTCCAAAGATTGATTTATTTTGACCAGTGCCTGAGTCATAGATTCCATAGAAGCTGTTACTGTCTTTTCCTATGCAGCTGGTGTTATATCTGGTATTGAGCTCCTTTTCTTCTGTGCTTGTGCTTGCGCTTGTTTTGATTTATGTCTAGTTACTATCTCATCCACAGGGCCACTCATGGCCTCAAGGTCGTTCTCACAGAGTAGGCTTGCAAGTGGAAAATCCCACTGTTTCTTTTTTCAATGTACAAAGTTTCTCTTTAAACCCTCTAGAGGGAGCTTTCAATTGTGTCCGAAGGGAAATGAGTAACAAAGAAGCAAGGGAAACATAGAGCAATGAGCCAAAAGTTCAAGAGTCGATACTGTAAATCCACAAATGTTTCAGTTTAACCATAAGTTCAACAGCTTTATTAAAGTCCAAAAGTCCAACAGCTAAGTTTCCAAAAAAACCTTACTTTGTATCCAATTTAGACTGACAGTTCTCCTTGCTCAGGCAGCTCGATCTGGGGGAGTTTGGCAGTGAAAAGTCTTTTTTTACGATTATTTCCGCGCAGGAACAATATCCAATTTTATCTTCCCCCCTTCTCCTGCCAATTGGGGGGAATATTAAGTCCAATGTCAGGTTTGACAGTTTGCGAAAGGTTTTTCCTTCAAATACAGCTTGCTATTTTCATTGCTTCGCTAATCATGCAGTTCGGGGGGGCAGACTTCCTTGTTTAATGCCTTCCCCGTTTTCAGCCAATTTTCAAATTTAGTGTCCCGTTCAGTCCCTCAATCTTACTCACGGGTGTTGCAGTCAAATCTTTATTTCAGGAAGGAATCGGCGCTCTCCGTTCATGGCGACGCGGCTTCACTCCACAAGCTGGGTAGCGACTCTCAGCACCGCGCTCTCCCCGATGCCACTCCGGAGCCTTTAAAAAGGCTCCTTTACAGTATCGAGGGGCGCAAAAGGTGCCCGCCGAGTCTCCTTGTTTACAGGCTTCCGCGCCTGTAATTTTAGGGGTCCCCCGCTCGCCGTAGCGGGTCGGACCCGAACTTGCGGAGCAGTCCTGCCTCGGAGCTCGAGGCTAGAACCACCATTAAACGATGGCGCCGACCGGAAGTCCAGAATGAGTTTTCCAATAATCACTTTATCTATAAAGTTGGCTGTTTGTCTCTTTTCCATTCATCTTGGGCCATTAAAAAACTAAGGTAGTAGGGTATACAAATAATCTGTTCAATTTGAAGCCTCAACTCAAAGAAAAGGGAAGGGCGAACACATTTGGGCTGCAAGCACATTCCTAGGCCTACTTTGTCCATTTCAGTATGGAGTTTAAAACCCTGAAATCAAACTGTGATATGCTTTTCTTTCCATTGGCTCATTTGAGATCTGTAGAACCACCAAACTGGGCATGGGGATCCTTTGCTGAAACAGAAACAGCTCTAACTGCCAGTGTAGTAGCTTCCATGATGCAATGCTTCTCCTGGTCAAAAGCTGCTTGACTGGTGGGGTGGAGCCCCATCACTAATGTCCCAGTGGCTGTATCACTGCTGCTTACTGGGAAGCAAAGGAGCCAGGGAGGTCAGCGCAGTGCAGGCACACTTGTGGAGTCAATCCAGTGCTTCTGCTGGTGTGCCCTCACCATGCCAACTTCACCACTTCACCTCTCTCTGTCCTGGTAAACAGCAGCAACATAACTACCAGGAAGCTAGCATTACAGCTTCACCCCACCAGGTCAAGGTTTTTTTTGTGGGCAGTTGGAGATAATATGTGGTGTTGGGGGAAAAATGTGAACGGTTGATAATGTGGAGTTGGAAAAACTTGGGAGGACAAATGGTCACGCTAAGCGTATGTGATTATTAAGCACTTAAATGCAGGGACAGCATGTACACAAATTATAGAAAAGTGGAATGCATTCAGTTTCCATACTTAAACCAAACTTCAATTTGGCCAGAACCTCCAGTCCTTCATCTCCATCTCTGAGCAGTAATGCTTTGTCACCTCCTTGTAAATACCCTTAAAATACTTCTCTTTTTGTACCTGTTAGTTAATAAACTAAGGCAGATTAATAAATGAATCATCAGTAGATAAGAACTATTGACTCTTATAGCCTTAAAAAACAAACACAAATTAGTGTGGGGTGTCTGATAGGGAATTTGTGCAGTTGGAAAATCCGCTTAATAAAACCTCTGCGCTATGCATGCTCCACCAGTGTGTGCAGTGGTAACCCCCACGTAAAACGAAGATTGACTATATATAAAGAGGGGGGATAATATGGTAATAATATGGTTAATATTGTATTCTAAATGTTTTCCTAGTGTGATATTCTAAAGAGATATGGTTCAGATTATTGAAGCATAGCAATTTTTGTCCACTCCCCCAGCTTAGTAACAAGATTGTATTTTTGGTGAGCTTTGTTGGGAATCGAGGCACATTTACTCGTGGATACAGAGCAGTCATCATGGATATGGCCTTCCTCTACCACGTTGCCTATGTCCTTGTCTGCATGCTGGGACTCTGTGTGCATGAATTCTTTTACAGCTTCCTGGTGAGTATATCTCTGGAGTGTGGCTGTTTTGCCAAAATGAAAAATACAACTCATTTGATTCATGTTAGATCTCAATTCTCACATCATGTAGCTCAGCAGGGAATGGCAGCCAATCCTGGTGTTCTGACACTATTTGTATGATGCTTGTGTTTGTCCACATATGTTGGTCATTAGTCACACCCATATTGCATTTTTAGATGTACAATTCAATCATCTTAGGATGATTAACACCATGAAGGATGTGTTTCTTATTGGTTTGTGTGGGTAAAAAATATGTACATATTTTAATACCATTGATTAATAGCAATAGTAGTGATGCAAGTTTAAAGAACATCATTCTTTAAACTGACGTTCCCTCTTCCTTCTTTAAACAAGAACTTAAAACCATGTTCTACTTATTTGTATTATTCACCTCTGTTTGCAGAATGTACTTTTTTGTGGAATACAACACATGCATTGAAGGCATCTCTGCAGATGCTTGGAAATGAAGTCATAATATTAGATCATATCACTTTTATCATTAAGGAAGGTGAGGCTGCCATCTCAGGCAGCAGATCTAGAGCATTGTTCATGGTGACAGAGGAGGAGATGGACAGATCTGATGCATGAGCATCAGTTCCATGCTCATGAAACAGGAAGCCTTTAGCTGCATGATAACAGATTTGCCTACTAGGCAAGTAGGCAAAGTGCCATTGAAATGAAAGGGTACTGAGCCCGTGTGTAGTAATATGTATTTGAATTGGATTTGGGCAGAGTACCTCACAAAGTATTTGTGAGGATAAAATGGAGGGGGGGGGTAAGTGTGTATGTCACTTTGAGTTCCTTGGATAATAGAATCATAGAACAGGGACTCTGAGGATCATATATTCAAACCTCCTGCAATGCAGGAATATATAGCTGTCCCATATGGGGATTGAACCTGCAACGTTGGTGTTATCAGCCAACTGAGCTATCCAGTGCACAGATGGGATAGAAATTTAATAATAAATAAACATACAATATTAGTGAATGCCATTTGGGTTTTCTACCTGAGTAGCCAAAATGTTTTGAGCCAGCCTTATGTCTTTATCCCTTAGTGTAGAGGTTTTCAACCTTTTGGAGTCCATGGCTCACCTGACCAACCACATTCTTTCTGCAGCTCACCTGTGGAATACAGGGAAATCCCTACTTACTTGGGAGTTCCATCCCAGGCCACCGCGCCCATCACCAGGACACCTCCCCTTCTTTCCTTGGCTTTGAAGGTTGCTGAGGAGCTCCATTTTGCTGTGTTATAACCCTCATAGGGTCTGAACACATTTGTTCCTGATCGCAGTTGACCCAGCCCATACATCGTTGGTGCATCCATCAGTGCTTGTAGCAAAACTGGCAGCTTTTTAAAGCTTTTGCCATGGTTTAGTTTGCTGCATAAGAGTAGGTAGTTACATGAGGCAGTCAATGAGACTGGTGGAGCTGCAGCATTTTTAAGCTGCTGCTTCTGTTACCATGCAGCTAAAGGCTTCCTGTTTCACTTTTACTATCTTCATTTTAAGTATTGATGATTCACCCATAATACTGGATTTGTTAATAATCATAGTTATTGCATTACTAGTTATTACATGATTAAAGCACCTGTACTCGGGTGGAGTTCTTTTAAAATATTTTTTCTGAGGTGTTCATATGGTGTGTCTATCCAGTCCCATTTTTTTCTTCCACTTTTTAAACTTGTGCGCCTAGGACCTCTTTGTGATGGATTGCAATGATATTCTCCATACTGTTTTGTTGTCCCATTATAACAGAGAGCCATACAGAAGGTGGTTACTTACTGATTTAAGTATTTCTGTTCAACTGCTTCCAATATTCAAGAGAGCTAAGAACAAGCAGTCATCCGCATAAAACAACAACAACAAAAAAAAACTATACAAAAAATCCTACAGGTGTTAAGATTGCTTTAATATCATTAACATAAAGCAATTTTATGCCATGGAAAAATCTTGATGCTTTAGGATTAGTTATGTGAATTGACAGAAAGTAGTGTCTTGGGCCAGCTCTGGACAATGCCCGCTGAAATCATTGTGCTGCTTATTCCTCTAATGCAGTGGTTTTTAAGTTCATGCAAAGCACCGAGCTATCTGTTAGTCCCCTGCATTACTCAGTCAGAAATGAGAGTGCATCCTACAACACACTCAGCAGACACGTGGCTGCACATAGGCAGGGAGGATAGATCTTGGTGGGCAACCTTCCTTTCACAGAAGCTTGTCCTGCATTACTGATTTTCTCATTGAGAAATCTGTAAGTTTTTAATTGATCCTGGGATCCCCCAGATCAGAATTTGAAAATGTCTGCACTATTGCATTACTTGAGTTCAGGTGGTAATCACTTTAAGGAGCTCTGCTGATCACTTTTCTGTTTTATGTTGTCCCCACCCCCCACCCCAGTTATTTGACTTGGTGTACAGAGAGGAGACTTTACTGAATGTAATTAAAAGTGTTACGCGGAACGGACGCTCCATTATTTTGACTGCAGTATTAGCGCTCATCCTTGTGTATCTCTTCTCCATTGTTGGGTTCTTGTTCTTGAAAGATGACTTCATCATGGAGGTGGAAAGAACACCTATCACAGGTATTGCTCCTACTAGCAAAACTTGTTTCCACTGTAGTGCATTATTAATTCCAGATAGGATCCATCTCCATTCCAGTGACAACCGAATGTTAGATACATAATGGAGTCTTATTTGGGTAGTATCATTTTGTGAACTTTGCTCCTTCAAATCCTTTCTTTTCAGCACAGATTCATCATTTGTGATGCATAAGGCAAAATAGGTGTTTGATCAAATAAAGCTGATATATACGTCGTTTACTCACTTTAGAAATGTTAAATTAGTGTTTTACTCAACTCCATACATATTTATAAATGAGAATCAAACTATGTTTTCATCCTTGAAACTCTTTAAATATTCTGGATTTAAAAAGATGATGCCTCACCTCCTTGTCATTCTTTGTGAATACTTTAATGGTTTTTAAAAATTGATGTTATTTTCATATCTGACAGTTGTTTCTAGCTTTGAATATATTTCATCCTAACTAGATGGAGTTCTGTTTGATGTCAGTTCTGTAATTTAGGCAGAAGCAACAGTAAAATGCCTGTGATATATTGTAAATGTGAAACCCTGATCTCTTCATTACTGCCAGTGCTTTAGTCTTCTTCCTCAACAGTCTTCTTTCATTGTTTCTTCTGACACTAAGTGAGAGATTTGGTGACTTGTGGGTTTTATCATGGCCAGAACACACAATTATTTGGGAGTTCAAATGTTATTTACATAATTGTTGTTAAGTAAAACAAAGGTAGAGATATATCTCAACTGTCTCGTACAAATTAATAAAGCAACAAAAGACTTTTATCCACAGATTTTGCAATGTATTTAAATTTAGGTCCTTGATCAAGTGAGTATATCTGAAACCGAAATTTGGTTCCAAAATGTGAAATTGTCAGCCTATTTCTGTCTTAATTTTTAATGTGTCTGCTGATACCCTGTACATATATTTTTGCAACAAATCATTCCATTGCCAACATTTTGTTCTTTGTTCTCTCAGAAAGTGGCACTGTTCCTACCACAAGATTAACAGCAATGATGGATACATGTTCAAAGGAGAACTGTAGTACTACAATACCAGCTTTAAAATTAGGTTAGTTGAATGCTCACAAAACATTTTCTGTTTTTCCCTGAGCAAGTATCTGCTGCTTAGTTAGACCAAAATGTGATTATATGCAGAACATATAAAGGTAAAGGTACCCCTGCCCGTACGGGCCAGTCGTTTCCGACTCTAGGGTTGTGCGCCCATCTCACTTAAGAGGCCGGGGGCCAGCGCTGTCCGGAGACACTTCCGGGTCACGTGGCCAGCGTGACGAAGCTGCTCTGGTGAGCCGGCATCAGTGCAGCACACGGAAACACCGTTTACCTTCCCGCTATAAAGCGGTACCTATTTATCTACTTGCACTTAAGGGTGCTTTTGAACTGCTAGGTGGGCAGGAGCTGGGACTGAAAGACGGGAGCTCACCCCGCCGTGGCGAATCGAACCGCCGACCATGCGATCGGCAAGTCCTAGGCACTGAGGTTTTACCCACAGCGCCACCTGCGTCCCTATGCAGAACACATAGTTGCCCCTAAAAGCAGCCACCATGTGTATACTCTCCTCTGCCCTGTCTCTGCATAATGTCCAGAAAAAAGAGAAAAAAAGGTATTACATAATCACAAGGAGAGTTTCTCTGTCAGTGCATCATTTCATTAGCTTGAAGGGATGGGGGAAATTCTCAACACAATGATGTTATGTCAGGCATTTTATTCTACCACTCGTTACTGAAAGTGGAGGTGTTTGTCTGCCAGTTTGGCAGCAACCACATGTTCTCTACATTTGTCTAGTTCTGCCATTAGTCAAAAGCTTAGTGGAGTCCTGTATCATGTACATACATGTGTTCCATCCACAGATGAAGAACCAGATGAGGATGGGATTGAGAGGACATGTGACACTCTGCTAATGTGTATTGTGACAGTTCTGAACCAGGGCCTGAGAAATGGTGGTGGAGTGGGTGATGTGCTCCGAAAGCCTTCTAAAGATGTAAGCATTTTGTATGATGTAGCTTCATGCTCATGCATGCTAGATAGATAGACAAACAGATGCCTTTCGATTTTATTTGGAGTGTTTTAAAGGGAGTGCCTTGATCCCATTCCTTGCTTTGGCTGGATAATACCCATATTCACTTAATAGATTTTCATGTCACCATGCTAATTCGTCAGTGTAAACCAAACCAGATGCAACAGAACAACCATGGGTAGTTGTGGGGTGGGGTTTATTTTTTAATGTGGAAATATAATACATATTTCCCGCTGCATCAACATAAAATGAACAGGATGTAATTGCTTGGCCTGAATGGATGCTCTGAAAACGCAGATGATCCAAAGTAAATGTTTCTCAGCTGGGTGCAAATTGACATCACGTAGAAACATTATTGTCATTTCAGGAACCCCTCTTTGCTGCTCGAGTTGTCTATGACCTCCTGTTTTATTTCATTGTCATCATTATTGTCCTGAACCTAATTTTTGGAGTCATAATCGATACATTTGCAGATCTCCGAAGTGAAAAACAAAAAAAAGAGGAAATCTTGAAGACAACCTGTTTCATTTGTGGTATGTGTTAGCGAGCTATTAAATTGGGTGAGGGAAAAGCAGTTTTAAAGAGTTTTATTTAAGCTTATTCCTTTCCGATAGTAAACCAAATGGCAGTCAAAATATCACATCGATGTTCACTTGCTCTAGGTCCTAAGTTAGTCTTGTGTTGTCATTGCTACTAATAACTTATGTTTGGGTGCTTTCAGTTATTACCTGATTAATCCAGTATGAAGGGTCTGTGGTCTAGTTCTCCAAACAACATGTATGTAACTGAATTATTTCAGACCTTTTTACGTACGAGCTGTGCATGCCAACCCCACCTACCCACCCCCGCCAACCCCACCCCTTTGGCAAGCCCTGCTTTACACCACGTCAACCCCTTGCCCAAACCATCACAGTTTGCCCAGTCCAGATAAGATAGAGGCGTTACATGTTCTCAGGTCCAAAAGGTAAGGAGATGACCTGTTCCAGACAAGGTTGCACTTCCTTTGAAGGAGCAGATTATCAACAGTGATGCTTTTGGAACCAGCACTATCACTGGAGGTCCAGAGGGGTTTGGTGACTAAGATTGGCTGTTTCCGGCTACAGCTGGCTCACTAGTTATGGACCCTTTTAAGACAGAGATGATGGCCACTGTTCTCCGTGGTCTTGCAACCTTCAAATTGCAATGCCAATGAAGATGCTTTGGAAACTTCAGATGAACCAGAATGCAGTGGAAAGGTTACTGCCTGGGGTGATCTCTAGAACCCAAATAACTCCTATTCTAAATCAACTGCACTGGGTGCCAGTTTATTTCTGAGCCCAATTCAGGTTGCTCACATTGGTATTTGAAGCCCCGCATGATGTGGGCCACAAATATCTGAAAGACTTCCTCCTTTCCCAGGGACCACCCTGGGTGTTAAGGTTGGGAATTCAAGGAGTGGCAAAGAGCTCAGCAGAGGACTTTCTCTGTGGTAGCTCCAAAATTGTAGAACGCCCTACAGAGGTGTGTCTAGAATAATCATTATTCAGCTTTTGCCATATGCTGCAGATGCACCTTTTTACCCTTACCCTTGACAGTTAAAAAATATTTTTGTAGGCTTCTTGAAAAGTGTAAATTAACCTGATGAGTTGGTTGGTTTGTTGTGTGGTGTTTTTTTTTTAAAAAAGTATTCTGGTGGCAGGTAATAAATCTTAGAAATAAGTAGGGTCATTGGCAAGCTAGTCTGCATGGAACACTTGAATATGTAAGACAGGTATATGGAAGTCTCAGTTATGCTTATATTAGAATTTTTAGGTTGAAATACTGTGGAAGCCAGGGACTCAAGTGGCGCTGTGGGTTAAACCACAGAGCCTAGGACTTGCCGATCAGAAGGTCGGCAGTTGCTCCTGTTGCTCGGTCCCTGCTCCTGCCAACCTAGCAGTTCGAAAGCACGTCAAAAGTGCAAGTAGATAAATAGGTACCGCTCTGGCGGGAAGGTAAATGGCGTTTCCATGCCCTGCTCTGGTTCGCCAGAAAGTGGCTTAGTCATGCTGGCCACATAACCCGGAAGCTGTACGCCGGCTCCCTCGGCCAATAAAGCGAGATGAGCGCCGCAACCCCAGAGTTGGTCACAACTGGACAGGGGTCCCTTTACCTTTTTACTGTGGAAGCCAAAAAGTGGAGTGCTTAGAATCATAGAATCATAGAATCATAGAATCATAGAGTTGGAAGAGACCACAAGGGCCATCGAGTCCAACCCCCTGCCAAGCAGGAAACACCATCAGAGCACTCCTGACATATGGTTGTCAAGCCTCTGCTTAAAGACCTCCAAAGAAGGAGACTCCACCACACTCCTTGGCAGCAAATTCCACTGTCAAACAGCTCTTACTGTCAGGAAGTTCTTCCTAATGTTTAGGTGGAAACTTCTTTCTTGTAGTTTGGAACCATTGCTCCGTGTCCGCTTCTCTGGAGCAGCAGAAAACAACCTTTCTCCCTCCTCTATGTGACATCCTTTTATATATTTGAACATGGCTATCATATCACCCCTTAACCTCCTCTTCTCCAGGCTAAACATGCCCAGCTCCCTTAGCCGTTCTTCATAAGGCATCGTTTCCAGGCCTTTGACCATTTTGGTTGCCCTCCTCTGGACACGTTCCAGTTTGTCAGTGTCCTTCTTGAGTCTTCCTAGAGATGGGCAAACTTACCCCATCTTGTTTCTGAATTGGCTTGTTCTTTCCAGCATTTTCAGAGAATTCTTATTAAGAGTTATCTGAAATCTTTGAAAGTTCTGGCTCATTTCAAATACTTAGCAGCCCTCTATTGGTGAAGGCCCAGCACACAGCTCCCACTTTCACAAAATCATTGTTGCTGAAAGGTTAGTTTCAGGGGATGAGGACGAAGGGAAAGGGGATATTTGGCAAAGATCCAAACATATTCCTGGCTGAAATTCAAAGGGATTTTCATTCGGATCATAAAACACTTGCTGTTTCCCAGGTCACCAACCTAAGTTCTGAAACTCAACATCATCATTTAAAACAAAATAAAAAAATTCCTTCCAGTAGCACCTTAAAGACCAACTGAGTTAGTTCTAGGTATGAGCTTTCGTGTGCATGCACACTTCTTCAGATACTGTGTGCAGATAAGTGTGCATGCACACGAAAGCTCATACCTAGAACTAACTCAGTTGGTCTTTAAGGTGCTACTGGAAGGAATTTTTTTATTTTGTTTTGACCATGGCAGACCAACACGGCTACCTATCTGTAACTGGAACATCATCATTTGTTCATCATCATCTATTGTTATAGAAGCTATTCCTCTGAGAAATTGGATAGTGAGCATTTGGGCAGCCTGGTAGATTTTATCTTCATTTCCATCCCCTTTATTTTAGATCATAGAATCATAGAGTTGGAAGAGACCACAAGGGCCATCGAGTCCAACCCCCTGCCAAGCAGGAAACACCATCAGAGCACTCCTGACATATGGTTGTCAAGCCTCTGCAATTTCTTTCTTATTGTACATCATCTGGAGCCTTTTCTTTTTGCAAAGACGGAAAACAAATACTAGAAATAAATACCATATCTGATATATGCCTTAATGAAATTGTTGGTCTTGAAGACTCTGCTTTTACACTGTGTGTGTGTGTGTGTGTGTGTGTGTGTTTGTATGTGTGTGTGGTAGTTTTTTTAAAAAGAACTTGTAATTAAGACAAGTGTTGACAAGATGATGGAACTAATGAAATATTTTTGGTGTGTGTCTCCTTTTTTGCAGGGCTTGAGCGAGACAAATTTGATAATAAGACAGTTTCCTTTGAGGAGCACATAAAGGCAGAACACAACATGTGGCACTATTTATACTTCATAGTTCTGGTCAGAGTGAAAGACCCAACAGAATACACTGGTCCCGAAAGTTATGTGGCTCAAATGATTGTGGTGAGTCACTTTTATATAAGTCTTACTTCAGGGAGGTGGGCCTTTCAGGTGTTGCTTGCCTAGCACCATAATTACATATTTTAGGCACCAAGTGCAAAACGTCCTCTTTACCCAGGCCTTTTAATGTGGGGGGGGGGGAACAGTTATTATTAATTTTTCCTGATAGTTTTATTGGATTTCATTATTATGATATGTAAATTATGTTTTATTGTTGTACACTGCCCTTGGATCTTCAGATAAAGGGTGTTGTTTACATTGAATAAACAACAACAACCACAAGGACTGTGAGAAGCCGCCAACTGTAGAGTTACAAAGGTATTTAAATGCATTTGCAGTAACCCAAGGCAAAGGCCCAGCACTGGGCATAATGAAAATATGAAGGCAAAGTTCACAGTTACCCTCAGGCTCCTGCACTCTCATACTCAGTATGCTTATCCAGTTTGTAAGTCTCCTTTTTTTTTGTCCTGAATCACTGGTTGATGTTTCATAAAAGAGAAAAATGCCCACTGCCAAGCAACAGTACAAAGAAAGAATAGAGGTCTCCACTTCTGCAATGCATAGAACTATTCCAATAGTATGATGTGCAAAAATGACAACAGCATGAAACTGAGTTTGGTAGCCTGTGAAAGCTGTCCAGACATTTTGAAGTCTCTCTGTGTACAAGCCTCATTGTCCCAAGGATGCAGCTATTTGGAGGTAGGAGACTTGGGAACTCCCAAGATAAAGCTGCTGTTTTTCTGACACACTTCATGCAGATAAATTGTAGTTGTAAAGGTCAGACCTTTCTTTCTCCTTGCGTTTCAGCCCCCACCCCACCCCCACCCCGAGAGATCTGTAAAAGCCTTGAAGGGTAAGAAACTGTGTTAGACTTGGTGCACATGGATGCAGTTAGACTCACGTACATCATCTTGATCTTTTATTGCTTGATTTGTCAATTCTTAACTTGACTTAAGGGGCCTTAGCATAGTGATTGAGCCCATACTTTGCATGCAAAAGTTGCCTGGCATCTCCTGTTAAGAGGACTGCAGGTTGCAGGTGATGGGAAAGATCCCTTTGTGCCTGAGACCCCCTGGAGAGTCACTACAGATCAGACAAGAGTACTGAGCTGCCTGGACAAATTATCTGATCAGGAAGAAGGCAGTGTCCTAGGTTCCTAACCTAGCTGTATCTAAGACCTTTACCAATGGGCAACATCTTCACAAGCATATTTTTCATGGATCCTGCCCTACGTCTAGACTCTAGATCGGCAGGCTGCACGCTCTGGCTTTGAAATGGAAACTAAACTTCAATAAAGACTTTTGTACATAACATCAGCCTGGCGTTGGTCCTCTGTGAGCTGGGACCTAGAGGCAGCTCTGACAGTAAGTCCCGTCTCCCCTGTGCCTCTGCTCCTGAGCCCCTGACAGATCCCTTTAAAACAAGCAAGTGGTGAACAGAAAAAGATTAAACACCAGCACTGGATTAAGACAAAAAATAAGATTGGGGGCAAATCTAGCATAATTTTGAATCTTGTATCATTCCCTGGAGAATATTTGGCTAAATGGCTTCCCCTGCCATTTTATCACCTGCAATGTGAATCAATTTTAGTATTGTTTAGTAGCACTTTTACATTATTGAAGGAAGCACTTGGCTTTTATTCTTCCTCACTTCACCCACCATTTCTTTCATTATTTCAATGTGAACTAACAGTAGTAATTCATCAAGTGTATCTCTAGTGCCCGCAGTTGGAAATTACTGGTGCAATGCACTGATGCACAGGGAGGCAAACTAAAGCCCAGGGGCCGAATCTGGCCCAATCACTTTCTAAATCTGGCCTGTGGATGGTCCAGGAATCAGCGTGTTTTTACATGAGTAGAATGTGTCCTTTTATTTAAAATGAATCTCTGGGTTATTTGTGGGGCATAGGAATTCATTCCCCCCCAAAAAATATATATATATAGTCCGCCGTCCGCCCCCCAAGGTCTGAGGGATAGTGGACTGGCCCCCTGCTGAAAAAGTTTGCTGACCCCTGCACTAATGCTAATGGTGGGATCTCTGGAGTTGAGCCCCTAAAATATTAACAAAGTCACAAAGGCCACTATGTACTGCATGCTTTGAGTATGAAAAACCAATTTTGGAAGTTTAATGACTTAAAATGTTGGCAGTAGATTGCTGGGTTTTATTTGATACTCTCCCTGGAATGAGCTATGTTGTGGAATATATTGTTTGAGTGGGAATGCTGTACTAAACATAAGTCCAGTTTAAAGAGAAGCACATGGTATTAGCTTTTTAAAAGTGGTGGATGGATTCTTCAGCCCAGCTTTATGGTCTGCATCAGAAATAATTTGAGGATACCAGATTCTGCTGCTCTGTGCATATAGGACATTCCCTCCACTGAGTCTCCCAGGCCACTGGTTCCTTCCTTTTCCCTTGCCTGGATCCTGCAGTATTGAGGGAAACCCTGTGCGATGTGTCCTGGCCTCCTTCACCTTGCCACAAATGGGCAGCTGTAAGAAAAGTGTCGACATCATCACAATGGTGCAGAGAGCTCAGCAGCTGGGATGGGGACCTGGAATGGGTAACAAAGCCTGTTGGAAATGTAAACCTAAGGATGGGGATCTCTACCATATGTGGTGGTTATGTGACGAAATGAAAAAAATTTGGGATCTAATATATAATGAACTTAAGAAACTTTTTAGGTACACTTTCCCGAAAAAACCGGAGACATTCTTATTAGGGATAATAGGAGACGAAATAAAAAAGGAGGATCATACATTATTCCAATACGCTATGGTGGCAGCTAGGGTTCTTGTAGCCCAAAAATGGAAGTCACCGGAGATCCCAACAGTTATGGAATGGCAGGCTAATTTTTTTGAATATACAGAATTAGCGAAAATGACATATAAAATCCAACACCAAAAAGGGGCAAAGTTCGTAGAAGAATGGGGTAAATTTGTAACATATATAGGAATCAACTGTAGAAGTTTAAGAACTACAGCAGGGTTAACATAACTCTTGTGACGTGTATAGAAATGTAGAAGAAACTGTAAGAGAATATGTATATTAAGAAAACCGCAACTGGGAAGGAAGGAAGTCGAGGTGTGACTCAACGCAATGTAAATAAGATGACACTAAGAATAATTGTAAAGATTGTTTTATTTTGTTTTTTGGAAAAGGTCAATAAATTTAATAATAATAAAAAAGGAAGCCGGTGCTGCACTGGAAGTGTACTTCCAGAAGTGCGGCCTGGCTTCCTGAAGCCTCGGTAGGCTTCCAGGCCTCGGTGGAGACCTTGCAGAGGCAGCGGAGGAGGAAGTAGGGCCACTTCTGTCAATCAGTCATGTCCTAGAGAAATCAGGACTATTGGCAGGTGTGATATTATAAATCCTATTTCCATAATAACTTTTCTTGTCTAGGGTGTTTGGCAAAGTGGTTTAATTGACTTTAAGAAAACATTTCAGGACCTGCTAACATGTTGGTTTGGGATAAATTTTGTTTTAACATCTTATAATTTTGGTTATGTTAATTGCCAGTTGTTGTGATGATTACTTATTCTATGCCAAACTAATTTAAATGCAGACATGTGCCTGAAAAGCTTTGGTTGGATGTGAAATTGTCAGCATGTCAAATGGAGAGCTGGTGCCTTGCCTTGCCTTGCCTTGTCATTTTGGAGGATATGGGAGTACGGTTTCACTTAAAATCTTTTGAAATACATAAAGCATAGATGCAAGCATGAAAAATGAGGATATGAAACACCAGAAATGAAGCATTCATTAAGATTTTGGCATGGGAAACAATCTGAAGTGATGCAACATGTGCTGAGTTTGCATCCATAAAGTGTGGCACACTTTTAAATGCTTTATAACTACTGCAGTTTCCACCTAAGATAGGCTGTAATCTTGATAAGCCTATCTGTTATTCTAAAGCAGCAATGCTGCAGCAAGCAAAGGCTCTAGCAGCTCAGACAGCTGCCTGTGGCTGCAAAGCCAGACAGGGTGTGTGTGACTGCTGCCATGGAAACAAAGGGGCAGTCCATCCTTATTGAGCACAGGATATGAGCTCAGTGTGTGTCATATGACCTGTACAGGATGTACATGGGTGGAGTTTGGAGTTTCTCTCTGTTTGTTGAAGAGAGCAGACATCTTTTACTGTATTACTGCTATAGACAGGAATAAAAGCATGTAGTTACATTTCTGTCTGTGTCTGATTCCCCTCCCTGGGGATATGCAGGGAGGAGGAGAAGGAGGAGAAGCAGTTGGTGTGTTTTTCTCACAGCCTGAGGAAAATCGCCGGAACGGACCTCGTGTGCATTCCTGCCGGGAGTCGCCCGAGGGAGGTCAAAGAATTCAGCCGGTGCCTGGAGAGATAGGCACATACCTCTGACCGAGCCTGAAATCTAACAGTGGTATCAGGGCTGATGGTTTCTACGATCCATGGAAGTCTGCAGAAAGAGTGGCAGAGCTGCTGTTTCCATTGCTCCATGGAGGCCTGAGGTGAGAAAGCTGATTCTCTGCAGCCAGAAGCTGACCAGAGGAAGCTGAAAGCCAAGCTACAGAGCCCAGGTATGAGATTTTCGGGCTTAGAAGTGTGAATGCAGATTGATTCATTCTCTGCTTCGAGGGAGCAAGGTTTGGGAAAAACAGCTCCGAGAGAGGAGGACTCTGCATTCCAAACATTCCTGTGGTTTTTCCTGTCCAAGGAAAAGAATGCAGTTGCTTAGCAACGCAGGCCAGTTTCAAGATAAGGGCTGTACAGTCACACAGTGCCTCGGAGAGGCGAAAACAAGTTTGTTTTGACTTAGGCCCAGAAGGAACTGTTGGAAAGGGACTTTCCAAAGCGGCCAGTGTAATAGCTGCCAGGTGCACAGAGGTTCCTAAAGGAGCCAAGGGCAGCTCCACGAAAACAAGCCAGCTATTGGATTTTAGAGGCTTGTGTTTGAGAGTCTATGCAAGGACTCAAAATGGATGCCAAGAAGGGGGGAGCCCTGCCTTCTCCGCCCCTCCTGACCAGTGACAATTATGCATCTTGGTCTATTAAGATGAAGGCCTTGCTGCAGAATCAGAGACTGTTTGGGGTGATTGAGAACCCCATCCCTGCAGCACCAACGCGTGCTTGGGAGTCACAGGATGTGAAGGCCAGAACTGCTATAATTCTGTGCGTGTCAGACTCTCAGCTTATCCATATACAAGATTTACAGCACGCGAAAGATGTTTGGGACACGCTGAGAAGGACACATCAGAGAGATGCAGGTTCTTCAGCGTTGCTGTATTTTGAGAAGCTGACCAACCTGAGGCTTGCGCCTGATGGAGATGTTCAAGCGCACCTGACGGAAATGAAATTTCTGCGTCAACAGATGGTGGAACGTAATTTCCGTCTGCAGGAGGAAGTGTTTTGCTTCATGGTCATCAACAGTCTGAATCGGACTTACAAAACGGTTGCCAGTCAGCTGGGGTCTCTCCCAGCGCAAGATTTGACTTCGGAGAGGGTCTTTGCTGTGGTTCTTAATGAACATGACAGGCTTGCCGCCCTGGAAGTCAGGGACAGGGGGAGACAAGAACGGAGTTCTGACACCCCCACTGCTACAGCTACTGGAGAAAATGCCGTAGCTTTGAACGTTGTCCGATGCTACAATTGTGGACAGACTGGGCATCTTCAGCGGTACTGCAAGAAGCCACGTCAGAACAAGGGAGCCAAGGGCAGCTCCACGAAGTCTGAGGCGTCAGGCAGAGGTCATGCCAAGTCACAGACGAAGCCTGCAAAGGCTTTGATGTCGAAAGGAGCCACACCAGAAGTGGGGAATTCTTTCGTTTTGGACACGGGAGCGACGGTTCACATGACCCATCGCAGGGATTTGTTTTCGTCGTTTAAGAAGCAAAGCTTCGTTGTACAACAAGCCAACGGTCAAGAGCTGGAAGCCACCGGAATTGGGACTGTGTATCTTAAAAGTCAGAACTTGACTATAAACAATGTTTATTTGGTTCCAGAGTTGAAGTACAATCTGCTCAGCGTATCGCAGATTGCCAAGAAGGGACTAAAACTGTCCTATGATGATCAACACTGCAAGATCTACAAAGATGGAGAGTTGTATCTTTCTGCCGAAGAGAAAGATGGACTATATTTTTTGACTTTTGATCAAAGTGATTACATGGAATGTAATTCTTGTGATTCTAACATGATTTCTTTTGCAGGTGTAGCCAAGAAGAACGCCAAGCAGGTCACCTCGAGGGTCGACAAGGCATTTCAGCGGGTGTATGCTGATGTGATTAGTCCTTTAGCACCGTCTAGAGGCAATGCAAAGTATTACCTAATATGTGTTGATTCCTTCACAGGTTTTGTCTGGATTTATCTTTTGGAGAGACCGAAAGAAGCCTTAGAAAGGTTTAAAGAGTTTTGTGAAAAGGTTAAAAATATGCATGATGCTGACATAGATTGTCTTTGCACAGATGAGAAGCCAATTTTTCTTTTACAGGATTTCCAGAGGTTCCTAAAGAGGAAAGGGATAAGACACAAAATTGCAGCTTCAGAAGAAGCTTGGAACAGATGTGTTTGTGTTAGGGTGAACAAAGAATTGCAAAAGGGAATGGAAGCGCAATTGCTTAGTTCACATCTGCCACATGAGTACTGGGCTGAGTCGCTAACGTCATTTTGTTATACGTGGTTGAGAAAGTTTTCAAAAGAGTTGGGAAGTTCTCCTTTTGAGAAACTGTTCCACAGAAAACCTTCTGTTGCCCATTTCAAGGTTTTTGGGTCTCATGTGAGAACAGAAGCTCCGGGTGGAGTAAAGAATGCCAGAGGCATTTTTGTGGGTTATGAAAAGGGTCTCTACAGAGTAATTTTGTCTGAATCTGGTCAAGTGATTCTCACAAAATTTCTAGAGAGTGCTCCTGAACAGGAGAGAGTGATTGTTCACACATTTCCCACAGGTGATGATGATGATGATGATGATGATGATGTTGATTTTATTGAGTTCAGTAGTACTGATGATGACAGCGATAGCTCAGACAGCTCAGTTGTCACAGTCATTGAGAGGAAATCTCACACAATGACTAGACCCTCAGAGGAGGAAGACGAACCACTGTTTACAATTGGTACTGGTTCTCCAGAGAGTCCAAAGGTTGAACCAGAAAGCAAGGAAGAGCAGCACCTCTTACGTAGGTCTGAGAGAGCAACGAAGGGTGTACCACCCAAGAGGTATTCAAAGGAGTTTGCCAACCAAGCTATTGCATGTGTTGCTGTTGTAAACGACCAAGGTCAGATTGAAGCTGTGTCTGAGTCAGAGACAAAGGCACAACAGAGAGTTGTTAACCAAGGTAATGCAGAAGCACTCATTCCTTGGAAGTCACATAACCAGAGAGGTACATTGGTAAAACCAATGGCGGGTAGTTCCAAGGGTGGAACTGAAACAACAGGGGAGTGTTATAAGTATAACAACTGTTTGTTTTCTTCTCTGGATGACGCTTTGCTCGCAGCACGCATTGATACTTTAGGGGGAGTATGTTATTCTAAAGCAGCAATGCTGCAGCAAGCAAAGGCTCTAGCAGCTCAGACAGCTGCCTGTGGCTGCAAAGCCAGACAGGGTGTGTGTGACTGCTGCCATGGAAACAAAGGGGCAGTCCATCCTTATTGAGCACAGGATATGAGCTCAGTGTGTGTCATATGACCTGTACAGGATGTACATGGGTGGAGTTTGGAGTTTCTCTCTGTTTGTTGAAGAGAGCAGACATCTTTTACTGTATTACTGCTATAGACAGGAATAAAAGCATGTAGTTACATTTCTGTCTGTGTCTGATTCCCCTCCCTGGGGATATGCAGGGAGGAGGAGAAGGAGGAGAAGCAGTTGGTGTGTTTTTCTCACAGCCTGAGGAAAATCGCCGGAACGGACCTCGTGTGCATTCCTGCCGGGAGTCGCCCGAGGGAGGTCAAAGAATTCAGCCGGTGCCTGGAGAGATAGGCACATACCTCTGACCGAGCCTGAATTCTAACACTATCATCCTGGCCTACTTTGCACATTAAGCCAATGTTTTTGAAATATTTTGAGCTCAGACAATTTTATGATTCTGAGCTACAAGAAAGAAGATTCCACCTAAACATTAGGAAGAACTTCCTGACAGTAAGAGCTGTTCGACAGTGGAATTTGCTGCCAAGGAGTGTGGTGGAGTCTCCTTCTTTGGAGGTCTTTAAGCAGAGGCTTGACAACCATATGTCAGAAGTGCTCTGATGGTGTTTCCTGCTTGGCAGGGGGTTGGACTCGATGGCCCTTGTGGTCTCTTCCAACTCTATGATTCTATGATTCACTCTCCAAAACCATTTTTGCTGTTGTTGGCATCTGCCTGTCTCGAAACACAATGGAGTGACGTCTCCAGGGGTGACGTCAAAATGCTGCATTAGCAGCACTGAAGTGACCTCCCCGGGGTATAATATGGAGTTTCTGGGCTGCCCCAATGACAACGCCCCCTCTCAGCCTCGCTGGTGCAGTCCAAAGGAAAGTAGAGCAATCCGTTTGGCACCAACCTGGATGCAGGAGTTGCCAGAATGAGGCATACAAGGCACCATTAGGCCTTTGGGACTTCTCCTGAAGGCAGCAGAAGTTTAGCATCAGAGTTTTCCTTCTTCTAGATGGACTACCTTCCCAGGTTGACAACCCCCTTCTGCCCCTCACTTCCCATCTGCTTTCCACCTACAGGGAAATGCAATTAAAACAAAGTAGCAGCTCTTCCCAAATCAGATTGAGATAACTGTGGGGCAACCAATAAAGTATTGTTATAGATTGGGGGGGGGCCCTCCCTAAACCCTAGAAATTAATAAATTGTAGAATTTTGATTATTTGGAGTATTGAAGCGCAGATTGCAGGACAGTGGAAAAATACAGGCTAAGCTTCCTTTCCAAGCCAGCGCCACACTTGGGATAGGGGCATTAACATGACAAAAGGTGCTGATGGCCCATCTGAGAGGAATTCTTGGGCCTAGGCAGATAGAGGTTGCCATGTTGATGGGGTGTGTGTTTGAGGTAAAGAGAGTCTTTAGAGCAAGGGGTGCTGGGAAGAAGGGAGAGAATAGGCTGAGATCCATTTTGGGCCAACCCACACTCGGAAAACCAGTTCATTATGCTGCCAAGTGTAAATCGGACAGGGAGCTTAAGCCAATGACAAGTGTGTCTGTATGATGCAAACATTTCACATTTTTCATTCTCGCAAGCCTATGGCAGCTGCCTACCCACCAGCAGCTGCCATGTGGCTGGGAGAATATCTCAATGAGCCAACAACATGGACAGGCACCAGTCATGTGAGTCATCTCACAGGAACTGCCTACAGATAAGCAGCTACCAGTTGGCTAGGAGAACAGATAAATTCCTAATCCTGGGTCCTCTACAGTCAGAGTCACTGAGTTGGACGAATCCTTGAGAAATCATTCAGACTATCACCCCACTCCACTCCACCCCATCTCATTTTATATTTAAGTCACATCTAACATTTTTCTACTTGTGTGTGTGCAGGAAAAGAATTTAGATTGGTTCCCTCGGATGAGAGCCATGTCCTTGGTCAGCAACGAAGGTGACAGTGAACAGAATGAAATCAGAAACCTGCATGAGAGACTGGAGTCCACCATGAGCCTGGTCAAGCAGCTTTCCAGTCAACTAGCTGAGCTTAAAGAACAGGTTGGTTGGTTCTTTGTTTATTTATATTTTACATAGCAGAGTTTGAGTAGACAGCTTCATGCATGTAAAAAGAATTAACCTCTCAGCTAGATCACAGTGGGGTTCTTCCAGTAAAAATCGCCTTTTGTCAGAAGTCTTAATCCAGCTTCACAGAAATTAAATGCAATAGGTAGTAAAGAGTAAATTTCCATAGAGCTAACATTCTGGTTGATTAATCTCATTAATCAATCAGTGAGTTGTCTTTTATGCATTGTTGAAGCCAAGGCGCTGTGGACCTGATTGGTGCCTAAATGGGAGACCTGGAGAGCTTTCTGAATAAAGAGTGGGATGTAAAGAGGTATCAAATGATTGAGTAGTCAGTTACATAAAATATATTTCACTGTTAACGAAGACATCATTATAAATCCCACTTTTACATAGCTGTCAATGTAGGGGGGCTTTTAAAAAGAAAAAGCTAACATTTATTGTTAGAAGGGGGAAGTACATTTTTCTGTGTATCACAGTTACACACCAGAATCAACGTTAGTCTCAAGCATGCCCTTACCTCTCAGCCACACCAATTACAACTTACATTTATCTATTATAGTTGGCTCCCATCAAGTAGCACAAAGGTGGCTAACCCCCTTGCCTGGGGCAGGCAAGCAAATTTTTATAGACCCCCAGTATACCCACCCACCTGATTTTGGCAGCAGTGGCAAAAAGCAAACTAAATAAAAACTGTATTTGAAACTCTCCATCCAGTCCAGCACCATGATGGGAATGCAAATTGCCCTTATGGGGTACACAAAATATTTGGACCATTCCCAAATCAAGACCCCCAAGCAAGGCTGTTCAGGGCACTTTGGCAATTCAGATGTTTTAAAAAATGCAGCAGACAGCATGTTTGCAAAAATGTAAAAAATCTTTGCCATATGAGGAAGATGCCAGGCTGAGATGAGGGGAAGGAAGAGCTCTTCTGTAACCAACAGGTTTTGCTTCTAACTAGAGGGAATAACTTATACAGTATTGTATATGTTTTTCAATCATAGTGCTTTGAGGAAGGAAAGTTAAAGTAATAAAACTCACTGCTAGTTCTGCTTGTTTGGAAAATTGTGGATCCAGGCAGTGACCATTTTATGTGTGATCACATGCATGCTTGTCACTGCCAACCCAGAAAATGGGGCAGAACGGGACAGAGGTGGAACGGGGCAGACTTATGTGTGCTCCACCAATGTGTTGGGTCAGGAGCAGAACCCTCACACAAAATGGTCATTGCCTGCATTGAGGTCCTTCTACCTCTGTCCCACCTATCCACACTTCAAATCAGTTTAGCACTTAGTTTCTGTTACTTTTGGTACAAATTGACCATAATGCTAGCATGAAGCTCCGCCCCCTCATGCATCAACTCAGCTCTCTAGTCCTTGTACTCATCCTTCTGACCCTTTGCTGGCTACTGTCCTGGGAGAATTTCTGCATCGAATGTAGTCTTTGATATGAAATCATTTCCCACAAAACCACAGGGAGTGAAGCAAATCCCTTTGAGTTCTCTCTCCAGAAAAAGGGCAAACTGCAGGTTGCTGCTCTTGCAGAAAACTTGCTGTATTCTGAAATATGGCAGGATTCTTCTCCTTAGAAGCAGCTACTGTGCCTGCACATTTAATTAAACTCTGCCAGAAAGAAAAAAGTTAATAGCCGTGATTTTACTGTATTTCCATATAAAGTTGAACTGGGGGAGGGGGGAGGTGATTCTGAGCAACTCTTGCTCTTTTCCAGAGTTGAATCAGGCTCTGAACTCAATCCTGAGCTTGGTGATAGCAACAGTTGAGACAGGTGAACAAGATTTGAGAAGGGAAAGTAAAATCCATCTTCCCTGGGTAATGTGAACACTGTGTACGGGTGCACATTTTTTATCTTTCTGCCAATAAATTGCTGTGAGGAAGGGGAAATTGCCCTAAATTAATGTGCTAATACTTGCCTTCCAGAATTTACATATTTTTTTTAAAAAATACTCACTTGCAAGGAACCCCCTTTTTTCTTTAGTTTTTTGGTTTCAAAATAATCTCCTTGATGGTTTTTTTCATCTTTTTTATCTTGCAAAATGAAATGAAATAAATGTCACAGTGTAATGTTTGTAATTGCATGTCTTTGCTAAAGAGCAGTCAGGAGCTTATATTGTCTTTGTCTCCCTCTCCACCTTTAGATGACAGAACAAAGGAAAAACAAGCAGAGGCTGGGCTTTCTTGGATCAAACGCAGCGTCCCACGTGAACCATCACATGCCACCACACTGATACCATGGTGGGGGGGGGCATGACTAGCGTTTCATCAGTATTCTCACTTGATTACAGAATGAAAAATCAGGAGTGGTGAACAGCGCCTATTGTTACAAAGTTACAAACAACAGTGTGCCAGGATGTTAAGTGGTTTAGCTCTGGGAACAATTAGTAACTGTTTTTTCTTCACTGTTGAAAGGGGCCACCAGCTCAAATATTACAGATAAGGTTGTGGTAAGGGGAGCTCTTCTACATCTTTCCTCAGGCAAAACAATTTAAAACTGGCGAGGGTGGGGTCGCAGTGTGGAGAGATAGTACAACCTTAATTTACTCTCTTGTAATTCAGATGGCTGCCAGCAGATGCATAGGCATGGCAGAATTTGGTTCTGTTGTTTTGAATGCCACCATATGAATCTTTGTAAAACTAATGGAGCAACCAAGAAACAGAGGAAATAATTTATTAACACAGAATCCAACAGCCTCATTCGGAATCTGTAGAAGTTCTCTGTTGTCACCTTTGCTGGCCAGCATAATTTGTTATGTTTGTTTGGAATTTTTGCTCTCTCTCTCTTCAATCTAATTACCGTAAAAATGTCATTGAAGGAGGCAATAGTGTTATGGCAAGTTAATTTGCATTGAAAGATGAACAAAATCACCCTCAAAGAAGCATTGTTTTTCTCTTTAAAAAAAAGAGGGTTGCAGAGACAAGTATTAAGGCTAATAGAAATTTTGCTGTGCAATTCCTTATTTATAAAATAGAGCACAGTGAACCTGCAGCTGGGAGAACTTGAAATTTATGCACATAACCACTGACAACATTAACTGGAAGTGATTTCTTTACTCTTGAATTTAGATGTTCCCTATTAATGTGGCTGCAAGTAGAGAATTCAACTAATGGTGGTCTTTAACTGTGTTTTACAATTCATGTTCCAAGGAGAGAGTTGAGGAGAAAATGTGATGTTTTAGAACTAGTGTTAGATATTAATTTCAGGGGGTAAACAGCTTTGAGATGAACTGTCTAGAAAAAATGTAATGATATTGTTACTGTCCATAAACCACAGGAAAAACTGCTAATTTTTTTATTAATTTTTTTTATTTTTTTTTGCTTCAGCTCCTCCTTTCTCTTTTTCCTGTACAACATGTTTCTCAGATAGGATTCCCCTACTGCATACAGTGGACAGCCTCCCACCATCCCTGACCATTGGTCATGTTGGCTAGGGCTGATGGGACTGATGGGAGTTGGAGACAAACAGATTCCCCACTGACACAGGAATATTTCATGAATATGCATCTTCTGATCTATATTGTGGCCATCATTGGTTCTGCTTGGAATTCATGTGACTTTGCTGTGGTGAAGGGAGAATCAGGTTTGTACTATAGGCAGGGCCTTATGTTCTTTCCTTTGACAATCCAAGAGACTTCAAAAGTGCAGAACTCACAAATGAGAGTGAAAGGCATGCATTCTGCACTATTTCTAAGTAAATCTTGCTCTTCTCTAGCACTTGTCTCCAGCTGAGTGTTTTAGTACAAATGCTGCTAAAGAATTGTAAAAAGGCATTGAGCAAAGCAAAACAGAGGGATGCAGGTGGCACTGTGGGTTAAACCACAGAGCCTAGGGCTTGCCGATCAGTAGGTCGGTGGTTCGAATCCCTGCGACGGGGTGAGCTCCTGTTTCTCAGTCCCTGCTCCTGCCAACCTAGCAGTTCGAAAGCACCCCAGTGTAAGTAGATAAATAGGTACCGCTCCGGTGGGAAGGTAAACGGCGTTTCTGTGCGCTGCTCTGGTTCGCCAGAAAGTGGCTTAGTCATGCTGGCCACATGACCTGGAAACTGTCTGCGAACAAACTTTGGCTCTCTTGGCCAGTAAAGCAAGATGAGCGCTGCAACCCCCAGCATCGTCTGTGCCTGGACCTAACGGTCAGGGGTCCCTTTACCTTTACCTGTAAAGCAAAACAGGTAGCCCTGATTGCTTATTATAAGAGCTAAGAAGGAAACAATTAGCAGTACTGGAAAGTTTGAAGAGAGAATTATCATGTTTGCTATTCCTTCTTGGAATAAAGCAATCCAAATTTGGAAGCCATAAATGCAATTCTAATGCCATTAAATCAGTGAGATTACAGATAAAATTTCAGGATTACACCATACAATGCAATTCTACATAATACTTACTTTGCAAGTTCCATTGGCTTGTAACAGAGAATTTATAAGAATTGGTGCTCAGCCTTTTGTTAGTTTTCAAGAAGCATATGTGGTCAATATTTAGTGGCTTGCATCCCACACCTTTTACATGTTAGGGTGAGTTGTGTAGACTACAAGGTCAGATCTTAATAATAATAATAATAATAATATCTTTATTGTCATTGCCCCCTCTCGGGGACAACGAAATTACTTGGCTGCTCCATCCACCCAGGTAGGGCACACCACTCAAAATCAGAACAACTATAAAAACACTAATTAAAACAATATAGTATAATACAGCAAGGAAGATTAGATGACTTTCAAAGTCCAGGTTTCCCATTCAGGGCCGAGATCGCTCTGGAGAAGAAGCTGTTCTTGAGACGGCTCGTTCTTGTCTTCATCGTCCTGTATCTCCATCCCGATGGCAGGAGCTCGAAGAGACAGTGACCAGGATGTGATGGATCTTTACTATGTCCAGTGCCTTCCTATGGCACCTTGTGGCATAAATCTGCTCTAAGGTGGAGAGTGGGCAGCCAACAATGCTCTCTGCTGCCTTAACAACTCTGCACAACGCCATCCTGTCCTGGGTACAGCTGGGTACAGCTTCCGTACCACACACATAAGCCATAAGTGAGCACGCTCTCAATGGCACAGTGATAGAAGGCAAGCAGCAGTTTCTGCGGAAGATGGTTTTTCCTTAGGATTCTCAAAAAGTACAGTCTCTGCTGCGCCTTCTTCACAAGCCCCCTTGTGTTGACACTCCAGGACAGATCCTCTTGTAATTCAATACCCAAAAATCTGAACGTTGTTACCCTCTCCACACAGACCCCATCAATCAAAAGTCCACCACAACATTGCTCTTCTGTCTCCTGAAGTCCACCACAAGCTCCTTTGTCTTCCTTGTATTTATGAGCAAGTTGTTAGCTCTGCACCACTCTGTCAGCTGCTCCACCTCATCTCTATAGTCCGTTTCACCCTCCCTTTCAGAGATGAGCCCAATCACGGTTGTGTCATCTGCAAATTTGACAACCCTATTACTAGGGTGAGCAGCGACACATTATAGTATGTTGGGTTTATTGATAGAATGAATCTCTCTCTCTTTGGGCCACCTATATGGGTTCAAAGTGGAAAACTGATTCTTGGATGCCTTACCAAATTGCAAGCCTTTCTGTCACCTTAACAAGCTCAGACTTAGTCCTCTTTAGTCTGAATCATGCAAAAAGATCAAAACAGCTCAGCGGGAGATCAATAATAGATTGCAACTGCCCATATTCAGATTGTGCCTGGATTGAGGCCTTGCTTTGTCCTTCCCTCCCCTTTGCATCTCACTCTGAGGATATGGAGGTTTCACTGACAAAGTGCCTGCATAAACTGAAAGCCAAACTGCAGAATCTGCTCCAGCCCTAGTAGGAACTGATCAAAAAAGTTTTAATGTTAACCAATTGATTTATGCACCTCTGTAAAGAAGAAAAGAACTGCAGTCTGGTAAGGGTAGTGTATGGTAGGCTGTCACTCCCTGGCATCTTAAGTTTAAAGAATATCGGACAACAGGACTGGGAGAGATTCTTGTCTGAGACTTTGGAGAGCCATTGCCAGTCAGAGTAAATAGTCCTTAGAACCTATTCCATACTATAAAGCAGTGTTTCTCAAATTTGAGCCTCCAGCTGTTGTTGGACTATAACTCCCATCACCGCAATCAGTGATCAGGGATGTTGGGAGTTGTAGTCTAACCACAGCTGAAGGTCCAGGTTTGAGAAACATTGCTACAAAGTATAAGTGCTTGCTTGTTCCAGCGCATATTGTTTGAGCTGGTTACATCTCCTTTCTACCCCACCTACACCCAGTGGCATGTGGACCGTCCCGGGTGTCATCACTAAGGGGGGTGACAAAATGGCAAAAATATGTGTTTTTGAAAAAATAACTCCCGCACCCACTGCACCCAGGGTGCCACTGCAGAGCACTCTCCCCTCGAGCGATTTCCAGAAACCAGAAGCATTGCTGCCTCCAACTTTGCAGGCAGAGTGCAGCCTTTATGGCTTCGACAGCCCCCTCCTCCATGAATCTGCCTAATCCAGAGGCATAGCTGCGTGAGGGGGGGGGGGCCTGCAGCGTGCCTGAGCCACGTGTCTCTCCTGTGAGGTGGAAGTGAGGGGTGGACTGCCTGCAAACTCCGCCCTGATTTTTCGAGCAGCCTGGGGCTTGGGTCAGCCACCCTACAGCTGAGGGGGAGGCTGCGGAGAGGCTCCGCACAGCGTGCCCTGCCTTGGCTTGCCCCGCTCCCATGGCTGCAAAGCAAGTGCGCTGCCCTTCTTACACCGCTGCTTGCCTACACCACAGAAATGGACACTGTGCAGCAGTGGTGGCTGGTGCCCGTTGGCTCTGGAATGGTGGAAAGCAGGGAGCTCAACTAATTCTAGCTTTGTCCCCATCCTCTGTGCTGAGTTCTACAAAGACAATGCTGAGACTAAGGAGAAGGAACCTGACGGGTAGTTGCATTGTAAGGAAAAAGACAGGCAGCTGAGGGCAAACTAAGGTTGGTAGGGTGGTGCTCTGTTAATGTAAAGGACCAGGCCCCACTGCCATGGAGCTAAGGCAATTTGTGCTTCCTTCCACGTGTTCTCACAGATGTTGCCATTCACAGGTTGCAGGCACAGGTTGCACTGGATTTTTACCATGTGCCGGCTTCTCCCATAAGGTGTGCAAAGGCTCTCTCAAGTGGAAGGCAGCTTCAAACAAAGCAGGATACCACCCAAATGAGAAGCAAAGGGAGAAATCTGAAATGTAAGTGATAAGAGTGGAGAGCAGGATCCTCAGGCAAATCCTCCTGCCCTGGATCTCTCCTAATTTCAATTTTATCCAGCATTGATAAGGTTGAACTGGAGTGCATGGAAAAGAAAAAGTGCAACTGTACTGAATTTAGCCATGTTTAAGATTATTGTTTTCAGTTCATCAACAAGAATTAAAATTTAGGAGCAGGATCCACCCACATTTAAGGTTTTAGCTAGTTCTGTTACACCAAATAATTCAGCCCAGATTTGGATTTTTTTAAAAATAATTTTTAAAATTAGTTTTCAATTACAGTCCAATAATAGCCTCATTATAACAATACCAATTTATGATACAATTATTAATACCAATCACTCAAATACCAAATTATATAATTTAGATAAAGTGGCCCCCACATGCTAGATTTGATGATTTTCTATATTTCTACATTCCAAAATCATATTAATTTCAATTACATTCTGGTCATAATAATAATCCCTCATACAACAACTTGTTCTTCAGGGGGCACAGAATGTTTGAGTGGACATGGACCAAACACATGGTGGCCAAAGATCCCCCCCCCCATTTTTTCTATTAATCAGGTTTTTTTTATAAGGTTTTAAAATTTAATCAATGGCATGAAGTTACATTCTGATGGTGGCTTGAGGCATTTCTTTTGTAATTTGGGACACAGTGCTTCATGCGAACAATGGCGTGTCCTGACATAGCAACATTCTCAGGACAATCTGAAGAAGGGGAGAGATGGTTTCCTCAGAGCCATAGGATGAGTTAAGCATGTGTTTAAACAATTCTGTTTATCTCATTGGGAACGATTAGAAGTACTTATGGTTGGGTCGTGTTTTTTGTTGTTTGTGTTTAAACCTCTAAAATGAAAGTTCAACAAGATTCAAAATTCGAAAAGCTGAACTGAAATTATGTTATGGAATCATAGAATCTTAGAGTTGGAAGTGACCCCAAGGATCATCTAATTAAATTCCCTGCAATGCCGCTAAAGCATCCATGACAGATGGCCATCCAACCTCTGCTTAAAAACCTCCAAGGAAGGAGAGTCCACCACCTCTTGTGGGAGTCTGTTCCACTGCTGAACAGCTCTTACTATCAGAAAGTTTTTCCAAATGTTTAGTTGGAGTCTCCCTTCTTGAAGCCATTAGTTTGAGTCCTACCCTCCAGAGCAGAAGAAAACAAGTGTGCTCCCTCCCTTCAGATATTTGAAGATGGCTATCATATCTCCTCTCAGTCCCCTCTTTTCCAGGCTAAATATACCCAGCGCTCCTCATAAGGCTGTTTCAGACCCTTGATCATCTTGGTCACCCTCATCTGCACATGTTCCTGCTTGTCAACATACATCTTAAATTGTGGTGCCCAGAATTGGACACAGTATTCCAGGTGTGGTCTGACAAAGACAAAATAGAGTGATACTATGACTTCCCTTGAACTGAACACTATACTTCTGTTGATGCAGCTTTTCTTTGCTGCTGCATCATACTATTGACTCATCTTAAGCTTGTGATCAACCATGACCCCTAGATTCTTTTCACATGTACTGCTAGTAAGCCAGGTGTCCCCCATCCTATATTTGTGCATCTGCTTCTTCCTGTCTACGTGCAGAATCTTACATTTGTCCCTATTGAAATTCATTTTGTTAGCTTGTGCCCAGTTCTCCAATCTGTTAAGGTCATTTTGAATTCTGATTCTGTCTTCTGCGGCATTAGCTACCCCTCCCAGTTTGGTGTCATCTGCAAATTTGATGAGCATCCCCTCAATTCCTTCATCCAAGTCATCTATAAAGACTTTGAACAACAACGGGCCCAGGACAGAACCCTGTGGCACCCCACTTGTCACCTTTCCCCTGGATGATGAGGAACCGTTAATGAATATTCTTTGGGTTCATTAAGTCAACCAGCTACAAATCCACCTAACAGTTATCGTATTTTTCACTCCATGACACACTTTTTCCCTCCTAAAAAGTAAGGGGAAATGTCTGTGCGTCTTACGGAGCGAATGTGTGGTCCCTGGAGCCCAGGGGTGAAAAGCAGATCGTGCTTTTTTTTTTAGAAAGTGGGAAGGGGGTGTTGAAACGAAGCCGCTGAGCAGCTGATAGGCAAGCGATCGGGAGGGAGATAAGGGACGCTAGCAATAAAGAAGGCTGCCTGGGAGGGGGTGGTAAAAGCACATGGATCCTCAGGATTTTTGCATTGGGTCACCCCAAATTCACCATCAGATCACATAGCATGTCCATGGCTACAGCCTGCACCAAAGAAATCACGCACCCACTGTTGCGTGGGGCCGCAGTGGCGCAAAAACGTGGCTACAAAGCCACAAAGGATTCTCAGGATTTTTACGTTGGGCTACCCCAAACTCACTGTCAAATCACATATCATGTCTGTGGCCACAGCATAAGCCACAAAAATCATACATCGACTGTTTCATTCAGAATATTTTTTTTCTTGTTTTCCTTCTCTAAAAACTAGGTGCGTCTTATGGTCAGGTGCATCTTAGGAAGCGAAAAATATGATACCTGGTTCAACCAACCTTTTGCCAGCTTCCTCGAGAGAATAGAAAGGGGGACTTTGTCAAGACTTACTGTTTTTATGCCCGTTCTGGAGTTGTGCAAACTTTTGTAGATGTGCAGAATTTTTGTTTAAGGCTTTAAAGATATAGGTTGCTACCTTCAAGCTTATTAACACTAGGATCTTTAGCACCTTGCAGAGGGGTATTTGCGTCCTCTCCCTAGCTTCCTCCAATGCCTTCCTGTCCCATGCATTAGTGCAAGAAAGTACAGAGGCAGGAAACTCAATTTTTAAAAATCTGGATCAAACTAGTACACTGTAAACCCATAATTACTGGTGCTTTGGCTACATATTTTAGATTCTTGGAGAGCACTTTGTAGTTTTGAGGTCACTTTATATTGTTGTTCAAAGCTAAGCACAGGTCAGTCCTACTCAGCCTTTTCCTTTGCACTCATCGTTATGATGATCTTGCTATATGATGGGGGGACATACTGGAATATCACAAAATTCCTATAGAGTGTTATTGTTGCTCAGGAAAGGATAGATAGATAACTCCAAAAATAGCTAGTGCTTTTGTCATTGAAGCTTACTTTAAGAGTCTTGCTTTAAGAGTCAAAGACTTAAGACTATACTTACTTGCTCTGCTGATTTGTATGCACTAGATTCCCAGTTGAGAGTGCAATCTGTAGTTGTCATGGTCACTACCAGCAATCCTCAATAGTCTTCCCGTGTCCTACAAAGAATTCATGTGCACATGGGGCACAGAATTTCAAAAAGTAAAAACCAGGATTCCCCAGTGGTTGAGCTTTATTTATACAAACCCCAAAGTTATTGAGCGGTAGTCTCGTAATCTGGTGAACCAGGTTCGCTTCCCTGGTCCTCCACATGCAGCTGCCAGTCACCTTGGGCCAGTCACACTTCTGTGAAGTCTCTCAGCCCCACTCACCTCACAGAGTGTTTGTTGTGGGGGAGGAAGGGAAAGGAGAATGTTAGCCACTTTGAGACTCCTTAAAGGGAGTGAAAGGCGGGATATCAAATCCAAACTCTTCTTCTTCTTCTTCTTTTTTAAAACAAAAATGCCCCCCAAAACATGATTTTTGGGTTTACTTGCCAAAGATCCAGGACAAACCACCGCCTTCCAGAAATTGCCCCTTCTACAACTTCCACCTTTGAAGTCCCGGGCATATGGCAGCCCTAGCACAGAATGTGCAGAGTCTCTTGTTGCTCTTTTTAAAGCTGTGGTAAGGCAGACTGAATCTAGTTCTCCTGCTGCTACTTCCCTAATGGTTGAATACCTGTTTGATTGGGCGGGTGGGTTGTGCACCCAGAAAGAAACCTGGAAAATATGCTGGACTGAAGCATATATTTTTGAGGGTTGCCATGCATGGAGATCAAAGCCGTGGAATATTGGTTGTAATATTCTATTAATGTTTCCCATGATGCCATTTGCAATATTTAGAGCTTCCAAGCCAGTCTGTCAATACAGATATTTCTATAGTCTCAGGCTGTAAATGTGCGACACTTTTTACAATGTCAATTTTTTACAAGTTTGTGGGGCCTGGATGTTCAGGGTGAGTGAAACTTTCATACAAATAAATAATACTTCCTAAAGTTATAAGCATCAATCTGTAATTTTGTACAAGGTGTGGGTGTGAAAAGTTTAAGGTCCTGATCCAGCAACTCCAATGCACAATTGGGCTTCAATACAAACCCTGGAGTTCTGCATTCATTCCCATGTCAGGAAAAGCTCTGCATACCTCATACTTTTAACTATTTGGGTAGTTTCCTGTCTATGGAGCTTCATATAATGATGAAAGTATCAGATCCTTGCAACTTCTTAATTAAGTTGCTGGGAGGGGAATCACTGTTTTTATGCCCATATTAGAATCATAGAATCATAGTTGGAAGGGACCCAAGGATCATCTAGTCCAACCTCCTGCAATGCAGGAATATTGGTATGGGCATGGCTATTAAATGCAACTCAGATTGCTATAACGCTTCAAATATGGGCATGGAGAGCAAAGAAAGTCTTATTTATAGCCTAAGAGAGAAAAAGTAACTGTTTCTACTTAAGTAAATATGCCCATTGCTGCTGAATGTAACTTTTAATAAACTTTTTCTCCTTTTATACATATTTGTGTCTTTGTAATCAATTGTGCAGCTGTGTGCAATTTTTGGTAAACAGCTTCTTAAAAGAATTAGAAAAGCAAATCTAGATCTAGTTCCTTCAGATCTACTTCAACTTAGTGCTCAATGTTATGAGGCCTAGTTAAAACTGGGAAAGGAGAGGAAGTGCTAGACATAGTTTTTTCTTAATTATTCACAACTTTTCTCCAATCTTCATTTAACCGGTCATAGTGTGGGTGGTGTAATTGCCATGAAAAACCATTTCTACTCTGTGTTTCACCCAGCTGCTCTAACATATCTCTGTGGTTGACTCTTCACATGATTTCATCCTATTGCATGAAAAGTGGTCTTGATAGAGACTGACATTACCTGATTAGGTCATGCCCATTGGCAGAGTGTAACCAAAATGCCACAATTGAGTGATGGGTGTGTGTTACAGGGTTGTGACAAATTCTTTGATTGTAATGTATGTAAAAAAGTTAAGAATCACCGTGGGTCTTATCCCAGAAGTGAAAGGGTGAGCGAAAGACCATTTCAACTTGTGCATGCTGACGTGGTGGGTCCTTTCACACTCAGCAGGGGTAATTCACGATGCCACAAGGTTTTGTTGGGTCTACCCCATGAAGCACAAAGGTGAAGTGTTTACCAAGTTCAAAAGCTGGGCGAACTATGTTGAAAGGCAATTTTCTTTCAAGGTGGGCAAATTGCAGAGTGATTGAGGAGGCGAATTTATGTCTGGACCTTTTCAGTCTTGGTTACAGACAAAGGGCATAGAAAGACAAACCCCTATAGTCCGTAAGAAAACGGATTATGTGAGCGAAAGAATAGAAGTCTTCAGGAGATGATGCACTCAATGCTTGAGGATGCTGGTCTATCAAAAGCTTGTTGGGCTGAAGCTTATCTTTCGGCGTCTTATGTACAGAATCACATTTTTCATCGATCAATTGGAACTACGCCTTATTTCAAATTGTTTAACAAAAAGCCCAAAGTTGATCATTTGCGTACTTTTTGTGTAAAAGCCTGGGTTCATGTGCCTCGAGCTAAGAGGGAAAAGGGTGATCCCAAAGCGCAACAGCTTATTTTTGTAGGTTACCAAGATTTGGGCAAAGGTTACAGGTTTGCTGTTGGTAAAAATGGGCTGCTTGTTTCAAGAAATGCTATGTTCTGTGAGCATGGGAGCTGGGAGAAGCTGCATGCCAATTCTGAGGTTTGGTTTCAAATATCAAAGGGGGAATCTTTGAGAGCTAAAAGAAAACCAGACACAGAGGAGGATTCTTCTGTTGAGACTAATGAGAATGGCAGTCAGTTTTTGCCAAAGGAGGAATTCCATATCTTCAAGGGGGGTGAGAATCTGAGGGGGATGACAGCAAAAGCGTATCTGAAGAAGTGTGCATGCACACGAAAGCTCATACCAAGAACTAACTTAGTTGGTCTTTAAGGTGCTACTGGAAGGAATTTTTTTATTTTGTTTTAGCAAAAGCGAAGACAGTTTTACTTCCAGAAGATCTCAGAGGGAGAATAAAGGTGTACCCCCCAGATCGTTTTAAGCCTGGTACTGTCAATGTTTTTCATGTAGCTGTTGAACATCAAAGCTACAAAGAGATTCTGGCATTACCAGAGGACCAAGTTTTGCTCTGGAAAAGCGCTATGCAGGAGGAAATGGACTCTTTAGTTGAGCATGAAGTGTTTACACCCACACCACCACCGAAAGGAGCTAAAATAGTGGGGTGCAGTTGGGTTTACAAGCTCAAGCCGTTAGCCACTGGGGATTTTAAGTACAAGGCATGTTTAGTGGCTCAAGGTTTTTCCCAAAGCCCGGGGCTTGATTTTGACGAAGTGTTTGCTCCCACAGCTAGAAGCGAGAGTTTGCGTCTGCTGCTGGCAATTGCAGTGAAACACAAGTTAAAAGTAAACCACTTTGACATCCAGATAGCTTATTTACATGTTAGTTTGAGTGAGGAACTCTATTTAGCAGAACCCCCTGGTTTTGAGTCTGGGTCAGGCAACGTGTACAAACTTCACAAGGCACTGTATGGTTTACAACAATCTGCAAGAAATTGGAACAAATGTTTAGATGAGGCTTGTAATGGTTCTAGGAGTTGCTCGTGCGTAAATCGGCGCCACACCTGGCTGGGTTGCCTGAGTGAACCCTTTCTGTTCGGACAGCCACTCACCCGTGGCTGTCTCAATCGCTGGCAGAATCCATCAGTGGGCGTTTCTTGAACTTCTTCCAGCAAAGAAGCTCTTTGACGCCTAGTCTCCGCCTACTCTTCCTGCGCGGAAGCCTTCTGCGCAGGGAGGGTGTGGGCAGTGGAGGACCCGTGCTCTTCCCGCTGGTCTCCGGCGAGGAGTCATGGAGCCACCTCGCCGATTCCCCCATCTGCCCCCCTTCTCCACTGGTGCTACGCTGATTTCCTTCCCCAGAAGATGGGCTGCTTCTCTCCCTCCCGAGACGCTCTCCGGAATCCCTCTGGAGCCCTCCCTCTCCCTCCGGCTCCGATGGCAGTTCCCTGACATCCACCTCCTCCCCAGGACCCCCTCCACCCCGGCGCGATTTTCCAATTCAACCTTGTCTCTTTCCTCGGCCGATGATGCGGGGAATCCCCTGAAGGAGCTGTCACCATCCTCTGAGGATTCAAAACCAGCTTCCCACCCGCTCAGATCTCTTCCCGCAGGGTGGACCTCCCAGTCTGATTATTCTCCCTCTGACACCTCCCCTCCCTCCTCTTTGGAGGCAGGAAAACCCACAAAGTCCCCTTCGTCGTCTGTGGTTCCAAATACTTCCTCCCAGAATCTCGCTAGTGGTTTTGGTTTATCGGGGAACAAACTGTGGAATTCTTCCACCAGATAGCCGTCATTGATTGGTTCAGCGGGGACCGACGTGTTTTCTGACCTGGGTTCTCCCTCCCAAGCTACCAAGTACTCCACCTGGCGACCTCGCCACCTTGAATCGAGTATTTCCGTGGCTTGATTGCGGTGTTCCCTCTCCTCTACCCACGGGTGGGTGGTGATTCCTCCCTCCCGCCCCGGAAATTCCCGCCCCTCCCTGTACGGTGAAAGTAGGGACCTATGGAACACCGGATGTATCTTCGTACATCTTCCCTCACCTTTGGCCACCAGAACTGCCTGGTGACGAGCAGCATGGTCTTGTGCTGTCCAAAGTGCCCAGCTGTTGGGTTGTCATGGAGTTGTTTAAGTACCTTCCCTCAAGGTCTCCCCCGGTACCTCAAGGTCTCCCCCGGTACATACAGTGCCCCCTTATAGTACAGTAGCCCTTACTTTTCCTCAAATCCTCCATGGTCTTCCCTTCCGTCCCGGAGTTCCCTGATTTTCGCTTGAGCGAACGCGTCATCTCTAGTAAGCCCTGCCAGTTCTCGTTTCCCAACCAACGCTCCCCCACACACCCAGCGGTCCTCGGGAAACACGTGTCAGATCTCCGGTGGTCCCTCTCCTTCCATGTACACCCGTTTTCCGGGAGAGAGCATCTGCTCTTACGTTTTCCTCCCCCGGCATGTATCTGATCTCGAAGGAAAACTTGGAGAACTCCTGGGCCCATCGAATATGTCTCTGGTTGAGCACTGATTAGCTGCTCTCCCTGTGCAAAGGTCAGAGGGGGCAGGGTTTCTGTTGAGGCAGGTGATTAGCTCTGGGAGGAGCTTATCAGAGCTTGCAGGGCAGCGGCTGAAGAAGGAGGAAAAAGGTGTTTCTTGTGTGTGTGTTTCTTGTGGCTGATTAGCTGCTCTCCCTGTGCAAAGGTCAGAGGGGGCAGGGTTTCTGTTGAGGCAGGTGATTAGCTGTGGGAGGAGCTTATCAGAGCTTGCAGGGCAGCGGCTGAAGAAGGAGGAAAAATGTGTTTCTTGTGTGTGTGTTTCTTGTGGCTGATTAGCTGTTCTCCCTCTGCAAAGGTCAGAGGGGGCAGGGTTTCTGTTGAGGCAGGTGATAAGCTGTGGGAGGAGCTTATCAGAGCTTGCAGGGCAGCAGCGCACGCCTAGCGGCGCGCACAGTTTGCTCCATCTTTTAGATTTAGGGGAGCTAGTCTCAAACGTTTGTTGGGGGAGACCTAGGGTTTTTTGGGGGGGAGTTATTTGTCCTGTCTGCACGCTTCTTATGATGGAGGACCACTGTAGCCAGCCCCAACGACACGTTCTCAAGATGGAGGGTGAGGGAACAGCTGCAGTCGCCTGCGGTTCCTGCACAATGTTTGCCATCTTGCCAAAGGTTGCAGGCAGCTTTACCTGCAGCAATTGCATGTTGATTGCCCTCTTAAAAGACAAAGTCCAGCAACTGGAGGAACGTGTGGCTACGCTCCAAAGAATTAGAGAGCTGGAGCTCTTCTTGGAAGCAACAGAGCACACCGTCTCCACCAAGGAGGAGACAGGGGACTCCCCTGAGAAGGAGGCTAGTTCACCAACACAGGAGCCAGATATATGGAGAAACGTGATGCAAAGAAGTAGGAGACCCAGGATTCACTCTGATTGTTTAGAAATATACAATCGCTTTGAGGTCCTCTCCCCTAGCATGGAAGACAAAGAGCAGACTCCATTTGAGGATCTCTCCCTCGTTACAGTCGATCAGGTATATGAAGACGAGCAGCAAAGTCAGTCCTCAGGGAATGTGCAGGCGACCTTGGAATGGACAGCTCGCGGAAGAACCCCGACCAAACCTAAGAGGAGGCGTGTAGTGGTGATAGGGGATTCCCTACTGAGGAGAACAGAAGCAGTGATCTGTGGGCCTGACAAGATGTCTCGGGAAGTGTGCTGTCTCCCCGGGGCTAAGATCCAAGATGTAACTGAACGACTGCAAGGAATCATAAAACCCACTGACAAATACCCCTTCCTCTTGGTTCATGTGGGAACCAATGACACTGCAAGCAATAGCCTCCAGAAGATCAAAAGAGACTACGAGGCTCTGGGCAGGAAATTGAAGCAATTAAATGCACAAATTGTTATCTCATCTGTCCTCCCAGTTGAACGACGTGGCCCAGGGAGAGAGGGAAAAATAGTGGAAGTGAACAGCTGGCTTCGCAAATGGTGTAAACAGGAACGGTTTGGATTCTTAGATCACGGACTGCAGTTTCTTGAAGATTGACTTCTGGCAAGCGATGGGCTACACCTCAGAACGGTTGGGAGGAATGTTTTTGCCAAAAATCTCAGAAACCTCATCAGGAGGGCTTTAAACTGACTAATGTGGGGAAGGGAGACAGTGCTCCTGAAGGTAGGAGTATATCAATTGATGAAGATAATCATCCAAATGTCATAGACCAAATGGAGCAAACAGCACACAGACCTAGTGGTGGGAGGAAAAAATCCTTAAATAAGAGACATGGGGGAATGATTAATGGACTTCAATGTCTGTACACTAATGCACAAAGCATGGGTAATAAACAAGATGAGCTTGAGCTCTTGGTACAGCAAACTAAATATGACATAATAGGCATCACTGAAACCTGGTGGGATAAGTCCCACGACTGGAATGTAATAATGGAAGGATACAATCTATTTCAGAGAAACAGACCAGACAAGAAAGGAGGAGGAGTGGCGTTATATGTCAGGGATGTGTATACCTGTGAAGAGATCCAAGATTTAGAACCTCAAAGCCAAAGTGAGAGCATTTGGGTCAAAATTAAGGGAGAGAAGAATAACAGGGACCTCATTGTGGGAGTTTACTATAGATCCCCAAGCCAAACGGAGGACATAGATGATGCCTTCCTGGAACAGATGGCCAAGCATGCAAAAGGAAGGGAGATAGTAGTAATGGGGGACTTTAATTACCCGGATATTTGTTGGATGTCAAACTCAGCCAAGAGCATAAGGTCAAACAGATTCCTCACTGGCCTTGCAGACAACTTCGTTGTCCAGAAAGTGGGAGAAGCAACAAGAGGAACAGCCATTTTAGATCTGGTCCTAACCAATGTTGATGACCTGGTTAGTGGGGTAGAAGTGGAAGGATCATTAGGCGCGAGTGATTATGCTCTTCTGAAGTTTACTATACAGCGGAAAGGAGCAGCCAAGCATACTAGGACTCAATTTCTTGACTTTAAGAAAGCTGACTTCATAAAACTTAGGGAAGTGCTGGGTGAGATCCCCTGGACAGTAATACTAAAAGGAAAGGGAGTTCATGATGGCTGGGAGTTTGTTAAGAGGGAGATAGTAAAAGCACAACTTCAGGCAATACCAATGAGACGGAAACATGGAAGGTGCCTAAAGAAGCCAGGGTGGCTATCTAAAGAACTTTTAACTGAGTTAACATTAAAAAAGGATGTGTACAAAAAATGGAAAAGGGGGGAAACCACCAAAGAGGAATTCAAACAAATAGCCAGCACGTGTAGACACAAAGTCAGAAAAGCTAAAGCACAGAATGAACTCAGGCTTGCTAGAGAGGTTAAAAGCAACAAAAAAGGCTTTTATGGGTATGTTCGTAGAAAAAGGAAGAAGAAAGAAACAGTGGGGTCACTCAGAGGAGAAGATGGTGAAATGCAAACAGGGGACACAGAAAGGGCTGAACTCCTCAATGCCTTCTTTGCCTCAGTCTTCTCCAATAAAGAAAACAATGCCCGACCTGAAGAATTTGGAGCAAATGATTCAGCAGAGGAAACACAGCCCAGAATAACTAAGGAGATAGTACAAGAATACTTGGCTAGTTTAGATGTATTCAAGTCTCCAGGGCCAGATGAACTGCATCCAAGAGTATTAAAAGAACTGGCAGATTCTCAGAACCACTGGCAGTCATCTTTGAGAATTCCTGGAGAACAGGCGAAGTCCCGGCAGACTGGAGGAGGGCAAATGTTGTCCCTATTTTCAATCAATACCAGGGAAGATTGAAGATCTTCAATCAATACCAGGGAAGATCTGGAGCAGATCATTAAGCAAACAGTCTGTGAGCACCTAGAAAGGAATACTGTGATCACCAATAGTCAGCATGGATTTCTGAAAAATAAGTCATGTCAGACTAACCTGATCTCGTTTTTTGACAGAATTACAAGCCTGGTAGATGAAGGGAACACAGTGGATGTAGCCTACCTTGATTTCAGCAAGGCATTTGACAAGGTGCCCCATGATATTCTTGTAAAGAAGCTGGTAAAATGCAGACTTGACTATGCTACCACTCAGTGGATTTGTAACTGGCTGTCTGACCGAACCCAAAGGGTGCTCATCAATGGTTCCTCTTCATCCTGGAGAAGAGTGACTAGTGGGGTGCCACAGGGTTCTGTTTTGGGCCTGGTCTTATTCAACATCTTTATCAACGACTTGGATGATGGACTCAAGGGCATCCTGATCAAATTTGCAGATGACACCAAACTGGGAGGGGTGGCTAACACCCCAGAGGACAGGATCACACTTCAAAACGACCTTGACAGATTAGAGAACTGGGCCAAAACAAACAAGATGAATTTTAACAGGGAGAAATGTAAAGTATTGCACTTGGGCAAAAAAAATGAGAGGCACAAATACAAGATGGGTGACACCTGGCTTGAGAGCAGTACATGTGAAAAGGATCTAGGAGTCTTGGTTGACCACAAACGTGACATGAGCCAACAGTGTGACGCGGCAGCTAAAAAAGCCAATGCAATTCTGGGCTGCATCAATAGGAGTATCGCATCTAGATCAAGGGAAGTAATAGTGCCACTGTATTCTGCTCTGGTCAGACCTCACCTGGAGTACTGTGTCCAGTTTTGGGCCCCACAGTTCAAGAAGGACACTGACAAACTGGAACGTGTCCAGAGGAAGGCAACCAAAATGGTCAAAGGCCTGGAAACGATGCCTTATGAAGAACGGCTAAGGGAGCTGGGCATGTTTAGCCTGGAGAAGAGGAAGTGAAGGGGTGATATGATAGCCATGTTCAAATATATAAAAAGGATGTCACATAGAGGAGGGAGAAAGGTTGTTTTCTACTGCTCCAGAGAAGCGGACACGGAGCAATGGTTCCAAACTACAAGAAAGAAGATTCCACCTAAACATTAGGAAGAACTTCCTGACAGTAAGAGCTGTTCGACAGTGGAATTTGCTGCCAAGGAGTGTGGTGGAGTCTCCTTCTTTGGAGGTCTTTAAGCAGAGGCTTGACAACCATATGTCAGGAGTGCTCTGATGGTGTTTCCTGCTTGCCAGGGGGTTGGACTCGATGGCCCTTGTGGTCTATTCCTTTTTTTAAAAAAAATAATTTTTATTAATTTTCATAAACAAAAAACACACAAAGAAAAACATTCACAAACAACACATGACTTCCCCATACCTCCCCTTCACTGCACCCTTGTTTCCAATTTTTTAGCAATCCTTCATTCCATTTCTATATTTAACTTCCCTCAGGTTCTCTTAACTTAAACATTTACAGCTATAATTCTCTGTTTCTTACCCCTTGACATTTTATCAGTCTGAAATTTTACAGCAGTTCTTAAGATATATTTTAAATTTTTTCCAGTCCTCTTCCACTGTCTCTCTCCTCTGATCACGGATTCTGCCGGTCATCTCTGCCAGTCCCATAAATTCAGTCACCTTCGTCTGCCATTCTTCCAGAGTAGGTAATTCTTGCATCTTCCAATACTTTGCCAAGAGAATTCTTGCTGCTGTAGTTGCATACATGAAAAAAGTCCTATCTTTCTTTGGTACCAATTGGCCGACCATACCCAAGAGAAAAGCCTCCGGTTTCTTTGCAAATGTCCACTTAAGGATTTTCTTAATTTCATTATAGATCATTTCCCAGTAGGCCTTAATCTTTGGGCAGGTCCACCAAAGGTGGTAGAAAGTTCCTTCACATTCGTAACATTTCCAGCATTTGTTATTGGGCAAATGATATATCTTTGCAAGCTTGACTGGGGTCATGTACCACCTATAGATCATTTTCATTATGTTTTCTTTCAAGGCACTACATGCCGTAAATTTAAGGCCTGTGGTCCATAACTGTTCCCAGTCAGCAAACATAATATCATGACCTAAGTCTTGTGCCCATTTGATCATAGCTGATTTAACCGTTTCATCCTGTGTGTTCCATTTCAGCAACAAGTTATACATTTTAGACAAATTCTTAGTATTGGTCTCTAACAGTTCTGTTTCCAATTTTGACCTCTCCTTCTGAAATCCTAGTTTCCTGTCCTGCTTAAAAGTCTCATTTATCTGATAATAGTGTAACCAGTCTCGAACTTTGGATTTTAGTTTCTCAAAGCTCTGTAATTTAACTTTTTCACCGTCATATTCTATAATTTCACAATATTTTGGCCAATTAGAATCCATGTTAAGTTTTTTCACCGCTCTAGCTTCCATTGGTGACAACCATCTGGGTGTTTTACTTTCCAACAAATCCTTATATCAATTCCAAACATTATACAAAGCTTTCCTGACAATATGATTTTTAAAGCCTTTATAAACCTTTGCCTTGTCATACCATAGATATGCATGCCAGCCAAAATTATTATCATACCCTTCCAAGTCTAAAATGTCTGTATCTTCAAGAAGTAGCCATTGCTTCAACCAGCAGAAAGCTGCCGCTTCGTAGTAAAGTCTTAAGTCCGGCAGAGCAAAACCCCCCCTATCTTTTGCATCAGTTAAAATCTTAAATTTTATTCTGGGCTTTTTGCCCTGCCAGACAAATTTGGATATATCTTTCTGCCACTTCTTGAAACAGTCCATCCTATCTAGAACTTGCAATGTCTGAAACAAAAACAACAATCTCGGCAATACATTCATCTTGATAACAGCAATTCGGCCTAACAAGGATAGTCTCAACCTAGACCATATGTCAAGATCTTTCTTAACTTCCGACCAACATTTCTCATAATTATCTTTAAATAAAATAAAAAAATTCCTTCCAGTAGCACCTTAAAGACCAACACTGGAAGGAATTTTTTTATTTTGTTTTGACCATGGCAGACCAACACGGCTACCTATCTGTATCTTTAAATAGATTCACATTCTTAGATGTTAAATTCACCCCCAGGTATTTCACTTTTTTTGTTATTTCCAAACCAGTTTCCCTTTGAAAACTATCTTTTTCCCCCGTCGTTAGATTTTTTCCCAGTACCTTTGTCTTCTGTTTATTTAATTTAAAACCTGCCACTTGACCAAATATTTCAATTAGTTCTAAAACTCTTTTTGTACTGGCTTCTGGCTGTTGCAAAGTCAAAACTAGGTCATCTGCAAATGCTCTTAACTTATAATGTTTAGCTCCGAGGTGTATTCCTTCAACCAGCTGGTCCCTTCTAATCATATTCAACAACACCTCCAGGACCGATATAAACAATAGAGGGGATATTGGGCATCCCTGTCGTGTCCCTTTTTCTATTGGGATCTCGTCCATAACCACACCATTCACAATTAATTTAGCTTTTTGCTCAGAGTATATTGCACCTATACCGTTTTCAAAATTTTGGCCTACCCCCATCCCCTGGAGATTCCTCTTCATAAAGCTCCAAGAAATATTGTCAAAGGCTTTCTCCGCGTCCACAAAAATCAAAACTGCTTTTCTATTTATATCAGTCTCCAATAGTTCCAAAATATCTATAATGTTCCTTACATTGTCTGACATATGTCTCCCTGGGAGAAAGCCTGTTTGGTCCTTGTGAATCTCCTCTAACAACACTTTTTAAAATCTTTTTGCTAAAATGTCTGCAAAAATTTTGTAATCCACGTTTAAGAGTGATATAGGGCGGTAGTTCTTAACTTGATGTTTCTCAGTTTCTGTCTTCGGTATAAGTGAGATAAATGCTTCTTTCCACGATTCGGGAGCCTTTTTCTCCTCCAGAATTTGGTTGCAAACTTCTTTCAATGGTTGTATTAGCCATTCCTTCATTGCTTTGTAGTATCTCGCCGTCAGCCCGTCTGGTCCTGGTGATTTTCCCAATTGCATATTCTGGATGGCACCCTCTATTTCCTGGTTCGTAATTTTCTCATTTAAAATCCTTTTATTTTTTTCCGAAATCTTTGACAGTCCATGTTTTTTAATAAATTCTTCTATCTCTTGTTCATTTTTTGGCCCTTGTGCATACAGTTTCTTGAAAAAACTTTGAAAACAATTACTAATTTCATTTGGTTTATTGATAGATTTTCCATCTACCTCGAGAAATGTCACAGTATTCAACTTTTGTCTCTTTTTCAGTTGCCATGACAGCAGTTTCCCACATTTATCTGCTGATTCAAAAGTCTTTTGCCTCATTTGTTTTATTTTCCATTCTATTTCTTGGTTCATCAGTTCCATGTATTGGGTCTGGTGATACTTTATTTCTCTTAAAATCTCCTGAGATTTAGGTTTTGATCTCAGTTTCTTCTCTCCTTTCATTTGTTTCCAAATTTTTTCTTTCTTCTCATTCTGTTGTTTCCTCTTTATCGAATTCTGCTGGATTAGAAAACCATGCATCACGGCCTTGCTTGCATCCCATATTATTCTTCTTTCCACATCTGTTCTTAGGTTTATTTCGAAGTAGTCTTTCAATGTCTTTTGGGCCTTTTTATAAATTGCTTCATCTGAAGGTTCCGGCTGTTGTCAATTTCATTTCCATCTTTACTGCATTATGGTCAGAGCAAGTTTTTGGGCAGATTTCTGTTTTTTTAACCCTTGGTGCCAGATTGCTAGAAATCCATATTTGGTCAATCCTGGTCCATGTCATTTTTGCTTCAGAGAAAAAGGTCCCCTCTCTTTCCAGAGGGTTCCTTGTTCTCCAAATGTCAATCAAGTCCATTGTGTCAGTCAGTTCGAAGAAAGTCTTTGGTAGTCTCCCATCCTTAGAAATTACTTGTCTTTGAGCTTTATCCATATTTGTGGAGACAACTCCATACATATCACCCATCATTATAATTTTATAGTCCATAAAGTCCATTAAGGTCTCATGCAACTTCTTGAAGAACTCAGCCTTCCCCTCATTAGGTGCATAGATTCCTACAATCAGAATTTTTTCTCCTTGAGTTTGAATTTCCACTGCCAGAAATCTTCCTTGTTCATCCTTAAAGATCATTTTTGGTTCCAATTTTTCCTTGACATAGATCACCACTCCTCTTTTCTTAACTTTATCTGAGGAAATAAATTCCAGTCCTAATCTCTTATTTGTCAGAAGTTTTCTGTGTATCCTGGCAATATGAGTTTCTTGCAAGCATATTATGTCTAAATATTCTTTCTTTAGTATATGAAACACTTGGGCCCTTTTTCGGGGATGGTTAAGACCATTGCAGTTCCAACTCAGAAGTTGCAGAGACATTTTTGTTACTGGGTATCTTTTCCACCGACTGCTCCAAGTTCTTGTTCCTGATCGGTCGGTGCTGGAGTCAATCCAAATGATAAGTTTGCAATATCCGGTATTTCCCTCTCACTCACAGTTCCTTTCTGAAAGTCCTCAAAATTTCTCTCCAAAAAGTGTTCTTTATCTTGAATTGTTTTTATTTTAATTTTCTTCCCTTTAAAGTTAAAGGACAACCCTTGTGGGAACTCCCACCTGAATGGAGTGTTGTTTTGTTTCAATAAATCCACTAAATCTTTAAATTGAGTCCTCACCTCCAAAAAATATTTAGGAATATCTTTAAAAATCTGTATTTGAGAATTCTTAATAATCAAAGCCTTCTGGAAGTGTAGGTTCAATATTTTGTCTCTTTCTTCCTTGGATCTCAAAGTGATTAAACAATCCCTCGGTTTCTTGCCTTGCTTCCTGCCAATCTGGAAAGCTGTAGTTATTACAAATTCATCTTCTTCTCCTTCTAGTTCGTCAGTCCAAAATTCTTGAAACTTATCTGTGAGAAATTCCCCAAGATTGCCCTCTTCCTCTTCTGGTACCAGTCTCAATTTCAAGTTCTTGCCTTTCCTCTCCAATTCCATAAGGGCCAAAGTTGCATCATGTTCGTGTACCTTCTTTGCAATAGGCGCAAATTTTCCCTTAGTTTCCTCGGCAGTGCTCTTAGCGATCTCGGCTATTTTCCTTGTTTCCGTACTTTCTTGAATTAAACGATTTATAGAGTCTGTATTAGATGATATTGTCGTTGTGTTCAAATCCAATCTTGTTGTCAATTCTGTCAATTTCTTAGAGTTCTCTGTAGATTGCTTAGTAAGTGCTTCTAGAGATTGATTTATTCTGAGCAGTGCCTGTGTCATAGAATCCATTGATGCTGTTGTTACTTTTTCCTGTGCAGCTGCTGCTCCTGATATGGAGCTTCTTTTCTGAGCCTGCTTTTGAGCCTGTTTTGTTTTGCTTCTTGTTGATATTTCATCCAGTGGAGTGCTCATAACTCAAGGTCGTTCACACAGGAAAGTTACAAGTGGAAAATCCCACTTCTTTACCTCAATACAGCAGTCTCTCTTTTAGTCCTCTAGAGGGAGAGATTGTATCCAGGCAGGAGTAACAAAGAAGCAGGGAAGCAGATAGCCATGCAAAGTCCCAAAGAAATAAAAGTTCAACCCAAAGCCCTACTTTGTTGCAATTTGAAATATTGCAGATTTTGCCAAGTAAAGTCCCGTTATTGTATTTCAAATAAAGTCTTACTTTGTATCCACAGTCCTCTTTTTTTGACAGTTCATTTCCAGGCGCTCACCGCTCAGGCAGCCTGGTCAGAGGTATCGGCAGCGGAGAGTTTCCCGTTCACAACTTTCTTCTTCTAGCGGGTTAAATTGAGTCAATGTTTCTTCCCCCCTTCTCCCGCTCAGTGGGGGGAAGACCCTTTCGATGTCAGGTTTAACAAAATTTAAAAAGCGTTCCCTTTAAATACAGCTTGCTCTTTTCATTGCTCAGTCAATCGGGCAGTTCTGGGAGGCTGACTTCCTTAATTTTTGCCTTTCCCGTTTTCAGCCAAATCTTCTTAATTTAAAAGTCCCGTTCAATTTATTTTGCAGTTCTTACTCACGGGTATTGTTGCCAATCAGTAGTTTCAGGAAGGAATCAGCGCTCTCCGTCAATGGCGACGCGGCTTCGCTCCGCGAGCTGGGTTGCGATCCTCAGCACCGCGCTCACACCCGATGCCGCTCCGGAGCCTTTAAAAAGACTCTTTTGCGATACCGGGGGCGCAAAGGTGCCCACCAAATCTCCTTGTTCACAGGCTTCAGCGCCTGTGATTTTAGGGGTCCCCCACTCGCCGTAGCGGGTCAGACCCGAACTCACAGAGCAGTCCTGCTTCGGAGCTCGAAGCAAGGACCGCCATTAAACGCTGGCGCCGACCGGAAGTCCCTTGTGGTCTCTTCCAACTCTATGGTTCTATGATTCTATGACTCGCGCGGTCCACCAGTATTCCAAGTTCTTGTGGTCAGTACAAACCTGGATCTTGTGCTGCGCCCCTATCAACAGATGTCTCCATTGCCGAAACGCCGCATAGATCGCAAGCAGTTCTCATTCATATACTGTATAGTTTTGCTCTGACTTGCTCAGCTTCCTTGAGAAAAAGGCACACTGCCTCCAGCCCTGCTTGGCCCCGGGCTGCAAAAGGACCGCTCCAACGGCTCGGTCGGACGCGTCCGTCTCCAGTCTCATGGGCTTCTCCAGATGAACGTGCAGGAGCTGCTCTTCCGAAGCGAACGCCTTCTTCAGCCTTTCAAAGGATTGCTGGGCACTTTCTGTCCACGCAAACTTCTTTTTGCTACTGAGACAATCTGTGATGGGCGCTGTCAAGTGAGCGAAGTTCTTTATGAACTTCCTGTAGAAGTTGCTGAACCCTAAGAACCTCTGCACATCCTTCCGAGTTTTGGGGGCTTTCCATTCCAGCACTGCCTTCACCTTGCCTGGGTCCATAGCTAGGCCCTTGTCTGACAACTTGTACCCCAGAAACTCTAGCGTGAAATTGGCATTTTTCCAGCTTGACCCACAACTGATGCTTCTGCAGCACTTCCCTGACGTCCCTGACGTGTTGCTTCTCATTGTCCGAATAGATTAAGACGTCATCCAAAAAGGCTACACAATTCTTGTACAGCAGGGGCCCCAACACGTGGTGCATGAAAGCTTGAAAACAGGCGGACCCCGATTGTAATCCAAATGGCATGACTAAGTACTCAAAGGCCCCCAGGGGGGTGAACATGGTAGTTTTCCATTCGTCCCCCTCCCTTATCCTAATCAAATTGTATGCTCCCCTGAGGTCCAGCTTGGTAAAAATCTTCCCCTGCCTCACCCGTGTTAAAATGTCATCAATCCTGGGCATTGGGAAGGTCACCGGTTCCGACACCAGGTTTAAGGTCCGGTAATCCACAACTAATCTGGGCTAATTAGTCTCTTTTTTGTCCACAAAGAACACCGGACTGCCCCCCACCGCCTTTGATTCCCTTATGAACCCCCTCTTCAGGTTCTTGTCAATAAACTGCCGCAACTCCTGTATCTCCCGGTCAGACATGGCATACAGCTTACCCACCGGCAATTGGGCCCCTGGGAGTAAGTTGATTTGGCAGTCAAAGGGCCTGTGTGGGGGTAGTATATCTGCCTCCCTCTCGCCGAAGACCTCCTTCAGGTCAGCATATTGCGGTGGCACCTCCCCTTTTTGTTCCACGGCCAGCCCAGCCACCCTGGCTACCGTCATTCTTGGGTTCTCCCCTCCCAGACAGTGTCCTAAGCAGTAAGCTGAATCAAAGGTGACTGACCGCTGATGCCATGACACTACTGGATCATGCAGTGCCAGCCAGCTCATCCCCAGTATTATTGGGGGTCCTGCCAGTTTGGCCACGTGAAAGGCAATGGTCTCCGTGTGCCTGGAAACCCTCATTCGCATTGGCGGGGTCTGGTGTGTCACTTCCCCCCCCCCCAGAAGTTCCCTGCCATCGATGGTGGCCACCTGCAAGGGAAAATCTAGAGGCAACAGGTGGATTTGGTGCTCCAGGTGGATTTGGTGGGTTTGGTGGATTTGGTGCAACAGGTGGATTTGGTGCAACAGGTGGATTTGGTGCTGTCAGAACTGCCCTAGGTCCCAGCTCACAGAGGACCAACGCCAGGTCGTTGTCATATATACAAAAGTCTTTATTGAAGTTCAGTTTCCATTTCAAAGCCTTGGCGCGCAGCTCTACGTCTTAAGCTGTAGACCGCCGAAGCTCCGTCTGAATCTCCTCCCCTTCCACACCAGTTTAAGACTCTAGCCTTGCTCCACCTCTTCCTTAACTCCTTCCTCCTCTGGGCCCTCCTGCCCGCTGGGGTTTCACTCTTTCTGGACTCTTCTGACGCTGACTCCCCTGATTCTTCCCCCTCCCTCCGGCGGGCTTTAGGACCTGGTTCCCTATCCGGGCTACCTGCTGTGCCGCTCGCCTGTACATTTGAACTTGGCGCGTGCGCCCAGCCGGCAACCTTCCTCTTGACCGTTCCCTCGCTCTCCGATGGAGGCGTGGTCAGCCCTGACTCATCTTCTCTCCCTCCTGGAGGAGACGCTGGCCCTGATACCTGGGATTCTTCCCCCCCCCCACTGCGCTCTGGTGGGGAAGCTGGTCCTGATCTCCAGCCGCTGCTCTGGGAGTCCCCGCTGGCCCCTTGCTTCTGGCGCGTCCCCCCTGGGACCCCCCTTGCTCTGGCCATCGGCGCCCCCCTCTGGGAATCTTCTGATTCGCTGGAGAGGCTCATGGAATCTCTCGGGCCACTGTCATCTTCTCCCATGCTGCCCTCAGATTCTTCCCCTTCGCTCTCCATTCCCTCTCTTCCCTGTGCCTCTGCTCCTGAGCCCCTGACAGGTGCTCTCAGGTTCTCCTGAGCCCGCGCTTCCTGGCCTATGCCGATCGCCAGCACAGCCTTTGTGAGCTCATCCATTGACCATGGCCGGGGCGCTCAGGACAACTTGTCTTTCACTTCGGGGGACAGACCCTCCTCAAACAACATTTGTATCAGTTCAGAGTCCAGATCCCACCCGAGCCGGTGGACTAACATCGCAAAACACGACCAGTAGTTTCTGATGAACTGGCCCCCCTGCTTGCACCCCATCAGTTCCCGCCGAGTCACACTTTGCTCCACCTCGCTGGAGAACATCGCGTCCATCCCCTGGAAGAATTTCTTAAGGTCCTTCAAGGCATCATTTTGCGTCGCCATTAGGGGCCTGATCCATTCACGCGGCCCATCCTGCAGATGCCCCACAATGTAAGCCACCCTCTCCCCGTCATCAGCAAAGTCATCTTTCTGCAGTTCCAAAGCGTACTGCACTTCCATTCGGAAAGCATTGTAGTCCTGGGGCTTCCCACCAAACTTGTGTACCAGCCCAGACCTTCCTTGCGATGGGGGTGGGTCTGACCTGTGCATCCTGAGCCCGTCTTTCGTCCAGCCGCGCCGTCAGGATAGCTACATGCTGCTCCAAGTCTCGGTTCCTCTCGACCAGACTCCGCACTGCAGCTGGTTGCTCCGTCTCTTCGGCTGTCCCTGTTTGGCTCATCGTGCTGCCTCTCCGGGGCTGCGCACAAGCAACGTCAGTGACTGACGGATTGCTGTAATGGTTCTAGGGGTTGCTCGTGCGTAAATTGGCGCCACACCTGGCTGGGTTGCCTGAGTGAACCCTTTCTGTCCAGACAGCCACTCACCCGTGGCTGTCTCAATCGCTGGCAGAATCCGTCAGTGGGCGTTTCTTGAACTTCTTCCAGCAAAGAAGCTCTTTGATGCCTAGTCTCTGCCTACTCTTCCTGCGCGGAAGCGGAAGCCTTCTGCGCAGGGAGGGTGTGCGCAGCGGAGGACCCGTGCTCTCCCCGCTGGTCTCTGGCGAGGAGTCATGGAGCCACCTCGCCGATTCCCCCATCTGCCCCCCTTCTCCACTGGTGCTACGCTGATTTCCTTCCCCAGAAGATGGGCTGCTTCTCTCCCTCCCGGGACGCTCTCCGGAATCCCTCTGGAGAAGTTAATTGCACTGTGTGTGAGCTGTGAGGGGGTGTTGGGAAACTCTATGTGCAGCTACTTACACAGAGTCAATTAAGGTTTGGCAGACAGCCAGAAGGCAATCTGAAGGAGTATGTCTGCCTGTTGATAACAGAGACATGGAGACAGCTCCCTGATTGGTCAAGCTCTCTCAAAGGAGTGATAATTAATGGTCTACTAACTGGAATGTGTTAGTTCAGTGTTCAGAGTTTGGAGTTCAGAGTTCTGTGTGTCAGTGTAGGAGTTGTGAGTTGTGTATAAGAGAGCTAGCTAAAGATCCGTGTTCTGTTCCTGTAAATAGTCCTCTGTATATATAATAAACACCTAACTACAAGTTCCTGGTTCCTGCTTCATCTATCCTGTCTGCAGCCAAGTCGCCAATTGCTTCCATCGTTTCTGCATGTACTCTGCTAGGTCTGGCTAAGGTCCTGCAACTGGTCAGAAGGTTGCAGAACACCAAATAGGTTTTGCCAATAGACTTTGCTAAAAGCCTTACTGAAATCAAGATACACTATGTCTACAGCATTTCTCTGATCCACCAAGTTTGTAATTCCATCAAAATAAGAAATCAGTTTTGTTCGGCATGACCCATGCTGGATCTTAGTAATCACAGCATCCTTTTCCAAATGGTCACTGACTGAATGTTGAATTATCTGTTCTAGGACCTGCCCCTGTCAAGCTCACCAGTCAGTAGTTACGTGGGGCTTCCTTTTTGAAGATGGAAACATTTGCCCACCTCCAGTCTGTAGGGACCTCACCTGTTCTCCGATAATTCTTAAATGTCATAGACAAAGGCTCTGAAATTACATCTGCCAGCTCCTTTAGTACCCTTAGATGCAGCTCATCAGACCTTGGAAATTTGAATTCATTAAAATTCCCACCAGGCCTAGGGGGGTGGGGCCCAGATTCACCACCACCACAGCTTTAAGAGGCCTCATTGAGGCACTGGGACACTGCTGCTGGTGCCACCGTGAGTGCTGGGGAAGGCCGCTCCCTCCTGCAGGCCAATCCCACCAGGCCTAGGGGGCGGGGCCCACACTCGCTACCGCCACAGCTTTAAGAGGCCTCATTGAGGCACTGGGACACCACTGCTGCTGCCACCATGAGTGCTGGGGAAGGCCGCTCCCTCCTGCGGGCCAATCACACCCGGCCTAGGGGGCGGGGCCCACACTCACCATCACCACAGCTTTAAGGACACTGGTGCTGCAGCAGCAAATGTCGAAAATGTTTTTATATATTTTAAAGTGTTTTAAAAGTGTTTTTGCTTGTTACTTTGTTGTACCACTGTGAACAGTGGTTTTTATTCATGTATTTTTATTTTGGTTTGTTTTGTTTTGGTTTGGGGTGGGGTGGGGTGGGGTGAATGTTGAATGGGGTGGGGATTGGTTTTGTTTAGGTATAATTGTTTTTGGTTTGTTTTGCTTTTTTATTTGTAAATGGAGGCTAGTATGAGGCTTGGGATTGCTACCGTGGAGGGGCGAGGGAGGGATGGCGGTGGGGGCAGATGTCATAGGTGAAGGGGATCGAGATACGGATATGCTCGTACCCCTTCCAATCTGCGCCCCATCCCGGGGGACGAGGGTAGGGGGAGCAAGGATTACTCACCTCCGTCACTGGTGCTGTGCAATGCCAGGTCTATAGGCAACAAAACCACCACTCTGCGAGATTTCTTTACCTCGCAGGGGGTCGACCTGGCTTGTGTGACGGAGACCTGGGTGTGCGAAGGGGAAACAGTTACCTTACGAGAGATGGCGCCCCCGGGTTTCTCCGTTCTCCACCAGTCGCGGACTGTGGGCCGGGGGGGGGGGAGAGGTGGCATTATTAATCCGGGAAGATTGTTCTTTCGGGGCTCTATCATCCCCATCGATCCCCGGCATTGAATGTGTTGGCCTAGCGTGGGGCTCCGAGGTGAGCTTGGCTGTCTGGCTGGTGTACCGGCCATCTAGCGCACCAGCAGCCACCCTGTCAGGCCTACTGGAGGCGGTGGGCGGCTGGGCCTTGGAGTTCCCTAACCTATTGGTATTGGGGGACTTCAACATCCATGCTGATGCCACTCCCTCCTCACAGGCTCTGGACCTGGTGTCTTCCATGGCAACACTAGGGCTCTCCCAGTTTGTTTCGGGCCCCACACATCAAGCAGGCCACACGCTGGATTTGATCTTTGTGGTCATGTCTCCTTCGATGAAGGTGCCATGGTCTGATCACTACGCTCTGAAAGCCAGGATTGACTTTCCACTCCCACCCTGCTTAGGTGGCGAGCCGATCTGGGATGGACCCTGATAGATTCTGCCAAGCCTTGTGGGACCTTGCTCCCCCTGGAGACTCATTGACTGAGCTTGTTGAGGGCTGGAATACCCAGCTCCTGGCAGCCATCGATGAGATCGCACCTAAGCGCCCTCTGTGACCCCGCAGAAACCAGACTCCCTGGTTTACTGAGGAGCTCCGGAAAATGAAGCGGGACCTCAGACGGCTAGAGCGAGTATGGTGGGGTGCCCGTGATGCAGCCTCAAGAACATCTTATAGAGTTTTTATGAAAACCTACGAGATGGCAGTGAAGGCTGCTAAGAAATCTTACTTATCAGCCTCCATTGCATCCATTAGCTCTCGCCCGGCGCAATTATTTAGTATAAATAACAAGGAATCATTTCTATGCTCAGTTTTCCCTTGCCTCTGTATTGTGAAACCCAGGAGAACATGATCACTTCCTCCCAAGTTTCCGAGTGCTACCACTTCATTGGTCAGTTCCTCCCTATTGGTGAGGATCAGGTCCAAGATAAATGACCCCCTGGTTGTTTCTTCCACCCCCTGGGAAATGAAATTGTCAGTGAGACAATGGAGGAATTTGTCAGACCTTACATTCTTGGCAGAGTTTGAGTCCCAACTGATATTGGGGAAGTTGAAGTCCCCTGTGGACTGTGGGCTGGGGGGAAGAGCCAGTGTGGTGTAGTGGTTAAGAGGGGTAGTCTCGTAATCTGGAGAACCGGGTTCGAGTTTCCGCTCCTCCACATGCAGCTGCTGGGTGACCTTGGGCCAGTCACACTTCTTTGAAGTCTCTCAGCCTCACTCACCTCACAGAGTGTTTGTTGTGGGGGAGGAAGGGAACGGAGAATTGTCAGAGCTGCCCCAAGGTCCCAGCTCACAGAGGACCAACGCCAGGTCGTCGTTATGTACAAAAGTCTTTATTAAAGTTCAGATTCCATTTCAAAGCCGCAGCGCGCAGCTCTACGTCTCAAACCCTAGACCGTCGAAGTTCCGTCTGAATCTCCTCCCCCCTAACACCAGTTTAAGATTCTAGCCCTGCTCCACCTCTTCCTCTGCTCTCTCCTCCGCTGGGTCCTCCTGCCCGCTGAGGCATTCCCCTTTCTGGACTCTTCTGACGCTGAGTCGCCTGACTCCTCCCCCTGTCTCCGGCGGGCTTTAGGACCTGGTTCCCAGTCCTCGTTCTCTACTGTCCCGCTCGCCTGTACATTTGAACTTGGCTCTCGCGCCAACCCAGTGACCTTCCTCCTGACCGTTACACTGCTTCTATCACTGCTTCCCTCTTCCGGGATGCTGGCTGGACCTGACCTCCCCTCCGTTGCCTGACTCTCCGATGGAGGCGTGGTCAGCCCTGACTCATCTTCTCTCCCTGGTGGGGGAGACGCTGGACCCGATATCTGGGACTCTTCCCCCCCACTATGCTCTGGTGGGGAAGCTGGTCCTGATCTCCAACTGCTGCTCTGGGAGTCCCCGCTGGCCCCTTGCTTCTGGAGTGTCCCCCTTGGGACCCCCCTTGCCCTGGCCACCGGGGCCCCCTTCTGTGAATCTTCCGATTCGCTGGAGCGGCTCATGGAATCTCTCGGGCCACTGTCATCTTCTCCTACGCAGCCCTCCGATTCTTCCCCTTCGCTCTCCCTTTCCTCCCTTCCCTGTGCTTCTGCTCCTGAGCCCCTGACATCCATCCCCCCCTCGAAGGCCCCCTTCCCCCTCCCCCTCTTCTGGTGTGGGTTCCGGGTGCTCCAGTGTTGTGGGGGTGAGTGCAGGATACAGTTCATCCCCCCTGGTGTGCAGCCAGCCGTCTGGATTCTGCCAGTCTGTGACGGGCTCGTCGACGTCGATCTCCTCTGCTTCCATTTCTCTGCAGGTGTGCTCGAACCCAGGATCCTCCCCCAACACGTCCATGTCCCCCTCTCCCCGTTGCCTCCTCCATCTTGGATTGTGCGAAGGAATCCGTCTGCAGCGCGCGACGTACCGCGTCCAGGTCCACGGTGGCTGAAGCGCATGCCCACGCTTTCGGTGCGAAAATGTGTTTGGCCGCCGCCAGTGCCGCTTCCTCGAGGTACTGCGGCTTCCTGGATAGCGCATCCGCCATGACGTTGTCGTCTCCCTGGATGTATTCTATCCTGAAGTCGAAATCTGCAAAGAACTCCGCCCAGCGGATGTGTCTGTGGTTCAGGAACCGCGCTGTGCGCCAGTACTCCAGGTTCTTATGGTCCGTGCGGACCTGCACTGTGTGTTTGGCTCCGATGAGGAAGTGCCGCCACGCCCTGAAGGCTGCATGAATGGCCAGCAACTCCCTGTCCCAGATGGTATAGTTCTGCTCCGACTTGCTGAGTTTCCTGGAGTAGAAAGCACACGGCCTCCAGTCCCCTTGCGGATCTTGCTGCAACAGGACCGCCCCCACGGCTCTGTCCAAGGCGTCCGTCTCAACCCTCATTGGTTTGCTGGGGTTGGCGTGTAGCAGTTGCTCTTCGGACGCGAAGAGACGTTTGAGTTTCTGAAAGGACCGCTCCGCCTGGTCCATCCAGGTGAACTTCTTCTTCTTGGAGCTGAGGGTGTCCGTGATGGCCGCCGTCTGCATAGCAAATTCCTTGATAAACTTGCGATAGAAGTTGGCGAAGCCGATGAACTTCTGGACCTCCTTCTGATTGCGCGGGCTCTTCCAGTCCAACACCGAACGGACCTTGGCGCTGTCCATGGCGAGTCCCTTGTCGGACAGCTTGTAGCCCAGGAAATCCACCTCCGCCATGTCGAACTGGCACTTCTCCAATTTGGCGTAAAGTCTGCGCTCCCGTAGTCTCTGCAGGACCTCCTTGACGTCTCTGTCGTGAGCCTCCTGCGATTCCGAGAAAATCAGGATGTCGTCCAGGAAGCATACGCACTTCTTGTAGAGGAGTCCCGCTAACACGTGGTGCATGAAGGCTTGGAAACAATGGGAGCCATTTTGCAAGCCAAACGGCATAACTCTGTATTCATAGGTGCCTAAAGGCGTAAACATGGCCGTCTTCCACTCGTCTCCCTCCCGCATGCGTATAAGGTTGTACGCCCCTCGCAGATCCAACTTGGTTCCGCACCGTCGCAAGCAGGTCGTCGATCTTGGGCATGGGGAATGCCGTGGGCTACGTCCTCGAATTTATGACCCGGTAATCAACTACAAGCCTCTTTTGGGGCGTGTCTTTTTTCTTCACGAAAAGCACGGGACTGCCCCCCACTGCTTTGGATTCTGCTCCTGAGCCCCTGACAAGAATGTTAGCCGCTTTGAGACTCCTTAAAGGGAGTGAAAGGCGGGATATCAAATCCAAACTCTCCATATCTCTCCTTTTTGAATGTTTGGTAATCTGTTATAGGAAGGCATCATCTAAGTCTTCTGTCTGGCTTGGCAGTCTATGGCAGACTTTCACAGTAAAGATAAATAAAAAATTGTCCAGTAGCACCTTAGAGACCAACTAAGTTTGTTCTGGATATAAGCTTTTGTGTGTATGCACACTTCTTCAGAAACACTGAAACAGAAGTCACCAGACCCTTATACAGTGGACGCTCGGGTTGCGAACATGATCTGTGTGGGATGCACGTTCGCAACCTGCAGCATTCGCAACACGCTTCTGTGCGTCTGCTGGAAGTAACACGTTCTGGTACTTCTAGGTTTCAGTAGTCTGTAACACGAAAAAACGCAACCTGAAGCAGCTGTAACCCGAGGGTAGGGTGGGGTTTTTCTCAGAAGAGTAGTAGGAGATGGTGATTGACTCAATCTTCTACCCATCTTCTACTACTCTTCTGAGAAAAACTCCACCCCACTCTCCCACTATATATAAGGGTCTGGTGACTTCTGTTTCAGTGTTTCTGAAGAAGAGTGCATGCACACAAAAAGTTGGTCTCTAAGGTGCTATGGGACAATTTTTTACCTATTTCGACTGGGTCAGACCAACATGGCTACCTATCTGAATCTAGACTAAACAGTAAAGTCATTATTCTTTCTTTCCTACAGTTTTCACCCATATACTCTCAATCTGCTTTCCATGCTCCAAGTCACAAATTTCCTCATAAGTGTACTGTCAGGAGCAAAGGAACCTCTCTTTAAAGAGAGCTGCAAGTCTTGGAAGGCAGCCCAGAAAGAGGGGGAGAGGAAAGCGAGGTCATAAGAGAGGTTGCCATGGAAACACTCCCAGGAAGAGTAGGTGAGAGTTCACATACCAAAGGGGGACAGGAAACAGCAGACGAAAGCCTTTCGGAGAGCGCAGCAGAACCAATGAGCTTACAAGCTCATAGAAAGGAGGGGTACAGGAGAGGGGATGAGAGACTTCACAGCGTCCAAGGAGAAGGTACCTACCCTCTGCTTTCGTAGAAGGAAGTGCAACACTGAAAGTTCAGTCAAGTTCAGTCAAAGTTCCTAAACATTAGGAAGAACTTCCTGACAGTAAGAGCTGTTCGACAGTGGAATTTGCTGCCAAGGAGTGTGGTGGAGTCTCCTTCTTTGGAGGTCTTTAAGCAGAGGCTTGACAACCATATGTCAGGAGTGCTCTGATGGTGTTTCCTGCTTGGCAGGGGGTTGGACTCGATGGCCCTTGTGGTCTCTTCCAACTCTATGATTCTATGATTCTAAGTCATCTTGAGGAATGGAGCAGAGAACTGGAAGCAGAGAACTGTGTTTTACTTGGGAATAAACCAACCTTTCTAATGAACTGGACTCGTGAGCTTTGCTGCCTCTCACATGTACACATTATTTACATATAATGCTACTCGTACCTACGTACCTACGGGACCGCCTCTCCTGGTATGCCCCACAGAGAAACCTACGGTCTGCAAATAATAACATCCTCAAGGTCCCAGGCCTCAGAGAGGTTAGGCTGGCCTCAACTAGAGCCAGGGCCTTCTCGGCTGCGGCTCCAATCTGGTGGAACGCTCTGTCACAAGAGACTAGGGCCCTGCGGGACCTGACATCCTTCCGCAGGGCCTGCAAGACAGAGTTGTTCCACCAGGCCTTTGGTCAGGGCGCAGCCTGACTCCCTCCTCTGGCAACCTGCTTAGAATCTTGCTTAATTAGTTGCAATTAATTTGATTTTAATTGATTTTTATAATGAAATATTTTTAGAATGTGTGAATATCTGATTGTTTGATTGTTGATTGTTGTTAGCCGCCCTGAGCCCGGCTTCGGCTGGGGAGGGCAGGATATAAATAAAATTTATTGACTTCCGGTCGGCGCCAGCGTTTAATGGCGGTCCTAGCCTCGAGCTCCGAGGCAGGACTGCTCCGTAAGTTCGGGTCTTACCCGCTACGGCAAGCGGGGGACCCTTAAAATCACAGGCGCTGAAGCCTGTGGGCAAGGAGATTCGGTGGGCACCTTTGCGCCCCCCCGGCATCGTGAAAGAGCCTTTTTAAAGGCTCCGGAGCGGCATCGGGGTGAGCGCGGTGCTGAGGATCGCTACCCAGCTTACGGAGTGAAGCCGCGTCGCCATTGACGGAGAGCGCCGATTCCTTCCTGAAACTAACGATTGGCAACAACAATACCCGTGAGTAAGAACGGAAAATTAAAACGGGACTCTAAAATTTAGAAGATTTGGCTGAAAACGGGAAAGGCAAAATTAAGGAAGTCAGCCTCCCGGATCTGCATGATTAACGGAGCAATGAAAAGACTGAGCTGTGCTTAAAAGGAAGTTATTTTTAAACTCTATCAGACCAGACATCGAAAGGATCTCCCCCCTGTAGAGCAGGGGAAAGGGGGGGAGGAAACAGAACTAATCTAACCTGTAAAAGAAAGAAAGTGTAAGGAACGGGAAAACTTCTGCTGCCGACACTTCTGGTCAGGCTGCCGGAGCAGCGATAGCCTAAAAAAGGAACTGTCAAGCGAGCTGTCAAAAGACAGCGGCTACAAAATAAGACTTATTTGAAACATATTAACGGGACTTTGGTGGATTACAGTTTTACTACTAAAGTGTTACAAATTAGAGACTTTTGGTGGGATTTCCGCCTTTGGACTTTCTGTTTATCTGTAGCGGGTGCCTTTGGATGGATACAATTTCCCCCTCTAGAGGGCTTTAGCTGCACTACGGTGTATCCAGCGGGACTTTCCACTTGCAACTTTCCTGTGTGAATGACCTTGAGTTATGAGTAATCCGCCAGAAGAGATTTCAACAAGAAGTAAAACAAAGCAGGCTCAAAAACAAGTTCAAAAAAGAGGCTCTCTATCAGGAGCGGCAGCTGCACAAGAGAAAATAACAGTAGCATCAATGGATTCAATGACACAGGCTCTGCTCAGAATAAATCAGTCTTTAGAAGTACTCACCAAGCAATCTGCAGAACTTACTAAACAATCTACAGAGAACTCTAAGAAACTGACAGAGTTGACAACAAGACTAGATTTGAACACAACAACAATTTCATCTAACACAGATTCTATAAATCGTCTGATTCAAGAGTCTACGGAAACAAGGAGAATAGCCGAGAGCGCCAGGACTACTGCCGAAGAAACCAAAGGAAAGTTTGCGCCTGTTGTAAAAAAAGTACATGAACATGATGCAGCTTTAGCCCTATTGGAATTGGAAAGGAAAAGCAAGAACTTGAAACTAAGATTGGTACCAGAAGAGGAAGAGGACAAGCTTGGGGAATTCCTCACAGATAAATTTCAAGATTTTTGGAATGATGAGCTAGATGGAGAAGAAGATGAATTTGTAATAACCTCAGCCTTTCGGATTGGCAGGAAGCAAGGGAAGAAGCCAAGAGATTGTTTAATTACCCTGAGATCAAAGGAACAAAGAGACAAAATATTGAACCTACATTTCCAGAAGGCCTTAGTTATTAAAAATTCTCAGATTCAGATTTTCAAGGATATTCCTAAATACTTTTTGGAGGCTAGAACTCAATTCAAAGAATTAGTTGATCTACTCAAACAGAACAATATCCCATTTAGATGGGAATTCCCACAAGGGTTGTCCTTTAATTTCAAAGGGAAGAAAATTAAAATAAAAACAAACCAGGATAAAGAATTTTTTCTGGAAAGAAACCAAGAGGACCTGCAGAAAGGAACTGTTAGTGAGAGGGAAATACCGGACATTTCAAATCTATCATTTGGATTGAACCAAGCACCGACCGAGGAGGAACAACAACTTGGTGCAGTCGGTGGAGGAGCTACCCAGTAACAAAAATGTCTCTGCAACTCCTTAGCTGGAATTGTAATGGTCTAAACCATCCCCGAAAAAGAGGCCAAGTATTTCATCTATTAAAGAAAGAACACCTAGATGTAATCTGCCTACAAGAAACCCACATTGCTAGGACACATAGGAAACTTTTAATAAATAAGAGACTGGGACTGGAATTCATTTCATCAGATAAAGTTAAGAAAAGAGGAGTTGTGATCTATGTCAAAGAAAAATTTGACCCAAAAATGGTCTTTAAGGATGACCAAGGAAGATACCTAGCAGTGGAAATTCAAACTCATGGAGAAAAGATTTTGATTGTTGGAGTTTATGCACCAAATGAGGGGAAGGCTGAATTTTTCAAGAAGTTGCATGAGACTTTAATGGACTTTTTGGATTTTAAAATCATAATGATGGGCGATATGAATGGAGTCGTATCTACAAATATGGATAAGGCCCAAAGACAAGTAATATCTAATGATGGAAGACTACCAAAGACATTCTTTGAACTGACTGACACTATGGACTTGATTGATATTTGGAGAACTAGGAACCCTCTGGAGAGGGAGGGGACCTTTTTCTCTGAAGCAAAAATGACATGGACCAGAATTGACCAAATATGGACTTCTAGTAATCTGGCATCAAAGGTTAAAAAAATAGAAATCTGCCCAAAAACCTGTTCTGACCACAATGCTGTGAAGATGGAAATGAAACTGACAACAGCTGGAACCTTTAGATGGAGAATGAATGACACTCTTCTTGGAGATGAGGAAATTTGCAAAAAGGCCCAAAAAACACTTAAAGACTACTTTGAGATTAATTTGAGATCAGATACCGAAAAAAGAGTAATTTGGGACGCAAGCAAAGCCGTGATGCGTGGCTTCCTAATACAACAGAATTCAATAAAGAGGAAAAAACAGAATGAGAGGAAAGAGAAAATCTGGAACCTAATAAAAGAAGGGGAGAAGAAACTGAGATCCAAGCCTAAATCTCATGAGATTTTAAGAGAAATAAAATTCTATCAAACACAATATATGGAACTGATGAATCAGGAAATAGAATGGAAAATTAAACAAATGAGGCAAAAGACTTTTGAGTCGGCAGACAAATGTGGGAAACTACTGTCTTGGCAATTGAAAAAGAGACAAAAGCTGAATACGGTGACATCACTCGAAGTAGATGGGAAATTTATAAACAAACCAAATGAGATAAGTAATTGCTTTCAAAGTTTCTTCAAGAAATTGTATAAACAAGGGCCAAAGAATGAACAAGAGATAGAACAATTTATTGGAAAATATGGCTTAAAAAAAATTTCTGAAAATAATAGAAGGAGTTTAAATGAGAAAATTACAGATCAAGAAATAGAGAGTGCCATCCAGGACATGCAACTGGGAAAATCACCAGGACCAGACGGATTAACCGCGAGATACTATAAAGTACTGAAGGACTGGTTAATACAACCATTGAAAGAAGTCTGTAACCAAATCCTCGAGGGGAAAAAGGCTCCCGAATCGTGGAAGGAAGCATTTATCTCACTTATACCAAAGACAGAAACTGAGAAACATCAAGTTAAGAATTACCGCCCTATATCACTTTTGAATGTGGATTATAAAATTTTTGCAGACATTTTAGCAAAAAGATTTTAAAAAGTTTTGTTAGAGGAGATTCACATGGACCAAACAGGCTTTCTACCAGGCAGGCAATTGTCAGATAACGTGAGGAACATTATAGATATTTTAGAACTCTTGGAAACTGACATAAACAGAAAAGCTGTCTTGATTTTTGTGGACGCAGAGAAAGCCTTTGACAATATTTGTTGGAGCTTCATGAAGAGGAATCTCCAAGGGATGGGGGTAGGCAAGAACTTTGAAAATGGTATAAGTGCAATTTACTCTGAGCAAAAGGCTAAACTAATTGTAAATGGTATGGTTATGGATGAAATCCCAATAGAGAAAGGGACACGACAGGGATGCCCAATTTCCCCTCTATTGTTTATATCGGTACTGGAGGTTTTCCTAAATATGATTAGAAGGGACCAGCTGGTTAAAGGTATACAGGTCGGAACTAAACATTATAAGTTAAGAGCATTTGCAGATGATTTAGTTTTGACATTACAAGAACCAGAAGCCAGCACAAAAAGAGTTTTGGAACTCATTGAAATATTTGGTCAAGTAGCAGGTTTTAAATTAAATAAACATAAGACAAAGGTGCTGGAAAAAAATCTTACGACGGGGGAAAAAGACAGTTTTCAAAGAGAAACTGGTTTGGAAATTGCTAAAAAGGTAAAATATCTGGGGGTGAACTTAACATCTAAGAATGTGAACCTATTTAAAGATAATTATGAGAAATGTTGGGCTGAAGTGAAGAAAGACTTTGATACATGGTCAAGATTGAGACTTTCCTTGTTAGGCCGAATTGCTGTTATTAAGATGAATGTATTGCCGAGATTGTTGTTTTTGTTCCAAACATTGCAAATTTTAGATAAGATGGATTGCTTCAAGAAGTGGCAGAAAGACATATCTAAATTTATCTGGCAGGGCAAAAAACCCAGAATCAAATTTAAGATTTTGACTGATGCAAAGGATAGAGGGGGCTTTGCCCTGCCGGACTTAAAACTTTACTATGAAGCAGCAGCTTTTTGCTGGCTGAAATCATGGCTACTTCTTGAGAATACAGACATTCTGGATTTGGAAGGTTATGATAATAACTTTGGTTGGCATGCATATTTATGGTATGACAAGGTAAAGGTACACAGAAATTTTAAAAACCACATTGTTAGGAAAGCATTGTACAATGTATGGAATCGATATAAGGATTTGCTTGAAAGTAAAACACCCAGGTGGTTGTCACCAATGGAAGCCAAGGCGGTAAAAAGATTGAACATGGACACAGATTGGCCAAAATATTGTGAAATTATAGAATATGATGGTGAAAAGATAAAGTTACAGAGTTTTGAGAAATTGAAACCTAAAGTCCGAGACTGGTTACATTATTACCAGATCAATGAAACCTTTAAGCAGGACAGAAAATTAGGTTTTCAGAAGGAGAGGTCAAAGCTAGAAACAGAATTGCTAGAACCCAATACTAAGAATTTGTCTAGAATGTACAATCTGCTGCTAAAATGGAACACACAGGATGAAACGGTTAAATCAGCCATGATTAAATGGGCACAAGATATTGGTCATGATATTATGTTTGCTGACTGGGAGCAGTTATGGACCACAGGCATTAAATTTACGGCATGTAGTGCCTTGAAAGAGAATATAATGAAAATGATCTATAGGTGGTACATGACCCCAGTTAAGCTTGCAAAAATATACCATTTGCCCAACAATAACTGTTGGAAGTGTAATGAATGTGAAGGAACTTTTTATCACCTTTGGTGGACCTGCCCGAAGATTAAGGCCTACTGGGAAATGATCTATAATGAAATTAAGAAAATCCTTAAGTGGACATTTGTAAAGAAACCAGAGGCCTTTCTCTTGGGCATGGTAGGCCAAACGGTTCCAAAGAAAGATAGAACGTTTTTTATGTACGCAACAACAGCAGCAAGAATTCTTTTGGCGAAGTATTGGAAGACTAAAGAACTACCTACTCTGGAAGAATGGCAGACCAAGGTGACTGAATTTATGGGACTGGCAGAGATGACCGGCAGAATCCGTGACCAGAGGAGAGAGACAGTGGAAGAGGACTGGAAAAAATTTAAAACTTATCTTAAAAATTGTTGTAAAATTACGGAATGTTAAGATGTCAAGGGATTGGATACAAAGAATTACAGCTAAAAAAATTGAAATTTATAAAAAAAATTTTAAAGAGAATTAAATATAAAAAGGGATGAAGAATTGCTAAAAAAATTTTAAAATAAGGGTGCAGTGAAGGGGAGGTTTGGGGAAGTCGTGTTATGTTTGTTTGTTTTTTGTTTATGTTGTAAAACCAATAAAAATTATTTAAAAAAAATATATATATAAATAAAATTTATTATTATTATTATTATTATTATTATTATTATTATTATTATTATTAATTATTATTATTATTATTATTATTATTACTCCTCCTCTCTTCCTGTTTGGTCTATTTCTTTTGAACAGGATTGAACAATTCCTACATTCCAGTCATAAGTCTCATCCCACCAGGCTTCAATAATGCCTACCAGGCCGTATTTGCAATCCTGTACTAAAAGCTCCTGGTGCTGGAGGAGACTCTTGAGAGTCCCATGGACTGCAAGAAGATGAAACGTATCCATTCTTAAGGAAATCAGCTCTGAATGCTCACTGGAACAACAGATCATGAAGTTGAGGCTCCAATACTTTGGCCACCTCATGAGAAGAGAAGACTCCCTGGAAAAGACCCTGATGTTGGGAAAGATGGAGGGCACAAGGAGAAGGGGATGACAGAGGATGAGATGGTTGGATAGTGTTCTTGAAGCTACCAGCATGAGTTTGACCAAACTGCGGGAGGCAGTGGAAGACAGGAGTGCCTGGCATGCTCTGGTCCATGGGGTCACGAAGAGTTGGACATGACTAAACGACTAAACAACAACAACAACAACAACTAAAAGCTTCAATTCATCTTGGTTGTTTCCCACACTCTGTGCATTTGTGTAGAGACAACCGAAACCATGAGTTGTTCCCTGCAGCTGCTTCCTTCCTGTAGTTTCTTGCCCTTTAGCAGGTTTCTGGAGCACTGCCTCAGTTTCCTGTGCTATTAAGCTATTATCCCCAGTGCCAGGTGCTCTTCTGTTGTTTGTAATGCTGTCTCCCCTCCTCCTCAAGATCTAGTTTAAAGCTCTCCTGATCAGATTCCCGAGACTTTTAGCAAAGCCATTCTTGCCAACCACTGTGAGGTGCAGCCCATTTTTCACCGGAAGTCCTTCCTTAAGGAAGCAGAGACCATGGTCCAAGAAGCCAAGTCCTTCCTGACGACACCACCTGCAAAGACATAGTATTTTCTTCTCTCTTTCTTGGCCACAACCTTCAACAGGAAGGAGTGATGCCCAGTGTCTTATAGTCCCTTGCTATGTGTTGCAGGCTGTGTGTCCCATCGGGCCCTCCTGCTGCAGTAGTGGGCCTTTCAGGGGCCATGCCAAGGCTCCTCCCAGCATGTAATCTCACACGTGTAATCTCACACACATTGTAGGGTGAAACCCAGCTCACCTGCAGGAGGGAAAGATCTCACTGCTCCAATGTTATAATAGACATTAACTAAATCATAGAATATTAGAATCATAGAGTTGGAAGAGACCACAAGGGCCATCAAGTCCAACTCCCTGCCAAGCAGGAAACACCATCAGAGCACTCCTGACATATGGTTGTCAAGCCTCTGCTTAAAGACCTCCAAAGAAGGAGACTCCACCACACTCCTTGGCAGCAAATTCCACTGTCGAACAGCTCTTACTGTCAGGAAGTTCTTCCTAATGTTTAGGTGGAATCTTCTTTCTTGTAGTTTGGAACCATTGCTCCGTGTCCGCTTCTTTGGAGCAGCAGAAAACAACCTTTCTCCCTCCTCTATGTGACATCCTTTTATATATTTGAACATGGCTATCATATCACCCCTTAACCTCCTCTTCTCCAGGCTAAACATGCCCAGCTCCCTTAGCCGTTCCTCATAAGGCATCGTTTCCAGGCCTTTGACCATTTTGGTTGCCCTCCTCTGGAGACGTTCCAGTTTGTCAGTGTCCTTCTTGAACTGTGGTGCCAGTACAGTGAAGCCAGGTCGCTGGTCCTCGCCTGTGACGCCTCGCCCTTTGGCGTCGGCGCCGTCCACAGTCACCAGTTTCCAGATGGTAGGGAAGCCCCCCCCCCAGCTTGTTTGGGCAAGGAATCAAGGCCAGCATTGTCTCCTCTGACTGGCAGCAGCTCTCTGGGGTTTCATGCACAGGTGTTTTCTTATCCTTCTAACTGGAGATGCCAGGGATTGGACCTGGGGCTCTGTGTGCACCAAGTGTGGGGTCACCCACTGAGCTTTGATTCTTTTCTTTTAGTTCCACCTGTTACAATGCAGCCAGGAATCTACCAAGGCACAGTAGCTGAATTTTGTGGCATCCCTTACTCTCCAGGGAGTATCCTTTCCCCTTGGATCATTAGGCCTGGTAGGGTGGGAGACAGGGAGCCCTAGAGTATGGGCTTTGGTTGGCATATCCTCCTCTGTCTTTGGGTGTCAGAATGTGTTTTTCTTTTCCCAGGCTGTTTCAACCCTGGGTTGAACCTGGTTTTATTCAATTGCTGGGATTATTCTGCTTTAATTTTTCTCCTCAATTTTTTCATATCTGACTTATTATAATGTAAAAGTACAAGGTTGCATTGTGCTGTGGTGAAGGATAAGAACTTTGAACTGTTGTTGCTGCTTCTTTGGTGTTTGTGACTCTAATGCCAATTGAAATACGATCTGCAACCCTTTTTTGGTTGGGGGATGCAATAACATAATGTCACAGAAATCTGATTATGCTGAGTCCCCCTCCCTCCATTGTTGGTAGAAAATGCTCATTATCCAGTTAGGAAGATTTCAGTGAGAAAACAATCTTTTCATCTTGGGTGGCTGACACCTCGTCAGACAGCTGATGAATGTCAACCCGAGAGCAAAGGAAGTGTCCACGGATGACTTGTGGGGGATGAATGCAGAAGTCATGAGGTCTTGCAGAAGTTTGCTCCCTGTGCTGCCATGATGATGTGTCATCAATATGTTCATAAGACTTGGCAACAGTGGGAGGATATAGGTTCTGGGTGGTTTCTCTCTCTTTTTGAATTCCCTGTAATGTAATTACCTGACATGTTGTTGCCTTATGAACTTTGGCAGGAGTTCAGGACTAGCAGAATATGCCTTGCATAGCAGGAAACTTTGAATGCTTAAAGCACCGTCACCTGGAACACTTCCACTAGCTATCTTGGACTGCAAGATTTGGGAACTTACTTGGTGCACACATGCTCATGGTTAGCTTTCACCCCTTCAGCTGTAGAAAAATACAAATTAATCTCACTGTGGGACAATGTGCATGTCCAGAAGCTGGTTTACTATCTCATAACACTAACGCTTACATTTCTCTGATGAAAATAGAGACATTATTATTATTATTATTATTATTATTATTATTATTATTATTTGCAAATGTTCTTCATTGGAGTTCATTCAATATGTTATGGAAATGACCCCGGGGGGGGACATCTTTATAGTTGTTACAATGTTACAGATATTATGCTTGAATGTATCCTTTCGACAGGTCAGGGAAGATACCTAGCTTTATAAATTCGTAGATGTCAGAGCTGCCCGAGGTCCCAGCTCACAAAGGACCAACGCCAGTTCTTGTTATATACAAAAGTCTTTATTGAAGTTCAGTTTCGATTTCGAACTCTAGACCGCTGAAGCTCCGTCTGAATCTCCTCCCCCCAGACACCAGTTTAAGACTCTAGCCTTGCTCCACCTCTTCCTTTGCTCTTTCCTCCTCTGGGTCCGCCCAGTGGCGTAGCGTGGGTTGTCAGCACCCGGGGCAAGGCAAGTAATTTGCGCCCCCTAACCCGTGGATTTGCGCCCCCTAACCCGTGGATTTGCGCCCCCTAACCCATGGATTTGCCCTAACCCCAGATGTTGCGCCCGGTGCGGCCGGCACCCCCTGCACCCCCCACGCTACGCCACCGTTCTCTCACTCTCTGATAGAGGCGTGGTCAGCCCTGACTCATCTTCTCTCCCTACTGGAGGAGACGCTGGCCCTGATACATGGGACTCTTCCCCCCCACTACGCTCTGGTGGGGGAACTGGTCCTGATCTTCCGCTACTGCTTTGGGAGTCCCCGCTGGCCCCTTGCTTCTGGTGCGTCCCCCCTGGGACCCCCCTTGCCCTGGCCATCGGCGCCCCCCTCTGGGAATCTTCTGAATCGCTGGAGAAACTCATGGAATCTCTCGGGCCACTGTCATACTCCCCTACGCTGCCCTCAGATTCTTCCCCTTCGCTCTCCGTTTCCTCTCTCCCCTGTGCCTCTGCTCCTGAGCCCCTGACATCCATCCCCCCTCGAAGCCCCCCTTCCCCCCTCCCCCTCTTCGGGTCCGGGTTCCGGGTGCTCCTGTGCTGTGGGGGTGAGTGCGGGATACAGTTCTTCCCCCCTGGTGTCCAGCCGGCCGGCTGGATCCGGCCAGTCCGTAATGGGCTCGTCGACGTTGATCTCCTCTGCTTCCATCTCTCTGCAGCTGTGCTCGAACCCAGGATCCTCCCCCAACACGTCCATGTCCGTCTCTCCCCCTGTTGCCTCGGGCAATGCTGCCTGTAAGGGCCCCCTCAGCAGTTCCCTGCTCCACCCCACCTCCGGTTGATCGTCCCACCAATAAGAGCGTTCTGTGACCGACCCCGAGAGTGATCCCTCTGGGGAGCTTGATTCTGGCGCCGTTTCCTCAGCTGAAGAGAACCCCTGGAACGTGCTGGCTGAAAGTGTGGGTGTGAAAAGATATTCGTCGAAATAATCTGCCGGCATAGGTCTGTGTGGGAAGAGTGCATGGAACTCGTCCTTGAGGTAGTGCTCCTCCACAGCATAGTACGGTACCCACCTGTTGGCGCTGGCCGGGGTACCTTCCCTGGCGAGGAGATATTCAACCCCCTCTTCCCCCCATCTCGAGTCTAAAATCTCCGTGACCTCGTTGAGTGGCGCCGCCCTCGGTGACCCCCCCCCCTTGTTGGCGATTCGCTGAGTAGGTCTGGTGCGTTCCCTGGCGCCTGAAACCTGTGGGGTTCCTTGTAGGGTGTGAGCACTGATCTATGAAAGACCGGGTGCATTCTGGAGCCCTCCGGGAGTGTCAACCGGAAGGCCACTGGGTTGATTTGTGCCTCAACTTGGTAAGGCCCTAGCTGCTTGTGCCTGAGCTTCTTCTTAGCTAACGTTCTGGCCGGCACTGCCTGGGCTACTAACCAGACCCAGTCCCCCACCTGGATGTCTTCCCCGACTCTCCTGTGCCTGTCTGCCTGCATTTTGTAGGCGTGTTTTGCTAGCTCCAAGTGCCTTCGGAGTTGCTCGTGGACCTCCTGTAACTCCGCTGCCAAGGCCTCTGCTCCCCGTGGCTCCCCCTCCCCCTGCGTCTCTAACCCCGAGAAGGTTCTGGGATGCCACCCATTGTTGGCGAAGAACGGCATCACCCCCGTAGACACGTGCTTCGTGTTGTTGTAGGCAAACTCGGCTAGCGGTAGGTAGTTCACCCAGGTCGAGGGCTGTTGATTTGCGTAGCATCGTAGGTACTGCTGCATGATGGCGTTGACCCTCTCCGCTTGTCCGTTGGTCTGCGGGTGTCGTGCCGACGCTAAGTTGATCTTGACGTTCAGGATGCCCAGCAGCTTCTGCCAGAAGCTCGAGATGAATTGGCGACCCCGGTCGGACAGGATGGACCGCGGTAAGCCGTGAACCTTGAACACGTGGTCTATGAACAGCTTTGCGGTCTGTTCCGCTGTGTCCACCTTCGCGCAAGGAATGAAGTGCGCCATCTTGGTGAACAGGTCTACGACCACGAGTACCGCTGTTTTGCCTCGCGAGCTGGGCAGATCTGTGACAATTCCAGGGCCAGCATCGCCCCCGGCAGGAGGTCAATTTTGCAGTCGTAGGGCCTGTGGGGAGGCAGCTTGTCCGCTTCCTTCTCGCAGAAGACCTCCAAAAACGCCTTGTACTTGTTGGGTACCGCTTGCACCATGCCTAAGTGGAGCTGTGGTTCATCCTCTTGCCCCTCATCTTCCTGGCTAGTCAGGATGCATTGTTCTGCGCAGTAGGAGGAGCAGAAGGTCAATTGACGCTGGTACCATGCTAATGCCGGGCTGTGCCTGTCCAGCCAGCTCATGCCCAACACTATGGGCGTGTCCGACAGGTGGGTGACGTTGAAGCTGATGACTTCGCAGTGATTTCCAATTCGCATTACCATTGGCGGTGTTTGCTGTACCACCTGTCCTCCCAGTAGCTCTCTGCCATCGACCGTGATGACGTTTAGGGGCATCGTGGCTGGCAGGAGTGCTATGCGATGTTGCTTGATGAAATCCGCTCCTACAAAGTCTGCATTACTACCACAGTCAATGGTAATAGGGACTTCCATGGTGAGTCCATTGGGCAGCTGGAGCGATGCGGTGAGTTGCACCACTGGTTTGGGCGGGAGGGGGTCTGTGGGCTGTAAAATCTCTGGGGGCTGCTTCACTGACTCGCCTGGCTGGGCCCCAGTGCCTCTGCCTCCAGCCAGGCTTCGTCGTTTCCCTGCAGCTGTTCCCCCTGCTGAACTGCTCCCTTTACTGTTGCTGAGGCTGCAGTGTGCCTCTGGAGCCTCTGGGGACACTCTTTGGCCATGTGCTGTCCACTGTCGCAGATGTAACACTTCCTGCTCCCTCTAGGAGCCTTCGCCTTGACTGCTCCTGGTGTTTGGGCTCTGGTTGCTGTCTGAGCCCTGGCACCACCTATCTCCATCGGCTCTTCTCCCCCCCCCCCCACTGGAGGTGTGGATTGTGCGCGCGTTGTCTCTCTGGGTAGGAAGGGAGTTGTTCTGACTGGTGTGCGTGCCATACGTCCCTCATCCCTGCTCCAAGGGCGTTCTTCCAGGCGCACCCCTATCGCCAGCGCTCTTTGTACGACTTCTGTGGTGCTGTTGGGTCTTTCCCCTCTCGCTAGTTCATCTTTCACAGCCCCATTCAGCCCCTCCTAGAACAGATCCCGGACGGCAGAAGAGTCCTTCTCCCAGCCCAGCACATTTACTAACGCAAAAAAGCGGGAGTGATATTGTCTCACAGTGGCTTTGCCCTGCTTCAGCCCATGCATTTCCCTCCTGGCCACATCCACATCAACCGTTGATTGAAAACAATTGTCCATAGCCTTGATAAAAGCTGTTGAATCTTTGAGGGCAGGGTCATTCTCGCGCCATAAATTGCGCAGCCACGATTTAGCTTCCCCATGCAGATGAGTTATTATGAAGCCTACTTTCTCCTCCTCATCTCTAAAGTCTTTCCGAAGCAAATTGAGCGTGAAAACTATGTCTGCTCTGAAGTTAGGATACTGCTGCAGATTCCCGTCAAAGTGGGATACGATGCTGCCCCCCCTCTTCCCGAGGCCAACTCCCTCTGGCTTGGGTCCTGGCAGTCCCTCTTTGCCCCAACGTTCCCACCTGGTCTGCAGATCTCGGCAGAGCGCTACTGCTTCTTCCTCTCTCTTTTTGGATGCTGCTACTTCTGCGTAAAGCGTCGAAACTGCTTCTGTCAGCTCTTTCACCTTGTCCTCTGTAGTCATCTTTGCCGATCTTCGTGAGCTCGCAAAACACCAAGTTTTGCCCCTCGCTGCACGAACTCACGCTGCGAGGGTTAAATCTTTTTGGAGACGGAGCTTACTGTCAGAGCTGCCCGAGGTCCCAGCTCACAAAGGACCAACGCCAGTTCTTGTTATATACAAAAGTCTTTATTGAAGTTCAGTTTCGATTTCAAAGCCGCGGCGCGCAGCTCTACGTCTTGAATTCTAGACCGCTGAAGCTCCGTCTGAATCTCCTCCCCCCAGACACCAGTTTAAGACTCTAGCCTTGCTCCACCTCTTCCTTTGCTCTTTCCTCCTCTGGGTCCGCCTGTCCGCTGGGGTCTTCCCCTTTCTAGACTCTTCTGACGCTGAGTCCCCTGAGTCTTCCCCCTGCCTCCGGCGGGCTTTAGGACCTGGTTCCCAATCCGGGTTTTCTGCCGTCCCGCGCGCCTGTACATTTGAACTTGGCGCGCGCGCCCAGCCGGCAACCTTTCTCCTGACCGTTACACTGCTCCTGTCACTGCTTCCCTCTTCGGGGGGGCTAGCTGGACCTGACTTCCCCTCCGTTCTCTCACTCTCTGATAGAGGCGTGGTCAGCCCTGACTCATCTTCTCTCCCTACTGGAGGAGACGCTGGCCCTGATACATGGGACTCTTCCCCCCCACTACGCTCTGGTGGGGGAACTGGTCCTGATCTCCCGCTACTGCTTTGGGAGTCCCCGCTGGCCCCTTGCTTCTGGTGCGTCCCCCCTGGGACCCCCCTTGCCCTGGCCATCAGCGCCCCCCTCTGGGAATCTTCTGAATCGCTGGAGAAACTCATGGAATCTCTCGGGCCACTGTCATACTCCCCTACGCTGCCCTCAGATTCTTCCCCTTCACTCTCCGTTTCCTCTCTCCCCTGTGCCTCTGCTCCTGAGCCCCTGACAGTAGAAAATCCATACTTTAACCGACTCTCATTCCAACACTATTTTAACCCCGAAAGAAAGGTGAATTTGGGCTCCACCTCTCTCCATGAATCAAGAAGCAGGAAGTCATGTAGGCAGCGGGAACAGGGCATCCTGCCATAATTCACCAAACCTGAGAGCACATCCACCCAGGTTGTGATGGGGGGGGGCAACGATAGACATCCGCAGAGGCAAGTGTTCTGAAAGCCCTTCTCCAGACAAGTCCTGAGGGCAAGGAGATGTAAAGAGTTTTCTTGTTCTTTCAGTGATGGGTACTTAAGAGGTGTTGGGAAAGGTGTCTGATAAAGTCTAATGTTGAACTTTGTAACCCTAGTATACCCCTCCCCATTTTTAACATGCTAGTGATGGAGTGATGATGTATCAATGATGCTGCTCAAAGTGTATTCTGGGGGAAAGAGGGAAGTTTTAAAAGAGGATGTCACCTCCTGCTCGGCGTTCTTACTCTTGTGGGGACCTGTTGCGCAACAATAAAGATCTTTGTCTACTGACTGCTGTTTGCTCCTATATTTGGCTGGAACTTCCTTCCTTTCTGACCATATAGACCTGCAGCCTCTGCCCCATGAGCTGGGCTGTTGAGCAGTTTCTCACCCCAGAATTTTCCTTAACAAATACAATACATGAATCAGGCCTATCACGGTGGCTTCTACTATTTGGAACTCCCTCCTGATGCTGCCTCTTCAGTACCCGTTGGAAACGTTCCTTCTTCAACAAGCCTTTTAAGTGGACAGTCTTTATCCTGCTTTGTATCTGCATGGGTTTGAATTTTTTTCAACATATGAAATTGCTTTTGATTGCTTTTACGTATAGGTGCTTTGTTTTTTGTTGTTTTTATGTGTGAGATTATGCAATTGTTTCTTGTCCCTATGTTTTTATTCTGAAATTTGTTTTGAGATAATTCATGAGAAGTGGTTCTTAAATGGAATCAAATAATAAATAAGTAAAATGTCAGTAAGTCACCTTTGAGTGTACAATTTTCATCTCATCTCGTCATCCCTTCTGTTATAAAACTAATCCTGCTCTAGCATCTCCTAGAATTGTCTGGTAATGTTCAAGTGAGAAAATGTGCTGGTCAACCTTATTTCCTCCCTGTGCCCTCGACAGGTTACTGTGCACATATTCTGTGTTGGTTTGGGGAAAAATATAGAAAGAAGAAAAGAATTCTCTCTTTGGTGAAAGAATTCCAGCAGAGATTTTAAATCACAAAACGTGCAGCAAAGCAAGAAAATATAGGCTGTTGGACCTTTAAAATATGTCCTTTCAAGTGAGTTCAAAAGTGTCCCCACACATTTGGTTAGCTTAAAAGTGTTTACTTACAATCTCTCCAAAGGTCAGTGTCATGTGGTTTTGCATACAGGATTCAGCAAAGTTGCACACACAGCAAAACTTGTCTTAGTTACAAAATGGTGAAATTATTGGTAAAAGAACTCAAAAATGGCTGTGAGAGCCATGCGGTTGAACTCAAACACGGGGAGCTTCTCAGGCAGACTGGAAGTTGAACAATAGGCTTGATTACCCATTTCCTCCCCAGGTAAGGGGAAATGATCTCACTAAGTATGGCAGGACACCTGCATGCATTAGTTAGACTAAAGCATGTTGGTTATATGAGGCTGGTTATCCCCACTTTCTGGAGAGTCATTTCCATGCTCACCTCCATGAGAATAATTCATATTTTACCTCAGGATTTAAATTTCTGAGCAAGGAATATGCTCTGTCACGGTGTCGTGTTGCACCAGAAACACTTTCATCTTGCTGGCCACATGACCTGGAAAAGCTACCTGTGGACAAACTCTGGCTCCCTTTACCTGAAAGTAGAGATGAGTGACGCATCCCATAATCAAATTTGACTGTCCAGGGGTCCTTTACCTTTACCTTATTAGGAATAAACAAGAGGTTGGTGATCATGAATGACTGGTTATTAGGAATAAAGTATTTAAAAGTAACTTTTTAAACAGTGGTGTAATGAGAATGGTGTGAAAAGAACACATGCTCTGGGCACAACCTGGACAAAATGGGCAGCAAAGATTGTGTAATAATATATGTCAGGGGTTGCCAACTTTTGGGGCTCATGGGAACATTTAGAATTTTGATAAAGTATCCTGGGTGCCAATTAAAAAGTCTGTCATGGGGTGTGGCTTCCACATCTAGCTTCCACATCTAAAAGAGTAGAAAAAGAGACACGACCAACAGAATCCTGGCATCCCATGAAACGTTTACAGGGAGTGGAGATGCTGAGCCAGGACAAACAGGAACTGAGAAGGAAGCACAATCTGGCTCTCTGGCACTGTGGATTTTTTAAGGGGATGTTTACCGAGACATTTCCCAGGTGCCAAGGAGGTACTGGTGAGCAGAGCACATGTCATCTGTGGATGCTGCACTGCTGGCAAAGTCAAAGGACACCTGGCAGTTCTTGCTCAGAGACAACATCTAAGGGATTTTTTTAAGTAGAAAAAAATGTTTCAAGAAGACTATCAACTTTTCTGCGCATTCTTGGTTCTGTGTATTCCCCAAAGCGCTGGGGGTAAGACGCGCCTGTTAGAGCTCCTCAATTAGATGTTGGGGGCTCCTACTCCTTTTAACTTTTTCAACATTTTAACTTCTTAATCTTTTAACACTCTTCTTATCAAAAGTTTGGCAACCTGGGGTTTTATATCAGAGAACTTGTGAAGTTGGCACTGAAAATTAGATCTAACGAAGTCAAACAGCTTAACAGGCGCCGCCCAGCCTATTTCAAGGACTCGTAACTCTAAACAATTTAATTAATCTCCTGAACTTTTTCCAAACTGACTCTGACTCAGGCTCTGACTCGGCATTTTAAATGAACTAAGGGAGGTGAAGCTGTGTTGCAGGAGTGTTCCGTTTGTGCTTGCCTCTGCCCTCCTGGCTTGTGGGTCCAACTCTGCTGTGTGCCTGCTCTGTCTTCCCAGCTGTGGGTCCGGCTGCCCTGCATGCCGGCGGTACTCCTGGACTGAGACAGACTGGTCGAGTACTCGGCATGGAGCCTGGGTCAAGATATAGACTGAATTGAAAGGTACCTAGGGAGCCGGGGGGGGGCTCCACCCTCAAGACGCCAGAGACTCTTAAGCCACAGGGTTGGCAGCTGGTTGTAGCAGAGGAGAGGTATGATTCTGTGGCCCTGAGAACACCAGCAGTGGGGGAAACCAGAGGACTCCTGATGCCAAGAGGAACACTTTCTCTGCCACTACAAGTGTTAGCGCAACAGCAAGAGGAGGGCCCCCTGGGACCATCGGGCACGGCATCGACATCAAACAGGGCATTTACTGAGCCTGCCCCGCCTTCCTCTGCCCATCCCCCGCTGTCGCCTGGTTGTTCAGGGTGGCAGATTCAGAGATCATTTGAGCAGACTTGAGCTGGCGTGTGATGCTACAAGAACTTCATCTGCTACAAGAACTTCATCTGCTACAAGAACCTTTTTATTTTATTTTCCTTTCCCCCCTTCCTGCTTCCTTTGCCATTTGTTTTAGTCCTTTGTCCATTGTTTCATGATAATATTTATGTTTTTGCTTGCTTACTGTTAGATGCTTGATTGTTGTCCTCCTGTTATTTAGGTGTTTTTTCTTCCTTTATGTACGTTATATGGTAGTTCTGTTTAGCTGTGGAATGTTTTGGGGTTTATTTTTTAATTTAATTAATTGGTTTGTCTAATATTATAATAGTAGGCTGACAAAGAATATAGCAGTTTCGTATAATCAAGAGAGGTAGCTGATGTTTAGCTGGCTTGTTCTACTCGACTAATTAGAGTTATTGAGTTGTTGATACTATAAGCAGAACAACTAGGCTGGGAAAGAACAACATCAATTGCCATCAATGGAGGCTAGTAGGAGGCTTGGGATTGCTACCGTGGAGGGGCGAGGGAGGGATGGCGGTGGGGGCAGATGTCATAGGCGAAGGGGATCGAGATACGGATATGCTCGTACCCCTTCCAATCTGCGCCCCATCCCGAGGGACGAGGGGAGGGTGAGCAAGGATTACTCACCTCTGTCACTGGTGCTGTGCAATGCCAGGTCTATAGGCAACAAAACCGCCACCCTGCAAGATTTCTTTACTTCCCAGGGTGCCGACCTGGCTTGTGTTGTGTGACAGAAACCTGGGTGCGTGAAGGAGAAACAGTTACCTTACAAGAGATGGCGCCCCCGGGTTTCTCCGTTCTCCACCAGTCGCGGACTGTGGGCCGGGGGGGGGGAGAGGTGGCATTATTAATCCGGGAAGATTGTTCTTTCGGGGCTCTATCATCCCCATCGATCCCCGGCATTGAATGTGTTGGCCTAGCATGGGGCTCCGAGGTGAGCTTGGCTGTCTGGCTGGTGTACCGGCCATCTAGCGCACCAGGAGCCACCCTGTCAGGCCTACTGGAGGCGGTGGCTGGCTGGGCCTTGGAGTTCCCTAACCTATTGGTATTGGGGGACTTCAACATCCATGCTGATGCCACTCCCTCCTCACAGGCTCTGGACCTGGTGTCTTCCATGGCGACACTAGGGGTCTCCCAGTTTGTTTCGGGCCCCACACATCAAGCAGGCCACACACTGGATTTTATCTTTGGCGTAGGTATAGATGTGGCCATGTCTACTTCGATGAAGGTGCCATGGTCTGATCACTAAGCTCCGAAAGCCAGGATTGACTTTCCACTCCCACCCTGCTTAGGTGGCGAGCCGATCTGGGATGGACCCTGATAGATTCTGCCAAGCCTTGTGGGACCTTGCTCCCCCTGGAGACTCATTGACTGAGCTTGTTGAGGGCTGGAATATCCAGCTCCTGGCAGCCATCGATGAGATCACACCTAAGCACCCTCTGCGACCCCGCAGAAACCAGACTCCCTGGTTTACCGAGGAGCTCCGGAAAATGAAGCGAGACCTCAGACAGGTAGAGCGAGTATGGCGGGGTGCCCGTGACGGAGCCTCAAGAACATCTTATAGGGCTTTTATGAAAGCCTACGAGATGGCAGTGAAGGCCGCTAAGAAGTCTTACTTCTCGTCCTCCATTGCATCCGCTAGCTCTCGTCCGGCGCAATTATTTAGTATAATTAGGTCTTTAACGTCCTTGGAGGGACAGCCAAATTTAAATAACAATTCGACCCACAGCTGTGAGGCATTTGCGAGCTTTTTTGCGGAGAAGGTCCTTTTGCTCCTCCATGACCTCCCTGCCAATTTGGATACAATAATGGAACTGGAGGCCCCTCGACTGTCCTCGGGTCCAGTATTGGACCACTTTGACCGGATATCCCCAGCCAATTTGGACAGACTCCTCCAAGCTGGAAAGCCCACCACCGGTCCTCTTGACCCGTGCCCGTCTTGGCTGATTAGAGCATGTCCAGACGAGGTGTGGGCCCCCCTAGGGGATATCATCAATTTGTCCCTTGGCACAAGGACATTCCCAGGGGAATTGAAGGAGGCAGTGGTGCGCCCGCTCTTAAAGAAAACATCATTAGATCCTTTGTTGTTGTTGTTGTTTAGTCGTTTAGTCGTGTCCGACTCTTCGTGACCCCATGGACCAGAGCACGCCAGGCACTCCTGTCCTCCACTGCCTCCCGCAGTTTGGTCAAACTCATGCTGGTAGCTTCGAAGACACTATCCAACCATCTCGTCCTCTGTCGTCCCCTTCTCCTTGTGCCCTCCATCTTTCCCAACATCAGGGTCTTCTCCAGGGAGTCTTCTCTTCTCATGAGGTGGCCAAAGTACTGGAGCCTCAGCTTCACGATCTGTCCTTCCAGGGCTGATTTCCTTAAGAATGGATAGGTTTGATCTTCTTGCAGTCCATGGGACTCTCAAGAGTCTCCTCCAGCACCATAATTCAAAAGCATCCATTCTTCGGCGATCAGCCTTCTTTATGGTCCAGCTCTCACTTCCATACATCACTACTGAGAAAACCATAGCTTTAACTATACGGTCCTTTGTTGGCAAGGTGACATCTCTACTTCTCAAGATGCTGTCTAGGCCTGTCATTGCCCTTCTCCCAAGAAGCAGGTGTCTTTTAATTTCATGACTGCTGTCACCATCTGCAGTGATCATGGAGCCCAAGAAAGTAAAATCTCTCACTGCCTCCATTTCTTCCCCTTCTATTTGCCAGGAGGTGATGGGACCAGTGGCCATGATCTTCGTTTTTTTTTTATGTTGAGCTTCAGACCATATTTTGCGCTCTCCTCTTTCACCCTCATTAAAAGGTTCTTTAATTCCTCCTCACTTTCTGCCATCAAGGCTGTGTCATCTGCATATCTGAGGTTGTTGATATTTCTTCCGGCAATCTTAATTCCGGCTTGGGATTCATCCAGCCCAGCCTTTTGCATAATGAATTCTGCATGTAAGTTAAATAAGCAGGGAGACAACATACAGCCTTGTCGTACTCCTTTCCCAATTTTGAACCAATCAGTTGTTCCATATCCAGTTCTAACTGTAGCTTCTTGTCCCACATAGAGATTTCTCAGGAGACAGATGAGGTGATCAGGCACTCTCATTTCTTTGAGAACTTGCCATAGTTTGCTGTGGTTGACACAGTCAAAGGCTTTTGCATAGTCAATGAAGCAGAAGTAGACGTCTTTCTGGAACTCTCTAGCTTTCTCCATAATCCAGCGCATGTTTGCAATTTGGTCTCTGGTTCCTCTGCCTCTTCTAGATTCAGCTTGCACTTCTGGGAGTTCTCGGTCCACATACTGCTTGAGCCTTCCTTGTAGAATTTTAAGCATAACCTTGCTAGCGTGTGAAATGAGTGCAATTGTGCGGTAGTTGGAACATTCTTTGGCACTGCCCTTCTTTGGGATTGGGATGTAGACTGATCTTCTCCAATCTTCTGGCCACTGCTGAGTTTTCCAAACTTGCTGGCACCTTAACAGCATCATCTTTTAAAATTTTAAATAGTTCAGCTGGAATACCATCACTTCTACTGGCCTTGTTATTTGCATTTTGCTTGCCTTCTCTCCCCTGCTATTTGCAAGGTCTCGTTGGATAGCTACTTTGCTTTCTTGCATTTCCTTTTCATTGGGATGGTTTTCGTTGCTGCCTCCTGTATAATGTTGCGAGCCTCCATCCATAGTTCTTCAGGCACTCTGTCCACCTTATCTAAATCCTTATACCTGTTCCTCACTTCCACTGTGTATTCATAAGGGATTTGATTTAGATTGTATCTTACCGGCCCAGTGGTTTTTCCTACTTTCTTTAGTTTAAGCTTGAATTTTGCTATAAGAAGCTGATGATCTGAGCCACCGTCAGCTCCAGGTCTTGTTTTTGCTGACTGTATAGAGCTTCTCCATCTTTGGCTGCAGAGAATATAATCAATCTGATTTCAATGCTGCCCATCTGGTGATGTCTCTTGCGTTGTTGGAAAAGCGTGTTTGTGCATTTGATCCATCCAATTACCGCCCGGTTTTGAATCTTCCATTCCTGGGTAAGGTGATTGAGAGAGTGGTTGCTGAACAGCTTGGTGGGTTTCTGAATGAAACATCGGCCCTGGATCCATTCCAATCCGGCTTCCGCGCTGGTCATGGGACCGAGACGGCTCTGGTCGCCCTAACAGATGATCTCCACAGGCAGCTGGATCGAGGCGGGTCGGGGCTGCTGATTCTCCTAGACCTGTCAGCAGCCTTAGACATGGTTGATCCCGAACTCCTGGACGCCTTGCCGACGTGGGGATCCAGGGCACAGTCCTTCAATGGCTGCGCTCGTTTCTCTCTGGTCGGGGACAGAGGGGAATTGCTTGGGGGGGAATTGTCATCGGGCCACTCCTTGGTGTGTGGAGTGCCTCAGGGTGCGATTCTCTCCCTGATGCTTTTCAACATCTTTATGCCTGCCCTCCCAGCTTGTCCGGAGTTTTGGGTTGGGCTGCCATCAGTATGCTGATGACACCCAACTCTATCTGTTGATGGATGGCCATCCTGACTCGGCCCCAGACACACTGATCAGATGTTTGGAAGCTGTGGCTGGATGGTTACGTGGGAGCCGGTTGAAGTTAAATCCTTCAAAGACAGAGGTCCTTTGGCTGGGTCGGGACGATATGGGATTGGGGGGGGCAACTCCCATCTCTTGCGGGGGTGCAATTAGTGCCAGCACCGTCCGTTAAGAGTTTGGGTGTAATCTTCAACACCTCCCTTTCCATGGAGGCGCAGATTGCAGCTATAACAAAGGCGGCATTTTTTCATCTCCGCCAAGCTAAGCAGTTGGCTCCTTACCTCTCTCGCCCTGACCTAGCCACTGTGATCCACGCGACGGTCACCTCCAGACTGAATTATTGTAACTCGCTCTACGTGGGGCTGCCCTTGAGACTCTCCTGGTATGTCCCACAGAGGAACTTACACTTTTCAAACAAAAACATCTTGGAGGTCCCAGGCCACAGAGAGGTTAGGCTGGCCTCAACCAGAGCCAGGGCTTTTTCGGCTGTGGCTCCGATCTGGTGGAATGCTCTGTCACAAGAGACTAGGGCCCTGCAGGACTTGAAATCTTTCCGCAGGGCCTGCAAGACAGAGCTGTTCCACCTGGCCTTTGGCCAGGGCACAGCCTGACTCCCTCTTTCACAGAACTCTAGCCCAATGGTTGCCATCAATTTGATTTGAATTAATTTTGTAATGAAATGATTTTAGAATGTTGTATTATTTTATTGTTGTTAGCCGCCCTGAGCCCGGCTTCAGCTGGGGAGGACGGGATATAAATAAATTTTATTATTATTATTATTATTATTATTATTATTATTATTATTATTATTAACTTGCCCTAAGTTTTGCCTAACGTGGAAATTTGATGGGAATTTTAAGCTTTCAGACAAAAGACTTTTGAGTCTGCAGATAAATGTGGGAAGCTACTGTCTTGGCAACTGAAAAAAAGACAAAAACTGAATACAGTGACATCACTCGAAGTAGATGGGAAGTCTATTAATAAACCAAATGAGATAAGTAATTGTTTTCAAAGTTTCTTTAAGAAATTATACAAACAAGGGCCAAAAAATGAACAGGAGATAGAAGAAGTTATTGGAAAATACGGACTATCAAAAATCTCTGAAAACAACAGAAGGAGTTTAAATGAGAAAATTACAGATCAAGAAATAGAGAGTGCCATCCAGGATATGAAGCTGGGAAAATCACCAGGACCAGATGGACTAACCGCGAGATATTATAAAGTATTGAAGGATTGGTTAATACAACCATTGAAAGAAGTCTGCAATCAAATTTTGGAGGGGAAAAAGGCTCCCGAATCGTGGAAGGAAGCATTCATCTCACTTATACCAAAGACAGAAACTGAGAAACATCAAGTTAAGAATTACCGCCCTATATCACTTTTGAATGTGGATTATAAAATTTTTGCAGACATTCTAGCAAAAAGATTCAAAAAAGTTTTGTTAGAGGAGATTCACAGGGACCAAACAGGCTTTCTACCAGGCAGGCAATTGTCAGACAATGTGAGGAATATTATAGATATTCTAGAACTTTTGGAAACTGATATAAATAGAAAAGCTGTTTTGATTTTTGTGGATGCAGAGAAAGCCTTTGACAATATTTGTTGGAGCTTTATGAAGAGGAATCTCCAAGGAATGGGGGTAGGCAAGAACTTTGAAAATGGTATAAGTGCAATTTATTCTGAGCAAAAGGCTAAACTTATTGTAAATGGTATGGTTATGGACGAAATTCCAATAGAGAAAGGGACACGACAGGGATGCCCAATTTCCCCTCTATTGTTTATATCGGTACTGGAGGTTTTCCTTAATATGATTAGAAGAGACCAGCTGGTTAAAGGTATACAGGTCGGAACTAAACATTATAAGCTAAGAGCATTTGCAGATGACTTAGTTTTGACATTACAACAGCCAGAAACTAGCACAAAAAGAGTTCTGGAACTTATTGAAATATTTGGTCAGGTAGCAGGTTTTAAATTGAATAAACACAAGACAAAGGTGTTGGAAAAAAATCTTACGGTGGAGGAAAAAGATAGTTTTCAAAGAGAAACTGGTTTGGAAATTACTAAAAAGGTAAAATATCTGGGGGTGAATTTAACATCTAAGAATGTGAACCTATTTAAAGATAACTATGAGAAATGCTGGGCTGAAGTGAAGAAAGATTTTGATATATGGTCAAGATTGAAACTTTCCTTGTTAGGCCGAATTGCTGTAATTAAGATGAATGTATTGCCGAGATTGTTGTTTTTGTTCCAGACATTGCAAATTTTAGATAAGATGGACTGTTTCAAGAAGTGGCAGAAAGATATATCTAAATTTGTCTGGCAGGGCAAAAAACCCAGAATTAAATTTAAGATTTTGACTGACGCAAAGGATAGAGGGGGCTTTGCCCTGCCGGACTTAAAACTTTATTATGAAGCAGCAGCTTTTTGCTGGCTGAAACCATGGCTACTTCTTGAGAATACAGACATTCTGGACTTGGAAGGTTATGATAACAGTTTTGGTTGGCATGCATATTTATGGTATGACAAGGTAAAGGTACATAGAAATTTTAAAAATCATATTATTAGGAAAGCATTGTATAATGTATGGAATCGATATAAAGATTTGTTTGAAAGTAAAACCCCCAGGTGGCTGTCACCAATGGAAGCTAAGGCGGTAAAAAGATTGAACATGGATACAGACTGGCCAAAATATTGTGAAATTATAGAATATGATGGTGAAAAGTTGAAACTACAGAGTTTTGAGAAATTGAAACCTAAAGTCCGAGATTGGTTACATTATTACCAGATTAATGAAACTTTTAAGCAGGACAGAAAACTAGGATTTCAGAAGGAGAGGTCAAAGTTAGAAACAGAATTGCTAGAACCCAATACTAAGAATTTGTCTAGAATGTATAATCTGCTGCTAAAATGGAACACACAAGATGAAACGGTTAAATCAGCCATGATTAAGTGGGCACAAGATATCGGCCATGATATTATGTTTGCTGACTGGGAGCAGTTATGGACCACAGGTATTAAATTTACGGCATGTAGTGCCCTGAAAGAGAACTTAATGAAAATGATCTATAGGTGGTACATGACCCCAGTCAAGCTAGCAAAGATATATCATTTGCCCAATAACAATTGCTGGAAGTGTAATGAATGTGAAGGAACCTTTTATCACCTTTGGTGGACCTGCCCAAAGATTAAGGCCTACTGGGAAATGATCTATAATGAAATTAAGAAAATCCTTAAGTGGACATTTGTAAAGAAACCGGAGGCTTTTCTCCTGGGCATGGTCGGCCAATTGGTACCAAAGAAAGATAAGACCTTTTTTATGTACGCAACAACAGCAGCAAGAATCCTTTTGGCGAAGTATTGGAAGACTAAAGAATTACCTACTCTGGAAGAATGGCAGACCAAGGTGACTGAATTTATGGGACTGGCAGAGATGACCGGCAGAATCCGTGACCAGAGGAAAGAGACAGTGGAGGAGGACTGGAAAAAATTTAAAATCTATCTTAAAAATTGTTGTAAAATTTCGGAATGTTAAGATGTCAGGGGATTGGACACAAAGAATTACAGCTATAAATCGAAATTTATAAAGCAGAAACTCTTTTTAAAGAGAACTAAATATAAAAATGGGATGAAGAATTGCTAAAAATTTTGAAATTTGGATGCAGTGAAGGGGAGGTTTGGGGAAGTCGCATTATGTTTGTTCGTTTTTTGTTTATGTTGTAAAATCAATAAAAATTATTATAAAAAAAAAAAAAGGAATTTTAAGCTTTCTTCCTGAGGAAATCTGAGGATAGTAAATATGTTCTATAACATCACTGGAATTTCTCTCTCTCTCTCTCTCTCTCTCTCTTTCTCTCTGTGTGTGTGTGTGAGAGAGAGAGATGATGTGTCTCAGTAGAGGAGAAAGGGGGTGCAGGGGGTGCAGTCCACCATGGGTGCCATCCCTGAGTGGGGCTGACATTGCTGCGATGCCCCCAACATTCGCTGCAGGCAGCCCCCCCCAGGACACCACGGGCAGTGCACCCCCCAGGGAGGCTCGCAGCAGCCAGCAACCCCCCCCCCCGGGAGGCACGTGGCAGCCCCTGGGATGCGAGCCCCACCCCCAGGTGCATGCCGTTCCGGGTGCTGGAGCACCTAGCTCTGCCTCTGATGTGTCCAAGAGAGGGCAGACATATCTGCAGAAAATAAAATGGTTATTCTAATTAATGAAATACATACTGTACACATGGCTTTAAAAATATCTATCTGAAGTGTTTAATGCATCCATAGGCGTGAAAAGCATCACAGTAAAAAACAAAAAGCTGCTATGTATACATTTTGCAAGTCTTCCAATATTAGTTAATATATATATTGTGCATATAATGATTATAAATGGACCTTACAGATTAAAGCGTATTGTATGTAGTTTGTGGCAGGTGTTAATAATGAATGATTTCATTACATTAATAGACTCCTTTAGGAATTCATCTTCGTAAGTCAGTGGTGGCTGGGGGGCAGTGGCGGGATGGCATATATGGCATAAGTTATTCTCCTATTACATTCAACTAGTCTATGTACCTGTGTACATAAATAGTTGAGCTATGCAAAGCAATAAATGTACACACTTTCACTCAGACACTTGTACATGTGTACAGATAGTGTAATAGGTGAAGACACCTACACACATGCCCATACCTCTGAATGATTTCATCCCATGATGACCCCTTCCTCCTTAGCTGCTGGGCCAGGAAAGAAACCCGAACACTGCCAACATATGGGTATTAGCCAAGCAGCTTGGGAGGAAGCCATGGGGAAGTGGTTCCTCTGCTTCTTTGTGGGATGAGTCTGAGATCTTTAAGTACTACCAAAATGGGGTCAGATCTGCTCCCGAGAGTCTCATATCACTGGCTAATCATTTTGGCATGTTGTACATGCTGCTGTGCGGACTGTGCTATACCCGGTTCTCTCTCCTTTCCCACCAACCCCCTGCCTGCTCCTGTGACTGCTGCTTTTCTGCCATTAGCAGATGTGGCAAGGCATGTGGCAGCGGCAGGAGCAGGTAGGTGGTGGTCGGAGCAGCGGCAAGGCAAGGTGGCGCTTCCCATTTCACCTCAAGCTGTAAAACAGGACATGCCTGCCCCTGGTCTGGTACACTGTAAGGCATCTTCCTATACCCTTGCAAGCTCAGTATAGTTGTCATGTCGTGTTGCCAGGGTTGTGTCCAATGGAAAGATCACAGCTAAGCTCCAACTGGAGCTCTGTGTAGATGTGCTGAAGAACAGCAGTGGTCTTCAACCTTTCCAGAGGTGAGTGCTACCTGCAATCCCAATCTGCAATACACAGGAGTTGTTTATTGTAGAGGACCTTGGGCCAAAACGACCAGCTTGCAGAGCTGAAGCAGGGGTGGTGAAGACTGATGGCAACACATTTCCCCCCTCTGTCTGAGTTCCGGAAGCAATCAGCATAGCAACATAGGAAATTGCCTTATAGTGAGTAAGACCATAATCCATCTAGCTCACTACTGACAGGCAGCAAGACTTGGAGGTTTCAGGCAGGGGACTTTTCCTAGCCCTACCTGAAGATGCCAAGGATTGGACCAGGGCCCTTCCTCATGCTAAATAGCTTTGGTAGCTATGGATCCCAGCCACTCAATTCTCAGATGCCTTTTGCTTTGACAAGGAAAGCATTTCCTTCCCAGCATGGTCTTTCTTGACAGGCAGAAGCTGACACCAGAGGTGTTCTTCAGTTGTTATTGCCAATTTAGCTCCACACCATTTCTCTATCTTTTTTTATGCATGCAGAGTGTGAATATTATTAGAATGTGGGGAAAGCAGAACATTAGCTAACTTATTCCAAAAGAAAGTTCCTTTATCTTTATGCTTGAGTGTTGTTCCTCACTGACTCCCTTGCATGCTCCTTCCCAATCCACACCCTTTACCAGTATTTAAAAACACATTCCAAACATAAGCAGGGGGTGGGTGGGGTGGGATAGAGATTGGAGAGATTTCAATAGGCGGGGAAGGATCCTAGTAGACTGGGCTTTAATAGAATAGCACAGTAGCTTTTTCAAGCAAAGTAGCAAACATAATATAACATAAGAAGCTCCAATAAAATACCACACTATTTGGCAGGTGTGTGTGTGAGAGAGAGAGGGGGGGGGGAGAGAGAGAGAGAGAGAGAGAGAGAGAGAGAGAGAGAGAGAGAGAGAGAGATTAGTCTTGTACAGAGTTTTCAGAGTTCTACTGGAGCTCTGCTTTTCAGGCGGAGCTCCAAGCAGCTTCCCACGCAGAGCAGCAGGACTGAGTTGGCAAGGCGCAGATGGCAATCACATGAAGGCACAGTCTGGAGTGTTGGGCACCACCAGAAAACACTGCAGCAGCAAGCAAGTCTACTTTCTTCCTCAGCTATCACAGGGAGAAGTCTCTCCCAGCACTTCCACTTCATCCCACAGTGTAGTGCTTGCTTCCATTGTTGACTGTGGTTTGTGCAAGGCTGTGTTTTATGCCTTAGGCAAGACAGTCACCATCTTGGCATGTTGTCAGATGATGAGGCAGATGTTCTGTTGCCGTGATAAAAAAAGCTGGCATATGCAGGACAGCAGCACCAGAAGACCTCTGACCAGGGAGTAGTTTTCCCCATGCTCCCTGAGTCCATGAGTGTTGGGAGAGCACCATTGCATGCAGCTGAATTGAGCCCTTTCATTATAGAAAGGTTCTCCTGAAGTAGCCAAGAAAAGTGGATCTTTTGTAATTTCTTAGAATTCAGTGTTGATTCTGTAGCTCAGCAGTGAAAACAGACATATATCTAAGTTTTCATAGTATCTCAGAATGCAAGTCTTAAGACATGCATCAGTCAATCATGTTGGACTAGCCCTTGTATGCTACCAGCCACAGAAGTCTACAGTGTAGGATTGTACTTGATCCACAATACATACAGTTAAGGAAAATGGGTTTTGAATGGAAGTTAATACAACCTGCCATCCTCAACATTCTTACTAATATAAGTTCTTTTATGAGTAGAGCTTATTTCAAGGTGAATACGTTTAAGATTGGAGTGCAAGTCTCATTGCCTGCATGGAATCATGTATTTAGGAGGATAGGGTGTCCTCAAAAGCATATTATACTCCATTGCAGCAGTGTTTACACATGACTGTCTCAAGATGAGGTAGAGAGACACAGCTGTTTCAGGTGGCAGGTTCTGAATCCTATAAAATCAGGTTTTCTAGTATAGCCTTTTCTCCAACTAAGTTCAAGAAGTGACCTTTCATATGTGGTCATACAGTCTGGTCTGTAAAATGGGATGATTTGGGGTTGTATGACTGATTCTAGCTGTGTTGCATTGATGGAGATGGTAAAGGAGAGGGAATGCAAATATAGAAAGTTTTGCCACAACAGCAGCAATATATGGATTTGGCTAATAGTCAAGTACTATCTTTCGTATAAGATATCTTTCGTATGCCAGCTTTGGGATCAGAAACAGCTATATGATATTTTCTGTCAGTTTAGGTCCAACTAATTTTATAGGTTGGGACAGGTGGGTGGAGCATATGTAAACTACAAACATGGTCATTTAATTCCCTGTCCCCAGGAAATGACCTGTAGTTCTGTGAAAGGGACTAGGCATCATTAACTGATCATTCTTAACATGCTCAGCAAGCTACTACAAATCCCATGGTTCTTTGGGAGATGCTTCGGGAACTAAATTAGTACAAAACCACTATAGGTTTATATATATATATATATCCCTTTCATGGATGATTGCCTTGCCGTGGCGAAGGAGCTTGAATAACTCAGAGAAGCTATGAATTTTGCCGTGCAGGGCACCCAAGATGAACAGGTCATAGTGGAGAGTTTTGACCAAACGTGGAGCTGACGGTGGCTCAGATCATCAGCTTCTTATAGCAAAATTCAAGCTTAAACTAAAGAAAGTAGGAAAAACCACTGGGCCGGTAAGATACAATCTAAGTCAAATCCCTTATGAATACACAGTGGAAGTGAGGGACAGGTTTAATGATTTAGATTTGGTGGACAGAGTGCCTGAAGAACTATGGATGGAGGCTCGCAACATTATACAGGAGGCAGCAACGAAAACCATCCCAATGAAAAGGAAATGCAAGAAAGCAAAGTGGCTGTCCAACGAGGCCTTACAAATAGCGGGTGAGAGAAGGCAAGCAAAAAGATACAGGAAATTGAATGCAGATTTCCAAAGAATAGCAAGGCCTACTTACACGAGCAATGCAAAGAAATAGAGGAAAGCAATAGAATGGGAAGAACCAGAGATCTGTTCAAGAAAATTGGAGATATGAAAGGAACATTTCGTACAAAGATTACCATAATAAAGGCCAAAAGTGGAAAGGACCTAACAGAAGCAGAAGAAATCAAGAAGAGGTGGCAAGAATACACAGAGGAATTATGCCTGAAAGATATGGATGGGTCACACAACCCAGGTAGTGTGGTTGCTGACCTTGAGCCAGATATCCTGGAGAGTGAAGTCAAATGGGCCTTAGAAAGCCCTGCAAATAACAAGGCCAGTGGAAGTGATGGCATTCCAGCTGAACTATTTAAAATTGTAAAAGATGATGCTGTTAAGGTGCTACACTCAATATGACAGCAAGTTTGGAAAACTCAGCAGTGGCCAGAGGATTGGAGAAGATTAGTCTACATCCCAATCCCAATGAAGGGAAGTGTGAAAGAATGCTCCAACTACCGCACGATTGCACTCATTTCACACGCTAGCAAGGTTATGCTTACAATTCTACAAGGAAGGCTCAAGCAGTATGTGGACCGAGAACTCCCAGAAGTGCAAGCTGAATCTAGAAGAGGCAGAGGAACCAGAGACCAAATTGCAAACATGCGCTGGATTATGGAGAAAGCTAGAGAGTTCCAGAAAGACATCTACTTCTGCTTCATTGACTATGCAAAAGCCTTTGACTGTGTCAACCACAGCAAACTATGGCAAGTTCTTAAAGAAATGGGAGTGCCTGATCACCTCATCTGTCTCCTGAGAAATCTCTATGTGGGACAAGAAGCTACAGTTAGAACTGGATATGGAACAACGGATTGGTTCAAAATTGGGAAAGGAGTACGACAAGGCTGTATATTGTCTCCCTGCTTATTTAACTTATATGCAGAATTCATCATGCAAAAGGCTGGGCTGGATGAATCCCAAGCCGGAATTAAGATTGCGGGAAGAAATATCAACAACCTCAGATATGCAGATGACACAACCTTGATGGCAGAAAGTGAGGAATTAAAGAACCTTTTAATGAGGGTGAAAGAGGAGAGTGCAAAATATGGTCTGGTCCCATCACCTCCTGGCCAATAGAAGGGGAAGAAATGGAGGCAGCAATGACAAACCTAGACAGCATCTTAAAAAGCAGAGACATCACCTTGCCAACAAAGGTCTGTATAGTAAAAGCTATGGTTTTCCCAGTAGTGATGTATGGAAGTGAGAGCTGGACCAAAAAGAAGGCTGATCGCCGAAGAATTGATGCTTTTGAATTCTAGTGCTGGAAGAGACTTTTGAGAGTCCCATGGACTGCAAGAAGATCAAACTTCTCCATTCTTAAGGAAATCAGCCCTGAGTGCTTACTGGAAGGACAGATCATGAAGTTGAGGCTCCAATACTTTGGCCACCTCATGAGAAGAGAAGACTCCCTGGAAAAGACCCTGATGTTGGGAAAGATGGAGGGCACAAGGAGAAGGGGACGACAGAGGACGAGATGGTTGGATAGTGTCTTCGAAGCTACCAGCATGAGTTTGACCAAACTGCGGGAGGCAGTGAAAGACAGGAGTGCCTGGCGTGCTCTGGTCCATGGGATCACGAGGTCAGACACGACTAAACAACAACAACAACAAATATATATATATATGCACACACACACAGTGCTTTTTTTCTTTAAAAATGCTTAGGTGTATTCTCATTTTGACTCAAGAAAATCACCATTTTATAGTTGAAATCGGGGAAAATAAATATAGTAAATGGACAAAATTACAAAGATTCACAAAATGTTCAGGGGTATGCGTGGCCACAGAAAAAAGCACTGTATATAATGAACTAAAAAAAATTAGACATAATTAGAGTCAATCCCAAGACTTTGCTGTGCATGGTTTTTTGTTAACCCTACATGGTTTTGCACCACTGTAAATAATATTATAGAGTAAAGCCAACAGGTTATCTGGGTTAAAAAAAGCAGCTCTAAAGAGACAACTTTTTGAACAAGGTAAATGGACAGAAGAGAAGCTTATGCTCTCATCTGCTATGGATTTGTGTGACACAATTCTTAAATACCTTTCTTAAGTATTAACGTTTATGTCATTGTCATTTATTAACACTCTTAGGTGCTGACTCTTAAGGGGCTCAGGTCCCTTTGTCCTCCCATAAAATATTGCCCCCCTCAATGTGAGGACAATCAGGGTCAGAGAAGGCCTATCACGGAGCCAACTATGGTGTGGCCTGGTTTCAGCTGCTAGCAGCTCTTCCTCCTCCCCTTCCTGCTGTGGAGGGGGAAAGCAGCTCCTGGCCAGTGGGTGGGGTGGGTGGGAGGAATAGGCCAAGCGCCAAAGAAGCAGTGATCCCACGGAATTTGGCTCTGCCCCCTGGCTCTTCCCGGCATCCCACACATCATTGGTGCCCGCAATCTTCTGCTCAAGTTGGTGCCTCTGTTGGGGAGGACAGGAGGTGAAGGGTGCAATCCAGAGACAACACTCCTATTGGCAGTGTTCCTAGTTTTGTTGTTTTCACAGGGGGTTAAAATACAGTCTAGATCTGGTAAGTCAATTGAATCTTTGCTGTTAGTTTCAGTGGGATCAAGATACTTAAGCAAGTTTCTGCTGCATTTAATAATAAAAAAACTGAATTGTGCCCAATGACTGATTTTGAATATATTGTTTTAACATGATGATATTTTAAATGTAAATTAAAATATGTGGTCCTGGATTAATGTAAAGTATACCATCATTCAAATGGGCTGGACAGCTACAATAGTTTAGATAAAGTGGATTACCACAGGAGTGGCAACACTGTCTTATGTTACTGAAGGTCACATATGATCATCCACACATTCAACATTTAGAGTTACTGAGTGACCATAACCTGGACTCCAGGTTACCTGGATCTATAGGAACAGATTTAAGGCTAGGGAACCACTTTCTAGAAACTTCCTTTCATAATAGGTCTGGTTTACACGTTGCACTGTATCTATCCTCCATCCAAGCTCTTAGGACACACTCCATGGCTATGTTCCACACTGGCAAAGCACAATGGGATGGATCTATGCCCACCATTGTACATGACACAGTTTGACCTGACCATTTCAGCAGAAGATATGCATGTTATTTTGAGCAACCATGGAGGACAGGCCAACCAAGCTGCTATTCTATAAACTGAAAATCCATCTGTGTAAAAACATATTTTGGGGGAAAGGGTATACAGTGGTACCTCGGGTTACATATGCTTCAGGTTACATACGCTTCAGGTTACAGACTCTGCTAACCCAGAAATCATACCTCGGGTTAATCAATGGCCTTAACCATGTTCATGGGTGTAATCTGAAAAAAACTTAACTGCATATCGCTGTGAGAGAGGCTGCATTGTGCAACCTTTTGCTCCTTGGAGGAAGGATCAGATTAAAAACATATACAGTGGTACCTCGGGTTACATACGCTTCAGGTTACAGACTCCGCTAACCCAGAAATAGTACCTTGGGTTAAGAACTTTGCTTCAGGATGAGAACAGAAATTCAGGTTAAGAACATTTTCAGGTTAAGAACGGACCTCCAGAACAAATTCTTAACCCGAGGTACCACTGTATGGGGCTTGCCTTTTTGGCATTTAATCCTGGGGTATTTGCCTCATGGTACACTAGAAGTAGCCCCCCTGAGCTACTGCTACCTAGTGGTAAGTGCAGTAGTTACCTCTTGGCTCATTAACCTTAAGCTTAACCTGAAAACATAACTACTCCAATCCAACTTGACTTGCACTTTTAAAAAAGTATTTGCCCATGACTAGTTGCACCAGAAAGTAGATGGAGAATGTGTAATGAAAGCAATACGGATAGATGACATCCACATTTCAATGTATAGGCAAATAGTGCCTGCAGTTCCTGATCTAGAAAGGGAAACAGGCAGGGATCTCCTTGGTGCACCTAGGAGATGTGGCAGAGGGTCTGGTAACTGTTGTTATAGAAATTTCACATAATTTCTCCGAACCAATAATATTAATTGAGCAATTTCTCTCTCTGTTCCCCAGCTTTATGAACAGCCATCCATTGGGTGGTGGGATGACGATGATGATTTACTGTTCTTCTCAACACAGCCTGGATGCCTATACTTTCTGTTGTTGGACTTCAGTAGTAGTTAATGACTGTAGCCAGATGCCTACATAAAAGAACTGGTATCTGTCTTTCCACATCACAAAACACACTGTGAAGCCCACAATTGCTGCAAGGAGGTTAAGTACTATCTGGATCAGCAAGTAAAGGTTGAAAGTATTGGTGATGTCGGTACAGTCGGATACATTCTTGTACATGAAGGTTCTGCTGAGGGGATCCGCTGTTTCCAGTTTACACTGACAGGCCTCAGTGATGGTTTCACAGGTAAACTGTGTGATCTGCGAATAACAGTAGGCAGCAAAAGCTACTGCCAAAACACAGACAATCAGACTCAGAGCGCTCAGCAGAAAGTATGCAACCTGGAAAGGAAACACAATGAATTTATTTTCAGCATTACAAGCAATTTTATATGGGCTTTACAGTGAATGTTTGCAAGTTGTTGAAGGTTGCCATTTATATATGAACTCTGACAGTCCCAGATGACTTTCACAAATGTCCAGAAATAGGTGATGATTTTCCTATGTTTTGAACAAACACCAATGAGCTCTGCCAATCACATCTGGGTACCTGTCAAAATTCACCAATCCATCTGAGTTTTTGGACATTTACAAATTTTGTCTAGCTCACAGATGCATGCCATCACTTGATGCTGCAATCTATGAGCAAGAAAGCAAACTTCAATCAAGGGACGGGAGCAGAGAAATATTCACAATGTTGAGCTGAGTTTAAAAGGGTTACATCTCCAAAGAGAGATGATTCTGAACAGTTAATAGAGCTGCGATAGAGTATTGGCTAAGGACCTTCCAACTCTATGATTCTATGATGTGAGCTATATGCTAGGTGGCATTAGAAAAGCTGATAAGTCAAAAAATAAAGACAGCAGGATGAGATGCTAAAATCCAATAAAAGGAGAGGTGTACCTCAAGTGATGCTAGAAAAAACAGGCTCATATAATTTAGCATTTTGCCTGCAAGTCTAACTCTTCATTGGAGCCAATATATTTTTTGTTAAAAATAGTGCTTCTCTTTTGTTAATATCTCTCAGCTTTAGCCCCATCTCTCAATCTGTATGCTGATGATACATCTTGTAAAGTAAGCCTACTTTACAAGATTACAGATGTAATATATTTTAAGCACTTTGAACATTCAGGAAACAAGACCATAAAGAATGAGAAAAGATTCCGCCGGATCAGATCAAGAATCCACCTAGGTGAATAGCCTCTTTCCTGTGCTGGCCTATCAGATGCTTCTAGTAAGCCATAAGCAGGTAATTATATTTAACTGATGGGTGTCATTACTGTACCAACATGCCCCAAGCATGGGACTTTGCTTGAATTGCTTAACTTGTTTGTGAAATCACACAAAAAGGCTGTGGAAGCATAACATGTTGACTTATTTAGGCACATGGATGAATATAGATGATCAGCCTGTTTCAAGACTTCACTGTGAGGTTGATGATGTAACCTGAGATGCAGTATAACAAAATCAGTGTGTTGTAAGGGAGTTGCTTATCGCATACTGTGTGCCTCCATCACAGAACGAGGGACTTGATGAACTTCTTTGTATTCTTAAAGGGTAGGCCTCTTGACTTTACTGAATAACGTTTCCCCTGCCCCACGCACACAAACGTCTCTTTGCTGCCCTCCCTGCTGAAACTCACTTGCATCTATGCAGAGTATGAGTACATTCTAGCACCTGAGGTGGACCACAAAGGATGCCCCCCTCCCAGCTAGGGAAGAAGGGGTGAGTGGAGGGGGGTAATAAAGATCTGCTCCCCTGTGGATCCTGCCACCCAAAGCAGTCTCCTCACCTTGCCTCATGGGTGGGCTGGCCCGGAGTATGAAACATATTTTTCTTTTTGTTTCACAAACCTAGTAACATCTCATCAGATTTTCATGTGCAGAATAGCTGTTGTTTTGCTATTCTGCACTGACGTTACTATTTTTGCCTACCTAACATAAACACAACTTTCTAATCAGTTACTATTGTTACTATTGTTAACAGGGGCACCAGCTTGCCCCCCACATTGGGGGCACACATCACATGACATGCTGCAGGGAGGGAGGCGGAGTGTGGCACTGCTTTATGCTCCTCCTCTTCCCCGTGACATGCAGGGGGGGCGGACACGTGCGGAGGGCAATCTTTGCCCTCGCTTGTCCCAGCTGCTGGGTGGGAGCTGGGGCACCCAGCGGTGGGTGTTGTCCCCCTCAATATTGGGGGCTGGGCCCCCTAATTCAAATTATTGAGGGGACTGGAGCCCCAAGTGCCCCCTAAACCTAGCAAGAGTGTACTCTAAGCAGTCATTGTACATTTAAGAATGTGATTAGAGCCCTGGTAGTTAAGACTACCATATAGTTAAGAATCCATATAGTTCAGCAGCATCCTCCCAACAGTGGTCTACCAGATTCTACCAGGAGTCAACAGAAGCAAGGCATACAGGCAATAATCCACTTGATTCTTGTTCCTGTCATCTAAAATTCAGAGGCCTGTGGCCTGTGAATAGGAAGACTTCATTTAGCCATCATTCTCTCTATTTCCAATGTGTAGAGGTAAGTGCCGCCACTGCTCATTGGGCCAAAACAGAGCCATCCACACACAAGGATGATGTTTGCTGAAGTATACAGAATCTTTAGTGAGAGTGGAAGGAACGGAAACAGCCCAATGAGGACTGAGCATGCTCAGTGGCCACGTAACGTTAACTAACTGGTGGTGGTGGAGGAATTGTGTGGGAAGGGAAATGGAATGGAGTATTGTGGAGCAGGGAACCGGAACACTCCACGCTGCAGCATTTTGTTGCAGCTAGCCCTACTTTTCACAGCTACTGTTGATGAAATTGTCCTGCATCGTTTAAAAAGCTGTTTGAGTTAATCACAGAGAATCTCATAAGTCAGATTTGGGTAACCTGTGGCCCTTCAGATGTTGCTTGGCAGCTCCCATAATCCCTGATCATACTTGATGGCAGAGCTGGAGTCCAACAGCATCTGGGGGTCCACAAACTGCCCACCCCTGCATTATACGGAGAACTACTTTCTTTTGTTTGCCCTGAAACTACTGCCAAGCAATTCCACTGGATGACTCCAAGTTTTGTATTATGAGAGGAGGTGGAAATCACTCTCTAGTCAGTACCATCCTCATTTCCCCGCCCCCCCCCCAGCTTCTTATGTCAGCAACTTGACATGGAGGAAGAGTCTTTTTTGTGGTTGCAGCATGAGCAAACCATCAATACAAAGCAGTTTTGTGACCTTGATGTTCCAAGTCTGTCTGTCTTGATAAAATCCATAGCCCAGGTATATGCATCTTCCATCAACTGTATGAATCCATCTTCCTGTTTGTGACTCCATTTGGTGGGGAGGGGAATAGCCAGGTTTATTGACCACATTTGAAGTGGTTATATATGTTCTGCCCCCAAACGAAGTTAAAATGTGCAGAATTTTATTTTGCAGAGTCTTTTGAAATAAAATGACTATACTGTGGAAGCTTTTTTAAAACAAAAACTGGGGGTAGTTTTAACTGAACTCTGTACTTTTGGTAATAAGGCTGCGTGAGAAATATGATGACATATTCTTTTTTTAAAAAAGACAGAGAAAATGCACAGGAAAGTGGGAACAAACAACTAAAGTTCAAACTAGACAACAGAAGATCTGTGACTGGGTAACTTGCAAATTTTATAAATTTTGTAAATGTTTTTCCTGTTTGAAAACCCTCCCCTCCATTTTGTCCTTTTTGCTGTGTGCAGAACCCAACAAAAGCCAATAGACTTGATTTCAATGGGTCTACTCTGAGAATGAGTAACATTGGAAATTACCCTACATTGTGGAGGGCCAAATGTAGCTGTGGAAACTGTACATAACAATGGGGGGCTAACTTAAACTTATTTAAGTCACACTTGAAGGAAAAGTCAGCAAGAAATATATCAGACAAATCTTTAAAAAAAAGTTTCTTAAAACAAGCTTGCTAACAATAGCTATAAGTACATCAGTGTTAATGTAGTTCCTAAAAGCGTCGTTCTTTTATCTCATACTGACATAAATTGTGCTTATTTTGAAGTTTAATGGAGTTCTGGATTCACATTAGGATCGCATTTCCCATTATTCTGATAGCTAAGCCACAATTCTCCTCTGAATTAAAATTGGAGGCACACTTTCAGTCTTGCATCTGAAAAGGTTTACTCTGACAGTAAGCAGGGCCATCCGAAGGGTTTTTTATGCCTGAGCCGAAGCCCGCCACTCTTCTCTGCTGCTCCTCACTTCTTGGTGAGCTGGAGGTAGCCAGTTCACTCCGCCTAATGGTAGGGCCAACTCTAGGTGCAAGAGTAAGAAGTAGCCGAAAATGATTCTGCTACTACTTTCCCCTCATATTTATTATTGACATAATTTAATACTTATGATGCTCAAAAATACCAGCAGATATTGCGTTACATTGGATTCCAAAGTACATCTATGATACATTTTTTACAAGAACAGTAACAAGAATCCATCAACAACACCCCTGTCTAAGTTTCAGTTAACCAACATAGAGCTATTGATCTAACAAATTATTTGACAGGCCACTATGCCCATACCAACCTGCCTGCATGTTAAGGTCAACCATGACAATGGAATTCACTGTCAGCTGACTTCATAAAACTACTACATTTCAGGTACTACACTTCTGAAAGGCCTTGAAGACCCACTTATTTCTACTGGCTTATCAACTAGCGACTCTCTATGTTGATATCAAGTCCCTTTGGGACTTTGGGGGGGGGATGTGTTTCATCATTGTTCCTGGCTTTATTAATTGTGTGAGTTTTCATAGAATCATAGAATCATAGCGTTGGACGAGACCACAAGGGCCATCGAGTGCCAAGCAGGAAACACCATCAGAGCACTCCTGACATATGGTTGTCAAGCCTCTGCTTAAAGACCTCCAAAGAAGGAGACTCCACCACACTCCTTGGCAGCAAATTGCACTGTCGAACAGCTCTTACTGTCAGGAAGTTCTTCCTAATGTTTAGGTGGAATCAACATGAAATCAACATGAAATCGATGGAGACAATTGGAAATTGCAGAGTTTGGAGAAAATGAAGGACAAAGTGCGAGACTGGTTACATTATGCTCAGATTAAAGAAGTTTTTAAAAATGACAAAAAGTTAGGGTTCCAGGTGGAGAAATCGAAGTTAGAAACAGAATTGTTAGAACCAAAGACTAAGGTACTATCTAGAATGTATAACTTGCTGTTAAAATGGAACACACAAGACGAAATGGTTAAATCGGCTATGATAAAGTGGGCACAGGACATTGGGCATAACATTATGTTCGAGGACTGGGAAAGGTTATGGACCACTGGGCTGAACTTCACTGCATGTAATGCTCTGAAGGAAAATGTAATGAAAATGATATATAGATGGTACATGACCCCAGTTAAACTTGCCAAAATATACCATTCGTCTGATAATAAATGTTGGAAATGTAAAGAAAATGAAGGAACATTCTTTCACCTCTGGTGGACATGCCCTAAGGTGAAGGCCTTCTGGGAAATGAAATATAATGAGCTGAAAAAGGTATTTAAGTATACCTTCACTAAGAAACCAGAGGCCTTCCTTTTGGGTATTGTCGGCCAGAAGGTGCTAAAGAAGGACCAAACATTTTTTATGTATGCAACAACGGCAGCAAGGATACTCATCGCAAAAAACTGGAAAACTCAAGATCTACCCAACTGGAAGAGTGGCAGATGCAGCTGATGGACTATATGCAACTGGCCGAGATGACTGGCAGAATCCGAGACCTGGGAGAAGAGAGGACTGAGGAAGACTGGAAGAAATTTAAGATGTATTTACAAAAACATTGTAATTTGGTTCAATGTTAAGAAGGATGCTAGATTTTAAAAAATTAGCCACCACTAAATTAGATTTTGAATTTGATGATAAGTGGGATTAAAGAAAACATAAATTTTATGGAGAATTGTTAGATTATACTTAAATGAGAGAATATAAGATCATAAACAAGTTGATAATTTGCTTGGAAAAACCTTTTAACGATGTAAATGGGAGCGGGAGACGTGAGGGAGTCCAAAGAAGTGATGAAACAACGTTGTGATAGAAGTAAGATTGTTTATTATTGGTGCATTTGTATTTAAAAACTCTAATAAATATTTATATATATATATAAAAAGAAATCAACATGAAATCAACATGAAGTTTTGTATTATATTCATCTTTTGACTAAGGTGGTATATAAATTTAATAAATAATCATAGTAGTAGTTGGAAAGTTTTTTTAAAAAAGTATTTTATTGTGTAAAGTCCCCTTAGCGAGTTTGACTCGGAAAAGGTGACCCTCTCAATATGTTTGAGAAATAAATCGATGGCTTTTTAGCAGGATGACCATATGGAAAGTTGAAGTTCAGAGAGACAGTATGTAACTAAATGGCTGTTGCCAGAAAACAAGAGCAAGAGAGTCTCTCACTTGCCTCAGAGTCTGGCTTGTGGGCTTCCCAGAGGCAGCTTGTGGGAAACAGGCCTTTGGTCTGATCCAGCAGTGCTCTTCTCATATTCTTATAAAAAGTTGTAACATCTATAATAATATTTTTAAAAGAAATGCCTCCAAATGCAGTATTTAGGTCATCAGCGACTGTAAAACATATAACAGTGGTACCTTGGTTTACGAACTTAATCCGTTCTGGAAGTCTGTTCTAAAACAAAGCGTTCCCAAACCAAGGCACGCTTTCCCATAGAAAATAATGCAAAATGGATTAATCTGTTCCAGACCTTTAAAAACAACCCCTAAAGCAGCAATTTAACATGAATTTTACTATCTAACATAAAATGAAAGCAATAATCAATGTACTGTACTATAAAATAACTAAAACAGTATTGTAGATGATAAAAATAAAAATTTTAAAATTTTCTTACCTGCACTAATGATAGTCATTGCTTGGGGGGGGGGGCTTTTATCCATTTCTGCAGTCACACAATCAATCAGTAGCTGACCTGGGATCCACACAGATCCCCCCCCCAAGCTGCTGCAGGAAATGCTCCCTAGAGCGCATGCCTCCAAACCAGCTGGCTGGCAGGCGCACAGCTTCCCTCCCTCACAGCTGCAGAAACGCCTTGACAACCCCGTTCTCCGCTGCCAGACAACGGAAGTGTGGCACTCAAAACGAAAGTGCACCCCCAACAGAGTATATTCGTATACCAAAAAACAACAACAACCCAGAACACTCATTTCTGCGTTTGAAGCGTTCGTAATCCAAAAAGTTTGTTAACTAGGTTGTTCGTAAACTGAGGTACCACTGTATAGGCACCCTTCAAGGCAATCCTCAGAGACAGGGAGAATCATGTGGGCTTTGGGGTAGGAGCTATTGCCCTGTTAAATGTTTATTGCATGGTTTCAGGCACTGGAAGGGCAGAACATTTTCTCCACATGTCAGAACGAGGACATCAAAGGAGAGGATTAAAGCTTGTGCACGAGGTTACCCTGCGATCTCATCAGCAGATCCATCACATGGCAGACTAAGAAGCAATTCCAAAACTGCACACACAACAAAGCAAGGAGATAGCAAAGGAGTTTGGATTTGCTGTTTTTCACAGCTTGACATAAATACAGGCTGGTGATTGCTACATAAACATAGAAGAGAGGAGAAAGGGATGTGTTGGACTGTGAATGACATCCCACACATGTCTCTTTTTCAGTTCTACTGGCAAAAGATAAAGGGGGGGAAGGGGAATAAAGACTTTAAACAAAATCCTAATCATGCCTTGGTTTCTTTGTACACATGCTATCAGATCAATAATGAATAAATCTGTCAAATTTATTGAGCCAAAAAAACAAAACCCAGCAATCCACAAATAGCAACAAGGTTGCCCATGGCACAGAGAAATTTAAGGCCCCATTGAGTGACAGCTATGACCCTCAGCTTGAATATCAATTACTCAGTTTCTAGGGCACGGCAAAACACTGGGAAACAATTGTAAAACTTTGCTACAGATTTGGAGGGGAACATAGCCTGAAATGTAATTCTGGAATCCAGCAGAGAAACCTTCCTGTGCATTGTTCCACAGGAGACTATCAGACTTTTTCAAAAGTCATCAGGATGCAAAATGGCAGCCTTAGTGTTATGGGCAGAAAGAGAGGGGTTTATCAATGAATGTATTGCCAAGAATGTTGTTTTTGTTTCAAACACTGCAAATTTTGGATAAAATGGATTGCTTCAAGAAGTGGCAGAGAGATATTTCTAGATTTGTCTGGCAGGGCAAGAAGCCCAGAATAAAATTTAAAATACTAACGGATGCAAAAGAAAGAGGTGGATTTGCCCTGCCAGACCTTAGACTTTATTATGAATCAGCCGCATTTTGTTGGCTGAGAGAATGGCTGCTCCTTGAAAACACAGACATTTTGGACTTAGAAGGTTTCAATAATGTATTTGGGTGGCATGCATATCTGTGGTATGACAAGGTCAAAGCACATAAAGCATTTAAAAACCATATTGTTAGGAAAGCATTGTTAATGTCTTGATAAGATATAAAGACCTACTTGAAAATAAAACCCCAAGGTGGTTGTCACCGATGGAAGGAAAGGCTGTGAAAAAGCTCAATATGGAGGCCAAATGGCCGAAATATTGGGAAATCTTGGAACAAGAGGGAGATAAACTGAAATTGCAGAGCTTTGAAAAACTAAAAGACAAAGTGCGAGATTGGCTTCACTATTATCAAATAATGGAGGCATACAAATTGGACAAGAAAATTGGCTTCCAGGTGGAAAAATCAAAATTAGAAACAGAACTGTTAGATCCCAAAACTAAGATTCTGTCAAGAATGTATAACTTGCTGTTGAAATGGAACACTCAGGACGAAATGGTGAAATCTGCTATGATAAAATGGGCACAAGATGTGGGACACAACATTATGCTGGCTGACTGGGAACAGTTATGGACCACAGGTATGAAGTTTACGGCATGTAATGCCTTAAGAGAGAATATTATGAAAATGATATACAGGTGGTACATGACACCAGTCAAGCTCGCAAAAATATATCATTTGCCCGATAATAAATGCTGGAAATGTAAAGAGACTGAAGGTACTTTTTTTCACCTTTGGTGGACGTGCCCAAGGATTAAGGCTTTCTGGGAGATGATTTATAATGAAATGAAAAAGGTATTTAGATATACCTTCATGAAGAAGCCAGAGGCCTTTCTCCTGGGTATGGTTGGCCAATTGGTGTTAAAGAAGGATAGAACTTTTTTTATGTATGCCACAACAGCAGCAAGAATACTCATCGCGAAGTATTGGAAGACACAAGATTTGCCCACCCGGGAAGAATGGCAGATGAAGGTGACGGAATACATGGAACTGGCGGAAATGACTGGCAGAATCCGAGACCTGGGAGAAGAGTTGGTAGAAGAAGATTGGAAGAAATTTAAAGACTATTTGCAGAAATATTGTAAAATTAAGGAATGTTAGAAGGATGCTGGAATGAAGTTATGTGGCTTTAGCAGTAATGTTATAAAGGAGTATTTAAAGATGGATTGTTAACAGGTGAGAATGTAAAATTATAATATATTAAGATAAGCCATTAGGATAAAAGCAAAAATGGAAAGGATTTGCTGAAATAATTAATTGAACTAGAATACAAAAAAGGGAGGTGCGAGGAGGTCAGGAAAACAAGTAAATGAAAGTTAAGATATGGAAAGGTTGATTTGTTTTTAATTGTCTTTTATCTTTTTGTGTTTTGTATTTTTCTCTTCTTTTTCTTTTCTTTTTTATTATTGTAACTTTTTTGAAATCTTAATAAATATTATTTATAAAAAAAAAGAAAGAGAGGGGTTTATCCAAGCACGCAAACACATATTGTATGGGGAAAGGCCATAGCACATAGGTAGAGCAGAAGGTCCCAGGTTCAATTGTTGGCTTCTCCAGGTAGGGCTGAAAATGTCCCCTATCTGAAACCCTGGAAGGCTACTGCAGGTCAGTCACTGTGGACAATACTGGGCCAGACAGACTTTGAATGAGGCAGCTTCATAGAATCATAGAATAGAATCATAGAATCATAGAGTTGGAAGAGACCACAAGGGCCATCGAGTCCAACCCCCTGCCAAGCAGGAAACACCATCAGAGCACTCCTGACATATGGTTGTCAAGCCTCTGCTTAAAGACCTCCAAAGAAGGAGACTCCACCACACTCCTTGGCAGCAAATTCCACTGTCGAACAGCTCTTACTGTCAGGAAGTTCTTCCTAATGTTTAGGTGGAATCTTCTTTCTTGTACTTTGGAACCATTGCTCTGTGTCCGCTTCTCTGGAGCAGCAGAAAACAACCTTTCTCCCTTCTCTATGTGACATCCTTTTATATATTTGAACATGGCTATCATATCACCCCTTAACCTCCTCTTCTCCAGGCTAAACATGCTCAGCTCCCTTAGCTGTTCCTCATAAGGCATCGTTTCCAGGCCTTTGACCATTTTGGTTGCCCTCCTCTGGACACGTTCCAGTTTGTCAGTGTCCTTCTTGAACTGTGGTGCCCAGAACTGGACACAGTACTCCAGGTGAGGTCTGACCAGAGCAGAATACAGTGGCACTATTACTTCCCTTGATCTAGATGCTATACTCCTATTGATGCAGCCCAGAATTGCATTGGCTTTTTTAGCTGCCGCGTCACACTGTCGGCTCATGTCAAGTTTGTGGTCAACCAAGACTCCTAGATCCTTTTCACATGTACTGCTCTCAAGCCAGGTGTCACCCCTCCCAGTTTGGTGTCATCTGCAAATTTGATCAGGATGCCCTTGAGTCCATCATCCAAGTCGTTGATAAAGATGTTGAATAAGACCGGGCCCAAGACAGAACCCTGTGGCACCCCACTAGTCACTCTTCTCCAGGATGAAGAGGAACCATTGATGAGCACCCCTTGGGTTCGGTCACTCAGCTAGTTACAAATCCACTGAGTGCTTCCTAGGCTGCAACATCTTCCTCCCAAGAATTTTCATAGCGTGTACAAAAGGGACATACATTTTGCCTCCATAGAGAAAGAAGTAAAGCGACAAAATCATCTTGGCTACTCAAAATAATGGTTAGCTACCAAGCCCAGTGAAAATGTGTGAACCCCTTGCAAGAAGCTGAATTATTTTATCTGTGTATCACAGCTCTGCAAGCTGGAGCTGATGCGAGTTGTAGTCCAAAATGTCTGGAGGGCACCAGGTTGAGGAAGGCTGGCATAACACATTTGCACTTATTTGCCTACTTATAAAATCTCTTCTTCTTGGAAGAGGCAAAAGGCAGGACAATAAGGCCAACACTCTAATCTCCAGAAACCCACCACCCCTTCTGGCTTCTCAGATATTTGAGGTTAAGAAGGAAGAAAAAACAGTATCAGGCAATGTACCTTGATGGCAAACTGTATGCAGGTCTTCTCATCCGGTTGGTAAGAAACACATAGCATCACTAGTCCCAATAAGGCCACCACGCAGACCTAAAAAAGGGAAAGCTAGACTGTAATGACATTTTAAGAACTGGGGGTGGGAATATGATAGGCAGTATTACAGTGTTGCACTATCGTCTCCCTGACCATAATGGCTAGGGTGATCTTGAGATAGAGAATGAAATCAAGGAGGCACCAAAAAAGGAAAACGCTGCAGTAAAAGTGACACAATCAATGTCCCTCACATAGTCTGGGGACATGCATGTTCCACTTATGAGAAAGAAGTATCCTAGAACAGTTAGGGGTGGCAGTCTTGGCCTTGGTGCAAGATGCTGAACAGTTGGGATCAGTGACCAGAGTGCTATCAAATTCAACATATAACTAAGTAGACAATTGCCAAGAAAATCCAACACATTTAACTTCAAATGAGGAAACTGCCAAAAAAAGAGGGGATTTGTATATAAAAAAAAAAAGCTGAAAAGTAAAGAGGGACACATCTCTTCAAAAAGTTTGGCAGTTGTTCAAAACCCAATAACAGAAACTCATCAGGAAACTCATCACCAGGGCCAAGAGGATGCCAGCATGGTTAATGAGCAGTGTCAAAGAAGTTATGCTTTCCATATTATACAGGTCCATTAATCTCAGTGGTTCTGCTCTGAGTATGACTTAGCAGGATACAACCCCTCATCCATATTCATCCTTGACAGAGTTGCCAAGGGAAGTAACACCATTGAAACATGGTCCTGCAGGGATTCTCCTCAAATCTGCACAGTGCTTCTCAGGTTTAATCCTGTGTGTGCTCGTTCTTTACCATCTACATGAAGCCTTTAATTCAATTAACATGATCTGCCTAATGCTCATATCTTAGTGATATCATATACTGTACAACTATAGCCAAATGGTAAATAAACCTCAGGTACAGAAGCACCTGATGGGTCGCGGGTGGCGCTGTGGGTAAAACCTCAGTGCCTAGGACTTGCCAATCGTATGGTCGGCGGTTCGAATCCCCGCGGCGGGGTGAGCTTCCGTCGTTCGGTCCCAGCTCCTGCCCACCTAGCAGTTCGAAAGCATCTAAGTGCAAGTAGATAAATAGGTACCGCTTTAGGACTTCCGGGTTAGCGCCATCGGCTAATGGCGGATTCCCTCCGAGCTCCGGAGGGAATCGGCTCCGCAGGATCGGGTCTTGTCTGCGGCGGTGACGCGGGGACCCTTAAAAATCACAGGCGCGGATGCCCGTGAACGTGGTGACTCGGCGGGCACCATCTACGCCCCCCCAAGCTGCGAAGGAGCCTTTTTAAAGGCTCCGGAACGGGGATGGGGTGCGGCGCGGTGCTGTGAGTAAACTGCTCCTTCTGTGGAGTGAAGCCGCAAGCCATTGTCGGAGAGCGCTGACTTTTTCCTTGGAACAATTGGATTCTAAAGTAACAACCCGTGAGTAATATGGAATTTGGAATTTAAAGAAAAATCTTCTTGAATTAGGACGAGCGGGGAAGGGTTAAAAAGGAAGTCCGCCCCCCCCTTTGTAAACAATCTAAAGCAAAGAACCTGCTATCTAAGGTCGAGAGAAACCTTTCTTTCTTTTTCTAAAAGACTTTAACCCTCATGGTTTGACATTAAAAGAAATTTTACTGGAGGATAAAAGATTAACGTTGGGGAAGTTTCACCCCCCCAGACCCAGGAGCGTCCCGCGGGAGAGCCTGTTGAGGAAGTTTTGAAGTTTGACAGCTGTCAAATTGGCTGTCAGAAGGAAAAAGAGAACTTTGTTTCTGTTGCTTCTGCTGGTTATATTTGTTACAATTTGTTGAAAATAAGAAAGGGCTTATACAAATTAACTTGATTATTGGATTTGAGCTGAAAGACATTAAGGAACTAAAATCCCCCTAGAGGGGGTTTAGGGACATTACAAGAATGGCTGGAGGAGGGAAAATTAAGACTGAATTGGAAAGAATATTTGTTCTCTTGGGAAAGTTACAAGGTGAAATCAATGTTTTGGCTACAAGCGTCACAACTCTGGTTTTAACAGCAAACAATATAGTTGAAGTTGATAAGGACTTGAAGCAGGAAGCTTACACAATTGGACAGATAGAGAAACTTGAGAGCCGTGAGAATATGGAGAAGGAGACATATGTTGCCCCTGAAGAAAAGGAAGGAGGAGCTGTGTCAGGGGCTCAGGAGCTGAGACACAGGGGAGAGAGGAAACGGAGAGCAAAGGGGAAGAATCTGAGGGCAGCGTAGGGGAGTATGACAGTGGCCCGAGAGATTCCATGAGCTTCTCCAGTGATTCAGAAGATTCCCAAAGGGGGGCGCCGATGGCCAGGACAAGGGGGGTCCCAGGGGGGACACACCAGAAGCAAGGGGCCAGCGGGGATTCCCAAAGCAGCAGCGGGAGATCAGGACCAGTTCCCCCACCAGAGCGAAGTGGGGGGGAAGAGTCCCATGTGTCAGGGCCAGCGTCTCCTCCGGTAGGGAGAGAAGATGAGTCAGGGCTGGCCATGCCTCTGTCGCAGAGTGAGGGAACGGAGGGGAAGTCAGGTCCAGCTAGCCCCCCCGAAGGGGGAAGCAGTGACAGGAGCAGTGTAACGGTCAGGAGGAAGGTTGCCGGCTGGGCGCGCGCGCCAAGTTCAAATGTACAGGCGCGCGGGACAGCAGAAAACCCGGATTGGGAACCAGGTTCTAAAGCCCGCCGGAGGCAGGGGGAAGAATCAGGGGACTCAGCGTCAGAAGAGTCCAGAAAGGGGAAGACCCCAGCGGACAGGCGGACCCAGAGGAGGAAAGAGCAGAGGAAGAGGTGGAGCAAGGCTAGAGTCTTGAACTGGTGTCTGGGGGGAGGAGATTCAGACGGAGCTTCAGCGGTCTAGAGTTCAAGACGTAGAGCTGCGCGCCGCGGCTTTGAAATCGAAACTGAACTTCAATAAAGACTTTTGTATATAACAAGAACTGGCGTTGGTCCTTTGTGAGCTGGGACCTCGGGCAGCTCTGACAAGCTGTAACTTCGCAGGTGTTCTGCAACTTGTGGCCTGACATGAAGGTAACAAAGGAGAATAAAATTTTGAGGTGGAAGGTCTGGCCTGAATTGGAGAGTGCAAAATTGAGAGACCCTCTTATGTGGGGATCTGAAGACCGAAGGATTATAAATTTGATTAAGGTGGAAGCTGGAGCCATGGGGACATTTGGACTTGAAAGGAGTATGAAACAAGATTTGGAGTACCCCATAGGCTTCATTTTTAAGCATGGAGGACTGTCTGGAAAAAATATGGATCCTGTTGGGCTGGAGCCTCTCCGAGATTTGGGGGTCTAACATTAAGGACTATCAAAAAGGCCGGCAGAGAGGAATTGAAAGAGATTTAAGAGCCTCGGACGTGAGATCTCCAGGCTAAACAGTACATTAGACTGATGAACATTTGTTGGGGACTGAAACCGGGAAAAAGGGTGGGTGGAGTCTGGGAATCCAAAGGGTACATAACTATAACTTGCTTTGTTTCTATTTTGTTTTGCTATCTGTATGGAATTTGGGAAAGCCGTGGAAGGGAAATTCTGGTCGATTTTAGGAAAATAATGTTTAAAAATGAGCAACGATGTACAAGTATTGAGGTTTAAGTTTGGACATAAGGATTTGTTGAATTAATAATTTAAATTGGAATACAGGAAGGGGAGGTGTGAGGAGGTCTGAGAAACAAGTTAAATGAAAATAAGTAATTGAAATTTTTTTTTGCCTAATTTTTGTTTTGTGTGGTTTTTGAAAACGCTAATAAACATTTTTTTTAAAAAAAAAAGGTACCGCTTTATAGCGGGAAGGTAAACGGTGTTTCCGTGTGCTGTGCTGGTGCTGGCTCGCCAGAGCAGCTTTGTCACGCTGGCCACGTGACCCGGAGGTGTCTCCGGACAGCGCTGGCTCCCGGCCTCTTGAGTGAGATGAGCGCACAACCCTAGAGTCGGACACGACTGGCCCATGCGGGCAGGGGTACCTTTACCTTGACCGTTACAGAAGCACCTGAAGAGCTGAGCAACATATGAACCAGGTTGAAAACGCTCTGGGCTGCATTACACCGGGCTCTGTGGCACCATGCCAACACAGAGGAGCCTAGGAGTAAGCCCTGAGTAGGTGCACCTGTCCACCCTATTCACAATTCATGTGACATGGAGTCCACATTTACACAGGCCCATCCACATACTCCATCCAGAAACTGGCAAGGTCGTAGCCTACTACTGATTAATTTAACTGACAGAAATATTTAAAATCAGCCTTGCCTTCAGCAGTTTCCAAGATGTCTTACAATCTTGGAACAATAAAGGGAGATCTGAAAATTGCATCTCTGCCCTATTCCACTCAAGGATTCTTCTTGTCAGTTGACAGACACCATTGGATACCACTCAGTAAATATAAAGAAAATACAATTAAAAATAGCCTACAAAACAGCAGCAAAATATGAACCATAAAGCAATCATTTCCCTCCATCAGCAGGGGAGACCCTCTGGTGCCAGTGCTGAGTGCTGCTGCCCATGACCCATGACCGGGCCTTCTGGAATACCCTCCCATAGTGGTATGTGTCAAGCCCTCAGGAGTGTCAGGCTCACATGCTGTGCATTCTATAATTTTCACCTGCTTGCAAACCAGGGTTTGACTCTGGTTTGCAGGCAAATGGTTTGCCCTTTCAGTCACAAACAAGGCTTAGAAGAGTGGAAAGTGGAAAGTTGCAGGCAAGCCCTCTTGGAAATGGCAAATATGGTTTAGTATTATATGTGAATGAGCCCTAAATGATAGAGAGAAGTTTCCAGACACACTATTCTTGCCCCTGATATAGAGCGGGGGGTGGGTGCAGGCATATTTTGGGGGGAAAGGTGGAGGACCATGCCTACACCTGCCATTTGAAGTGGCACTGCCTAGACACACTTTTACCACCAAAAGGCTTTGTCATTGCTCCTAGTCCACAAGTTTCTTTAAAAAATGTTTGCTCTTTCCTTTTCACTGTTCAATTCCATGTCAAATATCCAAAATTCTGCAATACCCTTATTTTGCCAGCAAGGAAGAAATGTGTTCAAATTGCTTCATTTATTCTGACATCAATCTTTTTTAAAAAAATTAATGGCAGTACCCTCAGTTCCACCACTTGTCCCCTCGCCCTCACAGTCCTATTTATGACCTTGAAAGCATAAAAAGAAATGACAGTTAAACCATAAATTATCCCATATTTTATTCTCAAATTTTTGAATCTTATTACAGAAAGTCAAGATTTTTTAAAATGAATAATGAATCCCAGTTCCAGTTTTTGCGTGTGGAGAACATTTGGCTCTTGTTGCTTCACTGGCTGAATTCCCCTTTATTCATACTAATGGACTAAAGCACTTGATTTTCAGCATGGAGCAGTATGACAGTTTTGCCACTAATAAAGCAAAGATCCCTTCAATAAATCAGGTTCTATTTAGCACATTAGAATTCTCCCTTCACTTTTCTGTCATAGCATGTTAACAGCAGTCAGGAAGACAAAGTCACCCCTGAGGTAATCCCAACAGGGATGAGCTAAGCCTATTATGTGCAGCTAATTTTGAAGAAAAAAGTATTGGTTTCAAAGTTCTTCTATGGTTGGCCAAGTGGAATGCTAATCAAATACTGGTGTGTGGGGTGGGGGTGCTGCAGCGAGGGGAGGGGGCAGAGCGCACTTGAATGGGATGTTGCTAAAACAAGCACGCTGATATTTTAACCATGCTGCCTCTGTGTTCTGCTTCACTGCCAAGAAAGGAACCATTGCTCATTTCTGCCTTAATAAGTGGACGCCAGAGAGGAGCACAATCTGCTCTAGAATACATATTGTTTTCAGAGTCAGACATATGATATCTTAATTTTCCCCTTTGTAATGCTGCTTGTTTAGTAGTCTTTTTGGTTTAAAAGTCAGTTAGCAAAATTAAGCAGGGTGCTTTCAGATACAAAGTATTTTCAGAATTTTGTTCCTTTATGCTGAAATCACAGATATGTCTGGAATCTAGTATGTTACTATCACAACATATACACATTTAACTTCTAGTTGCTTGGGGGATGGGGCTAAAACTAATTTTAGTACATATATGCACCATACTGTAGTAGTAGTAGTAGTAGTAGTAGTAGTAGTAGTAGTAGTAGTAAAGGTAAAGGTATCCCTGCCCATACGGGCCAGTCGTGTCCGACTCTAGGGTTGTGCACCCATCTCACTTAAGAGGCCGGGGGCCATCGCTGTCCGGAGACACTTCCGGGTCACGTGGCCAGCGTGACAAAGCTGCTCTGGCGAACCGGCACCAGAGCAGCACACGGAAACGCCGTTTACCTTCCCGCTATAAAGCGGTACCTATTTATCTAGTTGCACTTAAGGGTGCTTTCGAACTGCTAGGTGGGCAGGAGCTGGGACCGAACGACGGGAGCTCACCCCGCCGCGGGGATTCGAACTGCCGACCATATGATCGGCAAGTCCTAGGCGCTGAGGTTTTACCCACAGCGCCACCCGCGTCCTATAGTAGTATGCACCCAAATTTCCCCAAGACAAAAACAGGACCAGGCTTTACCAAGGACAGGCATTAGAAAACACAGACAGCTAGAGGTGACAAGAGGCATGGAGGAGAACAGAGAGAGAGAGAGGTCAAGATTGTCAGAAAGGTTTGAAGATGTGGTCTTGGGTATATTCCCAATTAAATTAAATTGCTAAATGGCAGTACATTTCCAAAACTTTAGTCTTATCCAGCCAAAAGGCACAGCTAGGGGAGCATGGCTTGGGCACCGAGTCTCAACTGAAAGTTGCCCAAGACCCAGTCCTGGTCTACATTTTGAGGAAAGGTTGTTTTCTGCTGCTCCAGAGAAGCGGACACGGAGCAATGGTTCCAAAGTACAAGAAAGAAGATTCAACCTAAACATTAGGAAGAACTTCCTGACATATGGTTGTCAAGCCTCTGCTTAAAGACCTCCAAAGAAGGAGACTCCACCACACTCCTTGGCAGCAAATTCCACTGTCGAACAGCTCTTACTGTCAGGAAGTTCTTCCTAATGTTTAGGTGGAATCTTCTTTCTTGTAGTTTGGAACCATTGCCTTTCTGGAGCAGCAGAAAACAACCTTTCTCCCTCCTCTATGTGACATCCTTTTATATATTTGAACATGGCTATCATATCACCCCTTAACCTCCGCTTCTCCAGGCTAAACATGCCCAGCTCCCTTAGCCGTTCTTCATAAGGCATCGTTTCCAGGCCTTTGACCATTTTGGTTGCCCTCCTCTGGACACGTTCCAGTTTGTCAGTGTCCTTCTTGAACTGTGGTGCCCAGAACTGGACACAGTACTCCAGGTGAGGTCTGACCAGAGCAGAATACAGTGGCACTATTACTTCCCTTGATCTAGATGCTATACTCCTATTGATGCAGCCCAGAATTGCATTGGCTTTTTTAGCTGCCGCGTCACACTGTTGGCTCATGTCAAGTTTGTGGTCAACCAAGACTCCTAGATCCTTTTCACATGTACTGCTCTCAAGCCAGGTGTCACCCATCTTGTATTTGTGCCTCTCATTTTTTTTGCCCAAGTGCAATACTTTACATTTCTCCCTATTAAAATTCATCTTGTTTGTTTTGGCCCAGTTCTCTAATCTGTCAAGGTCGTTTTGAAGTGTGATCCTGTCCTCTGGGGTGTTAGCCACCCCTCCCAGTTTGGTGTCATCTGTAAATTTGATCAGGATGCCCTTGAGTCCATCATCCAAGTCGTTGATAAAGATGTTGAATAAGACCGGACCCAAGACAGAACCCTGTGGCACCCCACTAGTCACTCTTCTCCAGGATGAAGAGGAACCATTGATGAGCACCCTTTGGGTTCAGTCAGTCAGCCAGTTACAAATCCACTGAGTGGTAGCATAGTCAAGACCGCATTTTACCAGCTTCTTTACAAGAATATCATGGGGCACCTCGTCAAATGCCTTGCTGAAATCAAGGTAGGCTACATCCACTGCATTCCCTTCATCTACCAGGCTTGTAATTCTGTCAAAAAACGAGATCAGGTTAGTCTGACATGACTTAATTTTCAGAAATCCATGCTGACTATTGGTGATCACAGCATTCCTTTCTAGGTGCTCACAGACTGTTTGCTTAATGATCTGCTCCAGAATCTTCCCTGGTATTGATGTCAGACTGACTGGGCGGTAATTATTTGGGTCCTCTCTTTTCCCCTTTTTGAAAATAGGGACAACATTTGCCCTCCTCCAGTCTGCCAGGACTTCGCCTGTTCTCCAGGAATTCTCAAAGATGACTGCCAGTGGTTCTGAGATCACATCTGCCAGTTCTTTTAATACTCTTGGATGCAGTTCATCTGGCCCTGGAGACTTGAATACATCTAAACTAGCCAAGTATTCTTGTACTATCTCCTTTGTTATTCTGGGCTGTGTTTCCTCTGCTGAATCATTTGCTCCAAATTCTTCAGGTCGGGCATTGTTTTCTTTATCGGAGAAGACTGAGGCAAAGAAGGCATTGAGGAGTTCAGCCCTTTCTGTGTCCCCTGTTTGCATTTCACCATCTTCTCCTCTGAGTGACCCCACTGTTTCTTTCTTCTTCCTTTTGCTACGAACATACCCATAAAAGCCTTTTTTGTTGCTTTTAACCTCTCTAGCAAGCCTGAGTTCATTCTGTGCTTTAGCTTTTCTGACTTTGTGTCTACACGTGCTGGCTATTTGTTTGAATTCCTCTTTGGTGGTTTCCCCCCTTTTCCATTTTTTGTACACATCCTTTTTTAATCTTAACTCAGTTAAAAGTTCTTTAGATAGCCACCCTGGCTTCTTTAGGCACCTTCCATGTTTCCGTCTCATTGGTATTGCCTGAAGTTGTGCTTTCACTATCTCCCTCTTAACAAACTCCCAGCCATCATGAACTCCCTTTCCTTTTAATATTAGTGTCCATGGGATCTCACCCAGCACTTCCCTAAGTTTTATAAAGTCGGCTTTCCTAAAGTCAAGAAATTGAGTCCTAGTATGCTTGGCTGCTCCTTTCCGCTGTATAGTAAACTTCAGAAGAGCATGATCACTCGCGCCTAATGATCCTTCCACTTCTACCCCACTAACCAGGTCATCAACATTGGTTAGGATCAGGTCTAAAATGGCTGTTCCTCTTGTTGCTTCTCCCACTTTCTGGACAATGAAGTTGTCTGCAAGGCCAGTGAGGAATCTGTTTGACCTTATGCTCTTGGCTGAGTTTGACATCCAACAAATATCTGGGTAATTGAAGTCCCCCATTACTACTATCTCCCTTCCTTTTGCATGCTTGGCCATCTGTTCCAGGAAGGCATCATCTATGTCCTCCGTTTGGCTTGGGGATCTATAGTAAACTCCCACAATGAGGTCCCTGTTATTCTTTTCTCCCTTAATTTTGACCCAAATGCTCTCACTTTGGCTTTGAGGTTCTAAATCTTGGATCTCTTCACAGGTATACACATCTCTGACATATAACGCCACTCCTCCTCCTTTCTTGTCTGGTCTGTTTCTCTGAAATAGATTGTAACCCTCCATTATTACATTCCAGTCGTGGGACTTATCCCACCAGGTTTCAGTGATGCCTATTATGTCATATTTAGTTTGCTGTACCAAGAGCTCAAGCTCATCTTGTTTATTACCCATGCTTTGCGCATTAGTGTACAGACATTGAAGTCCATTAATCATTCCCCCGTGTCTTTTATTTAAGGATTTTTTCCTCCCACCACTAGGTCTGCGTGCTGTTTGCTCCATTTGGTCTATGACATTTGGATGATCATCTTCATCAATTGATAGACTCCTACCTTCAGGAGCACTGTCTTCCTCCCCCACATTAGTCAGTTTAAAGCCCTCCTGATGAGGTTTCTGAGATTTTTGGCAAAAACATTCCTCCCAACCGTTGTGAGGTGCAGCCCATCTCTTGCCAGAAGTCCATCTTCAAGAAACTGCAGTCCGTGATCTAAGAATCCAAACCGTTCCTGTTTACACCATTTGCGAAGCCAGCTGTTCACTTCCACTATTTTTCTCTCTCTCCCTGGGCCACGTCGTTCAACTGGGAGGACAGATGAGATGACAATTGGGGCGCGACAGGAAGCAAGGGCTCTAGAGAAGCGGGAAGGCAGAGGAGAGCGTTGGAATGATTTTCGCATTCCTGAGATGCCAGAACAGTCTTCCCAGCCAGTGGAGCCAATGGAAATTGGAGGCGCGCGCGCGTGGGGCTTCAAATTCAAACGAAGGGCGGAAGAAGGAGGGGAAAGCCGCTAAAAAGTGTTTCCTCTGCCAACAGCCAGGACATTTTGCCAGGGTCTGCCCTCAAAGAAAGGCATGGCAAGGAATGGTGGGGGCTGTTGGGAGTGAGGAGGAGGGGGTTAAGGAGCAGGTAAAAGCCAACGCCTGGCTGCCGAAGACAGGGCACAGCAGCCAGGCCAAGGACCAGTGAACGTGCCCAAGCCTGAACCCCCCCCCCGAGCAGCCATCGCCGTAGGGGTGGTGCTAGAGCTACCCAACGGACATCCACTCACGATAAAAGCTCTGTTAGACTCAGGCAGCTCTTGCAATTTCATGAGCATGGAATTCGCGTCAGAGCATCAGATACAGACTCTGCCCCTAAGTAGTCCTTTGCAAGTCACCACGATTGATGGGAGGGAACTTCTGGGGGGAGAAGTAACCCAACAGACGGTCCCCATGAGAATGAGGGTGGTCAGGCACATGGAAGTCATTGCCTTTCACGTAGCCACCCTGGCGGGACCACCCATCATATTGGGAATGAGCTGGCTGGCGCTACATGATCCGTTAGTGGGATGGCACCAGCGGACGGTCTCTTTCGGGTCAGCTCACTGCTTGGAACACTGCCATGGGGGGGGAACCCGGGGATGGCAATGGCCAGTTTGGCAGGGCTGGCGGTGGGCGGAAAAGGAGAGATACCACCGCAATACGCCGACCTGCGTGACGTCTTCAGTGAGAAGGAAGCAGATAGACTACCCCCTCATAGGCCCTTTGACTGTCAAATCAACCTACTCCCGGGAGCTCACCTGCCAGTGGGCAAACTGTACGCCATGTCGGACAGGGAGATGCAGGAGTTAAGGGAATTTATAGACAAGAACCTAAAGAGAGGTTTCATAAGGGAGTCGAGAGCGGTGGGGGGCAGTCCAGTGTTTTTTGTAGACAAAAAAGACACTAATAAGCCCAGGCTCGTAGTGGACTTTCGGGCCGTCAATTCGGTGTCAGAACCAGTAGCCTTCCCCATGCCCAAGGTTGACGAGATTTTGACCAGGGTTAGGAAGGGAAAGATTTTTACCAAGCTGGACCTAAGGGGGGCGTACAACCTGATCAGAATGAGGGAGGGGGATGAATGGAAGACCACCATGTTTACCCCCCTGGGGGCCTTCGAGTACCTCGTTATGCCTTTTGGATTACAAGGGGGTTCAGCATGTTTCCAATCTTTCATGCATCACGTTCTAGGACCCTTGCTGTACAAGAACTGTGTAGCCTTCTTAGATGACGTGTTGATCTACTCAGAGGACAAGGAGCAGCATGTCAGAGACGTCCGGGAAGTGCTAAGCAGGTTACAGGCGAACCAGCTATGGGTCAAACTGGAGAAGTGCCAGTTCCATAAAAGAGAGGTGGAATTCCTGGGGTACCGGTTGTCCGACAAGGGATTATCCATGGATCCGGGCAAGGTACAAGCGGTACTGGAATGGAAGACACCTAAGACCAGGAAGGACGTGCAGAGATTCCTGGGGTTTGGAAATTTCTATCGGAAGTTCATCAAAAACTTTGCCCACTTAACTGCACCCATCACCGATTGCCTCAGTAGCAAGAAGAAGTTCGTATGGACGGAAGAGGCGCAGCAATCGTTTGACCGACTAAAGAAGGCGTTCGCTTCGGAAGAACAGCTCTTGCACGTGGATCTGCAGAAACCAATGAGGGTGGAGACCGATGCATCAGACCGAGCGGTAGGGGCAGTTCTGCTACAGCCGGGAAGAGATCCGTCCGACTGGAGACCGTGTGCCTTCTTCTCCCGGAAGTTGAACAAGTCGGAACGCAACTACACAGTGTACGACAGGGAGCTGCTGGCCATTTATGAAGCATTTCGACGCTGGAGACATCTACTAATAGGGGCACAACACAAGATACAGGTGTGCACAGACCATAAGAACCTGGAATACTGGAGGACTGCAAGGGTACTCAACCAGAGACAAGTGCGATGGGCACAGGAGTTTTCCAAGTTCCATTTTGAAATTCGCTACGTACCGGGGGAAGAAAACGTAAGGGCGGACGCTCTCTCCCGGAAGCCAGAATATATGGAGGGAGAGGGAGCGCCGGAAGAAAGACATGTGATACCCAAGGACCACTGGGTGTGTGTGGGAGTATTGGTTGGGCAACGAGAATTGGTAGAGGGGACCGAGGGCGACGAGTACGCCCAAAACAAGCTCAGAGAGCTCAGGGGAGCAGGGGAAAACCCGGGGGGGTTGAGGAAAAAAATGGGGCGCTGTACTACAGGGGGGCATTGTATATACCAGAGGGGCAATTGAGAAGTAGAGTACTCAAACAATTACACGACAGCCCCACGGCGGGACATTTTGGTCAACACAAAACCATGTTGCTAGTCACCAGGCAGTTCTGGTGGCCAAAGGTGAGGGAAGATGTATGGGAATACGTCAGGGGGTGCGACCGCTGCCAGCGAGCCAAAGGGGAGAGGGCAACACCAGCGGGGTTGCTGGAACCATTACCAACACCAGAAAGGCCATGGGAGGCAGTGTCCATAGATTTTATGACAGATTTGGCCAAATCTAGGGGGGGAACGGTGGTCATGGTAGTAATCGACTTGTTAACTAAGATGTGCCATTTTATAGCACATTTTTATGCTCACATGCGGTGATGGTGGAGGAAACCGCCAGGCTGTTTGTAGAACACATTTTTAGGTTGCATGGCGCCCCCTTGAGGGTGGTCTCTGACAGAGGAAAACAATTCACGTCCAGGTTCTGGAGGAAGCTCATGAGCCTACTGCATGTGGAGGTCAATTTCTCGACGGCCAGACACCCAGAAACCAACGGGCAAGCGGAAAGGGGAAACAGTATTTTGCAACAATACTTGAGGTGTTATGTCAATGAGAGTGAGAGTGACTGGGTAGAAAAATTAGCCCTGGCCGAATTTGCCTACAATAATGCCGAGCATGTGTTCACGGGCATGAGTCCATTTATGGCCAATTATGGTTGTCACCCTAGGGCCTTTCCAGGGGCAGGGGAGGAAAGATGGAGTGTACCGGCGGCGGAACATTTCGTAGTAGAAATGGAAGCTATACACCAACAGCTTAAGTTGAATTTAGAGAGGGCTAAGGAAGTGTACAAAAGGCAGGCAGATAGGAGCAGGAGGGAAGGAGAGACCATAAGGGTTGGGGACCGGGTGTGGTTGTCAACACAAGGGTTACCGTTCAAGGGAGGTTGCAAGAAATTGAGACTGAGACGACTGGGACCCTTCGAGGTTACACAACAGGTGAATCCGGTGGCCTTTAGGCTCAACCTGCCGGACAACATGAAACTACATCCAGTATTTCATAGATCGTTACTATCACCATACAGGGAAGGGCGGGAATTTCAGGGACGAGAGAGAGAGGTTCCCGCGGCACCACAAGTAGAAGAGTCATGCGCAGCAGTCATGTAGCAGAAATACTCGATTCAAGGTGGAAGGGTAAACAGGTGGAGTACCTAGTGGCGTGGGAAGGGGAACCGGAGTCAGAAAATGCATGGGTACCCGCAGAAACCATCAAGGATGAGTTTCTCTTGGGAGAGTTTCACCGTAGGTTCCCAAGGAGGCCCAAACCCTTAGCTAGGTTCTGGGAGGAGCAATTTGGCACCACCGACGATGAAGAGGAGTTTGAGGGATTTCCGGACTCTGGGCAGGAAGAGGAAGAAGAATCTGAAGAGGGGGAATCAGATTGGGAAGATTTTTCAGGAAGACGGGATAGTAGTAGGTGGAGAGCAGTTTTTGAGTCATCAGAAGATGGGGGAGATTCTTTCCAGGGGTTCCCAGCCTCACCGCCCAAAGAAAGGGGGAGGACAGGGGGTGAGGGGGGTCCTGGAGGGGAGGTGGATGTCAGGGAACTGCCATCGGAGCTCAGGGTGGTGGAGAGGCTCTCGGATGCTGGGAGACCCTCGGATGCTGAGGAGGGAACCAGCAGGGGGAGAGGGAGAGTTTCCGCTGAAGAAGGAGGGAAGGAGGAGACGCTTCAAGCTCGACCAGTGGTGAGAGCTCAGGACCTCCCCTTGGAATGCCCACTCTGCGCAGAAAGCTGTCGCGCAGGGAATCAAGGAGGAGACTTTCTGTCAAAGAACTTTTATGTTGGAAGAAATTCAGGAAACGCCCACTGACGGATTCTGCCAGTGATTAAGGCAGCCACGCACTTATGGCTGTCCGGTTAGGGAGAGTTTAAAACTAACTACAAAACTGGGAGCGTTTTAGCACTTACGCACAAGCAACCCCTTATCCCATTACACATGGACTGCAAGGAGATCAAACCTATCCATTCTTAAGGAAATCAGCCCTGAGTGCTCACTGGAAGGACAGATCTTGAAGCTGAGGCTCCAATATTTTGGCCACCTCATAAGAAGTGAAGACTCCCTGGAAAAGACCCTGATGTTGGGAAAGAGTGAGGGCACAAGGAGAAGGGGACAACAGAGGATGAGATGGTTGAACAGTGTTCTCTAAACTACCAACATGAGTTTGACCAAACTGCAGGAGGCAGTGGAAGACAGGAGTGCCTGGCATGGGATCACAAAGAGTTGGACTAAACGGCTAAACAACAACAATCCAGCACTTTGAGCCAGTCATTATTTCTCATTATACTCGACCTCACAGGCTTTGAACAATGAAAGCAGGAGAGCCATGCAGCAAACCACCTTGAGCTCCTATAATTAAGATATAAATGTGACAACCAAATCAACCCATATATCCCCCCCCAGACAATTAGACAATTCACACACTCAGCTGTGAATCATCATATCTCAATTAATCCAGTGACATACATGCAAGTGTATACACACAGCCTTGAATTTGGGTGATAATCTAATTCACTCCCTACTACTGCTGGATCAAGAGTTCTTGATTTAAAATAGAAAACATTTGGATATTTTAACTAAAGAACTTATTGTACTTTAATACTCTGTTCAGAGACTGTAAAACCTAAGTTGGCTAGGAAGTGGAATTGATTTTAAATGTCTATATTGCATCAGCAGCATTCACAATTGGCACAAATTGAGGAGAGGGGCTGAGGCATTTTCAGCATCATTTATAGGAAACAATATAAGAGCACAAGAGCCCTGTTAGAACAGATCACTGTCCCATCATAGAATCACAGAATTGTAGAGTTGGAAGGGACTCAGAGGGTCATCTAGTCCAACACCTTGCAACACAGGAATGCCAGCTAAATCATACATGACCTCTGCTTAAAAACCTCAAAGGAAGGAGAGCATCCTGTTTTCAAAGTAGATCATGAAGGCAACAGAGCTCTTCCTACACTTTACACTAAGTCAGACCATGGTTGCATCTAGCTCTGTAGCACTGATTCAGTGTCCTTGCATTTACATAGTCTCACATAGTCTCACATGGTGGATGGAGGGCTGAACATGGACAAGGCTGAAATATGCACTCAGTCAGATTTGCCCTGTGATCTTGGGCAATCACAATTCCTCAGCTGAATCTGTTTCACAGAACTATTGCAAAGATAATTAAAATGAGAAAGGGCAACCCAAACTACTTTGCATGGTATAGGAAGGAAGGAAGGGAAAGAGATGTGTGCAACTAAGTTTTACTCAAGGGTAGATCTATTGAAATCAATGGCCTTAACCATGTTCATGGATGTAATCTGAAAAAAACTTAACTGCATATCGCTGTGAGAGAGGCTGCATTGTGCCACCTTTTGCTCCTTGGAGGAAGGATCAGATTTAAAACATATACAGTGGTACCTCGGGTTACATACGCTTCAGGTTACAGACACTGCTAACCCAGAAATAGTACCTTGGGTTAAGAACTTTGCTTCAGGATGAGAACAGAAATCGCATGGTGGCAGCAGGAGGCCCCATTAACTAAAGTGGTACCTCAGGTTAAGAACGGACCTCTGGAATGAATTAAGTACATAACCAGAGGTACCACTGTACAACACATAGCTGTCAAGTGTCCCTTATTTGAAGGGACAGTCCCTTATTCCAGCGCCATGTCCCGCTGCTGTCCCTTATTGATAGATGTCCCTTAAATTTCAATGGAAGCAGCTCCTCTCCCTCCCTCCCTGCTGGCCAGGGAGGAGGGAGGCTTCAACTATGTTGCTTGGCTGCGTTGCTCACCCAATAAGAAGTCTAAGAACGACTGGGGGGTGGAGCTTGCATGCCTTCTATGTGGCTAGTTAATGCAAGCTGAGGGGGGTTTTGAATGCTGGACACCATTTTGTTGCACGTGCTGCTGCAAACTTTGCAGTGCAAAGCCAGGCTGGGGAGCCATCTTAAGATGAGGCTGCATAGGCCTTGTGGTGCATGTGATTCAGATTCTATTCAGTTGAACCTCTGGTTACAAAGTTGGTTGGACAGTGTTCTCGAAGCTACCAGCATGAGTTTGACCAGACTGCAGGAGGACAGGAAGACTGGAGTGCCTGGAACAGGTGAGGCTGCAGGTCCCTTATTTTGGCTGCTGGTCCCTTATTTTCAAGGCTCCTGGTCGCTTATTATCAAATCTGTAAGTTGACAGCTATGGTACAACATGCCATTCTCCAACATAGCCAAGAATCAGGAAAAATGGGCAATATTGTACTGTTATTCAAATAGGGTACGGCTAGGTTATCAGCTTCTCCCACTGAATTTCTGGCACTTGAAAAGGAGTGCTGGGACGAACAGGGCCACATTCAGGGCTCACTCTAATTTTGCCCAAGTTTTTGCCCTTTATCTTTTCATTCAGGCTTCCTGTGTTCCTAAGTGAGGCAACACCCTCCAAAATGGATGCAAGGGTGTGGATGGCACAAGCAGGGCGGCAGGCTGAAGCAGCGGCGTAGCGTGGGTTGTCAGGACCCGGGGCAAGGCAAGTAATTTGCACCCCTAACCTGCCGCCGCTGCCAGCTTCTTCTTGCTGCTGCCTGGGCTGGTCGGGTGTGGTTTTCTCCCGTGCTCAGCGCTGCACTGGGCGGCCGCTACACTGTCCCTCCCCCAGATAGTCCCTCCCTCACTCTCTCTCTGCTCCGCACCGCAACGCACGCCTGGCACCCTCCCCCTCCACAGTGGGCGGCGACCCGGCAGCTCGGATCGGATTCGGACAGCCAGCACTGCAGTAAGAGAGAGGGGCAGAGAGCTGCGAGTGCAAGCAAGCGCCCCCCCCCCAAATGTTGCGCCCGGTGCAGCTGGCCCCCCTGCACCCCCCACGCTACGCCACTGGGCTGGAGGAAAGACAGGCACTCCACCCCACCGGCTGTTGCCCCACCATGGCAAACTTGGTGGGCCTTTAGCTAATATAAATAGTAAACTCAGTAGTATATGGCACACGGAGAATCCATTGAATTTTAAAACAATGTGAGTGTGGTGGGCCCTGATGATCTATTTGTAAAATTCAGAATCATCAGCCCCCAGAATCTGGCAGGAACTCACTTGGAACGAGCACTGAAGAAAACATTAAAAAATGCATCATACAGCAAAGTAGCTCAAGAGCCAAGGCTTCACATGGCCTAATACCCCCCCTCTCTATTTCATTAACAACAAATCAGCTCTGAAACACAACCCATGACTGGAATGAGCGCGCACGCCTTGGCTGGGTTCGCGCTGTCTGTCCCCGCGGACCACGTGTTTTACATGATCACAAATAGCCTTGTCAGTCTGCTACTGTCTGCTACAAGGTATGGCAAGGCAGCGTGTCGCTGGGCGAGTCCGAATTTCCGGGATTGGCGCATATCCCCGTCCTTCCCCTCCCCCTAAGCTCGCTTATTTGCACTTCAAATTTAACCCTTCGGCTCGGCAAGAGCCAAAGTGCCCTCGGCTGTGGCAAAGGAGGCTTGGGCGAAGCGCAAAACAGATCACACAGTTCTTTAGAAAACACCCACAACTCATCGCAGCGTGGAAGCAACGGGAGCATTCATTCCCATCTCCTCTGTCATTTCGGATCAAAATGTTAATTCTCGTCCCTTGCCTCTCATTCCATTTCCCTTGGCAAGGGTACAGGCGTGCATGTGCCAGAACCACATATAACCCCACCTTTCAGCCATGGAGCAATCCTTGCACTGCAATCCAAATCTAGAAGTCTGCTAAACGATGCACGCAGCAAATCTAAGGGTGTTATTTCCCCGTCTCCCCAGCTTCCTATGATGTTTGCTCTAAAGTAACACGTTATTTCCACTTCCTTTTTTGCATGTAAAATGGATACAAACAACCACTGCAGGGCAGCTGTTGTTGTTGTTGCTGCTGTTGTTGTTCAAGGTTAGCTGAGCTCCAGCCCGAGCCGCGTCTCGAGGGCCGCGCGGGCAGCTGGTTAGTCGGGGCGTTTCGTGCGCGCGCGCGGGCCGAGGCGCTCCGCAGGGAGAAACAGACGGCGATGCTTACGAGGAGGCCCGCCCAGTACGGCGTGTCTCTGACCAGCAGGGACGAGCTGACGCCGGCCATGAGGAAGCCCAGCACCGCCACCGCGGCGCCCAGAGCCAGCTGCCCCAGAGCCGCCAGCAGCGGGAAGCGGCAGCCGCAGCACGGGCGCGGATCCCCGCGGCTCTCCTTCGCCTGCCGGGCCGCTCCTCCGCGGCGCTCGCCGCCTCCCTCCGGCCCGGCCGCCGTCGCCTCTTTGCCCATGCTGCTCAGCTGCCCGGAGGACTCCAAAGAACCAGGCCGGCGGGCGGGCGCGCCTCTCCTTCGGGGCTGCCGGCCGACTCGTCTCTGGCATTTGACTCGCGGAGGCTGCACAAATATGGAAAACATTGGGAGCTTCCAGGCGCCACATATAGCCCGGAGCAGAGGGGGGATCCCAGGGGGGTAGCGGACTGCCAACCGCCTGCGCCAGCCGACCGACCGCCGGCTCCGACGTGCCCGAGGGAGCTTTGCACGTGAGAATGGAGGCGACTTCCTGGGGGGCGTCGCTCTGCTAGGAATTGTTCTGGGATGACAATTACCGCACACGTTGTAGAGTATGAACGGGAAAAGGAGGGTGAGATTTGGAAAGAGCAAGGGTCAAAGTACTGCATGTATTTTATATTTTTATTTTGTTCTTTTATGCTGTGAACCGCCCTGAGATCTTTGGATTAAGGGCAGTATACAAATTTAATTAATAATAATAAAATAATAAAATGTGTTTTATGAAATACTAAAATTTGAGAAAGAGGAAGCTGTAATGCCTTTTTAAAGTTTCATTGTAATTTAGTAGCAATATTAACATGGTATTTCTAAAATAATGACGGCACAGATGTTTGGGTTGTCCCATTGCCTGCCCCCCAACCCATGACTTCAATATCAACCTAATGCAAACATTTAAATGAGGGAGAGCGTTGACCTGTATGTCCAGGAAAGCTCTTTCTTATCCAAGCTCTGTGGGTGTTTGTTGTGGGAATAGATGCTCCACATGCACATTTTTTGAACCATCTGCACAATGTCACTGGCATCAACAGGCCGGCCTGTGTCCCCTCCCCATTAAAGAAACAACAGCTGTTGCAAAGGACTCATTTTGAACTATTCAGGAACATTAATTCATTTCAAATATTTATTTATTTACTTGACCTTGCCCGAAACTGGACAAAGAAGGTGGACATAATAAACTGTATTAGAACAGTAGGGTGGCCTCTTTGGCAAATGTGCCAAATGTCAAGCTCAGAGCACAAAAGGAGTAGTTCCAATGTAACTGCAGTTATGTCTGCTGTGGAAGGGACCTGACAAACTGCATAGCACTGAATACTCAGTATGTTAGTGACACCACGTAATGCATACGGAGTTGAGAGGGGAAAGAAATCCCAAGAACACTTTACTGAGGAAACTGAAAAGAAAATGTATAATCTGAGGAGAAAAGGAACAGAGGGGCTTTGTCCTTACTTCAGGCCTTGTACATAGCAGGGAGACATTTAACTAAACAGAGAGAGAGAAAACTTCTGACAGGTGCTACTTCTGCAAACATTCCACTCTGCCTGGTTCCTAAGCAACACCCCCCTCCATTTGACTTCAACACTGACATAGTTAACCCTTTAGTTGCACATGGAATGATCTCTGCTGTTGCACTTCCAATGCAGGAATGCTGCCACAAGTAGATCCACATGGCAGTGTGCCATGAAGAATGGGTTTTAAAATATTCTGAATAAATACAGTTGTTTGAGCTTTTACAATAATTATGCAGCCTATGTGAGAGGCCAAAGTCATGGTCTTCACGTGTTGGCATCTGCAAAGGGGCTCTTCATACATGCTGAAATTGCAACAAGTCTTTCCTTTGACATATTGGCAATACTTGATGAGAAACTCTGCTATTTTCAGCTCTTGATGCTGCTTAACTACAATGAAGGATGCCTTTGGTATTAATAAATTACTGTGTCAATTTGTTTTATGGCTTAAGCAATATCCTCTTCAGTCATTTATATTTCATATGGAAACAAGAAAACTGGAAACAAGGTGATTTCACATGCTTTTCATTCACTTAACTTCAGTTAGATCTTCATATTTTCTGAAATATAGAAAGCTTTTTTTGCAGGTAGTGGGGAGTACTGTGAAAAAACAAGAGACTAAAATATGAGAAAATATCCACCAACCCATGAGGAATGTGGACTGTTTCACAGTGTTTCATAAATATTTAACACTTAGGAATTCCTTCCTGGGATATTGAAGTGGTGCCATCTCTCTTGCTGCTTTCCCCAGTCAACCATTTATATGGTGAAACATTTGCCTTATGGTGAAACATTTGCCTTAACATAGATCCCTTGTTAGCATGGTTTATCCCATCTCCACTCTCCCTATAGTCTCTCCCCACTGCCAGACTTTAAAGTGTAAGCCGCATGGGGTAGGGTGCACGGTTTCCTTAATTTTTTTGCTGTAATTCTATGAAGGGTACATGGGGTGGTAGGGGAGAGGTTGGGGGGAGGGAGAGAGGTGAGGAACACGTCATGCTCCTTATTCCAATGTAAATTTAAAGTAATGTGTATATGTATAGTATGTAATCATAAAATCAATAAATATTATCTTTTAAAAAAAGAAACATTTCAAAAGGATGAACAGAAAGGGTTATCCACAGAACTCTCAAGATTAGAGAAAGATTTAATAAATTTAATAAGAAAACGATCTCTAATATGTATAAACTCCTTCTTGACTGGGAGGTCAAGGAGGAAGAAGTGAAATCTGTTATGATGCAATGGGCTAGGGACTTTGGCTACAACATCCAGATGGAATCTTGGGAGAGGCTGTGGAGGGAGGACCGAAAATTTACAGCATGCTATGATTTGAAGAACTGCATGAAGATGCTCTGCAGATGGTATTTAACACCTGTAAAACTTGCTAAAATGTATAAAGCTAGATCAAACATCTGTTGGAGATGTGGGGAGGCGGAAGACACCATGATCCACATGTGGTGGAACTGTAAAAAAAAAAAAAAAGGAATTTTTGGGAAATAATTTGCAATGAACTTAAAAAGTGTTTAAATGCTCCTTCCCAAAATAGTCTGAAACCTTCCTACTAGGCATAATGAATAATGAAATCCCAAAAAGATTAAGGAAAATATTCATGTATTATCACATGACCACCACATGTGGAAAAAAAACACCTTCTTTCATCCCACACTTCCAGCAATTCTTGTTTCTCCTTTTCTGCTCATTCTCAGAGCGTTTCGTTTCCTTTTTTGGGGGGGATATTCTGCAGTACCTCCAGAAACGCTGGGTATATTTCCATTAAAAAACCCAACAACTTTAAAAACGCTCTAAAGCATCCTTCCTCAGCAGCTATAAAAGAGAGCAAGGTTGACTATACCGAGTCATTTGCATGTCAGCGTTGCTTATGCGCCAGACCTTTTAGGCACCCCCGGATGATAGTAACAGCTGCTGAGCAACTCCCGATTCTACGCACGCTTACTTGCATGCAAGCCTCCCTGGGGCTTAGAGCGGGGAGCGTTTCGCTGGGTTATAGATCCAGCTGCAAACTATGCGCCTCCCCCCCCCCCCAGTGCAGCTCAGTTCGGCTGCCCCGCAGCTGCCTGCCTGTGCCTGGGCCCACGTTGCGGCTCTCCCGGCGGGGAACGAGGCTGGCGCTCTCCGCTGCAACGTGTTTCCTCCTGGGCTGCGGAGAGACCAGATTCCTCCACTAGAAAACTGTAACCACTCCTTCTGGGAGCCCCTCATGTTCTGTAGCGAGGCCATTGTGACTGTGTGCGCGCAAGCAGAGGAAGGAAGGAAGGAAGGAAGGAAGCTAGCTAGCTAGCTAGCTAGCTAGCTAGCGGACTGTATGCTCTGCTAGTCCTGCAGTCACGTGCATGCTTTCGTGGGAGTTCGCCCCGATTCAACCTGGGTTGGGCTCGGGATGCTGCTTTCCGGGCGATGGTTCCCTGTTCAAAGCTCAGGAAATGCATCTTAGCCACGAAGGGGAATGTGGTGCCCAAGCAGCCCGCGTTTGGAGCCTGGGGTCTGGATCTCGCGTGTACGCGCACACTTCGCCACCTGTGAGTCCAGCAAGGCTGAGTCTCCAGAGGAGCAGAACTCGGTCTCTGGACCAGAAGGCGCAGAAGCAACAGAGCAGCCGCCGCCGCCCCCTTTCCCATTCGCTTCATTTTGGGGGTGAGTTGAGGTGAAGACCTTGAGGCGCCCCCCCCCCCCCCGCTTTCCAGATGCTCCTCAGGCTCCAGCTCGGGGCCCAAGGGCTTGGATCCAGGGCTAGCACACTATTAGCATTTGGCGGCGGGGGGGGATGCAAACCCAGGCGAGCTTCGCCGCGTCTCCCGCGCCCCACGGAGGGACCGCAGGTCAAGCATCTGCTCGGCGCGGCTGCGTTTTTGCTCTGCAGGAAAGCGGCTGCCGCGCGCGGAGCTCCCTTCGCAGGGCGGCGGCGGCGGCGGCCGGATCACGTTGCTCGCCTTGTGCTCGTACCAGTTTGAGATGGGATTAAAGAGGAGGGCGCTCCGGCTCGCTCCGGCTTTTCTTTTTTTCAGGGGCCAGCAGCCGGAGCAAACGTGGACTTGCACGAGCCCGAGTCCGCCCTCGCCAGCGGCAGGCTAGGCCAGGGGTCTGGAGCAGCGGGCGAGGGGGGCGGGGGGGGGGGTCAGGCGCCACACGGGGCTGCAGTTCCCTCGCACGAGGCCGCCTTCCACATCCCCCTCCTGGGACACCGCTCCCCGCTCCCCCTCTCCTGCCCACGCGCCTTGCCCCAGCCTCCTGAGGAAGCCCTGCTTGGCAGGAGGACCTTTTCTAGGACTCCCCCCCGCCCTCCTTCGGGGAGGCTCGAAGTGCCCCCAAGCCACCCCTCGCCTTGACACGGAGGAATAGGCGAAACGCGCGAGAAGCTCCCGAGTCCCGGTGCCGTGGTCCCGTTTGAGCCGAGGATGCTTCCTTAGGCCAAGTTGGGCTTCCCCCTCCGCCCCCCCCCTGGCGCGCGCCCCCCATCCCGGAGCCGGGAGGTTGCGTGGTACGTTCTGCACGTGAGCTGGGTGCTGGTCTGCCTGGCAAGCGCGTGCCCGGTGGCCAAACAAGCAAGCAGGAACGCCAAGTAGCAGCGCGCCCGGAGCCAGAGGGGAAGAGACGGGGCGAGGAAAAGGAGAAACAGAAAGGGGGGGAGCTGCTTTCCCACCCGGACGGCAGCGCAAGAAAAGACCAGGCTGCCGGGGCGACGGTGGGGCTTTGTTGCCCGAAGGTCTCCCAAGACTCTGCACCACCTCACCGGAGCCAGCCAGCCAAAGCGGCGACCACCCCCCAAAAGCTGCTGCCAAACATGGATGAAGGGATCTCTCCTTTGCCCGAAAGGCAGTTATTGGAGCATCGGGAATTCATAGGGTCAGATGACAGGGACTTCTGCATTATTGTTGTCATTTTAATTTAGGAGAAAAAACCCTGGTTTTTCTTATTATTCTTTTCCTTTCTGCAAAAGGAAAGGGGAGATAAAGAGATGGGTTAACTCTGGTTCTTTAGCTGGGCAGCCTTAAGCATGCACGTGCCCCCCTCCATCCCTTTTTTAAAAAAAACATATATTAAAGATTTTCTTGGTTTACAAAAATACATGAATTGTCTCTTTTTCAGGTTATAGTGTATTTTCTGCAGATCAGTTACATTTGATGTGAGACATTAGTTTTGTATGCACCACTTTTGTGAGATTTCTTGCAAAGTAGTAGCTAATGAGACCACTATGTATGTTAAAGGCAATGGGTCTCTCACTTTTCTGTTCCTGCAGACTGGGTTATCCATCCTTGTATATGTGCAAGCCCAAGAGAGGTATGAAGAGGGACGAGAGCAAGGTAAGAGAATAAGCTTTTTTGATGCTCTCCAGCACCTGTACAATACTTAGCAGGGGCTTCTGCATAAAGTTGGGAGCCCAACTTTATGCAAAAGTTCTATTCTTTTCCTCATTCACTTCCTTTCTGTTATCTGTAGTGGGCAGTTTTGTTTTAGTTATGTTGACAAAGAACAGTTCTGGAGGGAGAGGGGAGATGCCTAAGACAGTAGATACTCTTGAAATGGGAAAGAAGGGTAGGTGGCAAGACAGTTGCTTAGGTACTGGTTGGCATTATAGTGAAACAAGTGTTTGTCCTTTTTCTTCCTGAATAGGAAACATACAAACTGCCACATAGATTGATAGAGAAGAAAAGAAGAGACCGGATTAATGAGTGTATTGCTCAGCTGAAAGATTTATTGCCTGAGCATCTGAAACTGACAGTAAGTCCAGTCTGTGTGAGTCTGTGTGTATATGCTTGCCTGTACATCTATCTAGTATTTTTGCAATACCATAAACTCTTAGTGAAGTGTTTACTACTCAGGCTGTAATCCTATGCACACTTACTTCAGTGTAAGCTCATTTGGCACAGTGGGACTTACTTCAGATTTAGCCTGGATATGGTTGCACTGTAAAAGATGCACATATTAGAAAAAAGTGTGATTATTTTTGTTGACTTAGAACTAAGTCACTGAGTTCAGCAGTTCTTAACCCACGCTGCTGCTGCTGCTGCTGCTGCTGCTGCTGCTTCTTCTTCTTCTTCTTCTTCTTCTTCTTCTTCTTCTTCTTCTTCTTCTTCTTCCTCTTCTTCTTCTTCTTCTTCTTCTTCTTCTTCTTCTTCTTCTTTTTCTTCTACCGCCCTATACCCAGAGGTCTCAGGGTGGTTCCCATAAAACTTTCTAGAGTACATCCTTTAAAACTGGGTTGAATTAAATGGGTTGAATTTAGGATTCCAAGACATCCAGAAGTCTAATATAAATTCCTTATATGACAGCACTTCTGTAGAACCACCATTAGCCACATTTGTGAAGTTTCAAAATGGGTGTGATTTATCAGTATGGTAATATCACCAATTCGAGCAAGGGCAGTGATAAAACAATATTTCTTCCATAATGAGCTTAGTGAAGTTTTAGAAAATAGGATATAAGATTTTGTTTGATTGTGTGTCCCTTTCCCTCCCTTTGCAGACACTAGGGCATCTGGAGAAAGCTGTAGTTTTGGAATTAACTTTGAAACACTTAAAAGCTTTAACAGCCTTAACAGAGCAGCAGCATCAGAAGATAATTGCTTTACAGAATGGTAAGTAAATGCCCAGTGCAGAAGCACAATATAGGACATTGTGTATCTCTATCTCTATCTCTCTCAAAGATTATGAAGGACACATCTGGTTATTGACAAAGTCTTAGCAGTTGGTGAACTGTTAGCTAACTCCACTGTTAAGTTGCCAAATTGAAATCTAATTGTTAAGTTGCCAAATTGAAAGCTTCAGAGTCAGTGACCTGTATGGTCATGTTTACTTAAACTTTAGTCCCCTTAAATTTAGTGGGCCTTAACTCCTATGTAAATGTGAAAAGGACTGCAGCTGTGCAGTCTGACCATATCTATATACACATATATCCATGCATTGCAGAGGGTTGGACTAGATGACCCTTGGGGTCCCTTCCAACTCTACAATTCTATTATTTACTTGGAAATAGGTCTCATTTTGTTTGAGGCTTACTCCCAAATAAGTAAGTCTAGTATTACAGCCTTAACATGTTATCTCTTGAGATACCTTAACCTTTTCCAACTGATTTCATAAATCAGAGTCCTAGATTGATAACTTTGCATTAGAAGATTAGTACATTTAACACAAAGCAATTACATTATAGGAATTTTGTTAATAAAACAGTCAGATTCTGTGTAACACTAGATCTAATGCAAGTGGTATTACTAATGCCTGTTATTTTGCATCCCTTCCTCCCCCTTCTCCCCCCCCCCCTTGCAGGGGAGAGATCTTTGAAGTCTCCTCTGCAATCTGACCTGGATGCTTTCCATTCAGGATTCCAGACATGCACCAAAGAAGTTATGCAGTACCTCTCCAGATTTGAAAGTTGGACTCCAAGAGAGCAGAGATGTGCCCAGCTCATCAACCACCTGCACTCCGTTTGCACACGGTTCCACCCCAGCCCCCAGCTCCTGACTCCAAAGATTTGTGCAGGCAAAGGACCCTGTCCCACCTCCTCCGCCTCTTCCTGTGTGCAGCGAGATCACACTGGCCCAAAGCTGGAGAGCCAGCCAAATTGTGTGCCAGTCATTCAGAGGACTCAGAATGCGAGTAGCAAGCATAAATTCAGCCACCATCCAATGAGTCGGGTGGAGCTTGGTGGGGAGAATGACACGGATACAGATAGTGGCTATGGCGGTGAGTGCGAGGGAAGACCGGAAGGGGACAAAAGGCAAGGCAACCTGATGATCAAGCAGGAGCCCTCTGGGGATCAGGCACCTCCAGCAGCCAAAAGGCTGAAGATGGATTGCAGCAGCACCTCTTCGGCAGTGTTGAGCCCAGAGCAAGCAGCAGCTGGTTCAGCCCTTCTCAGCTCCCTGGTGGCTTTTGGAGGTTTGGGGGGAGGAGGATCTCCCTTTGCCCAACAACCTGCTGCTCCCTTCTGCCTGCCTCTCTGCTTCATCTCCCCCCCCTCAGCAGCAGCTGCCTACATGCAGCCCTTCCTGGACAGGAGCAACCTGGATAAATACTTTTACCCAGCAGCAGCAATCGCTGCTGCTGCTACTCCAATTCCTTGGATCTACCCAGGGATTCCAGCTCAGGCTGCAGCTGCTGCTGCTGCGGCTGCAGCCTTCCCCTGTTTCTCCTCAGTATTGGTACCAGGAGAGAAAACCAGCTTGGCCTCAGCAACGTCTACCGATGTGGCTTCTTCTGACCAGCACCTCCCCCATTCATTTACCTGCAACCCAGGTGGGCTCCATGGGGACATGGACCTCCCTTCCCAAGAGGAGCATTTGCAGTCTGCAGAGGAAAATCCTTGAGTGATGCTACATCATTTCTAAAGGAAACCACACAGTTCATGCCTTCTACTTGACAGGAAGGATCCATCACTCCCAAGAATGAGAAGCAACCCTCACCCCACCCCTGTTTCTTTGTGTGTTTAAGGGAAAGCTTACTAGGCTGACAGGTTATTCTTTTTCTTTTATTAAAAGATTAGGTTCTCCCTCTCCCACAAATATTTTTTGGAGAGCTCCTTGTCCCCCCCACAATGCTGTGTGTGTGTTTAAAATTTTCTTTACACAAATGTTGTAATGTTGCAGAATTCCATCCCCCAGTTGAACTGAAACAAAAGCAAATGGAAAAGACTCCCTTAGGGGTGGGGAAAATGGCTCTTTCTTCGTAAGAGAAGTTTGCTTAACAATTCAGAAGGCCTAAAGAAAAGGGCAGGGGCTGCATAGACTGTAATGGAACTTACTCAAGTGGGCATAACTCAGCAGGAAGCTCTGCACAAGCCCCTGTGAAATAAGCAGGAACTACTTTAAAGTGCTCTTGAATTTTAGTGGGGTTTGCAAAGGAAAATTCCATAGTAGATTGTGCTCCTGGCAGGGCAAGCTTCAGCATAAAATGCTTCCTGGTCCAGAAATCCAGGAATTGGTTTCCTGGTAGTAACCAAGTCAACAGGCAAACTGCTTACTTAAGAACGGCCCAACTGAAGCCTGTGTCACTACTCTGGATGAGAGGAAGTTGTCTTGAGAATGGTAGCCTAAGAATTACAGAGAATTTGCTTCTCTATTACTGACTGCTTAATTGGTGGCTCCATACAAGAATCATTGGGCAGAAGCCAGTAAAATTTAAGTGCAGTGCAACTGCATTGAAATCACTGGAGTTGCCATCTGATTCTGCCAAATAGCAACTTTATTTTACCTTTATTCAGAGCTTAGGAACCATTTATTTCAATGGGCTATATTTTACCTGTGCCACATGCAATGCTTGGAGGAGTTTGGTTAGTTAGTTAGGAGTTTGTGGAAATGGGGTTTGGGAGAAAAAATGAAGGTAAGCTAGCACTTTATTGAGAAACAGATCATGAACAGACCTTGTTCATGTATTTTTATTGTCTTGCATTTTTAGAGCTATCCCTGGCATTTGCTCAAGGGACGGAAGAACTGTCCCATTATGTAGTTTCTTACTTGCTAAAGCAAGTGCATTTTTCTACATCTTAATGCTTAGTTTTGCTGTGTTCCTGATATTAAATTATGTGAAGGAACATCACTGCACTGGACTAACAAGAAAAGAGACACCCCACACCATTAACAGTACAATCCTATTTACTCAGAAATAAGTCTTGCTGTCTTCAGTGGGGCCTACTCCCAGGTAAGTGTGCATAGGAATGCAGCACAATCTAGCCTTAGATTGTATCCTGAAGGAAGAAATAAGTTTACTGTCCTGATCTTGTGCCTTTAACCGTGGCCTAAACACAAAAGCCCTGAGCAAGCAGTCCCAGAGAGGAGTATGTCTTCCCATAAGCAGTAAAAGACACAGCCAGTCCATACAGTGGTCCCAGAAGACCATCATGCTGTGAATAAGAACAGCGAAATCGGAATCTCCAGCAGTTCAGTGTGTGGTTCTTCCTTGGTAGATTGGGGTGAAAGAAAGTGCTGCTTTTCCTGGCATGGAGATAAAAGCTAACTGCAAAGCTTCACTTGCATAATATATGTCCATGAGGCCACCGTTGAAAGGCACAGCCACTAACATAAGCTAAAAGAGGTTACAAATCATAATTAAAAATGGTGTGTTGGTAACTGGGTAAAAGTGGGATAAGGTTTCCTTGCAAGGTTTTTCTGTCTCCAGATATCCCAATTTCCCTTTCTGGAGACTGTTGCCAGACACCAGATAATCACACAGCTAAAGCTTTGTTAATAAGGTTTAAGCCAAGAACCTTGCCTAGATATTTTTAGTTTGTTGCCAAGGTAGCACTGTGAGAAATCTCACTTGAATGTTATGTAAGAGGTGAGACACAACAGTCTGACTATGAGTGAATATGCCTGGGTCTGTTAGTCATTTTGAGTGAATTTGCTGCTATTGCTGTTGCTACTGTTTGCCTCAAACACTGTTTTTAAACAATGTTGGTCCTTTTTGCTTTTCTTTTTTAAAATCTTACTAGCCTACAGAGTGTCTGTATGTAAATAGTTAATACATTCAATTAATGATGTCCGACATGCTATTTTTGTAGGAAGAAGATTGAGTAATGATAATTGAGTTTAAAAATATCCCTTTTGATGAGGAATTGCTGAAAAACAAAGTTGCACTTTTGTTACAATGCTTAATGCTTGGTACAAGCTTATGCTGTCTTAAATTATTTAAAAAATAAAATAAATACTGTCTGCAAGAAACCTGCTGTTTAAAGAACAGTTTAAATATGAGAGATAATAGGAATCAATCTTTATATTCGTTATTTCCCAGCACTCCATGAATTCTACTATAAAAAATATTTCCACAATATTTTGTGATTTAAACAAAGATATTCTTACTAAAGAATAAATTTTTTAAATAGAGTATGGGTTGTCTAGTAATTAAAGCTCTTAAAAGCCTCAAAACTCATTCGTCAAATATGCCAAGTGAGGTATGATGTCTTCACAGGACTTTAGGCAGGGCTGTTGGAATTTCTTTGCTTTTGAATAGTTATTCGAGTCTCTACAAACACCATTGTTTGCGTGGTGACAGCAGCCCTATGACAGAAGGCTTCCACACAAAACCACAGCTTCACAAATCTTATTTTGAAAAAACACCAGTTCCACATGAGCCCCCTCAGGGACGCCAGTAAATAGAAGGCACCCTTATTTGCACCATCACACATTTACATCTGATTCTTCTTTATTTATTTGCTCATACAGATATTGTCAGTTCCTTCAGAACAGCTCTCACTTCCCTGCATGAGAATACACCACTTGAGTCAATTCAATTATTAAATTGGTTAATGGATGTGCTCCTCTCTTTCCCTGTGGCAAAGGTAGGCAGACCCTTAATGAAATTGGCAAGTCCCATTTTAGTCAAATCATGCCCCTCTGTCGCCTCCTGAAAACAAGAGCTATGGGGCTGCCCCCAAAGGTCATAAGTTCAGGCACCAACCTACCACCCCCCTGCTAATTTGAGTGCTGATACTTCCTTCAAATACTGCCTTTGGCCTGTGCGGCTTCAGTTTTTAGTGTGCATGGTAAACAAATGTTAGAGAAACCCTTTAGGGACCCAAGCTGCCAAGCACACCCACCACACAACTATCATTAACACTGATTTGTGTGTTGGATTGCTCTTATTGGTGTGTATGACCTATAGATATGACCGGACACTGTTCAGTAGCAGAACCTAAGTTGTGCCATGGACCTTGTGGGGGAGGGGGTGAAGTCCCCTGCATGTCAGAGAGGTCTGTCAAGTAGATTTCATGTGGGGGTGAAGGGGGAACAGCATACTGCTCCTGACCCAGCTGGACCCAAAGCCCCTTTTGGTGGCCCTTAATTCTGGGCCAACACAACCAGAATTCTGGGCCAATGCAACCTAGCCAGGTTGGTTGGCTAGGATATGCAAAAAATAAATAAAAAGAGTATGACTTTTGGAGTGATTTTTTTTATCAGACCTAACTGCAACTTGAAAATAAATCACCCTTTACCCAAAAATGTCCTGCAGCTTATGGAAGGAATGCTTATCCAAAAATATGGTTCTGGGCTCCCCCTGCTGTCTCATTGGTTTCAGTTGCCCAATTTCGTAAGGACACTGATGTGATGAAAATGGAGCTATAGGAGAAATTGGACACTGAAATATCAGGGTGCTTTCTGTCCCAGTGATGGAGGCTCATCCTTCAGCATGGTGCAGCCACAGCCAACGTGCACACAGGCCATGTGTCTGGCCATTTGCACCATGCCCCTGCATGGAGGTTACAGACCGCTGATGTGCAAGAAAAAGGCCCAAGGCCAGACGTAGTATGAACCTTTTAAACATTGCATCAGCAGCATGACGTTTGTTAATTGTATTTAATTTAAATTGGGCCTTTGCACTAGTTCACTAAATTGCCAGTATGAGAGACTGGATAACAAGTAGCATAAAGACGTACCAACTGAAATTGCTTTGTGATAGCTTAGTGTAGGGCTGCCATATGTCTGGAATTTCCTGGGCATTGCTGAGATTTGGCTGCCGGAAACAGCGCCCAGGTGGAAATCGCTTAAATGTCCAGGAAAATCCAGATGTATGGCAGTCTATACCTATGGCAGCTCAACAACTTTCCCAAAAAAGCTCAACAAAATGGCAACACTATCTTAGTGGCAGGGTCTTGCTTATGCTACAGGTTTTATTGACCATATATTTGGGTTAAGGAAGGAATGCTGTCCACCTGCTCTTGTCAGATACATTTGCAATCCCTTTTCTGCTAATACGTTTTTATTGCTTTTCAATTTTTAAAAACAAATTAACATCAAATTAATTCAAATTTAATACAAAATTTACTTCCTACCCTGCTGCTATGATGTTTCTCTTTGCTTCCTTACTCTGCTCATTGTAACGTATATTTCCTAATTCCATTTCAATGCTTAATAATGACAAAATGATAAAATATTTTATTTTTTCCCTTCTTCATTTCCCATCCTGTACATATTTCAATTCCTGCTTAGACTTTTATTTACAGTAACTATAATGGGTCAGCATACTTACCGTGCCTTGGGCCTGTGTCTCGAGCGCCGATCATGCAGCAGGCCGGAGGGCGGGAGAGCGCTTGCCCATACGCGTGCGCACATGCTATTTCCGGCATACTTCCGGGTCGGAGGAGCACCAGAAGTAGCTTGTGCGCATGTGCATGGGCCTCCTCTGACCCGGATGTGCACCAGAAATAACGCTTGCACATGCGTACAAGCTATTTCTGGTGTTCCTCCGACCCGGAAGTGGGCAGCTGCACAGCGCAGCGCTGGTAAGAGTGGGCAGTGGCAGCGGGGATTGCCGCGAGTCAGATAAATGAGTCCCTCGGGACTTATCCGGCCCGCGGACCTTAGTTTGGGGACCCCTGAACTATAACATATTCCCAAATCTCAAGTTGAGCTACTCTTCACTTTGTCAGCCCACAGAAATTATTAGTTCTAAATCAATAGTCCACAGATACAACTTATCCCTTCCGCTGTTCTACATGTGCAAAAGTCTGACTGACGATGGTAAATTAGATATCCTCTTCAGTCACTGCATTCCAGTCCTGCTCCACAGAGGTAAGCAAACTCCAAGGTTTCCAGACGCTCATTGTTATGCAGTAAAACAATCCTTGGTGGTATCAAGTTTCCCAGGCATCAGAGTCTGGTCTCTTCTCTGTCCATGTTACCTCTGTCGTCACCAAGAACTTTGTTCCCACAGAGTTATATATAAAAGAATTAACATTAATGCTTTCCTCTCCTCCATGTACAGCAAAGACCATAGAAACCATTTTTTATCCTTCACAGTTCCAGATTCATTTTTCTTTGCAAGATATATACAATTTCATAAAATCACAACAGCTTGGGTTTCATTAGTATTGCAAAATAATACTTCATCTTGCCTCTCTGAGTGCGTTGGTCTGTCATCTCTAACTCCAGCTTTAATACTCAGTCTCTGTTACATTCTCTCCATTCTTCCACCCCCGAGCTCTGGAGAGCCCAGGAGAGTGACTTTCCAAGTTCACTACTGGAAAGGAAAGTAGGTACATTTGCAATCTTGAAGGATTTGATGCTTCCCAGTTCAATTTATGCCTTTGTTTGTTTGTGATAATAATCTGGAGTCATTTAGTTGCCAATGTGGTGCATGTACCTGCTCTTTGCTTGTAAGCAGACTGTCATCTGGATTTTGCTGTAGGGATGGAGAGGTTGGGTAAATGGTCCTGCCTTTGGGAGAAAGTTGTACCAGCTGATCTTTTGATCTTTTCCAGCTCTTGGAGCCAGCGTTTGTCCGCAGACAGCTTCCGGGTCATGTGGCCAGCATGACTAAGCAGCTTCTGGCGAACCAGAGCAGCGCACGGAAACGCCGTTTACCTTCCCGCTGGAGCGGTACCTACTTATCTGCTTGCACTTTGACGTGCTTTCGAACTGCTGGGTTGGCAGGAGCTGGGACAGAGCAACAGGAGCTCATCCCGTCACGGGGATTCAAACCGCGGATCTTCCAATAGGCTTATAAAGTGCAGCAAATGTGATGCAGTGTTATTATTTACTAATATAAAATAAACAAAACAATATTTTGCTGAACCTATTGTACTCTTAGCCTAGGGCACACTATTGTTAAGAATAGTGTGAATACTTTAAATCAGGGGACGTGCCAGCCCAACAGTGGATAGGCAAGGCACAATTCCCTAGCACCTCCTGCAGCACAACAAATTCATTTTGTCATTTCTTCTAATTAATTGAAGTGAACCCCAAGGATTTCCCAAGACCTGGACTGGGTTATGTTATCTGCAAGGATGCTCCTCACCTTTGTACCTGGACCCAGCCAGCATGTGGTTGCTCATGTAGATAGATCAGATTAGAGTTAAATTCTTGAAGGTATGCATCATTGAAGATCACAGGATTGGACGAGGCATGATGCTAAACGGGGCATCATTAAGGAACAAAAGGCTTTGTGTGGGGATGGAATAAGCCACTGGATCTTGCTGAAGCGACAAGATTTGGAAGAGGCTGGTGTTATGTATTGAAGTTCTCCCCCTGGCCACCAGGAGTATCGTGTATATAGTTTTCACTCAGGTCCACGTCAGTTACTTTAGGTGGGAAACCCTGGGTTGTTGTTGCTGCAATGTTGACAGCCAGCTGCCTATAAAAGCAGGCCGGCTGAGCTGTTTGCTGTTCAGTTCTGTTCCAGCTTACAAATAAAGAGCTGCTTTGGAGAAATTGCTGTGTCGTCTGCTATGTCTACCCACTATTCAACAGCTGGTGAGTGTTATTTCGTTTCCTAGCAGTGAATCTTTCTCCTCCCAAGCTAGTTCAAAGTACAGGGCTTGCAGCAGAGGCAAGAGGGAACTGCCGCGGCAGCAGCGGCAGCAGCAGCAAGGCCTATCACATGGCTTCGTATGTGACTGACTGCTTGGTTGCTCCAAGTCAGCAAACTCTTGACAGGCCTGTTCCTCTGCTGCTGGGGATAGTGGGTGGGGATGGAAGAGATGAGCATAGGAAAGAGCCGTGGTTTCCGCTCGGAGAAGAGGAAGTGAGAAAGGAAAACGAAGTGAGAATTAAATCCTTCCACAGCTGCATAGTAAGAATAAACCAACAGTTAGAAGGTTTTTCCCTTTCAGGCATGGAAAGTTGCACCTGCTGAATTTCTGCTAGTTGTTAAAAAGCACAGGGGACACCTCACGTGTTTAGTAAGTGAAGGAGCCAGTTGGGGCCTGAAATATTGCTAAGTTCACTCCCCTCCCCACTATCCCATCCAGAAGCAGAGTTTTCAATTTGTTTTGTAATTTCAGGACAGGAAGAAATGGAATAAGATTATATCTTCTACTGCTAGGAAAGCATCACCTGTTGAATGCTTGCCTGTCATGCAACTGCCACAGAGCTTTCTTCTGAGCCAAATGCTCATGTGGTTTATATCACACCTCAGATATGAACAGCTTTGTTTAGTCTTGGAAGATCATGCTGGGCACTTTGAGTACCACTGCCTGGAGCAGGACTGCTGTCTTTAAATAATGTTTTAGATTCAAGGCAGGCAACATTTCAAAGCAAGCTATTAAAATCCAGCATATGAAACATTTTTTTAAAAATCTGCCTTTAGCAAAAAACCCATCCCATCTTATGCCAAGCAATAGCATATATTTCAGACCTTCAGATTAGAGGAAGGACTCTTCAAATACAGTGGTGCCCCGCAAGACGAATGCCTCGCAAGACGGAAAACCCGCTAGACGAAAAGGTTTTCCGTTTTGGAGGTGCTTCGCAAAACGAATTTCCTATGGGCTTGCTTCGCAAGACGAAAATGTATTGCGAGTTCCTGCGGGTTTTTTTCCCTTCCCCCCCTCTTTTTCTAAGCCGCTAAGCCGCTTATCCGCTTATCCGCTAAGCCGCTAATAGCGCTAATCCGTCAATGGGCTTGCTTCGCAAGACGAAAAAAACGCTAGACGAAGAGACTCGCGGAACGGATTCTTTTCGTCTTGCAAGGCACCACTGTATCTGAATCCAGTGCTTCTGGCACCTTTGTAGGCTTCCCAGTATTATAATGTCCATATACCACCAGGCATGGACAGAAACCTGGGAGGCTGCACTAAGCTTGTGTGGAAACTTCATAGAGTGCTAGAGTTAGAAGGGTCCCCCAGAGTCATCTAGTCCAACCTCCTGCACTGCTGTGGCATGAGATGCCTAGCAAGGCCAGTGGGACAAATAAAAGCTTTAATCCCAGCAGAAATATTAACTTACTGTGATTTTGAAGAAGTCCTGTTTCTGGATCAGCCCTGTATTTTTTAGGGAACTCAAAACTACCATTATTGATGCTACTAGAAGCTATCTCCTGAAACACAATATTCTGGTACTTGGATGGGCCCCCAGAGCTGGAGTGAGTCAAAGCGCAATGTGAAAAGGTGTTGCTCAAACCATCATCTTACTCTAAAATGTACAAATTTCCCATGTGGTTGCAAGCATCTGGCTCCCAAAATCAATACAGCCTCTGTATACGATACTGTGGTGATATTATAAGAGTGGTTTATGGGAATGGGTTAGAACCTGAGAAACAATTAGCTACAATCAGTCTACTGAGATTTCAGTGTAAGCATTTATGTTAATTAGCTGGATAAGTTAGTGTTTGTTGTTTTCTTACCTTCTGAGCTATTTTAATCTATATAACTATTTGGGTTTTTCTTTCTTGTAGAGTTTTGTTTTAGTCTGTATTTTTTTATGAAAAACAGAGGACAAACAGGCTGTAGCCTGGGAGAACTCCTGGATTCCAACTGGTTGCTTAGACTGCTTTGTCAGCTGCAGCCACTGCTGCCCTGGGGGAGCCTGGCCTCAGCTGCCCCTGCTCTGGTGAAGTCCCAATGTTGTCTATGTGAGACTGACATGGAAGGGGCTTTTGGAAGAAAGCTCAGCTATAAATGTAATAAATATGTGATGTCTTTAAATGAGCAAGGGAGGAATGGAAGTCTCCGTCTCTTTTTTTTAAAAAAATAATTTTTATTCAATTTTTAAAACACATAATTAAAAGACAAACACATCACAAAACACAAACAAACATAAACAAATCAAACATAGATAAATTCATAGTCTTATTTTCTTGTAACTTCTTTCAATCGACTTCCCCATACCTCCCTTTCGCTGCATCCTTATTTTAGAAAGAATTTTTTTTTAGCAACCCTTTAGTCAATTTATCTATTTAGTTCCCTTCATTAGATTCCCATAAATTTATTGGTTACAGCTGTAATTCTCTGCTTCTTACCCCTTGACATCTTAACACTCATCCATTTTACAACAGTTTTTAAGATATATTTTAAATTTCTTCCAGTCTTCTTCCACTGCCTCTTTCCCCTGGTCACGAATTCTGCCGGTCATCTCTGCCAGTCCCATGAAGTCAATCACCTTTATCTGCCATTCTTCCAGAGTAGGTAGTTCTTGCATCTTCCAATACTTTGCCAGAAGAATTCTTGCTGCAGTAGTAGCATACATAAAGAAAATCCTATCCTTCTTTGGCACCAATTGGCCAACCATGCCCAGGAGAAAAGCCTCTGGTTTCTTAGTAAATGTCCATTTAAGGACTTTCTTAATTTCATTATAGATCATTTCCCAGAATTGGAAGTCTCCGTCTCAGCCATCTGCTAAAGGAAAGTTGTCTTGCATATCACAAGGCACTTAAACACCATTTTGGTCCAGGGGAGCTTATGCATATATGGAGCAGCTGTGCAGCAGCAATGCCTCCCAAGTACAGAAGCCTCTTGCTGCCCTCTTGTGTTAACTACACTGCACTTCGCCTTTGCCAAATCTGAGCCTCAGCAACTTCTGCACATTTTTTCCTTAGCACTTGACAGACCAACATAATTTTGTTTATCCTAGTGCAACGTCCCAGAAAGCTTGTCCCGCTGGAACCTCTTGTTCGTTGCCTTAATTTGACAAACACCAATGCTGAAGAAACAGCACCAGAGCAGTCCCTGGAATACTTGTACACTCAAGGATGTGGGTGGTGCTGTAGTCTAAGCCAATGAGCCTCTTGCGCTTGCCCATCAGAAGGCTGGCCATTCAAATCCCCACAACGGAGTGAGCTTCTGCTGCTCTGTCCCATCTCCTGCCAACCTAGCAGTTCAAAAGCACACCTGTGCAAGTAGATAAATAGGTACCGCTGTAACAGGAAGGTAAACAGCGTTTCCGTGCACTCTTCCGTGCACCCAACTGTCTTCTTCTACCTCCTTTTCTTAACTTTATTCTCAACAACAAAGCCCCAAGTGTGGTCGGTCGCACATGACCCACTCACCAACAGGGAAATGACACAAGCAGAAGGAAATGGCACTGTCACACAAAACACACAGTCATCGGATTTGTCTGTCACCTTTTTTGCAGCTGTGTGGTATAGAGCCTTGCTCAAGTGTGCCTGTGAGGAATCTGCTGAAGAGGAATCAACTTTACTTCGAAGTTCAAAGCAAAATCGTGCACAGTTCTATTGTTGTGAAGCATTAATGCTGGTTTTAACATTAAAAATGTTAGTTTTATTTTGATACCTATATAAATACACAATTAAATGGAGTCGTTTTTAAATTTGCTACTGTATTGGCAATGAAAACTTTATTTCCAAAAGTAAAGCAGCAAAAATACTGAATAAATAAATTGACAGAATGGTTTGTTTTGTCATCTCCATATAACTGACAGCCTTCATACAAATTAAAATATTGTAATGAATAGAATAAACCAATGGTCTTAAAAAAAGGCTAGGATATAAAAAGTAACACCTTTTGACATAAAAAATACAGCACAGAACTAAAATAAATCTGAATACAGTTTTTTTCTATTTACATGGATAATTAAGGCCCAATTAACATATGGCAAAGCACATTTGGAATTCATGTAAATTTGAGAGTTGGGGCAGGGGTGGTGATGAGAAAGTATTATTCATTCTACCACCCCATAAACGTACAATATATTGCAGCTACAAGATACAAACCATGTTACCAACCTAAACCTCCTAATATTACATATTAGAGACACAAAGGTTCTTTTGAAAGCTGCTGTTCTTAAGATTCATGTGAATGAGCAGACCCATGAACGATGAACATTTGTCTTCAGGTCTCATACATATGTAGGGCAATGGTCACACTTTGAGCCGGCCCCCTGAAATCAATGGACTTTAGTCATTTGCTTTTATTTCAATGGGTCTAACTCAAAATACAGCTAACAGTTTCACCCATAATCTCAAGCTTTATATTTGCAAATATTCTCAGACACAAGTGCCTCATACCAAGTGTCACCATCTCTTTAGAAATATAAATATTTCTTCTCTGAAAACCTGTGTGCTCTTATTCACAAAGCAAAATGTCTATTTGAGGGCACGCTTTAACAAACATAATACTGACTGAGGTAATGTGAATCTTGCCAGAGGCCCTTTACAATGACCCTGAGATCAATAAGATCAGCTGCTAAATTATGTCCCTAACACCCTTGGAAATATTTGTGGTTAATTTCAAGGCAAGGGTGCTGCTTCTTTGTTTTTTAAGTTGGGGGGTGAGCCTGGACCAAGTCTATTTGCACCCCTGGGCCAAACACAGGCTCCTGGACAGACTTCTCCAGGTCCCTCAGTTGTCAAAGCAGTGGCAAAGGGAGGACACCAGTTGCCCCCAAGGAACTTTGCCAGGGGTCACTTTCCAGGTGGGGCTTCCCCCACACAGGTTATGGACCTGGCACTCATTCCCTTTTCCAAGGAGTCCTCCACCCCCAATGCTGCCACAAATACTGACTTAAACTCAAAAAAATAAGTTTGCTCTTGTATAGGACTTGACAAGAAATGCATATATGCTCAAGAAAAATTGGCTACCACACCACTCTGTTGATTTTGTGTCTCATGCTTGACTATTTTTCTCCTTCCATGTTAATGCCAATTTGAGGACTCCAAACCACCCAGGGCTTAGTTGTTCTGACTAGTGAAACAGTAGATTAATGCAGTCTATTGTTTCATTTGTTGACAGGGGGGAAAGGAAAAATAGTCTCTTCTACGGACTTTTTTATTTTAAGAAAGATATTTTATATTTTCACAGGTTTATTTGAAGAGTAACATTTCTAGTGATAACCATGAAAATCAAACACATTTCTGTGTATTTTCATATATTTGTTTCAGTCTGAAATGCATCTTTATTTATTTTTAGAATATAGCAATGAATGAGGAGCATTCTTAAATGGAAATGGAAGCTTGATTTAAATTTTGGTCTGCTTATTAAATTAATCAAGCTATTGGTTTCTATAAACTATTTTATTTTTAAAGGACTTTATAGATATACCCCTTAAATGTTCTGCTTTGTGAATAATAGGTGTCTGCATATGATGCACTGACTTCTGGACATTCCTTGAAGTAAGAAAGAACCCTGTCCTGCAATGAAGGGTCTGAATAGACTGTGTTGACCTAGGGGCATGATCCATATAAAACAGTCCCCTTAAATCCCAATGAAATGAATGATATTTAAGCATCTAATTGTACGCTAAAGTCCCAATTCAATGATATTCCAATTTCTGGAAACTTTAAGGCTAACATTTGCCTTAAAAACGATTCCTGAACTTATGGGTAAATGAGGGCCAAACTGTCTGCAGGAGCAATCCTAGAATGTTGCCGAGAAAGTCAAAGAGCCCTTTATGAATCTGATGATACTAGTTGTTGTTCACGCAAACTGAAAAATAGGTGAGGTCTGGATTCAAGTATGTACCTTGTAATCTCTTGAAATACCCAGAAATAATTATGATCTTACAGTTCTGTTTCAATACATGAGTCAAATAATCATAGATACAGTTATCAAAGCAAAACTTGCCATGCACAAGGATTTTTATGCACTTATTCCTATTTCGCTTGCACATGCACTTTTCTTCTCTACACCTACCTCTATTGTTCTTGGTTTCATAAATGAACGAGTTCCCATTTTAAAAGAGGGCAGTTTCATTGGAGTCTTTTTTGCAATGTAACAAAGGAGCAGAAAAGTTTGGGGGTTTTTTTTTGCACTTTTACGGAACTTAAAAAAGGAATACTGTTTGGTTATTTAAGCAAGCCATTAGACTGGACCTGCACAATAGCTGATCTCTCTCTTCCCACCCACCTTGCTGGAAGCTGAACACCAGCTGTGTGTGGCAAACACCATCATGTGGCTTGATAAATCTCTTGGTTTTGCTGCCTATCTGGTACTGCAGAAACAGGAGGGTTTTCAAACATCTGCCTGGCTCAGTGAGTCAAAAGTAGCACATGACAGCATTATACTGAGTTATTGTGTCTTTATGGACGAGCAAGGCCTATGACGATACAAGAATGCTGTAAGTAGGGGGGAAATACTATAGTGGAAAAAATGCTAGACAAAAAAAACCGAAACAGTGATAGACTCCTTTGGCATGACTAAAGATGTCTCATAGTGTTTTGTACTTAAGTGTATTTATTGTGGCAAAATATTTCAAATATAAATTTAATAAAAAAATCTACCTAGAAGATTTTCACATACTGAACGCCTCCTTATGAAGTGAGGATTAAGTCCCATGGAATAAGTCATTGTAAAAATCCTGCAATGATTCCAACATAACATAATTTGCAACAGAGAAAAAATATCAGAGGCTATTTTAAAGATTCTGCATCTTTCTCCCCTAACAACATTCTGTCATTGTGAATCACTGTAGTCTGTTTTCATTCTAAACTCATGCACGTGCAAATTCTCTCCCTCTTCTACACATAAACACCCTTTCAGGCTGCAAACACCCTTTGAGAATGGAATTACAAATTAAGCCTGGCACAGGGCTTCCACTGAAAACGGCCCCCCTGTGTTGCATTCTCCCCTCTCCCCTCTCCCCTCTCGCGTGCAAGATTCCTTATTCCAGGTTTTGACATTAAACTGAAGGTGGGAATGGATGTGTAGACAGGGGGGTAAATTCACAACATGGTGACATCAGGGAATGACACAAGTGATTCTACAAGCATGAGTGGAGATGGGGAATAATGAATATGGAGTGCTGTTTAAGGCAGCAGTCCTGGGTTGGGCTTAATATGTAGTCCTGCTCTTAGGCAAGAAGTGTTCCTATGTCATGGCAACATTCACACATCCACTGATCAAATGGAATAAATTAAACCCCCGTTTCTTGCACTATGACCAGCCATTTATGCTGCTAAGAAATAATACTTCTCTAAATGCTTCCAAAATAGCAATTAAAAAAGATAGGTATTTGCACTATAACTATTTTGCACCATTGCTGAAGTGCTCCTCCATAGTCCCTTTTGTTCTTCATTGTCATCAGTGCTTGGGGCAGGATTCCAAGTTTATTGTAGATCTGGTTTTGTAAAAAAAACAACACTCACAACAATGCTTGGCAGCTTCTGAAAGGAAGTTTTTCTCTCCCCACACATCTCTGGGAGAAGAGATGCAAGAGGGAAGTGCATATGGCCCACAGTACCTGTCTAGGTCCTTTCCAGCAGGGATATCTACTGTTATACATAAATGCCCTCTGGGTTAAAACCAGAGGACAGTGGATTCTGCAGGATCCGAAGATTGCTAGGAAGCTGTCTAGATGAACCAGGGCGCTTCAGGGATCCAGTCTGAAAAGTTGTTTCTGTGAGAGAAGAAGATATCTGTTAGCACAAAGGACAGATGAAAGACGTCTGCATCAGCTGCTCTCCCAAGTCCATTGTGATCTTGCCTAACTTTCCATGGACTATAATCCTCCAATGCTGACATATTCACGATAATGATAATTTTATTATTTGTACTCTGCCCATCTGACTGGGTTGCCCCACAAATGTACACACGTGTGCAGAAAAGAAGGTGCTTCTTCTCCCCCCCCCCCCCGCCCATGAAGGGGAGAAGGTGGTGTATGATTTTGTATTTTTATTTCTTTTCTTTTTGCTTAGGAAGGGAAAGTGGATGAGATGGGCTTATTTCACAATTCCTACAACATACCCCTCTCAAGCTCTGTTTGGGAAGTCTCCAATTCAGTAGGTTCTGCTGGTAGCACAGTGACCTTTGTCCCTGTTTGCTGGATAAACTGCTGGAGGTTGACTTGCCGTAGCTCCTTTGTCAGCTGCTCTAGTTCTTGTTCTCTTTCCTAAAAAAAAAGATGTAAACAAGCTTATTCACACATACCCAGAAACCAGGAGGGTATGGTTTCACTTTAAAACAGAAAAAAAACATGGGTGGTGTTAAAGATTTGCAATATCTGTTTTTGAGATCCTTATTCGGAATTTGCCATTTCCTCACAAAACAATTATATTACGATGAACTTTATACCGTACGTGCACATACTTCACCACAGCCCAGCACTCAAGGACCCTCAAGTCTTCTTTAGTGATAATCAAATGGTTCTTTCAGAAACTTCATGTGTATAATGTAAATGCCAACTCATGCACTGACATTCTGCCCTTACCTTGCCCTGGAAGCCACATTAAGGTATTTTTAAGATTCCACGTCTGTGAGTTATGGAAGCATTAGCTTGCACACACAGAGAGGGACTGAAGGGAATGTGCAGCTCATTAAGAGAAGGGAGCACATTATGCATCAAGAGGTAAAGTAGAATTTGGTTCATCATATTGCCTCAGATTTAACCCAAATCTATCAAAGCAGTCAAATTCCATCACCTGAAAAGATTGTGGAAAAACTGAAGAAATGGAGAAAATGTACATAGTGAAAATGGTTCCAAAGCTGATTTGCTGACGATTCTTAACGTTATAGGAACTGTATTGCAATAGGGGCAGATGTTTCCTTCTCCAGTGGTAATGCTACCTATAGCACTATGAAGACTAAGATTGTGCCGTTTACCTTCCCGCCGGAGCGGTACCTATTGATCTACTTGCACTTTGACGTGCTTTCGAACTGCTAGGTTGGCAGGAGCAGGGACCGAGCAACGGGAGCTCACCCTGTCACGGGGATTTGAACCGCCAACCTTCTGATCAGCAAGTCCTAGGCTCTGTGGTTTAACCCACAGCGCACCCGCGTCCCAGTAGTGGCCAGTAGCCAGGTGCAAAATGCGCCTGGCTAATTTAGAACAACACCCACCCACCCACCGCTATCTCCTCAGTTGATGTAAGGGGTTGGTGCTGCAAAACTAGCAGAGATAAAGCTCCAGGCGCACAGCCATGTTCTGCTTTGAAGATTTATTTACAAAGTTCAAACGGTTACAAGAGCTTCAAAGGCACGTCCGTGCCTGTCTCAATCAGATGCCTCGAATGGCGTTCTTTTGCTCCTCCTCCCCCAGCAGGCCTCTTACTTCCTCTGTTCTGTGAAAAGCTATTTCCGGGCTCTGAGTACCCCCTCCCTGATTCTGGCTCCGAGTCAGATGAGAGGCTGCTAATTAGCTCTTTCGGCTCTCTATAAGTGCTTGTCTCGAGCCTTTGCATTTCCCTGACAGTTGATCACCAGGGAGGGGGTGGTTTGCATTTCTGCCCACCACAGCTCAGGGTCTACTTTGATTTTCTCTCTCTTTGCTGCTATCAAAAGCGGGGTCCTTGGCATGAAACATACGCTGAGGGGAGGGGGGCTGGATTAGGTCCCTTAACTGGGAGTAAGCCAGTAGGGTTTATGATGTCATGCCATGCTCTCTAGAAGTCAAACATTTACTGGCCAGAAATATGATGTAACATGTGATACAGTATTTCCTCCATTGGGGTGGGGGGAGAAAGAAATGTGTGAAATCAGTACACATCTATGATATGAACTCCCTGCTGCATCATGTGTGGGATACAATGTCACCCCCCACACTTAGAACATCTGCAGGATTCTTACTCGTGTATTTGATCCAACTATAATTCTTTCCACCAACATTTAAAAATCTTGTCTCTAGAATGACGGGATCTTGAAACATAAAACAGAATTAAATGGAATTCGCAGGATTTTAGCAAAGCCTAGAACATACACAAGAGATCTTTCATGTCATATAAGAAATGTTGGATTTATTTGTTCTAACTATATAACCTTGGGTAGCATCTTGACATTTTCAGCAATTCTGTTTCCATGTAAGAATGCCGTATTTATGAAAGATATGAGATATGGCTGCCAAATCCATACAAATATTTCTAAATCATTTTTCATCAGCAGGAGAAGTATCACTAGGTTTAATTTTATGGACTCCCAGGACTCCCAAGAGTTATTTGCTTGGTGGTAAAGGTAAAAACCCAAGCGACTAAGTAATTCTCCCTCAAGAATGTGCACAGACTACTATGACCTCCCCACATACATCTTGGACCAATGGCTTGCTTGCCCCCCCCATTTGTTTTTTCTATGCCATTTTAAAATTATATGCAAGAGCTCTTGAGTGTGTAGAAGGGTACATTACATTACATTACAATTACAATTACCAGAGCTTAAACTCTTGCCACTTTTGCATTCTTCTGTCTCCACACAGGGAGAAGAACTGAAGCAAGGAAGTACAAAGTTATGTAGAAAAAATGATTGATATATCATGCCTGCTTCAGAGGGAACCATGGGATGAGGAGTGCGAGGCCCTCCAAATGTGGCTGGCCCACCATCAACTCTGACCATCCTCCAATAACATCTGCAGGGACAGGTTCCCCACAGCTGACCTACATAGTTTGTAATATACCATTCACCTTTACTCAAACATTAGACACAGTCTACTATTCCATATATGACATGGTTGAAATCATGTCACATTGAATAATTTAGCCGACATCAAGAATTAAACCTGGTCCACGTGAGATGGACCCACTCACCTGTAACCGCTTGGTGGCTTGGCCCAGAGACCTTTCAACAGCTTTAATGCCGTTTTCCAGCCTGAGACTTTGCTGTCCCTGAATATCGATTTCACCCTTCACTTTTTCAATCTTCTCTTTGACTTCTTCTTCGTTTACTTTTAACTCCTGCACTTCCCGGTGCAACGTTTCCGCCTCAAGGCCACTTTCCATGCTATGGATCTGGGCCACATACTCCTTCAGCTTGCTTTCACAGTCCAAAATCCTGTGCCTGAGCTCCTGGAGCTGCTCCTTCAGTTGCTTCTCATTTTCTTGCTCGATCTGGAGTTCATTTTCCCAGAATTCCTCCTCTTCAATCTCTACCTCATTCCTTTTAATCTTCTGCTCCAGTTTGACAATTTCATCTTCCAGGCTGTAATTAAACTTGTGCTCCCAGTACTTGACTTCAGCATCATTTGAATCCAGCTGTTTCTCAATGGACTGCAGCTTCTCTGTCTGGAAATGAATCAGCTTCTTCAGCTCATCAACTGTTGCCTTGCAGTTGAGAACTTTCTGTTTGAACTCAGACTCTTTGCCTTTGCCAAAAATGTCCATTAATCCTTTTGCCCCTCCTGTGAAAGTCAACGATTTCCTTTTTGGCTCCCTTCTTTTTATCAACTTATCATTCTGAGGCCTTAACTTAGCCAGCGGAGGTAAGCTCTGGCGGTATAAAGTTCTTTCTGGTATCCGAGCAACACTGTCTGAAGTTGGCCTCTCGCTGAGAGATGGCCCAGTACGCCGCAATACTAACTGCACATCACTCGCATATTGCCCCCATTTGTTCAAGGAAATGATAGGATTCTCATGAGGTGCCAGGTGTCTCTCTGTGTCTCTCCATTTTTCTATCAAGGTATACCTTCCTGTACGGCCTAGAAAAGAAAATACAATGATGTCTGAATCTTTGGGTAAAATATCTAGAACAGTCCAGTAGAGGGTGCCATTGCACAATGAGAGTCATAGGGCAGTCAGTAAACCAGTGTTTTTTTTTTTCTAGAAAAATAGGCTGGTTCTCGCCATGAAGTTTTTACAGTAAGTGCCACACTTTTTAACAAAAAAGAGGTGCCAGTACTGCATACCATTGAGTACCCCCTGAAAAAAGGACTGAGTCAAACCATATTATCAATGTAGACTGAACCCACATAACCACCTATTTATGGAAGCTAAGGAAAACACCATCTTTAACTGATGCACTGCAGCCGGCTTATGGGGTCACAAGTATTGTGAGCTTTTTAGCATATTGTTCCATTACAGTGGTACCTTGGTTCTCAAACTCCCAAAACCCGGAAGTAAGTGTTCTGGTTTTTGAATGTTTTTCAGAAGCTGAATGTCTGATGCGACTGTCAGCTATTGTTTCTGGGGCACCTGCACCAATCAGAAGCTGCACAATGGTTTTCGAACATTTCGGAAGTCAAACGGACTCCCGGAATGGATTAAGTTTGGCACTTTTGTTTTTGCTATTTATTTTGCTCTTTTTGTTTTTGAGGCTCTTTCGGTTAATTTGTTTTTGTGATTGTGTGGGAACCCAGTTCAGCTACTGATTGATTGACTGACTGTGTGACTGCGGAAATGGATAAAAGCCCCCCCGGCATCGTGAAAGAGCCTTTTTAAAGGCTCCGGAGCGGCATCGGGGTGAGCGCGGTGCTGAGGATCGCTACCCAGCTTACGGAGTGAAGCCGCGTCGCCATTAACGGAGAGCGCCGATTCCTTTCTGAAACTAAAGATTGGCAACAACAATACCCGTGAGTAAGAACGCAAAATTAAAAACGGGACTTAAAAATCTAGAAGATTTGGCTGAAAACGGGAAGGCAAAAATTAAGGAAGTCAGCCTCCCGGATCTGCATGATTAACGGAGCAATGAAAGACTGAGCTGTGATTAAACGGACTTTCCTTTTAACTCTTATTAAACCAGACATCGAAAGGATCTCCCCCCTGTAGTGCAGGAGAAGGGGGGGAGGAAACAGAATTAATTTAACCTGCAAAAGAAAGGGATAAGGAATAAAAAACCTCTGCTGCTGACACTTCTGGTCAGGCTGCCGGAGCAGCGATCGCCTGAAAAAGGAACTGTCAAGTGAGCTGTCAAAAGACAGTGGTTACAAAATAAGACTTATTTGAAACATATTAACGGGACTTTGGTGGATTACAATTTTAACAGTAAAGTGCTACAAATTAAAGACTCTTAGTGGGACTTTTGCCTTTGGACTTTCTGTTTCTTTGTTGTGGCTGCCTTTGGATGGTTACAATTGCCTCCTCTAGAGGGCTTCAGTTGTATTACGGTGTATCCAGCGGGATTTTCCATTTGCAACTTTCCTGTGTGAATGACCTTGAGTTATGAGCAACCCGCCAGAAGAAATTTCAACAAGAAGTAAAACAAAGCAGGCTCAAAAACAAGCTCAAAAAAGAGGTTCTTTATCAGGAGCAGCAGCTGCACAAGAAAAAATAACAGCAGCATCAATGGAGTCAATGACACAGGCTCTGCTCAAAATAAATCAGTCATTAGAAGTACTCACCAAGCAATCTGCAGAACTTACTAAACAGTCTACAGAGAACTCTAAGAAACTGACGGAGCTGACAACAAGACTAGACCTGAACACAACAACAATCTCATCTAATACAGATTCTATAAACCGTTTGGTTCAAGAGTCTACGGAAACAAGGAGAATAGCTGAGAGTGCTAGGTCTACTGCCGAAGAAACCAAAGGAAAGTTTGCGCCTATTGCAAAAAAAGTACATGAACATGATACAGCATTAGCCCTACTAGAACTGGAAAGGAAAAGCAAGAACCTGAAATTAAGACTGGTTCCAGAAGAGGAAGAGGACAAGCTTGGGGAATTCCTCACAGATAAATTTCAAGATTTTTGGAATGATGAGTTAGATGGAGAAGAAGATGAATTTGTGATAACCTCAGCCTTTCGGATTGGCAGGAAGCAAGGGAAGAAGCCAAGAGACTGTTTAATTACCTTGGGATCAAAGGAACAAAGAGACAAAATACTGAACCTGCATTTCCAGAAGGCCTTGGTTATTAAAAATTCTCAGATCCAGATTTTCAAGGATATTCCTAAATACTTTTTGGAGGTTAGATCTCAATTTAAAGAATTAGTTGATCTACTTAAACAGAATAATATCCCATTCAGGTGGGAATTTCCACAAGGGTTGTCCTTTAACTTTAAAGGGAAGAAAATTAAAATAAAAACAAACCAGGATAAAGAACTCTTTTTGGAAAGAAATCAAGAGGATCTTCAGAAAGGAACTGTTAGTGAGGGGGAAGTACCGGACATTTCAAATCTATCATTTGGACTGAACCGAGCACCGACCGAGGAGGAACAACAACTTGGTGCAGTCGGTGGAAGAGCTACCCAGTAACAAAAATGTCTCTGCAACTCTTCAGCTGGAATTGTAATGGTTTGAACCACCCTCGAAAAAGGGGTCAAGTATTCCATCTATTAAAGAAGGAACATCTAGATGTAATCTGTCTACAAGAAACTCACATTGCCAGGACACATAGAAAACTTTTAACAAATAAGAGATTAGGACAAGAATTTATTTCATCAGATAGAGTTAAGAAAAGAGGAGTTGTGATCTATGTCAAGGAAAAATTTGAACCAAAACTGATCTTTAAGGATGACCAAGGAAGATACCTGGCAGTGGAAATTCAAATTCATGGAGAAAAGATTTTGATTGTTGGAGTATATGCACCAAATGAGGGGAAGGCTGAATTCTTCAAGAAGTTGCATGAGACTTTAATGGACTTTTTGGACTTTAAAATTATAATGATGGGTGATATGAATGGAGTTGTCTCCACAAACATGGACAAGGCCCAAAGACAAATAATATCTAATGATGGAAGACTACCAAAGACATTCTTTGAACTGACTGACACTATGGACCTGATTGACATTTGGAGAACTAGGAACCCTCTGGAAAGGGAGGGGACCTTCTTCTCTGAAGCAAAAATGACATGGACTAGAATTGATCAAATATGGACTTCTAGTAATCTGGCATCAAAAGTCAAAAAAGTAGAAATCTGCCCAAAGACCTGTTCTGACCACAATGCTGTCAAGATGGAAATGAAACTGACAACAGCTGGAACCTTTAGATGGAGAATGAATGACACTCTCTTTGGAGATGAAGAAATTTGTAAAAAGGCTCAAAAGACACTTAAAGACTACTTCGAGATTAACCTGAGATCAGACACTGAAAAAAGAGTTATTTGGGATGCAAGTAAAGCCGTGATGCGTGGCTTCCTAATACAACAGAATTCAATAAAGAGGAAAAAACAGAATGAGAAGAAAGAGAAAATTTGGAATCTAATAAAAGAAGGGGAGAAGAAATTGAGATCTAAGCCTAAATCTCAAGAGATACTAAGAGAAATAAAATTCTATCAAACACAATACATGGAATTGATGAATCAGGAAATAGAATGGAAAATTAAACAAATGAGACAAAAGACTTTTGAGTCCGCAGATAAATGTGGGAAGCTACTGTCTTGGCAATTGAAAAAGAGGCAAAAATTGAATACAGTGACATCACTCGAAGTAGATGGGAAGTCTATTAATAAACCAAATGAGATAAGTAATTGTTTTCAAAGTTTCTTCAAGAAATTATACAGACAAGGGCCAAAAAACGAACAGGAGATAGAAGAATTTATTGGAAAATACGGCTTACCAAAAATCTCTGAAAATAATAGAAGGAGTTTAAATGAGAAAATTACAGATCAAGAAATAGAGAGTGCCATTCAGGACATGCAGCTGGGAAAATCACCAGGACCAGATGGACTAACTGCGAGATACTATAAAGCACTGAAGGATTGGTTAATACAACCATTGAAAGAAGTTTGCAATCAAATTTTGGAAGGGAAAAAGGCTCCCGAATCGTGGAAGGAAGCATTCATCTCACTTATACCGAAGACAGAAACTGAGAAACATCAAGTTAAGAATTACCGCCCTATATCACTCTTGAATGTGGATTATAAAATTTTTGCAGACATTTTAGCAAAAAGATTCAAAAAAGTTTTGTTAGAGGAGATTCACAGGGACCAAACTGGCTTTCTACCAGGCAGGCAATTGTCAGACAATGTGAGGAATATTATAGACATTTTAGAACTTCTGGAAACTGACATAAATAGAAAAGCTGTTTTGATTTTTGTGGATGCAGAGAAAGCCTTTGACAACATTTGTTGGAGCTTTATGAAGAGGAATCTCCAAGGGATGGGGGTAGGCAAAAACTTTGAAAATGGTATAAGTGCAATTTACTCTGAGCAAAAGGCCAAACTAATTGTAAATGGTATGGTTATGGACGAAATTCCAATAGAGAAAGGGACACGACAGGGATGCCCAATTTCCCCTCTATTGTTTATATCGGTACTGGAGGTTTTCCTAAATATGATTAGAAGAGACCAGCTGGTTAAAGGTATACAGGTCGGAACTAAACATTATAAGTTAAGAGCATTTGCAGATGATCTAGTCTTGACATTACAACAGCCAGAAACCAGTACAAAAAGAGTTTTGGAACTTATTGAAATATTTGGTCAGGTAGCAGGTTTTAAATTAAATAAACATAAGACAAAGGTGTTGGAAAAAAATCTCACGGTGGGGGAAAAAGATAGTTTTCAAAGAGAAACTGGTTTGGAAATTACTAAAAAGGTAAAATATCTGGGGGTGAATTTAACATCTAAGAATGTGAACCTATTTAAAGACAATTATGAGAAATGCTGGGCCGAAGTGAAGAAAGATTTCGATATATGGTCAAGATTGAGACTTTCCTTGTTAGGCCGAATTGCTGTTATCAAGATGAATGTATTGCCGAGATTGTTATTTCTGTTCCAGACATTGCAAATTTTAGATAAGATGGACTGTTTCAAGAAGTGGCAGAAAGATATATCTAAATTTGTCTGGCAGGGCAAAAAACCCAGAATAAAATTTAAGATTTTGACTGATGCAAAGGATAGAGGGGGCTTTGCCCTGCCGGACTTAAAACTTTATTATGAAGCAGCGGCTTTTTGCTGGCTGAAACCATGGCTACTTCTTGAGAATACAGACATTCTGGACCTGGAAGGTTATGATAATAGTTTTGGTTGGCATGCATATTTATGGTATGACAAGGTAAAGGTACATAGAAATTTTAAAAACCATATTGTTAGGAAAGCATTGTATAATGTATGGAATCGATATAAAGATTTGCTTGAAAGTAAAACCCCCAGGTGGTTGTCACCAATGGAAGCCAAGGCGGTAAAAAGACTGAACATGGATACAGAGTGGCCAAAATATTGTGAAATTATAGAATATGATGGTGAAAAGTTGAAACTACAGAGTTTTGAGAAATTGAAACCTAAAGTTCGAGATTGGTTACATTATTTCCAGATCAATGAAACTTTTAAGCAGGACAGAAAACTAGGATTTCAGAAGGAGAGGTCAAAGTTAGAAACAGAATTGCTAGAACCCAATACCAAGAATTTGTCTAGAATGTATAATCTGCTGCTAAAATGGAATACACAGGATGAAACGGTTAAATCAGCTATGATTAAGTGGGCACAGGATATTGGTCATGATATTATGTTTGCTGACTGGGAGCAGTTATGGACCACAGGTATTAAATTTACGGCATGCAGTGCCCTGAAAGAGAACATAATGAAAATGATCTATAGGTGGTACATGACTCCAGTCAAGCTTGCAAAGATATATCATTTGCCCAATAACAATTGTTGGAAGTGCAATGAATGTGAAGGAACTTTTTATCACCTTTGGTGGACCTGCCCAAAGATTAAGGCCTACTGGGAAATGATCTATAATGAAATTAAGAAAATCCTTAAGTGGACATTTGTAAAGAAACCGGAGGCTTTTCTCCTGGGCATGGTCGGCCAATTGGTACCAAAGAAAGATAGGACCTTTTTTATGTATGCAACAACAGCAGCAAGAATCCTTTTGGCGAAGTATTGGAAGACTAAAGAATTACCTACTCTGGAAGAATGGCAGACCAAGGTGACTGAATTTATGGGATTGGCAGAGATGACCGGCAGAATTCGTGACCAGAAGAAAGAGACAGTGGAGGAGGACTGGAAAAAATTTAAAATCTATCTTAAAAATTGTTGTAAAATTTCGGAATGTTAAGATGTCAAGGGATTGGATACAAAGAATTACAGCTATAAATTGAAATTTATAAAATAGAATTTTTTTAAAGAGAATTAAATATAAAAATGGGATGAAGAATTGCTAAAAATTTTTAAAATTTGGATGCAGGGAAGGGGAGGTTTGGGGAAGTCGTGTTATGTTTATTTGTTTTTTGTTTATGTTGTAAAATCAATAAAAATTATTTTTTTTAAAAAAAAAAAAAAAAAGCCCCCCATCCAAACGATGACTATCATCAATGCAGGTAAGAAAATAATAGTACAGTACATCGATTATTGCTTTCATTTTATGGGTCAATGGTATCATTAGATAGTAAAATTCATGTTAAATTTCTGCTTTAGGGGTTGTTTTTAAAAGTCTGGAACAGATTAATCCGTTTTGCATTACTTTCTATGGGAAAGCACGCCTTGGTTTTGGAACGCTTTGGTTTTGGAAGACTTCCAGAACGGATTACATTTGAGAACCATGGGAACACTGTACTTTTTAAACTGACCACCCCACTTGAGCTATGACAATCTTCATAAAAATTGAAGAGGGTTGGAAATGCAAGCTTAATAATGAACAGAGCATGAATTTGGAGCCAAAAATACTGTGGGTTATTTGTAGTGGGGCAGTTCTCTTCATTGCTTTCTAGTGGCATGTCCCATTTACGTTTGAACTCCTGATAGTAACCAACTGTCATGGATAGCAGCTGAAATGTATATGAAACAAACATAGAAAGAGGAATACATATAAGCACTAAAGGAAAAGTGCACGGGTGCAGGTGCAATGAAATATGTTTTTTTTTCACAGCAGGGCTAAGATAAGGTTACCAGATTTTTTTCAGTGAATCCAGGGACACTTTTAAACTTCCTACTAAATAGATGGATTTTGTCAGGGGGCTGATTTGTTGAAACGGGGACATCTGTATCACATACAAATACCATCTGTAGAATACCAGCAAATGTGGTGGTAACTACTGTTACTACTAGTAAGATTACTATTAGGAAAGTACCCTATTATATATTCAATATTTTACTGTTATTAGATCCTATAAGGCCTGTTTTTATGGTATGGTTCAGCATTGTATGAACTCATCTTGGTCTCAATGTTGCAGTGTGCTTTTTACTGTTAAATTCTCACATTCCAGTAGCTAAGCAAACTCTAAGCTGCTGTGTTAACTAGAATGTGCGAGATTACCCATAAAGAATGTGGAACTGTTATTTCCTGTTGGTCTTGGTAGGTGTTGTACTAACACTGAAGATAATTAAGTTACGTGAGAGGATTTTATATATAAAAAAAGATTACTTCCAAGTATCAAAAATATTTACATAACAAGAAATGACTTGAAAATATAGAACACATGCAAAAAAACAACCACCATAGCTGTAATAAGCACAAGTACATTTCAAAAGCGTTATAAGAATTTTAAGATGCTGGAAATGGCCTTTCTTGGAGAAGTCTTACCCAATGATTTCTCTGACTTGTCCCAATGGAGAAGAAGAAAAGCCTTCCTGATACAAGTCAGAGATTAAGATGGCTGAACCCAACACTGACTTTTCTGCCTAATGTTTATACCCTGAAACTTATGAACATTGCTAGTAATATCCAACTTAAAAGGCTTTCAGATAATCAGGAACAATTGAGTTATTTAGTTTCAGGTTATGAAATATTATGTGATTATATTAACCAGTTTGAACTGGGAAAAGAAGAACATAGAGCATCACATAAACATATGCTGGAATGGAAAACTATTATTTATGAAACAAAGCAATGTAAAGAAATAATAATTGAGATTTGATTTGACAGTGAGACTGCTTTGTACTGAAGTGTTTTCCTTCTTGGCTCTTAAATTTATGATAAAATTAGAAAGATATCAAACTAAGAATGTAAACACTCAAAGATAGGTCTGCTCTGAATTAGTAGTGCCAATACTATTTATTCTATACAGTGGTAGCTCAGGTTACATACGCTTCAGGTTACAGACTAACCCAGAAATAATACCTTGGGTTAAGAACTTTGCTTCAGGATGAGAACAGAAATTGTGCTCCGGCGGCACAGCAGCAGCAGGAGGCCCCATTAGCTAAAGTGGTGCTTCAGGTTAAGTCTAGAGTATATATGCTCACAATAACACTTTATGAGGCCGACACTGAATTGTGTTTTAATATTTATTGGAATTGCAAAATATTGGCTGTTAAGGGTTACTATGATGTATGGTGCCATGCATCATTATGTATTGTTTGTTTGTTCTTACCAGAGAACAATTGCAACCCATATATTATTTGTTAATATTAATAATCTAACTGAATCTAACAATTAATCTAACAATAAACCTAACTGAAATTATTGAGTCACATGCAGAGCCAAGATGTAGACTGGAATCAGCATACACTTTGGGAAGCTAAAACATCTATTTGTGGGTTGCAATGAACAATGTCCTTGTGGTAAAAAGCAGCCTATCCTGGTAAGGTAAAGGGACCCCTGACCACTAGGTCCAGTCGTGGCCCACTCTGGGGTTGCAGCGCTCATCTCGCTTCACAGGCCGAGGGAGCCAGCGTACAGCTTCCAGGTCTTGTGGCCAGCATGACTAACCCACTTCTGGCAAACCAGAGCAGCGCACGGAAACACCATTTACCTTCCCGCCGGAGCAGTACCTATTTGCACTTTGACGTGCTTTCGAACTGCTAGGTTGGCAGGAGCAGGGACCGAGCAACGGGAGCTCACCCCATCGCGGGGATTCGAACCACCGACCTTCTGATCGGCAAGCCCTAGGCTCTGTGGTTTAACCCACATGTGGTAAATGCAGCCTATCCTGGCAATTTAAGCATCTCTTTAAAAATTAAGGAGGGAAACAATAAAGCAGCGTTGGTGATGTGCGGGGGGGTGGGGGGGTGGGGAAACTATGATCCAACACAGTTAATTAAGGTCCTGAGCTTTTAGACTATTTACCGTATTTTTCGCCCTATAAGACGCACTTTTCCCCCTCCAAAAATGAAGGGGAAATGTGTGTGCGTCTTATGGGGCGAATGCAGGCTCCTTGGCTTCAGCGATAGCAACGCGAAGCCTCCGAAGCCTGCGCTTCTGCTGAAGCCAGGAGAGTCTGCTCTTTGAGGCTGGCGGTGGGGAAAGCAGCGCTTCCCCCATGGCCAGCCCCAGAGGATGGGGGGCAGTGGGAAGGCGCGCGAAGCCTTCCTGCTAGTCTCCAACCCGGCTTGGAGGCTGGCGGTGGGGAAAGCAGGCTTTTCCCCAAGGAGGGAGAAGGGACGGACTGGCGGAGTCCATCCCTTCTCCCTCCTGTGGGCTTTTGCGGGAGATGGGGGAATTCCCCCACCTCCCGCAAAAGCAGGCAAAAGCCGGGCGCTCTTTAAAGCGGCTGTGTAGCTTCTGCTGGCTTTTCTAGGAGGTGGGGGAATTCCTCCTAGAAAAGCCCGTAGGAGCCGCACAGCCTTTAAAGAGCGTGCTGCTCTTGGGGGCTTTTCCCCAAGGAGGGAGAAGGGACTGACTGGCCGTTTCAGTCCCCTCTCCCTCCTGGTCAAAAAGCCCGCAGGAGTCGTGCGCAGCTCCTGTGGGCTTTTGCGGGAGGTGGGGGAATTACGCCACCTCCCGCAAAAGCAGGAAGAAGGTCTTGGAGTAGTGCACAGGCTGCGTGCAGCCTGTCCGCTGCTCCCAGAGCTGCGGGGGGGAAATCATATTTTTTCCCCTTGATTTCCCCCCCTGAAAACTAGGTGCGTCCTATGGGCCAGTGCGTCCTATAGGGCGAAAAATACGGTAATAATGCTATTAAAGACTTCTTGTGCCAGCCAGAGAGAGATTTAACTGTAAGCTGTGTTTCAAATCAAGCCAACTGCTTAGCGTAGTCTGCAATTTCAGGTTGGTTTGTTGTTAAAAACTATTACAGTGCTAAAACCAAAAAATGAAGAAAAACAAGGGGTAACACCTACATTTGCAAAATAATCAAGAACTTAAGTAAAGTGCAGAACAAATAAGCAGCTGTTCATGACTGGGATTATAGTTTGAGAGCTTTGAGTTTTCGTAAGAAACTTGTTTCTACTTTGCAGAATTAAATAATTAGAGCTGGTCTATAAGTGACATTCACCATAGATTCAGGTCATTTCCTTCCCCACACAGTCCCAAGTCCTACTGCACTCCCTTTGGAGCCGGAGGTAGTGATTTTGCACAACTCTGCCATTTCTTCTGATGGTTATAAACATGCTAAGTCTCCAACTCTATGCATGGTTATTAATATTCATGGTAAGCAATAAATGAAAAAGCTTTGAAAATACCATGGTTTCACGATAGCTTTCCTCTTTTCTAGTTCTGTAGTGGCTCAATGTGATTTGAAACCACTGAGATGTGTGAACTGCAGTTAAATTAGCTGAAACACTGGATGTAGGAGTGAAAGACGCAAGAGTGGCAGCTCAGAGTTCTTGGACACTATAATAATAATAATAATTTATTTATACCCCACCCATCTGGCTTATGAAGAGAAGATCAACACTGGTGAGGACTCATCATCGAGCCTATCTAGTGGCAGAGAAGACTGCAAAGAAGGACTACTTTGCTGCCCCCATTGCATCCTGATTGTGCCGTCCAGCAGAGCTTTACCGGGTAGTGTGGGGCATGTTACAGTCTGGCCTGAAGGAGGTGGAAGAAACAACAGCAGCTTGCTGTGACTTGTTTGCAAAACATTTTGAAGAAAAATTCACTTGCATCATTGGGATACACTGGGATCTCGCATCCGCTGTTACAGCGTATGAATCTCATGGGGTGTGCAGAGCACTGCCTAGTCCTGTTTTGTTGGATGAATTTCAGTTGGTAAGGCTTGAGAATGCGGACAAGGTGCTTAGATCAGTCAGGACAACCACATGCATCCCGGACTCTTGCCTCTCGTGGCTGATAAATGCTAGCAGGATCCGCCGTGTGCCGACAGAAGCAACAAAACAAGAAGAATAGGAGCGCACGGATCCCATCTGGAGATCTTTCCTCCACTGCCGCTTGCATTCCTTGTCGTTCTGCAATGGCACCCCATGCTGGTAGTGTGCACTGAAAGCGGAAAAGCCAGCAAACGAACTCAGCTTGCGCACGCAACAGAATGTGTTGCGCAGCACCCATGTTACAGGGCGCTACGGGCACTGTGCGCGCAGCCGAAACAGTTAGCTGCCATGCAGAGGGGGAAGGGGGAGGCAGCAGGCGGACAGCGTGGCGACTGTGCCATGTGACAATTTGTCCCCCCTCAGCATGGAACCCACACCCACCTTCGTACACCCGTGTGTGGGGCGCTGGCACCCCTGTTTGTTAAGTTGTGGGTTGACATAGCAGACGACACAGCGATTTCTCCAAGTAGCTCTTTATTTCGTAAGCTGGAATAGAACTGACTGCAAACAGCTCAGCCGGCCTGCTTTTATAGGCAGCCAGCTGTCAACATTGTAGCAACAACAGCCCAGAGTTCCCGCCTAAAATAACTGACGCGGACCTGAGTGAAAACTATCTACAGTATCCCCCTGCTGGCCCAGGGTGAAACTTCACTACATAACACCCCTCCCCACCGAGATAAGGCATTAGTTACAATCGTAATGGTTTCCTTATATACAGCACTACACGTAATGGTTCAATTAGGCACAAAAGCATATCGGTTACATTTCCCATACTTAGACCAACAGTGATACCTGTCCAACAACATAGTCCTTTAAATAAGTTGGGCGCTTGGGAACTCTGCCAGACCGCCGGGGACTGGTAGCCAAGTCCGGAGGGCCACACAGTTCTTGCTGAGGCTGTGGTGCGACCCTAGGTGGCGTTGGAACCAACTCCCCTGGATCCGCTGCTGTGGGTGGAGCCTCCGCAAGTGGAGTGGTCTGAGTTTGTGGTAAGTCTGGCAGACCCTCTGAAGCGGCTCGGTTCGGCTCCACGCTGGCAGTTTGCGAGGGAGGTGTAGGTGGGGCCTCGCCATCTGTACGTGTCTCTTCTGGAGCCGCAAGAGCAGTTGGGGGCACCTCGGTAGTGTCCAAGTCCCCAACCCTGCGCCTAAGCTGGTCTATGTGCCGTCGCCACAAGCGTCCGTCTTCGAGTGCCACCTGGTACGAGCGAGGTCCAGTGACTCCCACTACTGTGGCTGGCACCCAAGGAATGTCCCCCACATAGTTCCGGGCAAAGACCTGGTTTCCTGGGACAAATCCCCCTTGGCACAGCCTGGGGGTTCAGCCACGGCAAAGTCCGGGTGTAGCCGGTCGAGCGGTGACCTGAGGCGGCGGCCCGTAAGCAGTTCAGCAGGACTCCGCCCTGTGGCCGCATGAGGGGTGATGTGTTGCACGAACAAGTATTCGGCGACCCGCTCATGCCAGTCTCCCCAGTCCAGGCGCGCCAGTGCCTCTTTTGCCGAGCGCACCATTCTTTCCGCTTGCCCGTTGCTGGATGGATGAAAGGGTGCCGTTAGGGCATGGCGGATGCCCAGTCCCAAAAGATACCGCTCAAACGTGCCTGACGTGAACTGCGGTCTGTTGTCAGAGACAAGGACATCAGGACACCCATACGTTGCAAACAGGCCTCGCAGCACCCGGATGACAGCTTCGGTAGTGGTGGAGGGCATCAGGGCGACCTCCAGCCATTTGGAATAGGCATCCACCACTACCATAAAGGTCCGGCCGTGAAAGGGGCCAGCCAGATCGATGTGCACCCTCGACCAGGGTGTCTTTGGCGTCTCCCAGGTGTGTCCCTTAGCTGCCGGTGGTGCAGGCCTCGACTCTTGGCACGCTTGACAGGCGGACACCCAGGCAGTGATGGCATCGTCCATATTAGGCCACCAGACATAACACCGAGCCAACGCCTTCATTTTGACAATTCCCAGGTGGCCAACGTGCAGAGCCTTCATGACGCGCTGACGGAGTCCCTGGGGAATCACGACGCGGTCTCCCCACAGCAGACAGCCGCGATGAGCTGAGAGTTCATGTTGTCTGGTTGCGAAGGGCTGGAACTCTGATGCAAAAGGCCCTTGTGGCCACCCCCTCCACACCCAGTTGAGCACCCGGCTGATGGTGCGATCCTGGGCAGACGCGGAGGCCACAGTGGCAGCCGATACAGGCGCTGCCGGAAGATCCTCAATCAGAAGGAGCGATGAAGCTGGAGCCGGGTCTTCCACAAATGCTGGAAGAGGGCAACGGCTGAGGGCGTCGGCATGGCCCATCGATTTCCCCGGGCGATGGATGAGCCGGTAGTGGTAGGCAGCCAGGAAAACAGTCCATCGCAGCATGCGTGGCGAGAGGACCGGTGGAGTTGGACGATCACCGGCGAGGAGGCCCAGGAGTGGCTTGTGGTCAGTGATGAGGTCAAAAGTCCTGCCATAGAGGTATTCATGGAACCTCTTCACTCCAGCCACAAGTGCCAGTGCCTCCTTGTCGAGCTGGCTGTAATTCCGTTCCGTCGGAGATAGCGTCCTGGAAAAGTAGGCGAGCGGTGCTTCTCTTCCGTCTGGAAAACGGTGACTAAGGACAGCACCGATGCCAAAAGGTGAGGCGTCACAGGCAAGGACCAGCGGCCTGGATTCACTGTACTGTACCAGCACACGGTCCGATGAAAGGAGAGCCTTGACCGCGTTGAAGGCCGCCGTCTCCCGATGACCCCAGGCCCAAGGCGTCTTAGTGCTAAGGAGTCGGTGAAGAGGCTCAGCCACTGTGGCTTTGTGGGGCAGGAACATGTTATAAAAGTTCAGCAGCCCCAGGAACGCCTGCAACTCCGTCTTGTTCTTTGGGGTAGGGGCCTGCTGGATAGCGTGGATCTTGGATGTGGTCGGGTGAAGGCCGGAGGCATCGATAAGATAGCCCAGGAACTCTACCTGTGGAACAGCGATCTGGCACTTCTCCCTCTTTACCTTGAGCCCGGCCTCTTGGAACCTGGTCAGCACGGCACGGAGGCGCTCGAACAGCTGCTGGTGTGAGTCTGCAGACACCAAGACGTCATCAAAATATGGTACCACACCCGGAAGCCCTTGCAGGAGACGCTCCATAAGGCTTTGGAAGATGCCAGGAGCCACACTCACCCCGAACTGCAACCGGCGGCAACGGAATGCCCCCCGGTGGGTGACGGTCGTCTGGGCTTCAGCAGTGGCATCATCGACTGGCAGTTGTTGATAGGCTTGGGCAAGGTCCAGCTTAGCGAAGACCTTACCCTCACCCAGGGAATGCAGCAGGTGTTGGACAACAGGAACCGGATAAGCGTGCTGCTGAAGTGCCTTGTTGATCGTGCACTTGTAGTCAGCGCAGATTCTCACCGACCCATCTGGCTTGACAGGCGTGACGATGGGGGTTTCCCACTTGGCGTGGTCAACCGGCTCCAAAACTCCTTGGGCGATCAGTTTGTCCAGTTGTTCGTCCACCTTAGCCTTGAGAGCAAACGGAACCCGGCATGGCTTTAGCTTGATGGGGGCGACTTGTGGATCAAGGCTAAAGGAGATGGGCGTACCTGTATATTGCCCCAAGGTGCCGTCAAAAACCTCGGCAAAGTCTTTGACCAGACCCTCAGTCTCTGCATTAGAGATGCAGTTGATGCCGGTGACTTCCAGGCCAAGGGCATCAAACCAGTCTAGCCCTAGGAGGCTTGGCCGCTGACCTTCGACCACCACCAACCGGAGCAGGCCCGAAAAATCCTTGAAGGCGATCCGGAACCGGCCAACGCCTACCACGGGAATGTCATTTCCCTGGTAGTCTCTCAGGTGTACGCGGTGAGAGTCGAGTTGCCTTTTGGACACTCTGGGTACCAGTCTTTTGATGGTGCTCCATGACACGATGGACAGGGCAGACCCGGTGTCGATCTCCATGTGACATGGAGCTCCTTCAATGAGCACCGTGACGTTCAGCTTGCGTCGCGTAGACGAGTCGGTTTGGCCAATCGTGGTTCCAGACGGGCAGCGGCAGTTGGTGAGAGCGAAACAACTTTCCTTGGCAGACTGGAGTGAAGACTTGGACTTGCGAGTCGATGAAGGGGGGGTGTCAGACGAAGCCGACCGGCAGACCTTAGCAATGTGGCCCCTTCTGGAGCACTTCCTACAGATGGCGTCTCTGAATCGACACTTGGCACAGGAATGGTTGCCTCCGCAGCCGGCACATTCCAGTTGGCCCTTGGACTTCTGTTGGAACTTCCTGCGCTCCTGCTTTGTCTGGTGCACGTCATCGTCTTCACTGGAGGATGCCTCATCACTGCTGGCCTCTTCATGATGCACCGGAACTGGCTCCCTAGCAAGACGCGGGCTGCTGGACTTGCGGATCTCCTGGGCGGAGCGTTCAGCAGCTTCTGAGGCCACAGCCTCCTCAATGGCTTTCTGCAGCGTGAGGTCTGGCTTGGCAAGGAGACGCCGTTGCAGATGGATGTCCCGGACCCCGCAGATGATTCGATCCATCAGGGCATCGTCTAAGTCTCGGAACTCACAGTGCATTGCAGCCTGTCGCAGGGCGGTGGTGTAGTTGATTGACTGACTCCCCCTCTGCCTGGTTCCGGTGGTAGAATGCATGGCGGGCAGCAATCTTGGACGGCTTTGGTGCGTAGTGGTTGCGGAGCTTCTCTTGGATCGTGTCCCATGGTGTTGCCTGGACTGTTTCAGGCGCAACCAATGCTCGGGCTGTCTCAAACACCTCAGGCCCACAGAGGCTGAGGAATAGGCCCCGCTTCCGATCCTTTGATACTGCTGTCAGCACGTTGGCTTGGAGGTAGCAGTCGAACCGAGCGAGGTAGGAGTCCCATGATTCAGAGGCTGGCGCAAACGGCGGTAGAGGCACAAGTGAAGCCATGATTCCGATGCCGGCGTGAAGGGCGATGGATGGAACACCGTGCTCTTAGCCAGAACAGTCAGCTCTGAATTGGTTCTGTCCAGTGATTTCGCTCAGTGATTTCGCTCTGTGATTCAGCTCAGTGATTCAGCTCAGTTCAGAGGCTGGCCGCATCTGGCTGTGCTCTGATGTCCATCGATCCCATCCTCGTCGCCAGTGTTAAGTTGTGGGTTGACATAGCAGACGACACAGCGATTTCTCCAAGTAGCTCTTTATTTCATAAGCTGGAATAGAACTGACTGCAAACAGCTCAGCCGGCCTGCTTTTATAGGCAGCCGGCAGTCAACATTGTAGCAACAACAGCCCAGAGTTCCCGCCTAAAATAACTGACGCGGACCTGAGTGAAAACTATATACAGTATCCCCCTGCTGGCCCAGGGTGAAACTTCACTACATAACACCGTTGGTTGGCGCTGTGAGTCCCTGCGTCCCGCAAGCATTCTAAAGGTAAACATTTCCTTAAAAAAGGGGTCCCCCCCCTAAGAAAAGGTTGACAACTCTGGGCAACCTAGGGGCGCTAGGCGGATCTTTGATAACAGAAGGATGAGGAAGTTTTTCTTCTCCTAAGGGTTTGCACTTACAAGTCTTCTGGATTCTTCTTCCTATGAAAGTCTACCATGACCAAATTGACTTTGAGCATATTTGCAACTCTGTTCCATTTCTTCTTTTCATTTCATTTTGGTCTGTCAAGTTGCTGCTGTTGCTTAAAAGGTTGCAGTTTTCTCTCAGTCACAAGGCTTGAAATAGCAGTTTGGTAAGGATACACAAAAGTAAATTTACTCCATCCCTTCTAAAAGTTTTATCAAGGAGGAAAAGGGGGAAACTGTTCATTTAACTTCCACACCACAGACACGAGTTCTTAGCTGATATACAGTTCAGAATAAAATCTGTATGTAAAACTAAGAATGCACAGTAAATGATGTTTTAGCACTTAACGCTGAATAATGTAGCCTCAGATATCAGATGTTTCCTCCCTCATTTTCTATTTATTTGGTGAAAGTAGAAAGAATGTAAGAGACTTGACACCATGATACACCATTAAAAATGTTCGCAACTCTCCTCCTTACTATGCAAAATTCCTATAATTCTCATGTAAGTATTACAAAGCATTACCTAAGGATTTCAAAGTGAAAACAGTCGAAGTATTTCATATGCAAATTTCAGAAAGCTTATCAGAATAGCTATTTGAATTTTGTCTGAATCTGCACAGCATGAAACAGGATTTTAAGCACAATTTCCCATTAAAACAGAGATACTGACATATTTTAAATCACATTATGGATACAGCAGCTTGAATGCTGCAAAAACTTCCATAGGTAAAAAAGGTACACAAATACATATCCAATTTATGTCAGAATAGATATGAAAATTAAATTGTTCAGGATGCATAACCTGATAGCACTCATTCTCTCTGGAGGAAGATATATTAATGAAATTAAATTCTAGATTTAAATCCCTCCACCCAAATCTCTTCTTAAAAAGATTGATAAAAGAAAAAGAAATTGCAAAATTAAACAGCTACTTTCAGCCAATTAGTGTAGCAGTGGTAATAGGTTCAAATAGCAAAGGAATTGAAAGTCTCATTTGTCTTCTGGAGGCGGCGCGAAGGGTAATGGCTGCCCTTTCCTAACCGGGAAGGGAGCTCCGCTCGAAAACGGGTCGTCCGCTACGGTGAAGCGGAGACCCACAACGGAAAACCGCAGGCGGCAGAAGCCTGCGGTCCTGGGACCCGGCGGGCGCCAGGAGCGGCCCCCAAAACGTTGAAGGAACCCCATAAGGGGCTCCGGATCGCGGAGGAGGCTGCGGCGCTGAGGGTCGTTCCGCAATCGGCGGAGTGAAGCCGCGTAGCTGTTGCCGGTGAGCGCTGACCTTTCTTCCTGGATTTGGCACTTTGGAAAGCAGCAACCCGTGAGTAATAAGGACTTTTAAACAATTTAAAGATCAAAAGCTACAGAATTTGGCTGAAAGCGGAGGACGAAAAAAAAGGAAGTCCGTCTTCCGCTGTCACTAAACTTCAAAGCAAAGAGCAGGAGGAGTGGAGGCAGTGAATGAACTTTTAACAAATTGGATCTGAGCATTCATTGAATCTTTTTTAATGCAGAAAAGACTGTAAGCATTGGATTTATGTTTTGATTTGGATGGTGGAATCTTCCTCTGTTGAACTTACATTTAAAGAAGAAACCCAGGTGCTGGAACTGCCTGGCAACAGTAGCAGTCAGCCTGCAGACTTAAATACTTTGAAACATAAATTGGGGAAAAATCTGAGGGGTTTGGACTTTGTTACTTTGAAACACCATTAGAAGTACCAGCAAGCACTGTTTGAGACATTGTGTTTTTGTAACACCAACTCTGCTGAAAATCTAACATTTGAAGGTTTTTGGACATTAACTTTATTTTCTCTGTGTTTTGCACTAATTAATTCCTTCCTGAAAGACATTTTAAGCTCCCCCTAGAGGCTTTTGGACTTTACAGCAGTGACATTGTTTTACTTTCTATTTCCCGGCCTCCTGGCTGACTGTTACCATCTGGGCCGTCTCTTTCTCATGGGAACAACTCAGCCTGACCTTGACTTTTAGATAAATTTGGAATGAGTGGCGCAAAGAAAAAGGAGTCTAAAGAAAAAGAACAAAGACCAAGAACTAGACAAACAACCTTAGCCTCAACTTTACAGCAACGTAGATCGTCTATGCCTATTTTGCTTTCTGAGGAAGAAACCGCTTCACTGCCACGTGCAGGGGAAGGAGAAACAGAGGAATTACAACTGGAAGATATGGCCTCAGGAACAGCTGCTTCTATCTTAGAAAAAATCTATGAAAAATTGGAATCTTTGGACAAGAAAGTGGAATCTTTGGATAAAAAGGCCGATGAACAAACATTTAAAATAGATCAAAACACAGAAAGTTTAAATAGATTAACTGGACAAGTGGCACAGAACGCCCAAACAATTGCAGAATTGAAGGAGGCTACAGGGGAGAACAGGAAATTGGCTGAAGACACTAGCCAAAGACTTGGAAAGCTAGAAAAAGAGGTGAGACCACTCAACAAACAAGTAGGTGAACATCAGACCTACCTTTCGATGATTGAATTGAAAAATAGGGAGACTAATTTAAGGATAAGGCTGGTACCGGAAGTGGAAGAAGATAACTTGGCTGAGTTTCTGACCAAAATATTTTCCAAGCACTGGAATCTAGAGGAGAAAGACTTTAAGATTACATCAGCTTTCAGACTCGGAAGATTGACAAAAAAAGACAAACCCAGAGACTGCTTGATAACACTGAGATCAAAGGAGGAGAGGGACAAGATTTTGGGCCTACACTACGGGAAGTCACTGGACATTTTGGACAAAAGGATTGAAATTTACAAGGATATTCCTAAACAGCTTTTGGATCTGAGATCTGAATATTTGGAACTAGCAAGACTGCTGAGGAGCAACTCCATCATTTTTAGGTGGGACTTTCCGCAAGGACTATCTTTTACTTTTAGAGGGAGGAAGAATAAAATTAGAACACTGGAAGACAGAGATAAGTTTCTGAACCAGCACGGAGAAGACCTTCATAAAGGACTTGGATTACCTTCGGGGCCTGGAGCACCAGAGGCACCTGCACCCTTGGATCCTGAAGATCCAGCGAATAAGGTACCACCCCCAGAAAAATAACCAGATTTATTCAGGATGTCTCTGCAACTTTTGAGCTGGAATATAAATGGCTGTAACATTCCGGAAAAAAGGAGGAAACTTTTTCATATACTAAAAAAGGAACAATTGGACATTATCTGTCTGCAAGAAACACATGTGACTAGGCTCCACAGAAAAGTGTTGATAAACAAAAGACTTGGCCAGGAATTTATATCTTCAGACATAGTGAAGAAGAGAGGGGTGGTGATATATGCAAAAGAGAGCCTTTCACCTAAATTTCTATTTAAAGATGAACATGGCAGAATTTTGGCAATTGAAATACAACATCAAGGAGAAAAAATTTTGTTATTAGGAATTTATGCACCAAATGATGGGAAATCGGAATTCTATAAGAAGTTGCATGAGAGCATGCTGGAATATCTGGACTACGACAACATCATTATGATGGGAGATATGAATGGGATTGTATCAACTAACATGGATAAGTCACAAAGCCAAAAAGTTACTAAAGATGGCAGACTACCAAAGACTTTTTTCGAAATGACAGACAATATGGATTGGATTGATATATGGAGAACTAAGAAAAAACAGATTAATCCTGAACAACAAAATAACACAACAAGAGATTGAACAAGCTATCCAGAACATGCAACTGGGCAAATCTCCAGGGCCAGACGGTCTGACCTCCAAGTATTATAAGACATTAAAAGACTATCTGATCCAACCAATGATGGAGGTCTGTAATGAAATTATGGAAGGGAAGAAGGCGCCGGAATCGTGGAAGGAAGCCTTTATCACATTGATACCAAAATCTGAAGCTGAAAAGACACAACTCAAAAACTATCGTCCCATCTCCCTTTTGAACGTGGATTACAAAATATTTGCAGACATTTTGGCAAGTAGATTTAAAAGAGTCCTTAATGAAGTAATTCATAAAGACCAGGCAGGCTTTCTCCCAGGCAGACATATGTTTGCAAATACTAGGAATATTATTGACGTTTTGGAACTTTTGCAAACAGACATAAATACAAAAGCAGTGTTAATTTTTATAGACGCGGAGAAGGCCTTTGACAATATTTCTTGGAAATTTATGAAGGGAAACTTAAATCAAATGGGAGTGGGACGGGGGTTTGAGAATGGGATTGACGCAATATATTCAGAACAAAAGGCTAAATTGATAGTTAACAATGTGGTTACAGAAGAGTTCAAAATTGAAAAAGGAACACGACAAGGCTGCCCGATTTCCCCTTTGTTATTTATTTCGGTTCTGGAGGTGCTCTTGAATGTGATCAGAGGGGACCGGTTGGTGGAAGGGATTCAGGTCGGAGCGAAACAATACAAATTGAAAGCTTTTGCAGATGACCTAGTTTTGACCCTGCAGGAGCCAGAATCTAGTACGAAAAGAGTATTACAATTGATACAGGATTTTGGTCGGGTGGCAGGATTTAAATTAAATAAACAGAAAACTAAAGTGTTGGGAAAAAATTTGACAGATATAGAGTCGGAACGGTTTCAGAGAGAAACAGAACTAACTATGGTCAAAAAAGTAAAATACCTAGGGGTAAACATAACAGCAAAAAACCTGAGTCTATTTAAGGATAATTATGAAAAATGTTGGTCTGAAATTAAGAGAGACTTGGATAGTTGGACAAAATTGAAGCTTTCTTTGTTAGGCCGAATTGCTGCTATCAAGATGAATGTATTGCCAAAAATGTTGTTTTTGTTTCAAACATTGCAGATCGTGGACAAAACGGAGTGCTTCCGGAAGTGGCAGAAAGATATATCTAAATTTGTCTGGCAGGGCAAAAAGCCCAGAATTAAGTTTAAGATATTAACAGATGCGAAAGAAAGAGGTGGCTTTGCCCTGCCAGACTTAAAGTTGTACTATGAAGCCGCAGCTTTTTGCTGGCTAAAAGACTGGCTACTTCTCGAAGACACTGACGTGCTGGACTTGGAAGGTTTTAACAATGCTTTTGGTTGGCATGCATACTTATGGTATGATAAAGTTAAGATCAATAAGGCCTTTAAGAACCATATTGTCAGGAAAGCAGTGTTTAATGTCTGGACAAAATATAAAGACTTACTGGAAAACAAAACTCCAAGGTGGCTCTCACCTCTGGAGGCTAAGGCCCTAAAAAGACCCAATATGGAGGCCAAATGGCCAAAATATTGGGAAATATTAGAAAAAGATGGAGACAATTGGAAATTGCAGAGTTTGGAGAAAATGAAGGACAAGGTGCGAGACTGGTTACATTATGCTCAGATTAAAGAAGTTTTTAAAAATGACAAAAAGTTAGGGTTCCAGGTGGAGAAATCGAAGTTAGAAACTGAATTGTTAGAACCAAAGACCAAGGTACTATCTAGAATGTATAACTTGCTGCTAAAATGGAATACACAAGACGAAATGGTTAAATCGGCTATGATAAAATGGGCACAGGATATTGGGCATAACATTATGTTTGAGGACTGGGAAAGGTTGTGGACCACTGGGTTGAACTTCACTGCATGTAATGCTCTGAAGGAAAATGTTATGAAAATGATATATAGATGGTACATGACCCCAGTTAAACTTGCCAAAATATACCATTCGTCTGACAATAAATGTTGGAAATGTAAAGAAAATGAAGGTACATTCTTTCACCTCTGGTGGACATGCCCTAAGGTGAAGGCCTTCTGGGAAATGATATATAATGAGTTGAAAAAGGTATTTAAGTATACCTTCACTAAGAAACCAGAGGCCTTCCTTCTGGGTATTGTCGGCCAGAGGGTGTTAAAGAAGGATCGAACATTTTTCATGTATGCAACAACGGCAGCAAGGATTCTCATCGCAAAAAATTGGAAAATTCAAGATTTACCCACACTGGAAGAGTGGCAGATGCAGCTGATGGACTATATGCAACTGGCCGAGATGACTGGCAGAATCCGAGATCTGGGAGAAGAAAAGATGGAGGAAGACTGGGAGAAATTCAAGATGTATCTACAAAAACATTGTAATTTGTTTGAATGTTAAGAAGGATGCTAGATTATAAAAAATTGGCGACCACTAAACTAGATTTAAATTTAATGCTAAGTGAGATTAAAGAAAATATAAAAATTTATTGGAAAAAATGCTAGATTATATTTGAATGTGTGGACATGAGATTGTAAACAAGCTGATAATTTGTTTGGAAAAATTTTTCTTAACGACGTAAATGGGAGAGGGGGACGTGAGGGAGTCCAAAGAAGCGAAGAATTTGTTGTGATAGAAGTAAGATTGTTCTATGTGTGTATTTTATATCTAAAAAAACCTTAATAAATATTTTTTTTAAAAAAAAGATATATGGAGAACTAAGAACCCCCCGGGAAAAGAAGGAACATTCTTCTCTGAAGCCCAGCTGACTTGGACAAGAATCGACCAAATATGGATTTCTAGAGGTCTGGCACCTAAGGTCAGGAAAGTGGAAATCTGCCCAAAGACCTGCTCCGACCATAACGCTTTGAAAATGGATATGACACTATTACCAACTGGCTCCTTTAGATGGAAGATGAATGACAACTTGTTCAGAGATCAGGAGATCATTAAGAAGGCCCAAAAAGTTTTAAAGGACTATTTTGAGATAAATCTGAACACTTCGGTGGAAAAGAGAATAATTTGGGACGCAAGCAAAGCTGTGATGAGAGGGTTCTTGATACAACAGAATGCTATAAAGAAAAGAACACAAAATGAAAAGAAAGAAAAGATTTTGGAGAAAATTAAAGAATTAGAGAAGAAGTTAAGAATAAATCCGAAATCACAGCTGATTTTGAGAGAAATTAAACTTCATCAGGCACAATATTTTAAACTGATAAACCAGGAAATAGAATGGAAGATTAAATCAATGAAACAAAAAACGTTTGAATCGGCAAATAAATGCGGGAAACTGCTGGCCTGGCAGTTGAAGAAGAGACAAAAGTTGAATATAGTAACAAATTTGGAAATTGAAGGAAGAAATATTCAGAACCCTGTGGAGATTAGAAAGTGTTTCCAGAAATATTTTTAAAAACTATATACTCAAGGGCCGCAAAATGAGGCTGAGATTGTACAATTTTTGGGAAAAAATGGACTTAAAAAACTGTCACAAGAAAACAGATTACTCCTGAACAGCAAAATAACACGACAAGAGATCGAACGTGCCATTCAGAACATGAAACTGGGCAAATCTCCAGGGCCAGATGGCTTGACCTCCAAGTACTATAAGATATTAAGTGACTATTTGATTCAACCATTGTTGGAGGTTAGCAATGAAATTATGGAGGGAAAGAAGGCGCCGGAATCGTGGAAGGAAGCTTTTATCACATTGATACCCAAATCAGAAACTGAAAAGACACAACTTAAGAACTATCGCCCCATCTCCCTTTTAAATGTGGATTATAAAATATTTGCTGATGTTTTGGCAGGCAGACTCAAAAGAGTTTTAAATGAAGTAATACATAAAGATCAGGCTGGCTTTCTCCCAGGTAGACACATGTTTGCTAATACAAGGAACATTATTGACATTTTGGAACTTTTGCAAACAGATATAAACACTAAAGCAGTGCTAATCTTTATAGACGCGGAGAAGGCCTTTGACAACATCTCCTGGAAATTCATAAAGGGAAATTTAAAAGAAATGGGAGTGGGGCGGGGTTTTGAAAATGGGATTGATGCGATATATTCAGAACAAAAGGCAAAATTGATAGTTAACAATGTGGTAACAGAAGAGTTTAGAATTGAAAAAGGAACACGACAAGGCTGCCCGATCTCTCCTTTGTTATTTATCTCAGTTTTGGAGGTGCTCTTGAATTTGATTAGAGGGGACCGGTTGGTGCAAGGGATTCAGGTCGGAGCGAAACAATATAAACTTAAAGCCTTTGCAGATGACCTAGTTTTGACATTGCAGGAGCCAGAATCTAGTACGAAAAGAGTATTACAATTGATTCATGATTTTGGTCGGGTGGCGGGATTTAAGCTAAATAAACAGAAAGCAAAGGTGTTGGGAAAAAATTTGACAGATACAGAGTCAGAACGGTTTCAGAGAGAAACAGAATTATCACTGGTTAAAAAGGTAAAGTACCTAGGGGTAAATATAACAGCAAAAAATCTGAGTCTATTTAAGGATAATTATGAAAAATGCTGGTCTGAAATCAAGAGAGACTTGGACAGTTGGACAAAATTGAAGCTTTCTTTGTTAGGCCGAATTGCAGCTATTAAGATGAATGTATTGCCAAAGATGCTATTTTTGTTTCAAACGTTGCAGATTGTGGACAAAACGGAGTGCTTCCGGAAGTGGCAGAGAGATATTTCCAAATTTGTCTGGCAGGGCAAAAAGCCCAGAATTAAGTTTAAGATATTAACCGATGCGAAAGAAAGAGGGGGCTTTGCCCTGCCAGACTTAAGGTTGTACTATGAAGCCGCAGCCTTCTGCTGGCTAAAAGACTGGCTACTTCTCGAAGACACTGACGTGCTGGATTTGGAAGGTTTTAACAATGCTTTTGGTTGGCATGCATACTTATGGTATGACAAAGTTAAGATCAATAAGGCCTTTAAGAACCATATTGTCAGGAAAGCAGTATTTAATGTCTGGACAAAATACAAAGACTTATTGGAAAATAAAACTCCAAGGTGGCTTTCACCTCTGGAAGCTAAGGCCCGAAAAAGACCCAATATGGAAGCCGACTGGCCAAAATATTGGGAAATATTAGAAAAAGATGGAAATAATTGGAAATTGCAGAGTTTGGAGAAAATGAAGGATAAAGTGCGAGACTGGTTACATTACGCTCAGATTAAAGAAGTGTTTAAAAACGACAAAAAGTTAGGGTTCCAGGTGGAGAAATCGAAGTTGGAAACAGAGCTGTTAGAACCTAAGGCTAAGGTACTTTCAAGAATGTATAACTTGCTGTTGAAATGGAATACACAAGACGAAATGGTTAAATCGGCTATGATAAAATGGGCACAGGATATTGGGCATAACATTATGTTTGAGGACTGGGAAAGGTTGTGGACCACTGGGCTGAACTTTACTGCATGTAATGCTTTAAAGGAAAATGTAATGAAAATGATATACAGATGGTACATGACCCCAGTTAAACTTGCCAAAATATACCATTTGTCTGATAATAAATGTTGGAAATGTAAAGAAAATGAAGGAACATTCTTTCACCTCTGGTGGACCTGCCCTAAAGTGAAGGTCTTCTGGGAAATGATATATAATGAGCTGAAAAAGGTATTTAAGTATACCTTCACTAAGAAACCAGAAGCCTTCCTTCTGGGTATTGTCGGCCAGAAGGTGTTAAAGAAGGATAGAACATTCTTTATGTATGCAACAACGGCAGCAAGGATACTCATCGCTAAGAACTGGAAAACTCAAGATCTACCCACACTGGAAGAGTGGCAGATGCAGCTGATGGACTATATGCAACTGGCGGAGATGACTGGCAGAATTCGAGACCTGGGAGAAGAAAGGATTGAAGAAGATTGGAAGAAATTTAAGATTTATCTACAAAAATATTGTGATTTAGAGGAATGTTAATAAGGATGCTTGGTTATAAATAATTGGCCATCACTAAATTGGATCGGAAATTGATGATAAATGAGATTAAGAGAAACAAAAATTTGTTGGAGAATTGTTACACTATATTGAATTGAGTGGTTATAAATTTGCAAATAAGATGATAATTTGCTTGAAAAAAATTATTAACGATGTAAGTGGGAGCGGGAGACGTGAGGAAGTCCAAAGAAGTTATGAAATTTTGTTATAACAAAGCAATGCTGTTTATTATCTTTGTATTTTTTTTATAAAAAACCCTAATAAATATTTTATAAATATGAAAGTCTCATTTGTCAGTGTGGGAATATTAATAGTAAATAGAGCTTCAAGGATCATAATCTGCAGCACACAGAATACAGAGTTGTTAAGTACTGAAGCACTGCAAAGCCACTTACTCTGAGTTTTTGTTTTATCACAGAGATTGTGTGGGCTGTTAAACAAGCAGCAGTGGTACATCTACTTTTTCTTCTTGGAGATCTGAACTATTTTAGCTAACGTAGATCACATTCACAACTGGTTAAAATGGGTTAGAACTATGTGGGTGAACCTGAATAAACCAGAGAAAAGCACCAGGCTCACTCTTCCCTTTTCCCTTTTCTTCCTTCCACATGGCCAGGAAGAGAACGTGAAAGAATCCTGGCTTAGTGTTTATTTGAACCAAGGATTCTGATTTAAAATGAACCGTTGGTGATGCTGGCTGGGTCTGACATCTGGAGGACCAAAGGTTCCCCACCCCTACAGCAGATTAACGTATACCCTTCAAAGCCTTGCAATGTACACTCCAGTGGCCTCTGCTCAACTTCCATGTACCCCATTAGAGGGATGATAATAAAGGGAAACATCTTGAATCAAAGTTTGGTTTTGGTGCTTCAAGTATATACTGAAGCAACAAGTTGCTTGCATTATTGAAGAGTCAAACAAATGGGTTTTAGCAAAAGTGACAGCACTGGAAAACTTCCAAGAATGTTCATTTGTTCAATCAAGTCAAGTCAACAGAATCAGGTTCCATGGAGAAGCAGCAAATGGGCAGGGACCTTTTCAAGCTTTCCTCAATAGCCACGTGGTAAGAAAATACAGAAGTCATTGAAGTGCAAGCATACCTGAACAGTTGTCTTCAACAGAAAAAGTGCCCCCAGCCCCCACAACACAGACTCATCTATGCACATGGAGCACAAGGAGATTATTTCACTTACCTATTGCCTGAGCAAGAGCTATAACAACTTCCTGGCAAGTTGTAATTTCGGTGACACCACAAACGATCCTCTGGACTCCATCCACCCATACTTTCAGCTCCATGATTTACCAGGTCAACAGCCATGGATGCAATTGAGATGACAAGTCACGTTTACAGCTATGCCAGATAGTGTCAACATACTGGTGGGAATTATCTGAAAAATAAAATAAAAACTCTGCTTATGATGGCCTAGAGAGACAAAAGGACTTCTCTCCTAGGTTAAACAATTTATATTTAAAATGAAATGTAACTGGTAAAAAAAGGAAAAGAAATGTAAGTAGTAAAACTTCCATTATTCAACGAAGTTTATCTTTTGAAGGCAGCACTTTCTATCCTCCTCCCAACGCCCTTCAAAACAACAGAAAGGGTAATTAACTCATTTTATTATTTGATTAGGTATACATTCCTATTACTAAAGATGAAGCAACATATAAGGCTTAAAGTAAGACATGCTATTGCATAATTTAAAAAAGCAAGATTTCTCTATATTTATACAGTTTTTGAAATTAACCTCTATTTACAATTTGCTTCTAAAAAGGCCAAATTTCATTTTGTTATCGCAAAAAAAAATATGACTAGAAATTAGTTCCATTATTTGTACAACATAGCCATTGTCAGCACTTGTTGAGTTATTTATTAGGCCTCATATGAGTATGGACAGACCTTTAACATGTCTTGGATCCTTCCTGAGATAGTCTAATTCAGCTTGATTTTGCAGAACTTTCAAGCACTATGAATGACATACAGTGTCTACCACAACAGTCTTCTAGTTGCAAGAAAGGCAAATTCAGGACCAATTAAGCAGCTATGCTACCTTAGGTTTTCCCATGTTTATAAAATAGGACACACGTATTATAATACAGAAGTGACCCAGAACAATCCATCTGCATATCACTGGGTGAAATGTACCCCTATCCATTTATTTATTACATTAGCATCTTGACTTTTTTCTTTGTACCTCATTTGCCTGGGATGCCCATGGAAACAAACATGGCTTTTAAAGAGCCCTACATATGCTGAGGGCCTTCTGGCGGTTCCCTCGCTGCAAGAAGCCAAGTTACAGGGAACCAGGCAGAGGGCCTTCTCGGTGGTGGCACCCACCCTGTGGAACCCCCTCCCATCAGATGTCAAGGAAATAAACTACTACCTGACTATTAGAAAACATCTGAAGACAGCCCTGTTTAGGGAAGTTTTTAATGTTTGATGTTTTAGTGTGTGTTTAATATTTTGTTGGAAGCCGCCCAGATGGGTGGGGCATGAATGAATGAATGAATGAATGAATAAATAAATAAATAAATAAAAGTTGGGATCCAAGAGAAACCGAAGTCCTACAGGTTCAATGACATTTTGCATTCACACTTCTTAAGCAGCTTTCCAGGTGATTCATGTGAAAAACTGCTTTTGAAATTAACCTTTAAATCACTAGTCAGTAAGACTTGATTTAAATCATTTTTTTTACAGAAAGACTAGTCTTGCTGGTATAATCTTAATATTTACAACTAGATGAATGTTTCATTTTTGGAATAATAAATTTTCAGAGTAGTTTTTACAGTTATATCAAAATTACTGATTTGGTTATATTATTAGAAATACATTGACAGATAATTATGAAATTATTGTGAGGTTTAATAAGTTAACTGTTTATATTTGGACAACTTTTCTACTGTACTTTATTGGAAGGAGAAAAATAATCGTTTTCTTTATAACAATTTAACCAATTTATTTAACTAAAACAATAACATTATAGCATACGTATCCATGTTTGTTAACTGATGTTAAATGATTTTTTATTTTTTAAAAAACTTTAGACTGAGTTTTAGCACACATGAAAAACTTAAAACAAATCCTTATTTCCTGAGGAATAGCCTTTGGACTATAATGTAACTTAAATAGAAAACTATCTTTAGATTTTCCCTTCAAAAGCTTTTTATTTTAGAAATCCAATTTAATTTTTTAAAAATCCAATTTAATTTTTTAAAAATCCAATTTAAATTTTTAAAAAATCTGATCACTGATTTTTATCCACCCTGGTCTACAGCCGTTTTGTGATATGAGAGAAGCACAAATTGCTTAAAAGAAGTCAATTTCCCTGGGCATAATTGCCAATCTCTTGGTCATATATGAAGCAGGTCTTTGGATTGTAGCCATAAACTAGACTTCTTAAAACACGTGTTAGCACCAGAGATTAATCTACAGTGATTTCCACACAGTAGTTAAAAAGGAAAGAAATGTATTTGCTTTATTTTTAAAATATTTTTAAAATATTTTTAAAAATAAATTATTTACAACATAGTCCACAACAACTCATACATACAAACAAACCCACCACCACTGACAATTTAATTATAAAATTTAAACTCCTATCCCCTTACATAAAGAAAACAAACATAAAAATAAAAGACTTCCTTTATCCTGTAAATGGCCTCCTTATTTACTTCTTGTATACTGTTTCTTTTATATGTGATTACAGTGGACGCTCGGGTTGCGAACGTAATCTGTGCGCGAGGCACGTTTGCAACCCGCAGCATTCGCAACCCGCAGCGGCGCGTCTGCGCACGCGCAGGTTGCAATTCGGAGATCCTGCGCATGCGCAAAGCGCGATTTGGCATTTCTGTGCATGCACAACCACTGAAACCCGGAAGTAACTTGTTCCGGTACTTCCGGGTTTTGGCGCATCCGTAACCTGAAAAAACGCAACCTGAAGTGTTTGTAACCCGAGGTGGGACTGTATTACAATTTTTCCTAGTTATGACTTAAAAAACTGCAAAGTCTCCTGTAGAAATTAATTGAAACAAATCCAGGTATATATTTTGGGTCACTGTTTGGTAAAGTAATCTCTGCACTTTCCCCATTCTTTTTGAAATTCTTGTCTGGGTTGTCCAAATGTCTTTGCTTTTTAAGAACAAGAACCCACAACAACTAGGATGTGGCTGCTTTGGCGGAGCAGCTTTCATAAAGTTTGTTATAACTGACCTGTCAGAAAGGAGAGAAAAATATCATTCCAGTAATTTACTTTTATGTTCTGCTGATGCCAACATTTAAATTTCTAGTTGGATTCAATTGGGTATGTGAAGAACTGCCTGTTAAGTTATGATTGCAAAGCCTCAGAATTGAGGCCTGGGTGAATTTAGCCTTGTGCAATGTATATGTTTAGGCTAATAACACCATTGCCCAATGGAATGTGCAAGTACAAGCAGTAGGTACAATACCAAAATCAAGCGGAAATAAAACATCCTATATCCTTTTCTTCTTCAAATGGGTACAGAAAGATTTCTCTAGTGGCTGTGTGAATACATGAAATGTCAATAAAAAAATCAAAACCAGATTATATTTACCAAAAGCAGATTAAGGAAATGTTATGCACAGAACACTACCCACCCTTGTTCACAGCAGCAGTGAATAAATCAACATTAACAGGTGGCCAGCAATGATTTTTCACAATTCACTATTATTAAAGGTAAAAATACCCCTGACCGTTAGGTCCAGTCATGGACGACTCTGGGGTTGCGGCGCTCATCTCGCTTTATTGGCTGAGGGAGCTGACGTTTGTCTGCAGACAGCTTCCAGGTCTTGTGGCCAGCATGACAAAGCCGCTTCTGGCGAACCAGAGCAGTGCATGGAAATGCCATTTACCTTCCCGCCACAGCCTATTTATCTACTTGCACTCTGACGTGCTTTCGAATTGCTAGGTTGGCAGGAGAGGGAATGAGCAACGGGCACTCACCCCGTCGCAGGGATTTGAACTGTTGACCTTCCAACTGGCAAGTCCAAGAGGCTCAGTGGTTTAGACCACAGCGCCACCCGTGTCCCTTTCACTATTACTATCACATTGCTTACACAAGCTTTCATATGCTAAGGCTTGTGTGAAGAACCATAGTTCACTTGACCCTGTCCACTGCATGAAAGATACAGAGTGTTCAATACTAAAGTCCTTTATAGGCCCCTTTACCCTTGCAGTGGGCAGAAAAGCAAACATGCCTCTGTTGCACTGAAGACCTGCTCAATGTCAAGGGGTGAAATGAGGTGACCCTATAATTCTAAAATGGAAGAAACCAATAATTTGGGCAGTATATAACAGATTAAACTGAAGACTTATGGTAATTACCGAACACTGCCAGCACATGAGTACACAAAACTCTTATGGAGGCCCTTCTTCAAACAATTGCACCTCCAATAACTAACAGGAGTCCCACATATTGCACGTGGGTGGATACATTTAATCCAGAACTGCTAACCCCACAGATAAGCAAACACTCAGTATAGCCATTTGTGCAATGAAAAACTACAATCCTCCCCTTTCCCCGCAGTGAATTATAAAAATAAAACATCAGCTAAAGCTCAAAGTGTATGATGAGGCAACCAATCTGCTTTAAGTAATCTTTTTTTAAATTTTTTTTTATTCAAAGTTATAACAAAACATATTTTCCAAAAACATATCCTTATTCCCTCCCCATTTTTCCTCCCCCCATAAAACCCATCCCCCACCCCACCCCCCAACTTCCCTCAGTTCCAGTCTTTGGTTTCTCCAATAATGCTATTTTCTGCATGTTACAGAGTTGTATAGATCCTCCAACTGTTTAGCTAATTATCATAAGTAAAAAATAATAATTGTGGATAATAATAATAATTGTGGATGCTTATTCAAAAACCTGCCAAGGAGTCCAGTTTGCTTTGTTGTGTCTTCAAATACTTTGTGAAAGCTTCCCATTCATCCTTAAAGTCAGAGTTATCCTTATTTCGTAGTTTATGTGTCAGTTTTGCCAGTTCTGCATAATCCATCAATTTTTCGTGCCATAATTCTTTAGTTGGGGTTTCTTCAGTCTTCCATCCTTGTGCTACCAGAACTCTCGTGGCCGTTGTCGCATACATGAAGATGTTTTTCAACTTTTTTGGCAGGTCTTTCCCTACGATCCCCAACAAAAATGCCTCGGGTTTTTTAACAATGTTAAATGGAACATTTTCTTCAATTCATTGTATATCATTTCCCAAATTTTTAAAATTACTTTACAATCCCACCACATATGATAAAATGTTCCCTCCTTTTCCTTACACTTCCAACATATATTTGAACTAGTTTTGTACATTTCCCCTAACTGCACTGGTGTTGTGTACCATCTGTACATCATCTTCATGTAATTCTCCTTCAATAGGGAACAATCTGTAAATTTTAAGTCAGTTTTCCATAATTTAACCCAATCCTCCATCATGATGTTGTGACCTACATCTTGTGCCCATTTAATCATAACTGATTTTACCTCTTCATCTTTCGTCTCCCATTCTAATAGTATGCTATATGCGGCCTTCAGTAGTTTCACTTTCCCTTCAATCGCTTCCGTTTGAAACCTAGATCTAGTATAACTAAATCCTTTCTTACAGTCTTCTTTATATGTTTCATGTAGTTGTCGATAATGCAACCAACTCTGAAAGTGCTCTTTGATCTCATCATAATCTCTTAATTTCCATTTTCCATCATGTTCCTTTAGTAAATCAGCATATGTGAGCCATTTTCCTTTCTTTCCAAGTGGTTTGAGCAGTGATGCTTCATGTGGTGAAAGCCACCATGGAGTCTTTTGTTCCAATAAGTCTTTATATCTCTCCCATACTCTCCATTAATGAGAGTTTCCTGATTATATGGTTGTAAAAGCTTCTATGAATCTTCCCTTTCCCGTACCATAAATATGCATGCCAACCAAATCTGTTGTCATAACCTTCTAGTTCTAGTGCCTCTTGCTTGTCCAATCTCATCCAGTCCCTGATGAATGCTTTAAAAAATGGCAGAAAGAGATTTTAAGATTTATCTGGGGGGGTGGGGGGCAAAAGGCCAAGGATAAAACATACTTACAGATGTAAAAGATAGAGGCGGGTTTGCCCTCCCAGACCTTAAATTGTATTACGAATCTGCTTGTTTGGTACGGCTTTAAGTAATATTAAGTAAAAAACCAGAACAACCTCCAAGGAAGTAATATTTTATCCAAAATAACCCTTGTCTTTTTAGTACAGTCACATTATTGAGTCTCCTGATTTTCTCTTGCTCCATTTTGTGCACATTCCATGCCCCCACCCCTAATAGCATGCCATCATTGAGGGGTGAAACTTTCCAGCTTAAGTCCAACAAATACCACTTGTATCCGAACTGGATTTTACAAACCAAGGCTACGTTTTCCTTATTTCTTCTTTTTCGCTTATGATCTGTTTTCTGCATATAACCAATGTTGGATGGACATCACTCCTATGCTTTCCTCATCTTCATCGGTAGCCTAGAGAGCTAAACAACATGTCTTATTTTATTTTCTTTCTAGCAGCAATGGCAGGCAATCCACTGATTTCCTCTCTCATGAATAGCTGCCTGGTAGAGGTGAGCAAATCCGTTCATTTCACAATCTGAAGTGAAGTGATCCAATTTGCTGGCCCTAGACATATATGCGGTTTGGAACACAGCTATAAATTGGATTACAGTGGTGCCTCGCAAGACGAAATTAATTCGTTCCGCAAGTCTCTTCGTCTTGCGAGTTTTTCGTCTTGCGATGCACGGTTTTCCATAGGAATGCATTTAAAATCAATTAATGCGTTCCTATGGAAACCACCTTCCCCCGACCTCTTCTGGCGGGCGGCATTTTAAAATCGCCCGGGACAGCGGAGGACTTCTCCGCTGTCCGGGCGATTTAAAAGCCCCTGGGAAGGCAAGCAGGGGGGACAAAGACTTTTGCCCCCAGCCTGCCTTCAGAAGAGGTCCAGGACAGGCTTCGCGGACCTCTCCGCAAGCAGCGGGAGCGCTCCTTGCGGAGAGTTGCCAGCGCGCCCAGGCTTCGCGGCCCCGCCGCTCGGCTTTGGGACATCGTTCCGATGCCGGGCGGCGGGGGGAGACTTTCCCGCCCCGCCGCTCGGCTTTGGGACATCGTTCCGATGCCGGGCGGCGGGGGGAGACTTTCCCGCCCCGCCGCTCGGCTTTGGGACATCGTTCCGATGCCGGGCGGCGGGGGGAGACTTTCCCGCCCCGCCGCTCGGCTTCGGGACATCGTTCCGATGCCGGGCGGCGGGGGGAGGCGTTCCCGCCTCGCCGCCCGGCATCGGGGCATCCTTCCGAAGCCCGGCGGCGGGGGGAGACTTTCCCGCCCCGCCGCTCGGCTTCGGGACATCGTTCCGATGCCGGGCGGCGGGGGGAGGCGTTCCCGCCTCGCCGCCCGGCATCGGGGCATCCTTCCGAAGCCCGGCGGCGGGAGGAGGTGTCCCCGCCCCGCCGCCAGGCTTCGGAGGAGGTCCGAGGACAGCGGGGAAGACGAGCTGCGCTTCCCCGCTGTCCCGGAGATTTCCCTATGGGCTGTCGTCTTGCGAAGCAAGCCCATAGGGAAATTCGTCTTGCGAAGCGCCTCCAAAACAGAAAACCCTTTCGTCTAGCGGGTTTTCCGTCTTGCGAGGCGTTCGTCTTGCGGGGCACCACTGTACAAATTTTTTAATTCTGTGGTGCTGTTTCAGTTTTTAAAATTGCACAAATATAAATCTCATATGGATTGAAGATGGATTGGAGCACATGAAAAATGTGCATTTGGGGGGGGCAAATACATATGCATACAATTGAAATGCGCTGTGTGTGTGTGTGTGTGTGTGTGTGTGTGTTTAATGGAACAAAATGAACTTATGATTCAGCACAGGTGAAATTGACTCAGAACAGAAATACATTGATCCATCCATACCTACTGGCTACAGCACTTTGTTTGGCACCAGTTCAAGGTCCAGCACTTTCCCATCCTGAGGAATATTTACAAAGAGACAGGTAGGTCTCTAGATGCCAAAGCATCCAAAAAGGATCCTCACAATCTTTCCTTCTTTCAGAACATCTATTCCTTTCAACCCATCCTGGAGCATTTCAAAAGCTGTTTGGCTCATCACACTGGTCGGTACCTCAGGACACCCCAAATCATCACAATTCAGAAGAAAAGGAAAAGGAAACCCCAGACGGCAAACTAATGGAGCAGATGGCTCATTTAATTTAATTTTTTAAAATGCCACTCTTAGGCTTAAAGTCTTAGCACAGAATGCCCAGTGCCTACCAGCTTAATCCAGGAAAAATGTGAAGTTTAGGGTTAAATGTTCCCTCTGAAGCGAAGATGCAATCGGAAAAGCCTAACTGATCAACCACATTCTGTAGAACTCTGGCACAAAGGGAAGAATGTTCTGGCCATAACTGGACTCATGTACAGGCAGCAGCACTCAAGGCAAGTGGGACTTTGGTTTCAACATACATTATCATGGCCCAGACATTACTAGAGAGGAATCCTGAGCATCTACCCTTTCACCTCATTATGGAAATAGGTGAGAGTAACACATGTTCTTAACACCATCTGATTTTAAGTGAAGTATCTGCTTGACATTCATGATCCAACTCTATTTTTTCAAGAGTATTGGGAAGAATTAATGTTTTCTATTGTAGTTTCAGGAAACCACCAGGTTCACACAAACAGGGTACTGATCAGATACTACTTTCTTCCTATGTGGTGTGATTGTGGGGAGGTTCCAATTGTATTTAGGAAGAATTTTGGCTCTGATGTATGAACAGGCTTTCATACTTTTTTATTTACAGTTCTGAAATGGAACTATAAAAAGCAATGAAAAAGTGTCAACCTCACAATGAAGCCATAGATGTCAGAATCGAAAAGCAACCAGATGCTGGATTCTTGCTTCACACTAGGGTGTACCCTACATTTTAGGTCTAAGTAACACACTTTTGCTGTACAAAACATGAAGTCCTTGAAGTCCTATCAAAATAATAGCCAGCTCAATGATAATTGCCTGGCTAACTCACATGGAAAGAAAAACATTCACACAGCAAAAGGAATGGTCAGATCAGCTTTTATTAGACCATGTTGTTGAGTACTAAAGACTCAATCTCAAGTCCAGAAAAACAGCAATTACCCTTGCTTATGCAGTAACAACATTCTGAGCTCTGACGGCCTTGCCAGATTTCTTGCCCTTCCCCCTCCTGGTTGATGTGGTGGACTTAGTCTTGGGCAGGGTGTTCCCCTGGGGGAAGGTGATCCCTCCAAGCAGAGAGTGGAGCTCAGCATCATCACTGATGGCTCTCTGTAAGTGCCGGGGGGCAATTCGGCGCTTGTGGTCATTTTTAGCAATGTTCCCAGCTATATCCATAATGTCATAGGTCAGGTACTGAAGCACTGCAGCCATGTACACAGACGATCCTGATCCAATGCGCTCTGCGTAGTCACCCTTCCGGAGGAATCTTTCAATGCGGCTTACAGGGAATACCAGCCCAGCCCGGCAAGAACGAGATGTTTTTGGCTTCCTCGCATGGCAGGATGGCTCAGGTTCTTCCAAGCTTTCTGTATCACACGGATCATCAGACATGTCGCAGTCCAGCTTGCCACAGCCGCCAACACTTGTTGATCTGGTCCAACTCTTCAAGGTGCTTGCCTTGCTCTGGCAATTCTTACCTTGTTGGATTTTTGCTGTTTTGGAGGGGTTTTTTGGCTGTTCTGCTTTGCTTGCTTCAGTTTCCTACCCTGCCCTTTTTGGATTTCTTCCTGGCCTTGCAGGTTAAGCTATCATTTGAAAGGCTGCCACAATTAAAAAAATACTGTGCACAGAGTTTTCCATAGCCTCTTTGCAGTGAAAATAGTGAGTGCTAAATTTGGCTCCTGATAGGCTGGGGTGCTGGCCAATAGGATGCTGTGTGCATTGTTAAATCATTTCTATTATCCCAATGTTTGAGCTGAAATGTCACCCTGTTCATCCCTGAAAACCTCTGTTGCCCTTCTCCATGTGCCTCCCCTATGAGAGGTCCAGAGGGTGGCAACATAAGAACGAGTCTTTTCTGCAGTGGCTCCTTTTGTGCAATGCTCCTCCTAAGAAGGTTCAGCTGGCACCTTCACTATACACCTTTAGGTGCCAGGTGAAAACGTTCCTCTTTAACCAGGCCTTTGGCCAATTGACATCCAATGTTGTGGGAGGGAGGGATTATTGGTTTGGTTTTGCTCATTTTTTATTATGTATTTCAAGCTTTTATATTCTAATTATTATGTTGTGAACTACTCTGAGATCTATGGATGAAGTGCAGTATGCAAATTTAACAAGAAAAATTTTGGTTACTAAATCAAGTTTGCAAACATTTGACATAGTGAAGAAGGCCAAAGTTGATATGTTCAGCATACAACTTTCAGTCTGATGAGAAGATACCTAGAAAATTGGCCCCAGCTTTATACTCCCCCTCAAAAATTGAAGGTATATAGGAAAAACCATAAAGGGAAAAAACCTTGAATCTTCAATGAGTCTCACTGCAAAGTTATAAGCAACATTAGATGCATTTCATATACTCAGAACAAGGTAAAAAAATCCAGCTGCTGTGCATGATGCAGTGAGCCCAACTGTCCTAGTGAGACTACACAAACATGTGGGATTCCAGAGCTTTGCTGCTCCATAGTACTTTTGAGTGCCATACCTCACTGAGGTTTGGCTTAGCGTATTGTCCAAAATACAACTCATGTGTACCCTTTATCCTCATGAGTCAAAGGACACCCGAGGAGCAAACTGGCTGCAAAGGTCCCCTCCAGAAGCACATGCAGTCTCACTAAGCCATACCTTGGTTTACTGAGTAAACCATTCTATTCTTCTGACAAATAGAAAGGGATTGACATCTATATCAACCACCTCACATATCTAGCTTCAATTTTAAAGCTTGTTATTATAAACTACTACTGCCACCCCCATCCTATTTCCCCCTTTGTGTATTTCCTTAAGATTGTAACCCTTCAGGCAAGGGGTTTGTCGTCAGAATTCAGGGGAAAACACTTTGATTATTTTAAGCATTAAACAACAATAAGATCAATTAAAATAGTAAAAAGGAGGTGAGTGAGAGGTTTTATCTTAGCAGCAGGGTTAGGAAGGAGGCCTAGTAGAATTGTCTAGGGAGGAAATTCCACAAGGTGAATACTCAAAAACAAACAAACAAACAAACAAACAAACAAACAAACAAACAAACACCCTGCCTCAAGAACATAAGAGGAGCCTGCTGGATCAGGCCAATAGCCCATCTAATCCAGCATCCTGTTCTCAAAGGGCCCACCAGATGCTTGTGGAAAACCTTCAAACAGGATTCAAGCACAAGAGCCCCCTCTTCTCCTGTCTTTTCCAGCAGCTGGTATTCAGAAGCACTGACACTTCCAAACTGCAAAAGAAGAGTGCAGAACAAGGAAGAATGGGCAAGAAAACATACTGGAACAGTTCTAAGATAACCCTTTAAAGGTAACTGCCATAATCTTGAATTGGGTCTGAAAGGAAACACCAATCCAGGTGAGCCAGAACTGGAGCATCATGCGCTACAGAATTCTGTGTCAGTTGCAGCTAATGGAAGCAAATTCCCTTCTAAGAGAATCTAAGAGTATCTTGTGATACTAAAAGAGAAGATCAAATGAAAACATAAGCAGTTTGGAGAATGTGCAGCGATGCTTTAAAGGGAATAGCAACCAAGTATTCACTAACTAAATGACTTGGGGGGTAACATCTGAATTGACACATCATGGATTTGATAGCAGTCTGCAAACCATGGTTTGCAAGCCATCTACAGTTTGCTGGTAGACTTGCTTCACTGGAAGATTAAAGGTCAAGAATATGGTTAGCAAACATGGCTGGGTCAGTGGAACAAGAGACCAAGCCAAGTTTTGAAATGCAGTCTGGAGAGTCTTCTGTCTGTTATGGTTCAGGAGAGATAGCTCTGTAATTTATGACTAAGGGACCGGCCACTAGAAGAATACAAGAAAGCATTCAAGGATTGGCAGCTGTTCCTCCCATCTTGCCCAATGGTGCCTGACACATCCTCTCCTCCCCTCACCCCCCACCTCGCTGGACAGACCAGGCCCTTAAAGCGAGATAGAATAGTACTGGTGGAAATGGCCTGTTCACTGAGTGAGAGCATATCTGTGGCGGACGTGGCCAGGGACAGAGTGTACCCTTTAGGCATCATCTGTGGAGGTACGTTCAGCTGGCTTATCTCTTTCCTCATCACTTGGCCCTCACACTGTTGACATCATACCTTCCCTTTTACAAAACGGCATGGGGCAGCCTCATGAGGACAACCTGCTTTTCTTCTATAGAAAAGCCACAAACTCATCTAAATACTTTTTGTACATCCCCAATATATTTAATATTTTTCAGAAGTGTGAACGTTGCCACACACAAAAACCAGGCTTTCCAAAACACAAGATTATTTTGCATCAAAAATTGTTCACCTTATAACTAACATCTATTCTCTGCATCTAGATATAAAAATCGTTTCTAGCCAAGAACTTTATGAAAACAATGATGTTTTCTTAGCTGGGTTTACAAATTATGTAGAAATGTCAGGCAATGTTATTTTAATCTTAGTGTGTTAGGCAGCAACTTGACTGAAGACATTTTGGACTGTTTTTCCTCTGAAACACTAATGAATGGATCTGCTTTGCTTCAGCAACAAGCAATTTAACTCTTCTTTCTCTGAAGCCAAAATTTATCTTTGCTTTCTCATTCAGGAAACCTGCCAAAAGTCTTAGCTATATTACAGTTTTGAGTTCAAATGCTAAAAGGAAAAAAGTTACCGCCTGCCAAAACTAACTAACCCCCAAACAAGCCAGCAAGCTTGAAAACAATGTTTTGTTTTGCACAAAAAAGACAGTATAGTCATTTCAGAAACCAAAGATTTTAAACAAAGGATAACCCACCTAAGCCCAATTTTCCTTAACAAAATATATTTCTACACAAAATATATCCAAAACCTTTGGGAGCAGTGGATAAAGAAGTAAAGAAGTAGACCCTAACATAAGCCATGTTATTTCAGGTTAATCAATACAGGAAAAAGTAATAAAATCAATGCACATTTTAAAAAGTATTAGGGAGGTGACTTCAAAATGTAAAGCCAATTTAACACAGTGGTTTACAAGCTTTGCACATGTGGCCTTAGTGAGAAAATATCCAGTGTGCAACAATGAAACAAGTGTGGCTTACAGACCAGAAATCCTCAACTCAGAATTTCACAATGAAGCCTATGCACTTCCACTGAAGGGGAAGGGGAAGAGACAAACATAATTAATTTTCATTTTATTATGAGTTGTAGAATACAAGAATCTGATTGACAGTTACGCTCAGATGTGGTATAACATTTGCTGCACATACCTTGGAAATACTCTTTTATTGTGATTTATTGCCAAGCTTTTAAAACTACACCTGATGAAGTACTCACAGTAATAAGGTTTTAAAATGGCAATCATGCATATATGTTACAGATTAGCTTTAGTATAGGTACCTTATTTTTATACAGAAGGAAATTTATCTCAAGAGCTGCAATCATTTTTGCACAATAAAGAGGAAATTGCATACATGTGATACTCTTCTTTCAAATAAGAGGCATGTATATAATTTAGATAATCATTTTTTAAAAGTAGATTTATCCTAACTTTAGTAACACTATTAATCCTCAACTACTAAACTGGAAGGGGGGCTAATTTTTTGTTTCTCAAGCATCGTAAGTTTATGTTTACCCTAATCCGTACGTTATACTTCCCAGGCTATAGTTTCAAATGTTTAATTAAACAGAACATGAAAAGGGAGGGTGCCCACATTATCCTAACCTACAGTTCACTCATGGTACATATTTTTCAGTTAAATGCTATCAATGCAAGAAAAAATTAGCTATGTAGTGTTCTACATCAGCTACATCAGCTGCTTGATCATGCTAGAAATCAATGGCGAAGGCTGACACCAGAAGGTCAAGCATGCACAGCTGGCTGAAACCGGCGACATGGCAGTTCACACAGGTAAGTTCTTCTTGCATATTGCCATTTTAAAATCAGGTCTGTGCAGAGTCATGTCGGTGGTGCATCTTACTCAGCATTTCTGCTTGCACCGGCTACGGCTCTCCAGAACATCCTTTTCATGTATAGATGCCAATGAGGGAAACCTGTGGCTTCCTGTGGGTGAAGTATGTGCTCAACTGCTCCTCTCCTTTAGAACACTTTTGAAACTCTCATTCTTGGCAGTTTGCCTGAAGCGTTGTTGTTTGGTGTCGAGAACTATTTGGCTCAGAAATAGAAGACACCACAGGACTTAAAACATCTTGTTGTGTAAATGAGGAAAAATATAGAATATTATGTACAATTATTATTTTTTTGCATGAGTGATGCCAAGCAAAGCTTTTCACATCAGCATTATTAACTGTACTAAAGTATACCAATGTGCTACTTTACCAAGAGAAAGGCAAAAAGTTAGCACTCTAGCTTGGCTACAATCCTGCTCTTTGTTCTGCAAGTTTCCTTTCTAATGTTAATCTTTGAAAGTATGTTTTGACAGAGTACTGCTGGTATTGTGCAGCCGACAGAAAATTACGATACTGTTTGTTCGGGATTGAGAAGTCTAGTATTAGATTGCTAGTTGTCAGCAAACGACAGGATATACCACATGGTGTTTTTGCACTATATGACACCAGGCCCAGACCTGGAATACAGATAAAGCAACACTGTTTTATCAAACTTTTACATTCCTAGTACCATACATAAACACTCTGTTCCCCACTCATTTTGAACTCGGGTTTGTACTGAAAACAGAGAAATGTTATGCTGCGCACTTTGGGCAGGATTCATTGCTCTGCTGATTTTTCCCATTTTAATAAGTTTGATATGCAAAGTACAGCTACTACAATCAACATACAGTAGTGCCCCGCAAGACGAATGCCTCGCAAGACAAAAAACTCGCTAGACGAAAGGTTTTTTCGCCCGCGATTTGCCTCGCAAGACGAATTCCCCTATGGGCTTGCTTCGCAAAACGAAAACGTCTCGCGACTTTGTTTCCTTTGTGTAAAAACCGTTAAAACCAAGGGTGCTTAGCTTGAGCAGCTGCAGTTGCGACTTGACTTCGAGGAGCAACTGTTAGCACGTGGTTTGGTAGCCTTTTCTCAGACTTTGCTCACTTTTGAAGATTTTCCAAAACTTTTCCAGAACTTTTCCAGAACTTCTCTTTCATCCATTTGGTAAGTTAAACTTTTAAAACTTTTTTTGGGGGGTTTGGATTTTGGGTTGGGGTGTTTGGGATTCAAGGACTTGGTGTTGGGAAGGGGTTTGCGATAATCTGGGGGCTTGTGGGCCTTTTTTGGGAACTTTTATGATTTTCTGTGACCACTGGGCCAGGTTGATTTTTTTTGAAAAATTTTCTGAGTTTGAATTTCTGAGTGCTGGCCATGTTGTTATTTTTTGAAAATTTTTTTTGTCTGGGTGGGGAAGCAGTTGGGGAGGGGTTTGCAGCAGTTGGGGAGGGGCTGGGGGAGCAGTTGGGGAGGGGTTTGCAATTTCTGTGTTGTGGGTGGGTTGGTGCGTGTCTGTGGGAGCAGTTGAGGTTTTTGAAGACATTGGTGATTTTTGAAGCTTTTCCTAAACTTATTTTGCAGCCATTTGAGGTTTCTGAGGACGTCGGTGGTTGATTGTTGAAGCTTTTCCAGAACTTCTCTTTCATCCATTTGGTAAGCTAAACTTTTAAAACTTTTTTGGGGGTTTTTGGATTTTGGATTTGGGGTTGGGGTGCTTGGGATTCAAGGCCTTGGTTCTGGGTTTTAATTTCTGTGTGGTGGGTGGCTGGCTGCTTTTGTATTTTTTGGGTTTGAAGCACATCACTGATTTTTTTTTCTGTTTCTGAGTTTACGAAGGTAGGAGCTGTGCTGCCATGGGACCCAAGAAGACTGCTGCTGCGGTGGCCGGCGAGAGGAAGAAGGAGAAGGTGACACTGGAAATGAAGAAGGAGATCATCTGGAAGCACGACGGCGGAATGCGTGTGACGGACATCGCCAGGGAGTACGGCAGGAACCCATCGACCATCGGGACCATCCTGAAGATGAGGGAGAAGATCCTGGCGACTGATGCAGCCAAGGGAGTCACCAGGATCGTGAAGAACCGCCCAGCTGTCCTGGAGGAGGTCGAGAAGTTGCTGCTCATCTGGATAGAAGAGAAGCAGCGTGCAGGGGACACAGTGTCTGAGGCCGTCATTTGTGAGAAGGCCAAGGCCTTGCACGCTGACCTCATCCGGGAACAGCCAGGAACCTCAGCCGAGCCAGAAGTCTTCAAGGCTAGCAGAGGTTGGTTTGACCGGTTCAAGACAAGATCTGGCATCCACAGTGTGGTCAGGCATGGAGAGGCTGCCAGTTCTGATGTTCCTGCGGCTGAAGACTTTGCAGCGGAGTTCCTGGAGGTTGTGACGACGGAGGGCTACGTTCTGCAGGCAGAGGCTGCGCAGGAGCAGGCCTCACTGGAAGAGGAGGAAGCAACTGAGGAACGGCTGTCCTCCGAAAGACTGAGGGACATTTGCCAGAAGTGGAAGGAGGTGCAGACTTTTGCAGATCTACACCACCATGAGAAGCACGTGGCACATGACGCTGGGAACTTTTATGATACGAGGGTCATGTCGTCTTTCAGGGAGCTGCTGAAAAGGCGGATAAAGCAGCAGACTATGGACAGGTTCTTGACCAAGAAGCAAAGAGTGGAAGAGGAGCCTTCTTCGAGTGGTCCCCCAGAGTCTTAGAAAATGTACTGTACACTTTGTTGATTTTTAAATGTTTTTCTGTCATGTTTATAAAGTTAATTTATTTTCCCTTCAATTTTTGAACTGCTCTTTACAGTATGTGTGACTTTAAAGAGCAGTTAATAAACTGTTGTTGTACCAAATTTGGCTTTGTTTGGACTTTTTTTGACCATAGGAACGCATTAATTGATTTTCAATGCATTCCTATGGGATTTCGTGCTTCGCAAGACGAAAAATTCGCTAGACGACAAAAATTGCGGAACGAATTAATTTCGTCTTGTGGGGCACCACTGTACAGAAGAATAATAACCTTTCAGGAACACCTCCCCAGACCCAATACAAAAAATAACCATGCCCTTACAAGTCCTTCCCCCATAATGGTACAATTGGCACCCCTGGTTCATTTTTTTTTAAAAAAACGATGAAGCATACACAGGGAACAGGGACACAGAATGAGAGGTACTAGCAGCCATGTTTTTAGTTAAAGTCCACTCCCCACAAAACTGCAGTCCACCACCCAATTGGTGGTGGTTTGCTGTTTTTAAAGTCAACAATTGCCATTTCCACCACTGTCAGATTTCAAAGTACTAGTGCCAGACCTTTGGCAAAACTACAGAAAGCTGAAATCATGCTTAGAATCATAGAATCATAGAGTTGGAAGAGACCACAAGGGCCATCGAGTCCAACCCCCTGCCAAGCAGGAAACACCATCAGAGCACTCCTGACATATGGTTGTCAAGCCTCTGCTTAAAGACCTCCAAAGAAGGAGACTCCACCACACTCCTTGGCAGCAAATTCCACTGTCAAACAGCTCTTACTGTCAGGAAGTTCTTCCTAATGTTTAGGTGGAATCTTTTTTCTTGTAGTTTGGAACCATTGCTCCGTGTCCGCTTCTCTGGAGCAGCAGAAAACAACCTTTCTCCCTCCTCTATGTAACATCCTTTTATATATTTGAACATGGCTATCATATCACCCCTTAACCTCCTCTTCTCCAGGCTAAACATGCCCAGTTCCCTTAGCCGTTCCTCATAAGGCATCGTTTCCAGGCCTTTGACCATTTTGGTTGCCCTCCTCTGGACACGTTCCAGTTTGTCAGTGTCCTTCTTGAACTGTGGTGCCCAGAACTGGACACAGTACTCCAGGTGAGGTCTGACCAGAGCAGAATACAGTGGCACTATTACTTCCCTTGATCTAGATTCAATACTCCTATTGATGCAGCCCAGAATTGCATTGGCTTTTTTAGCTGCCGCGTCACACTGTTGGCTCATGTCAAGTTTGTGGTCAACCAAGATTCCTAGATCCTTTTCACATGTACTGCTCTCAAGCCAGGTGTCACCCATCTTGTATCTGTGCCTCTCATTTTTTTTGCCCAAGTGCAATACTTTACATTTCTCCCTATCAAAATTCATCTTGTTTGTTTTGGCCCAGTTCTCTAATCTGTCAAGGTCGTTTTGAAGTGTGATCCTGTCCTCTGGGGTGTTAGCCACCCCTCCCAGTTTGGTGTCATCTGCAAATTTGATCAGGATGCCCTTGAGTCCATCATCCAAGTCGTTGATAAAGATGTTGAATAAGACCGGGCCCAAGACAGAACCCTGTGGCACCCCACTAGTCACTCTTCTCCAGGATGAAGAGGAACCATTGATGAGCACCCCTTGGGTTCGGTCAGTCAGCCAGTTACAAATCCACTGAGTGGTAGCATAGTCAAGACCGCATTTTACCAGCTTCTTTACAAGAATATCATGGGGCACCTTGTCAAATGCCTTGCTGAAACCAAGGTAGGCTACATCCACTGCGTTTGCCCTCCTCCAGTCTGCCGGGACTTCGCCTGTTCTCCAGGAATTCTCAAAGATGACTGCCAATGGTTCTGAGATCACATCTGCCAGTTCTTTTAATACTCTTGGATGCAGTTCATCTGGCCCTGGAGACTTGAATACATCTAAACTAGCCAAGTATTCTTGTACTATCTCCTTAGTTATTCTGGGCTGTGTTTCCTCTGCTGAATCATTTGCTCCAAATTCTTCAGGTCGGGCATTGTTTTCTTTATCGGAGAAGACTGAGGCAAAGAAGGCATTGAGGAGTTCAGCCCTTTCTGTGTCCCCTGTTTGCATTTCACCATCTTCTCCTCTGAGTGACCCCACTGTTTCTTTGTTCTTCCTTTTGCTACGAACATACCCATCAAAGCCTTTTTTGTTGCTTTTAACCTCTCTAGCAAGCCTGAGTTCATTCTGTGCTTTAGCTTTTCTGACTTTGTGTCTACACGTGCTGGCTATTTGTTTGAATTCCTCTTTGGTGTTTCCCCCCTTTTCCATTTTTTGTACACATCCTTTTTTAATCTTAACTCAGTTAAAAGTTCTTTAGATAGCCACCCTGGCTTCTTTAGGCACCTTCCATGTTTCCGTCTCATTGGTATTGCCTGAAGTTGTGCTTTTACTATCTCCCTCTTTACAAACTCCCAGCCATCATGAACTCCCTTTCCTTTTAGTATTACTGTCCATGGGATCTCACCCAGCACTTCCCTAAGTTTTATGAAGTCGGCTTTCTTAAAGTCAAGAAATTGAGTCCTAGTATGCTTGGCTGCTCCTTTCCGCTGTATAGTAAACTTCAGAAGAGCATGATCACTCGTGCCTAATGATCCTTCCACTTCTACCCCACTAACCAGGTCATCAACATTGGTTAGGACCAGATCTAAAATGGCTGTTCCTCTTGTTGCTTCTCCCACTTTCTGGACAACGAAGTTGTCCGCAAGGCCAGTGAGGAATCTGTTTGACCTTATGCTCTTGGCTGAGTTTGACATCCAGCAAATATCTGGGTAATTGAAGTCCCCCATTACTACTATCTCCCTTCCTTTTGCATGCTTGGCCATCTGTTCCAGGAAGGCATCATCTATGTCCTCCGTTTGGCTTGGGGATCTATAGTAAACTCCCACAATGAGGTCCCTGTTATTCTTCTCTCCCTTAATTTTGACCCAAATGCTCTCACTTTGGCTTTGAGGTTCTAAATCTTGGATCTCTTCACAGGTACACACATCCCTGACATATAACGCCACTCCTCCTCCTTTCTTGTCTGGTCTGTTTCTCTGAAATAGATTGTATCCCTCCATTATTACATTCCAGTCGTGGGACTTATCCCACCAGGTTTCAGTGATGCCTATTATGTCATATTTAGTTTGCTGTACCAAGAGCTCAAGCTCATCTTGTTTATTATGCTTGCCAAAAACCAATCAGCAACCACTCTTGGAATATAGCTGTGCTGTCCTCATTGCTGCTAAGGCATTGCTATTATGTAATTAACTAGAAATTGAATTATAATTGTAGTTCCACAAAGTAATTATAGTACTATATTCCCCACTGCAATCTTATGCCTCTCTCTCCCCATGTACTTATAACCACTGGGATTCAGGGGTGCTAAGACAAACATACCTTCCTGCCAGTGTTCGAAATTAGCCAGGTGTGTTTTGTGACTGGGGCAGGTCCAATTGTGACCCAAGTGGAGATCTCTGGGTGCCAGGCTGGCGACTGGAGAAAGCAAAATGTCGCCTAGAGAAGGATCTGAAATATTTTCCTTGAATCTTGAATCGGTTTTATTCTGAATTGTTTGACTGATGTTTTAGTGTAAAACACTTTGAGATTTGTTCTTTAAAATATAAAGTGATATAGAAACAGAATGAATAATGATGATGATGATGCCATTGGGGGACGGTGCCTAGACATTCCATTGTGGTGACCGCAGCCTAGATTTAAGGTGCCATTTGGCGATTAGATTATATATCTGAGTTTCTAACACTGCTGCCTGCATTTTGTGGATCAGGCCAAAGCCCTATCTGGTCTAACATCCAAGGACTTAGCTGCATTAATCAAAACCAAACCAAACCAAACCAAACCAAACCAAACCAAACCACTGTTATAAATGTGTTATAGCACTGTGACACCAGATGGCACTGTAGAGCTGAAACCAGAACATATGAAATTTTACACTGTGAGCTTTAAAATGTTTTTCTTCAGAGTCTTTTTTTATAGCTGTGTAGATGCAGCCCTAGTGTCAAGGTGCCCAACCAGATGCTCACAGGAGTACCTGAGCACAACAGCACTCTCCAGACCTGCAATTCCTAGAAACTGACATTAAGAGACACACTGCCTCCAAGAGGGGCAGTCGAACATCGTCTTATCCTCCAACAATCCTGCAAGGTAAGTGACTTGTCCAAGGCAACAAATTGCATTCAAGAGAAAAACCTTCCCCCTAATTAATGGCAGCAACCCGTCTATCTCTGTTCTAAATTTTATTTTTTATTAATGGAATTGAGCTTTACCACTAACATAAGAAAGAAAGCTCCCCGCCCTTGAAGCGAACAAGGGTGTGAAGTGCTTTTGCCAGCAAGCCAGGCCTTCCACCGCTCCTCCTGACCACCAGCACCTTCCTGCCAAGAGCTCCTTCCCATTGCTGTGCTCTTTCTGCTCCTGCCTGCCTTTCCCCTCCCTCCCTCCCCCCCCCCCTGCCCAGGGCTGGTTTAGGGTGCTGGTTCTGGCTTTGTTGGGAGGGAGGAGAGGAAGAAAGGCCTGTGTGGCAGCTTTCATCCTCCCCCCTCAGTCATCTATGCATCATAACTGGAAAGCAACCTACACTTTCCTTTTGCACATCAACAGCAATTTGAATTGTGCACCCATTTGTAAGTATAGACTATATAAAACTTGATTTTTTTGCTGTTATCAGATTTCAGACAATACCAATATGTATTTGCCACACTCCTAATGATGTCAATCCAGATATATGCCCATCTTGGTAGAGAAATCCAGTCAGTCCAGTCTGTGTACTTAAGTTCTGCATTTTCTCCACAAAAATATGCTGAAGCTCAAATTGCCTTTCAATAGCTAATTTTGCATGCTAACTTCATTTTGCCAACTACCTTTATTCAATTTGCCAGGGTTCCCGCCTTCTGTCAATTTCCACTTTTTAATAGCTTGGTCTTCTAAGCTTTGCTTCCCTCTCTTTAGCTTAAGTCCAACTTCTCAAAGAGTGGAATAAACTCTGGCAGTGATCTACTGCTGATAAGAGAACTAGCAATAGCTGCCTCTCCTCTGTGGAAGGAAACAGTGCAAGCTGCTGCATCATAGAGGGAGAGGAGAAAATATAGATGTAGTTCTGTTAAAATAATCTTAATTAGAGGAACTGAATTCACACTAAGGCAGTTGTTCTATGGGGTGGGTGGGTTGGTTGCTCCTGACCCTGGCAGAGGCGTTTGGGGGAGGGCACAGGGAAGGAGAAGAGGGCAAGCCCTGCTGCACAACCAAAAGTCATTGTGCAGAGGTTCTACTGAAGGGTAGTTGAATCCTAGCCAAAATATCCTTCCACCCAATCCACATATATTTTTGAACAGCAGCAGAATGTATGCAAAGGACAACGACGACGACAACAACAACAACAACAACAACAATATTTATACCCCGCCCCTCTGGCTGGGTTTCCCCAGCCACTCTGGGCAGCTCCCAGTAGAATATTAAAAACAAGATAAAACATCAAACATTAAAAACTTCCCTAAACAGGGTTGCCTTCAGGTGTCTTCTAAAAGTCCGGTAGTTGTTTATTCCTTGTCATCTGATGGGAGGGCGTTCGACAGGGCGGACGCCACCACCGAGAAGGCCCTCTGCCTGGTTCCCTGTAACTTGGCTTCTAACAGTGAGGGAACCGCCAGAAGGCCCTCGGTGCTGGACCTCAGTGTCCGGGCGGAACAATGGGGGTGGAGACGCTCCTTCAGGGATACTGGGCCGAGGCCATTGAGGACTTTCAGGGTCAGCACCAACACTTTGAATTGTGCTCAGAAATGTACTGGGAGCCAATGTAGGTCTTTCAGGACCGGTGTTGTCACTGGGCACTAGGATTGGGCATGCAAGAGTTCTGGAAAAGGCAACAAGTTTAGAAGGGGAGCCAAAGTCAAAACAGTCTGAGAACAATGCCTTAAAATGCAAAAGGAAATTACTTTCACCCTTACCATAGTTCCACAAAGCCTGTCATTGACCATAAAAGTATCATGGTGTTAAAAGGTAAAGATTCCAAAAGCACAATTTGCTCTTTTGACACAAACTAGCCAGTCACCAGACGTGAAAACTTCCAAGACCTGATGGTGAAATCATTGTGTGGAAACCTAAACAAAGCCTGCCAGTTTTGAATAATTTACTGTCAGCATACTGTTTTCCCATTCTCTGAAATCTGTCAAGTAAGCATAACCTTCCTCTTACCTAATGAGAGAAAATTAATCAAACTAGGCTTAATGATATATAAGCAGATAAGGCCAAGTGGGGGACGCAGTTCTTACAATCTGTACAAATCCTTTAATGGAATGACGAAACCAACATAATGAAAACCAAACAAAGACTGAAAAAAGTAAACATCCCAAATACTTAAATTCTCCTGGTAGTTAGAAACAGCTTCTCCAAGCATATAGGTGCTGAATTCATTCCTCCTTATCTGAATTTGATTGTCAGTTACAAACCAATTTAAAATACTTTCTTCTGGGATGGCTTCTACTCCCTACTTGGAAGGCTCCCCATATATCACTTGTAATAAAGACATAAAACACTGTGGAACTAGTAAACGAAGGGCTAAATGAAATGCTTCCGCCTCTTCCCAACAGTGGGGGAAAGGGCGGGGACAGGCTTTTTAAAATAACAACTATCTTTTCCATAATAAAACTTTATTTTTAGCACATGTTATTTAATGGCCCATCTAGACCAGCATTCAGTTCCCACAGTGGCCAATGGGTTGCCTGCAGAAAAACAAGAGCCCTCTCCCCCCTCCTGGTATTCAGAGGCATCGCTGCCTCCAACTGTGGAGGCAGAACAAAGTCATCAGGCTTAGCTGCCATTGATAGCCTTCTCCTCCTCCATGAAGTTGTCCTATCTTCTTTTAAAGCCATCTTGGTTGGTGGGCATCACAGCCTCTGGTGGGAGGCAATGCCATCGTTTAACGATGTGCTGTGTGAAGAAATAACTTTATCTGTCCTGAATCCATTCAGCTTCACTGGATGTCCATGAGTGTTATGAGTGAAGGGGGACGGACGGGCTTCGTTTTATAAACTTGTACCATGCCACCTCTTATTGCCTTTTCTCTAAACTAACAAGTCCCAAACACTGAAGTCCTCCTTCCTAGGGGAGTTGCTCCATTCCCTTTCAGAACTATTTCCAACTCTACAATATCCCTTTTAACATGATAATGTAATAGGATCTGGATACATTAACCCACAGAGTCAGTCTAGCATGGGAAAATTGATCCAATTTATTTTTTTACGAGACATTACATTCCATATCTTTCTAACTGATATAATTGTTTCAAGAGAACCCCAAGTTCTAACATATTTTGATCCTATTGTTGTCCACCCAACCGAAGGAGCTGTATATGCATAGTGTAAAATTGCCCAGGTCAGAAAATTTACACTGGTTTTAGATTTCCAATACAGTGGTACCTCGGTTTCAGAACAGCCCTGTTTATGAATGATTCGGTTTACAAACTCCACAAAACCAGAAGCAGTGTCCTGGTTTGTGAACTTTACATTGGTGTAAGGATGGAAACCGAAAGGTAGAAGGGCACCGGTGGTGGGAGACCTCTTTAGGGAAAGCGCGCCTCAGTTTAAGAACGGACTTCCATAATGGATTAAAACCGAGGTACCACTGTATTTAGCATTTGATATTAAATAAGCTTGGTAATATAGTTCCAAATTTGGAATATCAAATCATCGCCCTCCTTTAATTTGTACTTGCATTTTCAATACAGATATTCTTGTAATTGAAGAATCCCATAGACACTTCCTATTTTATCCAACTTAATGTAACACAATGTCCTAGAAAAACAAGTGCACTTCATCATTCAAGCGGCAATTAGATAAGAAACTCCCCCCCCCCCCCCCGATGTAGAAGCTATTCATTTGTACGAATTTGAAAAAGACCATTTGTTGAAGTGGATATTTTACTGTGACTTTAACGTTATTTAGCATTTCTCTATATGGTTGAAAACTCATTAGTAAAATAAAAGTACCATTTAGAGATTTCTTTTCTATGTTGTGTAGACTTCATTATGCAGCTCTCACAGATGATACTTATTGTGAAGGGAAGACAAAAAAGTTTGCAAAACTTAGTACTGGTGAGGAAAGTTATTCTCACTGTACAGAATGTTCCCTGAAGCCATGGGAGAAGCATCTGAATAATTCTGTATGGGTTTCTAGATTCCTGCAGACTCTTTCATATTCCTACCCTATTATGGGAGAATCCTCATTGATTCCATTTTTCACACCAGTCCAAACCCTCAGCTGCATTTGAGCAGTCACAATCCCAAAGTTCTACTATTCTATAAAAAAGTGGAAAAAGAGTATTGCAAAAGAATGCAATAATCAACCATAAATGTAGGTGTTAACAAGGCTATTAGTCTGGAAAACACAGTTTGAAACAGAAGCTTTAAACATAATCACTTTAAATCTATAAACTATGCATTGTCTCACTGGACTGAACAAATGCAAGGTCATTATAAAAGCTACAGCACAGATTGCGCAGGAACAAGCACCACATTGTTTCACAATAAACTTTTTGAAATCAGGAAGACAGTAAAAGAGATCACAAACTCACATTCCTGAATAACATAGCAAGAGTTCACTTCCCAAGATAACATCATCCATTTTTCTTCTATATTAGGAGATTTAAAAGGAAAACAATGTACATGTGAAATTTGAATGGTTTTGATAGGTAAAAAAGGTAAAGGTAAAGGCGTAAGGTAAAGGTAAAGGTGGTTAAGTCTAGTCAAATTCAACTATGAGGTGAGATGCTCATCTCACTTTTCAGGCCGAGGGAACCGGCGTTTGTCCACAGACAGCTTTCCAGGTCATGTGGCCAGCAGGAGTAAACTGCGTAAGAGAGAAGCCAGAGCACATGGAAACGCTGTTTACCCTCCCACCGCAGTGGTACCTATTTATCTACTTGCACTGGTATGCTTTCAAACTGCTAGGTTGTCAGGAGCTGGAACAGAGCAATGGGAGCTCACCCCGTCATTGCGGGGATTCAAACCGCTGACCTTCTAATTGGCAAGCCCAAGAGGCTCAGTGGCTTAGACTACAGTGCTACCCACGTCCTTATGGTTTTTATACAAGCACTTGAGCTGACTTTTTTAAATATGCCAGGCAGACTTGAAGTTCATGGGTTTTTTTTACATTAAGGAACCTTCAAATACAAAAACACTAACATTTTCTAAAGTAGTACAGACCAAGAATCACTCTACTACCTGATTGTACTTAGTTTGCAGCTCAGCTCCAAGTCAAGCTGGACAGATAGTAACAGGTCCAAAAAGAAATACAAAGAATAACTGATCTGATGGCTGAAAACTGCACAAAGAGCTTTCAAAGTATTGTTTTAACACAGACAAGCAAACTTTTGATAGTAAGAAAGATCACACATGAAAATTGTTACACCACCTTGCTACTACATTCTCTCTGCTTACTGACAGTGAAGGGTAAAAACCAACTGCTGGTGCCAAAACTGAGTGCAAAAAATGTGTCATTAATCCCATAATCCTAATTCCCCATTCTTTCTTTAGCCCCTGAGGTAACTTACTATCCAATTTCCTGGATATTGTCAGCTTTCCAACAACTTAAATAGGACAGGACCTGGTTAATAGGTGTTCTCCCATCCAAATGCAGCGACTGCAGGAAGTATTGGTGACTCAACAGAAGGCTGCCATCATGCTGAGACAGTTTCAAACACGATGCTTCTCTCTACCACAGAGTGCACCTTCTGATCAGCAAGCTCTAGGGCTCTGTGGTTTAACCCACAGCACCACCCACTCCTTTACCTTTTTTCTTATGCACACTGCCTCATAAACAACGTCAACATTCTCTGACTGACTGAAAATAATAGAAACACATGAAGTAACATAAACAACAATTAAAGGGGGGGGGACTAGATAAACACAAACACACACCCAAGAAATCCAAAAAAGATTTTTAAAAGACACATAGGCCCACATTTACTCAAGTTACTTAAAAGGCCTGGGTGAACAGAAAGATCTTTACCTGGAGCTGGAAGGTCCACAAAGACAGCAGCAAGTGAGCCTTCTTGAATGCCACTACTACTGAAAAATCCTTCTCCTGGTACCTGAGAGAGACCATCTGGCAAGGGCACCCAGAGCAGGGCCTTCAAAGAGGCTTTTAAGGTTTGAGTAGCTGCTTGTGAGACAGGATTGTCTTTTGATAGTCTGGTCACAGCTTTTAAAAGGTTTAAGCCAGCACTTTAAATTGGGCCCCCCAAAATTGCAAGCCACTGGCACTGATAAAACAGACATAATATGGACTAACAATAATATTTCATCCAGGTTTCCTCCAGAAAGGTGATCCAGCTATGCTGATGATTTGTTGAGGTATATGGAGTCTATGGCAATGCAAGTGTTTTAGTGCTCCTTAACTGGATCACACATACCAAAAATTTAAATATCAGTCATTTGAGTCATAGAGGCAAGTCCCCAGAAGTTGGCCTATAGAGACCTAAGAAACAGATTAGTGGAAAGTGGAATTGCAGCACATTAAATATCAAATGCATGCAGCATCTGTGCACATACAGGGCTTCTTTCACTCACAAAATTTGAAGACTCTGCAGCCTAAGTGTCAAGCTTTTGATAACAGTGGTGATGGGCTAGCTAAACACATAAAAGTGAAAATTATGTGTGAACGTAGTATCATTGAGCGGTATTTTGGCTACAGGACCATTTTCTTTCACTTCCACTGAAGAAAAATCGTATATACACATTGGGATAGATAAATTGTAAGTTGAAGGGCAATGTATACCCAAAATGATCCCATAGAGAAAGGGTCCAAGAAACAGTATGTCCATTTACAAATTCAGTAATGATTGTGGGCTAGTTTCCAGGATATTCTACTGTCCTGATTTTCTGAGAAGTTAAGTGGATATAATTAGTGTTGTTTCCTGAAACTCAGGAACATGTCCAAAAGGAATTGAACAAAACATCTCTAGATTCCTCCAGTGACAATAAACAAGCATTCTCCTACTCCTAACATAAATGGGGAATCTAAAGTAGCAAAGTAAGATTCAAGAGTGCTAGCATAATCACTCAAAAATCCTTTGTGTTATTTTTCAATCAACACAATTGCTTTAAGCTTAGCATCCAAAGAGAGCCCTGAACCTTAAAACCACCACAAAACAACAATCATTGGGTAAAACTGCAATTATATAGCAGAACGTAAGTAGAGTCAGCAAAGCCTATCAAAAGTCCCCAAGCTACATTATTTAACCCAGAGTACCCTTGGGGCTAACTGTATCTTTTTTTTTTTTAAGGTACTGGGTTTTCCCATTTTTCAGCACATTGAAGAAGTTGGCGATTCAGCATTACTATGCCAACACTCTTTTTACAGACTATCAGGGAATGCCGTTTCACCAAGCCATCTTCTAGCTCAGACCTCATTTTTTTTGACAGAATTCTGGACACCCAATATCCTGAGCTTCTAACTGGCCTCACTGTGGAGCACCCTCCCTGCTATATTATCTTTTAGGTACTTGCTTAAAACATTATATCTGACATTTTAAGACTTAATATTTTATACCATTGTCTAACAAACCCAGAAGTAAATGTTTCTGTTTGCAAACTTCCTTTTGGAAGCCAAACGTCCAACGCGGCTTCTGATTGAGTGCAAGAAGCTCCTGCAGCCAATCAAAAGCCACACCTTGGTTTTCAAACATTTTCAGAAGTCAAACGGACTTCTGGAACGGATTCTGTTTGAGAACCAAACTACGACTGTATATGATATGAAGAGAAACCAGAGTTTGCACCAAAGTGAAAAGAAGCAGAAGTCCCAGCAAAGGAAAAATGGCTACAAAAACTTATGGAATATGCAGAAATGGCAAAACTTACCAGAATAATAAGAAATCAAGATAACAACCTTTTATAAAAGAATGGAAATAGTTTATTGAATATTTACAGATAATTTGCAAACCGATAAAAACATTGGCAGGATTATTGCAATAACCTGCAGTTTCATAAGAGTATATATTTAAAGTAATTAAATGAGCAAAAATGAATTTGGATATGCAGAAGATAATAAAAAATAAATTTAAGGAACCGCAGAAAGAGGGGGAAGGAAGTCAAACTTTGAAGTGTTAAACTTATTGTAAATCTAATGAAATGTATGAACTTGAAAAGTATAAATAAAAACTAAAAAATAAATAAATGGAACAAGCTGCTGTGAGGTCTCCTGCTGGTGGGCCACCCCCACATTTGCTGGGTGGGAGGGGAGTGCCAGACTGTGTGATGCGTCACAGAGGCATCACACAGAGCTGGGGGCAGAGGCACAACTCCACTCTGTCAGGATATCTAGAAATGTTGTTACCTCTTTGCTGTGACTGGGTGTCCTTCAGGAAAGCTGGAGCTGAGAAACATTAGTGACTAAGTTGAGAACTACAGATGAAGGCAAATTAAGATGTTTGCATGAGATAATAGTTCTCACCAATTGGTGCCTTAGCTCCCTGAAAATATCATCTGAATATGCTACTGTTTTACACAACCCTACATGAAACCTGCCCCTAAGTTCTTAATTTTCTAGCATGGTGCAGCGCCTGGGATATTAGGCTTTAACAGAAACATAGAAGACTCCAGTTTAAAACTCTTTGGCTAGGAAGCGCATTGGATGGGGCCTTGGGCAAGTTGCTCTATCTCAGCTTCACCTACATGAAACAGGTTTGCTACTAGGCCTGTGCGATGTATTGCTACATCGTTCAGTACAAGTATGAAGTCTGCATTGTGGTAAGCATTTCATTTAATTTGACCTGGCAACATATTGCAAACCATGTTCAAAATTCCAGAGGGCAGTATAATTGTGGGCAATTTGAGTGGTCCCGTCCCTGTATATGGTGATTGCTGGCTGCTGCCTTCCAAGGGGCAGGAAGGGAAGGAGAGCAGGAGGAGCCAAACCAACTGGGTTCCATTGGAGCAGGTTCCCTCTGGATGGCTTCCCTCTCGGCTCCCTTTCCCCTCCTTTCTCCCGTTGATGGCAGTCTAGTGTCCCAATCCCTGCTGTGCCTTCCTTGTGGTTCGTGCCAGCCGATGGCAGAACAATTCCAGGCTCAGCGCTTTGCCATAACTGCCGTGTTTCCTCTCCCCACTCTGGCTGCTTTGTCGCAGTTCAGCCAGTTGTCAGGCACAGAACTGCCCAGCACCTCCTTTTCCTCTGCCTGCCCCACTTTCCTTGCTTGACAGGCTGCTCCCATTTTCACCCTGGCTGCCCCTGCTCCTTCACCCACTCACCCCATCTCCCCCACCCACAGATCTCCACGGGTGCTCCATCGCACAATCTTCACACAAACCCTACATAGTTCCATGTTTCAGACACTGTGATATCTTGCTATATCGCAATGTTTAGCTGTCATGATGTTGAAAACCAAATTATCACCCAGCCCTACTTGCTGCAACACACTATCTAATTTTTGGAGGAAGAGTGATTCAAATGCAACCCAAAACCTATGAAAGAAACTTACCCCATGGACCATTACTGAACTCCTCCTCAAGAATAGGGCAGCTACCATGTTTTAAGACTGGTATAGCACTAGGTGTAGAGAAGAATTATTTAGATTCAATGCAGCTTTTATAACGTAAGCATTTACTCATGATTTACAGTTCACCTAAACCTAATGGGATTGTAACAGGTAACAGCCGCTGTGTATTAAAAGATTAGCCCCTGCCCTTGAACAATGAGCTGAATTATACAGGCCAGGGAGAAACTAAAGAACCAAAACTCAGGGAGAAACAAGGTCAGCTGCAGGTTTTTCAGTGTTAGAGGCAGCTGATAATGAATCTTCACTAGCCATGCCAGTCTTTTCCTTTTTAAAAGCAAAGGTAGTAAAATCTAGGGGGGAGGGGACCTGCAATGCTTTTCAGACTGTTTTACCACATAAATTCTTCTCCCCTTGTTCTTCTCTTCCTCCTCCATGACTCTACACTTTCCGGTAATTGACTCTTTGTTAACTGTTGTATACAAGATGTATAATAGTTGGAAGCCTGAGTTTAATGTGGATACAGTATAAATATCTGCTATAGTTGTATTTATTGTTGTTGTTGTTGTTTAGTCGTGTCCGACTCTTCGTGACCCCATGGACCAGAGCACGCCAGGCACTTCTGTCCTCCACTGCCTCCCGCAGTTTGATCAAACTCATGCTGGTAGCTTCAAGAACACCATCCAACCATCTCATCCTCTGTCGTCCCCTTCTCCTTGTGCCCTCCATCTTTCCCAACATCAGGGTGTTTTCCAAGGAGTCTTCTCTTCTCGTGAGGTGGCCAAAGTATTGGAGCCTCAGCTTCACGATCTGTCCTTCCAGTGAGCACTCAGGGCTGATTTCCTTCAGAATGGATACGTTTGATCTTCTTGCAGTCCATGGGACTCTCAAGAGTCTCCTCCAGCACCATAATTCAAAAGCATCAATTCTTCGGCGATCAGCCTTCTTTATGGTCCAGCTCTCACTTCCATACATCACTACTGGGAAAACCATAGCTTTTACTATACGGACCTTTGTTGGCAAGGTGATGTCTCTACTTTTTAAGATGCTGTCTAGAGTTATATTATACAAAAACATAAATAAAAAGCATTTTCAGGGAAAGCAAAACACTTTTTAAAAAATTGAAATATTCTAATTTTAGCTGTTTCACACACAAGCAACACACAAATATTGGAACAAATTTTGTTCACAAGGTCACAGCAACAGCACAGTGTGGAGCTATGCTTCTTCAGCACTGGATGGCTCTCAGTAATAATGACCTCTAATTTAACTTTTCCCGGCAATAAAATGTCTATCTGGTGGAGCTGAGGTCCAACTCATCAGGGCCCAACATGTAGATGACTGCTATTTTAAATCTTTGACATTAGTTTAGAAAGGTCAAATTATTTACATTTTTATGTGCTTGAAAGCCTATGTTGCCATAGACACCGTGCTGTGTCTACAGTGTTCTTGTTCCACCACTTAATGGCCAGCCATGTCCAATAAGAAAGCACCATTTTTACTCTCAACTGTCCATTAAGTTTACAATTAAAACAACAAAAGACCCAGTAGCCTACATATTGCAAGCTACAACAGCTTTCATTGGCTTTAACAAGAATGTAACCAAAAGCCTCATGATATTTCCCTGTTCTATGAAAATCTATGCCTGGTTTGCCCAAGTACAACATCTGAAATGTCAAGGTTACCCAAAGCATTTCCAATGGGAAGATTTCTAACCCATGCAGACCAAGTGACCTGTAAGAAGTTGGTGAAGACTTATGTGGCAACAGCTGCTGGAAATGGCACATTTTAGAGAGACACAATCTTCACCTCTGGATCTTAATGCTTTGTGTAATGCAATGAGTCACTTGCTGGAGACGGGAATGTCGCACCAGCGTGGAAGGAGGAAAAAACTTAAAACACATAGCAGAATTTCCAAAAAATTGACCAGAGGCTTCATCCAGCAGAGCTTTACTGGTGCTGAAGGCAAATGAGCATAACGGTCACAAATCCAATACATTTAGGATTGGCATAGTCCTAATAACTCAGTTGCAGCACTTACAATAAAACTTACAAAACCTATACTAAGTCTAAACCATAACACTACTGTATAGCATACAGAACACTAGAACAAAGAGAGATAGAAAACAAAAAGTGAGTGAAATCCAGGCTCCCCCTGGCCTTACTATTATAGTCAGTACGACCTTCACAGAAACATAACTGAACCAGTTTAAACCAGCTGTACTCAGCTTCCCAAAGAAATAACCCAAAAATCAAAAACTTTCTTCCTGTTTATTGCACATAGAAAGAAACATTTCACAAAGAGAAGAAACCTTCTAGAACCCTCTTGAACTAATCAGAATAGGAAAGATCTCTACACATCAGATCAATACTTTCTGTACTAAGAAATGCAGGGAATGCCAGGCAATACAGGAATATCATATTGGCAATCATAGAATCATAGAGTTGGAAGAGACCACAAGGGCCATTGAGTCCGACCCCCTGCCAAGCAGGAAACACCATCAGAGCACTCCTGTGATACCATAGGAAAAAACTAGTGCCAATGACTAGGCCATCCCTCTGGACTTCTATCCTGCCAGCTACCCCAGAAACCTGCTCTCTCTCACCTGCCATGGGGACTACAGTAGACCCCAATCAGCTGTAGGACCTGGAGGCCTGGCCAGGTGCACCTACTGTTTCTCTATGTATTATGGCAAAGACAACCAAAGTGAATGAATTTTAATAAGACCAAATGTAAGGCAGGAATCATCAGATGCACAATAAAGGATGGATGACACTTGGCTTGACAGCAGGACATGTGAAAAGAATCTTAGTAGAGCACAAGCTTAACATGAGTCAACAGGGTGATGCAGCAGCAAAACAAAAAGCTAATGAAATTCTAGGTTGCATCAACAGAAGTGTAGTGTCCAGCTCCAGGAAGTGATAATATTGTTCTATTCTGCTTTGGTCAAACTCCATCTTGAGTACTATGTCCAGTTTCGGGCATCACGGTTTAAGAAGGATATTGACAAACTGGAATGTGTGTAGAGGAGGACAACCAAGATGATTAAGGGTCCAGAAACCAAGCCTTATGAGGAACGATTGAGTTGGGTATGTTAGCCATCTTCAAAAATTTAAAGAAGCTGTCATATGGATGATGGAGAAAGCTTTTTTTCTGCTGCTCTGGAGGGGAGGACCCAAACCAATGGAATAAATGACAAGAAAGGAGATTCCTCCGAACCATTGGGAAGAACTTTGGGACATTAAGAGTGGTTGGACAGTGGAATGGACTACCTCAGAAGGTGATAAGACTCTCTTTCATTGGAGATTTCCAAACACGTTGGACGGTCATCTGTGGCCCCAGGGATCTTTAGCTGTGATTCCTGCATTGCAGGGGTTTGGACTAGATTATCCTTTGGGTCCCTTCCAATTCTATGATTCTTTGGCCCCTGGCCACCTAGCAGGGATTGGCGGTTGCTGGAGTACAACATCTGGAGAATACCACACTGGCTACATCCATACTAGAGACACAACTACTGTATCCTTCACTCAAACTTCCAGCCACAACTACTGAAATGGAAGAAAGTAAAGGACAGAGCAGAGAAAGGGAGTCCCTTGGGGTTGCACACTGTGCTGAAGGAACAAAAAGGAGTAGCAGGATTTTCACCAAAGCAGATGAAAAATAAGGACTGTGAAGTTGGTCAAGGTAGGTTGGAGTGGGGGAAAGTGGCATACATTTAAGCAACAGTTGGGAGAATGTGAAGGGGCAGCAGGACAGACCACTGCTGAAGAGAAGTGGAAGCCCCACTGAACTGTTGGAATTTACTTCCGAGTAAAAGATAGCATCCAGATGAGGACTGGAAACAACTCTTTCCCCCCAAATGTACCCAAATTGCTTCTTTTGTTTCTTATATATTGTATTTTATTGTATTACATTTTGAATTCCATAAAATTATACTCATTTTAAGCCTTGTGAAATTCCCCATGAGGTTTAATTCCTCCTTTTTGCCCTTCATGCCTCAATTCCCCCCTCCTACCCTACCTTCTTTCTTGCCTGGAGCTCCCTGTCCATTAGCTTCTGTACTGGGTTTTGTGAAGATTTTTTGAGTGTTCTTATTTGGCAGCCTTTTCATTTTCACTTGATTGAGACTTTATACTTATGGATATATGATTTATTTCCCCCCACCCCCGGGAAAAAATGGGAAAATAAGATGCAAATGCCTGCCAGTAAAGGCGAGGGTTAAACTGCTTGCCTCTCCCCGCCCTTTTTGGAGCCCTTAAGATCAGAGAGAAATGCAAAACCAAACAGGCAGGCACTGCTGCTATACTGCTCTCTCTCACAAACACAACAAGCACAGCAGACATGCACACATGGTCACATGCACACACAACAACAACAACAACAACAACAACAACAACAAGGACATGCAGACATGCACACATGGTCAACAGACCCTGAACACCTTCCACCAGAAATTCAATGATTTTCACCCCACAATCAACCTAACAATGAATCAATCTATACAAGAAATACATTTTTTGGACACTACTATAAAAATACAGGATGGGCACATAGACACCACCTTATACCATAAACCAACTGACCGACAAACATATCTACATGCCTCTAGCTACCATCCCAAACATCCCAAACAGTCCATTGTATATAGCCAGGCACTACGTTACAGCCGCATCTGTTCCAATTCTACAGACAGAGACTCTCACCTAAGAGATCTACAGTAAACCTTTTTAGAACTAAAATACCCAACAGATGAAGTTAGACAACAGATCAACAGAGCCAGACTGATACCCAGAGAGAACTTACTACAAGACAGACCCAAAAAAGAAAATAACAGAACACCTCTAGTCATCACATACAGCTCCCAAGTTAAAACAGTACAACGCATCATCAGAGATCTACAACCTCTCCTGGACAATGACAGTTCTCTTTCTCAAGCTCTGGGAGGAAGACCTTTCATTGCCTACAGACAGCCACCCAGTCTTAAACAACTCCTAACCCACAATAATACTACAACCAGACCTAACACGGACACTGGCACCAGAGCCTGCAATAAACCCAGATGCCAACTTTGCTGCCACATACACCCGGACAACACCATTACTGGCCCCAACAACATCACACATACCATCTTGGGACTATTTAATTGCTCATCGTCTAACATTGTGTATGCCATCAAATGCCAACAGTGTCCTTCAGCTCTCTATATTGGACAAACAGGCCAGACCTTACGCCAAAGAATAAACGGACATAAATCGGACATCAGGAATCACAAGACAGAGAAACCAGTAGGAGAACACTTCAATCTCCCAGGACATTCTATACAAGATCTCAAAGTAGCTGTTTTACTACAAAGGAATTTCAGAAATAGACTGGAAAGAGAAGCTGCTGAATTACAACTTATCACCAAACTTAAAACCATGGAGAAACCTGGTCTGAACAAAGACCTTGGATTCTTATCTCATTATACATGACAAAGCCATTTTTCACCTTTTCACCCCTTGCTTTTTCCTGTAAGACCTATTGCAGTCGTTAAGAGTCGTCAACAGGCTCATCACAGCTATCTGCCAATCACCCATTCCCACCACCCTTCTGAGTAATACCCCTCCCCACCTTCTCACTATATAGAAGGGTCTGGAAACTTCTGTTTCAGTGTATCTGAAGAAGTGTGCATGCACACGAAAGCTCATACCAAGAACTGACTTAGTTGGTCTTTAAGGTGCTACTGGAAGGAATTTGTTTTGTTTTGACTATGGCAGACCAACACGGCTACCTATCTGTAGCAGACATGCAGTTGCTGCTCATGCTGCCAATTTCTTGCAACAAAGCCTGTTCCTCTGGCAGGTTCAATGAAGACTTTGTTTAGTCCTGGGAGTTCCTCCTGGATTGTCAGCAGGCTCTGCATAATTAACTGAGCTCTAAGTGGAAATATACTGGTGAAGCTGAAAGAGTTTGCTGGTTTGTGTGAGGGCTTATCATTTCTTATTGGTTATGAGGGAGGAGGAAGAGAGCGAACAAAGCTGGAGACACCTGCCTGCAAATTATCTGTAAAGTATCAGTGCAGCTGAGCTACCCCCTGGGAAGCTGTCAAGTCTCCACCTTTTGCTCACTGCATGTTGCCTTGTTGAAACACTTATCACTTTGTTATTTCAATACCAGTATTGATATGGTGATTTATTGCACAGCGCTAGCTCCCACCAGGCAGCTCCCCAAGACCATGCAGCTCTGTTGGGTGGGAGGCGCATCCGCTCGGAGTTTCACACCCTCCCCCTTTGCTTCTTGTCCAACACCCAAGCAGTCTTTCCAAAGCAAGCAAGGCAGGGCTCAGGCGGCGCTGAGGGAGGTTGGGAAAAGAAAGAAGTTCCTCCACTTCTCACAGACTGGCTCAGGCACAAAGCAAGCGACCGGAAATCTTGCCTTGGTCATGTTTGAGCAGTTCCCAGGTGTGGAATGCACCTGATGAATGGGTAATTTCAAATGCTGCTCTTAACTCTAAAGTCACATTTTTAAAACAGTATCTTCCCATTGAAAACAAGGCTTTAGGAACAGCAACAGACTCCAAGGAGTGTTCATTTAGCTTCCTGTATGCACCCACCTATACAGTGGTACCTCGGGTTAAGGACTTAATTCGTTCTGGAGGTCTGCTCTTAACCTGAAACTGTTCTTAACCTGAAGCACCACTTTAGCTAATGGGGCCTCCTGCTGCTGCCGCGTTGCCGGAGCACGATTTCTGTTCTCATCCTGAATCAAAGTTCTTAACCCAAGGTACTATTTCTGGGTTAGCCGAGTCTGTAACTTGAAGTGTATGTAACCTGAAGCGTATGTAACCAGAGGTACCTCTGTACTGAGACAACCATGAGTCCCTGGAGCACAATAATTTAAATAAAAGTGAGTGGTTCAGGACCATCACAAATTGTTTAAAAACCATATTGTCAGAAGAGCAATTTTGATGGTCTGGACAAAATATAAGGACTTATTGGAGAGTAAGACTCCGAGGTGGCTCTCACCGGTGGAGGCCAAGGCACGTAAGAGACTTAACATGGAAGCCTACTGGCCTAAATATTGGGAAATAATTGAAAAAACTGGAGACAATTGGAGGTTGCTGAGCTTGGAAAAATTAAAAAACAAGGTGCGAGATTGGTTGCACTATGCTCAAATTCAGGAGGTTTTTAAAGTGGATAAAAAGGTTGGATTCCAGGTGGATAAATCGAAATTAGAGACAGAACTGTTAGAGCCAAAAAATAAACTACTTTCGAGAATGTATAACTTGCTGCTTAAATGGAATACACAGGATGAGACAGTCAAATCCGCCATGATAAAATGGGCGCAGGACTTGGGGCACAACATTATGTTTGAAGACTGGGAAAGGTTATGGAACACCGGAATGAAATTTACGGCATGTAGTGCCTTGAAGGAAAATATTATGAAAATGATATACCGGTGGTACATGACCCCAGTCAAACTTGCTAAGATATATCACCTGTCTGACAACAAATGTTGGAAATGTAAAGAGGCGGAAGGGACATTCTTTCACCTCTGGTGGACTTGCCCGAAAGTGAAGGCCTTTTGGGAGATGATTCATAATGAACTAAAAAAGGTACTTAGATTTACCTTACCTAAGAAACCGGAGGCCTTTCTTCTGGGCATTGTGGACCAGAGAGTACTTAAGAAAGATAGAACTTTTTTTTATGTATGCTACCACAGCAGCAAGGATCCTGATTGCTAAGCATTGGAAGACACAAGATTTACCACGCTGGAGGAATGGCAGACGCAGTTGATGGACTACATGGAACTGGCCGAAATGACTGGCAGAATCCGAGACTTGGGAGAAGAAACAATCGAGGAAGACTGGGAAAAATTTAAAGACTATTTGAAAAAACATTATAAGTTGTATGAATGTTAAAAAATGCACTTTTGAGGAAACTCTAGCTTCAGCAATTGTAAATTAATGAAATGGAAATTAAGGTACAAGAAGTCAGAGGTGGAATAATGAAATAACTTTATTATGTTTAAGCTAAAACGTATAAGATGTCGGTTACAACACTTTGGAAATTAGATAACATGATAAAATGAAAGATACAATAAGTTTTGAAATAAGTTAACAAATTGCTGATGTTTTGTATCACAGAGAACGCAGGGTTAGGAAGATGCGGGGAAGTCCATTGGATTTGCTGAAAAAAAGGATTATGGAAATTTGTAACTTCTCTATTTTATTTTCTATTTCTGTCTTTTATTCTTTTTTTCTGTATTTCATAAACTTAATAAAAATATTATTAAAAAAAAAAGGACCATCACTCTCCAGCCAATCCACCTCAGTACTTAAAATCTTTGAACTTTGATCATTTATGCACCAGCATGTGAACAATTTGCTGACAGCAGAACCAACTCTGGAAGTCTGCAGAGGGCTTATCCATAAAACATTTTAAAGAAACAGCAACTTGAACAGTCACTCAAGTTTTAAAAATGCAGATAAATGTTCAGAATTCAAGGAAGAATGAAGGGGAGGGAACAACTGAGGATATTGCTGAAAGACAAGAAAGAAGTAGAAAAACAATAACTCATAATTAACTAATTAGAAATAATAAAATTTTAAATTAAATTAGAATGATGAATTTAAGAATATTAACCTGGAATGTAAATGGCCTTAACAAAAAGGTAAAAAGATATACGATTGAACACATGATACAAAAACAGAATTTAGATATAATATACTTACAGGAGATACATGTTGCAAGAGTCTTTAGAATCATAGAATCATAGAGTTGGAAGAGACCACAAGGGCCATCGAGTCCAACCCCCTGCCAAGCAGGAAACACCATCAGAGCACTCCTGAAATATGGTTGTCAAGCCTCTGCTTAAAGACCTCCAAAGGAGACTCCACCACACTCCTTGGCAGCAAATTCCACTGTCAAACAGCTCTTACTGTCAGGAAGTTCTTCCTAATGTTTAGGTGGAATCTTTTTTCTTGTAGTTTGGAACCATTGCTCCGTGTCCGCTTCTCTGGAGCAGCAGAAAACAACCTTTCTCCCTCCTCTATGTGACATCCTTTTATATATTTGAACATGGCTATCATATCACCCCTTAACCTCCTCTTCTCCAGGCTAAACATGCCCAGCTCCCTTAGCCGTTCCTCATAAGGCATCGTTTCCAGGCCTTTGACCATTTTGGTTGCCCTCCTCTGGACACGTTCCAGTTTGTCAGTGTCCTTCTTGAACTGTGGTGCCCAGAACTGGACACAGTACTCCAGGTGAGGTCTGACCAGAGCAGAATACAGTGGTACTATTACTTCCCTTGATCTAGATGCAATACTCCTATTGATGCAGCCCAGAATTGCATTGGCTTTTTTAGCTGCCGCGTCACACTGTTGGCTCATGTCAAGTTTGTGGTCAACCAAGACTCCTAGAACCTTTTCACATGTACTGCTCTCAAGCCAGGTGTCACCCATCTTGTATTTGTGCCTCTCATTTTTTTTGCCCAAGTGCAATACTTTACATTTCTCCCTATCAAAATTCATCTTGTTTGTTTTGGCCCAGTTCTCTAATCTGTCAAGGTTGTTTTGAAGTGTGATCCTGTCCTCTGTTTTTTTTCTTTTCCCCCCAATAGAATTTTATTGAGATTTTAAAGGTTACAAAAAGAAAAAATAAAGAACATATTTAAACAGAAAAAATAAAAATAAAAATACAGAACAATACAAGAACAAAGGAAAAAAACACGAAAAAAAGATGCAGATAATAATAAAAAAAACAAATCAATCCTTTACGTAACTTTCTTTCCTTTGATTATTTCCTTGACCTCCTCACACCTCCCTTTTTTGTATTCTAATTCAATTAGATATTTCAGCAAATCCTTTCCATCTTTATTTTTATCCTAATAATTTATCTTAATATACTATAATTTTGCATTCTGTTCTTTCACCAATTAACAATCCATTTTTACTTAATCCTTTATATAATTTCTGCTAAAACCACATTACTTCATTCCAACATCCTTCTAACATTCCTTAATTTTACAATGTTTCTGTAGATAAACTTTAAATTTCTTCCAATCTTCTTCCACCAACTCTTCTCCTTGGTCTCGGATTCTGCCAGTCATTTCCACCAGTTCCATATAGTCCATCACCTTCATCTGCCATTCTTCCTGGGTGGGTAAATCTTGTGTTTCCCATTCCTTTCAATAAGTATTCTTGCTGCTGTTGTGGCATACATAAAGAAAGTTCTAGCCTTCTTTGACACCAATTGGCCGACCATGCCCAGGAGAAAGGCCTCTGGTTTATTCTGAAAGGTATATTTAAATACCTTTTTCATTTCTTTATAAATCATCTCCCAGAAAGTCTTAATCCTTGGGCATGTCCACCAAAGGTGAAAGAATGTACCTTCAATCTCTTTACACTTCCAACATTTATTATCGGGCAAATGATAAATTTTTGCAAGCTTGACTGGCGTCATGTACCACCTGTAGATCATTTTCATTATATTCTCTCTTAAGGCATTACATGCCGTAAACTTCATACCCATGGTCCATAACTGTTCCCAGTCAGCCATCATAATGTTATGTCCAACATCTTGTGCCCATTTAATCATAGCAGATTTCACCATTTCATCCTGAGTATTCCATTTCAACAGCAAGTTATACATTCTTGACAAATTCTTAGTTTTAGAGTCTAACAGTTCTATTTCCAATTTTGATTTCTCCACCTGAAAGCCAATTTTCTTATCCAAATTGTAAGCCTCCATTATTTGGTAGTAATGAAGCCAATCTCGCACTTTGTTTTTTAGTTTTTCAAAACTCTGCAGTTTTAATCTGTCTCCTTCTTGTTCCAAAATTTCCCAATATTTCGGCCAACTGGCCTCCATATTGAGCTTTTTCTGAGCCTTTGCTTCCATTGGTGACAACCACCTTGGAGTTTTGTTTTCAAGCAAATCCTTATATCTTATCCAGACATTAAACAGTGCTTTCCTGACAATATGACCCATTTCTGGGTCTCCTGTGTATATAGATGTTTAAAGTACCTCTGAAAACACTTCCTGATCTCCACTGGATTCTGTATATTCTTTCCTTCCACTTCCAAATTCGTAATAGTATTAAGTTTTTGTCTTTTTTTCATTTGCCAAGCCAGCAGTTTCCCACATTTATTTGCCGATTCAAATGTCTTTTGTCCCATCTGTTTAATTTTCCATTCTATTTCCTGGTTCATCATTTTCATATATTGTACTTGATATAACTATCTCTTTCAGAATCTCCTGCGACTTTGGTTTCACTCTGTTTCTTCTCTCCTTCCTTTATTTTCTCCAAAATGTTATCAAAAACCCTCTCATAACTGCTTTACTTGCGTCCCAAATTACTCTTTTTTCAACAGTGGTGTTCATATTTATCTCAAAATAATCTCTCAAGGTTTTTTGGGCCTTCTTAGTCACTTCCTCATTCCTAAACAAAGTGTCATTCATCCTCCATCTAAAGGAACCAATTGGTGTTAGTTTCATTTCCATCTTCACAGCATTATGGTTGGAGCAAGTTTTAGAACAAATTTCCACTTTTCTGATCTTCGGGGCCAGCCCCCTAGTTACCCAAATTTGGTCAATTCTTGTCCATGTCATTTTGGCCTCAGAGAAGAAAGTTCCCTCTCTTCCCAAGGGGTTCTTAGTTCTCCAAATGTCAACTAAATCCATATTGTCCGTCATGGACTTCCGGGTTAGCAGGACTTCCTGGTTAGCGCCATTGGTAATGGCAGAATCCTGACTAGGAGGGATTTGCCTCAAGGAAATCGGGTCTGTACCGCTACGGTGAAAGTGGAGACCCTTCAAAAATCACAGGCGGGCGAAGCCTGTGAATGTGGGATTCGGCGGGCACCTCTTGCGCCCCCCCAATTCGCGGGGAAACCCGACTACGGGTTCCGGAGCAAAGCGGGGTGAGCGGCGCGATGCTGTGAATCGACTGCTTCTTCCTCGGAGCGAAGCCGCACAGCCGTTACCGGAGAGCGCTGACTTCTTGTGACAATTCAATTTTAAAAACAGCTACCCGTGAGTAGGGAAAATTGGAAGCATAAAAGGAGGAAAAAGACTTAATTTGGTACCGAAGCGGGGAGGTATAAACAGGAAGTCCGCCTTCCGCTTTTGTAAATAGATCAAAGCAAAGAGGATACAAGCTAAAGCTTTGGAAATCCAACTGGAAAGGGCTAAATTCCTAACACAAAAAGCATTGAAACCCCCCACCCCTAGGAAGCAGGGGAAGGAGGGGGAAGCTTTTGGACTATATATACCTGCAAGAGAGAGGGAAAGAAGTTAAAATCCACCGCTCGAAGAGGGTTGAAGAGACAAAGACGACAGTGGACAAGACAAAGGTGAAGGTAGACGCAGCAACCACTAAAATTGACTTAAATACAGAAAGGTTTCAGTGATGCCTATTATGTCATATTTAGTTTGCTGTACCAAGAGCTCAAGCTCATCTTGTTTATTTCCCATGCTTTGCGTATTAGTGTACAGACATTGAAGTCCATTAATCATTCCCCCGTGTCTCTTATTTAAGGATTTTTTCCTCCCACCACTAGGTCTGCGTGCTGTTTGCTCCATTTGGTCTATGACATTTGGATGATCATCTTCATCAATTGATAGACTCCTACCTTCAGGAGCACTGTCTCCCTCCCCCACATTTGTCAGTTTAAAGCCCTCCTGATGAGGTTTCTGAGATTTCTTGACGCCCGGTCTGCGCCTCCCCTCTCTGCGCGAAACCTTGCTGCGCGAGTAGGGCGTGGGTAACGGTGGACCTCTCCCCTCCCCGCTTTGTCCAGGCCAGGTGTCCTGGCAACGCCTCGCCTCCTCCGAACCCTGCAGCTCCTCTCCACTACCTTTGGGGGCTCTCTGTAATCCATCCGGCTTTTCCTCTCTCCCTCCTGCACCGATGGCAGTTCCCTGACACAAACACAATACTCAATGATGTTAAATCAGGAAATAGAATGGAAAATAAAAAGGATGAAACAGAAAATTTTTGAATATGCTAACAAACCAGGCAAATTGCTGGCATGGCACTTAAGGAGAAAACAGGGCATAAATTTAATAAATAAATTAAATGTAGAGGGGAAGGTAATAGATAATCTGAAAGATAATTGAAGGCAAATTGTAAAATACTATACAGAACTGTACTAAGTGGATCCTGAAAACAAAGAGAAAAGTGAAGAATATTTAAAACAAAATAAACTACCAAAAATTCCAAAAGAGAAAATGGCTTTTCTAAATGCACCCATTTCGACAAAGGAGGTGCAAGAGGCAATTAAACAAGCTAAAATAGGTAAAACGCCAGGGCCAAATGCATTATCAGCAAAGTATAAAAAATTGCAAGACTTTCTGGTACAACCACTTAAAGAGTTAATGAATGAGATATTAGGGACGGGGAAAGTACCAGAATCCTGGAAAGAGGCCTATATGACATTGATTCCAAAGCAGGATGCTGACCCACTTTTAGTTTAAAATTATAGGCCAATTTCTCTATTAAACAGTGATTATAAATTATTTGCCAACATACTAGCTAACTGAATGAAGAGGGTTTTAGTCAATTTAATTCATCATTAATTCATCAAACGCAGATTAAATGTTCAGAATTCAAGGTAGAATGAAAAGTACAAAAAGTTCTCAACAAGTAAAGGAGTTACAAAGAGATAGTATTAGTGCAGAGAAAAATCTACCTTAGCCCATGCTTGTTTTTTAAAAAAAAATACACCTCTGAAAACTCCCCCACTGGTCTTAAAATTGTTGAAAGCTACTAAAAAAGTTATAAGAAGGGAAGCAGGCACCCCATCTCTGAAAGAAGAACAAAAAGTGATATTACACCTGCCCTTTGTCAACTTTTCATATATGGTCTTTAAGCTTGCAGATCTTCCTCCAACTTGTTTTTATGAGAATATTATTCTTTAAAATTATCCTTTTTTAAAAAAAGTTTTGCTTCTTGTCCACTGGAAAACAATGCTAAACTACACAATGGAATTTCAGATGGAAGAATGCCTAGCATCCCAACTTCATTCAGCTTCAGATAAATAGTTCTAAGCCACCAACCATAGATGAGCAGACACTTTAGAAAAACTTTCCCCCAAAGAATCTCAGTACCTTAAGCAATGACAGCAGAGAAATGTATCGCAAGTATTATTTAACTTAAGATCATGTTATTTCTCTCTAAGTCACATCTTTAGATCCTTCTGTATTCTTTGCACACCACAGAAGCAACCAAAAGCAAGAAAAAGCAACGTATCTTGGTTTCTGGATTCTCTGCTCCTTTCCTTCCATAATTCAGAAGATTTTAAACAGCCTACTAATTAAAATACACTGAGATTCATTTGCTGCCAAGCAGAAGTTGAAAGATGCAATTTGGACTCAAGTACTTTCTGTCCTTGTAACACAATGTAGTCAGTCATTTACAGAAAACAGCAACAACTCCAATATTCCGCTACAGAATTCAAATGACTCATTCTAGGCTTTGGGGGACAGACAGATTATGTGCTTCCTTTCTCCTCAAAGAATCAAATGGGGTTTTAAAGTAATGAATCTATTTAAAAGAATCCAAGCCAACAAGCTTACAGGAAAAGAGCAGCACTGCTGTTACAAAGAACTACAAATTTATAAGACAGTGGTGCACAAAATTCCTGAACCCCCACCCCCCAAAATAGCACCATAACAATTGGACACTGGAAGAATCAGCCTACCTATGAGAATTGTTAACCATATTTCTGTTGCTTAAGTTGCATGCTAGGCAAATTTCTGAACTTTAGTGCAATAAGCTTCTTGAAAAGCAAAGCACACATACAAAGGCAAAAAACACTTGAAATCTTGAACTAGTGTGGGGTTATAGCTGAACTGGAAACATTTATTGCCTTCTAATTCAGCTGTTTTAAAAACATGTTTTATAAAGTTATAGAGTTAAATTATTGCAGACTGATAATTTATTATATCATATATATTTTTTAAAAATGAAGGCAGATGCTGCCAGAAGCAGTACAGTACTACCTTTTGCCTAAAATTAACCCGCTGTCAATTTCACTAGATGAGATGAAATCTCTAAACATACACACTCATCTCTCTTTCTCTATTAATCTTAATTCCCACCTTTCATGCATCTCACTAGCTGTTGCTTCCACATGCCTAATTAAACAGAACCACACAGAGATTTTTGTGAATTATAGGTAATCAGCTTGTAAGTAGGTATGAAGTAGGTTTGAATGCTCCTCATTCTTATGAGAGAAAAAATTTCCATTCATACAGCAAACTAGCATACTGGGGAGTTGGCCAGCCTGGATGTCTATCTTGACATACTAGGTTCCCTAAGTTCAGTGATGAAGCCTTTCTGATGTGGGAGAATTTAAATGATAGGAAGGCCATAACTCATTAGCAGAGCACATGGTTTGCATGCAAGAGGTCCCAGGTTCAATCCTGGCATCTCCTGGTGGGACTGGGAAAACCTTTGGGGCCGGGAGAGCTGCTACCAGCCAGTGTAGACAATGTTGGCTTACTGTAGTGGCAGCTTCCTCTGCCACTAAAAAAAGAAATCCTATCTTCTGGTTCCTGTCCTGAGTGATGGCAGCTCTCTCAACACTGGAGAGGGGCGATGGGGAAGGGAATGAAAGGGGTTAAATCATTCCTTTAAACCTTCCAGGGTCCAGGAGAGCAGGCTGACCCGCAGTCGCCTCAAGGGCTCCTCCTGGGCGGATCAGCACAGGGGCACACAGAGCTGCTAAGTCCCAAGCACCTTTGCCATGATGCAACCCCCCCCCCTCCCGACCGCCATCAAAAGCAGAGGTTCTCCTAACAATTCAGTCATAACTGGCATTGAGAAAAGGTTCCTGCTGGAGAAGGACTATCCAGCAGCATGGCAATGAGGTTTGAAATCGGGAGAAGATTTTATTCTGTGCTGGTAGTGCTGGGTGGAAGAGAGGGGGGTGCTCTGCTATATTTTATATTATGCAAGTCCCTAGGTTTATGATTCGGCAACCCTTTCCAAATATAAGAATGGTATTTTATTTTGTTTTGCTATTTTGATAGAAGTTGTTGGAGACAAGCCCCTTCTTCCCAGACCGAAGAAGAAAATGGTGAATCTTTGAAACTTGTTGATCTAGTCAACCAAAGGAAAGGGGAGAAATGATGTTTATCTGGAATTTCCTGAGTATTATAGGATGAAAGGGATGAGCTGAGCTGAGGAGGGAGTTACCCTTGAGACTTCTGCTCCACCCCAAAGCACACTGGAACAACATTGGGGGAAGAATGTAGCCCAATGTCGCCACAGGAAAAAACAGCAGCAGCAGATACATAAGGCCAAATAAGTCAACAACTGGATTTATCCATACCAAGTTCAGATAGCTATGGGTACAAATAACCACAAACCTAAAAAAACTAGACCTTCACAATTACAACCCCTTGTGGCGACAAATTAACAAAGACTTGAGGAGATGGAACAACACCAACTTCACACTCTCAGACAAAATAGCCATGATCAAAATGATCACCCTCCCAAAATTAACCTACCTATTCCAAACCCTCCCAATCTGGGTACCCCCAGCCCAACTCGGCAAAGGGCAGAAAAAATTATACTTGTTTATCTTCTCACACAAAAAAACAAGAATAAACCCAAATGCCTACACCTCCCCTCCTCAGTATCCGCAACACAGAACTATGCTACATTGCGCACCAAGTGCGCCACATAATCCCATACATTCTAGAAGATGAGACAAAACAATGGGTACACCTGGAGAGAGACATAATCGAAAATACCCCCATCAAGGCACACCCATTCCTCCCAAACAAACTAAGGAAAATCCCCACAACACTACAGTGGTACCTCGGGTTACAGACGCTTCAGGTTACAGACTCCACTAACCCAGAAATAGTACCTTGGGTTAAGAACTTTGCTTCAGGATGAGAACAGAAATCGTGCTCTGGCAATGCGGCAGCAGCAGAAGGCCCCATTAGCTGAAGTGGTGCTTCAGGTTAAGAACAATTTCAGGTTAAGAACAGACGTCCAGAATGAATTAAGTTCTTAACCCGAGGTACCACTGTAAACAGGTTCACACAGACCATGCTTAAAAATGGAAGAAAGAAGCAGGCAAACTGTCCCCAACCCCATCCCCACTAAACCCCCCGGCTCACCACCCACTATGCCACCACGCAGCACAAAACTTCCAGGTAAAAACCTGACAAGCCAAAGGCTTATCCCACCTACCAGACTTCTACAAAAATAACAAACCCATATTGACACAAGAAATACAAGACAAACAAGGGGACACCCAAATGCCCTGGCTAACACACTGCCAATTACATGCCTTCTTAAACAATCCACTAGTAAAACCAGAAGCAACCATGCCCTTGACAACCTTCGAAAACCTCCTCCTCACCACAGAGGGACACAGCAAGGGGGTGGCATCCACAATATACAAAACACTGCTCCTAAACCCCACAATCCCCCTTGACGTAATCAAAAAACAATGGTAGGACGCCATAGGCTATGAAATAAACCCCACCCAACAGACTAGAATGTGGACTTAACCTTCCTTTGAATCCATCTCAGCTAAAAGAAAAGAACTCACTCTGAAACTCACTCTGGTACCTAACACCACGGAAACTAGTGCTGATATGCCCAGGAGCCTCACCAAAATGCTGGGGAGGATGCATCTCCACAGGCACATACCTCCACATGTGGTGAGAATGTCCCAAAATCCAACTCTTCTGGACACCAGTCATACAAGGAATATGCAAAATAACTAAACAAGTACAGTGGTACCTCGGGTTACATACGCTTCAGGTTACATACGCTTCAGGTTAAAGACTCCGCTAACCCAGAAATAGTGCTTCAGGTTAAGAACTTTGCTTCAGGATGAGAACAGAAATCATGCTCCGGCGGCGCGGCGGCAGCAGGAGGCCCCATTAGCTAAAGTGGTGCTTAAGGTTAAGAACAGTTTCAGGTTAAGAACAGACCTCCGGAACGAATTAAGTACTTAACCCGAGGTACCACTGTATTAGGAGTCATCCCAGAACAGATCCTACTCAACATCTTCCAAGATAGTAATGCCAGCTCATAACCCACCTACTCTCAAGCAGCCAGAAGAATCAAACCCAGACACTGGAGTCATCTGCCAGGAGTAAACATGGACCAATGGTATCAAATAGTATGGGAAACAGCCTTACTCGAAAAGCTAACCAATAAACTGAAACTGACACAGGGACAAAGAGAAGAAGACGCCTTCACCCCAGTATGGCTCCCCTTTATCACATACATAGCCCAACAAGAAAATAACAAGAATCCACCGGCAGCATGCAAATCAATATGGCTATCGTGACCCAAAAACTCACCCCCTCAACACACATAAAACAGATCTCACTACAGCCAACCAAAGACAACCAACCACACCCAACCTCTCTCACCACCAAGGAAATATACAGCAGTACCTCCGGTTACGAACTTAATTCATTCCGGAAGTCCATTCTTAACCCGAAACCGTTCTTAACCTGAGGCGCCCATTCGCTAATGGGGCCTCCTGCTGCCACTGCGCCACCAGCATGTGACTTCCGATCGCATCCTGGGGCAAAGTTTGCTACCAGGAGCAACTGCTTCTGGGTTAACGGAGTTCGTTACCCGAAGCGTTCATAAGGACGGTACGTAACCCGAGGTTCCACTGTAACAAGCAAATAGAAAGAGAAGCCACACAAGTGACGCTGACCCCACACATGAGGAGAAAAATAGAAGCATTGCCACCCCACCCCACTCACCATTCCCCCTCTTTCCCCCTTTTCTTCCCAACCTTATACTGTATGCAGCGCTAATGAAACTGATCTGTAGAAAGCACAATTTGAAAAAAGAGACAATGCACATATTTTTGTAAACTAAAAATCTTTAATAAAAATATTTTTAAAAAACAGCAACTGGATTTATCAGAACCTACACACACAGTCTGAAAAGAAAAGAACTGTTGTTCTTCACTTGACATTTTATGAAAGGTTAAATATAATAATACGAATAGAAATCATTAAGAGTACAGCTGTCGACTAAGTGATAATTTTGTAAAATGGAATGTAACTAGAAGTAAATAAGAATATGAAATGCAGTAACATCAGATGACAAGGACGTGTCAAGAATGGTGCACGGGAAACCACTTAAACAAAATTGTATTAATATAGAAGTAATCTGTATAACTGGAGGCAGTGAGAGATTTTACTTTCTTGGGCTCCATAATCACTGCAAATGGTAACAGCAGTCACAAAATTAAAAGATGCCTGCTTCTTGGGAGAAAAGCAATGACAAACCTAGACAGCATCTTAAAAAGCAGAGACATCACCTTGCCAACAAATGTCCGTAAAGTTAAAGCTATGGTTTTCCCAGTAGTTTGACCAAACTGCGGGAGGCAGTGGAAGACAGAAGTGCCTGGTGTGCTCTGGTCCAGGGGGTCACGAAGAGTCGGACACGACTAAATGACTAAACAACAACAACAACAAAGAAATAGGCAGATGTTGCATCAGAAAGCTGAGCTGCCGTTCCTGCTCCATCTCTAGCTCTGAAGCTGGGAGGAAGGCTGGGCGTTGGGTCAAACCAGGAAAGAGACCTTCTCTTTTTCCCTACACCAGAACCAGGGGTGGCTGAGGAGACTCACCTGGGCACTGCTGCTTAAGGGCACTTGGGACACTTCCTGCCCTCCCCACAGGGGTGGGTGACTTAACCACAAGATGTGACAAGGGTTGCCATATTTCAAAATGTGAAAATCCAGACAGAAAAGTTGTTGGACAACACTGTCGACATGGGCGGCCATATGCATGCATTTTCCCAGACATAACCAATTTCTGCTCTTGAGGGTGCATTATTCTGTATATGTTTGGGAAATTTCAAATATATGGCAAACCTACATGTGACTAATGCTAGAATATTTGCCAAGGCCAGTAAAAATATCACAGGAGCCCCCCCCCCCCCCCCGCTCCTAAATCACTCCTATATTCATAGGGATAGAAATAACAAAATATTGCAGAAAATTGTGCCAATCAGCATTATCTGTATGGCTGCACAATTCAGAATCTAAATTGTCTGGACACAGAACCTCAGGCTGTGGTGTACATGAAGCAAGAGGGTAACTAGCAAGTTTCTATTGGGGGGAAGAAGCATACTTTTGACACAATTATCAAATACTTTTTCTAGGGGTTGCATTTTCTGTGTCAAAGACTTCCCACCATCACAAGTACACGTTTGAGCTGGCCCCAGACTGAAAATAAACATAAAGAATATATATAATAGAGCAAGCCTGTAGCTCATTTGAAAAACAGTGTATATTTTTCCCCGTTAAGAATAATTAATGTGCAAAAACCCACCTTTCACAGACCTTATTGAAGGTTTCAGTGCATACCAAAACATTTAAATCACATTTTATTAATAGTTTATTTCCTCAAAAATTGAGGAAAATTCTTCAAAATCTTTCCCCATCTTGGTTAGGTTTATGAAAGCAATGCCAGACTATCTTTAGCAGAGTAAGAACCTATTTCAAATTAATGACATGAATGAACCTCCTTTTTTCACTTCATTTCCAATCCAACCTCATTCAGAAAGCATTTTTACCTTAGGGATATTATCTAAGGGAAAATGTTAAGGAATTAGTATGCAACTGAAGATTCATTTTCAAAACTGTTTCTCAAGTTTTAAAGTCCTGGGCTTGTTTGGGAGGAAGGAATGGGATATAAATTAAATAAAATTAAATGCAACAAACCTAATGCACGCTCTCTCTTTTTACACAAACACACACACACACACACACACACACACACACACACACTTTGCAGAAACATTTCCCCCCACAAGTAATCAACAAAATACATACAATAGCATCAAACTACAAAAAGTGGAGTAAAGTAGATCTTCCAGTGGAGAAGGTGCAGAGTAAACGTAATTCACTGTACTGTTAATTCACTTTACTACTGTTAAGTAAAACTACATTAGCCAAAAATGAACAAAAATATGAACATGCATATTCTCCAATTCTCTGTACCTGAAAGGGTCACGAATCTGGCCCACACAACCATTTGAAAACTTGCCAATTGTCCAAGGCCAAAAGGCTGTGTCAGTGTTTACCTCAACGTGGTGTGGGGCAGCAAGCATCTCCAACGCAGCTTTTCAGTGGCACGGGGACTGATTGGTCAGTCCCTGTGCTGCACTGAGGTAAACTCCGATGCAGCCTTTCATTCATAAAGCCACCACTGACATGCAGCCTCCCATGGCTCCCACAGCAGCGGGGGGCTGAGCAGAGAGCAACATGGGAGGCAGCAGCAAGGGGGCCGGTGGCTTTGGCAAGCTCGGGGGGCTGGCGCTGAGGATGCAGCTGAAGTTGGGCTTGCTCTTGCGCACGGTGCTACTGTCCTGAGATTACTAATTTATCTTTAGCCTGGCCTTTGCAGTGAAGACAGGCTCTGGTAAATTGAGAGGACGAGACCAAGAGTAGGTCCAGTGGTCAAGAAGGCAGTTTCTGCACGTAACGTAGAGGGCAGATGGGGCTTGTCCACCTGGGAAGGTAGCCCATCCCTAGAAGGAAAGCTCTGATCCTAAACCTCTGCTGCCTTGCGAGATATCTTCAGGAGAAGAAAAAGCTGAGGAGTAAACCCTACACACCAGCTCTGTTGCAGGAGCTGCCAGAAGGAGGCCTACAAGGTTGCATCCAACTGTCTGACATTCCACTCGGGAGCTGTGTCTGGCTCAAGGTCAGTAACCACACTACCTGGGGTGTGCGAGCCATCCATATCTTTCTGGTATAATTCCTCTGTGTATTCTTGCCACCTCTTCTTGATGTCTTCTGCTTCTGTTAGGTCCTTACCACTTTTGTCCTTTATTATGGTAATCTTTGTATGAAATGTTCCTTTCATATTTCCGATTTTCTTGAACAGATCTCTGGTTCTTCCCATTCTGTCGTTTATTTCTTTGCATTGCTCGTTTAAGAAGGCCTTCTTGTCTCTCCTTGCTATTTTTTTGTAAATCTGCATTCAATTTCCTGTATCTTTCACTATCTCCCTCGCATTTTGCTTGCCTTCTCTCACCCGCTATTTGTAAGGCCTCGTTGGACAGCCACTTTGCTTTCTTGCATTTCCTTTTCATTGGGATGGTTTTCGTTGCTGCCTCCTGTATAATGTTGCGAGCCTCCATCCATAGTTATTCAGGCACTCTGTCCACCAAGTCTAAATCATTAAACCTGTCCCTCACTTCCACTGTGTATTCATAAGGGATTTGACTTAGATTGTATCTTACTGGCCCAGTGGTTTTTCCTACTTTCTTCAGTTTAAGCTTGAATTTTGCTATAAGAAGCTGATGATCTGAGCCAGGTCTTGTTTTTGCTGACAGTATAGAGCTTCTCCATCTTTGGCTGCAGAGAATATAATCAATCTGATTTCGATGCTGCCCATCTGGTGATGTCCACGTGTAGAGTCGTCTCTTGTGTTGTTGGAAAAGAGTGTTTGTGATGACCAGCTTGTTCTCTTGACAGAACTCTATTAGCCTTTGCCCTGCTTCGTTTTGATACCCAAGGCCAAACTTGCCAGTTGTTCCTTTTATGGATCACTGCCTTGCCATGGCGAAGGGGCTTGTATTAACTCAGAGAAGCTATGAACTATGCCGAGCAGGGCACCCAAGATGAACAGGTCATAGTGGAGAGTTTTGACCAAACGTGATCCACCTGGAGCAGGAACCAGCAAGCCACTCCAGTATCCCTGCCAAGAAAACTCCATGGACAAAGACAACAGGCATATAAAAGTTATGATGCTGGAAGATGAGCCCCTCAGGTCGGAAGGCGTCCAACATGCTTCCTGCTTGGCAGGGGGTTGGACTCGATGGCCCTTGTGGTCTCTTCCAACTCTATGATTCTATGCTACTGAGAAAGAGCGGAGGACAAGTACAAGTAGATTCAGAGCTGATGAAGCGGCTGAGCCAAAGTCGAAAGGACACTCAGTTGCGGATATGCCTGGAAGCGAAAGGAAAGTCCAATGCTATAAAGAAAAATATTGCATAGGAACCTAGAATGTAAGAACCATGAACCTGGGTAAGTTGGATGTGGTCAAAAATGAGATGGCAAGAATAAACATTGACATCCTGGGCATCAGTGAACTAAAATGGACGGGAATGGGCGAATTCAGTTCGGATGACCATCATATCTACTACTGTGGGCAAGAAACCCATAAAAGAAATGGAGTGGCCCTCATAGTCAACAAGGTTCTCCTACCTTTTTGCATCCAAGAGTATTAATAGAACTGGCAGGTGTGATCTCAGAACCACTGGCAGTCATCTTTGAGAATTCCTGGCAGTCTGGAAGAGGGCAAATGTTGTCCCTATTTTCAAAAAGGGGAAAAGAGAGGACCCAAATAATTACCGCCCAGTCAGTCTGACATCAATACCAGGGAAGATTCTGGAGCAGATCATTAAGCAAACAGTCTGTGAGCACCTAGAAAGGAATGCTGTGATCACCAATAGTCAGCATGGATTTCTGAAAAATAAGTCATGTCAGACTAACCTGATCTCGTTTTTTGACAGAATTACAAGCCTGGTAGATGAAGGGAACGCAGTGGATGTAGCCTACCTTGATTTCAGCAAGGCATCTGACAAGGTGCCCCATGATATTCTTGTAAAGAAGCTGGTAAAATGCGGTCTTGACTATACTACCACTCAGTGGATTTGTAACTGGCTGACTGACCGAACCCAAAGGGTGCTCATCAATGGTTCCTCTTCATCCTGGAGAAGAGTGACTAGTGGGGTGCCACAGGGTTCTGTCTTGGGCCCGGTCTTATTCAACATCTTTATCAGCGACTTGGATGATGGACTCAAGGGCATCCTGATCAAATTTGCAGATGACACCAAACTGGGAGGGGTGGCTAACACCCCAGAGGACAGGATCACACTTCAAAACGACCTGGACAGATTAGAGAACTGGGCCAAAACAAACAAGATGAATTTTAACAGGGAGAAATGTAAAGTATTGCACTTGGGCAAAAAAAATGAGAGGCTCAGAGGGCTCATGACATATTGTGATACCAACTCCCTCAAAATCAATTTCGCCAAAACCAAAATTCTTACTTTTGGCACGAAAACTCGGAAGCCATTTTGGAATTTTGAGGGCCACTCTATTGAATATTGTTCAGCATTCAAGTATTTGGGTATCACTTTTCAGCATGGGCTTAGCTGGTCAGCTCACCTAAATATGTCCATCCTGGCTGCCCGTAGAACCATCAAAGCCTTGGAGAAATTCTTCTATGCAAAAGGCGGCCAGTTAGTTCCACCAATCAGAAAAGCTTTTATCAGCAAAGTCCTCCCGATGTTACTGTATGGGGTTGAAATCTGGGGGTGGAATTTAAAAACTCTACAACGGCTCGGGATTCTACAAAACTCTTTTGCACGAAAGTTACTGGGTCTCCCCAAGGGCTCGGTTGCTGCACAGTTAAGAACAGAACTGGGCCTCCCCTCCATTGTTGCAAGAGCCCACATTAGAATTATTAGTTTTTATTGTAAATTAATCAAAGCCCCAGGTTCCCTTTTAGCCAGGCAAGCCTTTTTAACTTGTTCTCATAGCAATAAATGGTCCAAGGCCATGGAGACTATTACTGCACGCTACTCCCTCCCAGATCTTGACACGCTGTCAGTTTGGGATCAACAGAAAATCCGGGCCTGGATTCTTACAAGAGACGAGGCCATGGACCGGGCACAGTCCACCACAGCTCACCTCTCCATGTGGCTCCCTAAAGTGAAAGTGGTAAGATCACTTGCCAACTACTTGATAGACCTGACGGAGCCCAATTTGAGAAGAGCGTTTACCATGGCCCGTTTCCATTCTATACCCACGGCCTTCCTGCAGGGGATTTACTCTAAGACCCCTATTACTCAGCGTCTATGTCCATGCACAATGAATGAAGTAGAGGACTTCATACATTTCTTTTTCTACTGCCCTATTTATGAGCTAATAAGAACTAAGCTCCTCTTCTTGATCCCGTCCACCATCACATCTAAGGAAGACTGTTTGAAATCGCTTCTTGTGGACGCAAATCCCCAAGTTTCACGTGGGGTGGCAATCTTTATAGTGCAGGCCTTGAAACTCAGGGCTACTCTGACTGGGTAGTGTGTCCTAGACCTGGACCTGTTTTAATTCTTTTATTACCTTTTTAACCTAATGTGCCGAGCCTATTTTGGGGCCATTATATGCTTTATATACATACACATTCTAGATTCCCGGCGCCGGCAACTTAATCTTTCCATTATTGTCTTAGGGTAATTTAAATGTCATAACCCCAGTAATATCGCTTTGAATTTTGTTTGGTTGCTTGTCTCTAGCATTTTTTGTTTTATCCTGCTATGGCTGTATGCTAATGCAATAAAGGTTTGATTGATTGACAAACTTGACATGAGCCAACAGTGTGACGCGGCAGCTAAAAAAGCCAATGCAATTCTGGGCTGCATCAATAGGAGTATAGCATTTAGATCAAGGGAAGTAATAGTGCCACTGTATTCTGCTCTGGTCAGACCTCACCTGGAGCACTGTGTCCAGTTCTGGGCACCACAGTTCAAGAAGGACACTGACAAACTGGAACGTGTCCAGGGGAGGGCAACCAAAATGGTCAAAGGCCTGGAAACGATGCCTTATGAGGAACGGCTAAGGGAGCTGGGCATGTTTAGCCTGGAGAAGAGGAGATTAAGGGGTGATATGATAGCCATGTTCAAATATATAAAAGGATGTCACATAGAGGAGGGAGAAAGGTTGTTTTCTGCTGCTCCAGAGAAGCGGACACGGAGCAATGGTTCCAAACTACAAGAAAGAAGATTCCACCTAAACATTAGGAAGAACTTCCTGACAGTAAGAGCTGTTTGACAGTGGAATTTGCTGCCAAGGAGTGTGGTGGAGCCTCCTTCTTTGGAGGTCTTTAAGCAGAGGCTTGACAACCATATGTCAGGAGTGCTCTGATGGTGTTTCCTGCTTGGCAGGGGGTTGGACTCGATGGCCCTTGTGGTCTCTTCCAACTCTATGATTCTATGATTCTATGACTTTGGAAATAATGTCGACATACATTACTCTTACATGAGACAGACAGCAGCCTAGTCAGGCTCCTCTGCTTTTAGTTAAGCTTTTAAGTAGTTTTAAGTAGCTTTTAAGTAGTTTTTAGCCACTTCCTGGTTTTAAACTCTCAGTTTTAACGTCTTACCAGCTGTTTTACTACCTCCACGCTTCTCTCTGTTTTTAGTTTATTGTTTTATTGTTTTACTGGAGAACGGTGGGGCGGAGCAGTGGGTCGAGCGAAGCCACTTTCTACCTTCGAATAGCGAAGCCCCAGGCTCGCAGAGAAAGCACCTCGCTCTCAAGTTAAAGAAATCTGGAGCATAAACCGAAGTTTGGGAGCAACAAGGAGAACTCGGTGAGAGAAAAAACTTTCGTGGAGTACAGAGCTGCAATTCCCTGAATCCTGGTGGGAGAAGGACTTCAAAGGAATGGTCTGTTTTGCTTACCGGTAGTCTCCTTGTAGATCTAAATTGACCTAAATTGCCGGCCGTGAGGGTGAGGGTGAAGACGCCGACTTTCATATGAACAGGCAGCGTAATATACCCCCATTGCAAGTACTGGTAGGCTAGAAGGAAATATTTACAACCTGAGTTGACGTTGAAATACTATCCCCCCTCTTCTCGATATCTGAACCATGGGATATGGGAAACGTCTTAGAGATCCTGAGGAGATAGTCCCCGTGCCCTTTCCGAGATCAAAGCAAACAAGGGTCGAGCCATGTCACTTTAAAGAAGGGAGTAATTTACTGGATTGTTCCTACATGGTAGAAACGCAAAACCGTTTCAACCCACTGATTGATTGCGCGTCAGCACTTAAAGACGAAGAGCGAATAATTCCACAAACAACAAGCGATGTGGCCAACAGTAAGAGTGTAGTCTCTCCTCAGAAGGAGGAACTGGTCCTTGGCACGATCAATCATATGACATTTGAACAGTCCCATTTAATAATCAAAACCTTGCACTGTATATTCAAAAGACTAGATGATCTTTCGTCCCAGCTGCACAGCCTCCAACAAAAGCTAGTTACCACTTCCCCAGCATCAGCCGATGTTAAGTCCCTTGAAGAGAGGAAGGGGACGAGGAGTTTGTCCTTAAATAACAAACGTACTGACAAACTTAAATACAACCTTAACCTTCAATTAGGACATCAATCCTTGATCTTAACACCAAGGAAAGTGTGCCTAACTATACAAAATGGGGACCCAAGATGGAGAACTCTGGGGGGTGCCAAGGATCTCCTAAAGGTGCTTTTAAATATGGAGGCAACACAAATTGACCTCTGTGCAGTCCTCCCTCTTGTCCATCATCATAAATCCCAGAGAGTCCTGCTTGCGTTTCAATCCACAAAAATTCCCACTATCATATTACGCAAGAAAGCATTTTTGTTTCGCTGTGGGATAGCACCAACAAGAGGCTTTATAGATACTACGCCTAAACCCCTATTGTTGGAGGCAATAACCAAAGAGGGCTCAAAATCTGCTAAACCCGATCCACCAGTGCAGTGTTTCCCAACCGGTGTTCCGCGGCACACTAGTGTGCCGCCAGACGTTGCCTAGTGTGCCGTGGGAGGGAGGCGGGCGAGTCGGGCTAATCCTCCGGCCCCGCTCCCCCGGGGAACGTGCCCCGTCATCCGCTTCTGCCTTGCTCCCTGTGACAGGAATTCCCCAAACTGCATCAGCATCTGCCGCTTGCCCAGCAGCCCCGGCGCTGCCTTGCGCCCGGCGCCCCCGCCATCCTCAGCACAGGGAGCGAGGGGCGCGCAGGCAGGCGCTGCCCGGCGGAGCGACGGCTCCTTCCGAGCGGCTGGCAGTGTCTGGGCATGACTGGCCTCCCGCCTGGTCCCGCGGCGGCTGCAGACGCGGCCGAAGCAGCGCAGGGAAGGAGACGCCCGGCCGCCCAGCCCCGCCCCGCACGCTCCCACTCTCTCTCGGCGGCCGGGGAGCGGGGCCAAAGCGGGCCCCCACCTGAGTGGCGGCTGCGTGAGCCAATAGGCGAGCTGGGGCAGAGGGGGAGGCGGGGCTTCGGAGAACAAAGGAGGGAGGGGGCACCCGGGAGAAGGGGGCGGGGCGGGAGGAGCGGGGAGCGCGGCGCTGCGCCCGGGACGCCCCAGTTCCGCCGGGCTTGAAGCCGGCGGCCTACCTCTGCTGGCCGTGGAAGGCAGCCGGGTCTGGGTCGCGCCCCGAGAGTGGCGGGGTCCGCGCACAGCCTGCCCTCCAGGCTGGGAAATGGCTCCTAGGCTCCGCCTGAAGCCACGCAGAGCCCGCAAGGCGCCCTCGGCGCAACTTGGCCGGGGCAAAAGGCGAAGCTCTGGAGGGAAAGGCGGCCGGATTCCCCTCCTCGGCGGGTCCGGTGGTCTCCCACCTCCTCTGAGGAAGGGTCTCTTCTTCAGCTTTTCTGATCCTTCGTGGCCCCGTTGGGAGAAGCCGAAATAAATAATGGCCGTGCCATTAAAGTTCTCTCTTTTATAAAAGGGATCCTAATAGAATCGTAGAGTTGGAAGGGATCCCCAGGGCTATCCAGTACTGTACAACCCCTGCAGTGCAGGAATCTCAGCCATAGCATCCATGGCAGACAGACATCCCACCTCTGCTTAAAAACCTCCAAGAAGGGAAAAACCTCCCGAGGGAGACCATTCCCCTGTTGAACAGCCCTTACCAGCAGAAAGTTCTTTCCCATGTTTAGTCAAAATCTTTATTGTAACGTGAATCCACTGGTTCGAGTCCTACCTTCTCTACCTTCTATGCTGTTACTATTTTATTTTATTTTTTTTACATAAAGTAAAAAGTGACCTTTCCCCATCTGGCATGGTGGTGTGCCTCGAGATTTTTTTCATGAAACAAGTGTGCCTTTGCCCAAAAAAGGTTGGGAAACACTGCACCAGTGGACACCGGAGTGGGTGTTCTACCCCAGGAGAAGAGCTATGTGGCCTCCACTCCCCTAGCAAAGAACAATGACCATCCAGAAAGTGGCCTGACACCACCAGAAGAGATCGAACTCATTGCCTCCTTTGCAGATTTACCAGTGGTGGAACAAAAAGAAATTATTAAAAGACTGGAATCGCTTAAAACCCAACTTATTAGGAAGCTCAGCACCAGAATACTCACGCACAGCGAATATGACTCTCTAGAAGAACCAGATCATATGGATCTCTCAATATCTAATGCTAAATGTATGTCGGCAATGGAGGAGAAGATACAACCCCAAGTAGCAACTACCAGTCCTTCCCTCCAAGTAGAACAATCCTCTGTGCTCTTAATAGACTTACATGACCGTCCATCGAAAAACATACCTGAAGAAAGCAGCACACAACAGGAAAAATCCCCTTCTACACATTCTACATGCTTGGCAGGGGGTTGGACTCGATGGCCCTTGTGGTCTCTTCCAACTCTATGATTCTATGATTCTATGATTCATCGATGCCAGACCTGGAACCTTCTTATAGCATTGACCAATCAAGAGAAGAGGTGCCTTTGCCAACCTTCCCAAATAGCTCTCTCGCCCAGCCTCATCCCTCTTTGTGGAGTATTATGGATTCAACAGCAAGACCTGTGATGGAACTGACTGAAGACCCAACAGGCCACATAAATCATGTAGCCCAAAAGACCAGTAGCAGGCTACTGAGAGACCAAACTTCCTACGAGATAGCTGGTCCACCCCGGGTGGCCCACCAATCTCTTTTGGAAAAGGGGTCCGCCCCTGTTCAAGGTCCTACTCCTAGTAGCTCGAGTGGCCAAGCTCAACAGTCAGATGACCTTCTAAATCCCACTCAGCCTTTATGAGAGGTTTTTCATCAGAGGAAGATAACTGATTTTTTTATTGGCTCCCCTCTTCCCGTATTAAAGTTGAGCCAATTTCCCGAATGACAGTCAGTTGGAGGAACGGGGAAACCCCAGCCTTCAATATTAAGTTGGAACATTGCTGGATGGAAAAGTAAAAAATTAGATCCAGAATTCCAAAAATATATTAATTCCTTTCTTATCATACTATTACAAGAAACTTGGGTGGAGGAGGAAATTGAGTTAAATGGTTTTGAGTTTATATGTCTGCCTGCTAGCCCGTCAACGAATGGTGGCCGCCCTAAAGGTGGCCTTACAATTGGTATCTCCCTTAAACTTCGGGCTAAACTTTCACTAGTGCATGCATTTCCGCCTTATGCTATTACCGGACTGATCTCTGGTGGTAATTTCTCTTTATTGGTTACAAATGTCTATTTCCCTCCGGGAGGGTTAGCAGCTGATCTTACTTCTAGATGGGAAGCCCTAGAGGATTTTTTACTTTCTTGTTATCTTAAATATCCCAATGTCCCCTCCATTACTGGAGGCGATTTTAATGCTCGGATAGCCTCAAATTGGGAGGCTCTTAAAAAGTCTAAGTGGTGGATTGACCCTGGCGCTCAAACTTACGATCTAGCATACACCCCCACTAGAATATCAAAGGATGTAAAAGTCAATAAGGCGGGAGTGATGCTTTATCAGATGACTCTACGCCTTAATTTAACCATATTAAATGGCAGGTGTCCTCCAGACATACCAGGTGAGTTCACCCACCTGGGGTTAAAATCAAACAGTGTTCTCGACTATGTTTTGGTTTCCAGGGATCTATTTTTGAATGTCATCTCTTTTAAAATTGATAATGCCCAATTTAGTGACCATCTTCCCCTGACAACCAAGTTATGTGTTGACTGGCAGTTGCTCGACCGCTCCCACCCAATCCCGGTGACTGTGGAGTCGTCCACTAAAACAAAGGGGACTAGATGGTCCCCTGCCCTCGCTCATAGATATATGGATTTTATCAGAGAAAAGTTTCCTGGTGATCAGCCGGACGTAGGAATAGTCCCGCGTGATCCTATTACCTGTATGAACTTTTTTTCTTGCTTGATAGAAGTTTTAACTCGCTTTTTTACTTCTCCAACCTATGGAGTTAAAAACGATTATTTTAAATTTGGCGCCCCTTGGTTCAACTCTGCTTGCAAACTAGCCAGACTCCACCTACATACAATATATAATGACTATAAACTTTCCGGCGCTCCGGCCTTACCTCCATCTTATTCCCTGGCTAAAAAAGCATACAAGCAGGCCCAGAAATCGGCCAAACGGGAATGGCACTTAAATCGTTGGCAGACTATAATTTCTGCCTCAAAATCTCATAACTCCCGGAAATTTTGGTCCTTAATAAAGGGAAGAAACACGAAATATCCCTTAACGGTGATCCCGGCCCCTATATGGGAGCAGTTCCTGAGGAAATATTTCTCAGTGGCAGAAGCTCCGGCCACTCATTGGAGACCCTCTAATCCCCTTCCCGTCTGGCCCAATACCGACCCTGCTGAAATCCTAGAATTGATAGCTGAGCTGAAAACTGGTAAGGCCCCTGGGCCAGATTTGGTCCCTGTTGAGGCTATAAAGCTTCATTCTGCATGGTGGGCAGGGATTTTATCTAAAACGTTCGACGCAATAAATGCCACAGGCTTAATTCCAGGAATCATAGAATCATAGAGTTGGAAGAGACCACAAGGGCCATCGAGTCCAACCCCCTGCCAAGCAGGAAACACCATCAGAGCACTCCTGACATATGGTTGTCAAGCCTCTGCTTAAAGACCTCCAAAGAAGGAGATTTGGAAGGAGGCCATTATAATTCCTATCTATAAAAAAGGCCCTCCCGGTGACCCAGGGAATTATCGGAATATCAGTCTGCTATCGTCCATTGGGAAAATATATGCCAGTTTTTTGCTGGCAAGGTTGATGAAGTGGTCAGTTGAGGCGGACCTGATTGGACATGAGCAAGCTGGATTTAGATTAAACCGATCCACAACAGACCAGGCAATTATTCTTTATCACTTAGCCCGGAAATACTCGACACCTCGACGGGGCCAACTTTGCGCAGCTTTCATAGATTTGAAAGCTGCGTTTGATAGTATTCCGAGGAAATTACTATGGGATAAACTTGCCAGTTGGGGAATAGATAGAAGGCTCCTGTGGCTTATCTCCCAACTCCATGCCGGGTCCGTGGCCAGGGTGAGATTATCCCCTGCTGGAGACCTGACTAACCCAGTGCCAATAAATAAGGGTGTACGCCAGGGTTGTATTTTAGCGCCGCTTCTTTTTAACTTATTTATCAGTGATATGAGGAACCCATTAGCCGTCTCACAAAAATTTATCCATTCCCCGCGTATAGCAGAGTACCGTAGTCCTTTACTTCTTTACGCAGATGATGCGGTACTACTCTCTTACTCCAGAGTGGGTTTAAGGAGGGCACTAAAGATTTTTGCGACATATTGCCATTCTAATCATCTGTCTATCAACCACACCAAGTCCAAAGTACTGATATTTTCAAGGAGTCGCAAACTTTATTCATGGAAACTGGAGGGCACGAAAATCGAACAAGTACACAAATTCAAATATTTAGGAATTTATTTTCAATATAATTTAGGGTGGAAAGCGCACGTTGAATATCTTTAAAACAAGACAAAAGCCCTTTCACACTCCCTCCTTCGTTTTTTCTACTCTGACGGGGCCTTATTCATCCCTGCGGCCTTGAAAGAATATAGCATCAAAGTGATGGCCACAATGGCCTATGCTGCACCTTTATGGGCTGCCTTTGCAAACCTCTCACCTTTAGAGTCACTTCAAAGCCAATTCTTACGCCGACTTTTAAAATTACCAACATGCGTAAGTAATGCGGCTATTCGCTTAGAAATGAAGATTCCGTCAGTGGAGTTAGCTATATGGAGGAGAGTTTTGATTTATTGGATATCTCTATGGCATAAACTCCCGAACCACTATCTCATTCAATGCATGTGGCGAGATGACTTCACAAATTTGTGGTCAGGAAAAATCCATGCCAAATTGCTGTCCTATGAGATCTCGCCCACTGAATTGCTCAAACTAGATCTAAATGTGGCAAAAAGGTGTATAAATCAAAGGCTGGATGATGCGGAGCTATACCAAAATTTCGTAGCTGGTGGTGGAGCCTGCTCGCCGTTAAATTTCGGCATAACCCCTATCTACCGCGCTCCGTCCTACTTAACATTGCTTATGGCCGCGTCTCACTGATATGCCTTCATTAGAGCTAGGTTCAATGTCTTTCCAACAAATGTGCTGAGACATAGATTCACTAAGGGCCAAGTCCCTTCAATGTGTGCTTGTGAAATGAAAACATCGGAATCTCTACATCATGTTATGTTTATCTGCCCTTTGTACAGTTCAGCCCGTGCTAGTATACTAAACCCCATAATCCAGCCTATGGCTGACAAACCAGTAGACCTACAGCTTGCCTGGGTTCTTCAAGATGTGGATCCTTATATTACCCTACAGGTTGCTAAATTCCTAACAGCCGTCCTCTTGTACAAGAGACGGAATGGAATGTTGGCTGATTATTGATAGTTGTAAGGGTTTTCTGTGGTGACAGCAGATGTTGATTTTGGTGTGGTGCCAGAATCTTAGTCTTAATCTTGAGCTTTTCTTGTGAATGGCTAATGTCTGTCCTTGTGAGTTGTGAACTGTGTTGTATTGCTTGTGGCTTGTACGAGTCCGCTGTTTTATTTGATTTGTTTTGTTTTGTTTTGTTGTGTTGTGTTTCATGATGGGCGTAAAGCCAAATAAACATTTTGATTTGAGCAGAGGAAAAACTTTGGTTGAGCACACCACTATCCATAGCAAATACAGTGGTACCTTGGTTTTCAAACATAATCCATTCCGGAAGACTATTCAACTTCCGTAATGTTCGAAAACCGAGGCGCAAAGAGCAGTCTGCAAATTCAATGGAGAATTTTAAAAAAAAAAACCTCAGCAGAAGCTGTTAGACTTCCAATGCACGTTCGAAAACTGAGGTTCCACTGTAATATTAAAAACATGTAGAATTGCAGCCCATCCCCCTCCCAAGAAAAACTTCACTACTGTCACAGAGGAGAGCCACTAACATGAAAGGAAACATTCCACTTTATTCTACTCCATAATCTTGGCAAGGTGATGTCTCTGCTTTTTAAACCTCTGCTGTCTAGGTTTGTCATTGCTTTTCTCCCAAGAAGCAGGCGTCTTTTAATTTCGTGGCTGCTGTCACCATCTGCAGTGATCATGGAGCCCAAGAAAGTAAAATCTCTCACTGCCTCCATTTCTTCCCCTTCTATTTGCCACAAGGTGATGGGACCAGTGGCCATGATCTTCGTTTTTTTTGATGTTGAGCTTCAGACCATATTTTACGCTCTCCTCTTTCACCCTCAATAAAAAGGTTCTTTAATTCCTCCTCACTTTCTATCATCAAGGTTGCCCTAACAACTTAAGAAAACATATTTCAGATTTCAACTGCCTATGCTCATGGATATAGAAATGCACTGTGAAAGAAAAGTTATCTATTTATTTTTTAAAAGCTCAACACACTACAGAGCGAACTTTAAAACATTGTTTTTCAACATAGGATCACAATGCAAGTCCATAGTTTTAAGTACACAAGTGAAAGATAAATGGAAATAGGATTTTTTAAGTAAGCCATGGCTGATGGGCAGTATTCTAATCCAAAATTTTTTAAACACATGCCTAAGACCACTTGCTTGATTCTACCAAAAAAACCAAGTGCCTTCAAGAAATATCAAAGCTTTAAGAGTATCAGTGCTTTCTATGCATAATCTCTCTTTTCTCCCCTACCCCCCAATGACTGGTACAGTTTCCATGGGGTTTGTGTAGGAGAATTTCCCAGCAGATTGTGTCAGACAGATCAAATCTGTCTGCTTCCTACTGTGGCACTCTCAACTTTCTCCAAATTTGATATATCTTGCACAAACTCCCGCAATGGCCTTAGAGCCTGGACAGTACATCTCAAGCACTAGGAGAGCTCAGCGTATGTGCAGTAAAATGTATATTTATCTACGTGCACAATCTGTGTGTTATAGCATTAATTACTTTAGTAAACAGGAAAGAACAAGAACTCCTCCTCCTCCTGAACTGTTGCAACCTGTCATATGACAACCATGAGCCTTTAAAGAGAGATTATAATAGCTGCCTCGCAACACAGACTCATTCACCCATAAACCAAAGTTCTGCTAAGTTTCTACAATTAATGCCTCTCATGCACAGAAAGGTTTAATCATTAATCATTTAATCTAGCAGTGCTAGAAACTGACATATGAAAGCTAGGAGCTAAATGGCACCTTAAAGCTAGGTTATGGGTTCAACAACAGAATGCCTAGGCACACTTTTTTAATAACAAGAATACAAAGCTGAAAATGAATGAACTGCAGCTAAAATATTATGTTCATTGTTTTACATGGTCTGGTCCTTCCCCTGCCCCCCACCCCCCCGGCCCGGTATTCTCAAGAGAGTCTCTTCTTCAGTCTTCAGAGAGTAGCTGGAAGTGGCGAGGCAGAAAAAATGTCCTTCTTTCCTTCCACTCTGCAGTTATAATCTGAAATCTTAGGCGCAGTACTGCACCGAGCTTGGAAACTGCTTGCACTAATGAAATCCCCGTTGCTAAATGTGCCTAGGACAATGGGAGTTTCAAACATTGCATCAAAGTTAAGGTCACAACAAGAAGCCCTGTTACATCTTTCCTTGCCATGTTAACAATCACATTTGCATGGCGATAGTCATCCTATGGTCACTCCCTGTGCAGTCTCCCTGCAAAAGATACTTTATTATGGCCTCTTTTCTTTGCTCTTTAAATGAGCATGAGTAAGTCTATTTCCGCTATTAACTGCACATCAGAATGCAGTTGTGTTCAACAACCTTAATCCTAAAAACCTTTACTTAGGAAAGTGTGATAGTTACTTTCCAACAGCCTCCAAATACTTCTGTCAACTGCAAGGGGAAAGTTGCAACCTGTAAAATCTGCAGCTAAAGGTACAAATCCAGCTGTCCTATTCCAGGCTAGGAGCCACAGCAAATGCACAAGCCAGCTGCTGCTGATAACACCCGAGATAGCTTTCTCAGCTTCCAGGCTTTTCCGTGTCTCAGAGCTTAGGGACTTAACTATTTAGGCTGGGAGATGAGGCTTCAAGTTGTGGTGTAGCTATTTGTGACCTGACCCATGACCCGAGAGTACAAGCAATACATGCTAAATATTGCATTCTATAAAAATGACAGTTCCCTCCATACATCGTAGACCTTGATAGCTATGGCAGCTTAAGCCCCAGGGCAAAAAGGTTTCAAAAACTTATTTCCATTGAAATGGGCTTTGAAAGTGAAAGTGAAATCTACTTTTAAAATAAATATGCCACTTTTAAAGTAAATATGCTACTTTTAAAATAAATATGACTTCCGCTTTGCCGCTGATTGCTCTGGGACGCTCATCTCGGGTGTTCCGAGGGGTGAGCACTCATCAAAGGCGTGAAAGAGGGGGTTGCTAGGCTTCACAACCCCCAAAAGATCCAGGAGGGCTTCCTGCATCTAAAAGGACACACTGAGGCGTTGGAGGGGGTCTTCGGAGTTGAAGGAGACCACAGACGGCCACAACAGCATTCCTTCCCCACGGAGAGAAAGCCTGACTTTGGGAGTGACCCTGCGGCAGATGCTCCAAAGACAAGAGGTGTCTGGTATCTGCAAGCACGGTTGGTTCCCCGGAAAAAGCTATCAAAACATAGGTAATTAAGCATAAATCATACGGCAGCTAGAGGCTTCTTTGAGCTGGAAAGCTGTACAAAGGACTGGGAGTTCAACCGAAGTGAATGGAAAGATAGCTGAGATTAACCAGACGCTTAATTAACGCATGAGAAAGAGGAGGTCAAACCCATTGCATCGTGAAATACAATCCAGGAAAAAACAAGGTGGAGAAGAGAATTACAATTATATTGTTTTACAACAGCTTGCATGGACTGCTGTAATATCAAATCAAGAAAGAAATAAGGGGGGAAAGACTAAAAGGTGACCTATCCCTTTAATATATTTGAGAACGTTTGAGGCAATTATGGACAATATGGAGGAAAGGAATGAATGGGTCTGAACTTAAAGACCTACCCAAACCCCAGTGCTAAATTAATGGAGTGATTAAAAATGTTCTGCTGAGAGATCTTATGTGTGAGAGACATTTGATATACAGGCTCCGGCTTTTACACAGCACAAAGCCTTTCTCCCTTTTGTTAAAAAATTCCAGACAGTTATTTGAATTGATGGTCGTTATGATGGAAAGAGATGAACGCATCTGAGGTTCTATAGATCATCCCAAATCCTAGTGCTGCACTCCACAGAGCAAGTAAGGATTCTTGGTGGAGGAAAGAGCTAAAGGTGCTTTGGACTTCTGGGCTTGAGATTCTTATGGAGCCAGCTCTTTCTTAGACGAATGAGAGAGACAATAGACATTCAAGCTCCAGTTTTTTTGTGTAGTATGGAGGCCTGACTCCTTTGCGTTAAAATCTGCGGATGTCACACCAATTTTGCTGATTTACTTCATACTATTCCTGACTGTTGAAGGGGGTGCAGGGGAAAATTTTTTTGTGGTGAGAAGAGCCTGGGGAAGCCAAGAGAAGATTTTAAAGAACTGTGTTAAGTAAAAAAGCCCCTCCCGACTGGGCGGGGGGGGGGTTTACTGGGCTCCCCTCTATTGGTGCCAAGAGGAAATAACTCTGCAAGTAACAGAAGAGTTATATAAAGGCTGGTTACATGTGTAGGGTAATGGACAAGGGGATTTCTAACAACAAGTGGGCAAAACTGGTAACTGAGTAAAAATTTATTTTTATTTTTCTCTTTCTCCCTTTCCCTGTTAAATGTTATTATTATTATGTTATTATTATCATCGATGAGACATTGTGCATTAGAGGTGTAATATAGAAGTATTATAAAACACAATTTGTCATCAAAAGAAGTAGTTACAGGTACTAACGGATTATAAAACAATTGGTTATGTCAAACGTGAATAAGAAATTTATGAATCCAGCGGCAGCGGTGTTAACTGCAAATCCTAACAGGAGAAACTCAAATCAAGACATAGAAATGAATTCGGAAATGAGAGATCTTCTCCTGGGATTGAAAAAAGACATTTCAGAGATGAAGAAAAAGATGAACGATAGTATAAGATCAACAGATCAAAAGTTGGATAAGTTGGGGTAAAAAATAGAGGAAAATGGAAAAATGGTGTTAGAAATGATGGTTAAAATCAATGATCTGGTGGTTAAAATTTGGAATAATAACAAAGACTGTACAAGAATTAAAAGGGAAAACAATAAGTTTGGAGGAAGGGCTAAGAAAAGTACAGAAGGAGAACAGAGAAAAAAAGGGGAAACAGAAAAAACTAAGAAAGAGCTGGCAGATATGAAAGAAACCCATGAGACAGTCCTAGATGCAATCTCTATGACTGAAATGGACAGAAGAGAAAAAACATTGAGATTTAGATCTATTCCAGAAGAACCAAATGAAGTGATAGAGCAAAAAATATCATCAGAATTAGCCAAATGGATTGGAATAGAAGAGCAGGAATGAGAAACAAAATTGAGAGAGTCTATAGAATCAGATCAAGAATTGCAAGAGCTAATAATTGACCTGGGGACTGTCTGGTAACTTTTGTGAATATGGATATTAGAGATAAAATTTGATTGTTTAGAAATACACAATCGCTTTGAGGTGCTCTCCCCTAGCATGGAAGACAAAGAGCAGACTCCATTTGAGGATCTCTTCGTCGTTACAGTCGATAAGGTATATGAAGATGAGCAGCAAAGTCAGTCCTCAGGGAATGTGCAGGCGACCTTGGAACGGGCAGATCACGGAAGAACCCCGACCAAACCTAAGAGGAGGCGTGTAGTGGTGATAGGGGATTCCCTACTGAGGGGAACAGAAGCAGTGATATGTGGGCCTGACAAGATGTCTCGGGAAGTGTGCTGTCTCCCCGGGGCTAAGATCCAAGATGTAACTGAACGACTGCAAGGAATCATAAAGCCCACTGACAAATACCCCTTCCTCTTGGTTCATGTGGGAACCAATGACACTGCAAGCAATAGCCTCCAGAAGATCAAAAGAGACTATGAGGCTCTGGGCAGAAAATTGAAGCAATTAAATGCACAAATTGTCATCTCATCTGTCCTCCCAGTTGAACAACATGGCCCAGGGAGAGAGGGAAAAATAGTGGAAGTGAATAGCTGGCTTCGCAAATGGTGTAAACAGGAACGGTTTGGATTCTTAGATCACGGACTGCAGTTTCTTGAAGATGGACTTCTGGCAAGCGATGGGCTGCACCTCACAACGGTTGGGAGGAATGTTTTTGCCAAAAATCTCAGAAACCTCATCAGGAGGGCTTTAAACTGACTAACGTGGCGGAGGGAGACAGTGCTCCTGAAGGTAGGAGTCTATCAATTGATGAAGATGATCATCCAAATGTCATAGACCAAATGGAGCAAACAGCACGCAGACCTAGTGGTGGGAGGAAAAAATCCTTAAATAAGAGACACGGGGGAATGATTAATGGACTTCAATGTCTGTACACTAATGCGCAAAGCATGGGAAATAAACAAGATGAGCTTGACCTCTTGGTACAGCAAACTAAATATGACATAATAGGCATCACTGAAACCTGGTGGGATAAGTCCCACGACTGGAATGTAATAATGGAGGGATACAATCTATTTCAGAGAAACAGACCAGACAAGAAAGGAGGAGGAGTGGCGTTGTATGTCAGGGATGTGTATACCTGTGAAGAGATCCAAGATTTAGAACCTCAAAGACAAAGTGAGAGCATTTGGGTCAAAATTAAGGGAGAGAAGAATAACAGGGACCTCATTGTGGGAGTTTACTATAGATCCCCATGCCAAACGGAGGACATAGATGATGCCTTCCTGGAACAGATGGCCAAGCATGCAAAAGGAAGGGAGATAGTAGTAATGGGGCACTTCAATTACCCGGATATTTGTTGGATGTCAAACTCAGCCAAGAGCATAAGGTCAAACAGATTCCTCACTGGCCTTGCAGACAACTTCATTGTCCAGAAAGTGGGAGAAGCAACAAGAGGAACAGCCATTTTAGATCTGGTCCTAACCAATGTTGATGACCTGGTTAGTGGGGTAGAAGTGAAGGATCATTAGGCACGAGTGATCATGCTCTTCTGAAGTTTACTATACAGCGGAAAGGAGCAGCCAAGCTTACTAGGAGTCAATTTCTTGACTTTAAGAAAGCCGACTTCATAAAACTTAGGGAAGTGCTGGGTGAGATCCCCTGGACAGTAATACTAAAAGGAAAGGGAGTTCATGATGGCTGGGAGTTTGTTAAGAGGGAGATAGTAAAAGCACAACTTCAGGCAATACCAATGAGACGGAAACATGGAAGGTGCCTAAAGAAGCCAGGGTGGCTATCTAAAGAACTTTTAACTGAGTTAACATTAAAAAAGATGTGTACAAAAAATTGAAAAGGGGGGAAACCACCAAAGAGGAATTCAAACAAATAGCCAGCACGTGTAGACACAAAGTCAGAAAAGCTAAAGCACAGAATGAACTCAGGCTTGCTAGAGAGGTTAAAAGCAACAAAAAAGGCTTTTATGGGTATGTTCGTAGCAAAAGGAAGAACAAAGACACAGTGGGGTCACTCAGAGGAGAAGATGGTGTAATGCAAACAGGGGACACAGAAAGGGCTGAACTCCTCAATGCCTTCTTTGCCTCAGTCTTCTCCGATAAAGAAAACAATGCCCGACCTGAAGAATTTGGAGCAAATGATTCAGCAGAGGAAACACAGCCCAGAATAACTAAGGAGATAGTACAAGAATACTTGGCTAGTTTAGATGTATTCAAGTCTCCAGGGCCAGATGAACTGCATCCAAGAGTATTAAAAGAACTGGCAGATGTGATCTCAGAACCACTGGCAGTCATCTTCGAGAATTCCTGAAGAACAGGCGAAGTCCCGGCAGACTGGAGGAGGGCAAATGTTGTCCCTATTTTCAAAAAGGGGAAAAGAGAGGACCCAAATAATTACCGCCCAGTCAGTCTGACATCAATACCAGGGAAGATTCTGGAGCAGATCATTAAGCAAACAGTCTGTGAGCACCTAGAAAGGAATACTGTGATCACCAATAGTCAGAGTGACTAGTGGGGTGCCACAGGGTTCTGTCTTGGGACCGGTCTTATTCAACATCTTTATCAACGACTTGGATGATGGACTCAAGGGCATCCTGATCAAATTTGCAGATGACACCAAACTGGGAGGGGTGGCTAACACACCAAGACAGGATCACACTTCAAAACGACCTTGACAGATTAGAGAACTGGGCCAAAACAAACAAGATGAATTTTAACAGGGAGAAATGTAAAGTATTGCACTTGGGCAAAAAAAATGAGAGGCACAAATACAAGATGGGTGACACCTGGCTTGAGAGCAGTACATGTGAAAAGGATCTAGGAGTCTTGGTTGACCACAAACTTGACATGAGCCAACAGTGTGACGCGGCAGCTAAAAAAGCCAATGCAATTCTGGGCTGCATCAATAGGAGTATAGCATCTAGATCAAGGGAAGTAATAGTGCCACTGTATTCTGCTCTGGTCAGACCTCACCTGGAGTACTGTGTCCAGTTCTGGACACCACAGTTCAAGAAGGACACTGACAAACTGGAACGTGTCCAGAGGAGGGCAACCAAAATGGTCAAAGGCCTGGAAACGATGCCTTATGAGGAACGGCTAAGGGAGCAGGCCATGTTTAGCCTGGAGAAGAGGAGGTTAAGGGGTGATATGATAGCCATGTTCAAATATATAAAAGGATGTCACATAGAGGAGGGAGAAAGGTTGTTTTCTGCTGCTCCAGAGAAGCGGACACGGAGCAATGGTTCCAAACTACAAGAAAGAAGATTCCACCTAAACATTAGGAAGAACTTCCTGACAGTAAGAGCTGTTTGACAGTGGAATTTGCTGCCAAGGAGTGTGGTGGAGTCTCCTTCTTTGGAGGTCTTTAAGCAGAGGCTTGACGACCATATGTCAGGAGTGCTCTGATGGTGTTTCCTGCTTGGCAGGGGGTTGGACTCGATGGCCCTTGTGGTCTCTTCCAACTCTATGATTCTATGATTCTATGATTCTAGTAAACTTCAGAAGAGCATGATCACTCGTGCCTAATGATCCTTCCACTTCTACCCCACTAACCAGGTCATCAACATTGGTTAGGACCAGATCTAAAATGGCTGTTCCTCTTGTTGCTACTCCCACTTTCTGGACAACGAAGTTGTCTGCAAGGCCAGTGAGGAATCTGTTTGACCTTATGCTCTTGGCTGAGTTTGACATCCAACAAATATCTGGGTAATTGAAGTCCCCCATTACTACTATCTCCCTTCCTTTTGCATGCTTGGCCATCTGTTCCAGGAAGGCATCATCTATGTCCTCCGTTTGGCTTGGGGATCTATAGTAAACTCCCACAATGAGGTCCCTGGTATTCTTCTCTCCCTTAATTTTGACCCAAATGCTCTCACTTTGGCTTTGAGGTTCTAAATCTTGGATCTCTTCACAGGTATACACATCCCTGACATATAACGCCACTCCTCCTCCTTTCTTGTCTGGTCTGTTTCTCTGAAATAGATTGTATCCCTCCATTATTACATTCCAGTCATGGGACTTATCCCACCAGGTTTCAGTGATGTCTATTATGTCATATTTAGTTTGCTGTACCAAGAGCTCAAGCTCATCTTGTTTATTACCGAAGCTCATCTTGTTTATTACTCAAGCTCATCTTGACAGTCTTACCGAAGCTACTCATTTTATTCCAAACGATTCCAATTATAGGAAAGACCAGCAGTATTGACATGTGGCAAAAAGAAATTTCTAAATTTTTGTGGAAGGGTAAAAGACCAAGAGTAAAGCATAAGATATTAATAGATACTGTAGAAAGAGGTGGCTTCGGGTTACCGGATTTGAAGCTATATTACAAAGCCTCATGTCTTCTCTGGTTGAAAGATGTTTGTTAAAAAATTGAGATATTTTAGATCTAGAAGGTCATGACACCCATTTTGGATGGCATGACTATCTTAATTATGGGAAAATAAAGGCACACTGGAGTTTTTCAAATCATATAATAAGAAATGCTATATATAAGGTGTGGGAAAAATACAAAAGATATTTGGAAACAGAAAACCCCAAGATGGAACTCCCCATTAGAAGCAATCGCTGTTAAAAAAACATCATCAAAGAGAACTGGATAACGTATAACACAATATTAAGGGAGGAGGAGGGTCAACTAATATTGATCAGTTATGAGAAAATAAAAGATCACTTTTCTAGTTGGCTAGATTACTTCCAGGTGAATGAAATGTTCAGACAGGATAAGCAGATAGGTTTTGAAAAGGAGCCTTCAAGATTTGAAAGAGAATTACTGAATAGTAAAACTAAAATAATCGCAAAAATGTATAGACTTCTTTTAGACTACGAAGTAATGGATGAGGAGGTTAAGGCTTCAATGACAAAGTGGGCCCAAGATGTGGGCCGTCCAATTATGCTAAAAGATTGGGAAAACTTATGGAAGGTAAATTTGAAATTTACAGCCAGCTATAATATAAGAGAGAACATGATGAAAATGGCTCATAGGTGGTACCTCACTCCTTCCAGATTATAAAGAATGTATAAAAATTTGGCGAATGCTTGTTGGAGATGTGGAGGAAATAATGGTGACATGATCCACATGTGGTGGACATGTGAAACGATTAAGATTTTTTTTTGGGGGGGGGAATATACAATGAATTAAAAAAGATGATGGAGATAACTTTTACTAAAAAACCGGAGGCATTTCTATTAAGTATTATAGATAAAGGTAAAGGTACCCCTGCCAGTACAGGCCACTCGTGTCCGACTCTAGGGTTGTGCGCCCATCTCACTTAAGAGGCCGGGGGCCAGCGCTGTCCGGAGACACTTCCGGGTCACGTGGCCAGCGTGACGAAGCTGCTCTGGTGAGCCAGCACCAGCGCAGCACACGGAACGCCGTTTACCTTCCCGCTTGTAAAGCGGTACCTATTTATCTACTTGCACTTAGGGGTGCTTTCGAACTGCTAGGTGGGCAGGAGCTGGGACCGAACGACGGGAGCTCACCCCGCCACAGGGATTCGAACCGCCGACCATGCGATCGGCAAGTCCTAGGCGCTGAGATTTTACCCACAGCACCACCCGCGTTATATTATTATAGTATTATAGATAAAGAGATCCAAAAAAATCTAAGAGAGGTATTCTTGTATGCAACCGCAGCGGCTCGTATACTTATGGCCAAGGGATGGAAAGATCACGAGGCTCCAAAAATAACAGATTGGCAAATCAAATTACAGGAATTGGTGGAGACGGCTCAATTGACTAGTAAACTCAGAGGTAACTCAAAGCAAAAATTTGCTGAAAAATGGGATGGTTATAGAAGATATGTTCAAAAATACAATAATAGTTTTGACTCCTTGCTAGCATTCGAGTGATAAAGGAACTAAAAGGAGGTGGATAACAATTAAGGTTTTATTATGTTTTCAGAATGTATTAGAAAAATTATATAGAAAGGTTTATTGTTTTGTGTACATTCAAATGTAAGATAAAATATATGCAAAGGGACTTGACAGGAAGTCAAAGTTGAAGAAAACTTTTTGGAAGATAAAAGGGGGGGAAATATTTACTTTCATTATTATCATTTTGTGTGTGGGTGTGGGTTTCATATGTGTGTTGTTGTATGCAATGTTTGGGAGGAAATAAGACGGTAAATAACAAACAACAAACTAAATAAAGTATGAAATTTTTATTTCTTAATTATATTTAGTGGTAGTATGGCTGTATTGTTTTTTGTAATCATTCAATAAAAATTATAACAAATAAATAAATAAATAAATAAATAAATGTGCCATGCAAATAGATCCAACCACTGAGCAACATATATGGTTACCAGTAGCACCCGTCAATTTAATTCTGGCAGCCATTGGCAGAATTGGCAGAATTATAAGTCTCTTATTACTCTCCATTATATGAGCAATAATTCATCAGCAATGTAAGGGTCTTTTCCAAAATGGTGCCAGGCAGCATCCTGTGCCAAGCTGCAGCCACAATGTTCTGGACTAAAGGGAAAAAGCTTGTCATAATTTACTGTCCCCAACTCCTCCCCTGTAAACTCAACACAGATCCAGGAAAAGGTGCACTTTCTGTGCCTCTGCAGAGCAAGAAATGAGAAAGCCAAACCACATTTGTCTGCTAGTTGGTCACCTTTTGCAGATCCAAAAAGACTTGGGTGAGGGAAAAACCTTCATGGATCCAGCACATTTCTGCTAGGGAAGAAACAACAACCATGAAGATTGACTGCTAGATCACAAGGACTCAAGGTCCCTATTGCCATTGTCATCATTTCCCTTTTTCTCACACCAAAGTGTCTCTTTATCAAAACATTGAGTAGATGTTACATTGGTTCCGAGCCTGACACTGTCCTGTAAGCAGTGGCGTAGCGTGGAGGGTGCAGGGGGGGCCGGCCGCACCGGGCGCAACATCTGGGGTTAGGGCAAATCCACGGGTTAGGGGGCGCAAATCCACGGGTTGGGGGCGCAAATCCATGGGTTAGGGGGCGCAAATTACTTGCCTTGCCCCGGGTGCTGACAACCCACGCTACGCCACTGCCTGTAAGCCAATGACATTTTGAAGTGGCACACCTTGAACTACAGAGATCCTCATCGATTCTACATACTCATTTTCTTAACCAAACAGGGTATCTTTCCATTTTAAATGCCAGCAGATATTCTGCTTCCTCCTCCTTATCCTTTTCACCCTAACTAATAAGGACATTCAAAACAGTTACCCAAGATACCAGCCATGTAGAACATTTTGTCTAGAAAGTCAAATAGACTGAAATAGGCTGAAATAGTCTAGAACTCATTCTTATAAACACATCACATCTTAAATTCTATTTCTACTGACCCAAGGTTGCTAACAGAAACAGAAATAGTGAATAATAATCAGCATGTTGATTTTTCTTTCCTCCCATGGAACTCCCAAAAACTTTTTCAAGTAACAGCCAATTGTATCCAACTAAGTTCTACTCAGAGCAGACCTACAGAAATTAATAAACCTAAGTTAGTAATGTAACATTAATGGTCTACTCTGAGCAGGATTAGCACTGAATACATCTCAATATGATAGGTGTACGTGCATTAATATGTTGACATTATTTTGAAAAGGATGAAAAGGTGGTGCTTTCAGCTGCATGGAGCAACAGCCACCCATAGTGTATAGACCTCCATCATGAACACAAATCCTTATGTTTCCATACGAATTTTAGGAAAACTCATAAAGGGCCTCATACTATCCTCTCCTTCCCTATGGATATTAACTCAAAGGGCACAATCCAGGCTTCTGCAGATGCAAGAGCCACTTGCAGAAGATCCTGATCAGGAATAGCGAAGAGGTTATTTTGCTGTCTGTGCAAAAGGAGTGGCTGTTAGGGTGAATGGATGTGGGAGTGCAGCGTGGATGGCACTTGTGGTTTAATATAACACCTTTCATCAATATATCCCAGGGCGGTTCATAGAACCAGTTGTTCTTGGCACCCAGCTGTCTCAGGCTGTTGTTGGAATCCTCCTGTCTTGGGAAACAGTGGAGGAATGCGCCTTTGGGAGTGAAGTCAAACTGCTGGAAGGTTGTAGCACCTGCTATGGCTGTAGAGGTCAATATGGGAGAGACCTGTTTTGTTGCAGGTGTGGCAGATGAAGGTGTCCGGTTGCGCTGCTGCAGGTGCACCATGGCATTTCTTCTCTGCGCTCCTCAGCAGCCATTCCTCCTCTGGTCACTGTTATAGATGCACCACCTGCCTGTCTCCAGGCACTGTGCTCATCTGCAAGGGATTCCCATATAACAGGGTTAATGTAGCCAGCCTTCATGTCTCACCTGCAGGTCTCTTTGTAACGCAGAACTGATCTGCCGATGGGCCTGGTGCCTGAAGCCAGTTTCCTGGAGATCATGTCCTTGGGGATCCTGCCATCTTCCATTCTGCGGACATGACTGGAGTGCCAACATGCTGGGAATGTGGACTTGGGAGAGCACATCTTTCTTTGAGACTCTGTCCTGCCGTGTGACACCCCAAATCTTCCTGACACAGTGCACGTGGACGCATTGAGGCATCACTCCTGGCAGTTGTAAGTTACCTAAGACTCACTTCCGTAAAGCAGCGTGCTCAACATGCAAGCCTGATGCTTTTTATATATCTATCCAGTTCTTCCTTTTACTCAGCTGCCCATGTGTAGGCAGGGAGAAAAATAAAGCTCATTGTTAGGGCCCTCTGCACTGAGTTGCCAGCTTTAAAATGGCTACTCAAATACAAGTCATCATTCTTTGTAAATATACAACAAATAGTATTCACTCACAGGAATGGTAGCAGGATTTGTTACTAACACTAAAGAGCATTCAATAACTGAGGCTATGTCTGAGGGCCCTGCTTGGTTGGTTTTACTGATGTACCGCATGCAGCAGATAATAATTTCTAAAACACTGTGGCCAATCTGATCTTCTCTCTCATTCTATAAATTAGCAGTCAGAAATTCTTATTTCGGCCTCCTTATACCACTCAATATACATGAAATAAATTGTATATTGTTGCTGGAGGAAATACCATTCACCCTAGGTGTCAAGTCTCTGCACGCTTACATGGGAGTACCACTGAATTAAGTGACACTTGATTCTCCATGTTTATAGGATTACACTACACAAAAATTGCAGAAAAACATCCCTGAAGAGCATGGTCAGAAGTAATGAATACACAATCCCACCAACTGCCTACCTTTACGGACAATTTAAAGCAAAAACTGCTTCTCTAACTCAGCATAGTGTTGTTAGGTTCAACAGAACTGCACATTTAGAGGCTACAAAAATACTAGCTACCTTTGCATCATCTGCCCACAAAGCTAATGCTTGCCTCTCCCTATAATTTAAAATGTCTATTTTATCAAAGGGGTATATGGGGTGTTAGGGGAGCGGGTAGTATCTTTGGTGGGGGACACATCATGCTCCTTCTGCGGTGCTTTGTACACCTTTGGTCCCCCCCCCCCCTGCACTGCTGCAATATTAGGATCAGGCAAGAAAAACCTGACATGATTGCCTCACCACTCATTTGTTCAAGAGACAGAGCTGTGCACTCATCTGAAATCACGCCTCCTTCCTATCTGCACTTCCATCAGGGCTACTCTTCTCATTTTGAAAAGCACAGCTCAAGAGTTTATCCACACATACCTTTCATTTCTAGGATTACATACATGCTAAGACTGGTGCCACTGCTAGCCAACTCAAATTTCAAAATGAATGGGGTTTGGGACACTAGCTTTTACGTGCCTCCCCCCATCTACCTGGGCTCTAACTCTAAAGCAGTGTATTCCAACCTGTGGTTTATGGACAAGTGGGTTGTGAAGCCTGTGCAAGTAGGTCAGGGCCTTTATAAGTAAATCCCAAATAATTATTGCTTGTGATCCTTAACTGGCACGATCCTCTTACAACATATTGTTTTGTTGGCATACTATAATGCTGCGTTAACACTTGTAACTAAATGTCAGAAAGGCTCAAGTCTTACATTTTCATACTCAAGAACTGCTCTCTGAGGATGGCAGGATTGAAGACCTATGGTCCAAAATTAATGTGACAATAAATCAATTTGTCACCATACCAGATAAATTTGGGCTTGTGGGTCACCATACCAAAATGGTTGGGAAACCACTGCTCTAGGGGATATTTATTCTGCCCCTTTCCCCACCATGTCAACCTATGCATTCCTGACTTGAGGAAAGCTATTTTTGTTTCAGCAGTTAGGGACATGCACTTGTGTATGTTACTGGCCACTCCATTTAAAATGCTTGTCATTTGGTTTGATACAACTCCAGCTTGCCTCTGGTCAAAGTTTTTGACCCCAAGGAAATGTACCGTATTTTTCGCTCCATAAGACACACCTGACCATAAGCCGCACCTAGTTTTTAGAGGAGGAAAACAAGAAAATAAATATTCTGAACGAAACAGGGGATGTATGATTTTTGTGGTTCATGCTGTGGCCACAGACATGTGATTTGATGGTGAGTTTGGGGTAGCCCAATGCAAAAATCCTGAGAATCCGTGTGGATCCGTGCTTTGTAACCATGTTTTTGCGCCATTGCAGCCCCATGAAACAGTGGGTGTGTGGTTTTTTGGGTGCAGGCTGTAGCCATGGACATGCTATGTGATCTGATGGTGAATTTGGGGTGACCCAATATAAAAATCCTGAGGATCCATGGGCTTTTACCTCCCCCCTCCCAGGCAGCCTCCTTTATCGCTAGCCTCCCTTATCTCCCTCCCAATCCCTTACCGATCAGCTTCCTTTCAACACTCCCTTCCCTCTTGTTTGCCTTAGTGTCTTTTCCTTAACTAGAGCAGTTTTTTGCTCCTCCTTTTCTTCTAATTTTTCTTTTCAATGCTTTAGTCTTCCTGTCTCCTCTCCTTGCAAGTTTGCTGTCTTTCCCTCCCCCCTCCCAGGCAGCCTCCTTTATTGCTAGCGTCCTTTATCTCTCTTCCCAATGGCTTTGTTTCAACACCCACTTCCCTCTTTAAAAAAAAAAAAAGAAAGAAAGAAAGAAAGAAAGAAAGAAAGCATGATCTGCTTTTTGTCCCTGGACATTTCGGCTCCAGGGACCACGCACTCGCTCCACAGACATTTTCCCTTACTTTTTAGGAAGAAAAAAGTGTGTCTTATGGAGCGAAAAATACAGTAAGTTCACTTTGTGCCCTAGAAGACAGAGGTATCAACACAGTTTCAACTGCTGAGTAGGAACAGATACATCACAAAAACAGTTTTACAATTACTTGCCAAAGTTGAAACTTAGAACAAGTCATGATATCAAGGAAACAAATGAAGTAATCACCATGAAAAAACAGGAAGAATGCTGAACTGCATGCAAGTTATATATTACTCTAAGATTGGCGACAATGCGAGAGAACAACAAACTCAGCAAGATTCACCAATGCAGCAGACTGTTCTTATTGCCCCATCTTCAGATGATCAGATTTTGTTACAGTGCTTTAATACCTTTATGAATTAACCATCTGTTCAACAACATGAGAAAGCCAGACTAAGATGAATAAAAACCCTCCCCATACAAAGTATTTTCTTTAAATATAAAACATGAGCAGAGAAAAGAAATGTAAGGCTTTTAACAGCAGCTTTATTTTATCTGATAAGCACAATGAGGAGAAAATAATGGTTTTCCTGCCCGTTGCTTACTTTTAAAAAAGTCAGTTCATGGAGATGGAAACTACCTAGCAAAAGAAACACATCCATATAAACAAAAATCTGTAAGACTCAAGATGGCACAGACGTTTAAGATGGGGCTTTTTCTTGTCCTATAAAAATCCCAATGGAACAGCTGTGGGAAAGATTTAAAGTTGTTAATCTAGCTTCAGTTTTAAGAAGATTTCAAAAAATAATACAACCTGTACAACTGTTTAATGCAACTGCCACTATAAACGGAGAGAGACACATTTTAGATTACAAAAAATACACGTGAGGGAAAGATAGCATAAGGTACAACAAATGCAATAAAAACTTGCAAATAAAAAATAAATACATAAGAGCTTGAAAACATATTGATTCTCAGTTTGAAGAGGAAGGAGCAATCAAAGATCAGTAAGTATTTATAGCAACAGTAATTATATAGTCTGTCTTAATAAATACTTTTAATCATGTAATCTGCTTCAGAGAAACATGCCATTAGGTCACTATGCAAATTTACTGGTAGTTGTCTGTCAGACACAATAATTTAACTATAAGCAATCAAACCAGACTTACTTTGAAAAAGGGCACAATAAATCATGAAGTTGACTTAAACAAGTCAACTTCACAATTTTGTCTTAAAACTACACAGGACCAATTCTCCCCCCACACACACACACACATTTTCTCTCTACAGTTCACATATTATGGCCACCTTGTACAATATTTCACCCCCTATATCTGTGCAGGAAAACCTTACTGACTTGTAGAGGATCTGCAAAGAGGAGTGGGACAAAATGCCTCCTGAGATGTGTGCAAGCCTGGTGGCCACCTACAAGAAACTTCTGACCTCTGTAATTTGCCAACAAGGGTTTTGCCACCAAGTACTAAGTCATCTTTTGCAAAGGGATCTAGTACTTATTTCACTCATTATAATGCACATCAATCTCTGACTTTTGTCTTCTGCGTTTCTGGGGGTTTTCCTGTTGTTATTCTGTCTCTCGCAGCTACAATAAACCTACCATTAAAATTATGGACTAGTCATTTCTTCGTTAGAGGGCAAACGGGCAAATTTAGCAGGGGATCAAATACTTTCCCCCCTCACTGTAGGCCAACAAAAGGGCCTCTGGGGATTATGCTTGCCTTATGTTTGTCATATTATATGCAGATTTTCGATGGGATTAAGGTCTGGAGACTCCTTTGTTGCCTTGGCTGTGTGTTTTGGGTCATTGTCATGCTGGAATACCCATCCTCGACCTATTTTCAATGCCCTGGCTGAGGGAAGGAGGCGCTCACCTAAGATTTGACGATACATGGTTCCATCCATCGTCCCTTCGATGCAGTGAAGGTGTCCTGTCCCCTTAGCAGAAAAACACCCACAAAGCATAATATGTCCACCTCCATGTTTGACAGTGGGGATGGTATTCTTGGGATCGTAGGCAGCATTCCTCCTCCTCCAAACACGGCGAGTTGAGTTGATGCCAGAGAGCTTGATTTTGGTCTCATCTGACCACAGGTGTGCACTGGCAAACTGCAGACGGGCCTGAACATGTGCTGTCTTGAGCATGGGGACCTTGCGGGCTCTGCAAGATCTCAGTCCTTCACGGCATAGTGTGTTACCAACTGTTTTCATGGTGACTATGGTCCCAGCTGCCCAGAGATCAATGACAAGTTCCCCCCATGTAGTTCTGGGCTGCTTCATCACCGTTCTCCTGGTCATTGCAACTCCATGAGAAGAGATCTTGCATGGAGCCCCAGACCAAAGGAGGTTGACAGCTGCATAAACTCAAACAGGGGATCGTTTAAACTCTGCTAAATTATTCCCACAATTTTGTGTTTCTTCCATTTGCGAATTATTGCACCAACTGTTGTCATCTTCTCACCAAGCTGCTTGGCAATAGTCTTGTAGCCCAGTCCAGCCTTGTGCAGGTCTACAATCTTGTCCCTGACATCCTTGGACAGCTCTTTGGTCTTGGTCATGGTGGCTAGTTTGGGATCTGCTGGATTGATTGCTTCTGTCAACAGGTGTCTTCTGTACAGGTAACTGTAAGGAGCTGGGATTACGGGTAAACCTCTCCCTTACAGCGGGTGCTTCTAATCTCAGCTCATTACATACAGTGAAGATACCAGGTAGCCTGACATCTGGCTGGTTGATAGGAGATCAAATACTTATTTCACTCATTATAATGCACATAATCTCTGACTTTTGTCTTCTGGGTTTCTGGGGGTTTTCCTGTTGTTATTCTGTCTCTCACAGCTACAATAAACCTACCATTAAAATTATGGACTGGTCATAGAATAGAATCATAGAATCATAGAGTTGGAAGAGACCACAAGGGCCATCGAGTCCAACCCCCTGCCAAGCAGGAAACACCATCAGAGCACTCCTGACATATGGCTGTCAAGCCTCTGCTTAAAGACTTCCAAAGAAGGAGACTCCACCACACTCCTTGGCAGCAAATTCCACTGTCGAAGAGCTCGTTTCTTCATCAGACGGCAAATGGGCAAATTTAGCAGGGGATCAAATACTTTTCCCCCTCCCTGTACTAGCATCACAATAATAACAACAACAGTATAGAGCGGAGACACCATCAACACCACTCCAAACCATGGTTCGACAAAGACTGCATCAGTGCTAAAAAAAAGTTCTCATAAACTCATACCAAGTATTTGACTCCAATGCATCTCCAACTGCTCCATTAGACCCTCCTCCATCACAAAAAGTGCTATAAGCAATTGTTGGCTTGAAAGAAAAAGGAAGCAGCAAGAAATGACTGGACATGGGTTATCCAGGCAGCCAAACCCAGTAATCTTTCAACTTTCAAACTTGCTGGTAGTACAAGTTTTATAATGAAGTCTTAAGGTACTGTGGGCTGACATTATGAAATAAAAATGTCATGTACAGACATTTCATCATACACAAAGGTGTTAACTTCAGCTAGCAGACTCAGAAACAGAGGAATGACGGGGTTTCTTTTTTCTTTTTCTTTTTACATTTCATGATCATTTGACTATTTGTTCACAATTTGTGATACGTTTGCAAAGATTGTTATTTGATTCAACTCTCAGATTCACATGACAACAACAGGGACTAGGGGGAATGTAATTTGTCAGGGAACTGCCATCGGAGCCAGAGGGAGAGGGAGGGCTCCAGAGGGATTACGGAGAGCGTCCCGGGAGGGAGAGAAGCAGCCCATCTTCTGGGGAAGGAAATCAGCGTAGCACCAGTGGAGAAGGGGGGCAGATGGGGGAATCGGCGAGGGGGCTCCATGACTCCTCGCCGGAGACCAGCGGGGAGAGCACGGGTCCTCCGCTGCCCACACCCTCCCTGCGCAGAAGGCTTCCGCTTCCGCGCAGGGAGAGTAGGCGGAGACTAGGCGTCAAAGAGCTTCTTTGCTGGAAGTAGTTCAAGAAACGCCCACCGACGGATTCTGCCAGCGATTGAGACAGCCACGGGTGAATGGCTGTCCGGACAGAAAGGGTTCACTCAGGCAACCCAGCCAGGTGTGGCGCCGATTTACGCACGAGCAACCCCTAGAACCATTACATAATTGAACTTTAAACAAGAATCTGGAAGTCCAGAAATTTATGATTCATTCACATGAACTAAACCCCTTTTTAAAACACATTTTCCCCAGGCAGTCCAGCATTCCTAAAACTTTTTCAAAAGCTGGTACAGGGGTAAGCTGCAATTTATGAAGTTGCAGTACATGCTGAACATTTACCTACAGCTTACGTGGATTTGGCAACTCAGAGAAACAAAATCCTATGCTTTAGTCCACTAATGCTCCTCAACCTAGCGGTTTCAAGATAAAAGTGAATCTGTTTTTCCTCAGTGCAGACAATCTCTTAATTATTCTATACAAATATAGAGGGATGGAAACCCCTGCAAAAACTTTTCCTCTCAGATGCCACTTTACCCTAAAGTCATTTTGAAGTCAACTAAAGCACTACACAAACAAAAAAAGTACCAGTAACTATCAGTCTAAAGAAGTGTCGCTAAGGACCACATGAAAAATTGTTTTAGAGTAGTGAATAATTACTTCTTATAATGAAGATTAGACAGGAATAGTTGCTTAATCAAATTCAGCTCAAAAACATTCTTGAATGACAGAACCAATAAACATATTTCCCTAAATCTGCCTAGATGTCATTTTTCAAAATGAACTCCGGTAAAAGGCATTTTTATGTGATATTTATGTGATATTGTGGTTGACCACAAACTTGACATGAGCCAACAGTGTGATGCGGCAGCTAAAAAAGCCAATGCAATTCTGGGCTGCATCAATAGGAGTATTGCATCTAGATCAAGGGAAGTAATAGTGCCACTGTATTCTGCTCTGGTCAGACCCCACCTGGAGTACTGTGTCCAGTTCTGGGCACCACAGTTCAAGAAGGACACTGACAAACTGGAACGTGTCCAGAGGAGGGCAACCAAAATGGTCAAAGGCCTGGAAACGATGCCTTATGAGGAACGGCTAAGGGAGCTGGGCATGTTTCGCCTGGAGAAGAGGAGGTTAAGGGGTGATATGATAGCCATGTTCAAATATATAAAAGGATGTCACATAGAGGAGGGAGAAAGGTTGTTTTCTGCTGCTCCAGAGAAGCGGACACGGAGCAATGGCTCCAAACTACAAGAAAGAAGATTCCACCTAAACATTAGGAAGAACTTCCTGACAGTAAGAGCTGTTCGACAGTGGAATTTGCTGCCAAGGAGGGTGGTGGAGTCTCCTTCTTTGGAGGTCTTTAAGCAGAGGCTTGACAACCATATGTCAGGAGTGCTCTGATGGTGTTTCCTGCTTGGCGGGGGGTTGGACTCTATGATTCTATGATTTTTTGAAGTGGTTTTATGTTGTTTTAATTACATCTGCAAGGCACCTTGGGAGGATTTCTCTGACAGGCAGCATACACATTTCTTAAATAAAATTCAATGCAAGTCAAAAAACAAACAACTCTTAGACACAATTGTGAGAACTCACACAATAATTACAATGGAATCCTACAATGCTCAAAACTAAGTCCCACTACGATCAATGAGACTCAGGCGTGCAGAGGGTTACAAACTTAGTGACAAAATTCTCTTGTACAATTATTTATTATAAAACCAGAGTATCTTCTATGGAATTTCCATAAGAAGGGAACCTGAAATTCTAACATTAAAAGCTGCCATTTTTAAAGCCACTCTCTTCTTCGGAAATCAACGGCCTTAGAGTCTGTCTTATGGCTTTAACTAGACTGACATTCACATGAATGGCTCCTGAACAATTACTTTGAAAAAAATGTTTTTTGAAAATAGCACTGCATGAAGAAAATTAAATGCACTGACACCTGAAAAGTGGAGTAATTGGTCAAGGTAAATATGTGGGTGAACCACATTCCTTCCGTTACACACAAAAAACTCCATTGCTCATCCCCTTCCTAATGCTTCCGCCTCTTCCTATTGCTGGCTCTCTAGTCCAGGGGTCGGCAACCTGCGGCCCACGGGGGTCATTTTACCAGCCCACGAGCTGCCCCCAAACCGAGCCACCAGCTGAGTCCCCGCACGCTGCACCAAACCAGCGCAATGCGGGGAGTCACATGCGCAGACGCCGAAAATCACTCATGCATGCCCGCAATCTGGCCCACAGAGGGGGCTCCACAGCAGTGAACCCCCCAGGCAAGGTCAGCCTTGCCGACCCCTGCTCTAGACAGAAGCCCTCCCCCTCCCCCAGCAGAGAAGCACTTTGTACCCCAACAGGAAGAGGTGGCAATGACAGAGTGGGGAGCCAACAGCTTAGTATATAGAGTGCAAAATTCATTATAGGCACACATTTAAGTTTTTTTAAAAAAAACAGCTCAGCATTGAGAATTTCTTTATTCTTGTGCATTTGCCTCAATGCTTTATATTTTTTAAAATAGTATTTATTAAGAGTTTAAAGATTACAAAAAGAAAAAAAAGAATTAAACAAATCAATATAATACAATTCAAAAACAGAAACAAAAACACTACATATAACATTGAATTAACAAAACAAAACAAGAACAATTAAAAACACTTCCAATATTTTCAAGCTTATCTCCTGACATATGGTTGTCAAGCCTCTGCTTAAAGACCTCCAAAGAAGGAGACTCCACCACCCTCCTTGGCAGCAAATTCCACTGTCGAACAGCTCTTACTGTCAGGAAGTTCTTCCTAATGTTTAGGTGGAATCTTCTTTCTTGTAGTTTGGAACCATTGCTCCGTGTCCGCTTCTCTGGAGCAGCAGAAAACAACCTTTCTCCCTCCTCTATGTGACATCCTTTTATATATTTGAACATGGCTATCATATCACCCCTTAACCTCCTCTTCTCCAGGCGAAACATGCCCAGCTCCCTTAGCCGTTCCTCATAAGGCATCGTTTCCAGGCCTTTGACCATTTTGGTTGCCCTCCTCTGGACACGTTCCAGTTTGTCAGTGTCCTTCTTGCACTGTGGTGCCCAGAACTGGACACAGTACTCCAGGTGAGGTCTGACCAGAGCAGAATACAGTGGCACTATTACTTCCCTTGATCTAGATGCTATACTCCTATTGATGAAGCCCAGAATTGCATTGGCTTTTTTAGCTGCCGCGTCACACTGTTGGCTCATGTCAAGTTTGTGGTCAACCAAGACTCCTAGATCCTTTTCACATGTACTGCTCTCAAGCCAGGTGTCACCCATCTTGTATTTGTGCCTCTCATTTTTTTGCCCAAGTGCAATACTTTACATTTCTCCCTGTTAAAATTCATCTTGTTTGTTTTGGCCCAGTTCTCTAATCTGTCAAGGTCGTTTTGAAGTGTGATCCTGTCCTCTGGGGTGTTAGCCACCCCTCCCAGTTTGGTGTCATCTGCAAATTTGATCAGGATGCCCTTGAGTCCATCATCCAAGTTGTTGATAAAGATGTTGAATAAGACCGGGCCCAAGACAGAACCCTGTGGCACCCCACTAGTCACTCTTCTCCAGGATGAAGAGTAACCATTGATGAGCACCCTTTGGGTTCGGTCAGTCAGCCAGTTACAAATCCACTGAGTGGTAGCATAGTCAAGTCCGCATTTTACCAGCTTCTTTACAAGAATATCATGGGGCACCTTGTCAAATGCCTTGCTGAAATCAAGGTAGGCTACAACCACTGAGGAGTTCAGCCCTTTCTGTGTCCCCTGTTTGCATTTCACCATCTTCTCCTCTGAGTGACCCCACTGTTTCTTTGTTCTTCCTTTTGCTACGAACATACCCATCAAAGCCTTTTTTGTTGCTTTTAACCTCTAGCAAGCCTGAGTTCATTCTGTGCTTTAGCTTTTCTGACTTTGTGTCTACATGTGCTGGCTATTTGTTTGAATTCCTCTTTGGTGGTTTCCCCCCTTTTCCATTTCTTGTACACATCCTTTTTTAATCTTAACTCAGTTAAAAGTTCTTTAGATAGCCACCCTGGCTTCTTTAGGCACCTTCCATGTTTCCGTCTCATTGGTATTGTCTGAAGTTGTGCTTTTACTATCTCCCTCTTTACAAACTCCCAGCCATCATGAACTCCCTTTCCTTTTAGTATTACTGTCCATGGGATCTCACCCAGCACTTCCCTAAGTTTTAGGTTTTATGAAGTTGGCTTTCTTAAAGTCAAGAAATTGAGTCCTAGTATGCTTGGCTGCTCCTTTCCGCTGTATAGTAAACTTCAGAAGAGCATGATCACTCGCGCCTAATAATCCTTCCACTTCTACCCCACTAACCAGGTAATCAACATTGGTTAGGACCAGATCTAAAATGGCTGTTCCTCTTGTTGCTTCTCCCACTTTCTGGACAATGAAGTTGTCTGCAAGGCCAGTGAGGAATCTGTTTGACCTTATGCTCTTGGCTGAGTTTGACATCCAACAAATATCCGGGTAATTGAAGTCCCCCATTACTACTATCTCCCTTCCTTTTGCATGCTTGGCATCATCTATGTCCTCCGTTTGGCTTGGGGATCTATAGTAAACTCCCACAATGAGGTCCCTGTTATTCTTCTCTCCCTTAATTTTGACCCAAATGCTCTCACTTTGGCTTTGAGGTTCTAAATCTTGGATCTCTTCACAGGTATACACATCCCTGACTTATAACGCCACTCCTCCTCCTTTCTTGTCTGGTCTGTTTCTCTGAAATAGATTGTATCCATTTATAAATTCCATTTATACATGAATAAATGAACTAAGCGATGACCAATAGGTAAAAAAAATAAAATTTTACTCAACAGGCACAATTTTGTAAATTTGTTTGTAACTGTTGTATAGCGTTGCAGAATCATCTATGTTATCCGTGATTTTGAGTGCTGTTATACTGCCCGTGTTTAAACTGGGAAGGAACCATTATGGAGATCCAGTAAAATACCTACATTCACCGCTGAATTTAACAAGACTGACAAGGAACCTATAACTGTGGTTCTTTGAGTGGTCATCTGTGCCGTCATGAGTATGAGTTTTGTGCCTGCACAGTGTCAGGTTCAAAACGTTATTGAGCTAAGCAGTAAAAATTTGTCAAAATCCTACTCACAAACTTCACAATAAAGAACTAGAAGTATAGTTCCAGCCTTGCTACCTGTGCAGGACAGTATCAATAGCAACTTTCACTTGGCACTGCTTCTGAGGAAAGGCTCTTTTTCTCGTCATCTTTTTTTCATTCTATATACTTTCTCTTTCTTTGCATTTTAAAATTTTTGATCATTACTACACCTAGTAAAGGGACGCGGGTGGCGCTGTGAGTAAAAGCCTCAGCGCCTAGGGCTTGCCGATCGAAAGGTCGGCGGTTCGAATCCCCGCGGCGGGGTGCGCTCCCGTCGTTCGGTCCCAGCGCCTGCCAACCTAGCAGTTCGAAAGCACCCCCGGGTGCAAGTAGATAAATAGGGACCGCTTACCAGCGGGAAGGTAAACGGCGTTTCCGTGTGCTGCGCTGGCTCGCCAGATGCAGCTTTGTCACGCTGGCCACGTGACCCGGAAGTGTCTGCGGACAGCGCTGGCCCCCGGCCTCTTGAGTGAGATGGGCGCACCAACCCCAGAGTCTGTCAAGACTGGCCTGTACGGGCAGGGGTACCTTTACTTTACCTTTTACACCTAGTAAACTGGCTAAAATGTGTAAGGAAATTTCTAATAATTGTTGGAAATGCCAACAAGCAGATGAACCCTTTTTCAAATGTGGTACAATTGTAGGAAAGCAAGGGCATTTGGGGAAATGATATATGATAAGATTAAAAAGATGTTTAAAGTGATGATACTAACCCTATATGAAGCTTTCCTTTTAGAGATTTATAGGGACAGAAAGTCCCAAAATGGTTGTTTAAATTGTTTACACTTCCAGAGTTAATGCTAGATACATTACTTGTATTAAATGAGTCACCATAGCCGCCAGAGGGCCATGGAAATGTGTGTCCCAGGCTTTTTAGACTCGGTCTATCCATATACTATCTGAAACCAATGGGGCACTTGGGTTGTCAGATGTGAAATATATTGGCATTTTCAGCTCTCCTGCCCACTGCATAGTCATAATATGCTTTTAACATTCCTAATGCTGTGACTACAGAAACACCTGCTTGAAAAGCAGCTCACTTATGTCCCTCACAACCCTTGTTCAAGGGAACACCTCCGATCTGCAGATACAAAAAAATTCTGAGTAACCAATTGTTTTCCTGTTTCCATATATCATGCCTTTGAATACTGCTGCTGCTGCTACTACTAATACTAATACTAATACTACTAATCATGTAACTCCTCCTTAGGTATGTACCCATTAGCAGCTTAAAACACAACTAGGTTGTTCTCTTTCCACTTTGCATTTCAAGATTTATTTGTGCCTTGCTGTGCACACCAGAGAGGGGGCAAGGTTGTCTTCAACCAGTGCATGTTACCTGTTTTTCTTCTCACACCCCGCCCCACATAGCCATTGAGGAGTTCTAGGGGGGGGGGTGTCTCAAATGTACATACTTAGCTTAAGTTTTCTAGTTGAACTGAAGCGGGTTGGAGGAAAAGTGCATCAAATAGTTGTACTTTGCAAGAAACGACGTCACTGACATGCATTGTGGCTGCAGCTTCAAAAACTAACAGTGGGAGTGCAAATGGCAATGTATACAGGGCCTAATATTAAAATAACTTCCTCCAAAATAGTTCAAATTAATGATGATCAAAATGATCATTAAAATGATAAAAAAATTGACTGTTCAACTACTTTAATTCACTTCAAATTATAACAAGGACTGTAGGGATGCTGTGAAGACCAGACTCTTATGAAGAACATCTTCCCTTCTAAACGTAAGCACTTCTCAGTAAAGCACATCTCAACTTTTAAAATTTTGCTTCTGTTTTATACTAGTCCTATTCATTCAACGAGGCTGAACAACCACAGACATTTGTTCATTAAAAACAAAGTAACTTCAAGATGCTGGAGATCGTTCAACTAGGATATTTTGGAAGTTTGGATCTCAAAAGGCATGGGGCTTGATACATGCGACAAACCACCTTAAAATGTGAACACTGTATAGGAAAGAGGAGCACCACCTTTTCTGTAACATGGTTTGATTTTATTCAATATGCACAATCCATTGAATACGGCTTTTGCCAACCAAGAACACACAGAACACTGTGGAATGGTACTTTCAATTAATCACTTTATTGATTAAGAGACATCACCTTGCCAACAAAGGTCCGTATAGTTAAAGCTGTGGTTTTCCCAGTAGTGATGTATGGAAGTGAGAGCTGGACCATAAAGAAGGCTGATCGCCAAAGAATTGATGCTTTTGAATTCTGGTGCTGGAGGAGACTCTTGAAAGTCCCATGGACTGCAAGAAGATCAAACGCATCCATTCTTAAGGAAATTAGCCCTGAGTGCTCACTGGAAGGACAGATCCTAAAGCTGTGGCTCCAAGACTTTGGCCACCTCATGATAAGAGAAGATTCCCTGGAAAAGACCCTGATGTTGGGAAAGATGGAGGGCACAAGGAAAAGGGGATGACAGAGGACGAGATGGCTGGACAGTGTTCTCGAAGCTACCAGCAAGAGTTTGACCAAACTGCGGGAGGCAATGGAAGAAAGGAGTGCATGGCGTGCTCTGGTCCATGGGGTCACAAAGAGTCAGACATGACTAAACAACAACAGAAAACTGAAAAGCCTGGGAGAATGGCACAGGGATTATTAAATGAAAGGTTAAATAAAAGGTATTTGCTACTCAAGTTTTCCATGAATCAAATGTAACACTATTTTCTTTCAACATAAAGTAACACACACGGTTCTGTGTGCAATTTCATATTTCCTTTTCAAACGCAGAATGTGTTGGGGTGGTGTATAATATTAAAAATACATTCTCAGGGTTTCTCAAGACTAGTGACAGCCCTCAAGTTTGAAGTTCGTAAGCAGAATCTTAGAGCCAAATTTGAACTCATGTTTGACACACGGGCCAGAGGTTCCCCCTCCTGATCTAGACCTGCACATTTCTAAATCTTGCCATGCATATTTTTAACACAACCACACTTGTATTCCATCCTTCCTACAATGTGGATTTATTTTCCGTAATAGCTTTCTTCATCATCTTTGATAAATGTGATACAACGTGTAGCTAATTTTAGATGTAGCATTTTCATGCTGCTGAATACGTAGGACAATATTCATACATCTGAATGGACCAACCAATATATATACTTATCCCTCACAGACTCAGCAGCAAAACTCCCTTCCCTAAGCACATGCTTGAGTGGTATGTGTGCAACCCCACTCACCCCACCATGCAACCAGCTATTTGAAAATGCTAACACAAGAATAATGTCACAGCAAGTCTAAAGGTTAACCAGCTGACGAGCTGGTTGAGTATCAGCTTCAAAAACGGGCATGTACAAATTTACCTCTCACCTTTAACTCATTTTTGTAAAGAGTGCACTTTTTGCCAATGAGCATTACACTAAGCAGCAAATACTTTTTTGTTTTGTTTCAAGGTTCTGAAACTTGAGGTGCACATTAGACTTGAGGAAATACGGCAACCCTCCTCCAATGGTTGAGACATCCTGAAAACCTCAGCAAACAGGTGGATCCAAATGGGTGAAGGCCCCATGCCAGTTGGGGTTTTATAGGCCAATGTCAGCAGTTTCAACTGTGCTCATAGCAAACTCAAATTAAGTGCATATCTTTAATTTGCCTAATTGGATTAGGTGTTTGGAATCTGAATAGAGAAAGAGGCAGCAGCAAACACTCAAACCCCAAGTCCAATACTCCTGTATACACTGGCTCGCTCCTCTTCCATCTTTGCATGCTGAACATGAAGATCTGAAGGTAGATTCTAACAGTCTTCAACTGACAATCCTCCTACTGTAGTAGCCTATTTAGAACTAAGTCAGACCATGGCTTCAAGCAAATGCATGCACTCTCAGGGAGGAGATTGCAACTGCTTCACTTCGCCCCCATCATGTTCTTCTGCATCATGTTGAGCTAAACCATGGCTTTGCTTAGCATGTTGCCAAAACCTAGGCTTGTGGTTTAGTTCTCTCCAGACTAACCACGAGCTGTAAAACAAACCCTGGCTTAGTGTAACATGTGAAGCAGGCATGTCACTTCTCATCATTTGTTCACACCCCTTGGAATTAATGTCAAGCCCAATGTGGCAATCCTACAGTACCTAAAGAAAGCTGCAAGTTCATAAAAAGCCAGGCAATATTTTTAGCAAAAAGAAAATACTTCCACTGAATATAAGCAGAAGCAGGTTATGTTCAAAACAAAAGCCAACCATGACACAGGTGGAGAGTTGCAATATTAAACAAAGTATTACTGAACTATTCCTCAAGAGACTAAGTGCAGCATACAGGCTAAATCTGGGGTGAGGAACCTCTGGCTTGCAGGCCAATCATGGCCAGGCAGGAGCCCCAATTTGGCCTGCAAGGCAGTTTCCCCCAAACCATGTTCACTTGCCTATCAGTTGACACCACTAATTTGGCACTGGCTGCTTCATCCTGTTCCCAGGAGGCAACAAGATTGTGTGGCCAAGGCAGCAGGATTTAATTCCTGCTCATCAGCTGAGCATGGGGAAAAGCACCCTTTGAAACAGCTTGCAAAGAGGCTTTTGCAAAACCCTTTTTCAAGTTTCCCTAATTCCCCATTAAGTTCCCCCCTCAAATTCCTGATATCAGGGGATATTATGGAGAAAGGACTTAGAAAAGGACTTAGAAAGGACTTAGAAAAGCTTTTTCTCCTTTTCTTTCCTCTGGGAGGGGGGCTGTCTTTTTCTCCTTTGCCAGGAATTTGATACCCACCTGTCAAATTTGGCCCATGATGCTGACCCTGATAAGGATATGGCCATTGGAACCAAAACTCACTTTCCTTTTTTTAAAGAAGAAGAAGAGTTTGGATTTGATATCCCGCCTTTCACTCCCTTTAAGGAGTCTCAAAGCGGCTAACATTCTCCTTTCCCTTCCTCCCCCACAACAAACACTCTGTGAGGTGAGTGGGGCTGAGAGACTTCAAAGAAGTGTGACTGGCCGAAGGTCACCCAGCAGCTGCATGTGGAGGAGCGGGGAAGCGAACCCGGTTCACCAGATTACGAGACTACTGCTCTTAACCACACCACCACACTGGCTCTCCTTTCTGTGCCAGCTTTCCCTTTCCTATAAAAGCCCAGCCCCCTTCCTCCGCAGGGCGGGGAGAAGCCAGGAAGAGGAGAGGAGGAGGTGCTGCCGCAGTGTGTGTGAGGGAGAGAGGGGGGAATTGCGGGGGGAAATGGCGCCATTTTAAAAAAAATCCAAGCAGTGACTCCAGAACCGTCTGCGGGCTGGATCCAGAGGGCAATTGGGCCTGATCCAGCCCGCAGACCTTAGTTCCCCTGAGTTAGATGAATTATAACATTCCAGGATGCAGAATAAACTCTTAGCAAAATATAATTCCTCTCATTTACTTCACAACAGCTCTCACTAGAAAGTAAAACGAGCTTAAGTGTTCCTCAAACCAATGATCCATCTCCAGATATGGCTTTTTAGCCTTATCTGGATGCTTGAACTATCAGAAGCTGTTCAAGCAAAGTACTTCAACAGCTGGATGGCACAGATCAATGAAACTAAAACCTCTTTTTCTGTTGCCACAGTTCCCCTTTCACAGTCTTTCTTTGAAGTCTATACTACTGAAAAATCAACAACAGCTGAAGAACACGTGCTATCATACAACTCTGAATGCAACAACAATATTGCACAGCATGATGCTTTGTTCAGTAATCCCGGATTATAGAAAGCATTACAGTTTCTTTTGTTGAAAACAATCCTGTTTTTGAGTACCTTATTGGAGTAAACAAGAAAACTAATTTTGAAAACTGCATGTTAAGATTAGAATTACTAAGTACCTTGTTTAATGCACCAATCCATTCCACACTATGGTTCTCAAGGTTTACAGACAAACATTTTTAGTGCATAAGTGTTCAGAGTCCTTATATCAGCAGTCTTTACCAGGCCATATAATAAGGAAGATCTGCATGATGCACCCTCATGTTGCAATCGGGGGGGGGGGGGGGAGGATTGCAGAGGCTAAAAGAACAGAGGGCTTCCTAAGGCCATCTAACCAGTCTTAGAAACTGGACAGAAAAGTCATTCGTCACATGGCTCTTGGAATGTAGGTTATGGGCACAAAAACAATAATGGCTAGACACCATTTCGCACCCCCACCCCCAGTTCAGCAGCACTTTCTATTTTTCTGAAACGCAGGAAGTAATTCATAATTCACACTAGTGACACATGGTTAATATCACATTTTTAATAGTAATTCTTAATTGGACTCCACAAACATAAATGGGGTTCAGCCCCTGCAATAGCAGCCAAAACCACAAGTCATTTGAATAATTAATATTTACAAATACTGGGTGTTGGTGTGGTATACTATATGTGTTATGTAATGTATTGTGCTAGATTTGAAGTTACATGTTTGGGGTGAGGAGGAGAGGCAAAGCGGCACACGGAAGGCAGCAGCCAGCAATCCAGCAGCGAGCTCATTGTGGGGGGGAGGCGAGGCAAAACAGCACTTAAGCGTTGGAAGGCAGCAACTTTGGAGTCGGGCGGGGAGGCATTTCTGCTGCCATGCCCTCAGCAGCAGCTTGGCGTCTCGTGCTGCTGCGAGGGAAGTGGCAATTGTTATAAATATAATTTTATTAACAGGCCAATCAAATCACATTAATTCCAAATCACATTAGTTCCAAATTATACAGCCAGATTTTTAAAATTTTGTTGGGGGTACCCATACTTCAAGCTCCGAAAGGGATCCAAACATCACTCTTGCTGCTGCTTTAATTAAACAGTTCTATCCAGTTCTGTCCAGATAGTCTCTTTGTTATTTTCCTCATCTTCTTGTTGTTATCATATATTCCTTTCTTTGTAATCTCTGATAATCTTCACAAGCGGGTTGAAAACAAACATCTCCTGTGTGGGTTTTACACTCTCCAAGAGTCATATCGCATAAAGGACAGACGCCATTTCCACACCTCCGTAAAGAACATTCCCACAGCCTGTCCATTGATTTCCACAGGCTTGCCAATCTATATCTCAGGGGGCCCTGCCAGGTCAGGATCACATTCCGATAACCATACATTCACATTCCGATGACCCTGGTCCTCCTCCCCCTCGATGACCCTGGTTCTCCTCCCCCTCGTCCTCCTATGGGCAAGCCTGTCTTAACGAAACTCCATTTGTAACTGCGTCATAAAACTTTCTTTCCATTCCCCGATGTTTCCACCAGTCCTCTCTTTGATCAGTAATTCATTTCCACACAGTTCTTGATCTCCTGCTTGTGATTACTAATTCTTCTTTCTGGAGGGGAGGGTTATTGGTACTCACTTAAGACAAAAAAAGAAAAGTTTTTTCCTCCCCCCCTTTCCGTTTCACTCCAACATGCCAATCTTTTAATGATGATTCTTCACTTGATTTATTGTCCAGCCCGTCACTCCGCTCACAGAGATCCCATTAATCAGCAGTCTTTACTCCCGATCTTCACTTGATGTATATGCATTAGCTTCTTTCCAATTATATATTTCCAATTATATATTTCGAGCTAATGTGAACCAGTGCGCGATTAGAGACAGCGTCAGGGAGAACCGACCTCACCCGAGGGCTTCGTGCCAAGTGCCCACACCCCCTTTTTCGAATCCGGGGGTGAATTATGGACACAGCTGGCAAGGCAGTTCCCCCCCCCATTCCCTTGGGGGGGCAAGGGAGGCTGCATACTCCCATATCAGCCTCTTAATTACCTCGTGTGGGTCGGAGAGATGTTATTGTCGGCCATCTTCCAATGCACCCCTTGGTGGCCCTCGGAAGTGGCAATTGTTAATGTACATTACAAACATAAATGGGGCTCAGCCTCAGCAGTAGCCATTATAAGTCATTTGAAAATTTAATATTTATAAATACCAGTATATATATATACGTATATACTCTTAAGACCATATATTATGTTGCCACTTCAGCAACTGCAGTCACAGTTAAACATGTCTATTATATCAAAATTCTAGGAAGAACAGACCTAACAGCACAATCCTAACCATTTCTACACAGAAATAGATCCCACTGAATTCAAAAGGACTTGCTGCCAGGCAAATGGGATTGGGATCGCAACCTAATTCATTATTTTTTAGAAACACCTCCCCAGCAGCATGCTTATGAACACTCCATTCGCAAGATGACATTTTTTGCAGGACTGCCTGTACAATCCTGTTATATGAAAGGTTCTGGGATGCCACATTTACCATGGCAAACCAACTATGTAAATGTTAATGCATTTTGGAGACCTTCCTTTTAATATCCAGAATTTGAGAATCTCTTAAAGCATTAAAAGAATACTGTAAACACCATCCTCTCTCTCCCACTTCATGGCTGTCATGTCCACTCAAGAGCGTGGATAAACAAGGTGTCAGACGTACGCTACTGTGGCATAAACAAAATGAACATTTGTAGGCTAGTCTACAAATGGGAGTGTGCATCCCCAATCAATACCTCATGTGGATATTATTGGGCACAAATATTACCTCAGTCTGGAAATGGGCCAGAAAAACTTTCAGTTTCACAATCTTATTTAAATAAACTCCAGAAAACATCCATTTGCCCTACAACAGTGTGTGTAAATGGCAGAAATGGCAACCTCAGATTAATCTGCGAAACAGACAGCAGCACTACCCAAAACAAAACCAGATTTTTGCAGATTATATACTGGAAGAGAGCAAGCTATTCCACTGCTAGCCCAATTCAAGTCCACAAACATACACATTTTCTGCATAAATTGGCCAGATTAGAAAGCTTCAACCCTTGATAGAACAAGAGCAAAAGCATTCTATTACAATCATCTGAAAACTCTGGTGCCCAAATCAATGGACAGAGATTTATTTACTGTCTCTTCACAGTCCAATGAGCATTCAATTCTAACTAGCAGTGATGCTGCCAAAACTGGGTAAAACCACAAGTCAGACTTTGTAACTCTGCAGCTCAGGCAGACAGCATGGTTTGGTCAGGGATGCATTTATTTTCCTTCAACATTCCTGCCCTCAACCCTCCCATTTTTGCACAGGCATGTTATCTCTTCTGCCATCCAATGCAGGACGTGACAAGTGTTAAATCTTCCGAAAGTGTCCTTCCCAATATTGCATTTTCATTTATAAACATTACTCAAACCCATAAGCAATAGTAACTTGCAATTTAGCAAAAGCTCTGCTGACGTTATCAAAATGACATGGAAACGCTTAACTGCACAGCACAGGATTAGGAGTTTTGAAACACACATAAGGCAACTGTGTACCATTATCAGTGACTCATAGGAACAGTCACCACAGACCTTTAGAAAGGAGCTTGCTGCTGCGGCTGCTGCTGCGGCTGCTGCATGGACCAACAAACCCAAACCCATCCGTTCAACCCCTTCTACTGTGAGACTAAACTAGAATGATTCAAAGCTTCCTATTAAAAAATCCCCCCTGAGCCACTCCTGCAGCGGCAAAGCTGATTTATTCCCCTCGGCTGGAACCCGGGCGTGCTTTTACTCCGAGTATTTCTACCCCGTTCTGCAGGTCTTCCAGGTAGGCGCCCCCACAGGGCCCGTCTTTCCTCCCTGCACAAGCTCTCCGCTTCGCGGAGGAGAGGAGAGGAGAGGAGAGGAGAGGGGCAAGGCGGGAGTCTTCTTATACTTGAGGGGGATTTTTTTTTACGCTACAGAGCAGCGACCCTCTCGACGCACCCGGACCGCCAGAGCAGCCTGCCGCGTCCAAGCCCAGGCGCGCGGCCCGGGGAGGCGCCCCCTCAACTCGGACCAGAGCGGGCGGCCCTGGCAGGAGAAGGAGGGGCGGCAGAGAGGGCGCAGAACGGAAGAGGGCAAGGCGTCGGGCTCGGGGAGGGGAGGAGGGACGGAGGGGGGGCCGCGGAAGGAGCCCAGCCTGGCCGGGGGGGGGGAGGGCGCGCCGGGACAGGGGCCCAACTCGCAAGTTCCGACTTACAGCCTTTCTGCAGCAAACTCCAGCCCGGCCGGGGATCCACCTCGGGAGCACTGCAGCCGCCGCCGCCGCCGCCTCCTCTCGGCGCCCCGCAGGCAGTCCCCGTGGCTTCCCGCGGCGGGCGCCGAAGTTCGCGTCTCCTTCCTCCGGCAGCCCCGGGCGCCGCCGAGCCGCCCCTCTCCCCTCCCCCGGCCGGGGCGGAGCTCCTCCTCCCGCGCCCCTCGGCGCCTCCTCGCCGCGGCTCACGGGCGCTGCTGCTGCTGCTGCTGCTGCTGCTGCTGCGCCGCCCGCCCCCTCGCTCTGGGCGCGCGGCGGCGGCGGCGGCGGCGGCGGCGGCTCCGCCAGAGATGCTGCGTAACGGAACTGGGAGGCGAGCACGGCATTGTGGGAGCCCTGCACGCGGCGCCCGGGGAGGGCCCGTCCGCACGACGCCTCGGCGCGGCCCGCTTCAGCGCGGCTTCGCCCGGGCCGCGGATGCGTGCCGCAGAGCGCGCCCCCTGCAGCTCCCCGGGAGAAGGAGCCGCGCGGCAGCGCCGCCGGCAGAACTTGGGGCGCCTCGGCCCGGCTGGCCTCGCTGCGCGCCTCCTCCCCGCAGGGCAGCCCGTCAGGCGCGGGTCTCGGGAAGCCTTGCTTACCCTGCGGGAATTTTGTGAGGCCAGGTCAACTGCACATGCAGCACACATGTGGTTTGCGTCATGTTCATGATTCTCCCACCTTCCAAAATGAGTCCGAGGATGGAGAAGTCCGGGGGGGGGGCGTGTCCGCCCCCGATCAAGTAAAACGATAAGCATACTTAACTAACTGACCAATCACGTCGGTTCTCCCCCCCCCCACAAAAATTCTGGCTACGCCCATGGTGGGTTCCATTAATTACAAAGGTAAACCAGGTGTGAGCCTTTCACGTTTGAAGTCACAATGGAAATATGTGTCCCACGAGTTATATTCCTTTTTACTTTAAAAAATACCTAACATGGGTTCAACATGTTAGGTACTGCTAAATAGGAAAGGTACTACTGAAGCAGGAGAAAAATCTACTAGAAACAGGTATTATTCACTTATAAACTATTATTATTATTATTATTATTATTATTATTATTTCCACTTTGCAAACATTAACTTTTTAATTATTTCCTGTACTGCCCTGAGGGTAAATTTGTAAGTGTGGGAAAATTGTTCTGTCATTCAAGTTCAAAATGTGCAGTGACATTTAATCTGGATATAAGCTTATAGTTTTTAGCTCTTGAATGTGGGCAGATTTAACTTGTATTGCATGAAAAACTCAACATGTACTACAAAGCAGAACAGTGGTTACATGAAGGGAGACTATCACCACAACCCATCTGAAAATTTTATTCATGCCCTCTGTCTTAATCCACTGGTCTTCAACTGGTGGGTCATGATCTGCAATTAGAATGTTGGAGGATAGAGACAGAGGCAGAAAGAGAGATGTACACTTAATATTGACTAAGGATGTTGGGGCCAGTGGAGGTGTGAGATGTTAGGGCCAGTGGATACCCAAATCTAAATCTGGAATGATTCCAACTCCAGCTCCCAAAAAACTGATTATTGAGCTAGAACCTCAAGCAGTTACCAGTGGTCACTTCATGAAATGGTCTCTAGTTCACCCTTGCCATAATAAATTAATTAGTTCTTAGGATGCCACAAACCTTCATTTGCTTTTGCTTTCATATACAAGTTTTAAAAGATCTGGGCTGCAATCCAGATGGCACACATTTTAATTTGGGGTGGGGGGAATCCTGTTCCTCAGCTCCTTCCAGGGAACTTGTGAATTGCATTTTAATCTCCCAAATCTAAAAATAACTTTGAGGTTTTAGTACAAGAATTCTTTAAAGGGACATTTAGGGAAATGGGAGGGCATGTGTATAGTAGTGGATATTTTTTTAAGAAGTTGCCATGCCTAACCCCTCACCATAGACCACTGAGTACACAGCAACCAAGGTCTGAGTCTGGCAGAACCAGGGCTATATCCAGCATCAGGTCAAATTAAAATAGGACAGTCAGTACAAAAACAGCGCCAACTATCATGTTACCAAACCTACACAGGTCACCAGTCATATGTTACATGCAAGCTCAAGTATTTGCAAAGATGCCACAGGTATGTGATATTTGGTGATCTTTATTCCAAGGGAGCTTATTGCACTGTATCTGCACTTGCCTTGTTACCGTACTTGGAGGAGTTAACAAAAGCAGTTCAGTCCCAATTGGGGTTTAAACAAACTAATACTTATTTACAGTGCCAAAATTATTGTCATTGAGTTAAAAGGGTTCTGTGGCTTGAAGCACCAAATGCTATTCCACAGAATAGCAAGATGGTTAGTTATTGCAAGGGTGGGGGAGACAGCGCTGAATATGGAAGAGTGAAATGAAGGCCTAGATGCACCAAGGGAATTATCAAATACAAAAGAGACTTGTTTTTCGACCATGTTAAGACATGGGGGGGGGTGTTGGGGGGGGCAGAACCGACCTGATTTGTCAGTTATTTCTATTGTCTTACTTGATTGGGGGGGGGAGCTGCCCCCATGCTCCCCTTGGCTACGCCCATGGCTGGCAGAGTTACTAGTCTGCTCAATCCAAACCTCCAGTACAATGTATGGAGTGTTGGATTGCTCTGCCCATTATTTCAGAGGTTGCCACTTAAAGGTTGTTAACCTGAAATAATAAATTATGCTTCTGTAGGCAGGGAAATCTACACAGCCTGCTTCTGTCTATTTAGGATTCCCATATGACTGTGTTCACAGGGGGGCATTGCTTTCTTTGTTAACTTACCGGGCATTTGGAACTCTGTAGACCTTTAGATGACAGCAAGTCTATGTCACCCATCTTACATTGCTTATTGGCTTGAGTTGTTCTGAACTTGCTGTTCTTACAGAAAATTGGGAACTTACTCCATCTCAGCATATCACAGATATGGGCCATGTCCTCATTTTTCCCCACAGCTCCCGCTCAGAATGGCTAGCCAAACTAAGTCCTACTGCAATTGTCCCTTTCACATTAACACTGAATGCAGAGAAATCTGGGGTGGAGTGAGTAGGCTTATTCAGTACAAATTGAATTCCTAAGATCCAAACCAGAAACTCCAGGTCTCTGGGTTGATACTCCTCAAGGTTGTGTAACTTCACCTTGCAGACAGTCCTTTAATGCCACCTGACCTGATACGTCTGTAAATGCTTCCAGGTCAAGCGTGAGGCAGGAGGCAGACTCCAGAATTCTCTGTGTCACTTTCTGGCCTTGCTCTAGATAGTGTGCATTTTCTCCCTGCCTGCATGTCTGATCTCTGTTAGCTTTCGTACCCATTTACCTGCCATTTTGTCTGCTGCCTGCCAACCTCTTTGATGCACCTCCCTTACTAGCATGGGTCTAGCCAAGGGGAGGCGGGGCAGGGGGCAGCTACCGCCCCCCAAGCAGGTAAATCAATAAAAATACTCAACTAACTGAGGTTCAGGGCTCTCTAACATGAAGCCTGCCCCCCAATGTAAATCCTGGCTACACCCATGCTGCCAGCCTCTTCTGGTGGGGGAGTTCTACCAGCAAAGAGTGCCTTGATGTACCCACCCCAACAACAAAAGAAGCTACTGCTGGCAGTATCACAGGGGGGGCGTTTCAGAGGCAGGGGGAAGCCAGCACAGGATCTGCTGGATTCTGCGCCGGTCCTACTGCTGGCACGGGATGGCAGTGGGCGCACATTGAGCCTCTTCACTGTGCCAGTCTGGGATCTGGTGCAGCAAACAAGCACTTTCCCCCCTCCTGTCCCACAAATGGCAGGGCTGAGGATGCCGTGGTGACTACAGTCTCCACTGTTACCAGTCTGGGAGTAGAACTGCAGCTGAAATGAAAAGTCCTACATGCCAACATAGCATTGAATGCAAATGATGCATTTAGATAGGAAATTTAGATCCAGTCATTTGTGTATGTGCAAACATTGTGAATCAGCAAGTGAGTGTCCATTAACATCATGGGAGCATGACTTTCATCTCAGCTAAGAATTATTTCACCATTGGTCATTCACATAAACTGATACTGATCTGCATGAGCCCCATAGATATTTGACATTTTGCTGTGCAAATAAAAAACCCCACATGAATTAGTCATTTTTCCAAAGCGTTGCACTTGAGCTCTGATAGAATGGCTTGATTTCTGTACTCTAAATATTTATCCTGTGGTATTTTAATGTATTTCCCCCTGAGATTTCTTTCCTGACATTTATAGCCTGCTATTAGCAAATCCAAGAGGGTAAGGTTCAACATATGAAACAAAGAATGAATTTTTTGATCCTTTTGACTGAAGCTTGCTATGCTTTCCTGCAGTGAAACAATCTGGATGACTATTTTAGGATAATTGAGTTGTTTGTTGCCTGGAAAAATTTGATGTATGAGAAAGACTCAATATACTTCTACTACTACCTGACACCTGTATATTGCATGCAAGAGAATTTTATTTGTTTTATGGAGGGTATACCCCTTTCCTCAGCAAACCATAAAAACCTGCACCTTAAGGATCAAAAGCACAGAAGCGCAAAGATAATTACAAAACAAATTTAGAGGGAAAAGTGAGTCTAAGCTGGATAGATTTTATCTGCATCTAATTTCCATTATTTCTCTCTCCACCCTACCCCATTAATAATAATAATAATAATAATAATTTTTATTTATACCCCGCCCTCCCCAGCCAAGGCCAGGCTCAGAGCGGCTTACAAGCAATAATAAAAACAAGTTGAATGATTACAACTTAAAAACAAAATTGAAATACAACATTAAATACAACATTTCGATCAGGTATATGAAGACGAGCAGCAAAGTCAGTCCTCAGGGAATGTGCAGGCGACCTTGGAACGGACAGATCACGGAAGAACCCCAACCAAACCTAAGAGGAGGCGTGTAGTGGTGATAGGGGATTCCCTACTGAGGGGAACAGAAGCAGTGATATGTGGGCCTGACAAGATGTCTCGGAGGGTGTGCTGTCTCCCCGGGGCTAAGATCCAAGATGTAACTGAACGACTGCAAGGAATCATAAAACCCACTGACAAATACCCCTTCCTCTTGGTTCATGTGGGAACCAATGACACTGCAAGCAATAGCCTCCAGAAGATCAAAAGAGACTATGAGGCTCTGGGCAGAAAATTGAAGCAATTAAATGCACAAATTGTCATCTCATCTGTCCTCCCAGTTGAACGACGTGGCCCAGGGAGAGAGAGAAAATAGTGGAAGTGAACAGCTGGCTTCGCAAATGGTGTAAACAGGAACGGTTTGGATTCTTAGATCACGGACTGCAGTTTCTTGAAGATGGACTTCTGGCAAGCGATGGGCTGCACCTCACAACGGTTGGGAGGAATGTTTTTGCCAAAAATCTCAGAAACCTCATCAGGAGGGCTTTAAACTGACTAATGTGGGGGAGGAAGACAGTGCTCCTGAAGGTAGGAGTCTATCAATTGATGATCATCATCCAAATGTCATAGACCAAATGGAGCAAACAGCACGCAGACCTAGTGGTGGGAGGAAAAAATCCTTAAATAAGAGACACGGGGGAATGATTAATGGACTTCAATGTCTGTACACTAATGCGCAAAGCATGGGTAATAAACAAGATGAGCTTGACCTCTTGGTACAGCAAACTAAATATGACATAATAGGCATCACTGAAACCTGGTGGGATAAGTCCCACGACTGGAATGTAATAATGGAGGGTTACAATCTATTTCAGAGAACCAGACCAGACAAGAAAGGAGGAGGAGTGGCGTTATATGTCAGGGATGTGTATACCTGTGAAGAGATCCAAGATTTAGAACCTCAAAGCCAAAGTGAGAGCATTTGGGTCAAAATTAAGGGAGAGAAGAATAACAGGGACCTCATTGTGGGAGTTTACTATAGATCCCCAAGCCAAACGGAGGACATAGATGATGCCTTCCTGGAACAGATGGCCAAGCATGCAAAAGGAAGGGAGATAGTAGTAATGGGGGACTTCAATTACCCGGATATTAGCTGGATGTCAAACTCAGCCAAGAGCATAAGGTCAAACAGATTCCTCACTGGCCTTGCAGACAACTTCATTGTCCAGAAAGTGGGAGAAGCAACAAGAGGAACAGCCATTTTAGATCTGGTCCTAACCAATGTTAGGACCAGTTAGTGTTAGGACCTAACCAATGTTAGGACCTGGTTAGTGGGGTAGAAGTGGAAGGATCATTAGGCGCGAGTGATCATGCTCTTCTGAAGTTTACTATACAGCGGAAAGGAGCAGCCAAGCATACTAGGACTCAATTTCTTGACTTTAAGAAAGCCGACTTTATAAAACTTAGGGAAGTGCTGGGTGAGATCCCATGGACACTAATATTAAAAGGAAAGGGAGTTCATGATGGCTGGGAGTTTGTTAAGAGGGAGATAGTAAAAGCACAACTTCAGGCAATACCAATGAGACGGAAACATGGAAGGTGCCTAAAGAAGCCAGGGTGGCTATCTAAAGAACTTTTAACTGAGTTAAGATTTAAAAAGGATGTGTACAAAAAATGGAAAAGGGGGGAAACCACCAAAGAGGAATTCAAACAAATAGCCAGCACGTGTAGACACAAAGTCAGAAAAGCTAAAGCACAGAATGAACTCAGGCTTGCTAGAGAGGTTAAAAGCAACAAAAAAGGCTTTTATGGGTATGTTCGTAGCAAAAGGAAGAACAAAGAAACAGTGGGGTCACTCAGAGGAGAAGATGGTGTAATGCAAACAGGGGACACAGAAAGGGCTGAACTCCTCAATGCCTTCTTTGCCTCAGTCTTCTCCGATAAAGAAAACAATGCCCGACCTGAAGAATTTGGAGCAAATGATTCAGCAGAGGAAACACAGCCCAGAATAACTAAGGAGATAGTACAATAATACTTGGCTAGTTTAGATGTATTCAAGTCTCCAGGGCCAGATGAACTGCATCCAAGAGTATTAAAAGAACTGGCAGATGTGATCTCAGAACCACTGGCAGTCATCTTCGAGAATTCCTGGAGAACAGGCGAAGTCCCGGCAGACTGGAGGAGGGCAAATGTTGTCCCTATTTTCAAAAAGCGGAAAAGAGAGGACCCAAATAATTACCGCCCAGTCAGTCTGACATCAATACCAGGGAAGATTCTGGAGCAGATCATTAAGCAAACAGTCTGTGAGCACCTAGAAAGGAATGCTGTGATCACCAATAGTCAGCATGGATTTCTGAAAAATAAGTCATGTCAGACTAACCTGATCTTGTTTTTTGACAGAATTACAAGCCTGGTAGATGAAGGGAACGCAGTGGATGTAGCCTACCTTGATTTCAGCAAGGCATTTGACAAGGTGCCCCATGATATTCTTGTAAAGAAGGTGGTAAAATGCGGTCTTGACTATGCTACCACTCAGTGGATTTGTAACTGGCTGACTGACCGAACCCAAAGGGTGCTCATCAATGGTTCCTCTTCATCCTGGAGAAGAGTGACTAGTGGGGTGCCACAGGGTTCTGTCTTGGGCCCGGTCTTATTCAACATCTTTATCAACGACTTGGATGATGGACTCAAGGGCATCCTGATCAAATTTGCAGATGACACCAAACTGGGAGGGGTGGCTAACACCCCAGAGGACAGGATCACACTTCAAAACGACCTTGACAGATTAGAGAACTGGGCCAAAACAAACAAGATGAATTTTAATAGGGAGAAATGTAAAGTATTGCACTTGGGCAAAAAAAATGAGAGGCACAAATACAAGATGGGTGACACCTGGCTTGAGAGCAGTACATGTGAAAAGGATCTAGGAGTCTTGGTTGACCACAAACTTGACATGAGCCAACAGTGTGACACGGCAGCTAAAAAAGCCAATGCAATTCTGGGCTGCATCAATAGGAGTATTGCATCTAGATCAAGGGAAGTAATAGTGCCACTGTATTCTGCTCTGGTCAGACCTCACCTGGAGTACTGTGTCCAGTTCTGGGCACCACAGTTCAAGAAGGACACTGACAAACTGGAACGTGTCCAGAGGAGGGCAACCAAAATGGTCAAAGGCCTGGAAACGATGCCTTATGAGGAACGGCTAAGGGAGCTGGGCATGTTTAGCCTGGAGAAGAGGAGGTTAAGGGGTGATATGATAGCCATGTTCAAATATATAAAAGGATGTCACATAGAGGAGGGAGAAAGGTTGTTTTCTGCTGCTCCAGAGAAGCGGACACGGAGCAATGGTTCCAAACTACAAGAAAAAAGATTCCACCTAAACATTAGGAAGAACTTCATGACAGTAAGAGCTGTTTGACAGTGGAATTTGCTGCCAAGGAGTGTGGTGGAGTCTCCTTCTTTGGAGGTCTTTAAGCAGAGGCTTGACAACCATATGTCAGGAGTGCTCTGATGGTGTTTCCTGCTTGGCAGGGGGTTGGACTCGATGGCCCTTGTGGTCTCTTCCAACTCTATGATTCTATGATTCTAAAATATTGAAACATTAAAATATTAAAATGTAGCCGCCTCGCAGGAGGAGAAGGAAAAGAAAAAAGAAAAAGAGGGAGGGAATCAAATTGGCTCCAAGCCAAAGGCCAGGCGGAACAACTCTGTCTTACAGGCCCTGTGGAAAGAAATCAGATCCCGCAGGGCCCTGGTCTCATGAGGCAGAGCGTTCCACCAGGCCGGAGCCAGAGTTGAAAAGGCCCTGGCTCTGGTTGAAGCTAATCTAACTTCCTTAGGGCCTGGGACCACTAGGGTGTTGCTATTTATGGACCTTGAGGCTTTCCGTGGGGCATACTGGGAGAGGCGGTCCCGTAGGTACGAGGGTCCTAGGCCTTGAAGGGCTTTAAAGGTCAAAAGCAGCATCTTAAATCTGACCCTGTACTCCACCGGGAGCCAGTGCAGCTTGAAAAGCACTGGGTGAATATGCTCCCATGGCAGAGACACCGTGAGGAGCCTCGCTGCAGCATTCTGCACCCGCTGGAGTTTCTGGGACAGCTTCAAGGGCAGCCCCGCGTAGAGCGAATTACAGTAGTCAAGCCTGGAGATGACCGTCGCATGGATCACTGTGGCCAGGTTGGGGCGGGAAAGGTAAGGGACCAACTGCTTGATGCGGCGAAGGTGGAAAAATGTCGCCTTGGCTGTTGCTGTAACTTGCGCCTCCATGGAAAGAGGGGCATCAAGGATTACACCCAAACTCTTAATGGAAGGCAATGGCACTAATTGGGCCCCCGCAAAAGAAGGGAGTTGGTCCCTCATCCCCATGCCATCCCGACCCATCCATAGGACCTCTGTCTTTGAAGGATTTAGTTTCAGTCGGCTCCCACGAAACCATCCAGCCACAGCTTCCAAGCATCCAGTCAGTGTGTTCGGAGCCGAGTTGGTGTGGCCATCCATCAGCAGATAGAGCTGAGTGTCATCAGCATATTGGTGACAGCCCAGCCCAAAGCTCCGGATAATCTGGGCAAGGGGGCGCATAAAGATGTTAAAAAGCATCGGGGAGAGAATTGCGCCCTGCGGCACTCCACACACCAAGGAATGGCGTGACAACATTTCCCTCCCTAGTGCCACCCTCTGTCCCCGACCAGAGATAAAAGAGCACAACCAGTTACGGGCTATGCCCTGTATCCCCACGTCTGCGAGGCGGTGGTCCAGAAGATCATGATCGACCATGTCAAAGGCTGCTGACAAATCTAAAAGGATCAGCAGTCCTGACCTGCCTCGATCCAGTTGTCTACGGAGATCATCTGTTAGGGCAACCAGAGCCGTCTCCGTCCCAAAACCAGGATGGAAACCAGACTGAAATGGATCGAAAGCCAATGTTTCCTCCACAAACCTACCAAGCTGTTCAGCAACCGCTCTCTCAATTACCTTACCCAAATATGGAAGATTTGAAACTGGGCAGTAATTGGATAGGTCTAAGGGATCTAAGGAAAACAAAATAAAAACAACAACAACAACAAAAAACTTTGCTGCCACATACACCCGGACAACACCATTACTGGCCCCAACAACATCACACATACCATCTTGGGACTATTTAATTGCTCATCGTCTAACATTGTGTATGCCATCAAATGCCAACAGTGTCCTTCAGCTCTCTATATTGGACAAACAGGCCAAACCTTACGCCAAAGAATAAACGGACATAAATCGGACATCAGGAATCACAAGACAGAGAAACCAGTAGGAGAACACTTCAATCTCCCAGGACATTCTATACAAGATCTCAAAGTAGCTGTTCTATTACAAAGGAATTTCAGAAATAGACTGGAAAGAGAAGCTGCTGAATTGCAACTTATTACCAAACTTAAAACCATGGAGAGACCTGGTCTGAACAAAGACATTGGATTCTTATCTCATGATAAATGACAAAGCCATTTTTCACCTTCTCACCCCTTGCTTTTTCCTGTAAGACCTATTGCAGTCGTTAAGAGTCGTCAACAGGCTCATCACAGCTATCTGCCAATCACCCATTCCCACCACCCTTCTGAGTAATACCCCTCCCCACCTTCTCTCTATATAGAAGGGTCTGGTGACTTCTGTTTCAGTGTATCTGAAGAAGTGTGCATGCACACGAAAGCTCATACCAAGAACTAACTTAGTTGGTCTTTAAGGTGCTACTGGAAGGAATTTTTTTAAATTTATTATTATTATTATTATTATTATTTATTTTATTTTATTTTGACTATGGCAGACCAACACGGCTACCTATCTGTAACTGGATCTAATGAAGTTTTCTTTAAGAGTGGACACACCACTGCTTCCTTCAGTGCCCCTGGGAATGTCCCCGTGTCAAGGGACAAATTGATAATTTCAACCAGGGTGGTCTGCGCAACATCTGGACACTCCCTAATCAGCCAAGATGGACACGGATCAAGGAGGCAGGTGGTGGGCCTACCAACTTGGAGGAATCTATCCACATCAGCAGGGAGTATCCGATCGAAATGGTTCAACACTGGACCTGAAGTCAGTCAAGGGGCCTCCAGTTCAGTCACTGTATCTAAATTGGCAGGGAGGTCACGGTGGAGTAACAGGACTTTCTCCGAAAAAAAGCTTGCGAATGCCTCACAGCTGTGGGTCGAATTTGTGCTTAAATTTGGTTGTCCTCCTAAGGACGTTATTGACCTAATTATTCTAAAAAGTTGTGCCGGGCGAGAGTTAGCGGCTGCAATGGAAGCTGCAAAGTAAGATTTCTTAGCAGCTTTCATAGCCATCTCATAGGCTTTCATAAGCGTCCTATAAGATGTTCTTGAGACTCCGTCATGAGTCCGTCGCCATACTGGCTCTAGCTGTCTGAGATCCCGCTTCATTTTCCGGAGCTCCTCAGTAAACCAAGGGCCCGGTTTCAATGGGGTCGCAGAGGGCACTTAGGCGCAATCTCATCAATGGCTGCCAAGAGCCGGTTATTCCAGTCCTCAACAAGGTCATCTAATGAGTCGCCAGGAGGAACAGGGTCCCGCAAGGTTTGTCAGAATCTATCAGGATCCATCAGTTTTCGCTGATGAGCCCAAATAGGTTCGTCACCCAAGCAGGGGAGGAGCGGGAAGTCAATCTTGGCTTTCAGAGCGTAGTGATCAGACCATGGCACTTCCACAGGGAGCATGATCACATCTATGCCAGCCCCAAAGATCAGATCCAACGTGTGGCCTGCTTGATGAGTGGGGCCCAAAACAACCTGGGAGAGCCCTAGTGTTGCCATGGAAGTCACTAGGTCCAGAGCCTGTGAGGAGGGAGTGGCATCGGCATGGACATTGAAGTCTTCCAAAACCAGTAGGTTTGGGAACCCCAAGGCCCAGCCCGCCACCACCTCCAGCAGGTCTGACAGGGTGGCTGCCGGTGTGCTGGGTGGTCAGTACACCAGCCAGACAGCCAAGCTCTCCTTGGTGCCCCACATGAGACCAACACATTCAATGCTGGAGATTGCTGGTGATGGCAGAGCTCTGAAAGAGCAATCCTCCCGGATTAACAACACTCCCCCCCCGACCCACAGTCCGCGATTGATGGAGGACAGAGAAACCTGGAGGTGTTATCTCATGTAGGGAGACTACTTCGCCTTCCCGTACCCAGGTCTCCGTCACGCAAGCCAGGTCAATCCCCTGCGAGACAAAAAAGTCACGCATGGTGGCGGTTTTGTTGCCTGTGGACCTGGCATTGCACAGCACCAATGAGGGAGGTGGGTAATCCTTGCTCTCCCTACCCTCATCCCTTGGGATGGGGCGTAGAATAGAAGGGGTTCGAGGATCCCTGTATCTCGAAACCCTTCACTGATAGAGATATCTAGCCCCACCGCCATTCCTCCCTAGCCCTTCAATAGTGAAAATCCCAGACCCCATACTAGTCTCCCCAATAGAGGGGTAACATCCCCTGAATAACAAGTCATCCTTGGGCCAGGACTCCTGGGTCAAAATGGTATGGGGAAGAGGTGGAGGTTTGATAGGGTAAGTATCCCTAGAAGATAAAACCCAACCAACCGCACCCCAAGCGGGGAGGACAGTCCCATGGTGTTTCGTTAACTGTCAATCCCCCTCTCCATCCTGGGTTGATTGGAGGATTGTTGGTTCTATCTGTGGCTGTGGAAGTATTAATGAGGTATGTGTTATAAAATGTGGATCACTGGCCAACAAAGAGCCAGATTCGAATTCGGAAGATCTGTCCATCCTGTCTCGCCAGGAGTACAGTAGAGAAGGCTGATCATTCTGGTAAGTTTTTGGAACATTAGGCAAAGGTCCAGATGTAGATTTGGTGCTGGATATCTCCAGATTGTCAGCAACATAGAGTTCTTTAGGTGGTGTTGCCATAGAAATGTCGGAGGCGCCAAATTCCTCATCTAATTCGGTGTCATTTGAAAAGGGAACAGGGAGTTGCACTGATGTCTTTCTATGGGATAAAGAGCTGTTGGACGTCTTTAAATATTGTGCTCTAGGCTCTACTGTCCTTATATTTTGGGTAGAAATCTCAGTCTTTATATTCATTAGCCTCTTCTTCAGGTCTTGTAATTCTAGGCTTACAGAGTTCTTTTTTTCCTTCGGGCAATTAGTGTTTCTAGTGTTGAGCTTGGTTTCCCTTATCCGCATTAGCTTTGACTCTATGTAAGGGACCAATTGCCTCCTTGTTTCGTCCTTAAATACCCTCACTGGGCGGAGAGAATGGAACCACCATAGAGTATCCTTTATCTCCATGAGTCGAGATGGGAGGGCTGATGACCTAAAGGTCATAAATAGGCGCGTGGTGTTTCTCACGGTAGGCAGGAAGTAGAAATTTTCTAGATCTACATTTCGGTAATGGTAATTCAGGAGCTGAGACAAGGACATAGTAATTTGTCTGCGGTTCATCCACCTATGAGTGTATTGGTGAATCTCAAGCATTATCTGGTTCGTTTGCAAGACTTGACAGGACCTCACTTCATCCATAGATTGAGTTGGTGAGTTGTTAACAAAGTCATTTCTTATCATCCTTTTAAGCCCCTGGGCATTTAAAGGGGAGGAACTAGTATCCAATTGTTTCTCAATGTTAACTATTTTGGTGAGGATTTCATTCAGTCTTTGGAGAACCAGAACCATAGTTTCTGCAGACAACATGCAAATCTCTTGGTAGGGGTGCGTATCCCGAATCGGTTGAAAGCAGGCTCCTCAGATATCTTGTTCTAGAGGCCTGGGTGGGTCAGCGTTAGGAGTGGGCGGAATCCCTCCTGCTCCTGCTCTTGCCCTCTTGGACGGATTAGCTTTTTCTGGGAGGAGGGGGGTCGGGTCATTGACATCCTCCTTAAGGGGGGGTGAGTAATTGAGTTACTCTACTACTTTACGGTAGTTTTTCTAATCACTTGAGGTAAGTAATGCCATTCTTTAATAGTAGATGTATCAGATGGAAGGGAAATGAGTCTCCCAGAAATAGAAAACAGTGCCAAAAGATAATTAGGTATATATGAAAGAGGTCATAAGAACATAAGACAAGCCTGTTGGATCAGACCAGTGGCCAGTCTAGTCCAGCAGCCTGTTCTTACAGTGGCTAACCAGAAAGCCCTGGGAAGCCTGCAAGATGTACTCAACAGGACTCTGCCTACTATTTGATTCCCAGCAAGTGGTATACAGAGGCATAATGCCTCTGACATTAACATAGCCTTGTCCTCTGTGAGTTGGTCTAATCCTCTTTTTAAAAAATCATCCTAGTTGGCAGCCATCACTGCTCCTTGTGAAAGATAGTTCCATAACTATGTGCTTTGTGAAGAAGGACTTTCTTCTGTCTTGAATCTTCCATCATTCAGCTTCGCTGGATGTCCATGATGTCTACTAGTATTATGAAGGGAGTGGGGGAGACTTTTCTCTATCCACTTCCTTCGTGCCATGCACAAATTTCTACCATTGCACCATTGCCATTATAAGAGAACAAGGGAGGTTTTCACGGTGAGTTCTGGCACCTCTTTTCCTAGAAATATAGCTATCATCATCATCTGCCAAAGGAACCATTTACCATACATCTGCCCTTAATCAGAAATCTTAGGAACAAGTAAAGGTGTACTTGCTACTTGGCAAGCCATTTGTCAACTATAAAGGTAAAGGGACCCCTGACCATTAGGTCCAGTCGTGGCCGACTCTGGAGTTGCAGCACTCATCTCGCTTTATTGGCCGAGGGAGCCGGCGTACAGCTTCTGGGTCATGTGGCCAGCAGGACTAAGCCGCTTCTGGCGAACCAGAGCAGCGCACGGAAACGCCGTTTACCTTCCCGCCGGAGCAGTACCTATTTATCTACTTGCACTTGACGTGCTTTCGAACTGCTAGGTTGGCAGGAGCAGGGACCGAGCAACGGGAGCTCTTCCCGTCGCAGGGATTCAAACCGCCGACCTTCTGATCGGCAAGTCCTAGGCTCTGTGGTTTAACCCACAGCGCCACCCGCATTTGTCAACTAGTCATATGCTAATATAGCATGTAACTTTGCATGTGGTAAGTCATTTTAGGATCTGTAGGGATGAGTGAGTCACACAGCCTAGCTTCCTTCACAGCTACTCAAATGTTTAATGACAAACCTGACAAATATACAGAACATATGATGACTAGTAATAAAGGAGTGTGAAGCACTAGAAGCCACTGCATAATATTATAATACTTATAAATAGTCTGTAGGGGTGATAGGGACTCAGGTGGCGCTGTGGGTTAAACCACTGTGCCACTTGGGCTTGCCAATTGAAAGGTTGGCGGTTCGAATCCCCGTGACAGGGTGAGCTCCCGTTGCTCGGTCCCTGCTCCTGCCAACCTAGCAGTTCGAAAGCACATCAAAGTGCAAGTAGATAAATCAGTACCACTCTGGCGGAAAGGTAAATGGCGTTTCCGTGTGCTGCTCCTGTTTGCCAGAAGCGGCTTAGTCATGCTGGCCACATGACCCGGAAGCTGTACGCTGGCTCCCTCAGCCAATAAAGCAAGATGAGCGCACAGAGTCGGCCACGACTGGACCTAATGGTCAGGGGTCCCTTTACCTTTACCTTATCATCTGGACTCATGGACACGAGGCACTTGTGCTATTTTACCAGGACATCCATATCTTTTATCTCCACCATAAACCTGAGCCTTAACCAGTCCATGTAACAGATTCACATTTTAGACACAATTGTATGGTGGACACATTAGCTTCAGATACTTGGGTACTTCCACCCCAGAACACACACAAAATCCACTGTCAGCAGCAAGCCCTATGATACAACCACATCTGTTCACACTCATAAACTTAATAATTTACATTATGCCAGGGAAGGAGAAAAACAGACCAACAAGGTCTGACTGGTACCTGGGAATAATCCACTACAGGATTTAAAGAAGGGGGGGGGACCCACCACATTGTCAGTTCGAATTCTCTGCTGAAATTACTATAACAGATCAGTGTTTCAGTCAGAATTCTCAACAAGTGCTTTCCTACAATGTGGGCTGTGTTTTTAGCCTCTGTTCTGAAACCCACAAATCTAATAAAGATTCCCTAACATTATAATAAAAGATGTCACAATGTGTGGTGGCATAAATAAAAGCAATTTTGTTAAACTTAGCAAAAAGTCACAAAATGGAAAGCTTGCTAGTTCATAAAAACTCTTGTTGTGAAGAGCTCTGGAGAACTCCAAAGCTTGCTCCACATTTTATGACAAATTTTCTTTTTCTTTTTAAACTTAGTAGCCAAAACTAGTTAATACGTTGCCTTTATCTCCTGCTTTCTGTGCTTGCTCTTGCAAAGCTCACACAACCCTCCACTGCAATCTTTCCCTTTAACTCAGCTGTTTAAACTTTATTGTTCTTTGTATATGACAGTGATATCATTTCTGCACACATTAAATAAAAATATTGATCCAAATGCAGGGAACTATACTAAAAGCTGGTAGTCTTTAAATTACAGTCATACCTCGTGTTGCGTTCCACTCTGGTTACAGACTTTCAGCTTACGAACGTGGCAAACCCAGAAGTGTTTTCTTCAAGGTTTGCTGCATGCGCAGAAGCTCTCGATCACACTACGCACATGCGCAGAAGAGGAGCTATAGTTGCAGGCTTTTCGGGGTGCTAACGGCACCCCGAAACGGATTAAGTCTGCAACTAGAGGTACCACTGTAATAAAATGTGCTCTAATGAAGGAAGGAAGGAAGGAAGAAAGAAATTAGTTCTGTGATCTACAACCCATTCTGGACAACGGCACTTCCTTTGAACAGGCCTAAGGAGCATTGGTGTGCGCCCAGTGGACTAGTGGAACCAGGCTAGTCCCCTCAACATTCCCACTAAATTTGAGTATTAAAGTGTGTACCTTTTATTCCAACTCGTTCACTTTTTATATCGTGATCTTTATCTCTCTGAAGTGACAATCTGCTTGAGGACTGTTCTCTTGGTTCGTTTCCTGCTAAACCTGCAAGTGCATTTTGTGCAAATGCACTTCCTGCAAGTGTATTTTGTGCAACCCTGTGTTGACTTCCGCTTATATGGCTGATGAGTCCCCACTAGGAGCAGCTGGAGCTGAGGAGCAGTAAAACAATAGCTGGTCCATCGGGCAAAGTAACTACACGTGGATTGCGGGCATTTGGTGCTTGATGTTTAATGTGTCTCCTTGTGTTCTGAAGATAACACCACAAAGGTTTTTTCTGTGGCAATTAAAAGCATGCAAGTGAAGTGTGAGGTGAACAGAAAGACCATACCGTGCGTCTGTACTTTAATTAGAAAGTATGACGAGGGACTCAGTTGAAGAAATGCTTCCCTCCTTAGAAGATGCATCTGCGCATGCGCCACTGAGCTGTGAGGCTGTGCCAAGGCCAATGCAACAGAGTAGTGAGGAGGCCAGTACTGCACAAAAATGCTGTTGCTGTCAGTAAGTGGGGGGAGGTGTCACCCAGTGAGTGGGGGGGGGGGCAGGGTTACTAGGGCACCCCTGGGTGGCAGTTGCATGAGGGGAAGTGGGAGGAGGCAATGTTCTCCTTACAGGGAAAGCAGGGTGGAGGTGGGGAGGATGTGTTTAAAGGGTGAGGGGAAGAGGGAGAATGTACCTGGGAGGGATGGGAAGGGGGGGTAACTGATGAAGGGAGGGGGTGGGGCTCGCAAGGAATATGGGGAAGGGGAGGAAATGGCTGTGAGGCAGTTCATCCAGTGGTTCTTCCTGATAGTGATTGTTCTCAGCACCCAATGGTCTTCCCTTGCCCCATCACCCCCCCCCCAGCAAATAAGACCAGGGCGAGTTTCCTTGGGGAAGAAAAAAGCAGCATTGGAGGAGCAGAAGGGCCAGTCCCTTGCATTTTGGTCTTTCACTTGTCCAAGTGTCATTAATTCTCTAGTGTTTTGCTTGTTCCTCTTTGAAAAATTTCACCGCACACAACTGCTTGGGAGGCAGTTTGTTGCTTGTGAGTAGCTGTCTAAGCAAATACAACAAGTCATGTAACATAGATTTAGATATGGGGAACCAATCCCAACTTTGTACTCTGGTAGCATTATAACAGGACCAAGCAGGGGAGGGGGGAATTATAAATGAATAAATAAATAAATAAATAAATAAATAAATAAATAAATAAGGTAAACCGGATGGTATTTTGAATTGATTTTGTTATGCAAACCTTTTTCAGAAACCATATATATTAATGTTACGTAAAAACAAAATAAAAATTTTTTTCTTTCCAGTAGCACCTTAAAGACCAACTGAGTTAGTTCTAGGTATGAGCTTTCGTGTGCATGCACACTTCTTCAGATGTTACGTAGTTATACATTGTAATATGAGTGAATTTTGTTTTGTATTCTTTGTTTTATAGAATATATAAAATAATGTTATGTTATTAAGCAAATTTAATAAAACAAAACAACAAAAAAAGGACTAAGCAATGCCCTCCACAACCTCAGGAGTTTGTCCACCTCTTCATCCTCCAATGGCATGTGATTTATACCATTATCTTCCAACACTATCCTGCTACGTTCTACATAGGACAGACAGGCCAGTCTATGCACTTCACAAAATAATAAATGGACACCAAAAATGGCAAGAGCCATAAACCATTAGAGAATATTTCAATCTCCAAAGGCACTCTTTAACTTGTCCTTAAGATGCTTTTCCCAGATCAAAGGAACTACAGGAGAGTAATGTGAAAGAGCTGAATTCAACAAGAAGTTCAATGCCATCACTTCTGGGTTAAATTGAGACAAGGGGGTTTTCTTTAATCATACTATCTGTTATCTAGTACTGCTTCTTGAGAGCAGTTCCCTGTGCACTATAGGTATAAATAAAATAATCTCAATGCTATACAGTCAATTATCACTAGGCTGCTAGAGTACAAAGTGTGTCTATTTAGCATACACTTGAGCTCTAATTATCACTGATTGTAAGCAGTGCCTCTCAATGCCATTGTCTGCCTACCTTACAGTTTTCTCCTTTTACATAGCTGCCATCTAAGATTTTAACACATCTTATACTTATAATAAGGTTTGCAAAGACACTATCATTTTGGATTTTTTAAAAAATGCATTAGTGTTGTTTTATGGTTAATCTTACTATGTTTGCTAGTCTCAGAAATCCATGAATAAGCTAAAGGGGCTAGAGGAAAGATGTCTTCTTCTTTTTTTAAAAAAAACTTATTGGGAACCAATAAGATGGCCACATTATTTTAGGGTGCACTCTTTCACTGCAAGGAGAATGTTACAACACATCAGGTGTGGTAAAACAGTTGTGTGTAACCACCCCTAAATTTGGCTGAGGGCTGTGCTCTAGAACTGATCTAGGGTTGTTGCTTTTTATTCAGGGCAGAAGCCCTGCTTAGAGATTTCTAGAAACATAGCTTAATATAACCACAACTGCATGTTCCTTCTAGATCAGCTCTGGAGTCAAAGAGAGAAGTTTTGTTTGCAGGTGACAACATCTGCAATTAAGGGCAACAAAACATCAAATCTCCTACGCAAGCAGTTCATATGGGATGCCATTAAGGATAACCTCCCAGTGGATTTTCATACCAATGGGAGGGCAGAATTCCTGCTGAGGGTATTTTAGAATCTGGAGTACATTGGTACTAACAACATAGTTTATGCAAGAAGATGTTACTCAGAAAGAGAGAGACTGAGTCCCTGTTTAGCTCATACCGGGCTCTGGATGCAAGTCCTGTACTGGAGGAAAAAGTTTACATTATGTACACATACCAAATGTAATGTGTGCCATGGATGCTTCACCTGGAGGCCTTTGGACAGTCACTTAATTCTCACACAATGCTGCTCCTTCCCAAAAAACAAAAAGTGGAGTGAGGTACCACTTTCAGATGCCATATTATATGATACTTGGTGAAGGAGGCAGAAGAAGAAGAGTTTGGATTTGATATCCCGCTTTATCATTACCCGAAGGAGTCTCAAAGCGGCTAACATTCTCCTTTCCCTTCCTCCCCCACAACAAACACTCTGTGGGGTGAGTGGGGCTGAGAGACTTCAGAGAAGTGTGACTAGCCCAAGGTCACTCAGCAGCTGCAGGTGGAGGAGTGGAGACGCGAACCCCGTTCACCAGATTACGAGTCTACCACTCCACTGGCTCTCTACACCACATTGGCACGTGCTTGCTTGCTTGCTTTTCTACCACAGGAACTGCTGAGGATCAAACTGGGATGGGGGCACAACCATGCACAGAGTGCTGATGTCCCATGGAGGATCGGCAGGATTAGTAGTAGCAATATTGGAAAATTAAAATTACAGGTTCAGGAGGAAAGGTGCTTCCAGGCTCTGAGAAGGTTGAATACCTTTGATGAGATGGTGACTCACTCTTAAAATTCTTTGGAGACTGTGGATTTTCAATTATCTAGTAAAACACAATTTCTGCTCCTGCAATCATGCTTCCTTCAAAGTACATCATACAAAAAACGCACCCTGTGTGAACCTTTTCTACATGTAACTTAGAAGACCTAGCTTTTTAGGAAGAGATTTTAACAGGAAACTAATGCAAGAGGTAGACAGCTCTGTAGCCAAATGATTTCTGACTCTGTTCCCCAAACCGCACTGTGAGCACATCTGCAACATATTTAAAGCTCTGCTGCCTCATACTTGCTACTCCCTGTGGTCCTTTTTAATGAAGGGTATGAAAAATTAAACTCCTTAGCAGACTCATGCAAACTAAACTGCTCTCCCAAGAAATCTCCTCCCTGCCCTCATGTAAAATACTCTACCTAGAGATTTTATGACTTTTTGTGTTGATGAAAGAAAGAAAGATAATCTGACAGGATTTTCCTGTAATTTGTAATGCTTTCAAGGCTATACATTGCCTGCTTTCAAGTCAAAGGCTCCATTTCAAGGCACTGGGCTGGAAATAAGAACATTTTTACAGCTTTTTGGTGCCAAAAATTGAGTCTATAGCTAATCAATCCTGCCTCTACAATACATCTTTAATATAAAAAACCCCTCTGAACCTTCCTTCCTACTTTCCCACTCAAAGCTTACAATCAATCAACACCTAAAACTATACTTCAATATCAGCCAATAGCCTAGTGAACAGAAAAGTATTGGCAAGCTTCCTGAAATTACATGCTGATGCTAAAAAAATCAGAGTCTCCTATACACATAAAGCCACCACCGAGAAGGTAAGGGGTAAATGGCGTTTCCGTGTGCTCTGGCTTCTGTCACGGTGTTCTGTTGCACCAGAAGCGGTTTAGTCATGCTGGCTGCATGACCCGGAAAGCTGTCTGTGAACAAATGCCAGCTCCCTCAGCCTGAAGCAAGATGAGCACCACACTCCATAGTCAAGTTTGACTGGACTTAACCGTCCAGGGGTCCTTTTCCTTTACCACGGAGAAGATCCAGCCCTGTGTAATCATCAGCCTAGCAAAGGCACATGGGCAACATCTAGTTTCTGTTACATGATCCTTTAAAGCCAGAACTAGCTACATGATACCATAGTCCACAATATTTCTAGATGGCTCTGAATGACCATATTGAATCTGAATCAAGGTTTCATGTATTTTAAATTTCGTCATCTTATTCTTCTAAGCAGAGGAAAATTATTTCCAGAAGTGTTGTGTCCCCACTCTCAACAGACCACGTGCTGCCACTCTCAAAAGGGTTGATCTGTGATGGAAAATGCACTATTGCCTTTGCACCTTGTTCACAGAGAACGGAGGAGTGGTGCCCCAAATACAAAAGTTGGCCATTCCCATTATGAAGGAAGACAACCTCGAGCTGATAACACACAATAGATCCATAAAACAGCCTGATCTGCTCTCACTGGTCAGGTCTGCTGTGACAAGCGCTTGTTTCTTTCTGCAAGAATTAAATGAAAATGGCCTTACTGTGAGAAATTTCGTACAACCGCATCCAGGAAACCCTAGAATCCACAGGCACTCAGCCATCTGATACAATCAGCCCACTAAATGCAACGGGCATTTTGAAGTTGCCATGCATTAAGTTCTGCATTAGGAGGCCTTTCTCTGAGGTGGCAACAGAGAAACCCCACCCCCCACCCCTCCCCAGTCAAGCATTTGCTTGATTTTAGCTGTTCTTGTTGGTGTTTTATGCTCTTCGGCTGGCCTGTTTTAAATTGTTCCATTTTAACATTTATATTCTTTTTACTATTTTTTGTAAGCCCCTTTGGCACATGTTTAAAAGTGGGGTACAAATGTGCATTCTGAGGCACTAGCGCTCACATGGGTTTTATTTTATTTTTTGCCTCCTCTAATATCACTGTTTCCTGCCCACAGTAGTGAGCAATACTTGATGGGATGTTGGTGAATTGTTGTGCTTTGTCTCCCTCCCCCCCAATTACTCCTTTCTCTTCCTTCACCATCTGTGCCTGTCCTCCCTATGTCCACCACATCTCCCACTAGAATTAGTGCTGCTATCCTCTAGGGGCCTCTGTCCACATCTATCCCTCAGATGTTGCATGAATTTAAATTGCACACATAACTCTCAAGTCCTCTTGGACACAGAGGAACCATGGCCAAACAAATCCTCATTCAGCATTTTAACTTCTTCACTCCATGAAGAACTTACTCCCCTATTCTCCCTGTTCTTTCACTTCACCTTAAAATACATATTTTGTTCTTTGTGATCTACAGTCGTACTTTGGAAGTCGAACGGAATACGTTCTGGAAGTCCATTCGACTTCCAAAGCATTCGATAACCAAAGCGTGGCTTCAAGACTAGGTGGTTCGAAAACCAAGGTCCAGCTGTACTGTGATGGGAGTGCTGCTTGCTCCGCCTCCTGGCCCAGTGTGTGCCACCAAAGCTCTTTGTTCACGTTTTCACAATGGAAGGCTTGTGTTGAAGTGGGGGCAATACCCATTTCTATCTGATCTTAAAAAAATAATATTCTAATGTTAACAGGTGTGTTCTTCATGAAGCCAGCCAGGCTGGTTTGCATAGACCAACTCAGGAATGTCCTGTCTGCCACAGCTCCGAAGCTTGTGCTTTAATCCATATCCCAATTAATCAAAATCCTAGAATTTATTCATTTTTAGGGTTGGGGGGTCCCCCTCTTGAATCTGCTCTTGCCACTTACCATCTGGCCTGGGGCGGGGCCTGAAGCCTCACAAGGACTGCTTGCTGCTTGCTGCCTGCTGCCCAGGAGGACTCCCCTGAGTGAGTGCTTGAGGGCCCTGCTCTTGCCACTTACCATCTGGCCTGGGGCGGGGCCTGAAGCCTCACAAGGACTGCTTGCTGCTTGCTGCCTGCTGCCCAGGAGGACTCCCCTGAGTGAGTGCTTGAGGGCCCTGCTCTTGCCACTTACCATCTGGCCTGGGGCGGGGCCTGAAGCCTCACAAGGACTGCTTGGTGCTTGCTGCCTGCTGCCCAGGAGGACTCCCCTGAGTGAGTGCCTGAGGGCCCTGCTCCTTCCTGCCACTTACTACCTGGCCTGGGGCGGGGCCTGACAGGCCTCACTAGGACAGTTGTTGTTACTGCCAGAGGGGCAGAGTGTTTTTAAAATGTTTTTTTAAAAAAATTTGTATGTGGGGGGTGGGGGTGGGATGGATGTTTGGTTGGGCTTGGGGAATTTATTATTATTATTATTTTGATGTTGTAATTTTTACATTTTTGTTTGTTTGTATTGTTTTATTGGTTTTGTTTGTTTAAGGTGTTATTTTGTTCTTAGGGGGAGGGTTCAGGGCTGCCGGGGAGTGGGCCCCAGCCCACAAAATGGCTGGGGCATGTTCCACAGGGGGGGATGCACTGGGACAACCGATCTCAGTGATCACGGGTAGGAGGAGGAGTTACGCTAAGACTAGACCATGTCATTACAGAGGGGGCAGGTTTAGTCATTGAGGACTATTCCTGCCTCCGGGTCTGGTCCTGATCGGATGGATACTAGAATCAGCAAGGGATACCCACATGAACTGAAGGTGCTGCTGTGCAATGCCAGGTCAATGATTCATAAGACCACTGCCATCCATGACTTGATCATGGATGGAGGACTTGACCTGGCATGTGTAACAGAGACTTGGTTGGATGAAGCAGATGGGCCTGTCCTTGCCGCTGCTTGTCCACCAGGTTTCTCTTACGCACAGCAACCCAGGTCATGTGGGCGGGGAGGGGGGGTTGCAGTGATTTTTAGGAAGTCATTAGTTTGCACCAGGCGTCCTATTGGGAAGACCCAGTTTTCCGAGTGCATGTTCTGGAAGTTGGGCAATAGGGGCAGTACAGGATTCCTTTTGGTGTACCGACCTCCCCGCTGCACCAAGGATTCCCTGCCCGAGCTGCTTCAGGTTGTGGCGGATGTTCTCCTGGAGACACCTAGTTTGGTCGTCCTAGGGGATTTTAACATCCATGCCGACACGACTTTACAAGGGGCCGCTCGGGACTTCGTGGAAAGCATGGCCTCCATGGGGCTGTCCCTGAATAAGTCTGGCCCAACCCATAGCCGCGGACATGCCTTGGACCTGGTGTTTACCTCTATAGATGTTGGTGATCTGACACTAAGTAAAAGCGAAACGAAAGAAGTGCCATGGTTAGATCACTTCCTGGTGCAACTGGACTTCTCTGCGACCCACCCCCTCTGCAGGGAGGTGGGACCAATTCGGATGGTCCGCCCCCGCCACTTAATGGATCCAAATGGTTTCCAGAGAGTGGTAGGGGATGCTTTATCCCATGTTGATGGCCTTTCAGCCGATTCCCTGGTGGCCCGCTGGAATGTGGAGTTAACCAGGGCTATTGACTGTTTGGCTCTGAAGCGCCCTCTCTGATTGCATGGAGCCCGGACAGCCCCGTGGTTTTCCACGGATCTGAGGGCAATGAAACAATCGTTGAGACGGCTAGAGCGCCGGTGGTGGATAACTCATTCCGAATCTGACTGGACACAGGTTAGAGCTCAACGTCGAGCCTACCAAGTGGCGATAGCGACGGCGAAGAAGAATTTCTTCACCGCCTCTATTGCATCTGCAGAAAACAGCAGCAGGAGACTTTTTCAGGTGGTTCACAATTTAGCGGAACCACCTGCAACATCAGGGCCCAGTACGGGCCACATGTTCTCCTGCAATGATTTTGCAAAGTTTTTTGCAGATAAAATCGCTCAGATTCGGGAAGAAGTAGACTCCACCGTGGGAGCAAGGCCGGGGCGGGAGAGTGCTAGAGTTCTGTCTAGTCAAGTTGAGTGGGATCAATTCCAATTTGTTACCTCCGAGGATGTGGACAGGCTGCTTGGACGAGTGAAACCAACCACCTGTCTCCTGGATCCTTGCCCATCCTGGCTTATAAAAGCTAGCTGGGAAGGACTGGGCGATGGGCTTCGTGGGGTGGTGAATGCTTCCCTCCATGAGCGAGCCTTCCCAGACCCGCTGAAAGAGGCGGTTATTAAATCGCTTCTTAAAAAACCATCTTTAGATGCGGCCACGATGGCCAACTATCGCCCAGTCTCAAATCTTCCATTCTTGGGCAAGGTGATTGAGTGAGTGGTTGCCGAACAACTCCAGGCACGCCTGGAAGAAGCGGACCATTTGGATCCCTTCCAGTAGGGATTCAGGCCTCATCATGGGACTGAAACTGCCTTGGTCGCACTAGTTGATGATCTCCGGCAGGCTAGGGACAAAGATGAGAGTTGTTTCCTAGTTCTGCTGGATCTCTCAGCGGCGTTTGATACCATCGACCATAACATCCTTCTGGACCATCTTGAGGGGCTGGGAGCTGGGGGCACTGTCATACAGTGGTTCTGCTCCTTCCTCCTGGGCCGTGTTCAGAAAGTGGTGGTGGTGGATGAGTGTTCAGACCCCTGGGCTCTCACTTGTGGGGTGCCTCAGGGTTCTGTCCTCTCCCCCATGCTTTTCAACATTTACATGCAGCCGCTGGGAGAGATCATCAGGAGGTTTGGGCTGGGTGTTCATCAGTATGCGGATGATACCCAGCTCTACCTCTCTTTTAAATCAGAACCAGTGAAGGCAGTGAAGGTCCTGTGTCAGTGTCTGGAGGCGGTTGGAGGATGGATGGCGGCTAACAGATTGAGGTTGAATCCTGACAAGACAGAAGTACTGTTTTTGGGGGACAGGAGGCGGGCAGGTGTGGAGGATTCCCTGGTCCTGAATGGGGTAACTGTGCCCCTGAAGGACCAGGTGAGCAGCCTGGGAGTCATTTTGGACTCACAGCTGTCCATGGAGGCACAGGTCAAATCTGTGTCCAGGGCAGCTGTTTACCAGCTCCATCTGGTACGTAGGCTGAGACCCTATCTGCCTGCGGACTGTCTCGCCAGAGTGGTGCATGCTCTGGTTATCTCCCGCTTGGACTACTGCAATGCACTCTACGTGGGGCTACCTTTGAAGGTGACTCGGAAACTACAACTAATCCAGAATGCAGCAGCTAGACTGGTGACTGGGGGCAGCCGCCGAGACCACATAACACTGGTCTTGAAAAACCTTCATTGGCTCCCAGTACGTTTCCGAGTACAATTCAAAGTGTTGGTGCTGACCTTTAAAGCCCTAAACAGCCTCGGTCCAGTATACCTGAAGGAGCGTCTCCACCCCCATCATTCTGCCCGGACGCTGAGGTCCAGCGCCGAGGGCCTTCTGGCGGTTCCCTCATTGCGAGAAGCAAAGCTACAGGGAACCAGGCAAAGGGCCTTCTCGGTAGTGGCGCCCGCCCTGTGGAACGCCCTTCCAGCAGATGTCAAAGCGATAAACAACTACCTGACATTCAAAAGACATCTTAAGGCAGCCCTGTTTAGGGAAGTTTTTAATGTGTGATATTTTACTGTATTTTTGGTTTTTATGGAAGCCGCCCAGAGTGGCTGGGGATGCCCAGCCAGATGGGCGGGGTATAAATAATAAATTATTATTATTATATTATTATTATTATTAAACAGGGAGAAGTTTGGGCTGGCCTTTTCTTTTTTTACTTTATTTATAGTTATGTGTCATACAAACAAACACTAAATAAAACAAGCAAATAATACCAAAACAGAAAAAAGCCAGAGATACAAAGATAGAAAGATAATGACGTAAACTGCAATTAAAAATATAAGCATTATACTCTCCTAAAAAAGAAAAGAAAGGAAAAGAAAAAATATGACTTCCCATGTGGTTCTTTATTTCTCATATCACTGCTTGTAATGATTACATTTTTAGAAAAATATTCTAATTACCTGTAAGATTTTTATTCTAAACTAAGCCAAATATGAACCTGGGAATCGTTTCTCTTCATATAATCTATGAAGACTTCCCACTCTCTTCTTATTTTCTCATTGGAATAATTTCTTTTTTTTTTTTAAAGATTTTTATTAAGAGTCCAACAATTTTTTTCATAACGAACAAAACACAACTACACACTAACAAACAGTAAACAATATAAAACACAAAAATCAAACAAAAATATATAAGTTCAACTCTTAATTTCATGTAACTTACTTTCCCGACTTCCTCACACCTCCCTTTTCTGTATTCAAATTTCCAATTTAGTTTCAGCAAATTCTTCCTCTATTTTAACTGATTTCAATATTGCTTAATTTATTTTAAATTAACCATTCCTGCTGCTATCCACCTATCTTCTAATCCCCCATCCTTGATTAATTTTGCTGTCTTTCTTTACTTGTTACTTAAAAAACATCTTTGCACATTCCTTTCAACTTTATCACTAATGCCACATTATCTCAATATCCTGCATCACTTTAACATTCAAGTAATTTACAATGTCTTTGCAGATACTCTTTAAATTTCTTCCAATCTTCTTCTGTTTGTTCTTCTCCCATGTCTCGGATTGTGCCAGTCATTTCTGCCAGTTCCATGTAGTCTATCAGTTGTATCTGCCATTCTTCCAAGGTGGGCAAATCTTGTGTCTTCCAATACTTTGCGATAAGTATTCTTGCTGCTGTTGTTACGTACATGAAGAAAGTTCTATCCTTCTTTAACACCTGGCCAACAATGCCCAAGAGAAAGGCCTCCGGTTTCTTAAGGAAGGTATACTTAAATACCTTTTTCAGTTCATTATAGATCATTTCCCAGAAAGCCTTAACCTTTGGGCACGTCCACCAGAGGTGAAAGAATGTTCCCTCAGTTTCCTTACATTTCCAACACTTGTTGTCAGGCAAATGATACATCTTTGCAAGCTTGACTGGTGTCATGTACCACCTATAAATCATTTTCATAATATTTTCCTTCAAAGCATTACATGCTGTGAATTTCATACCAGTGGTCCATAACCGTTCCCAGTCAGCAAACATGATGTTATAGCCGATGCCTTGTGCCCACTTAATCATCGCTGATTTGACCGTTTCATCCTGAGTATTCCATTTTAACAGCAAGTTGTACATTCTTGACAATACCTTAGTTTTAGGTTCTAACAATTCCGTTTCTAATTTCGATTTTTCCACCTGGAAACCTATTTTTTTATCCATATTAAAGACCTCTCTAATTTGATAATAATGTAACCAATCTCGCACTTTATCTTTTAGTTTCTCAAAACTGCAATCTCAATGTGTCTTCATTTTGTTCTAATATCTCCCAATATTTCAGCCACTTGGCCTCCATATTGAGTCTTTTCATAGCCTTAGCTTCCATAGGTGATAACCACCTTGGGGTCTTGGTATCTGAAGAAGTGTGCATGCACACGAAAGCTCATACCTAGAACTAACTCAGTTGGTCTTTAAGGTGCTACTGGAAGGAATTTTTTTATTTTGTTTTGACCATGGCAGACCAACACGGCTACCTATCTGCACCTTGGGGTCTTGTTTTCTAATAAATCTTTGTACCTTATCCAGACATTAAAAATTGCTTTCCTGACAATATGGTTCTTAAATACTTTATGAGCTCTGACCTTGTCATACCACAAATATGCATGCCACCCAAATGCATTGTTGAACACTTCCAAATCCAAAATGTCAGTGTTTTCAAGAAGTAGCCAGTCCTTCATCCAGCAGAAAGCTGCTGATTCATAATATAGCTTCATGTTTCGCAGGGCAAACCCCCCTCTTTCTTTAGCATCAGTCAGTATTTTAAATTTTATTCTGGGCTTTTTGCTTTGCCAGACAAATTTAGAAATATCTCTCTGCCACCTCTTGAAACAGTCCATCCTGTCCACAATCTGCAAGGTCTGAAACAAAAACAACATTTTTGGCAATACATTCATCTTTATAGCAGCAATTCGACCCAGCAAGGAGAGCTTCAAGTTTGACCAAATTTCTAGATCTTTTTTTTACCTCTGACCAACATTTTTCGTAGTTATCTTTAAATAAGTTCAGGTTTTTGGCTGTCATATTTATCCCTAGTGTGATGGGATAATGAGCTGCTTGTGCGTAAAAGCTTGATCCCTCTGGGGTTTGGCTGGTCATCCAAACCGATGCACTAACGGAGCCCCCAAAGCATGACTCCGTCAGTCGCTGGTAGAATCTGACAGTGGGCGTCTACGGAATTTACGCCAACATAAAAGCTGTTTGACGGACATGCGCCTTCGTGACTCTCTGCGTGACAGTTTCCGGCGAAGGGTGGGAGTTCCCAACGGGGGTCCCGTTACCTCTCCACTACTCTCACTGGAAGCATCCCAGAGCCTCCCCTCCGCTGTGACTCCTGCACTCCCCCTGCTGGTTCCCTCTTCTGCTGCAGATTCTCTCCTATTCTCCTGGAGCCTGTCCACCACCTGTCTCTCCGATGGCAGTTCCCTGACATCCACCTCCCCCCCAGGGCCCCCTTCACCCCCTCCCACCTCCTCTCCCACTGGCGGTGAGGGCGGAAAGCCCCTGAAGGAACTCTCCTCGTCGTCCGAGGATTCTAACACTTCTAGCCACGGCGTACCGTCTCTCTCCCCGTCTTCCTCTTCTTCGTCGGAGTCGGCTTCTTCAGTGGCGTAGCGTGGGGGGTGCAGGGGGGGCCGGCCGCACCGGGCGCAACATCTGGGGTTAGGGCAAATCCACGGGTTAGGGGGCGCAAATCCACGGGTTAGGGGGCGCAAATTACTTGCCTTGCCCCGGGTGCTGACAACCCACGCTATGCCACTGGGCTTCTTCACCCACCCCTGACTCTGGGAACCCTTCAAACTCTCCTTCCTCATCGGTGGTCCCAAAGTGTTCCCTTCTAAATCGTGCCACGGGTTGCGGTTTTCTTGGGAAACGCTGATGAAATGTTTCTATTAAAACCTCGTCATTGACTACCTCTGCTGGTACCCAAGTGTTTTCCGATTCTACTTCCCCCTCCCATTCTACCAGATATTCCACCTGATTCCCCTTCCACCTGGAATCAATGATTCCTGCCACGTTCATGTCGCGCTCTCTCTCTTCTATCACGGGCGTTTGGGTGGCCTCTCTCTCACGCTCCCCCCACTCACGTCCCTCTCGGTACGGCGACAGTAATGACCTGTGAAATACTGGGTGTAATTTCATGTGACTGGGCAGCCTGAGTTTGAATGCCACTGGGTTGACCTGCTGTATGACCTCAAAGGGTCCCAATCTTTTGGGCCTCAATTTCTTACTCCCGCCCTTGAACGGTAGCCCTTGGGTGGACAACCACACCCGGTCCCCCACCCTTATAGTTTCACCTTCCCTCCTATTTCTGTCTGCTTGCTTCTTATATTCTTCCTTGGCTTTCTCTAAGTTAAGTTGAAGCTGACGGTGGATCGCCTCCATCTCTTCAAAAAAATATTCCGCCGCCGGCACGCTCCACCTCTCCCCTCCCTCTCCTGGGAATGCCCGGGGGTGACACCCATAATTTGCCAGGAAGGGACTCATCCCTGTGGACACGTTCTCCGCGTTGTTGTAGGCAAATTCTGCTAGAGGTAACTTATCCACCCAATCATTTTCTCTGTCTTTTACATAACACCTCAGGTATTGTTGTAAAATCCCATTTGCCCTTTCCGCTTGCCCATTGGTTTCTGGGTGCCGGGCAGTTGAGAAATTGAGTTCTACGTGCAGTAAGCTCATAAGTTTCCTCCAGAACCTGGAAGTAAATTGTTTCCCTCTGTCGCTCAAAACCCTCAAGGGGGCGCCATGCAACTTAAAAATATGTTCTACAAACAACTTGGTGGTTTCCTCCGCTGTGACTGCATGTGAACAAGCTATAAAATGACACATCTTGGTTAATTGATCTACCACCACCATGACAGCTGTTTTGCCTTTGGATTTTGGCAGGTCCGTCATAAAATCTATGGATACTGCCTCCCATGGCCTTTCGGGCGTGGGTAAGGGTTGTAATAGCCCCGCTGGCGCCACCCTCTCTCCTTTCGCTCGCTGGCACCTGTCGCAACCCCTGACATATTCCCGTACGTCCTCCCTCACCTTGGTCCACCAAAACTCCCTGGTAACCAACCACATGGTTTTGTGCTGTCCAAAATGTCCCGCTGTGGGGCTGTCATGCAACTGCTTGAGTACTCTGCCCCTCAGTTCCCCGTCGGGTATGTACAGAGCCCCTTTGTAATACAACGCCCCGTTCTTTTCTTCGAACCCCCCTGTGTTCTCCTCTGTCCTCCGGAGCTCTCTGAGTTTCTCTTGGGCGTATTCATCGTTCTCCGTACCCTCTATCAGTTCCCTCTGCCCCACCAATGCCGCCCCACACACCCAGCGGTCTTCAGGGATTACATGCCTGCCTCAGGCGCTCCCTCCCCCTCTAAGTACTCAGGTTTCCTGGAAAGAGCGTCCGCCCTCACGTTCTCGGAGCCGGGCACGTAACGAATCTCAAAGTAGAATTTGGAGAACTCCTGGGCCCATCTCACTTGTCTCTGGTTCAGCACTCGGGCTGTTCTCCAGTATTCCAGATTTTTGTGGTCAGTTCAGACTTGAACCTTGTGCTGCGCCCCAATCAGCAAGTGCCGCCATTTCCGGAATGCTTCATGAATGGCGAGCAGTTCTCGGTCGTACACTGTGTAGTTCCTCTCGGATTTGTTCAACTTCCGCGAGAAGAATGCACACGGTCTCCATTCAGACGTATCTTTTCCCGGCTGGAGAAGAATGGCCCCCACTGCTCGGTCTGACGCGTCAGTCTCCACTCTCATTGGTTGTTGTAGATCCACGTGCAAAAGTTGCTCTTCCGACGCAAACGCCTGCTTTAAGCGTTCGAACGCCCTCTGCGCTTCTCCCGTCCAAACAAATTTCTTTTTGCTACTAAGACAATCCGTGATGGGCGCTGTTAAATGGGCAAAGTTTTTGATGAACTTCCTATAGAAGTTTCCGAAGCCCAGGAACCTTTGCACGTCCTTCTTGGTCTTTGGTGTTTTCCATTCCAGTACCGCTTGAACCTTGCTGGGATCCATGGCCAATCCCTTGTCAGACAACCGGTACCCCAGGAATTCCACCTCCTTGGTATGAAACTGACACTTCTCCAGTTTCACCCACAGCTGGTTTTCTCGCAGCTTGCTCAGTACCTCTCTTACATCTCGCACATGCTGCTCCTCATTGTCTGAGTACACCAGGACGTCATCTAAGAACGCTACGCAGTTCTTGTAGAGCAGTGGCCCCAGGACGTGATTCATGAATGATTGAAAGCAGGCGGAGCCCGCTTGTAATCCGAAAGGCATAACGAGGTACTCAAAGGCCCCCAAGGGGGTGAACATAGTGGTCTTCCACTCATCCCCCTTTCTCACACGTATCAAGTTATATGCCCCCCTAAGGTCCAGCTTGGTAAAAAATTTCCCTTTTCTCACCTGTGTTAGAATGTCATCAATTCTAGGCATAGGGAAAGTCACTGGTTCTGACACTGCATTTAGGGCCCTGAAATCACATACAAGCCTGGGCTTGCCCGTGTTTTTTTTTGTCCACAAAGAACACTGGGCTGCCCCCCACCGCTCGTGACTCTCTGATGAAACCTCGCTTGAGATTCTTGTCAATGAACTCCCTTAACTCCTGCATCTCACTGTCTGACATTGCATACAGCTTGCCCACTGGCAATTGTGCTCCTGGGAGTAAGGTAATTTGACAATCAAAGGGTCTGTGCGGGGGCAGTTTATCTGCTTCTTTTTCGCTGAATACGTCAATCAAGTCAGCGTATTGTGGTGGCACCCTCCCCTTGTCCATCACTTCCATCCCTGCTAGAGTGGCCCTGGCGCCTGCCTGAGCCTCTCCCTCCTTGCAGTGTTCTAGGCAATGTGCTGATCCAAAGGAAACCACTCTCTGATGCCAGCCTACTAGCGGATCGTGTAGCGCCAGCCAGCTCATACCCAAGATAATAGGAGCTCCTCCCAAGGTGGCTACGTTAAATGCTATCAGTTCGGTGTGTCGTGCCACCCTCATTATCATTGGTACAGTCTGTTGGCTCACTTCTCCTCCCAACAGCTCCCTCCCATCAATCGTGGTAACCTGCAAAGGCTTACTCAATGGGATAGTCTGTATCTGGTGTTCAGCTGCAAACTCTTTGCTCATGAAATTACATGAGCTACCTGAATCCAATAGCGCTTTTATCTTCAGTGGGTGTCCGTTTGCCAGTTCCAGCAACACCTCTATCACAAGCGCTGGTCTTGGAGGTTCCGGCGTGGGCACATTCATTACTCCCTGGCCTGGCTGCTGTGCCCTGATGTTGGCAACCAGGCGTTGGCTTTTACTTGCTCCGTGATTTCTTCTTCCTCCTTCCCCCCAACAGTTCCCGCCATCCCTTGCCATTCCTTCCTTTGCGGACAGACTCTGGCAAAGTGACCTGGCTGTTGGCAGAGATAGCATCTCTTGCCGCTCTTTCCCTCCTTCTTCCGCCCTTCACTGGTGTTTGAAACTGCGCGCGCGCGCGCTGTTCCAAGTTCCATCGGCTCTGCTGGCGGGAAAGGCTGCTCCGGAATCTCTGGAATGCGGAAGTCCTTCCAACGTTCCCCCTTTCCTTCCCGCTTTTCCATAGCTCTAGCTTCCTGGTGTGCCCCTATGGACAGCGCTGATTTAGTCAGCTGATCCATAGACTCCGCCCTAGGCACCCGGGAAAGTTCATCTTTCACTGCCGGAGAGAGACCTTCTTCAAACAGCATTTGAATAGGTTCACTAGCAAGGTCCCACCCAAGTCTATGAATCAGCATGGTGAACTCAGTCCAGTACTCACGTACAGATCGGCTCCCCTGTTTACACGCCATTAACTGCCTGCGCACCACTCCCTGCTCGATCTCGCTGGAAAACATCAAGTCCATGGCGCGGAAAAACTTCATTGTGTCCTTTAAGATTTCATTATTGGCTGCCATCAGGGGCCGAATCCAGTCCCTCGCCCCTCCCTCTAGATGGCCAATCACGTACGCCACTCTAGAGTTCTCGTCGGGGAAGTCATCAAACAGTAGATTGAGAGCATATTGCATCTCTGTCCTAAAGGCTTGATAGTTCCGGGGATCCCCCCCAAATTTCTGCACCAGTCCAGGCACCCGTCTGGCAAGTGGGGTGGTCTTCCCCTTATCTGCATCTTGAGCCCTCCTCTCCTCGAGCCTCGCCGTTTGCAGCGCCAGCTGGACCTCCAACGCCCTGTACCTTTCTTCCAGGCTTGGACCTGCTCCAGCTCCAGCTCCTGCTCCTCCGGTTCCGGCTGGTTCGCTCATGATGCCTTCTGCTTGCACAAGCTGCTTTCAAAGACTGTCAGATTGCTGTGATGGGATAATGAGCTGCTTGTGCATAAAAGCTTGATCCCTCTGGGGTTTGGCTGGTCATCCAAACCGATGCACTAACGGAGCCCCCAAAGCATGACTCCGTCAGTCGCTGGTAGAATCTGACAGTGGGCATCTACGGAATTTACGCCAACATAAAAGCTGTTTGACGGACATGCGCCTTCGTGACTCTCTGCGTGACAGTTTCCGGCGAAGGGTGGGAGTTCCCAACGGGGGTCCCGTTACCTCTCCACTACTCTCACTGGAAGCATCCCAGAGCCTCCCCTCCGCTGTGACTCCTGCACTCCCCCTGCTGGTTCCCTCTTCTGCTGCAGATTCTCTCCTATTCTCCTGGAGCCTGTCCATCACCTGTCTCTCCGATGGCAGTTCCCTGACACCTAGGTATTTCACTTTCTTCACTACATTTAAATCTGTCTCTTTCTGAAGCTTTTCTATTTCCATTAAAGTCATATTTTCTCCAATATTTTGGTTTTTTACTTGTTTAATTTAAATCCTGCCACCTGACCAAATTCCTGAATCAATTCTAAAACTCTTTTCATAATAGATTCTGGCTCCTGCAACGTCAAAACCAGGTCATCTGCGAAAGCTTTAAGTTTATATTGTTTGGCTCCGACCTGAATTCCTTTAACCAACTGGTCCTTCCTAATCATATTCAAGAGCACCTCCAGGACCGAAATAAATAGCAATGGAGAGATAGGGCAACCCTGTCGTGTTCCTTTCTCAATTTTAATCTCTTCTGACACCACATTATTAACTATCAATTTAGCTTTTTGTTCCGAATAGATTGCTTCTATACCATTTTCAAACCCTTGTCCCACAGCCAAGATTTTTTTTCATGAAACTCCAAGAAATATTATCAAAGGCCTTCTCCGCATCAATAAAAATTAACACTGCTTTTGTATTAATATTCGTCTGCAATAGCTCCAATATATCAATAATGTTCCTTGTATTATCAGACAAATGTCTACCTGGGAGAAAGCCTGCCTGATCTTTGTGTATTACTTCGTTTAACACTCTTTTCAGTCTATTAGCTAATATATCTGCAAAAATTTTGTAATCCACATTTAAAAGGGATATGGGACGATAGTTTTTAAGTTGTGCCTTTTCAGCTTCGGATTTTGGTATGAGTGTGATGAAAGCTTCTTTCCACGACTCCGGTGCCTTCTTCCCCTCCATAATCTCATTGCACACTTCCTTTAATGGTTGAATTAAATAGTCTTTCAAAGTCTTAAAATACTTGGAGGTTAACCCGTCCGGCCCTGGAGACTTGCCCAATTGCATGTTCTGGATGGCACCTTCAATCTCCTGTTCCGTTATCTCATAGTTCAATATTGTCTTATTTTCCTGAGATAATTTTTGTAATCCATTAGTTCTTAAAAATTGGTCTATATCAGTCTCTTTCTGCGGCCCCTGTGTATAGAGCTGTTTGAAGTATCTCTGGAAGCACTTTCTAATCTCCACAGGATTCTGGATGTTTCTCCCTTCTATCTCCAAATTTGTAACCATGTTCAACTTCTGTCTTTTTTTCAACTGCCATGCCAGCAGTTTTCCACATTTATTTGCCGATTCAAAAGGTTTTTTGCCTCATTTGCTTAATTTTCCATTCAACTTCCTTGTTTACTAATTTCATATATTGCACTTGATATAGTTTAATTTCTCTCATAATCTCCTGTGACTTTGGTTTCGATCTTAGCTTTTTCTCTCCTTCTTTTATTTTTTTCAAAATTTTGTCTTTTTTCTCATTTTGGGTTCTTCTTTTTATCGCATTCTGCTGTATCAGAAACCCCCTCATGACTGCTTTACTTGCATCCCAGATTACCCTTTTTTCCACTGTAGTTTTCAGATTTACTTCAAAATAGTCCTTCAAATTTTTTTGGGCCTTCTTAACAATCTCTTGATCTCTTAATAAGGTATCATTCATCTTCCATCTGAAGGAACCAGTCGTAGTTAGTCTCATTTCCATCTTTACTGCATTATGGTCGGAGCAGGTTTTTGGGCAGATTTCCACTTTTCTAGTCTTCGGTGCCAGTCCTCTAGTTATCCATATTTGGTCAATTCTTGTCCATGTCATTTTAGCTTCAGAAAAGAAAGTTCCTTCTCTTCCTAGGGGGTTTTTTGTTCTCCAAATATCAATCAAGTCCATATTGTCAGTTAGTTCAAAAACGTCTTTGGTAGTCTGCCCTCTTTTGTTATACTTTGACTTTGCGCTTTATCCATATTTGTAGATACCACCCCATTCATGTCTCCCATCATAATGATGTTATTATAGTCAATGTACTCCAGCATTGTCTCATGCAACTTCTTGTAAAATTCCGACTTCCCCTCGTTTGGTGCGTAAATTCCCAAGATCAGAAATTTTTCTCCTTGTACTTGAATTTCAATTGCCAAAATTCTTCCATATTCATCTTTAAAAAGAAATTTTGGTGATAGGCTTTCTCTTGCATAAATGACAACTCCTCTCTTCTTCACTTTGTCAGATGAAATAAATTCTTGGCCCAGTCTCTTATTGATTAAGATTTTCCTGTGAAGCCTAGTCACGTGTGTTTCCTGTAAACAAATTAAATCTGATTGTTCCTTTTTTAATAAATGAAATATCTTCTTCCTCTTTTTCGGGGAGTTGCAGCCATGAATATTCCAGCTTAATAGTTGCAGAGACATGTTGAAGTATTTATTCTCCCTTTGGCGGTGGTATCACTTTCTCGGGGTCCACAGAACCCAAAGGTGTAGGTACAGAACTTAGTGATCCAGGACCTAAGGCTCCTAGTTCACCTTCAGTCCCTTTTTGAAGGTCTTCTCCGTAGTCACTCAAAAAATTTTCCTTGTCTTCAGCTGTTTTGATTTTAACTTTCTTCCCCCTAAAAGTAAAAGATAGTCCCTGGGGGAACTCCCATCTGAAGATGATACTGTTGCCTCTCAGTAGTGTCACCAAATCTCTGTAATCAGATCTAAGTTCCAATAAGTGTTTCGGGATGTCCTTGTAGATTTCCACGTTAATATCCTGAATTTCTAAGGTCTTTTGAAAGTGTGCACTAAGTATCTTATCTCTTTCTTCTTTTGTTCTGAGGGAGATCAGGCAGTCTCTAGACTTAACCTTCCTCCCTCCTTTTCCAAGTCTGAATGCACTTACAATTTTAAAATCATTATCTTCTTCCAAAGACCAAAATTCTGCAAATTCTTTTGTCAAATATTCAGTTAAATCTCCCTTTTCAAGTTCTGGGACTGACCTCAATCTCAGATTATTTTCTTTACTTTTTAATTCCACCATGGACAGGTATGCCTGATGGTCACCAATCTGTTTACGCATAGGTTTTAATTCCTGTTCCATGGCCTCCACTTTCCGTTGGGCCTCTTCCGCAATTTTACGGTTTTCAGTAGTGGTTTCCAAGAGTTTCCCAATGGCCTGTGCATTTAAGCCAACTTGTTGAGTCAAATTATTTACGCTAGCTGTATTCTGGTCTAATTTAGTTGAATGTTCATTCACTTGCTTACACAGATCGTCTAATTTTCCAAGGATTTTATCCAATACTGATGTGTCTCCACCTGTGGCCATTCCTTCAGGCCCTGCTTGCTCTAAATCTTCCTGTTGTGCCACGGAGACAATAGGAACCGATGATCTGCGCAGCTGTGAAGTTATAGTAGTTGTGTTTTGGCTTTGCCTGATCTTGTTTTCCCACTCATCCCACCACTGTCTATGCGCCAAGGTCAGTCCCACGATTAGCAATTCCCATGGGAATCCACAAGCCCCTGAATGGAAAATTCCCCCAGCGATTGCCAAATTTCAATGTTCCACTAGGGGGACACTAACTGTTTCTTGAGAGAAAGAAAGTTACCGTTCATACAGTTTACCGAGTTGTTCAAGTCTCTCAACTGTTAATATCAATATCAAACAGCCGCAAACTCCTAAAAACCTTCTTAGTCTTTTAGTCTTTTGCAGAGCCAGTCCTTAAGTACTTACAGTGTCTCAAAAAGTGCGAGATCCCAACGTAACAGATCAATGTAACAATCCACTGTAGCAATTCTAGCCAGTTGACAGTTCTAGCAATTTTGTAGCTCTAGTAGTCTGGCAGCCCGATTGCCGGGGTCTCCCAAAGAATTTATAAATCCACAAGGAAAAAGAGATATATCCACAAATAAGAGGTAAAATCCACGGGTGGCAGAAGTAAACTAAGTTCAATCGATGCTCAGATGAGTGCCCTTTAAAGACGTAGATTCACAGGCATTAGAAAGTTAAACGTCTTTGCTCTGAGTCTTTATACAGAGCCGGGAGGTGGACTTCCTGGTTGCACCTCCTGCTCGAAGCCGAATTTCCAATAATTTAGTCCCCAAATCAAGTCTTACACACGGGTAATTTTTTTGTAGCCAAATTGTCCCAGGAGGAAGGTCAGCGCTCACCGGCAGCAGCTTCGCGGCTTCACCCCACAGAAAGAGCGATCGACTCTCAGCACCGCGCCAGCCCTTTCACGCTCCGGAGCCCCTTACGGGGTTCCTTTGACATTTCAGGGGGCACAAATGGTGCCCGCTGAGTCCCACGGCCACAGGCTAACGCTGCCTGTGGTTTTCCAACATGGGTCTCCGCTTCGCCGTAGCGGACGACCCGTTTCTGCGGAGCTTCCCCTTCACAAGTTAAAGAGGACCGCCATTGCCGTTCGCGCCGACCCCGGAAGTCAGAATAATTTCTTATTAAACCTGTAAGTTTGGCCAATTTGAGGTATTCTGATAACTTCAGGACCCATTCTTCTTTTGTTGGTGTTATGTCACTTTTCCAGTGTTCACTATCCTGGCCGCTGTTAATGCATACAAAAATATTCCTTTATTTTCTTTGGGGATGTCTGTTGTTAATAAAACCAATAAACATATTTCTAGCTTTTTTGGGAAAGTGAATCTTAACATTTTCTTCAATTCTTCATATATAGTATCCCCATTTTTTATTTATTTTAGGGCACGTTCACCACATATGGAGGCAGGGACGCGGGTGGCGCTGTGGATTAAACCACAGAGCCTAGGACTTGCCGATCAGAAGGTCGGCGGTTCAAATCCCCGCGACGGGGTGAGCTCCTGTTGCTCAGTCCCTGCTCCTGGCAACCTAGCAGTTCAAAAGCACGTCAAAGTGCAAGGTGATCAATAGGTACCGCTCCGGTGATGAAGGAATGGGTTTCCAAAACCCAAAACTGACTGTGCAGGCAGTTTTAAACTGCACCAAATTTCCTATTTTTCCTTAGCTAAAATGCATAAACTCAAGCCGTTGAGTTTATCCATAAGCCGTTGAGTTTATCCATAACAAGAACAAAGCTCTCTCTCCCTTATCTTTTTTTTTTTTAAATAATTTTTATTAATTTTACAACATAAACAAAAAACAAACAAACACAACACGACTTCCCCACACCTCCCCTTCACTGCATCCTTGTTTTAAAAATTTTTTAGCAATCCTTCATCCATTTTTATATTTAATTCTCTTTAAGATCTTCCCAAGCTTAAATTTTTACAGCTGTAATTCTTTATATCAAATCCCTTGACATCTTAACATTCCGAAATTTTACAACAATTTTTAAGATAAGTTTTAAATTTTTTCCAGTCCTCTTCCACTGTCTCTCTCCTCTGGTCACGAATTCTGCCGGTCATCTCTGCCAGTCCCATAAATTCAGTCACCTTGGTCTGCCATTCTTCCAGAGTAGGTAGTTCTTTAGTCTTCCAGTACTTTGCCAAAAGAATTCTTGCTGCTGTTGTTGCGTACATAAAAAATGTTCTATCTTTCTTTAGAATCATTTGGCCTACCATGCCCAAGAGAAAAGCCTCCGGTTTCTTTGCAAATGTCCACTTAAGGATTTTCTTAATTTCATTATAGATCATTTCCCAGTAGGCCTTAATCTTCGGGCAGGTCCACCAAAGATGATAAAAAGTTCCTTCGCATTCATTACACTTCCAACAGTTGTTATTGGGCAAATGATATATCTTTGCAAGCTTGACTGGGGTCATGTACCACCTATAGATCATTTTCATTATATTCTCTTTTAAGGCACTACATGCCGTGAATTTAATACCTGTGGTCCATAACTGCTCCCAGTCAGCAAACATAATATCATGACCGATATCTTGTGCCCACTTAATCATAGCTGATTTGACCGTTTCATCCTGTGTGTTCCATTTTAGCAGCAGATTATACATTCTAGACAAATTCTTAGTATTGGGTTCTAACAATTCTGTTTCTAGCTTTGACCTCTCCTTCTGGAATCCTAGTTTCCTGTCCTGCTTAAAGGTCTCATTAATCTGGTAATAATGTAACCAATCTCGGACTTTAGGTTTTAATTTCTCAAAACTCTGTAGTTTCAACTTTTCACCATCATATTCTATAATTTCACAATATTTTGGCCAATCTGAATCCATGTTCAGTCTTTTTACCGCCTTAGCTTCCATTGGTGACAACCACCTGGGGGTTTTACTCTCCAACAAATCTTTATATCGATTCCATACATTATAGAGTGCTTTCCTGACAATATGGTTTTTAAAGTTTCTATGAACCTTTACCTTGTCGTACCATAAGTATGCATGCCAACCAAAGTTATTGTCGTAGCCTTCCAGATCCAAGATATCTGTATTCTCAAGAAGTAGCCATTGTTTCAGCCAGCAAAAAGCTGCTGCTTCATAATAAAGTCTTAAGTCCGGCAGGGCGAAACCCCCTCTCTCCTTTGCATCAGTCAAAATCTTAAATTTTATTCTGGGCTTTTTGCCCTGCCAGACAAATTTAGATATATCTTTCTGCCACTTCTTGAAACAGTCCATCTTATCTAAAATTTGCAATGTCTGGAACAAAAATAACAATCTCGGCAATACATTCATCTTAATAACAGCAATTCGGCCTAACAAGGAAAGTCTCAGCCTAGACCATATATCAAGATCTTTCTTCACTTCCAACCAACATTTCTCATAGTTATCTTTAAATAGGTTCACATTCTTAGATGTTAAATTCACCCCCAGATATTTCACTCTTTTTGCAATTTCCAAACCGGTTTCTCTTTGGAAACTATCTTTTTCCCCCATCGTTAGATTTTTTCCCAGCACCTTTGTCTTATGTTTATTTAATTTAAAACCTGCTACTTGACCAAATATTTCAATTAATTCCAGAACTCTTTTTGTACTGGCTTCTGGCTGTTGCAATGTCAAAACTAGGTCATCTGCAAATGCTCTTAACTTATAATGTTTAGTTCCGACCTGTATTCCTTTAACCAGCTGGTCCCTTCTAATCATATTCAGCAAAACCTCCAGTACCGATATAAACAATAGGGGGGATATTGGGCATCCCTGTCGTGTCCCTTTCTCAATTGGGATCTCGTCCATGACCATACCATTTACAATTAGTTTAGCCTTTTGCTCAGAATATATTGCACCTATACCGTTTTCAAAATTTTGGCCTACCCCCATCCCTTGAAGATTCCTCTTCATAAAACTCCAACAAATATTGTCAAAGGCTTTCTCTGCATCCACAAAAATCAACACAGCTTTTCTATTTATGTCAGTTTCCAAAAGTTCCAAAATGTCTATAATGTTCCTCACATTATCTGACATTTGTCTGCCTGGTAGAAAGCCTGTTTGGTCCTTGTGAATCTCCTCTAACAAAACTTTTTAAAATCTTTTTGCTAAAATGTCTGCAAAAATTTTGTAATCCACATTCAAAAGTGATATAGGGCGGTAGTTCCTAACTTGATGTTTTTCAAGTTCTGATTTCGGTATAAGTGAGATGAATGCTTCTTTCCACGATTCAGGAGCCTTTTTCCCCTCCAAGATTTGGTTACAAACTTCTTTCAATGGTTGTATTAACCATTCCTTCAATGCTTTGTAGTATCTCGCGGTCAGCCCATCTGGTCCTGGTGATTTTCCTAATTGCATATCCTGAATGGCACCCTCTATTTCTTGATCTGTAATTTTCTCATTCAAGCTCCTTCTGTTTTTTTCCGAAATTTTTGGCAGGCCATATTTTTCAATAAATTCTTCTATCTCTTGTTCATTCTTTGGCCCTTGTTTGTACAGTTTCTTGAAAAAACTTTGAAAACAATTACTTATCTCATTTGGTTTATTAATAAACTTCCCATCTACTTCGAGTGATGTCACCGTATTCAACTTTTGTCTCTTTTTCAATTGCCATGACAGTAGCTTCCCACATTTGTCTGCTGACTCGAAGGTCTTTTGCCTCATTTGTTTTATTTTCCATTCTATTTCCTGATTCATCAGTTCCATATATTGTGTTTGATGAAACTTTATTTCTCTTAAAATCTCATGAGAGTTAGGTTTAGATCTAAGTTTCTTCTCCCCTTCTTTTATTAGGTTCCAAATTTTCTCTTTCCTCTCATTCTGTTTTTTCCTCTTTATGGAATTCTGTTGTATTAGGAAACCACGCATCACGGCTTTGCTTGCGTCCCAAATTACTCTTTTTTCAACATCTGATCTCAGATTTATCTCGAAGTAATCTTTAAGTGTCTTTTGGGCCTTTTTGCAAATTGCTTCATCTCCAAAAAGGGTGTCATTCATTCTCCATCTAAAGGTTCCAGCTGTTGTCAGTCTCATTTCCATCTTTACTGCATTATGGTCGGAGCAGGTTTTTGGGCAAATTTCTGTTTTTTTAACCCTTGATGCCAGATTGCTAGAAATCCATATTTGGTCGATTCTAGTCCATGTCATTTTTGCTTCAGAGAAAAAAGTCCCCTCCCTTTCCAGAGGGTTCCTAGTTCTCCAAATGTCAATCAAGTCCATAGTGTCAGTCAGTTCAAAAAAAGTCTTTGGTAGTCTTCCATCCTTAGATATTACTTGTCTTTGGGCCTTGTCCATGTTTGTGGAAACAACTCCATTCATATCGCCAATCATTATAATTTTAAGGTCCAAAAAGTCCATTAAAGTCTCATGCAACTTCTTAAAGAACTCGGCCTTCCCCTCATTAGGTGCATAAACTCCTACAATCAAAATCTTTTCTCCTTGAATTTGAATTTCCACTGCCAGGTATCTTCCTTGTTCATCCTTAAAGATCATTTTTGGTTCCAATTTTTCCTTGACATAAATCACTACTCCTCTTTTCTTAACTCTATCTGAAGAGATAAATTCTAGTCCTAGTCTCTTGTTTGTTAGAAGTTTTCTATGTGTCCTGGCAATGTGGGTTTCTTGTAAACAGATTATATCTAAATGTTCTTTCTTTAATATATGAAACACTTGGCCCCTTTTTCGGGGATGGTTTAGACCATTACAGTTCCAGCTCAAGAGTTGCAGAGACATTTTTATTGCTGGGTACCTCTTCCACCGACTGCACCAAGTTCTTGCTCCTCCTCGGTCGGTGCTTGGTTCAATCCAAATGATAGGTTTGAAATATCCGGTATTTCCCTCTCACTCACAGTTCCTTTCTGAAGATCCTCTGAATTTCTTTCCAGAAAATGTTCTTTATCCTGATTTGTTTTTATTTTAATTTTCTTCCCTTTGAAGTTAAAGGACAGCCCTTGTGGGAATTCCCACCTAAATGGAATGTTGTTCTGTTTGAGTAAATCAACTAAGTCTTTAAATTGAGTTCTGACCTCCAAAAAGTGTTTAGGAATATCCTTGAAGATCTGTATCTGGGAGTTTTTAATGACCAAAGCCTTCTGGAAATGTAAATTCAATATTTTATCTCTTTCTTCCTTTGATCTCAAAGTGATTAAGCAATCTCTTGGTTTCTTGCCTTGCTTCCTGCCAACCCGAAAGGCTGTAGTTATTACAAATTCATCTTCCTCTCCATCTAGCTCATCATTCCAAAAATCTTGAAATTTATCTGTAAGGAATTCCCCAAGCTTGTCCTCTTCCTCTTCTGGTACCAATCTCAGTTTCAGATTCTTACTTTTCCTCTCCAATTCCAAAAGGGCCAGAGCTGCATCATGTTCATGAACTTTCTTTGCAATAGGCGCAAATTTTCCCTTGGTTTCCTCAGCAGTGCTCCTAGCGCTCTCAGCTATTTTCCTTGTTTCCGTGCTCTCTTGAATTAAACGATTAATAGAGTCTGTGTTAGATGATATTGTCGTTGTGTTCAAGTCCAATCTTGTTGTCAACTCCGTCAGTTTCTTAGAGTTCTCTGTAGACTGTTTAGTAAGCTCTGCAGACTGCTTAGTAAGTACTTCTAAAGATTGATTTATTCTGAGTAGAGCCTGTGTCATAGAATCCATTGATGCTGCTGTTGTTTTCTCCTGTGCAGCTGCTGCTCCTGATATGGAACCTCTTTTTGGAGCTTGCTTTTGAGCCTGCTTTGTTTTGCTTCTTGTTGATATTTCCTCCAGCGGGATGCTCATAACTCAAGGTCGTTCACACAGGAAAGTTGCAAGTGGAAAATCCCGCTGAATCCACCGTAATGCAACTGAAGCCCTCTAGAGGGAGAAATTGTATCCAAACAGAGGTAACAGATAGACAAAGAAACGGAAAGTCCCAAAAGCAAAAGTCCAACCAAAAGTCCAACCAAAGTCCCTACTTTGTAGCACTTTATGGTGTTGAAACTTTTATCCACCAAAATCCCGTTATTATGTTTCAAATAGATCTTATTTTGTAACCGCGATCTTTTGACAGCTCATTTGACAGTTCCTTCTCTAGGCGATCGCTGCTCCGGCAGTCTGGCCAGAGGTGTCAGCAGCGGAAACTTCCCCGTTCATAACTCTTTCTTTCTTTTAGCAGGTTAAATTAGTTCAATTTCCCCCCCCCCCCTTCTCCTGCTCTACGGGGGGAGATCCTTTCGATGTCCGGTCTAATAGAATTTAAAATAACTTTCCTTTTAAATACAGCTCATTCTTTTCATTGCTCCGTCACTCATGCAGTTCCGGGAGGCTGACTTCCTTAATTTTGCCTTTCTCGTTTTCAGCCAAATCTTCAAAATTTTTAAAGTCCCGTTTCCTTAATTTTTCCGTTCTTACTCACGGGTGTTGTTGCCAATCAGTAGTTTCAGAAAGAAATCGGCGCTCTCCGTCAATGGCGACGCGGCTTCACTCCGCAAGCTGGGTAGCGATCCTCAGCACCGCGCTCGCCCCGATGCCGCTCCGGAGCCTTTAAAAAGGCTCTTTCACGATACCGGGGGGCGCAAAGGTGCCCACCGAATCTCCTTGTTTACAGGCTTCAGCGCCTGTGATTTTAGGGGTCCCCCGCTTGCCGTAGCAGGTAAGACCCGAACTCGCGGAGCAGTCCTGCCTCGGAGCTCGAGGCAAAGACCGCCATTAAACGCTGGCGCAGTCCGTGGCGGCAATGAGTGACTTTGCCAAGTTCCAGTACAGCAGGGATGATGCGTGTGTGCCTTATCTTATGTGCTGACCACAAAGACACGCAGACCCATGTCTGGGAATAACGCCAGAGTGTGTTCTCGGAAATGGTGACTTCTGCCTCCCAGATAAGAGTAGGAAGAGGAAGATCCTTTTATGGTCAGAAGTACAGGAAGGAAGATCCTTTTATGGTTGAGAGTACCAGAGCAGGAACATATGTGATGTCAACCTGCGTACGTACGCCGACGTGGTTGGGCTCCTAGGGGAGGAGTGAGAGGGTGCCTGGAGGATATATATATTGCATGAAACTTCTCATTTCTTTGGACTTGCTGGGAACTCACCACACAGGTGCCTTCTGCTATCCGGAGAGCAGAATAAACTCTTTCTTTGAACCAACCTCGGTGTCATTTTGACTTCCTTCCTCCTGTCCCGGAGCAACGCAGACCCAATCGGTGAACTCCAATAAGGCTACATTTCTTGGTGCATTGGCCGGGAATCCGCGTTCTCTGAGGACAAGGATGAAGGACCGGGGCGTCACTGCTCAGCGAACAGCTTGGTCGGCGTCGGTGGCTCCAAGCGCGCACCCTACATTTTCTAGGGGGAGCCCCCCACCCCATATCTGAGTGGAGACGCAGCAGAGACGGAAGAAAGACAGCAGCTGCACGGGAGAAGGGTACCCAGGGGAAAGATAGGCTCCACAGCTTGTTTTGTGGGAGTCAGGGGTTTGATCAGCCCCGCCCAGTAGGAGCAGTAAGGTGCCGCTGGGTTTAACCAGTAGAGAGCAGTAGTGTGCCACTGGTTTGCCGGTAGAAGAGCAGTAAAAGTGCCACCGGTTTTGGGAGGTTTGTGGTTAAAGGGGATTGGGGAGGTGCATGGGGTTTGTATGTGTATGGGGATTCGTATGTATGTGCATTTATTTGTGTATGGGGACACTCCAGTGAATGTTTTGAGTGGATGAGACGTTGGGGCTCAGAGCCACTGGCGAAGCGAAGTGTGGTCCTTGTAAGGTGCGGTTCCTAGCGACGTGAGTCCATCTAGGCCACTGACAGGACTCAGAGAAAGGTGACTGGGAGGACGGAGTGTCTCAGGGCTATGGGCTATGGGGGAAAAAACAAAAACAAAACAAACAGCAAACTGACCCCCTTGCAGTGTTTGTTCTTTTTGGACAATTGGAAATGTCAAGCTACAGTTGAAAAACCCCCTTTAAGCTCCTTTCTGTATTCTGGCAGTAACCAGCATAGGTGCGTCCAGTTGGCTTGTATTGTATTGCCAACACGTGAGGTCTGGAGAAGAGAAGGGGAGCAGGGGGTGGGGTTCTTATATGTGCTCTGCCAATGCACAGAGGTGCCAAGAATAGAATCCTGCGTGAAGGGGTTCCCGATTTTGCCACATTCACTGTGCTGCATGTTAGGGGGTTGGGAAACAGACCTTAAAACACCTAGAATCTTGCAGAGTACAAGTATAAAAAAGGATTATTTGGTCTTTAACATTAAAAGTGACATGAGTTGCTCATGAGGTCAAATTTTGTGTTTTCATGTTAAAGATGGGAGGGTTTCAATTACTAATACAATCATGTAATCATGTACTGGTTTCAGAATTTGAATGTCATCAATTCACTGTGCTTTGAGCTACCTGGTATCTTAATGTTTTTGTTAATAAGTTTGTTTCTTATTGGCTCTGTTGCATAAGGTACCCTGGGTGATTTAGAAACCACTTGTTAAATGTTGATCAAAAGTAAAAATGTACAAATGTATGGAAAAAGGTAGTGTTGTCAAAAGGGATGGGGTTTTAACCCCCCCATCCCATGTTCAGACAGATGAGAAGAGAAGTGAGAGGGTTACGGGGACAAAGCAGTAAATCATCCCCCTTGCAGTGTCTGTGTTTAACACAGAAACAAAGACGCTATGCAGCCCTTGGTGGAGTCTGGAAACCAGGTTAAAATGGGGCCAGAGAACACTAAGGAAAATTACAAATTACCAAATATTGCATAGCAATATTTAAATTCAACCAAAATTGATTTTTGCACCACCTTTCTTCTGATATATTTTTGAAATGCGTATAATTTTTATTTGTAAAAAGGATGAACAATTGTATGCAGAAAGGTGAATTATTGGTCTGTCAGAGAAGGCTCTTCCTTTGAAGAGAGGTGTATGCAGAAGGTGAAGTAGTGGTCTGGGCTGGAGAAGGTAGAGGGAGGTAGAAAAGAAGGTGAGAGGTAGAGGGTAGAGAAGTGAGAATGTTGGAACAGGAGAAAAGTTGGGTAATGGGTTGTAAAGACAATTGAGTGTTTTATGCTGATTAGTATCACTGAAATTAATATATTCATATGCTATTATTGAGAGTAATTAATACAGCTAATTATATGAGCAATAATATGCTATTATTGAGAGAGTAAATTCTTTTTATTCAGAGAGAATTTACTAAATATAGTAAAATCCGAATAGATAGAGGCTGTGTGACCAGCAACACACTTTAGTCACAGTCCTACATGGAGGTGTGGAGTGATCCACACTAAGATTCTTGGTTGAGGTTTTCATGAGTAAAACCAGCTTTTAAAGAATTCTGAATTAAGAATTAAGAATATAATATATTATAGAACAGCCCTTTTTTTGGCTGGCTGGACAGCTAACCATCCATAAATTAACAGCAAGAGTAGGGACCTGGAATGTTGTTTGTGCTTTTTTTAGTATGTCCCTCCCATGAAAGATACTCCTTGGACATCTATTAATTGAAAATTGAGATGGCTCTGAGTGTACATGCCAGGAGAGGTCTTAGGCAAAATAATTTTTATTTCCCTGTTCACATTTGGCTGTGGAAAGTGTTCCAAAACAAACATCTTATATGAGAAAGGGAGATACTGAAGCTCTTCGTGTTGATTGAACCTCCAAAGTTGTCAAATGCATTAGTGACAGCAGAATCAAGATGTTGATAGACAAATACCTCAATGCTTATTGATACAATTACACCCCCCCAGAGGACTAGTGGGTAAATCCGACCCAATATTTGTGTGTTAATAATGTCTACAGTTTCAAAAGCAAACAAAAGCTCTATTAGAGGCTCTTTCCTTCAACTATACAATCTTGCAGGAAGTGCAGAGAAAGTGGAATTTGGGTTTTCAAACCAAAATGCTAAGTAAAACAGGATGATGTGAACACTGGCCCAACTGAATGCATGAATGTGTGAATCCATTGAGCGTTGGGGTGAAATAGCAAACGTGTGTATTGGGAAACTGGGACCTTAATTCATAAAGCAAATAACACCAAGCAAGCTTTGTCCTTCAGCAGAACACACTTAAGATACAGTGTACACAAAGCTACAGTCATACACAAAAGCTACAGAGCTTTTCTCTAGTGTAAGGTTTGTTTACACTCTCTGTAGCATACACAAGTAGGACCCAAAATGCATGAGGAATCAGATGCCACATTTTGAAGTAAGTGAAGGCCTCACTGCCTGTAATCGTTTGTGGTTTGTGCCTTTCTTTGTGGTTTCAAATATGGAAGTTATCAGGCACTTCTTTTTATCAGGGCTGCTGATGTCATATGCTTTCGTAGCCTTCTCCGACATGGTGGTGGTCCCTAAAATGTTCCTAGTGCTCTAGGTCAGATATTTAGTTTCACGTTATGAAAAGGAACAAGCATGAACCTTTCCCCTAAACAGTGTCTTGGTACCTGCTCTCTCAACCCCCCCCCCCCATCTGCTCTACATGGGATTGAATTAAATAGATATGCAAAAAAAAAAAAAAAAAAAAGTTGGTGTTAAAGAGTTGAGTTGCACTCTGTCTCCTTCTGTGTGTAATATACAGATGCAGAAATGAGTTTATATTTAGTCAGCATGAGTTGCTTATTCCTCCTGTTTAATAGGAATACCCTTTCTGACTGTCATCAGATGTTTTCTTATAAGAAAATTCAGCCATACAGCAGGTAGCACTTAACTTATTGTTGTACCATAATTCTAACTGAACCACTGTCCCAAGCCAATTAAGTACGAGAATATGTATATCAAGGATTAAATTATTTGCAGATAAATAATAAATACTAAGAGGGGGAAACTAGGAAGGACTGTCCTACAGTTTATTTAAAAGGTCAATCAACTTCCAAATGCAGCCCAACAGAACCCCCTTTCACAGTGAATATTCTGTAGAAAGAATTTAAAACAGAAGCATATCTTAAAAGAAAAAGGTAGGATAATCACGGTAATAGGCTACCTTCCGAGAGGATCTCATTCTTTTGTGATTTAATTTCTTCTTGCAATTTGTGGGTGTATATGCTACAATCACATTTAGCCCTGGAAGAGAGCCAGCATCTGGTACATGTTTTTTTATGTGTTTTTAAGCTTTCTGTTTGTGTGAATGATTTCAGATGCCAGATCATCACCTGTGTTACCTTGTTAACGTACTTCATCTTTGTGTCAGTGTCAAAAAAAAAAAAAAAAAAAGAGAGAGAGAGAGAGAGAGAGGATGAGAAGGGAAAATAATAATAATAATAATAATAATAATAATAGTAATAATGATGATGATGATGATGATGATGGGATTGAATAATTTAGAAAGGACTTAAGAAAAGGAGGTGAAGTAGACAAAAGGACAGTACAAAAGGGTGTTTCAGTATATAATATCATATAGCGATAAAGTGGGCGTAGCACCTTTGGTCCTGAGGGCAGCAGAGTACAGGGATGGGAATTGGCTGAAGAAACAGAAGGCATTAATGGGGTAATGGGGCCCTTTGGATGTCCAGCAGTCCTTTGTTGGGCTCAAATTGTCGTTTTTGTGTGTGTATTGAATATATGCTATATGGTGATTTGTGGACCTAGTAGGTATCCAAAGCCATTTGCACATGGCAAAATATGTTTTTTTATCAAGGTAATTTTATCAAGGTAATTGTTAGACCGTGATGATGACCAACCCATAGCCTATTTGTCTGAAAAATTAACCACTACGAAACAAGGTTTGCCTCCCTGCATGTGAACAGCAGTGACTGTTGCCACTCTGATTACAAAAGCCACCACCTATGGGAGAGGATGGGCCTCCAACACCTCACTGCATTTATTCCAGCAGGCCTGATTTGAAGGATGAAGCAAACCCCAGGCAGTATCAGATTGGACTGCTACGATTGATCTACACCAACCCCTTCGACTCACCATCTCTCGGTGCCCTACAGACGCCGCCTCATGCTTCTCCTCACCGCATCGGCTCGGCGCCCACCAGACGACCGCCCTGCTGGTGCCACCTCTGGAAGCTGGCATCTCTACGCACGGCAAAAGAAGAATCCATGGCAAAAGAAGAATCCAGCGTGGACTAAAAGAGGACATTTTCTTTTCTTTCCCTTTGAATATATAGCTTTGTATATAGCTTTGTGGGAGGTATCCCAGGTGTTAGAAGAAGAAGGTATTAGGAAGGTATTAGGAAATAGATATATCCCTGTGCCCAAATGACACAGGTAGGGCTGTGGGGGGACATGGTTTTAGCCGGGATGGTAGTCTTCTGATTTCTGGCCATCGCCACGCCCACACCACTTAAGGTAACCCAGCGGCTAATGAGAGAATGGGGTGCCCGCAACACGCAGAAATGGAAGCCTATTCTGCAAAACCAAACCAATTGCATGGTCTGCACCTGGAACCTCTCACACTCTGTGACCTACAGATGCTTTGGGAGGAGTACCCCTCCTCCCTGTGCCTTGGAATGAGTCCTCAGTTACGGCCCCGATTTTGGGTTCCGCCGGATTTTGGGCTGCGTTAAATTTGACAGAAGGAGCCTGTGGCTTTAACATCCCTGACCATGGTGTAGCTATTCAGCACCTGGCAACAGAAATAGAGAAAGTAGCCCATGCTCCTGTCCCAACCAGGAAGGGATGGGACATGTCTTAGTTGACTGAGTGGCTTCCAAACCTTGGGTGGCTTAGGGGACTTGTTAATGGACTAATCTTGCTTCTTTTCTGCTCCTGTATACCCCGCTTAACGCAATGCCTGCAAAATATGATGCATAAAATGATGTTACGAATGATTCGGCCCCAGATTACAGCACTGACACGAGAATACCGGCCAGTACTTTGGGACGAGCCGAAAGGCTGTCCAAAAGAAGAGTAGGGAATGAAGGAATGGGTTTCCAAAACCCAAAAACTGACTGTGCAGGCAGTTTTAAACTGCACCAAAATTCCTATGTCCCGGAGCAACGCAGACCCAATCGGTGAACTCCAATAAGGCTACATTTTGAAGGTAAACGGCGTTTCCGCGCACTGCTCTGGTTCGCCAGAAGCAGCTTAGTCATGCTGGCCACATGACCCAGAAGCTGTACGCCGGCTCCCTCAGCCAATAAAGCAAGATGAGCGCCGCAACCCCAGAGTCGGCCGTGACTGGATCTAATGGTCAGGGGTCTCTTTACCTTACCACATATGGAAGGGATTCCCTTCTTTATGTTTGCACCTCCAACATTTTTCACTGTTATTTTGATACATTTTGGCCAATTTTGAAGGTGTAAGGTATCATCTGTACATCATTTTTTTTTAAAAAAAATTCCTTTTATTGTATAACATGCTATAAACCTTATGTCTCTTTTCCATAAATTTCCCCATTTTTCTAATTCAATTGTATAACTGAAATCTTGTGCCCACTTGACCATTACAACTTTGACCTCTTTGTCTCTTAAATGCCAATTTAATAATAATTTATACATTTTGGTCTCAGGATGCTATGTGGGTGCTAGCCGAGATAACAACCTGGGATTCCAGCCAGCTTTTACAAGATTTATTAAGTCCAAAAACTATGTACAGTATGGAGCTCTTCCTCAGTCGATATCAGTTGCCGGAAGTGACTTGTGCCTTTTCCCCTTCCAGCATAGAAACTTCCTGAGACACCCCCCCCCCCTTTTCCTCTTCTCCTTATGTGAAAACCGGAGCGTTGGAGGCTGTTCCTTTCTCTCTGTTTCCGTGTTTCCTGACAGCCCCTCCCCTTCTCCTTCTGACGAAGTGCAGCTGCTCATCAGAGGAGGCGGCTCCCTGTACATTCCGATTTCTCTCCCCTTCTCAGCCAACCAGATCCCTGACATCCAGACAGATTTTTTTCATTATTCATAATTCTTTATCTAATTCAGATGATTTCATGTTGAATCCATTTATTTTCTTATCTTCCTCAAAAACTGCGTTTAATTGATGATACTGTAACCAGCCTATTCCTGTATGTTTTATTATTTCATATTTCTTCATTTGTAATCTATTATTTACTTCCTCTCTAAAAGATCTTTGTACGTCAGCCAGCTAGAATCCACATTTTTTCTTTTTACTGCCTCCGCTTCCATTGGTGACAACCACCATGGGGTTTTTCGTTCTAATATTTTTTTATTCTTTTCCCATACTTCATATAAAGCTTTTCTAATGATATGAGTAAGAATCCCCTGTGAATTTTTACTTTATTGTAACCCAAACAACCATGCCAACCCACTATATTATCCGAGCCCTTGATGTCCAATAATTTGGTATTCTTTAAAATCATCCATTTCTTGAGCCAGACAAGGCAGGCAGCTTCAGTGGCGTAGCGTGGGGGGTGCAGGGGGGGCCGGCCGCACCGGGCGCAACTTCTGGGGTTAGGGCAAATCCACGGGTTAGGGGGTGCAAATCCACGGGTTAGGGGGCGCAAATCACTTGCCTTGCCCCGGGTGCTGACAACCCACGCTACGCCACTGGGCAGCTTCGTAATATATCCTAAAATCTGCATTCCAAACCCTCCTCTTTAGTTTCTGTTAGTAAATTTAATTCTGGGTTTTTTGCCCTGCCATATGTATTTAGCCAAGTACCTATGCCATTCCTTAAAATAATTAAGGCCATTAAGAACCAGAATAGATTGAAAAAGGAATAGCATTTTTGGTAGGACGACCATCTTAATTGTATAAATTCTTTTGTGGGGACAAGTCACAAAAGTCACAAAAGCGATTGTGCTGATTTTGGTAGTGGGGTGCATGTGCATGATATCTGCTGGAGGGGCAACCCCCCACCCTATACATAAATTCCTGCAACAGTGGAAAGCATGGCCTCCATGGGGTTGTCCCCAAATAAGTTTGGCCCAACTCATAATTGTGGACATGCCTTAGACCTGGTGTTCACCTCTATAGACGTGGGTGATCTAAGGGGATTCATTAAGTAGAACTGAATCAAAAGAAGTGCCGTGGTCAGATCACCTCCTGGTGCAACTGGAGTTCTCTGTGACCCTTCCTCTCTGCAAGGAGGTGGGACCAATTCAGATGGTCCCCCCCCACCACTTAATGGATCCAAATGGTTTCCAGAGAGTGGTAGGGGATGCTTTATCCCATGTTGATGGCCTTTCAGCTGGTTCCCTGATGGCCTTCTGGAATGCAGAGTTAACCAGGGCTATTGACTGTTTGGCTCCGAAGCACCCTCTCCGCTTGCATGGAGCCCAGACAGCCCTGTGGTTTCCCCCGTAGCTGAGGGCGATGAAACAATTGCTGGGACAGCTAGAATGTTGGTGGGGGAAAACTCACTCTGAATCTGACTGGACAAAGGTCTAAGCTCAACGTTGAGCCTACTAAGTGGCAATAGCGATGGCGAAGAGGACTTTCTTCATCACCTCTATTGCATCTGCAGAAAACAGCAGCAGAAGACTCTTTTCAGGTGGTTCATAATTAAACGGAACCACCTGCGCCATCGGGGCCTGATAAGGCCCCCAAGATCTCCTGCAATGATTTTGCAAAGTTTTCTGCAGATAAAGTCGCTCAGATTTGGAAAGAGGTGGGAGTCCACCGTGGGAGCAGGACCAGGGCGGAAGAGTGCCAGAGTCCTGTCTAGTCTTGTTGCATGGGATCAATTCCAATCTGTTACCTTCAAGGATGTGGACAGGCTGCTTGGACAAGTGAAACCAACCACCTGTCTCTTTGATCCTTGCCCATCCTGGCTAATAAGAGCGAGCCGGGAAGGGCTGGGCGATGGGCTCTGTGATGTGGTGAATGCTTCCCTCTGTGAGAGAGTCTCCCCAGCCCTGCTGAAAGAGGCAGTCCTTAAACCGCTTCTTAAAAAAACATCTCTGGACCCGGCCGAATATGCCCAGTCTCAAATCTTCCATTCTTGGGCAAGGTGATTGAGCGGGTGGTTGCTGAACAACTCCAGGCACGCCTGGAATAAGCAGAACATTTGGATCCCTTCCAATCAGGATTCAGGCCTCACCATGGGACTGAAACTGCCTTGGTCGCACTGGTCGGTGATCTCTGGTGGGCTAGGCACAAGGGCGAAAGCTGTTTCCTAGTTCTGCTGGATCTCTCGGCAGCTTCTGATACCATCGATCATGACATCCTTCTGGACTGTCTAGAGGAGCTGAGAGCTGGGGACACTGTTATACAGTGGTTCTGCTCCTTCCTCCTGGGCCGTGTCCAGAAAGTGGTATTTGGGGGTGAGGGTTCAAATCCCTGGGCTCTCACTTGTGGGGTGCCTCGGGTTCTGTCCTCTCCCCCATACTTTTTAATATCTATATGAAACTGCTGCGAGAGATCATTGGGGGTTTGGGCTGGGTGTTCATCAGTATGCGGATGATACCCAGCTCTCCCTCTCTTTTAAATCAGAACCAGTGAAGGCAGTGAAGGTCCTGTGTGAGTGTCTGGAGGCGTTTGTAGGATGGATGGTGGCTAACAGATTGAGGCTGAATTCTGACAAGACAGAAGTACTGATTTGGAGGGACAGGGGGTGGGCAGGCGTGGAGGACTCCCTGATCCTGAATGGGGTAACTATGCCCCTGAAGGACCAGGTGAGCAGCCTGGGTGTGATGGCCTGGGATTCCGATTCAGAGGCTGAACCAGAGGAATCCCAGCCTGCACAGGAGTCCCCGCCTCCAGGGCCGGCTGAACTGGGGCAGGGCCTTGATTCTGAAGCGCCTGCACCTGTGCCGGATCCTCAGGAGCAGGCACCAGGTGATCCCACTCTGGCTCCAGAGGTGGTTGAGGACTCAGTGCCTGCAGGTGAGTCTCCCCCTGGGCCCAGTAACCCTTTAGCCTCTCCTGAACTGCAGAGGCTCAGGGCAGAGAGGCGAAGGGAACTGGTTTCTCCCAGGAGGAGTGCTCGCCTTAAGGCCAAGAGAGGCGGGCTCCTGGCAAGTACCCAGTGGCTTTGCCAGAGAAATTTGATGGGGACCCGGCCAGCTTTCCCATGTTCCTTGCCCAGGCCAAGTTGTATATTCAGGGGCGAGCCCGGAACTTCCCTGACGACCGCACCAAGGCGCACTTCTTAATTAGTTTGTTAAAGGACCAGGCGGCCAAGTGGGCGTTGCCGCTGCTCAGGCAAGACTCCCCCTTGCTGACAGACTATATGGGGTTTTGCAATCATTTGGTGGCCGCATTCGGCAACCCCCAGAAGGGGAGTCAAGCCAACCGGGCAATCAGGCGGTTGAAACAGGGCAAGTCCACTGTGGCCGCATACACCACGGAATTCCGGCTGCTGGCACAGGACTTGACCTGGAATGACTCTGCTCTTCGGGACCAGTATCTTGAGGGGCTTTCAGACGAGATACTGGACCAGCTGGCCACAATGGAACGCCCCACCACGCTAGACACCCTCATTCAACGGAGTCTACAGATAGACGATTGGCTAGAGGACCGTCGTCAGGCCCGGGGCCACCGGCACTTCCAGTTCTCGGCACCAGTTTCTACCAGCAGCTCCATGGCCACAGCCGAGTCATCGGAGGAGCCTATGCAGCTTGGGGCAGTGCGGCCACGCCTCTCCCCCGTGGAGAAGACGCGGCGCCGGGAGGGGAATCAATGTCTCTATTGTGGCGGAAGCGGACACTACGCCCGGTCCTGTCCTGAGAAGCGCCAGCCACAGGGAAACCGCCAACCCCAGTAGCTGATGGCCCTGGCTACCTGGGGTCCCAAACAGCGCAGAATGGGGCCACACCAATTGAATTGCAACACCTTATGGTTCCAGTATGTCTATACCCTCCAGGTGGGCCCTGGATTCTTACCCATGCTCTGGTGGATTCGGGGGCAACCCGCTCCTATATGGACGCTGCTTTTGCTGCCCATCATCGGGTGCCACTTCAGAGCAAGCCAGAACCAGTTCAGGTGGAGGCAATCGACGGACGGCTCCTGCGTTCAGGTGCCGTTACTCAGGAGACCCAGCCCTTGGTCCTGTGTCTCCAGCAGCACCGGGAGATGCGAACTTTGGACATTGCCTCCATGCCCCAGTTCCCCCTGGTGCTCGGGATGGACTGGCTGGAGGCTCACAATGTGCAGATTGACTGGGTCAAACGGACTGTGCACTTCCCAGACCCAAGTTCGCATGCTCAGACCGAGATACTAACAGCTGCGCCCACTGAGGAGGCTGCATCAACGCTCCCCGCTGAGTACCGGGACTATCACGACGTGTTCGAGGAACGGGGGGCAGATCAGCTGCCGCCACATCGGTCTTTTGACTGCGGCATAGACCTCCAGCCCGGGGCGCCCCTACCGGTGAGTCGCTTATATTCTCTAACAGAGCCAGAGCGCGAGGCTTTGCAGGACTTCTTGCGCAAGAACCTGGAGCGTGGTTTCATTAGGCCTTCTATCTCACCCACCGCTGCGCCAGTGCTCTTTTTTAAGAAGAAATGTGGGGAGCTCCGCCTTTGCCATCATTACCAGGCCCTGAACAAAATTACTATCCCAGACCGGTACCCCTTGCCCCTTATTTCGGAGCTGCTGGAGCGGGTGCAAGGGGCGCAGGTGTTCACCATGCTAGACCTCCGGGGGGCCTACAATTTGATTCGGATCCAAGCCGGGGATGAGTGGAAGACAGCATTTGGGACCCGGTATGGGCAGTTCGAATACCTGGTTATGCCCTTCGGTTTGTGCAACGCGCCTGCTGTGTTCCAATGGTACATCAACAACGTGTTCCAGGACTTGCTAGACAAGTACGTGGTGGTGTACTTGGATGACATTCTGGTTTACACCTGTGACCCGGCTCGCCACAAGGGTCATGTCCGGACCGTGCTGCAGCGCTTGCGCGAGCACCGTCTGTATGCAAAGCTCAGCAAGTGCGAGTTCCATCAGCGGTCAGTGGAATTCCTTGGTCACCGACTCTCTCCAGATGGGGTGCAGATGGATCCTGGGAAGGTGGCAGCGGTTCGAGAATGGGCGGCACCTCGGAACCGCAAGGACCTACAGTGATTCCTGGGGTTCGCCAACTATTACCGGACCTTCATTGCGGATTATGCTCATCGCACCACCCCGTTGACCCGGCTACTGCGCCCCAAGATGCCGTTTTCCTGGGACAAGGAGGCAGAGGAGGCATTTCAGGGGTTGAAGGCCTGTTTCCAGAGAGCGCCAATCTTGCAACATCCTGATCCATCTCGACCCTTTGTGGTAGAGACTGACGCCTCCAGTACGGCTCTCGGTGCCGTCTTGTCTCAGCAGTACAGACCTGAAGCACCACTCTTACCCTGCGCCTTCTATTCCCGCCAGCTCCTTCCAGCGGAGCGTAACTATACCGTGTGGGAGCGGGAACTACTGGCCATCAAGGTGGCCTTTGAGGTTTGGCGCCACCATCTTGAGGGGGCACGACACCCGGTGGAGGTGAGAACCGACCACCGGAACCTGGAGTACCTCCAGACCACCCGCAAGCTGAACCAAAGGCAGATCCGGTGGGCATTGTTCTTTTCCCGGTTCCAGTTCCGGATCTGCTACATCCCTAGCTCCCGAAACCAGAAGGCGGATGCCCTGGACTTCCGGGTTGGCGCCATCGCCGAATGGCGGATTCCCTCCGAGCTCCGGAGGGAGCCTGCTCGGCAGGGGCTGGGTTCTACCGCGTCGGCGTCGCGGGGACCCTCAAAAACCATGGGCGCTGAAACCCATGGGCATGGTGACTCAGCGGGCACTGTTTGCGCCCCCCGACCCGCGAAGGAGCCTTTTTAAAGGCTACGGAGCGGGTGCCGGGGGGGTGGTACTATGAGTCCTCCGCTTCCCCTACCGAGCGAAGCCGCATGCCATTTGGCGGAGAGCGCTGACTTCTTCCATTGAAAATTTGGATTAAAAAGAACAACCCATGAGTAATTGGAAACTGGACTTAAAAAGGGAAAAAAAAAATTCGGAGCGAGCGGGGGAGGTGCAAAAAGGAAGTCAGTCTCCCCCCTGTCGTAGAGGATTTAAAGCAAAGGATTTAACAACTAAGATCGAGTGCTACCTGATTTTGATAAAGTCACTAATTTCACGATGGAAAATTATAAGACTGGGCTGGAGGAGAAAAGTAGAACGTGAGCCAAAATGCAACCCCCCCCCCCGGGAACCGGGAGCGATCCACGAGAGCGCCGGGAGAGGAGAAACAGAGGCTTTGACAGCTGTCAAAGGAGCTGTCAAAGCTGAAGAATAAAAAGAGAACTTTGTTATGAGGACTTTGCCGGTTACATTTGTTACAAATTAGATATAAATTGTTTAAAACAAGGAATAACAAGTTACTTTGACTGTTGGGTGTGATCTGGAAGGAAACTGAGTTACTATAATCCCTCTAGAGGGGCTGTGGGACACTACAAGTATTGCTGGTATGGAATTTGAATTGGACTTTTTATCTCCTGGGAAACTGCAGAAATGGAACACTATTTTGTCTACAGAGGTCTCTACACTAAAGGACACAATAGATTTATCTATTGAAGAATGGAAGGGACTCGACGTAAAGTTTTGTTCCTGAATAACAAAGCCTCTGTAGGGGATTTAGAAGCTTTTGCAATTGGAACATTTTTGCAGGAGAGTAGGAAAAGAAACTAGAGGAAAGTGAGGAGAGAGAATACTAAGAACAACATGAACAACAAGAATTGGACAAAGCTGGAAGTGGGAACATTTGGGACATCCAGATTTGAAAGGTCTAAAGAAACAAAATTGGAGTTTTTACTCTTAAATACAGAGATCTGGATGGAAAAAATGGACCTTTTTGAGATAGAGCTTTTCCAAGATTGGACGCTTGAAACTAAAGATGATCAAAAAGACGGCAAAGACTATTAAAAAGATGGCAAAGTGGACTTGTGAAGGATTTCGGCCTAGATGTGGGATCTCCAGGATGACAACAGGCATTGATGGACATTGGGGAACGCAACCGGGAAAGGGGGGAGGGAAATTTGGAATCCAAAGGGTGTTAAATTATATTTTATTCTTTGTTCTATTTTCTTTTCTTTTAATCTGTTCTGCATATTAAAGAGGGGAACTCGTGGAAGGGAGCGGGGTCGATTTTAGGGGATGGAAAAACATTCTTAACATTGGGTTAACTATAATAAGTTTAAAACTTGGGGTAAGAATTTGCTGAATCTATTTGAAGGAATTGGAATACAAGAGGGGGTGGGGTGGGGAAGTCCTGGCAAGATGCTAATGAAAATAAGGTTATAAAATGGATGTTTTATTTCTTTTTTTTCCCTGTTATATTTGAAAATGTTCAATAAATATTATTAAAAAAAAAAAACAGAAGGCGGATGCCCTGTCCTGGAAACCCGAAGACAACGCAGACACGGTACAGCAAGCAGTACCCACCACGATCTTACCACCAGCTGCATTCCTGGCCACCCAGGAGGCTGAGCCACTGCAGGCTCGGGTGCTAGAACAGCAGCGGGTCGACGCTTGGGCCCAGGAACGACTCCGGGAACTGGCCGAAGGCTCATGCCCTCAGTATCCAGGGCTGGTCTTGCATCAGGGTCTTCTGCTGCACCACGGTCGCCTATACATCCTCCCATTGCGGGCTGAGGTTCTCCGGATGACCCATGATTCCCCAGCTGCGGGACACTTTGGGCGGTATCGGACCACCCATCTGGTAAGCCGTGAGTTTTGGTGGCCCCGCCTGAAGGCTGACGTGGCTCGCTACGTCGCTGGTTGTGATGTCTGCCGGCGGGCCAAGGGCCCTACCAGGCGACCCCCCAGCCTTCTTCAGCCGTTGCCGGTTCCACCACGTCCTTGGCACACGGTTTCTCTGGACTTTGTAGTGGAGCTACCCCCGTCTCATGGCTGCACCTGCCTTCTAGTTTTCTCCGACCATTTCACGAAGATGGTGCACTGTGCCCCCTGCCCATCCGTACCCTCAGCTAAGGAAACCGCTCAGCTGTACCTTCAGCATGTCTTCCGCCTGCATGGCCTACCTGAGCGTGTGGTGTCCGACCGGGGCGTTCAGTTCACGTCCCGGTTTTGGTGAGCTTTGCACCAGGCCCTCGGAACAGAGGTCTGTCTCTCATCAGCCTACCACCCACAGACCGATGGCCAGACGGAACGGGCAAACGCGGTGCTGGAGAAGTACCTCCGGTGTTACTGCAGCTACCAGCAGGATGACTGGGTCGACCACCTAGCATTGGCGGAGTTCACTTACAACAACGTGGTGAATTCGTCCACCCAGCAGACCCCATTCCAGGCCAGTTACGGTTTTCATCCACGGCTGTTTCCGGATGTGCTGCCGGCATCCGCGGTCCCTGCGGTGACAGAGTGGCTTCAGGAGCTCCAGTCCCAGCAACAGCTATTGATCGAGCAACTGCGCCAGGCCAAGGAGGCGTACAAGGTCCAGGCCGACCGCCACCACCAGGTGGGGCCGGAACTCCACGTCGGTGACCTGGTATGGCTCTCCACTCGCCACCTCCACCCTTCTCGACCTTCATGGAAGCTGGACACCCGTTTCACTGGCCCGTTTCCTATCGTGAACCAGGTCTCGCCTGTGGCATTCCGTCTCCGGTTGCCCGCAACCCTGAAGGTTCACCCGGTATTCCACAGGTCCCTTCTGAGTCCGGTGGCCCCACCCGACGAGTTCCACCCGAACCGTCCCCGACTGCAGCCAGTTTTGGTTCAGGGGGAGCCTGAGTATGAGGTGGAACGCATTCTGGACTCCCGATACCGCAGGGGAAAGCTGCAGTATCTCATAGACTGGAAGGGGTATGGACCGGAGGACCGTTCCTGGGAACCAGCGGCCAACGTCCACGCACCTGCCTGCCTCCGAGAGTTCCATGCGGCGTACCCCAGCAAGCCGGGTCCGGACCCTCGATTGGGGGGGGCCTGGGAGGGGGGATGGTGTGATGGCCTGGGATTCCGATTCAGAGGCTGAACCAGAGGAATCCCAGCCTGCACAGGAGTCCCCGCCTCCAGGGCCGGCTGAACTGGGGCAGGGCCTTGATTCTGAAGCGCCTGCACCTGTGCCGGATCCTCAGGAGCAGGCACCAGGTGATCCCACTCTGGCTCCAGAGGTGGTTGAGGACTCAGTGCCTGCAGGTGAGTCTCCCCCTGGGCCCAGTAACCCTTTAGCCTCTCCTGAACTGCAGAGGCTCAGGGCAGAGAGGCGAAGGGAACTGGTTTCTCCCAGGAGGAGTGCTCGCCTTAAGGCCAAGAGAGGCGGGTCTCCTAGGGGCCGGGACCGCCCCTGGCCTCAGAACAGATAAAGGCCAGTCGGCCCGGTCCCAGGTTGTAGGAGCAACGTCGTTGTTGAGTACCTGTTCCTGCCCGTTGTTGAGTACCTGTTCCAGACCTGACTCTCCAGTGTTCCTGTCCCCGCCCGGCTTCCTACTTCGGACCTCGCCCCGCTCCTTGTGGACTGATTCCAGGCTAGTGACCCAGGACCAGACTTTGACTATGCCAACGGTAACCTTCCCCCCGGGATCAGCACACTGGGAGTCATTTTGGACTCACAGCTGTCCATGGAGGTGCAGGTCAATTCTGTGTCTAGGGCAGCTGTCTTCCAGCTCTGTCTGGTACGCAGGCTGAGACCCTACTTGCCCGCAGACTGTCTCGCCAGAATGGTGCACGCCCTGGTTATCTCCCACTTGGACTACTGAATTGCACTCTACAGGGGGCTACCTTTGAAGATGACCCGGAAACCACATCTAATCCAGAATGTGGCAGCTAAACTGGTGCTTGGTAGCAGCCACCGAGACCACATAACACTGGTCCTGAAAGACCTACATTGGCTTCCAGTACGTTTCCGAGCACAATTCAAAGTGTTGGTGCTGACCTTTAAAGCCCTAAATGGCCTTGGCCCTGTATACCTGAAGGAGCATCTCCACCCCATTGTTCGGCCTGGACACTGAGGTTCAGCATTGAGAGTCTTCTGGTGGTTCCCTCACTGCGAAAAGTGATGTTACAAAGAACCAGGCAGAGGGCCTACTTGGTAGTGGCACCCACCCTGTGGAATGCCCTCCCATCAGATGTCAAGGAAATAAACAACTATCTGACTTTTATAAGACATCTGAAGGCAGCCATGTTTAGGGAAGTTTTTAATGTTTGAAGTTTTATTCTGGTTTTAATATTCTGTTGAAAGCCGCCTAGAGTGGCTGGGGAGACCCAGCCAGATGGTTGGGATAGAAATAAATTTATTATTATTATTATTATTATTATTATTATTATTATTATTATTAATATCATCATCATCATCATTACTACTACTACTACTACAGCTTCCACATTATTATTGTTATTATTATTATTATTATTATTATTATTATTATTACAACTTCCACAAAGCTAGTAGTGTTTTTATAGGAAAATTTCTGATGGATAGTTAGAAGCAAGCAGCAAATTCAGGATTAGAAAGAAAGAGCCACAAAAGCTGCCTGCACATTTGCAAGCTAAGCAGGGTTTGGTATGGTTTCAGATTGGATGGGGAACTACATATTGAGATTCCTGCATTGCAGGGGGTTGGATTAGATGACTCTAGGGGTCCCTTCCAACTCTACAAATTACTGATTCTATGAATCAGAAATCTGGCAGTTTCACATACTTATTTTAATAAATCTTCCTATTGTGCCAGCTTCCCAAGATCTTTCTCTAAGAGTCCTCCTTCCCCATTGAAATACACATTGTTTTGGTTCTCATCTGTTGTGTTGATTAGACCAGTTAGGGTCTAATTACAGTGTAGTTCCTGACACTTCTGATTAAAATTTTGGCATTCTTTGAAGCCCAGGCTGTTTAGCATGGGTGGATTATCCACAGTGTCAGGTGTGCATGCAGGAGCCAGGCCCTGTGACCAATAGGTCTCTGCAGGACTGGGGCCCTCCTAAGTGTTCTGGTAAGGCAAGGTGCGACCACACAGGTGAGGCCGATTGGTAACTCACAGCACCTGCTGGCAAGAGCTGGGAAGGGATATAAGGTCAGCATTTCCCTTTGGCTCTTTGCCACAGCAACATGCTTCCTGCTTTGCTGAATTTGGCTTCTTGCTTCCTGACCCTCAGACCCTTGGCTTCTTGACTCCCGGCTCTCTGACCCTCGGACTCTTGGCTTCCTGACTCCTGGCTTCTAGACCCCTGTTCCTGCTCCCACCCTGCCATCTTGCCCCTGGTCCTGACATCCCCTGCCGGGACTTTGATCACCTGTGATCATGACACACAGTTTGGTTGGACTAACTGCACCAGGGCCCATGCTTTTCAAAGGGCCCCAGTCTGAGCATCATTGTTCTAGAAAAGCAGATATCTAGCCCTTCCAGAAGGCAATTTATGAATCAAAATGTGCACCTAACTGGAGATAAAAGTTTCCTGAAGCATGGGGCACTGGCTGCATATCACTCTGCAGGGCACTTCCAGAAGTCTGAAGGGCCACTACTCTCCTTCTCTAATTGGCTGTGGAATAATCGTCTTCCTTTCTCTTTGGATGGAACTCCAAGAGTCTTTATGGAAGGTAGGCCTATCCAGCCTGAGGCGAACCCAAAATGGTGCATCCCACATCAGGGAAGAATGGGGGGAATCAACACCAGGAACAAGGCAGGAGCAAATATCTACATCAGGAACAAGAGAGGGAATAAAATCAGTCTTACCCAACGCTGAACTGGAAGTCAAAGGCCTTCATGGTAGGGGGATCATGCTGGGTGGGTGCAGACCCCAGGAGATCTCTCCACCAATTCTTCCCTAGGGGTAAGTAGAGACCAGCTGAGAGGCCGTTGTGGAGATGGCATGGCAGGGGTGCTGAGGAGGCAGCAGATCTGGCTCTAAGCAGTGTGTTCCTTGGAGGTAAGGTCTGCTGTCTCTGTGGATCCTTCCGCCTCAGGCAGTTGCCTTACTTTGCCTCATAGGCAGCCCAACCCTGCGCCTCTGTCTTTTGTTGGTTTTTAGGTGGTGTGTAGCAACAGGATTGTATTTTGTTGTGCAGAAGGGCTTTTGAACAGAGGGGAGCAGAAAAACTGCAGCAGAGATGGCCTCCTCCTTGCCTTAACCTAGTCCCCACCATTCGCTTGTGTGTTGTGTGAAGGAGGAGCAAGAAAAGCAATGATCTTGTGGGTCCCTTCCCACCTCACCTCATTGTTTCTTTCTGTTTATGTCTTGGTGGTGTTGGGGAGCAGATCTCCTGCTCACCGAGAAGTGCAAGGGGATAAAATACGTGTAGCTAGGGGATTTCTCTTAAGGGCCATGCTGTGATCGGCTGCTTTGCCTCTTTGAAGAAGTAGGGGGTGCAAAAGGCAAGTGGGTAGGTTTTTGCCTCACTGTGTCCTTCTGCTTTCCTGAGCAGAGGCTTTTGAAGAAGGTGGGAGAGAGAAAGAGGGGTGCTGGTGGTTGTTTGCTTCCTTGCGATCTGCTGCTTTGCCCTTTTGAAAAGGAGAAAGTGACAAGGGTGAGGGGTTACTTTTGCCTTTCTTCTTCCTCCACTCAGAAGAGAGTTCCAGGTATGAGGGGTTAGGATTGCAGCCTAAATATTTGAGAATCAGAGTAGTTTAAATGGTGCAAATTTTCCCTATTGAATCTGTTCTCAGACTTGGATCATTTTTATTTCTTGTTCTGGATCTGAAGCAAGCAAGTACGCAGCAATGATCATAACATGTGCTCACGTGTCTGCCTGTCCACATGACCTGTCTGCTGCTGCTGCCGCACAGTGAGCTTGGCATTTTCTTCTTTGCTGTAGAAGAGGAGAAGGATCTGTTCTATTTCTCAATAGTGTGTGTGAGAGACAGAATGTGACTGCCAGAATGCCCAGTGAAACTCAAGGCTTTTACATTTTCTTTGACTGATAATGCTTTTCATTAGGCATGTTTATTTCCAGTGCAGAGCACTGGATCATAGAATCATAGAATCATAGAGTTGGAAGAGACCACAAGGGCCATCGAGTCCAACCCCCTGCCAAGCAGGAAACACCATCAGAGCACTCCTGACATATGGTTGTCAAGCCTCTGCTTAAAGACCTCCAAAGAAGGAGACTCCACCACACGCCTTGGCAGCAAATTCCACTGTCGAACAGCTCTTACTGTCAGGAAGTTCTTCCTAATGTTTAGGTGGAATCTTCTTTCTTGTAGTTTGGAACCATTGCTCCGTGTCCGCTTCTCTGGAGCAGCAGAAAACAACCTTTCTCCCTCCTCTATGTGACATCCTTTTATATATTTGAACATGGCTATCATATCACCCCTTAACCTCCTCTTCTCCAGGCTAAACATGCCCAGCTCCCTTAGCCGTTCCTCATAAGGCATCGTTTCCAGGCCTTTGACCATTTTGGTTGCCCTCCTCTGGACACATTCCAGTTTGTCAGTGTCCTTCTTGAACTGTGGTGCCCAGAACTGGACACAGTACTCCAGGTGAGGTCTGACCAGAGCAGAATACAGTGGCACTATTACTTCCCTTGATCTAGATGCTATACTCCTATTGATGCAGCCCAGAATTGCATTGGCTTTTTTAGCTGCCGCGTCACACTGTTGGCTCATGTCAAGTTTGTGGTCAACCAAGACTCCTAGATCCTTTTCACATGTACTGCTCTCAAGCCAGGTGTCACCCATCTTGTATTTGTGCCTCTCATTTTTTTTGCCCAAGTGCAATACTTTACATTTCTCCCTGTTAAAATTCATCTTGTTTGTTTTGGCCCAGTTCTCTAATCTGTCAAGGTTGTTTTGAAGTGTGATCCTGTCCTCTGGGGTGTTAGCCACCCCTCCCAGTTTGGTGTCATCTGCAAATTTGATCAGGATGCCCTTGAGTCCATCATCCAAGTCGTTGATAAAGACAGAACCCTGTGGCACCCCACTAGTCACTCTTCTCCAGGATGAAGAGGAACCATTGATGAGACCCTTTGGGTTCAGTCAGTCAGCCAGTTACAAATCCACTGAGTGGTAGCATAGTCAAGTCCACATTTTACCAGCTTCTTTACAAGAATAGCATGGGGCACCTTGTCAAATGCCTTGCTGAAATCAAGGTAGGCTACATCCACTGCATTCCCTTCATCTACCAGGCTTGTAATTCTTTCAAAAAACGAGATCAGGTTAGTCTGACATGACTTATTTTTCAGAAATCCATGCTGACTATTGGTGATCACAGTATTCCTTTCTAGGTGCTCACAGACTGTTTGCTTAATGATCTGCTCCAGAATCTTCCCTGGTATTGATGTCAGACTGACTGGGCGGTAATTATTTGGGACCTCTCTTTTCCCCTTTTTGAAAATAGGGACAACATTTGCCCTCCTCCAGTCTGCCGGGACTTCGCCTGTTCTCCAGGAATTCTCAAAGATGACTGCCAGTGGTTCTGAGATCACATCTGCCAGTTCTTTTAATACTCTTGGATGCAGAGTTTAGACTCTTTAAACTTGGGAACAGATATTTGGCTCCATGACCAAAATGACCAAAAGGGTCAGCTTCTAGAGGACTGGAAAGATCATGATTGTACTTCCCCTACCCTCAGCCCTAACCCTGTTGAGTATTTTTTGTTATGAGACTGAGTGTTTGGGGCTGATGCTGTAGCATTCTTGTCTGGGGGCTTGATGGAAAAACAGAAAAGTGTCCCTCACCTAACTCTCCAATGCCCTTCAACAAGAATGCTGTAGGAAATATTGCTAAGCCCAAAGGGAGGCAAGAATTTGCTTCAGCTCCACAACAGCAGCAAGAATACTTATCACAAAGTATTGGAAAACACAAGATCTACCCACCCGGGAAGAATGGCAGATGAAGGTGATGGACTACATGGAACTGGCTGAGATGACTGGCAGAATCCGAGACCAAGGAGAAGAGTCGGTGGAAGAAGATTGGAAAAAATTTAAAGTTTATCTTCAGAAATATTGTAAAATTAAGGAAAGTTAGAAAGATGTTGGAATAAAACTATGTGGTTTTAGCAGAAAAGATATAAAGGATTAAGCAAAAATGAATTGGTGAAAGAAGAGAATGTAAAATCACAGTATATTAAGATAAATTATTAAGATAAAAACAAAGCTGGAAAGGATTTGCTGAAATATCTAACTGAATTAGAATACAAAAATGGACTTAAGGCTTTTGCAGATGACTTGGTTTTGACATTACAGGAGCCAGAATCTAGTACGAAAAGGGTTTTAGAATTGATTCAAGAATTTGGTCATGTGGCAGGATTTAAATTAAACAAGCAAAAAACTAAGGTTTTAGAGAAAAATTTGACAGCAATGGAAAAAGAAAGGTTTCAGAAGGAGACAGATTTAATTGTGGTCAAGAAAGTGAAATACCTAGGGATTAATATGACGGCTAAAAATCTGAATTTATTTAAAGATAATTATGAGAAATGTTGGTCAGAAGTTAAAAAAGATTTAGAAATTTGGTCAAAATTGAAGCTTTCCTTGTTGGGTCGAATTGCTGTTATAAAGATGAATGTATTGCCAAAAATGTTGTTTTTGTTTCAAACTTTGCAGATTGTGGACAAGATGGATTGTTTCAAGAGGTGGCAGAGAGATATTTCTAAATTTGTCTGGCAGGGCAAAAAACCCAGAATAAAATTTAAAATATTGACTGATGTTAAAGAAAGAGGGGGGTTTGCCCTGCCAGACATGAAGTTGTACTATGAATCAGCAGCATTCTGCTGGTTGAAAGACTGGCTACTTCTTGAGAACACTGACATTTTGGATTTGAAGGGTTTAACAATGCTTTTGGGTGGCATGCATATCTGTGGTACGACAAGGTTAAAGCTCATAGAGCATTCAAAAACCATATTGTCAGGAAAGCTGTGTTTAATGTCTGGACAAGATATAAAGACTTATTGGAAAGCAAGACCCCAAGGTGGTTATCACCTATGGAAGCTAAGGCTCTGAAAAGACTCAATATGGAGGCCAAGTGGCCGAAATATTGGGAGATATTAGAACAAAATGAAGACACATTGAGATTGCAGTTTTGAGAAACTAAAAGATAAAGTGCGAGATTGGTTACATTATTATCAAATTAGAGAGGCCTTTAATTTGGATAAAAAAATAGGCTTCCAGGTGGAAAAATCGAAATTAGAAACAGAATTGTTAGAACCTAAAACTAAGATACTTTCAAGAATGTATAACTTGCTGTTAAAATGGAACACTCAGGATGAAACGGTCAAATCAGCTATGATTAAGTGGGCGCAAGATATTGGTCATAACATCATGTTTGCAGACTGGGAACAGTTATGGACCACTGGTGTGAAATTTACGGCATGTAATGCCTTAAAAGAAAATATTATGAAAATGATGTACAGGTGGTACATGACCCCAGCCAAGCTTGCAAAAGTATATCATTTGCCTGATAACAAATGCTGGAAATGTAAAGAAACTGAGGGAACATTCTTTTTTTAAAAAAAAATAATAATTTTTATTGGGTTTTTACGTTTTATAACAACAGACACACACACAAAGACAAAAACACACAAATACAATTTCATACCCTAATTTTCTTTACCCACTTTCATTGACTTCCCCCCACCCCCTCCTCTTACATCCCAGTTCCAATAATTAATTCAGCAAGTTCTTACCTAACCTCTTAAACATATTCATATTGCTTTTAAAAATTTAATTCTTTTTGTTTATCTATATTCAACTTATCCAATTCTCTTATAATCATTAATTTCTTTTTTTTTTTAAGGTCGATCTAACTTCCCTTCCACAAATTTTTCCCTTTATTATATTAATTATAGGTCACATTGACCAAATAAACAAATCATAACATTTTATAGTTCTATTCTCTCTCCCCCCCCTGCCCCGGTTTCTGTCCCTTCCCAAACAAATGTCCAAAAAACAAACAAAAAATAGTTCTTAGCCCGGATTCCTCACGTCCGAGGCGTCTGATTCTCTGTCAGTCCCTCTGCCAACTATATTGGTAGTCCTCTTTGTTGGTCCTAAGACCCCGAAGGAGTTCAGTCAGAGTCACATCATATTTTCTTTCATCCAGAATGTTTAAAAGTGGTTGCTGCGAAGGATCATCTACTTTTCCATACTCAAGAGGAAAGTCCCAATCATGTTGCTTTATTCTTTTTAGTTTTAATATTCCAAGTACTCCAGGGACTTCCCTCTTCTTCTTTCTCATTTTCGCAGGTTTGTAATCCAAAGGTCTTCTTGCTCGTACTCCAACAGTGTAGATTCCTGATTGATATTTTCCACTTGTAGTGTCTGCACTCCTTCTTTCCTCTCTGTCAATTCCAAGAGCATCTCTTCCTGCTCAGCTGCAGAGTTTTTGTCATACGTCTCCTTTGTGCATTCAGCAGAGTTGTTTGTTTCAGAATTCAAGGTCATAAATACTTTGCTCAGAGCCATACTCTGCTCTTGCAGGATTCCCACGAGAAAGAACATTTTTTCTATCTCCGCCAGTAATTTTCCCTCTGCAGCCATTGTAATGTCACTAATTCCCCCTAGGGGGCTTTCAGTTATTTAGTAATCCTTTTCCAATAATCTGTTACTTTGTTATTATCACTACTTTGTTTCCAATCACCTCAGCTCAAATGTATCACCTTTAATTCAGAGAGTTGTTAAATAACAAAATTCTTTACTTTGTCCGCCCGTTTGACAGCTCCTTTGACAGCTGTCAAACTCCTTTCACTTTTTCCTCCGGCACACAAACAGGACCCTCCCGGGTTTTGGGGGGGATTACACACAAAGTTCCAAAGTTCCTCCCTTTCTCTCCAGCACGAAAACTTCTTCTATCAAATTTGTGAAAAACTTTTAAATCATCAAAACAGTATTCATTCCGCCTTAATTCTCCGTTCCTTGCTTTAAATCGTCTATAAGTAGAGGGGGTGCGGACTTCCCTTTAACACATCCCCCGATCGTGCCGAATTCAAAAGGTAAAATTTTTTTAAAGTCCAAATTCCACTACTCACGGGTCCTTTGTTATCCAATCCGAATTTTGGGAAGAAAGTCAGCGCTCTCCGGCCATGGCTCGCGGCTTCGCTCCACTGAAGTAGCGGTCTACTCTCTCTCTCTTTTTTTTTTTTTCATTTTAAATTTTTTTTATTGATTTCATTATAAATACAGTATATCCGAACTTCAACTCTTTTCATTCATTTTTGACTTCCTTCAGCGACGTTGACATTCCTTCGAATTTGAATCTTTAAATCACATTCCATCCTTACATATTGCCATACATACCTCCCTTTATATATTATTTCGATTTGAACAATACTTGTTAGTTCTTTACAGTGCCTCTTTAAAACCCACTAGCGTATTTACAAAACATTTATTCTCCAGATAACCCACAAATTTCCCCCAATCTTCAATAAACTTTTGATCTTTTAAGTATCTTAATTTCCCTGTTAATTTATCCAACTCAGCGTATTCTATCAATTTTGCTCTCCACTCTGCAACTGTTGGCATTTCTTCCTGCTTCCACCTCTGGGCTATCACAATTCTGGCTGCTGTGACCGCGTACTGGAATAGTTTACAATCCTTTCTCCTAATATCCTTTCCCATAATGCATAGTAGAAAAGCTTCTGGTTTTTTTACAAAAGTATAACCCAACATCTTTTTCAGTTCATTGTATATGTCCTCCCAGAAGCTTTTAACTTTCTTGCACTCCCACCATTGATGATAAAACGTCCCTTCCATAAGTTTACACTTCCAACACTTATTATCTATCTTGTACATCTTAGCTAATTTTACAGGAGTCATATACCACCTGTATTGCATCTTCATTACATTTTCTTTTAGTAGTGTACAGGCTGTAAACTTTATATTTACTCTCCACAGCTTTTCCCAGTCTTCCATTTGGATATTATACCTTAAATCCCTTGCCCATTGTACCATCACTGACTTCACTTCCTCATCCTTCGTATTCCACTCCAGCAGTAGTTTATACATTTTGGAAAGGTTCTTATAATCACTATTTATTATCTCTTTTTGGAATATTGATTCTTTTTCTTCGTATCCTCTTTCCTTCACCTCTATTTTAAACATCTCATTTATCTGGAAATAATGCAGCCAGCCTTGTGTAAGCATTTTAACCTGGTCGTATGGTTTAACTTTCCACTTCCCTCCTTCGTAGACAACCATATCTCCATACTTCCCCCATTTTTCCTTCATGTTAACTTTCTTTACACCTATCATCTCCTGTGGGGACAACCAATGTGGTGTTCTCGGTTCTAATATGTTTTTATATCTGTCCCAAACCTCTATTAATGGACCTTTAAAAATGTGGCTACCAAATCCCCTATGCACTCTCTTTTTATCCTTCCATAAATACGCGTGCCACCCAAACCTGTTGTTATACCCCTCCAAATCTAGTAGCTCTTTGTTCTCTAACTTTACCCATTCTTTTAACCAGCACAGACATGATGCTTCGTAATAAAGTCTCATGTCTGGTAAGGCGAAGCCCCCTCTTTCTGTTGCATCTGTTAACAACTTAAATTTAATTCTGGGTTTCTTCCCTTCCCAGACATATCTGGAGATCGCTTTTTGCCATTCTTTAAAGTCCTTTGTTCCTTTTAAAATGGGCAATGTTTGGAACAGGAACAACAACCTGGGTAGCAGCATCATCTTCACCATAGAGATTCTTCCCCAGAATGATAATTTCATCCTGGTCCAGAGCACCAGATCTTCTTTAATTTTATTCCACACCGGTACATAGTTATTTTGGTATAGGTCGATGTTTTTGTTGGTAATCCAGATACCTAAATATTTTATCTTTTTGACAACCTCAATTTCAGTTTGTTGTTGCACTGTTGTAACCTTATCTTGCTCCATATTTTTAATAATCATCTTGGTCTTACTCTTATTCAATTTGAAACCTGCAAGTTTCCCGAATTGTTCCACCTCATCCAAAAACGCCCTTATGCTTTCTATAGGTTCTTCCACCGTTAAGACCACATCCTCTGCATAGGCTTTAACCTTGTACTCATTAAAGCCTAATGTTACCCCTTTAATTTGTTTGTTTTGTCTAATTGCATTCAATAACACCTCCAAAACCATTATGAAGAGCAGAGGCGAGAGCGGGCAGCCCTGCCTCGTTCCTTTACATATTTTTATGTCTTCAGTAATAACATTATTAATTATCAGTCTCGCCTTCTGCTCTGTGTAAATTGCCTTTATCCCATTTAAGAACTTTTGTCCCACCTCCATCGCTTCCAAATTCTTTAACATAAATTCCCAAATTACATTATCGAAGGCTTTCTCCGCATCTAAGAAAATTAAGCTTGCTGGTTTGTCGCATCTATCAGAAAGATACTCGATGATATTAACTATATTTCTCGTATTGTTTCTTATAAACCTTCCAGGAAGAAAGCCCGCTTGGTCTTCATGTATCAACTTTATTAATATCTTTTTTAATCTTTTAGCCAAAACTCTGGCAAATATTTTATAGTCCGTATTTAATAAGGAGATGGGTCTGTAATTCTTGATTTGAGTTAGGTCCGAGTCTTGTTTTGGGATGATTGTGATAAGGGCCTCTTTCCAGGAGCCGGGAATATCTTTTCCTGTTAGGATGTTATTCATTACATCAGTTAGCGGCATCATTAACGTGTCTTTCATTTCTTTATAGTAACTTGAAGTAAACCCATCTGGGCCCGGGGCCTTTCCTCTTTTTAATTCTTTTATCACTTCTTCTACCTCTTCTCTACGAATTGGGGCATTTAGCTGTTCTTTTTGATCTGATGACATCTTCTTTACCATCTTTTCTTTTAGGTATCTTTCTATTTTTTTCTTATTATTCCTTTCTTTGTACCTATACAGTTGCTCATAGAAATCCTGAAATCCTTTTCTAATTTCTTTCGAATCAGTTGTTTCTTCTCCATTTATTGTTATTTTACTAATTGTATTTTGCTCTTTCCTTTTTTTGACTTGCCACGCAAGCCATTTTCCTGACTTATTTGCATATTCAAAGTTTTTTTGTCTTAATCTTTTAATATTCCACTCAACCTCCTTATTAATTATCATTGCGAATTGGGTTTGAAGGGATTTTATTTCCTGCATTATCTTTTCGTTGTTTGGTTTTTTAATCAGTTTTTGCTCATAGTCCATAATCTGTCTCAAAATCTCTTTTGACCTCTTTTCCTTAATCTTATTTTTCAATGCATTTTGTTGGATGAAGAGGCCCCTCATTACAGCCTTACTTGCATCCCACACCGTGCTTGTTTTCACCCCTTTATCTAAGTTATCCAAGAAGTATTCCGCTAATTTCTTCCGTATTCTTTCAGTAAATTTTTGATCATCCCATAAATTATCGTTTAGTCTCCATCTAAAAGTCCGTTCTTCTACTCCCTTCATCTCCATTTCTATTGGGTTGTGGTCTGATATAACTTTAGCCTGAATTTCGATTTTCTTTATTCTTGGTGTCAGCTCACTCGATATCCATATTTGGTCAAGTCTTGAAAACGACTGATTCGGTTCCGAATGATAAGTGAATTGTTTCTCTAGGGGGTGTTTCAACCTCCATATATCTATTAAGTTGCAATTTTTAATCAACGTAAAGAAGGTCTTAGGAAGTTTTCCTTCACTGTTCTTTGATTTTCTTACTCTGTCCATTTCAATAGAGGTCACATCATTCATATCTCCCATTATAATAATTTTTTGGTCCGCATATTCAAATAACTTTTCTTCCAGTGAGCTAAAAAATTGTGTCTTATTTCCATTAGGCGCATAAATCCCTACTATTATCATTGTTTCACCTTGCCAACAAATGCGCACCGCAATTATTCTCCCTTCCTCATCCTTAAATAGTTGGTGAGCTTCAATTTTATTTTTAATATATAGTACTACTCCCCTTTTTTTCTCTTTGTCTGAGGAGATAAATTCATTCCCTAGCCTCCTATTGATCAGAATTTTCCTGTGTTTCTTAGCCACATGTGTCTCTTGAAGGCATATGACATCTAGGTTCTTCTTTTTTAATATATGCTCAATACCGTTCCGTTTCTTCTTATCGTTCATCCCATTGATGTTCCAACTCCATAATTTTAGTGTCATTTTTTTTTTTTTGAGATTTAACCACTAATTAAATTTGAGTTTAAATTTAAGTTTTTAGCTAGAGTCTTTCTGTTTCTTCTTCTTCTTCCTCTTCTACGTCTTCCTCCGACTTTCTTCTAATCTGTTCTTCCTCTTCTCCCAGCTCTGAGTCCTCCCTCTGTCTTGTTCCACCTTCAGCTCCTTTCGGTTCCTCCTCTCCTTGTTGAAGTTCTTTGTATCTTCTGGTAAACTTTCCTATTTCCTCTGGGCTTGTTAATCTTCTTTTGACTCCTTTATAGAAAAAATAGACGCCCTCCGGAAATTCCCAGCGGAAATCTATCCTGTTTTTTTTAAGCAGTTGCACCAGTGGTTTATAAGATTCTCTCCGTTTCAAGAGTCTTATAGGTATATCTTTGAAGATAATTACGTAGTTCCCGTCGATGTACAGTCTCTTCTCTCTATTCCTTTGTAGAAGCAAATTTCTCATCTCTCTATCTTTAAATGTGACTAGGCAATCGCCTGGGAATCTCTTTACTTTGCTTGATTTAATTTTCATCCTGTATGCATTTTGTATTGTCTTTGCCACCTCCTCCTCCTCTAACTCCATCCACTGTGCTATTTCCTTTATTAATCTTTCTTTTATATTTTCATTTTGTAGTTCCGGGATCTGTCTAAATCTTAAGTTCACTTCTCTTTGTTTTAATTCATTCATTGCAATAGAATCTTTTAATTCTTCCTGTGTTTTACTTAAATCTGCTATTTCATTTTCCATTTTTTCTTCTTCTCTTTTCATTTCTTTCATTTCCTGTTTAGTCTTTTTAAATCCCTCATCCACTCTTTTCGAGACTTCTTTAATCTGTCCTTTAAGCTCGCTTACTGTCTCCTCAATTTTCTTATCCATTTTTCCGATTTTATTGTCTACCTGTTCTAATTTTGTCTCTAGATTTTTCTCACTTTGCTTTATTTCTGCAAACATCCTCAATATTTCTGTTCTAAATTCCGTTTCTTGTTTTGATGCTCTCCTATCTGTTGGGGTTCCCCCTTCCGTCCCTTTTTTTTTATTGTACGACATTATCACTAGTCTCTGAATAGCAAATATTCCTCTAACTATTCCTGTCTTTCCCGCCTTTCACTGTTTTGGTATTCTTACCCTTTCTATTTACAAATTCTATATTTAACCACCAATGAGAATATATCGAATCTCAAACATCTGCCATCATATAACAATAATAGAGAACGTGACTACTAATAATAAGGATCAAAAAAACCAAACCAAAAAACCAGAACACGGGATAGTACCTCCGGCTTCTTTCACAGTTCCCCTCTATTTATAATATTTAGCTGTTATCTCTACCCCCCCCCAATATCAATGAAAGTTGGTTGATCACTGATTCTGAAAAATAGTCAGTTTGTAGTCTTCTTGCCCCTATTCGGGCTAATCCAACCGGGGTCTTCTTGCCCCTATTCGGGCTAATCCAACCGGGGTCTTAATGACCGTGAACCTTCTTTATAGAGTTATGAGTCCGTACCAATCCCAATGATGATGGTAGAGAGTAATATGACGGCAGTACTTAAGGCTTCATATATAGTCCAAATTTAGATATCAATTTTAATATATTAACTGTTTTCAAGTTGCCTCTTCTTTACTAATGAGCGTTCGTATTCAGAGATACCTAATGTTTAGTCCAGCAAGTGAAGTGAGATTTCTCTAGAGCTATCACCTTACAGATGGTCCAAAAAAGAAATTCCAGGAGAGACTCGGCTGGAAATTTCCTCAATTATCAAATAAGGCAGTGCAATGTTAGGCACCCACCTTCGTAATAGACAATCTATTTTCGCTCCCGAGAGAGTTTCTTAATTGGCTTTCCAAACAAAAAAAGTTTTCTTAATTGGCTTTCCAAACAAAAAAAGTGGAAGGAGAGTGGCTACACAGCAGAAGTATGATAGAAGAGTGGGTAGCCCCCCAACATTAGGGGGTTATTTTATGATGTTTTATATCCCCAAAGTTAAGCGTTTTTTAAAGCCACTTAAATATGGCGTCTGAAGCTCCTCTCCTTTCCTGCCCTCCTTTCCTCCGCAATTAATATGGCGTCGGAGAGTCTTCTCACTACTTTAACTTTTCCACAGGGTTCTAAACGACGATCTTCTCTATATTTTCCGGTGTCTCCTACGCTCTAGAGACTGGGTTCCCCTCTATCACGCCTCTTCTCTGCTCCCTCTTGACTTCCCCCTTTCCTTTTAAAAGAGAAAGGGTTTCTTTTTAAACTTTTGACTTTTAAGTCCTGAGGGAGACGGAAACAGTAACCGCTAGCAGCAACTTACTTTCTCTTTAGGCTCTGCTCGCCGCGCTGCGTCTTTTTTGAATGGAGTCAAAACCACCGCTGAACTCGAATTTCCCTCCTGTTACTCGGAGACTTCCTTGTTGTTTGGTATATCCACTCGTTATTAATGTAGATATCTATTTTGCGAATCCGAGTTTCTTTATATCGAGAGCGGAGCGCTATCCCTCGCAGGCTCGGGGCTTCGCTGAGTCGCCGTTGAAATCGCCGCTGTAATGGCTGCTCAACTGCCTACCGCTCGTTCCGTCGCACTCTTCGCCCTTTTCCAAAGGCTACCTGACGACCGGACGAACGGCTGCTTGGCACTGCCGAGCACCTGGACCTCTGGACACCCACCAGAGGTTTAAACGGGAGGTTTTGGCGCCCTAAAAACCTCCTATTTTGGGCGAAACAGCTAGGGTTTCCTCCGCAGAAAGAACCCTCGCCTGCGGTCGGTTCCGCGCTCCACCGGAAGTCCCACGCCACTCTCCGTACCCTCTCCGTAGCCTTTAAAAAGGCTCTTCGTGGGTCGGGGAGGGCGCTTAAGGTGCCCACCGAGTCACCAAGTCCGCAGGCTTCCGCGCCTGCGGTTTCTGAGGGTCCCCGTGTCGCCGGCACGGCAAGACCCGTCTTCAGCGGAGCCGATTCCCTCCGGAGCTCGGAGGGAATCCGCCATTAGCCATTCGCGCTAACCCGGAAGTCCTGAGGGAACATTCTTTCACCTTTGGTGGACGTGCCCAAAGGTCAAGGCTTTCTGGGAAATGATCTATAATGAACTGAAAAAGGTATTTAAATATACCTTTCCTAAGAAACCAGAGGCCTTTCTTCTGGGCATTGTCGGCCAATTGGTGCTAAAGAAGGACAGAACATTTTTTATGTATGCAACAACAGCAGCAAGAATACTCATCGCAAAGTATTGGAAGACACAATATTTGCCCACCCTGGAAGAATGGCAGATGCAAGTGATAGACTATATGGAATTGGCAGAAATGACTGGCAGAATCCGAGACCTGGGAGAAGAGTCGGTGGAAGAGGACTGGAAGAAGTTCAAAGACTATCTCCAAAAACATTGTAAAATGTTTGAATTTTAAAAGGATGTTGGATATAAAGATAATATGGCATCAGTGACATAGTTAAAAGGAATATGCAAAAATGTTTTAAAAGAAAAGGGTGAAAAGACCAGAGTAATATTATGTCAAATTTAAACAAAATGATACAAGGGATTAAGTTATAAAGAACATGTAAAAATGGGTTTAAAAAGAAAGGAAAAACCGGAGACATAATAGGTTGAAATGTATAATATTGAATAAGATTTGAAAGAGGGTAAGGAATTGCTGAATTTGATTGTGTAAAGGGGAACACAGAAAAGGGAGATGTGAGGAAGTCAGGAAAGAGGGTTATAAAGATAATAAGTAAAAAACTAGATTTTCTTTGTTTTTTGCTTTTTCTTATTTTTTCTATGTTTTTTATTGTATCTTTCTGTTTTGTTTGATTGTGCTGTTTTTTATTGTCTTTCTCTTTTTCGTTTGATTGTGATGCTTGTTTTACTATACAAAATCTTAATATCTTTTAAAAAAAAGAAGAGTAGAATACAAAAATGGGAGGTGTGAGGAGGTCAAGGAAGTAAGCGAATGAAAGCAAGTGATGTAAAGGTTTGACTTGTTTCTCTTTATTTTATTTTATTTCTTTTTGTTCTTGGATGATATTTGTTTTCTTATGTATTGTTCTTTCTTTTTCTTTTTTGATTGTTCTGTTTTGACTTATATTTTTTTCTTTTTTTCTGTAACCTTTAAAAAAAAATTCTTATAAAAATTTACTAAAAAAAGAAAAAGAAAAAAAAGAATTTGCTTCAGCTCACCTTGTTAATGGCAGAGCAAAAGCTATGCGTGAGTCATTCTCAATCTACTTTCAGGACTGATTTTAGAACCCCATCATGCAAACATGACTATCCACACAGGGACCATCTATTTTTATTTTTTTCTGATACTGGATTTTAAGTTACAGTTACATCTTTTAAAACAGCTGTCAGTATATCACACTGTATTCCACTTGCCTTCCAAAGGAACACGTGGCTCTCCCCACATAGCGGGTTAGGTTGAGACTGCTGATCCAAAGTGATCAGTAATTTTTACGGTAATTACAATCCTGCTTTCCCTTGTACCAGCTTACCTTGACTTCAGTAAGGCCTTTGAAAAGGTCCCCCATGATATTATTGCAAAAAAACTAGTAAAATGTGGGCTAGACAAAGCTACTGTTAGCTGGATTTGTAATTGGTTGACGGGCTGAACCCAAAGAGTGCTCATCAGTGGCTCACCTTCATCCTGGAAAAAAATGACTATTGGGGTTCCACAAAGTTCTGTCCTGGGCCTGGTGCTATTCAATATTTTTATAAATGATTTGGATGATGGAATAGAGGGCGTGCTAGTCAAATTTGCAAATGACTGCAAACTGGGAAGGGTTGCTAATACACCAGAGGACAGGGTCAGAATTCAAAATGACCTGAATAGCCTAGAGAGCTGGACCAAAACCAACAATATGGAGTTCCATAGGGAGAAATGTAAGGTACTACACCTGGATAGAAAAAATGAAATGCACAGGTGGGGGACACTTGGCTTGACAACAGTACCAGTGAAAGGGATCTGGGAGTCTTAGTCGACCACAAGCTGAATATGAGTCAACAGTGTGATGTGGCAGCTAAGAACACCAATGCAATTCTGGACTGCATCAATAGGAGTATAGTGTCTAGATCAAGTGAAGGAATGCTACCACACTATTCTGGTTGGTCAGACCACACCTGAAATACTGTGTCCAGTTCTGGGCACCACAGTTGAAGAAGGATATTGTCAAGCTGGAGCATGTCCAGAGGAGGGTGACCAAAATGTAAAAGGTCTGGAATCCAAGCCCTATGAGGAGAAACTTAGGGAGCTGGATTTGTTTAATCTAGAGAAGAGAAGATTAAGGAGTGACATGATAGCCATGTTTAAATATTTGAAGGGATGTCATGTTGAAGAGGGAGCAAGCTTGTTTTCTGCTTTTCTAGAGACTAGGATGCAGAATAATGGATTCAAACTATGGGAAAAGAGATTCCACCTGGGCGCGGTAATCCAGTCAGGGAAAAAGGGAGGCATACTATGTTTAGGGCACCGTTTCCAGCCCCTTCCCCTTTTTGGGGTGAGCATAGTGGATCCTAAAAAGGGCTGCTCAGTCATGGATACAGCTGCTGAGCTGCTCAACTGCCTCATTCACTGAGTCAGAACAACTGACCGCCCATGTGTCGGTTCATGACTAGGGGCTTCAACACCCTGCCCCCATAGCCATTTAGTGATCGCCATGGGGGGAGTGTTTGTGGGGGTTGGGTTGGGTTTTTGGAAGATGCCTGTGCGTGAATTTGTTTTATGTGTGTAGATCAGTGCATGCTGACCAACGCACAGTCTTCACAGTAGGGCTCTGTTCTGATGGCATGAGTAGTCACGACGAACTGGTGGATCCTATCTGCTGCAGCCTTCATCCACCTTCAGAGCCGTTGTAACACACTGCTTGTTATCACCCGCCTGTTCTGCCATTGAGGACTTCTTGGATCATTCTTTGTCTAGCTCCTTCCCTGTTATGTACTAAGCTTGGATCCTAGAACAATAGCCAAGTAGGATCCTAGAATGCAAGAACTGATTGGCTTGCAGGAAAAGACCAATCAGGCTCCAGGAGGGAAGCAGAATCAGCCAGTCAGACGGGACTCATTGTGTAAATAATGTATATAAAAGCCTGAGGTTTGGGGGGAAATTCAGTCACTGTTTTACAAGCTGCAATAAAGAGCATGAAATCACTACAGGACTCTGAGCATATTTAATTTTCTTTGACCTTACCGCCTTGGGTGACCCTGCTGGGAGTACGGGATTCCCAACCGCTTCACTCACAAGGGTCATAGGAATGTGCAAGCCCATTCACCATGACAAGTGAGAGAACTGAGATAGATTGCACTGAGCCCTGGTCTCATTAGACAAAGCGTTCCACCAAAAAGGCTCTGGCTCTGGTTGAGGACAGCTGGATATGTTTTGGGCCAGGGACCACCAGTAGGTTGCTGTTAGATGAGCGTCACACTCAGGGGGGTGTATTGGAAGATAATTCCCACAGATAAGAAAGGTCACAGACTGTTTAGGGCTTTAAAGATTAGCACCAAAACATTGAACCTGATTCGATACTCCACCTGGAGCCAATCCAGCTGATGAACAACCAACTGAATGTGGGCTCTCCACAAAGTCCAAGTAAGAACTCGTGCATCTGCATTTTAGACCATATGGAGTTTCTGGAGCAGTCTCAAGGGTAGCCCTGCATATATATATCTCTCTCTCACTCTCTCTCACACACACACACACACACAATTATACCCTGCTCAGGTGTACAGCAAGTTAAAGTAGTCTAGTCTGCAGGTGACTACTGCATGGATCACCCTGGCTAGGTTGAAAAGGGACAGGTACAGTACCGATTGCCTAACCTGACATAGATTCAAAAATTCCAGTTTGGCTACATTTGTGACCAATGCCTCCATAGAGACAGAAGCATCCAAGATCACAAAGGGACTCCTGATGGCAGCTACAGGTGACTATTGCGCCCCATGAAGAGCTGGGAGCTGGCAAACCAAACTGAAATCATTCTGGCCCAGCCATTGGGCGCCCATCTTTAATGGATAGAGATTAAGCCGACTCCATTTCCTCCATCCCAGCACACCCACCTAAAAATTGGCCAATATATCCAGGGTAGCATCTGGCCAGGGCCATGAAGCAGTAGATCCATGATGTTTGTGGTCAGATCTGTGGTTATGTACAAGATATTTGAATAAAGGGTGAATTTGGGGTTCCCCAATGCAAAAAGTGTGATGATCCATGAGGATCCGTGCTTCAAAACCACGTTTTTGGTCCATGGTGTTGCCAGAGAGCCGTGGATCCTAGTTTTTTGTGGTGCGGGCTGTGGCCCTGGCCATGATGTGTGATTTGACGGTGAGTTTGGGTTGGCCCAATGGAAAATGCGTGAGGATCCATGAGGATCCATGCTTCGAAACCACGTTTTTGGGCCACGGTATGGCCAGGAACCCGTGGATCCGAGTTTTTTTGTGGTGCAAGCTGTGCCCCATGGCATGAAGTGTGATTTGACAGTGATTTAGGGGTGGCCCAGTGCAAAAGTGTGAGGATCCATGAGGCTCCGTGCTTCAAAACCACGTTTTTGGTCCATGGTGTTGCCAGGAAGCCGTGGATGCGAGTTTTTTGTGGTGCAGGCTGTGCCCCTGGACATGATGTGTGATTTGACAGTGAGTTTGGGTTGGCCCAATGCAAAAAGCGTGAGGATCCATGAGGATCCGTGATTCAAAACCACGTTTTTGGACCATGGAGTGGCCAGGAAGCCGTGGATCCGTGATTTTTGTGGTGCAGGTTGTGCCCCTGGCTACGACGTGTAATCTGACGGTGATTTTGGGTTGGCCCAATGCGAAAAGCGTGAGGATCCATGAGGATCCGTGATTCAAAACCACGTTTTTGGACCATGGAGTGGCCAGGAAGCCGTGGATCCGTGATTTTCGTGGTGCAGGCTGTTCCCCTGGACATGATGTGTGATTTGACGGTGAGTTTGGGCTGCCCCAAGGCGAAAAGCGTAAGGATCCATGAGGATCCGTGCTTCGAAACCACGTTTTTGGGCCATGGTGTGGCCAGGAAGTTGTGGATCCGTGATTTTTGTGGTGCAGGTTGTGCCCCTGGCTATGACGTGTGATCTGAGAGTGAGTTTGGGTTGGCCCAATGCGAAAAGCGTGAGGATCCATGAGGATCCGTGATTCAAAACCACGTTTTTGGGCCATGGATTTGCCAGGAAGTCGTGGATCCGTGATTTTTGTAGTGCAAGCTGTGCCCCTGGCCATGATGTGTGATTTGACAGTGAGTTTGGGCTGATCTAGTGCAAAAATCATGAGGATCCATGAGGATCCATGCTTCAAAACCACGTTTTTGGTCCACGGTATGGCCAGGAAGCCGTGGATCCGTGATTTTTGTGGTGGATGCTGTGCCCCTGGCCATGATGTTTGATCTGATGGTGACTTTGCGCTGGTCTTGTGCAAAAATCATGAGGATCCATGAGGATCCATGCTTCGGAACCACGTTTTTGGGTCACGGCATGGCCAGGCAGGCGTGGATCCGAGTTTTATGTGGTGCAGGCTGTGCCCCTGGACATGATGTGTGATATGACAGTGAGTTTGGGGTGGCCCAATGCAAAAAGCGTGAGGATCCATGAGGATCCGTGCTTCAAAACCACGTTTTTGGGCCACGGTATGGCCAGGAAGCCGTGGATCCGTGATTTTTGTGGTGGATGCTGTGGCCCTGGCCATGTTGTTTGAACTGATGGTGACTTTGGGCTGGTCTTGTGCAAAAATCATGAGGGTCCATGAGGATCTGTGTTTTTTAACCATGATTTTGCGCCCCTGCGGCCCCACGAAATAGTGGATGCGTGATTTTTTTGATGCTGTCTGCAGAGTAAGACATAGTCTACAGTATCATTGTGGTTTTATTTAATTTGAATGAAAAAATCATATTGTCAGAACTGCCCTAGGTCCCAGCTCACAGAGGACCAACGCCAGGTCGTTGTCATATATACAAAAGTCTTTATTGAAGTTCAGTTTCCATTTCAAAGCCGCAGCGCGTAGCTCTACGTCTTAAACCCTAGACCGGCGAAGCTTACTGAGTCTCCTCCCCTTCCACACCAGTTTAAGACTCTAGCCTTGCTCCACCTCTTCCTTAGCTCCTTCCTCCTCTGGGGCCTCCTGCCCGCTGGGGTTTCACTCTTTCTGGACTCTTCTGACGCTGACTCCCCTGATTCTTGCCCCTCCCTCCGGCGGGCTTTAGGACCTGGTTCCCTATCCGGGCTACCTGCTGTGCCGCTCGCCTGTACATTTGAACTTGGCGCGCGCGCCCAGCCGGCAACCTTCCTCTTGACCGTTCCCTCGCTCTCCGATGGAGGCGTGGTCAGCCCTACCTCATCTTCTCTCCCTCCTGGAGAGACGCTGTCCCTGATACCTGGGATCCTTCCCCCCCACTGCGCTCTGGTGGGGAAGCTGGTCCTGATCTCCAGCCGCTGCTCTGGGAGTCCCCGCTGGCCCCTTGCTTCTGGCACGTCCCCCCTGGGACCCCCCTTGCCCTGGCCATCGGCGCCTCCCTCTGGGAATCTTCTGATTCGCTGGAGAGGCTCATGGAATCTCTCGGGCCACTGTCATCTTCTCCCATGCTGCCTTCAGATTCTTCCCCTTCGCTCTCCATTCCCTCTCTTCCCTGTGCCTCTGCTCCTGAGCCCCTGACATCCATCCCCCCCTCGAAGCCCCCCCTTCCCCCCTCCCCCTCTTCTGGTGCGGGTTCCGGGTGCTCCAGTGTTGTGGGGGTGAGTGCAGGATACAGTTCTATGAGGTATTGCTCCTCCACGGCATAGTACGGTACCCACCTATTGGCGCTGGCCGGGGTACCTTCCCTGGCGAGGAGATATTCAACCCCCTCTTCCCCCCATCTCGAGTCTAAAATCTCCGTGGCTTCGTTAAGTGGCGCCGCCCTCTGTGACCCCCCCCCCCAAGTTGGCGATTTGCTGGGTGGGTCTGGTGCGTTCCCTGGCGCCTGAAACCTGTGGGGTTCCTTGTAGGGTGTGAGCACTGATCTATGAAAGACCGGGTGCATTCTGGATCCCTCCGGGAGTGTGAACCTGAAGGCCACTGGATTGATCTGTGCCTCGACTTGGTAAGGCCCTAGCTGCTTGTGTCCGAGCTTCTTCTTAGCTAACGATCTGGCCGGCACTGCCTGGGCTGCTAACCAGACCCAGTCCCCCACCTGTATGTCTTCCCCAACTCTCCTGTGTCTGTCTGCCTGCATTTTGTATGCATGTTTTGCTAGCTCCAATTGCCTTCGGAGTTGCTCGTGGACCTCCTGTAACTCCACTGCCAAGGCCTCTGCTCCCTGTGGCTCCCCCTCCCCCACTCTCTCTAATCCCGGGAAGGTTCTGGGATGCCGCTCATTGTTGGCGAAGAACGGTGTCACCCCCGTGGACACGTGCTTCGTGTTGTTGTAGGCAAACTCGGCCAGCGGTAGGTAGTCCACCCAGGTCGAGGGCTGTTGATTCGCGTAGCATCTCAGGTACTGCTGCATGATGGCGTTGACCCTCTCCGCTTGCCCGTTGGTCTGCGGGTGTCTTGCCGACGCTAGGTTGATCTTGACGTTCAGGATGCCCAGCAGCTTCTGCCAGAAGCTCGAGATGAACTGGCGCCCCCAGTCGGACAGGATAGACCGCGGTAGGCCGTGCACCTTGAACACGTGGTCTATGAACAGCTTGGCGGTCTGTTCCGCTGTGGCCACCTTCACGCAAGGAATGAAGTGCGCCATCTTGGTGAACATGTCTACGACCACGAGTACTGCTGTTTTGCCCCGCGAGCTGGGCAGATCTGTGACAAAGTCCAGGGCCACCCTCTCCCACGGTTCAAGCGGTGTCTGTAGCGGTTCCAGCAGTCCCGCCGGCGGTCTGTGTACTGGCTTGGCCCTTTGGCATGTGTCGCACCTAGTGACGTAATCCGCGACTTCTCCCCTCATCTTGGGCCACCAAAAGTCTCTGGCTACTAATTCCACCGTCTTGTCTTTGCCGAAGTGCCCGGCGCTGGGCGCGTTGTGTAACTGTTGCAGTACTTTCGCGCGGAGGTCGTCTCCCGGCACGTAGAGGGCCCCTTTGCAGATGAGCAGTCCGTCGCGTATCTGGAACTTGTCGTCCTTCGCTGTGCCTCTTCGCACCTCCTCCATCTTGGATTGGGCGAAGGAATCCGTCTGCAGCGCGCGACGTACCGCGTCCAGGTCCACGGTGGCTGAAGCGCATGCCCACGCTTTCGGTGCGAAAATGTGTTTGGCCGCCACCGGTGCCGCTTCCTCGAGATACTGCGGCTTCCTGGATAGCGCATCCGCCATGATGTTGTTGTCTCCCGGGATGTGTTCTATCCTGAAGTCGAAATCCACAAAGAACTCCGCCCAGCGGATGTGTCTCTGGTTCAGGAACCGCGCCGTGCGCCAGTACTCCAGGTTCGTATGGTCCGTGCGGACCTGCACTGTGTGTTTGGCTCTGATGAGGAAGTGCCGCCACGCCTTGAAGGCTGCATGAATGGCCAGCAACTCCCTGTCCCAGATGGTGTAGTTCTGCTCCGACTTGCTGAGTTTCCTGGAGTAGAAAGCACACGGCCTCCAGTCCCCTTGCGGGTCTTGCTGCAACAGGACCGCCCCCACGGCTCTGTCCGAGGCGTCCGTTTCAACCCTCATTGGTTTGCTGAGGTTTACGTGTAGCAGCTGTTCTTCGGACGCGAAGAGACGCTTGAGCCTCTGAAAGGACTGCTCCGCCTGGTCCGTCCAGATGAACTTCTTCTTCTTGGAGCTGATGGTGTCCGTGATGGCCGCCGTCTCCATCGCGAATCCCTTGATGAACTTGCGATAGAAGTTGGCGAAACCGACGAACTTCTGGACCTCCTTCCGATTGCATGGGCTCTTCCAGTCCAACACCGAGCGGACTTTGGCGCTGTCCATGGCGAGTCCCTTGTCGGACAGCTTGTAGCCCAGGAAATCCACCTCCGTCATGTCGAACTGGCACTTCTCCAGCTTGGCGTAAAGTCTGTGCTCCCGTAGTCTCTGCAGAACTTCCTTGACGTCCCTCTCGTGAGCCTCCTGCGATTCCGAGAAGATCAGGATGTCGTCCAGGAAGCAGACGCACTTCTTGTAGAGGAGTCCCGCTAACACGTGGTGCATGAAGGCTTGGAAACAGTGGGAGCCATTTTGTAAACCAAACGGCATAACTCTATATTCATAGGTGCCTAGGGGCGTAAACATGGCCGTCTTCCACTCGTCGCCCTCCCGCATGCGTATAAGATTGTACGCCCCTCGTGGATCCAACTTGGTGAAGATGCGTCCCTTCCTCACCGTCGCGAGCAGGTCGTCGATCTTGGGCATGGGGAATGCCGTGGGCTTTGTCCTCGAATTTATGACCCTTTAATCAACTACCAGCCTCTTTTGGGGTGTGTCTTTTTTCTTCACGAAAAACACGGGACTGCCCCCCACTGCTTTGGATTCTTGGATGAATCCCCGATTCAAGTTGAGATCTATGAACTCCCTGAGTTCTTGCAGTTCGTCTTCAGACATGGAATACAGTTTTCCAGTCGGCAGCGTCGCCCCCGGCAGGAGGTCAATCTTGCAGTCGTAGGGCCTGTGGGGAGGCAGCTTGTCTGCTTCCTTCTCGCAGAAGACCTCCAAAAATGCCTTGTACTTGTCGGGTACCGCTTGCAGCATGCCCAAGTGTAGCTGTGGTTCATCCTCTTGCCCCTCATCTTCCTGGTTAGTCAGGATGCAGTGTTCTGCGCAGTAGGAGGAGCAGAAGGTCAATTGACGCTGGTACCATGCTAATGCCGGGCTGTGCCTGTCCAGCCAACTCATGCCCAATACTATGGGCGTGTCCGACAGGTGGGTGACGTTGAAGCTGATGACTTCGCGGTGATTTCCAATTTGCATCACCATTGGCGGTGTTTGCTGTACCACTTGTCCTCCCAATAGCTCTCTGCCATCGACCGTGACGACGTTCAGGGGCATCGTGGCTGGTAGGAGCGCTATGCGATGTTGCTTGATGAAGTCCACTCCTACAAAGTCTGCATTACTACCACAGTCAATGGTAATAGGGACTTCCATGGTGCGCCCATTGGGTAGCTGGAGCGATGCAGTGAGTTGCACCACTGGTTTGGGCGGGAGGGGGTCTGTGGGCTGTAAAATCCCTGGGGACTGCTTCACTGACTCGCCTGGCTGGGCCCCAGTGCCTCTGTCTCCAGCCAGACTCCGTCGTTTCCCTGCAGTTGTTCCCCCTGCTGAACTGCTTCCTTTACTGTTGCTGAGGCTGCAGTGTGCTTCTGGAGCCTCTGGGGACACTCTTTCGCCACTGTCGCAGATGTAACACTTCCTGCTCCCTCTAGGAGTGTTCGTCTTGACTGCTCCTGGTGTTTGGGCTCTGGTTGCTGTCTGAGCCCTGGCACCACCTATCTCCATCGGCTCTTCTCCCCCTCCCAGTGGGGGCGTGGACTGCGTGCACGCTGTTTCTCTGGGTAGGAAAGGAGTCATTCTGCCTGGTGTGCGCCCCATACGTCCCTCATCCCTGCTCCAAGGGCGTTCTTCCAGGCGCACGCCTATCGCCAGCGCTCTCTGCACAACTTCTGTGGTGCTGTGGGGCCTCTCCCCCCTCGCAATTTCATCTTTCACGGCCTCATTCAGCCCCTCCCAGAACAGATCTCTGACGGCAGCCGAGTCCTTCTCCCACCCCAGCGCGTTTACCAAGGCAAAAAAGCGGGCGTGATATTGCCTTACAGTGGCTTTCCCCTGCTTCAAACCATGCATCTCTCTTCTGGCCACATCCACATCCACCGTAGATTTAAAACAAGCGTCCATAGCTTTAATAAAGGCATCTGAATCTTTGAGGGCGGGGTCATTTTCGCGCCATAAATTGCGCAGCCACGATTTAGCTTCCCCATGCAGATGAGTTATTATGAAGCCTACTTTCTCCTCCTCATCTCTAAAGTCTTTCCGAAGCAAATTGAGCGTGAAAACTAAGTCTGCTCTGAAGTTAGGATACTGCTGCAGGTTCCTGTCAAAGTGGGTAACAATGCTGCCCCCCCTCTTCCCGAGGCCAACTCCCTCTGGCTTGGGTCCTGGCAGTCCCTCTTTGCCCAAACGTTCCCACCTGATTTGCAGATCCTGGCAGAGCGCCAATGCTTCTTCCTCTCTCTTTTTGGACGCTGCTACTTCCGAGTAAAGGGCTGTGACTGCTGCTGACAGCTCTTTCACCTTTTCCTCTGTAGCCATCTCAGCTGATCTTCGTGAGCTCGCAAAACACCAAGTTTTGCCCCTCGCTGCGCCAACCCATGCCGCGAGGGTTAATTTTTTTTTTGGAGACGGAGCTTACTGTCAGAACTGCCCTAGGTCCCAGCTCACAGAGGACCAACGCCAGGTCGTTGTCATATATACAAAAGTCTTTATTGAAGTTCAGTTTCCATTTCAAAGCCTTGGCGCGCAGCTCTACGTCTTAAGCTCTAGACCGCCGAAGCTCCGTCTGAATCTCCTCCCCTTCCACACCAGTTTAAGACTCTAGCCTTGCTCCACCTCTTCCTTAGCTCCTTCCTCCTCTGGGCCCTCCTGCCTGCTGGGGTTTCACTCTTTCTGGACTCTTCTGACTCTGACTCCCCTGATTCTTGCCCCTCCCTCCGGCGGGCTTTAGGACCTGGTTCCCTATCCGGGCTACCTGCTGTGCCGCTCGCCTGTACATTTGAACTTGGCGCGCGCGCCCAGCCGGCAACCTTCCTCTTGACCGTTCCCTCGCTCTCCGATGGAGGCGTGGTCAGCCCTACCTCATCTTCTCTCCCTCCTGGAGGAGACGCTGTCCCTGATACCTGGGATCCTTCCCCCCCACTGCGCACTGGTGGGGAAGCTGGTCCTGATCTCCAGCCGCTGCTCTGGGAGTCCCTGCTGGCCCCTTGCTTCTGGCGCGTCCCCCCTGGGACCCCCCTTGCCCTGGCCATTGGCGCCCCCTCTGGGAATCTTCTGATTCACTGGAGAGGCTCATGGAATCTCTCAGGCCACTGTCATCTTCTCCCACGCTGCCCTCAGATTCTTCCCCTTCGCTCTCCATTCCCTCTCTTCCCTGTGCCTCTGCTCCTGAGCCCCTGACACATATGAATTCACGAGGATCCGTCTAGATTCGCCTTTTACCTTTTTCCGTCAGCTGCGATTTAAAGCAACAGTAGGGAATGTAAGAGAATGGGCTGCTTGGGGGTGAGGGAGAAGCCCTGAGGCGCCAATCCGAGCCAAATGTGTTATTTTGGGAAGGGGCCTGGGAAGCTTTGCTCCTCTGTGTGTTTGCATGTTGCTGGGCTTTGGAGGCTCGGAGAGACAGGGGAGCCACTTTGCCGCAAGCCAGGGAGCTCGGCTGGAGTGCCTGGTTGGGGACCAGCCAGTCAAGGCTGACCGTTGGGGACGCCCCCATCCTTCTCACTTCCCACTGGAAAGCGGCAAAGCGGGAGCCGCTTACAGCGAGCTAGTGCTTTGCCACTCGCAACTCACGGGCTTTGGGGGGTGCCGAAATGTCACCCCCCTTCAGGATGGCACCCGGGGCGGCTCCCCCCGCCCCCCCATCGGTATGCCCCTGATTCGGGGGGCGGGCAGATTCAGTGTGTTCAATCACTTTATCTTCCAGAATTTCCACTCCTTCTCCTGTTGATCTCTCTGGTTGTCTCTCGGAATTCAGATCTCAAAATCTCTTAACAGTGATTTGAATAGGGACTTCCGGTCGGCGCCATCGTTTAATGGTGGTTCTAGCCTCGAGCTCCGAGGCAGGACTGCTCCGCAAGTTCGGGTCCGACCCGCTACGGCGAGCGGGGGACCCCTAAAATTACAGGCGCGGAAGCCTGTAAACAAGGAGACTCGGCGGGCACCTTTTGCGCCCCCCGGTACTGTAAAGGAGCCTTTTTAAAGGCTCCGGAGCGGCATCGGGGAGAGCGCGGTGCTGAGAGTCGCTACCCAGCTTGTGGAGTGAAGCCGCGTCGCCATGAACGGAGAGCGCCGATTCCTTCCTGAAATTAAGAATTGACTGCAACACCCGTGAGTAAGATTGAGGGACTGAACGGGACACTAAATTTGAAAATTGGCTGAAAACGGGGAAGGCACTAAACAAGGAAGTCTGCCCCCCCGAACTGCATGATTAGCGAAGCAACGAAAATAGCAAGCTGTATTTGAAGGAAAAACCTTTTGCAAACTGTCAAACCTGACATCGGACTTAATATTCCCCCCAATTGGCAGGAGAAGGGGGGAAGATAAAATTGGATATTGTTCCTGCGCGGAAATAATCGTAAAAAAAGACTTTTCACTGCCAAACTCCCCCAGATCGGGCTGCCTGAGCAAGGCACCGGGAAAGGAGAACTGTCAGTCTAAATTGGATACAAAGTAAGGTTTTGTTGGAAACTTAGCTGTTGGACTTTAATAAATCTGTTGAACTTCTGGTTAAACTGAAACATTTGTGGATTTACAGTATCGACTCTTGAACTTTTGGCTCATTGCTCTATGTTTCCCTTGCTTCTTTGTTATCCATTTCCTTCTGGACACAATTGAAAACTCCCTCTAGAGGGTTTAAAGAGAAACTTTTTACATTGAAAAAAGAAACAGTGGGATTTTCCACTTGCAAGTCTACTCTGTGAGAACGACCTTGAGGCCATGAGTGGCCCTGTGGATGAGATAGTAACTAGACATAAATCAAAACAAGCGCAAGCACAAGCACAGAAGAAAAGGAGCTCAATATCAGATACAACACCAGCTGCACAGGAAAAGACAGTAACAGCTTCTATGGAATCTATGACTCAGGCACTGGTCAAAATAAATCAATCTTTGGAAGCTCTGACAAAGCAATCCATAGAACTGACAAAGCAGTCCACAGAAAATTCTAAAAAATTGACAGAATTGACAGCAAGATTGGACTTGAACACGGCAAGCGTGTCATCTAATACAGATTCTATAAATAAATAAATTCAAGAAAGTTCTGAAACACGAAGGATTGCTGAAAGTGCAAAAAATACTGCAGAGGAAACAAGGGGAAGATTTGAGCCGATTGAAAAAAAAGTAAATGAACATGATGCAACCCTCTCTTTATGGGAACTACAGAGAAAGGAGAAGAATTTGAAACTTAGATTGGTTCCTGAGAGTGAGGGTGACAACCTTGTGGGATTCCTTAAAAACAACTTTGCAGAATTTTGGCATGAGGAATGGGGAGAAGGAGAAGGAGTTGAGATTGAAATAACAACAGCCTTCCGGCTAGGCAGGAGGCAGACAAAGAAACCAAGGGATTGTTTAATCACATTGGGATCCAAGGAACAGAGAGATAAAATATTGAACCTACACTATCAAAAAGCCTTGGTGATCCAAAATTCTCAGGTACAGATTTTTAAAGATATCCCTAAATACATTTTGGAGGTGAGAACCCTCTTTAAAGAATTGGTTGACCTGCTGAAGAAAAACGCCATTCCTTTTAGATGGGAATTTCCACAGGGCTTGTCCTTTAACTTCAAAGGAAAGAAGATCAAAATAAGAACAATCCAAGATAAAGAACAGTTTTGGGGGACACACCGGGAAGACTTGAAGAAGGGAACTGTAGACGAGGAAGAACCAACTGACATTGCTAATCTGTCATTTGGACTTTTGTTACCACCATCAGAAGAAGAACAGAAACTTGGAGCAGTTGGAGGAACAGGTACTTAGTAACAAAATGTCTCTGCAACTTCTTAGCTGGAACTGTAACGGTTTGAACCTTCCCCGAAAAAGACGCCAAGTCTTTCATATTTTGAAGAGAGAGCAGTTAGACTTAATATGCTTGCAAGAAACCCATATTGTCAGGACACACAGGAAATTATTGATAAATAAGAGACTGGGACAGGAATTTATCTCATCAGACAAAGTGAAGAAAAGAGGAGTGGTGATCTATGCAAAAGAAAAACTGGCTCCAAAAATGATATTTAAAGATGAACAAGGAAGATACCTGGCAATTGAAATACAAATTCAAGGAGAAAAAATTCTGATAGTCGGAGTTTATGCACCAAATGAAGGGAAGGCTGAATTTTTTAAGAAGTTGCATGAGACCTTAATGGACTTTCTGGATTATAAAATCGTATTGATGGGAGATATGAATGGAGTCGTCTCCACAAACATGGATAAAGCACAGAAACAAGTGATTTCAAAGGAGGGGAGACTACCAAAGACTTTTTTTGAAATGACTGAAACTATGGACTTGATTGATATCTGGAGAACAAGGAACCTTCTTGAAAGAGAGGGAACCTTCTTTTCTGAAGCGAAAATGACATGGACAAGAATTGACCAAATTTGGATTACTAGCAGCCTGGCGCCAAGAACCAAAAAAATAGAAATCTGCCCAAAAACCTGCTCCGACCATAACGCTGTAAAGATGGAGATGAAATTAACAACAACTGGATCCTTCAGATGGAGAATGAATGACACCCTATTTAAAGATGAAGAGATTTATAAAAAGGCCCAAAAAACATTGAAAGATTATTTTGAGATAAATTTGAGAACAGACGTGGAGAAAAGAACAATCTGGGACGCTAGCAAAGCCGTGATGCGAGGTTTCCTAATTCAACAGAACTCTATAAAAAGGAAAAGACAAAATGAGAGGAAAGAAATTTTTTTAGGAAAAATGAAAGAAGGAGAAAAGAAATTGAGGTCCAAACCAAAGTCCCAAGAGATCTTGAGAGAGATAAAGTATTATCAGACGCAATACATGGAATTGATGAATCAAGAAATAGAATGGAAAATAAAGCAAATGAGACAAAAAACATTTGAATCTGCAGATAAATGTGGGAAACTTTTGTCATGGCAATTAAAAAAGAGGCAGAAACTGAATACAGTGACGAGCTTAGAGATGGAGGGAAAGACCATCTACAAACCCAACGAGATAAGTAATTGTTTTCAAAGTTTTTTTAGGAAATTATATGCACAAGGGCCAGTAAACGAACAAGAAATTGAAGAATTCCTTAGAAATTACGGATTACCAAAAATTTCAGAACAAAATAAAAGGATCCTGAATGAGAAAATAACAGAACAAGAGATAGAGGGTGCCATCCAGAATATGCAACTGGGAAAATCACCAGGACCAGACGGCTTGACTGCCAGTTACTACAAAATGCTGAAGGATTGGTTAATACAACCTCTAAAGGAAGTTTGCAATGAAATTATGGAGGGGGAAAAGGCACCTGAATCGTGGAAAGAGGCTTTCATCTCACTTATACCGAAATCAGAGACTGAAAAAAACCAGGTTAAAAACTACCGCCCTATATCTTTACTCAATGTGGATTATAAAATTTTTGCAGACATTTTGGCAAAAAGATTGAAGCGAGTGTTATTAGGGGAGATTCATAAGGACCAAACTGGCTTTCTCCCAGGGAGACATATGTCAGACAATGTGAGGAACATTATCGATATTTTGGAGCTGTTAGAAGTTGACATTAATAGAAAGGCTGTTTTGATTTTCGTGGATGCGGAGAAAGCCTTTGACAACATTTGTTGGAGCTTTATGAAAAAGAATCTCCAGAAGACTTCCGGTCGGCGCCAGCGTCTTAATGGCGGTCTTTGCCTCGAGCTCCGAGGCAGGACTGCTTCACGAGTTCGGGTCTGACCCGCTACGGCGAGCGGGGGACCCCTAAAATCACAGGCGCAGAAGCCTGTGAACAAGGAGATTCGGTGGGCACCTTTGCACCCCCCGGTATCGCAAAGGAGTCTTTTTAAAGGCTCCGGAGCGGCATCGGGAGTGAGTGCGGTGCTGAGGATCGCAACCCAGCTCGTGGAGTGAAGCCGCGTCGCCATTGACGGAGAGCGCCGATTCCTTCCTGAAATTACCGATTGGCAACAAACCTGTGAGTAGGAATTACAAAATATTGAAAACGGACTATTTTTAAGAAGATTTGGCCGAAAACGGGAAAGGCAAAAATTAAGGAAGTCAGCCTCCCGGAACTGCACGATTAACGCAGCAATGAAAAGAACTTGCTGTACTTAAAAGAAACGTTTTGTTTGAACTTTGCTAAACCCCGACACTGAAAGGACCTTCCCCCCACGAAGCGGGAGTAGGGGGGAAGGAAAAATTGGCTCAATTTAAACCGCTAGAAGAAGTAAATTGTGAATGGAAACTCTCCGCTGCCGATACCTTTGATCAGGCTGCCTGAACGGAGAGCGCTTGAAACGAACTGTCAAAAAGAGAGGACTGTGGATACAAAGTAAGAATATATCTGGAACATAATAACGGGACCTTACTTAGTAGATCCAGATTTTTAAATTGCAACAAAGTAAGACTTTGGGTTGAATTTTATTTTCTTTGGGACATTGTATGGCTACTTGCTTCACTGTTTCTTTGTTATTCCTGCTTGGATACAATTTCCCCCTCTAGAGGACTAAAAGAGAGACTGCAGTATTGAAGTAAAGAACTGGGATTTTCCACTTGTAACTTTCCTGTGAGAACGACCTTGAGTTATGAGCACGCCACTTGATGAAATATCAACAAGAAGTAAAACAAAGCAAGCTCAAAAGCAGGCTCAGAAAAGAACCTCTATATCAGGAGCAGCAGCTGGACAAGAGAGAGTAACAACAGCATCAATGGATTCTATGACACAGGCACTGCTCAAAATAAATCAATCTTTGGAAGTACTCACTAAGCAATCTACAGAAAACTCCAAGAAGTTGACAGAATTCACAACAAGACTCGACTTGAACACAACGACTATATCGTCTAACACAGAGTCTATAAATCGTTTGATACAAGAAAGTACCGAAACAAGGAAAATAGCTGAATCTGCTAAAATTACTGCCGAGGAAGTCAAGGGAAAATATGTACCTATTGCAAAGAAGGTACATGAACATGATGCAACCTTAGCTCTTATGGAACTGGAGAGGAAAGGTAAAAATCTGAAATTGAGATTGGTACCAGAGGAGGAAGAGGGCAACCTTGGGGAATTTCTCACAGATAAATTTCAGGAATTTTGGACTGATGAACTAGAAGGAGAAGAAGATGAATTTGTAATAACTACAGCCTTCCGGATTGGCAGAAAGCAAGGCAAGAAACCAAGGGATTGCCTAATCACCTTAAGATCCAAGGAAGAAAGAGATAAAATATTGAACCTACATTTCCAGAAGGCACTGATTATTAAGAATTCTCAAATACAGATTTATAAAGATATCCCTAAATATTTTTTGGAGGTGAGGACTCAATTTAAAGATTTAGTGGATTTGCTGAAAAAAAACAATACTCCATTCAAATGGGAGTTCCCACAAGGGTTGTCCTTTAACTTCAAAGGGAAGAAAATCAAAATAAAAACAATTCAAGATAAGGAACACTTTTTGGAGAGAAACTTTGAGGATTTTCAAAAAGGAACTGTGACTGAGGGAGAAATACCAGATATTGCAAACTTATCATTTGGACTGAACCCAGCACCGAACGATCAGGAACAAGAACTTGGAGCGGTTGGTGGAAAAGACACCCAGTAACAAAAATGTCTCTGCAACTCCTGAGTTGGAACTGCAACGGCCTTAACCATCCCCGAAAAAGGACCCAAGTTTTTCATATACTAAAGAAAGAGCAATTGGACATAATATGTTTGCAAGAAACTCATATTGCCAGAATACATAGAAAACTCTTGATAAATAAAAGATTAGGACTGGAATTTATTTCCTCAGATAAAGTTAAGAAAAGAGGAGTCGTGATCTATGTTAAGGAAAAATGGGAACCAAAAATGATCTTTAAAGATGAACAAGGAAGGTTTCTGGCAGTGGAAATTCAAATACAAGGAGAAAAAATCTTGGTTGTAGGAATTTATGCACCTAATGAGGGGAAGGCTGAATTCTTCAAGAAGTTGCATGAGACATTAACGGACTTTATGGACCATAAAATAATAATGATGGGCGATCATTGTGGAGTCGTCTCCACAAACATGGACAAAGCTCAAAGACAAGTAATCTCTAAGGATGGGAGACTACCAAAGACCTTTTTTGAACTGACTGACACAATGGACTTGATCGACATTTGGAGAACAAGGAACCCTCTGGAAAGAGAGGGGACCTTCTTCTCTGAAGCAAAAATGACATGGACCAGGATTGACCAAATATGGATTTCTAGCAATCTGGCACCAAGGGTTAAAAATACAGAAATCTGCCCAAAAACCTGCTCTGATCACAATGCAGTAAAGATGGAAATGAAATTGACAACAGCTGGAACTTTCAGATGGAGAATGAATGACACCCTTTTTAGAGATGAAGAAATTTTAAAAAAGGCCCAAAAAACTCTGAAAGATTACTTTGAAATAAACCTTAGAACAGATCTGGAAAGAAGAATAATATGGGACGCAAGTAAGGCTGTCATGCGTGGTTTTCTAATTCAACAAAATTCGATAAAAAGGAAACAACAAAATGAGAAGAAAGAAAAAATCTGGAATCAGATGAAAGAAGGAGAGAAGAAACTGAGGTCAAAACCAAAATCTCAGGAGATTTTAAGAGAAATAAAATACTACCAGACCCAATACATGGAACTGATGAATCAAGAAATAGAATGGAAAATAAAACAAATGAGGCAAAAAACTTTTGAATCAGCAGACAAATGTGGGAAATTGCTGTCATGGCAATTGAAAAAGAGGCAAAAGTTGAATACTGTGACGTCCCTTGAAGTAGAGGGGAAATTTATAAACAAACCAAATGAAATCAGTAATTGTTTCCAAAGTTTCTTCAAGAAATTATACGCACAAGGGCCGAAAGATGAACAAGAGATAGAAGAATTTATTAAAAAATATGGACTATCAAAGATCTCGGAAAAAAATAAAAGGACTTTAAATGAAAAAATTACGAACCAGGAAATTGAGGGTGCCATCCAGAATATGCAATTGGGAAAATCACCAGGGCCAGATGGACTGACGGCGAGATATTACAAAGCAATGAAGGAATGGTTAATACAACCATTGAAAGAAGTGTGTAACCAAATCTTGGAGGGGAAAAAGGCTCCCGAATCGTGGAAAGAAGCATTCATCTCACTTATACCGAAGACAGAAACTGAGAAACATCAAGTTAAGAACTACCGCCCTATATCACTCTTAAATGTGGATTATAAAATTTTTGCAGACATTTTAGCAAAAAGATTTAAAAAAGTGTTGGTAGAGGAGATTCAGAAAGACCAAACAGGCTTTCTCCCAGGGAGACATATGTCACATAATGTAAGGAATATTATAGACATTTTGGAACTATTGGAGACTGATATAAATAGAAAAGCAGTACTGATTTTTGTGGACGCGGAGAAAGCCTTTGACAATATTTCTTGGAGTTTTATGAGGAAGAATCTCCATGGGATGGGGGTAGGCCAAAACTTTGAAAACGGTATAGGTGCAATATATTCAGAGCAAAAAGCTAAATTAATTGTGAATGGTGTAGTTATGGATGAAATCCCAATAGAAAAAGGGACACGACAGGGTTGCCCAATATCCCCTCTATTATTTATATCGGTCCTGGAGGTGTTGTTGAATATGATTAGAAGGGATCAGCTGGTTGAAGGAATACACCTCGGAGCTAAACAATATAAGTTAAGAGCATTTGCAGATGACCTAGTTTTGACATTACAACAGCCAGAAGTCAGTACAAAAAGAGTTTTAGAATTAATTGAAATATTTGGTCAAGTGGCTGGTTTTAAACTAAATAAGCAAAAGACAAAGGTACTGGAAAAAAATCTAACGATGGGGGAAAAAGATAGCTTTCAAAGGGAAACTGGTTTGGAGATAACAAAAAAGGTGAAATATCTGGGGGTGAATCTAACATCCAAAAATATGAACCTGTTTAAAGACAATTATGAGAAATGCTGGTTAGAAGTGAAGAAAGATCTTGACACATGGTCTAGATTGAGATTATCCTTGTTAGGCCGAATTGCTGTTATTAAGATGAATGTATTGCCGAGATTGCTGTTTCTGTTCCAGACATTGCAAATTATAGATAAGATGGATTGTTTCAAGAAGTGGCAGAAAGATATATCTAAATTTGTCTGGCAGGGCAAAAAACCCAGAATAAAATTTAAGATTTTAACTGATGCAAAAGAAAGGGGGGGTTTTGCGCTGCCGGACTTAAGACTTTATTATGAAGCAGCAGCTTTTTGCTGGTTGAAGCAATGGCTACTTCTTGAAGACACAGATATTTTAGACTTGGAAGGGTATGATAACAATTTGGGCTGGCATGCATATTTATGGTATGACAAGGTAAAGATCTATAAAGGCTTTAAAAATCATATTGTCAGGAAAGCTTTATATAATGTTTGGAATCGATATAAGGATTTGTTGGAAAATAAAACACCCAGATGGTTGTCACCAATGGAAGCTAGAGCGGTAAAAAAACTTAACATGGACTCTAATTGGCCAAAATATAGTGAAATTATAGAATATGATGGTGAAAAAGTTAAATTACAGAGCTTTGAGAAATTAAAATCCAAAGTTCGAGACTGGTTACATTACTATCAGATAAATGAGACTTTTAAGCAGGACAAGAAACTAGGATTTCAGAAAGAGAGGTCAAAATTGGAAACAGAACTGTTAGAGACCAATACTAAGAATCTGTCTAAAATGTATAACTTGTTGCTGAAATGGAATACACAGGATGAAACGGTTAAATCAGCTATGATTAAATGGGCACAAGACTTAGGTCATGATATTATGTTTGCTGACTGGGAACAGTTATGGACCACAGGACTTAAATTTACGGCATGTAGTGCCTTGAAAGAAAACATAATGAAAATGATCTATAGATGGTACATGACTCCAGTCAAGCTTGCAAAGATATATCATTTGCCCAGTAACAAATGCTGGAAATGTAATGAATGTGAAGGAACTTTCTATCATCTTTGGTGGACCTGCCCAAGGGTTAAAGCCTACTGGGAAATGATCTATAATGAAATTAAGAAAGTCCTTAAGTGGACATTTGTAAAAAAAACGGAGGCTTTTCTCTTGGGCATGGTCGGCCAATTGGTACCAAAAAAAGATAAGATCTTTTTTATGTATGCAACTACAGCAGCAAGAATACTTCTAGCAAAGTATTGGAAGATGCAAGAATTACCTACTCTGGAAGAATGGCAGACGAAGGTGACTGAATTTATGGGACTGGCAGAGATGACCGGCAGAATTTGTGATCAGAGGAAGGAGACAGTGGAAGAGGACTGGAAAAAATTTAAATTATATCTTAAGAACTGTTGCAAAATTTTGGACTGATAAAATGTCAAGGGTTAAGAAATAGAGAATTATAGTTGGAAATATTTAAGTTAAGAAAATCATGAAGGAAATTAAATTTTGAAAAGGAATGAAGGATTGCTAAAATTTTTGGACACAGGGGTGCAGTGAAGGGGAGGCATGGGGAAGTCATGTATTGCTTGTTTGTTTGTTTAATTTTGTGTTTTTTGTTTTATGAAAATTAATAAAAATTATTTAAAAAAAAAAAGAAAAAGAATCTCCAAGGGATGGGGGTAGGCCAAGGTTTTGAAAACGGTATAGGTGCAATATATTCGGAACAAAAAGCAAAGTTAATTGTAAACAATGTGGTAACGGAAGAAATACCTATAGAAAAAGGTACACGACAGGGTTGCCCAATATCTCCTCTACTTTTTATATCAGTCCTGGAGGTTTTGTTAAATATGATTAGAAGGGACCAGTTGGTTAAAGGAGTTCAGGTCGGAGCCAGACATTATAAACTAAGAGCATTTGCAGATGACCTAGTTTTGACTTTACAACAGCCAGACACTAGTACTAAAAGAGTGCTGGAATTAATTGAAATATTTGGTCAAGTAGCAGGATTTAAATTGAATAAACAGAAAACAAAGGTTTTGGAGAAAAATTTAACAATGGAAGAAAGAGAGAGGTTTCAGAGTGAAACAGGTTTGGAAATAACGAAAAAAGTGAAATACCTGGGGGTAAACTTAACATCTAAGAATCTGAATTTATTTAAAGACAATTATGAAAAATGTTGGTCAGAAGTAAAGAAAGATTTAGAAACATGGCCAAGGTTGAAACTGTCCTTGTTAGGTCGAATTGCTACTATTAAGATGAATGTATTGCCTAGAATGTTATTTTTGTTTCAGAACTTACAAATTCTGGACAAGATGGATTGTTTCAAGAGGTGGCAGAAAGATATATCAAAATTTGTCTGGCAGGGCAAAAAGCCCAGAATTAAGTTTAAGATTTTAACTGATGCAAAAGATAGAGGGGGATTTGCCCTGCCGGACTTAAGATTATACTACGAAGCAGCAGCTTTCTGCTGGCTGAAAGACTGGCTACTTCTTGAGAACACAGACATCTTAGATTTGGAAGGATATGATAATTGTTTTGGTTGGCATGCATACTTATGGTATAACAAGGCAATGGTGTACAAAGGTATTAAAAATCATATTGTTAGAAAAGCATTATATAATGTTTGGAGCAGATACAAAGATCTACTGGAAACTAAAACTCCCAGGTGGTTGTCACCAATGGAAGCCAAGGGGGTGAAAAAACTTAATATGGATTCTAAATGGCCAAAATATTGTGAAATCTTAGAATATGAAGGAGAAAGGGTTAAGCTTCAGAGTTATGAAAAACTAAAGTCCAAAGTTCGAGATTGGCTGCATTACTACCAGATAAATGAGACATTTAAAGAGGACAGGAAAATAGGATTTCAGAAGGAGAGGTCAAAGTTAGAAACGGAACTGTTAGAACCCAATACTAAGAATCTGTCAAGAATGTATAATTTGCTGCTTAAATGGAATACACAGGAGGAAACGGTGAAATCAGCTATGATTAAATGGGCACAGGATATCGGTCATGACATTATGTTTGCTGACTGGGAACAGTTATGGACCACTGGTGTTAAGTTCACGGCATGTAATGCCTTAAAAGAAAATATAATGAAAATGATCTACAGGTGGTACATGACCCCAGTCAAGCTTGCAAAAATTTACCATTTGCCCAATAATAAATGTTGGAAATGTAATGAGAATGAAGGTACCTTCTATCACCTATGGTGGACCTGCCCGAGGGTGAAAGCATTCTGGGAAATGATTTATAATGAAATTAAGAAAGTCCTTAAATGGACATTTACTAAGAAACCAGAGGCTTTTCTCCTGGGCATGGTTGGCCAATTGGTGCCAAAGAAGGATAGGATTTTCTTTATGTATGCTACTACTGCAGCAAGAATTCTTCTGGCAAAGTATTGGAAGATGCAAGAACTACCTACTCTGGAAGAATGGCAGACAAAGGTGATTGACTTCATGGGACTGGCAGAGATGACCGGCAGAATTCGTGACCAGGGGAAAGAGGCAGTGGAAGAAGACTGGAAGAAATTTAAAATATATCTTAAAAACTGTTGTAAAATTGAGGAGTGTTAAGATGTCAAGGGGTAAGAAGCAGAGAATTACAGCTGTAACCAACAAATTTATGGGAATTTAATGAAGGGAACTAAATGGATAAATTGACTAAAGGGTTGCTAAAAAAATTCTTTCTAAAATAAGGATGCAGCGAAAGGGAGGTATGGGGAAGTCGATTGAAAGAAGTTACAAGAAAATAAGATTATGAATTTATTTATGTTTGATTTGTTTATGTTTGTTTGTATTTTGTGATGTGTTTGTCTTTTAATTATGTGTTTTAAAAATTGAATAAAAATTATTATAAAAAAAAACAACAGTGATTTGAATATTCTCTTTTAAAGTTCCAAAGTAAGTCACTGGGATTTTCTGAATCATACTGATTCTTCCCACCCGTTCAGCACTTATGACACAGCTAAAAATCCAACACAAGGAGACGGAGACTTGTAAAAAACGTAAGTTATAAATTATAGGCAGCAAAGAGTCATTATTTGTTTTTTATCATTCTAAGGTAATAAATCTTTCAAAGTCTCTTGAGAGAAATTCCAGCCTGTAGCCTTAAAAGTTTTCTACCCCATCTGCAGTGCTCTTTGGTTACCAGTATGCTATTTAATTGCCAGATAGAGAATCCAAATTATCTCTTTTTCTTTTTCAGTTCTATTTATAATAATTAAGAGAATTTAATGGTGCAGACCTTGAACCCTTGTTAAAGGACGCTTATGCAGTGTTGAGCTGTTGACATATTTCTTGTTTTGGATGTCTCCTCAAACCCCCCTGGGAGTGCTTTTTCTTCCATTGGTGTGATGACAAAATGATTCTTCAGAACTTTTGAGGCATCTGCTCTTTGACCCCTCCCCACTCCAAGAGGGGGTTAGGTAGTCACATTAGGAATCTGACAAGCGTTTATCATTACATAAATATATTCAGCTAGCAAGAGCTCAGGTGAAGGCATCTGGTCCGATATACTTCAAAACCAGAAGACCTGTTATACTTTTTCAATACAAAAACTACTTTTTCTGGGAAAGTTCTGATCTAGTCTCCATTGCTTTCTTGAGAACCCTTATGTGGGCACACCACTGCTTTGACTAAAGAATCCAAAGTTACATACTTGGCTCCTTTTATTTTGGTTAAAATGTCTGAGCCAGCTTTAAAGGACAATCAGAGCCAGAGTCAAGCTGGGCAATAGTTTCTTGCTAGAACCACAAATGGGCTGAATTTCCCCTGTCTTTTGTGTTCCAGAAGGCTTCACATTAAGTTCAAGAGGGCTTATAAGTGTGCTGGTAAATCAACAAGAATTTAACTGAAATATATTAGTTTTCCTGCACAACACATATGAGAATCAAGAGTGACCAAGTGATGTTGGTTCACATACAAGAGGGGGGCAAGAACTGGAAACAGCAAATGGATATTCTGGGATACAAAGATTTGCAATCCATAGATTTGCAAGGGAAGGGGAGAACAACAAAAGAAAAGAGGCTCTGTGGCAGTTATAGGAATAGAAGTAGGTTAAACCATGGCTTGGCTATTCTTTCCACATCATCCTGAGTCTAATCCCTTATTAATGAGAATACACATGAAAAGATGAATCCACTGTTTTCAAGTGCACAATATTTGAAAAGTGCCCAGTTTCAGATTTGCCATCAATGTCTTGATATTTTGACCCGTAAAGTAAGAACAGGCTACAAAGCTGCAAGCTGCTCAAATGTTTTCATTAAAAAAAAGCAAAACGTTAAACAAACAAAAATTTAATGAACCTTCCATGGAACTACTTTAAAATATACATGCGGCAGTTCACCTCTTTGGGAATTACAGATAGCAAGAACTTTTCTATTACTATAAGCATTAAAGCATCTTTGTCTTCTTTAAATTATGTTTCAGAAAATTTGACATGGCTATGAAAATATATATATGTATTGTTCCAATACAAGATGAGCTATGAAACCAATATTGTTAAATCCTCACGTTTATTCCTTATAAAAGCAGCCCCTGCCACAAATATGGATATTATCACAATTGTTTATGTAATATCATTAATTTGTAAGCTATAGCAAATCATAGAATCATAGAATCATAGAGTTGGAAGAGACCACAAGGGCCATGGAGTCCAACCCCCTGCCAAGCAGGAAACACCATCAGAGCACTCCTGACATATGGTTGTCAGGTCTCTGCTTAAAGACCTCCAAAGAAGGAGACTCCACCACACTCCTTAGCAGCAAATTCCACTGTCAAACAGCTCTTACTGTCAGGAAGTTCTTCCTAATGTTTAGGTGGAATCTTCTTTCTTGTAGTTTGGAACCATTGCTCCGTGTCCGCTTCTCTGGAGCAGCAGAAAACAACCTTTCCCCCTCCTCTATGTGACATATGAGCATAGCACCAATATTAAAACATGTTGAGACATTTTAAACCCAAATATGCACATGGGGACTTCTTCTTCTTCTTCTTCTTCTTCTTCTTCTTCTTCTTCTTCTTCTTCTTCTTCTGTATGTTGGTAATGCTGCTTTTGCGATCCAAGGCCAGTAGTGGGCCCCAGCCCAACAGCTGAAATAAAGGATCTTAGCTCCTACAACATGATTGTGCTTTGGCAGCAAGATTCACTCTTTTTTCCAGAATGAGCACAACTTATAGGAGGAGAGGGGCTGTCACATGCCACTGGTGGACCCTGGGATTTCAAATTTCAGCAGTGCCCTGTGCAACACCAAAATTTGGCACACACCCCTCCAGTGTGACCGAACCAGTCACACTCCTCTAAATCCACCTCTGCACTTGCTGTGTGGACAGGGCCACCTCCCTTCTCTCTTTTTTCTGTCATTCTCGTCTCTCTTTTACTGCCACCCCTTTTCTCTTTCTCTTTTTGTCTCCTGTTCTCTCTCTTTCTTTTTCTCCAAGACTGTATATTTTTGTCTCCTCCTGTTCTCTCTTTCTTTTTCTCCAAGAGTGTATATGTTTCGTATGGTTATGTTTTCTAGCAGTGGAGCCTTGATCCCCACTCCCAATCAAAAATGATAAAAATATAAATTAGCGCACATGCCCCACCTCATTCTACGATACATCCTAGTTACCTAGGAGAAAATGGCTCAAGACAAATACCAGGTTTATGAATCTATCTCTAAGATTTCTTTGTTGCTAAGAATAACCTCATAGTGAGAGTTTCAGCTGTTGAGAGTTTCTAGCTTGCACTAGACTCCATAAAAATTGAGTGGATTTTTTATTGGATGCACATCAATTCTGAAGATACTTTGGTTGCTGTATATCAAGGAAAACAGCTTTCTGATATGCTGTGCACCAAATTCCTGATAAGACTCTTGAGTATTCTAGATAATCTGTTCTTCATTCCTTCTCAACACGCTGAGAGTCTTTCCAGTACGTCACAGTGGAATGTACATGTACTCCTACAGTTCCTAGCAACAATCGAAAGCAACTGGAGAGAGGTATTTGGACTATGCTAATTAGGCAAGAGCATTTTTTCTTTTAGCAAGCTGGATTTACAAAAGTGGACCCAAGGGCCAGCACATAGCAACAGGCTGAAAAAAAGGCCCCTCTCTCTGGTCTGGGTCTCCTCTATTGCCAGATTTTCACAGAGTATGCTTGGGGATAACTGGTGAAGGCAAAGCATCCTTCCCTAATCCCCTCCAGCTTCTCTCCTCCAGCTCCAAATGGGTGAAGAGCAAAGGCTGAGTCATATGTGTGTACTCATCACTTGATGATTTGCAGTAACTAAAACAGATTGTGTTCAAGACATTGACATGCTCCTCATGCCATGAAAGCTCTATTGGCAGTGTTTGATCTGTGCCTGCCTCACACATGAAAGAAAATAACATTTGCTGCTAAAATCATTCAACAATTAATGTGCAGCTAAAAACTCACTCTTACGTCCTTTCAGTATGATCTACAGAACAACAAATATCTAGTTACAGATAGGTAGCCGTGTTGGTCTGCCATGGTCAAAACAAAATAAAAAAATTCCTTCCAGTAGCACCTTAAAGACCAACTGAGTTAGTTCTAGGTATGAGCTTTCGTGTGCATGCACACTTCTTCAGATACACTGAAACAGAAGTCACCGGACCTTTCTATATAGTGAGAAGGTGAGAAGGTGTATATGTTTCGTATGGTTATGTTTTCCACCTTTCGTATGGTTATGTTTTCCACCTTCTCACCTTCTCACTATATAGAAAGGTCCGTTGACTTCTGTTTCAGTGTATCTGAAGAAGTGTGCATGCACACGAAAGCTCATACCTAGAACTAACTCAGTTGGTCTTTAAGGTGCTACTGGAAGGAATTTTTTTATTTTGTTTTGAACAAATATCTAGTTTTTGCTTATTTTTTCCACAGGATTTAGAAGGGATTTTGTTCGCTTGTTTGTTTGTTTTTGCACCTTTGCTACTTTTTTTCCTTTGCAGAGGTTCTCACACTGGTCTGTGGACCACTGCAGATCCATTACAGATGGATAGGTTGGAAAGGTGGAAAGGTTGCAGAACACTTGGGAATATCTCTACTTGTCCCTGTGCTTGCCCCCCCCCCAGGACAGAAATCGAGGTCATTTTGATCAGGGGTGGATTATTAGTCAACCAATCTTCCCCTACAAACTGACCAGTTACAGGAGCCATTCTTAGTGGCTTGAGATCAGGCTTGTGATTTTATAGTGCACTGGGGGTTTTAAGAATGATGCCAACTTGGGGGGGGGGTTATTAAAATATATGTTATATGTGGTACATGCTTTTATTTCTTGAACAAAAAAGTGGTTTGTCAGGGACCCCCAGCAATTTTCGAGTGGTCCTTTAAAAAATAGGTTTTGAGAACCACTGCCTTAAGGTATAATAGTTTTTGCTTTAGATTGGAAGCTGTGAGCAGGGTTCATGTTCTTCATAATTTTTGTACAGCAGCAAAGGGCCCCCAAAGTTGATTGGCATTGCCATTCAAATGGTGTTCGTGCACCGTGTCATGTTATCAATTATGTGAGGAGGGGCTTACCTGGACCCCCATAATATTTTATTCATGTTTTATTTATGCACCCCTGTACAGCACCTACCCATTATAGGCACTTCTCAAATAAATATCCCAAACACCTTTCTTCAAGAGCATGCTTCTGGTCTGGAGAAACCACATTCCCCTAGCATTCAAGTTATAGCATATTGCTCTTTTGGAAACACTGTCCTTACCTGAGCTTGTTATTTGAACTACTCTTCTAGAATGAGATTGTGTGAGTATCAAGGGCACTATCCAAAAGGTGCATATTACACTATTGATGAGTATGACACAACTGTTCCTTCTACACACACACACACCATGTTGAAACTCTACTGCTCAGCCTGCATGGCAGGGTCAAGGACCACCTTTCCCCATATGAACAGACCCAGTCCCTGTGGTGATCATCTGAGGGTCCTCTTTGTGTGCTTTCTCCATGAAAGGTCCACAGGGTGGCAACATGGGAACATTCTTCATTTCTTTTCTGTTTTATTTTCTCAGTCATTTCTCTGTTTTCTTAACTTCTCACTTCCCTCTGTGGCCTCCTAGTCTCATGCCACCGCCCCCATTTACACAGTGTTCACCTGTGGCCCCCCTGGAATATCCAGGGGGGGGGCAGTTGAACACTGACCTAAAACATTTGAAGAGCACCAGACTGTGGAAGGCTGCCCTAGCAGGAACCTCAAGTCACCTCAAATCTTGCTATAAGTGGAATTTGGTGATAATCTAAAGATATACCGTAGATACCATTTTCTTCTCTTTCTATTTCCACAAATTTATCTAGTCTTAGTTAAATCAATTATTTCTTAGAAATTTTGTAGAGAACTAACCAAAAACATCTCCATGCTTTGCATTTGGGGTAGTCAGTTTCAGTTCCAATATTCAGAAGTATGATTTAGGAAAGCCAGTGGGATATAATCACCAACATTTCCCTTCCCAGTCTTTCTAGTCACATCTGATTCCTCAGAAATATTTTAATCTTAGATTAGTTCAGATAATTCTACACACCAGCAATATTGCACTAGGCTATAAATCTCTTTAATAAAAAAAGGTTTGTTTGTCCTATCAGAAAATAATTGGGTAACCTTACTCTTAAATGGCTGTGTGAGTAGATTCATCCCATATGTTTGAATGGTTCTATAAAATATGAAACACTAATGCAGTGGTGTCCAAACTTTTTTCAAAGAGGGCCAGATTTGCTGAAGTGAAGGGCCATGAGGGCTGACCAAAGGACCAACCAAGGTTGTTGGCCTTTTTTTAGGGTTGAAGTTGTTGGGTGTTTTTTATGGTTGAAGTTGTTGAGGTTTTTCTAGGATTTTACCCCAGGAAATGAACTGCCACAGGGGCTGGATTAAACTGACTGGTGGGCCAGATTAGGCCCCCGAATCAGACTTTGGACATGCCTGCAGTAATGGAATAGCTGTAATTATTAACTTACATTGGTTTAACTGTCACAGTTTTCCTCAAGGAATTCTCAGAATTGTAGTCAGGTAAGAGAGCTGAGAGTTCTCTGCTATGAATTCTTAGCTCGCCTTTCAGGTTCTCAGGGGAGGGGGAATGACATTATGTAATTTATAAGATTGTAGTGCAGTTATGCCGTATGATTGTATAGATGTTGATAATATTTTCTGAATTCTTGTTGGGAAGAGTTTCAAGGTAACATGTCATCATGTTATAGGATAAGGCAACCCTCATGCTTGTTGCTATGCCTTGATATCATAGTAACCATGATGTCATAGTATGGAATATATAGGCAGCATTTTCCCCCCAAAGAAAATGTAGTTCTCCCCTTTTAAAATCTCTGGTATCTCGATCCATGGCAAAAGAGAGTTTATATCCACCAGAATGGAGTTCCTTCAGACTGTAAGTGTTTTCCCTTATTAATAATCCATTTTCAAATGCATTAGCATGCTGAAGTTGTGTTGTTTTTGTTCCATAAAGTCTACTCACATGTCAAATATATTTATATGTGTTGAAATTCAGAATGAAATAATGGCACAGGTTACATGACCAGGGATCAGAACATGACTTTTTGTGCTCCATATATTTTATGCTTCATTTATTTAACACATTTTAAGCCCATTGTTTAGGGTTCCTGTCCTCCCAAGGTAGGTGACAATGCATCATTACACTACAATATTAAAATTCAAAACTTTTAAAATAACAGTAAAATGAAGAGAATAAAATGCTGCCTAATGAGATGTCGGGTAGCTTTCACCTTCTCTCTTTCTAATCAACTTGATACATAAAGTCTGGAGCTATAGTGGGGCACCATTTCAGTGCGGGAAAAGGCTTTGAAGAGATTTGGGGGCAGGCGGAGAATTTTCATCAGGGTTTAAAGGCCTGGTCTTGGAACATATTCAAGATTAAATTACATAGAACCAAAACACAACAACAATTGAAAAGGGAAAGGAAAAGGGAAAGGGAAAGGGAAAGGGAAAGGGAAAGGGAAAGGAAAAGGAAAAGGAAAAGGAAAAGGAAAAGGAAAAGGAAAAGGAAAAGGAAGAAGGGTCTTGTTTGTTTGGTATGATTACCAAGCTAGGCATGTGTGTGATTCGGAGGTTGGCTCCTGAAATGCCATCATGGACGCTGACCCCTTCCTGGGTGGACACCAGTTGGGGCCTGTTGGGCAGGGAGAACAGAGTGCACATGGCTGGGCAGCTGCTAGGGAAAACCCCTCGATCCCCCTGGACCTCTGGCTCAAGTTCCCGCCTGCTGCAGCATCTCAAATGGGCCAATCCCTGGCCTCCCAGTGGGTGTGCCTCACAGGCTGAGAGGGCATTGGCTACACGCCTGCCCTCTATTGTATTCAGCATTGACTTATATCTTCACTGTACTTTATCATTAAGCAAAGTCCTGTGGAAAAGGACTTGAATCAGCAAATTACTAGAAAACATCACAGAGTTACAGTATATGTATTTCCAAGTGAACCTCAAAGACTTAGTCTTTGTTGGCCAAGGAAGATCAGCAGTTCATTGTTCCATATTCCTGAGCTCTCATGTGTTAATCATTTTAGATTCCAATAATAATAATAATAATAATAATAATAATAATAATAATAATAGTAATAAATATTAAAAAATTATTTATACCCCCATTTCTCACTTCAAAAACTGGGCATCTAAAAACAAATTTAAAACACTTAATTGTAAAAGCAGCATAAAATACAATATAAAAACATGACTAACAATAAAATTCAAAGTTTAGAAATCAATTTAGGGGAAATCCATCTAATAAGCATTAGATAATCCCCAGGGCTGCTGGCTGAATTGGTCCTACTTGGGCCAGTGAGGAGGCCAGGGGAGAATTAGCTGTGGGGTCTCAGAGTGGGTTATCTTTATAAAAGGGGAGGGGGAGGGAAGAAAAGGGAAATAAAAGATCAGGCTGAATTCAAATTAAAGGCCAGGCGGAATAGCTCTCTCTTACAGGCCCGACGGAGGTTAAATCCTCAAGGGCCCTGGTCTCATGGGACAAAGCATTCCACCAGTTTGGAGCCATCACTGAGAAGGCCCTGGCCCTGGTGGAGGATAGTCTGGCTTCCTTAGGGCCCGGGGCCTCTAAACTATGCTTATTCATGGACCTTAAGGTCCTCTGCGGGGCATACTAGGAGAGGCGGTCGGTCCTATAAATATAAGGGCCCTAAGCCACAAGGGATTGTTGTTTCTTTGTCCTGACAAGCTCACTGGTTAGCTCAAATTTCAAAAGAGAGCAAGGCAATATACCCAATTCATGCTTCTCCACTCCTCTTGTTGAGGGCAATGAGCTTGTGGCTAATAGACCAATGGCATACCGTCCTTATACCGACTTTTCACTGCTGGGCAGCTGTTCCATGCACTGCTCACAAAGCTGTGAGTCTTTAGATGTTCCAGCATTACTGTGGGATGAATGCACAGAAGAGCATATATGTAGTGCCATTATTGAGGGTACTACTGTGTGACGCGGGTGGCGCTGTGGGTAAAACCTCAGCGCCTAGGACTTGCCGATCGCATGGTCGGCGGTTCGAATCCCCGTAGCAGGGTGAGCTCCCGTCGTTCGGTCCCAGCTCCTGCCCACCTAGCAGTTCGAAAGCACCCCCGGGTGCAAGTAGATAAATAGGTACCGCTTTATAGCGGGAAGGTAAACGGTGTTTCCGTGTGCTGCGCTGGCTCGCCAGAGCAGCTTCGTCACGCTGGCCACGTGACCCAGAAGTGTCTCCGGACAGCGCTGGCCCCCGGCCTCTTAAGCGAGATTGGCGCACAACCCTAGAGTCTGTCAAGACTGGCCCGTATGGGCAGGGGTACCTTTACCTTTACTGTGTGACACCCCCCCACACACACGCAATATGCTATGCCAGCCTTTCTCAGTCATTGGTCTCCAGATGTTGTTGGGCTACAAGTCCCATCATCCCTGACCACTGGTACTGCTAGCAAGGGATGATGGAAATTGTAGTCCAACAACACCTGGGGACCCAAGGCTGAGAAAGGCTGCCAAATGGTCACTTAGTATTTTGCTCTTATTTTCTTGGACGTGTGACTGATCTCACTTTCCTTATTTGAGGGCTTATCCTTTTACCTCACTCTTTCTAGTCACAGATCTGCACTTTAAAGCTCCATGTCCAAACTGGGCATGGTGCAGTTTTACACTTAAACCAACTGAGATTACACCTCTGTAAAATGGCTATCAATTTCCAATAATAGCTTCCAAACTTGAGTTGCAGACGGGTCTAAATTAATCTTAACGCTGATCTCTCCTGAAACTTGTGGCCCTATGTCTTATTTGTGGCTCTTCTCCCAACAGGCTGGATGAGCCCAATTGATTCATTGATTTGGAAATCTTTTGAAGCTCCTTAAACCATGAATGTCTGCAGTACCCATATAATCACGTAGAACACAATTGTGTTCCTTCCATGATCATATGAAGCAAGATTTATGAAGCAAGATTTATGATCATATGAAGCAAGATTTATGCAGATTAGTCCAGGTTTACCCTTAAGTCTTATATGTGCTAAGAAAATGTACTTAAAACATAAAAAGTTCAACAATTTGATTTCTAGTGTTGTCTAATGCTAATATAGTTTTCGCTGCTCACTCAGTATTACTCCCTGCTGGTGGGAAATTCCATTAAATGGCATCTCCCACTGAGAGTGGCAACAGTGCTGTTAGTTGAGTGGTGATATATGATACTCTTATATGCTTTAGTCAGAGTACCAAACTAAAAGGCTTGAATACTATGAGCATATAAGTTATGATGGCTGCAGTCACATGGTTTTTAACAAGTCCCTTGTTCATACTGTGGTCAAATATCAGGTGAATCTGAGCTGTTTCATACATGGCACTTCCGTGAATAAGACTGCGCCTCATGTGGAAATTTGGCTCTTATTGGAGCCGTAGATAAGCTGTTAGCCTATTCGTCCTATGGGAGTCATTTATAAGGAGGTTGGAATTGGGGAAAGGGTTAACTCTCCGCCCCATGCCCTGTCACCCTCCTACTGCCCAGGGCATGTAGGATGGTAGCCCCCACACCCTAGTCATACAGCGCTATAGCCTGTCGCAGTAGCTGGCAAGGTGCTAAATGGATCAATGGTCTCAATTATTATGCAACTTGACAAAGTTGTAGCATGTGGACTTCGTGTGTGATAAATAACATTTTATACTTTATCATTAAGTTAAATAAGTAAGTCAAAACGTATTAGCACAGCTGTAGGCTTGGTTGTGGGTAGAAAGATGGAAGAATGGAATATGTAGCTTTGTGGAGTTGAGAAGTCACCCACTGTGGACTTCCGGGTTGGCGCCTCCGGTAATGGCGGAATTCCTCTGATCGGGAGGAATTTGCCCCGTGGGAATCTGGGTAAGGCCGCCACGGCGAAGGCGGAGACCCGTAAAAAATTGCAGGCGGGAGAAGCCTGTGAACATGGGATTTGGTGGGCACCTTTTGCGCCTCCCCTACTCGCGGGGAAACCCGGTTTCGGGGGTCCGGAGTGACGTGGGGTGAGCGGCGCGGTGCTTCAAATCATCTGCTTCTTCCACGGAACGAAGCCGCATAGCTGTTGCCGGAGAGCGCTGACTTTTTCCTGTGGACAATTTGATTCTAAAGTAACTACCCGTGAGTAGAGCTGAAGCGGGAAAATTGGATTTCTAAACGTTTAATTTGGTATCGTAACGGGGAGGTTCAATACAGGAAGTCCGCCTTCCCCTTTTGTAAATAGACTGAAGCAATGAGGCTGCAAGCTGAAGTCTTGGAAAGCCTATTGTAAAGGACTAAATTTCCATCGGTAAAGAATATTAACCACCCCCCTTGGGGGCAGGAGAAGAGGGGGGGGAGTTGTGAACTGAATAAGCCTGCGGGAGAGAGCGAAGAGAGTTAAAATACCGCCGCTCAGACCCTGGAAACGGGCTGCTAGCAGGGACTGACGTTTTTTGGAACGTTCACTGACAGCGATTGTTCGTTGACAGCTAGCTAATAAGAGAAATACATTGTTTCTACTGTCTCCGTCTGCTTTTAAAAAAGGAGTAAAAGTAACTGAAAATTGAAACTAACTTCATTGCTTGAGCTGTGTTTTAAAAAAGGACATTACTGACTAACTTAAATAGAAACTGTTTCCCTCTAGAGGAAGCCTTTGAAACTGTTACAAGAGCTGGGCTGGGGGAATTTCCAGCTGCAAGATAAAAAACTGTGAGACTTTGGGACTGACCTTGAATCGGTTAAGTGTTATGGTTAATGAAAAGGAAAAAACTGACCAGTCAATTCTTGAAAAAATATTAAGGTTTGGGAGGACTTGGCAGCAATCTAGGAGAGCCTCAACATCAGGCCCCCCTGCTTCTTCTACTACTGCTTTTGTACCAGCATATTCAAAATCAAGAGGAATGTCGATAGAAGAGGCCTTAGCGGTTGCATTAAATAAGATAAATGATTCACTGGAACAGCTTAACAAGAAAGTAGACGTGACAAATGCAAAAGTGGAAGCTGCAACTATTAAAATTGATTTAAATACAGAAAGTATAAATAATTTGGGACAAAAGGTGAATATCAATACAGAAACCATCCAGAAATTGATACAGGAATCTACTTTGACATGGCAGACTGCGGAGGAAGCTAGGGAAAAAGTCATTGCTGCTGAACGTAATGTAACACAATTGGAGAGAGAGAGAGTCCCAGCCTTACGGAGGCAACTGGATGACCATAAGTCGACGCTTGCTATGATTGAGCTCAAAGAAAAACAAACGAATTTGAGGATCAGAGCCCTACCTGAATTGGAGAAGGAAAGTATGATAGATTTCCTCACACAGGAATTTGCTGATTTTTGGGACTTGGACTTGGGTCAAGAAGAGATTAAAACTGTGAGGGCCTTTAGACTTGGAAGAGGAGGGAAAAAAGAGAAGAACAGAATAAGAGACTGTTGGCACTACCAGAAGAACCTAGAAGTACAACAGCCAAGAGTGGAAATTTTTAAAGACGCCCCAAAATACCTTTTGGATCTTAGGTCCAACTACGGAGATTTGGCTGCCTTGCTGAGAAGGAATAAAATCATCTTCAGGTGGGAGTTTCCCCAAGGTCTACTCTTCAGTTTCAAAGGAAGGAAAATAAAAATAAGATCAGTAGAAGACAAAGTAAAGTTTTTGTATAAATACGAAGAAGATCTGCAGAAGGGACTTGGAAAAGAGCTAAGAGCATCGGACAAAAGATCACCAGGTTGATGGACAATATGAAACTGGCGGAAATGACTGGCAGAATCCGAGACCAGGGAGAAGAGTCGGTGGAAGAAGACTGGAAAAAGTTTAAAGACTATTTATAGAAATATTGTAAAATTAATGAATGTTAGAAAAAAGTTGGAATGAAGTTATATGGCTTTAGTAGAAATGTTATAAGGAATTAAGTATAAATAGATTATTAGAGTATTAAGGAAAAATAAGGTTAGAATATGTTAAGATAATTATAGGATAGAAAATAGAGGAAGATGGAAAGGAGTTGCTGAAACAATCAACAGAAGTGGAATACAAAAAGGGAGGTGTGAGGAGGTCGTTGAAACAAGTAAATGAAAGATATGACATTGAAATTGTATGATGTGTGTTAAAGTGTTTTTGTTTTGTTTTGTTTAGTTTATGGTTACAGATAGGTAGCCGTGTTGGTCTGCCATAGTCAAAACAAAACAAATTCCTTCCAGTAGCACCTTAAAGACCAACTAAGTCAGTTCTTGGTATGAGCTTTCGTGTGCATGCACACTTCTTGCACACGAAAGCTCATACCAAGAACTGACTTAGTTGGTCTTTAAGGTGCTACTGGAAGGAATTTGTTTTGTTTTAGTTCATGGTGTTAGTGCTGTGTAATGTTTTTATATTGTATTGTATTGTTTTTTTTCTTGGTTTTTTTTCTTTTTTCTTTCTTTTTTTGTAGTGTTTAAAAGTAATAAACATTAATTATTATTTTTTTAAAAAAAGAGAAGTCACCCACTGTGGAATTGGCAGCAAACGAGCTGCCGTGTTACACTTCTGTACCAAACCAAGTACTGAACAGGACTGATGGACTTTGTGGTCTTAAATCTCAGCGGCACCCTGTGCGATGCATAAATTTGGGGGCCCCAACCTCTCCCGATCCATTCTACAGCATTGTTGTGGCACCCCCTGCAGTGTGGCACCCAGTGCAGATGAACTGGTCACCCTACTCTAAAACTGCCTCTGAATAGGCTATAGGTCCCAGATAGGATTAGTTTTAAAACCGGGGTGAGTAACTTATGGCCTTCCACTTGTTGGCCAACTACAGCCTCAGCCAATAATCATAGAATCATAGAATCATAGAATCATAGAGTTGGAAGAGACCACAAGGGCCATCGAGTCCAACCCCCTGCCAAGCAGGAAACACCATCAGAGCACTCCTGACATATGGTTGTCAAGCCTCTGCTTCAAGACCTCCAAAGAAGGAGACTCCACCACACTCCTTGGCAGCAAATTCCACTGTCGAACAGCTCTTACTGTCAGGAAGTTCCTCCTAATGTTTAGGTGGAATCTTTTTTCTTGTAGTTTGGAACCATTGCTCCATGTCCGCTTCTCTGGAGCAGCAGAAAACAACCTTTCTCCCTCCTCTATGTGACATCCTTTTATATATTTGAACATGGCTATCATATCACCCCTTAACCTCCTCTTCTCCAGGCTAAACATGCCCAGCTCCCTTAGCCATTCCTCATAAGGCATCGTTTCCAGGCCTTTGACCATTTTGGTTGCCCTCCTCTGGACACGTTCCAGTTTGTCAGTGTCCTTCTTGAACTGTGGTGCCCAGAACTGGACACAGTACTCCAGGTGAGGTCTGACCAGAGCAGAATACAGTGGCACTATTACTTCCCTTGATCTAGATGCAATACTCCTATTGATGCAGCCCAGAATTGCATTGGCTTTTTTAGCTGCCGCGTCACACTGTTGGCTCATGTCAAGTTTGTGGTCAACCAAGACTCCTAGATCCTTTTCACATGTACTGCTCTCAAGCCAGGTGTCACCCATCTTGTATTTGTGCCTCTCATTTTTTTTGCCCAAGTGCAATACTTTACATTTCTCCCTGTTAAAATTCATCTTGTTTGTTTTGGCCCAGTTCTCTAATCTGTCAAGGTCGTTTTGAAGTGTGATCCTGTCCTCTGGGGTGTTAGCCACCCCTCCCAGTTTGGTGTCATCTGCAAATTTGATCAGGATGCCCTTGAGTCCATCATCCAAGTCGTTGATAAAGATGTTGAATAAGACCGGGCCCAAGACAGAACCCTGTGGCACCCCACTAGTCACTCTTCTCCAGGATGAAGAGGAACCATTGATGAGCACCCTTTGGGTTCGGTCAGTCAGCCAGTTACAAATCCACTGAGTGGTAGCATAGTCAAGACCGCATTTTACCAGCTTCTTTACAAGAATATCATGGGGCACCTTGTCAAATGCCTTGCTGAAATCAAGGTAGACTACATCCACTGCGTTCCCTTCATCTACCAGGCTTGTAATTCTGTCAAAAAACGAGATCAGGTTAGTCTGACATGACTTATTTTTCAGAAATCCATGCTGACTATTGGTGATCACAGTATTCCTTTCTAGGTGCTCACAGACTGTTTGCTTAATGATCTGCTCCAGAATCTTCCCTGGTATTGATGTCAGACTGACTGGGCGGTAATTATTTGGGTCCTCTCTTTCCCCCTTTTTGAAAATAGGGAAAACATTTGCCCTCCTCCAGTCTACCGAGACTTCGCCTGTTCTCCAGGAATTCTCAAAGATGACTGCCAGTGGTTCTGAGATCACATCTGCCAGTTCTTTTAATACTCTTGGATGCAGTTCATCTGGCCCTGGAGACTTGAATACATCTAAACTAGCCAAGTATTCTTGTACTATCTCCTTAGTTATTCTGGGCTGTGTTTCCTCTGCTGAATCATTTGCTCCAAATTCTTCAGGTCGGGCATTGTTTTCTTTATCGGAGAAGACTGAGGCAAAGAAGGCATTGAGGAGTTCAGCCCTTTCTGTGTCCCCTGTTTGCATTTCACCATCTTCTCCTCTGAGTGACCCCACTGTTTCTTTGTTCTTCCTTTTGCTACGAACATACCCATAAAAGCCTTTTTTGTTGCTTTTAACCTCTCTAGCAAGCCTGAGTTCATTCTGTGCTTTAGCTTTTCTGACTTTGTGTCTACACGTGCTGGCTATTTGTTTGAATTCCTCTTTGGTGGTTTCCCCCCTTTTCCATTTTTTGTACACATCCTTTTTTAATCTTAACTCAGTTAAAAGTTCTTTAGATAGCCACCCTGGCTTCTTTAGGCACCTTCCATGTTTCCGTCTCATTGGTATTGCCTGAAGTTGTGCTTTTACTATCTCCGTCTTAAGAAACTCCCAGCCATCATGAACTCCCTTTACTTTTAGTATTACTGTCCATGGGATCTCACCCAGCACTTCCCTAAGTTTTATGAAGTCGGCTTTCTTAAAGTCAAGAAATTGAGCCCTAGTATGAGTCCCAGAATAATGACTGTAGTCCAGCAATGTATGGAGGCCACAGGTTCCTCACCCCTGTGTTAAAGGAACAGTACATTACAAGAAACATTCCATCTTTAGCATGGCCTACATGCTCCAGTGATATATACTCTACTAAAAAAATCTTCCTAAAGGAAACCTGCCCCATTATGTTCTACAATACCAGAAAACTTGAACTAAGCATATTTAGGTGTGGGAATTTACTTCTGGGTAAATATGAATAGGACTGCATAGCATGCAACTGTCCTGTTTTTACGGGGGCATCCCGGAATTGTAGAAGCCTTCTCATTTTATCCCCGGATGTCATGGGTTGTGCACCTTCACAGACCAGCTACTGTCGCTGCCGCCCAGTCACCTGCTGCCCCCCGCTATAGGTGCACAAGGAGGTCGGACAGGCACACGAGCAAGTGGTGGGGATGGGGGCGAGTGGGCAAGCAAGCGGGCAAGCAGCAGCAGCGAGATGTTGTGTGGGACAGATGCCCCCATTTCCTCTTGGGAAATGTTGGAGTCTATGGGACTGTACAGTATAGCATTTACGTTTGTATTTAGATTTCCACCATAATAGGCACCCTTAGGCTTGTGCAGTAATACAGCAGAAACTATTTCCTTTAGAACTATTTTCTGTCTTGTGGTAAAACAAAAACCAACTGTATATAGTGGTACCTCGGGTTAAGTACTTAATTCGTTCTGGAGGTCCGTTCTTAACCTGAAACTGTTCTTAACCTGAAGCACCACTTTAGCTAATGGGGCCTCCCGCTGCTGCCACACCTCTGGAGCATGATTTCTGTTCTCATCCTGAAGCAAAGTTCTTAACCCAAGGTACTATTTCTGGGTTAGCGGAGTCTGTAACCTGAAGCATATGTAACCTGACGCATATGTTACCTGAGGTACCACTGTATATAAAAGCTAAGAGTGCAAGAGGACCTAATGATTTATTTATTTAAGGAAACCCTTATGCTCTCTAAATATGTATAATATATTTAAAAGCCTCAAGACAGACATGCTTATTGTTGATTATAGGATTATGAGTTGTCATGAAAGGGAACTTTTAAAAATAGCAATATTTTAAATACCTGAGCATATATTACTCAGAAATTGCTGGGGGCTGCCTCTTGCAACAAAATACTATATATAATGAAAAGATGCTGTCTGGTTCAAGCAAACAGAATGAGCACATTCTAGCAAGATTCAGAAATGATGTTTATTCATGAATTAATAAAAGCTGTAAACAGAGCAATGGACGTGTAGCATTTATTCCTGGTTCATTCCAACTCTTTGAGAAGCATGATGCTTCAGCACCATTATTTCCTTCTTCTGTTTCTCAGCCTTGTGATTTGACTTAAAGTTGGATCCCCAAAATGGATGAAAGGGATGCAGACAAGTCTAGAGCTTGTTTCTTTAGGTGCAAGAGGATGATCTGTGGTGAGCCTTGGGCTTGTGAACTCCCCTTTCAGCTCTTTATAGAAGATTGAAAGCTCTGGTTTTCATTTAAAGCTGTGACATCTGAGCTTGGTGAATTGTGTCTTGTTTAAACTATGGCCAGTAAGTACAAAGCAAGATCAAACTATGGTATCAGATCTCAGTTTGTTCTCAAACCACAGTTTAATGCCTTGGAAATCTGTAGAATTGGATGGCCTTGGGAATCTGGTTAGTATAATATTGAAAACAGTTCATCCTCATGGGCATGAGAGAGGCAGCAAGAGGAGGGTGAGTGTGAAGCCAAAGGCTCACAGCCATGGTTTATTCTCACAGTGGGAACCCAGGGATCCTCATTACATCTGAACCAAGACTAAGTATATATTATGCATTCACCGTCAGAATGGATGGAAAGAGGTGTATTGCAGGGAATTCTCTGTAGCTGCACAGTGCATCCCTACAGCAAATACGAATGCCTTGGGGGGGGGGCAGAAAAAAGGGATGAGTGGGGAAGGAAAACTCCCCGCTCCCCTCATTCAGTTTATCTAGTGGAAAAATTGGAAGTGATGGGGGAGAATGGGATAAAACCCTCTTGTAAACTGTACTTAAAAAAAAAAAAATTCAATGCATTAAAAAAAACTGTTTCAGATATACTTTAATCCCTCAAAATGCTGTCAAATATCTGTAAAATAATCCACGGTATCTGGCATTACAATCCTTGCAGACTATAGACATGCAGAATTCTTATATCGTCTCTGCTTCAGATCCCCCCATCTTCTGCAGCTTGCGAAAGAAACTGATATTTATTTGCAATGTATCTGTACACACACCAAATCATGCCAACCTCCAAGGAGGGAGAGTCTACCACATCCCAAGGGAGTCTGTTCCACTGTCAAACAGCTCTTCCCATCAGAAAATTATTCCTGAAGTTTAGTTGAAATCTCCTTCTTGTAACTTGAAGCCATGAGTTTGGGTCCTATCCCCCTATTTTGCTAAATCAATTACAGGTTCTCTGATGGATCTTTTATAGACAATAAAGCACTTATGGAGGGGAAAGGTTTTTATCTGAACAAAATAAAACTTCTAATGTAAAACCACCCCCAAACAATCAATGATCCACCCTCTTAGACAAAGAGAGAGGACTTGTGGCCCTAAGATAAGGGTTGATTGCACAAGGCCAATCCTATGCCTCCTCGATCCTCTTGCGCACTTCCACTACACACCCAGAGCAGGAGAAAACAAGCTTGTTTCCTCTTCCATGTGACAGCCCTTTAGAATTTTGAAGATGGCTATCATATCTCCTCTCAGTCTTTTATTTTCCAAGCTAAACATACCCAACTCCTTCAACAGTTCCTCATAACCATTTCGAGGCCCCGATTACCTTGGTCACTCTCCTCTGCACACGTTCCAGCTTGTCAACATCCTTCTTAAATTGTGGTGCCCAGAACTGGACACAGTACTCTAGATGGGGTCTGACCAAGACAGAATAAAGTGATACTACTACTCCTGACCTGGACAATAGACTTCTGTCGATGCAGCCTAGAATAGCATTAGGTTTTTTGCTGCTGCATCACATTGTTGACTCATGTTAAGCCTGTGGCCTCCTAAGACTCCTCGATTCTTTTCACATGTACTACTGGCAAGCCAGGTGTCTCCCATCTTATATTTGCCATCATTGTTCTTTTTTAGAGTTTTCTCCTCTGTAGAGTCCCCCCCCCCCGAAGTTCTTTTGTACTCCTGCAAGTCTTGTGGAATCCCTGCTCATGCCCTTCTCTTGTGTGTGGTCTGGTGCTGCACTTGGCTTTGTACTCAGAGAATGAGTTTGCTGCTAGTATATGGGATATACCTGGCCGTCACTAGACTTCTTCTTCATGGTGTTATTCTCCTCCTCCTCCTCTGTCTTTTCTCTCCTTGGTCTTATTTGCCCATTTTGCCATTTAGGGTTATAATGGGTGCTCGTAAAAAGAAGCAAGTGGGTCTCCCATAGTACTGTGCCCAAATTTTTTAACTATTCTCAATTAATGAGAAAATAAATTGCATTTGAACATTTGCAAAAGTGAAATTCTCACAAGGGAGGTGCAGTGTTTTTGTTCTGCTTCTTTTAGGTGGCCAAGGGATTTTTGTGAGTTCCCTTTCCTTCATTTATTCTGCGAGTCATGCCACCAATGGTCTGCCCCCTGCCGCAATCCTGGGCACCCATGCTTGAATTAAAGTGTAGGAGCAAGATATTGCATGGTGACTCCTCTCACAGGATTTCTTAAGAGCCATGGGCATTCAGGGAGGCTGCTGGAGAAACATTTACTGGAAATAAAAATGCACATACTACTCTCAGATCCTTGTAATACGATAAGGTAAGCTCCAAAATTCCATACCCATAGAAATTCTGAAGCACCCTGAGAAAGAGACAGCCTCTTTCACTGGGGAGGAAAGGTTTTGAGAAACTGGAGGACAGATTTTGTCACAGCAGTTTTCATCACAGCCATTCAAAAGACAGCAAATGAAGCTGAAAGACACCGAGGATGAAGGGGATGAGGAAATGATGCCAAGGAAATGGGGAACAAAATAATGCTGATCTGTGTTAACTATGAAAAGGTGAGTATTATTTGTAATTTGTTCACAGAAGTATCAAATGCAAAATATAAGAGAAAATTGAAATTCAGAATTACTCAGTGCCCCCCCCCCCCGGCGATAGCTCATTATTTACTGGAATCTCTATAAAAAAACTAGACACTTCTCCTTAATGGAATATACGCTTTAAAAAAACTATACCTAATAGAGAATAAGCAGTGATAAGACAAATACCTTTTAGCTCTTCCCTCCTTTTTCCTCTTTTCCTCTTTTCCTCTTTCCATCCTCTGTATTATTCACTCAATGCCGCTACTTTGCTAGTTTTCAAATACTGCTCTGAAATGCTGCTTGAGTGAGTAATTTAGTAAATGATTGCTCCAGACTGTAGGGCTAAGATGCACAATATTTCTGAGGCTAGATTTGAATGGCTTTGCTGGTGGAGTAATGTCTCTGGCAGTTCTGGTATTCCTAGCTTGCTGAAAAACTACTTGCAAGCCTAGAGTATACCCTCAGCCATCTTACACATTGCCTAGTATCTGTGGTACTTTTAAAATAATACGTGTTGTTGTTGTTGTTGTTGTCGTCTTACAATCACTGCCCAAAGCAGTTAGGAAAGCATTGTGGGAGAGAGAAAACAAGCCAGGGACTCTTCCTTCTCTGTAAATGGACAGATGATACTGTATAGACAGTTTTGGTTCTGAGTCAGCACCCCAGTTCCCTCATGCAGCAGAGAGCTGATAAGTCCATTGCCTGAATGATGAACCTGGGCAGGTTGACCCTACTTGCAAATTGCTGCAATTCAAGCAAGATGAATTTTTACTGGCTAACACATGTTCAAGTACGTATGGGTCCTTTAAATTTCCCCTCGCGGCTTTCTTTTCTTGCAAGAGCATGCTAAATGAAACAAGAGCAAATTATGAGGACTGCGCTTCAGGATTTCCCCACACAGCTTTTGTGTCTTTCACAGCACCTAGTGACCTCTTGGCCTCCAGTGTAAAATGGGTAGGAAGTGTCTGGAGATCTGGCACCCAGCCAACATCAAATTAATTTCCTTCCCTGTGAAACAGCTCTGGTTTCATAGCAAGGAGTTTTGTTGTCTAGCTGTCCTAGAATGAATGGGTTTCTGTTTTCCATATCACCTGTTTGATGAAGGCAAAGCTCCAGGGCAAGGTTCTGGATTAATCACTCTTCCAAATGGCATCTTAGCTATGAGATCATTAATAACTGTGGCAATTAAGATACTTTAATATTGATATTAATGGTCATATTATTAGGGCAGTGACTCTGGGCCTATTTACACTCTCAGTGGCAATCACTGATGCAGGGCATCTGTGCCCATTGATTGGGGCATCAGCTGCTTATTACATGGAAGTTGTAGCATGTGATTCGGCCCTGTGTGTTCACACCAAATTTCAAGGACCATGAAAGAAAGAAAGAAAGAAAGAAAGAAAGAAAGAAAGAAAGAAAGAAAGAAAATTAAATTGGCTTTATATCTGCAGTGACCACAGGTGTAATATATCTCATTAGCAATGTTTACAGAATCACTGTCCTTTTTTAGCAACTGGGAATGTATATTTATAGTGAATATTTCCCTGCTGGTACTTCACGAGTTGCCTAACATGATTTAATCCCATATTTTCCCAACTATTGCTGTTCAGATAAGATGAAGGCTGTGTCCAGCATAAGAAGTCAACTTACAATAACACAAGAGTGTGGTCCAACCTCATAGGAGGTTCTTCTAGAAAAGCATTTGTTTGAGAAAGAAGGGGTGCATATTCAAATTCAAACAGAACTGAAGGAAACTCACTTCCTTCATGACTTGCAGTAAAGCTTAGGGCTCAACTCAACTTGTCCAGATGCTGTTGAGCTGTCACCCCTGACCATGGCCCATGCCGACTGGGGATGATGGGAGTTGGATTCCAACAACATCTGGAGGTCTAAAGGTTCCTCATCCCTGCCTTAGACTGCTGTCCCATTTTTGCTAACACTGGAGCTGTGAGAGCTTGATTCACTTACAATGAATCTTACAAATGAAAATTTTCTTGCACTGCAAAGATGGTAACTCTAGAAGCATGTGCTGTAGCAAGGCTGCTAAAACAGGAGGGGGACAGTCCAGATAAGGAGCTAGAGCAAAGTTCAAGCAGCAGAGCAATAAAAGTGTTGCACCAGGCAGCTACTGAGGATTCCCCTCCCCCCCCCCACACACATTGCCTTATAAACCCAGCCATCAGGAATTAATCCATGGTCTGGCTTAGTGCTATATTGAACAACAAGGGTTGTTCTTGACTTGTTCTTGTTTGAGGGGAAACAAACTATGAATCATGGTTTGGATGCTATGCTAAGTCAAACCATGGCTTCGCTTCCAGAGGTGGGGAAGAGTGAGTGGCCACAACTGCTGTTGCACACTAAGCCATTGTTTAGCTTAGCATTACATGTGGATGAGGCTGATGTCTTCAGCTGAGCAGAACAGGTGCTTGCATGAATACAAAGGATTATAGCAGATGATGAACATTACATTCCTTCCCCTTTGAGAAATAAACTCCAATCATTTCTGCAGATACATGTGTGCAGCTTGGTTAATTTGGTCAGCAAGCTATTCATTCTTTATTCATTGGCTTGACTTGACAAGTAATGTATATGGGATTCATAGAATCATAGAATCATAGAATTGGAAGAGACCACAAGGGCCATCGAGTCCAACCCCCTGCCAAGCAGGAAACACCATCAGAGCACTCCTGACATATGGTTGTCAAGCCTCTGCTTAAAGACCTCCAAAGAAGGAGACTCCACCACACTCCTTGGCAGCAAATTCCACTGTCGAACAGCTCTTACTGTCAGGAAGTTCTTCCTAATGTTTAGGTGGAATCTTTTTTCTTGTAGTTTGGAACCATTGCTCCGTGTCCGCTTCTCTGGAGCAGCAGAAAACAACCTTTCTCCCTCCTCTATGTGACATCCTTTTATATATTTGAACATGGCTATCATATCACCCCTTAACCTCCTCTTCTCCAGGCTAAACATGCCCAGCTCCCTTAGCCGTTCCTCATAAGGCATCGTCTCCAGGCCTTTGACCATTTTGGTTGCCCTCCTCTGGACACGTTCCAGTTTGTCAGTGTCCTTCTTGAACTGTGGTGCCCAGAACTGGACACAGTACTCCAGGTGACGTCTGACCAGAGCAGAATACAGTGGCAGTATTACTTCCCTTGATCTAGATGCTATACTCCTATTGATGCAGCCCAGAATTGCATTGGCTTTTTTAGCTGCCGTGTCACACTGTTGGCTCATGTCAAGTTTGTGGTCAACCAAGACTTCTAGATCCTTTTCACATGTACTGCTCTCAAGCCAGGTGTCACCCATCTTGTATTTGTGCCTCTCATTTTTTTTGCCCAAGTGCAATACTTTACATTTCTCCCTGTTAAAATTCATCTTGTTTGTTTTGGCCCAGTTCTCTAATCTGTCAAGGTCGTTTTGAAGTGTGATCCTGTCCTCTGGGGTGTTAGCCACCCCTCCCAGTTTGGTGTCATCTGCAAATTTGATCAGGATGCCCTTGAGTCCATCATCCAAGTCGTTGATAAAGATGTTGAATAAGACCGGGCCCAAGACAGAACTCTGTTGCACTCCACTAGTCACTCTTCTCCAGGATGAAGAGGAACCATTGATGAGCACCCTTTGGGTTCGGTCAGTCAGCCAGTTACAAATCCACTGAATGGTAGCATAGTGGTAGCATAGATTCAATCTTAGTGCCTTCTTTATCAGAAAGCAATGCAGAGTTAGGGCTTTTACTGCAGATCTCTCTCAGCATCACAACTGCTCAAGAGCAAGAAGTGGTGAAGAAGACCTGAACACACTAGGTGAGCAAAAGTGAGGACCCACTAGCACTTTGCTCCCCATTTTAGTTGAGGAATGTATTCTTTCTTATTCCCCTATTGAACAGGTCTGGTGTGCTGTGATTCCTGACCCATCATTGGGCCATGCATCTTCCTACTTCCATCTGGGTAGGCATCTTACCTTTCTATACTCCAGTGGTTCTCAAACTTTTTTCTGTGGGCCACACATTCAGAAAACAAATTTGCTCACATCACATCAATTTTCTATTGATAAGAAATACATTGAAAACAAAAAAGAAACAATTCTCAGCAGTGCTTGATTTATAACATAGAACACAACATCTTTATAATATGATCAAGGGACATCCACAAAGTATTGAACAATGCAGCTACATAGGAACACGAATCGTTCTCAAAATATAAAGGTAAAAGGGTAATGGACCCCTGGACGGTTAAGTCCAGCCAAAGGCGACTATGGAGTTGCAGGGCTCATCTCGCTTTCAGGCTGAGGGAGCCGGCGTTTGTCCACAGACAGCTTTCCGGGTCCCGTGGCCATCATGATTAAACCACTTCTGGCACAACAGAACACCGTGACGGAAACCAGAGCACACGGAAACAAAGAATGATGGAGGAAACTCATTCTTTGAATTCCTCTCTGGTTGGTGGAGGAGTGGGCTTTCACCTGCAGTCTGGAACTCGCTTCCCTATGGAATAAGAGGGCAGGCAAAGACACTGGGTGCAGGAGCACTCTGACTGCCGTGACCTGCAACGAGCCACCTCCCAACTGTTCCTGGAAGTAGAGGATACCCTGCTAATTGGGCTTTAATTGGAGTAAAGTACAGGCATGTGCTAGAAGTGATGAGACAACAAACTGCAAAACATCTCGGCTACAAGGATTTAAAGGTTGGAAATGAGATAAGGTTTCATTTGGTGCCAGAGATTGGGGGAGGGGGTAGAGAGAGCCTATGGCTGTTTTTCAAAGTGTTTCTTCTGCATTTCTGATTCGGCAACCCTCTTCAGAATGCAAAGTTAAAATAAAATATAAAAAAGGGTGGAAGAAACTGGATTAAAAACATGAAATTTAACGTAAAACTGGAACTGCATGTGTGAGAGGAATGGAACAGAGAGAAAAGGGGGAAAGTATCACCCTTTGAAAGGACTGTGTTGGAATGCAGAAAGAAACCACCCCCACTCTCCGTTATTTTCAAAGGAATGCGAAGGAGACTGAGACAATTTAGAATGTAATCTAACTGGAAAGATAACTGACGATAAATTTTCAGCTGAAGGAGGAAAGGAGTCTGCCAGCTGCAAAGTCAGAGGGTTTTTTTAATTAATCATTGGCAGTTTGGAATCAGACTGCTCTTTCTGGGCTGGAAAAAAATCGTGATGACAGTTTATTTGTTGAAACAGAGGGGTCTCTAACAAACTCTTGAATCAAGGGACAAAGTGATTCAAAAGCTTTTGGAAAACTGTGAGACAAGCGCTTCCCCCAAGTTATGATGGGAAATATCAACAGTTGGAAGAATGAAGGACACAACATCATAATACTTAATGTATTAACACAAATTGAAACCGTAAGATTGTAGCCGTTGTATAAGGGTTTACTATCTTGAAGGGAATGTAACTGAAATTATTAAGATTTTGGAACACAGAAAATAAAATAAAACACAAAGTGGAATCCATCAAAACTAGCATGTGAGGAAGGCACTTTAACTAAATTGTATAATTCACTATATAAATAATTGGTTTTAATAATTGTATTAATTGGATAAAATTGGCATTGTTATAATGAGACTGTTATTGGACCTATATTGGAAAATCAATTTAAAAAATATTTATTAGCAGCTAGATCTTGATTTCATCTCTGGTGGCCCAAGTGTCTGGGGCAACATTTTGACTGTACCTTCCACAAGTAACTCTTTCTCTTCTTCCAAATAGCTTCACCTCAGTGTTCATTTCTTGTTCATACAAAACACACCCACACAACATTTTCAGACCACACTGGACTTATTTTAGGGAGGTTGCCTCTTAGGTTCCTCCCCCCTCCCCTCAGAGCATACTAATGACTCCCCCTTTTCTCTTGGTAGCCTTGCTTTGCTTGCAAAAGATTGCTGATTCAGCCAGTGGCGGAGAGCCGACGGGGGCGCATCCCCGGGGCGTGGAATGCCGCCATAGTGGCATGGGGCGTGTGCTGGGGCATGTGCTGGGGGCGTGGTGTGCCGCCCCTAGGGGCGTGGCACCCAGCGCGGGCGGGGGGGGGCAGCCATGATGGCCCCCTGCCGGGATTGCACTGCCAGTGGATTCAGCCTGCTATTTCTCTTGGTAGTGTTGGAAAAGACTGCTGTCTGAAACCTTGGTGTGCCACTGTCAGTTTAGGCCTTTTTTGGTGGCCCGGAATAACATTTGATGTGCCCCCACCCCAGCAGCCCTCACACTGCCTTCCCTAAACCAGGTAAGTGAAGCACTGGGCTTTGGAGAGGAGATGTGAGGGCTCTGGCAGGGTCTAGTTAGCACTTGCCCAGCTTTGGGAAGGAGTGGGAGGGATCTAGGATCCTTGCTTATCTGGCTTTAGGAAGGCAGGGTGAGGGCTGGGAGGGGGGATATCAGTTTTTGGCCTTGCTCCCCCCCCCCCCCCGCTGCCCCCTGACAAGACAGTGTATGGCCTGCGGGTTCCGTGTCAAAGTGCTCTTGCAGCACATCTGGTGTGAAAAGTTGGACCGCCCTAGTATAGGCAATAATTAGCTAGATGACCCCAATGGTCTGGCTTAGCATAAGGCCGCTACCTGTGTTCCCATATCCCTAGCAATTATAACTCAGCCTGCATTGGTTACTAGGACTTATGATTCTATTCCATTCAGTGCAAAAAAGGGTTTGACTTTGCCTGTCTGAAGGCCAATGTAAGTTATGGTCATCTCTGTCATATGTGACTCCCGCCCCAGACACAATTCTAAGGTGCACAAGGCAAATGCCACTGAAAATTCTAACACTTACTACCCACAGTGTTGTGTATACATGCATATGTTCCTTAAAATTATCTTTGATTTATCTGTTATGGTTTGTTGTGCAACAGTCCAGGGAGAGACCAAGAAAAAGGGAAACACTCCCCCTAGGAACTGCACTCAAACACACACCCTGTTCAAATATGTATAGTAATATATGCTGTGGTATTAAAACTAGTATACAAGGAAGGCATTGGTGAGGGACCTGATGCATAACCACCAAAGGATGCTGGAGAATGCAAATATTTGTATAATACGTTGAGGTTTTTGAAGCATTTCATGTACATTTTTCTAATGACAATCCTTACAACTACATTGTAAGGTAAGTATTATTACCCCCCCCCATAACACAGATGGTGGGACTGAGGCAGATAAAGACTTGCATAACCCTTTCTCAGAGGTGAGGTTTAAACCAGGGACTTTCTGATTTGCAGCTCACTACACACTACAGATGATGCTTCATATATTTCCAATTTAATGTGCATGAGGAAGCTCACATGCTTTCATTCAGAAGGTCCTCCTAGGCAGTGGCGTAGCGTGGGTTGCCAGTGCCTGGGGCAAGTGTCCTTTGCATTGCCGACTGATAGGCTGGACAAAGGAGCAATAGCTTGGTGAGCAACCTGAGTGGCAGCCCTATGAGTTTTGAGCACAACACAGAGCAGGATGGGGGGGGGGTTGGGAGCAAGGATCTTTCTAAAGCCCATGTAGAGGGTTCCTTAGCAGCTGGCCGTCTCCCAAATCAGCTCCTTAGTCAACCTACATGAACACTGAGAGATTTTCTTTGTGAAGGGTAGGGTGTACTATTTTTTATTTATTATTACTACTTTATTTATTTCTTTAAAAATGTTTGCGCCCCCTAAGAATTTTGTGCCCAGGCAACCAGCCCTATGGCCCCTCCCACACTATGCCACTGCTAGGTTCAGCCCCTGGCATCTCTAGTTAAAATTATCAGGTAAGAGCTGGTGATGGGAAATAGGCCGGAGACTCTGGAGAGCTGCTGCCACCAGCTGGAGTGAGCGGTAGATGGCTTGATGGACAAGCAGCCTGACCTAGATTAAGGCAGCTTCCTGTGTATATTTGGCATGCTGCATTGGCAATGTGCACAGTCTTCACACAGAAAATGCATACATGGGCCAGCCAATGTGTCTAGAGCCTGCGTGACCATGACTAGAAATAATGACATTGGCCAGGGAAAGTTCTGAATCCTGTGTTTGTGCTGCTGGCTAGTTTAGCTCATTCCCCATACCTGTATATGAGTGAGCACAATCAATAGAGGTTGTGCCCAGTCTCCCTAAAATATCATGTCTCTTCTTTTCAGAAATGGCATTTTTCCCTTGCTAACTTCCCCTTTAACTCACTTTATCTTCACCAGATTTGATTTAATGATATAAAAGTAATTTGTTTCATCGTAAACAGACATTGTCTGGTCCTCTCTATCCATCTTTTTAAGTGGTTTCATTGCAAATAGCACCATAACATAAAAAATTAATTAAATGAAGAGAAGAAGCACCCACCTGCTAGTTCACTATTTATGGGGCCATCTATAATTTAGGAAGCAGAATCAGAAATATACAGAAATAAAAGAAAAACTCACAAAACCAGTCTAAAGCACTTCTTTTTTTTACACTCCCTGCAACAGAGCTTCATAAAGAAAATAGATTATGAGCAGTCACCAGGCCTAGTTGTGGAAGAATCTCTTCTGGATGGTTAAATCATTTTAAAGGGCCAGATTCATGTCTAATATAAATCTGCATAATGCTACTGTGGTCAAGATAGTTCTTCTGTTAATTGATTCATGGTTAGCTGACATTATCTTTGGAAGACCCAGAGCAGTGAGGACTCTTCTACAGCAGTGATATTTAATGTACAGTTCTAGGAACCTCAAATGGTCTTTGATGCATTTTCAAATAGCTTCTGAGACAATGACTAAGCTAACAGATGAGATCAGAAGATCCCAATGTTTAAAGAAAGTTTCTACTGCATGCTGAAGAGGCAAGTCTCTTTTCCATGTAAACTTTAAAGGGCTTGCCCCATTAGCATTACAAATGACTTCACTGGACTTTTCAGAGAAAATAAATGCTCAAATTCCAAGTGCGGGGTGGGGGAAATAATGTGAATCAAATTCTAGAGAGAAATGTTTTTGGTCAATGGAAATTCCTGCAGGATGCTTATAGGATAGCCACCCTTTCTGCAGTATGCTAAGGAGAAGGAGAAGTTTGTCATGCAATTCTGGGCTGCATCAATAGGAGTATTGCATCTAGATCAAGGGAAGTAATAGTGCCACTGTATTCTGCTCATGAAGAACGGCTAAGGGAGCTGGGCATGTTTAGCCTGGAGAAGAGGAGGTTAAGGGGTGATATGATAGCCATGTTCAAATATATAAAAGGATGTCACATAGAGGAGGGAGAAAGGTTGTTTTCTGCTGCTCCAGAGAAGCGGACACGGAGCAATGGTTCCAAACTACAAGAAAAAAGATTCCACCTAAACATTAGGAAGAACTTCCTGACAGTAAGAGCTGTTCGACAGTGGAATTTGCTGCCAAGGAGTGTGGTGGAGTCTCCTTCTTTGGAGGTCTTTAAGCAGAGGCTTGACAACCATATGTCAGGAGTGCTCTGATGGTGTTTCCTGCTTGGCAGGGGGTTGGACTCGATGGCCCTTGTGGTCTCTTCCAACTCTATAATTCTATGATTCTATGATTCTATGATGAGCAGAATCCAATGGATTGAATCTGATTCCACCTATGGTTGACAGATAACCTAAAGTAAGGCTGGGAGAAAAGGAGGGAGGGGAGATCAAGAGAAGGCTCTTATGAGAAGAAGGTGGAAGCACTCCCTCCACAGAGTCATTAATGAAGGAGAGAATGAAGGACCAAGTTTTAACAAAAGCATCAGGTTTGGCACTGTTTGTAGGAAGCCAGATGGTTTGAGTCAGATTCTCAGACAAAGCTATGTGCCAAATATGTTTATACTAGACCTCAAGGCCAATGTCTAAGGACATTTTCCATTCTCCCACAGTAGCGATAAGGGCTGCTACATGAAGAAAGGACTACAAATCCTTATGGAACAATTTAGGGTTAGAAAACAAGGAATACAGAGCAAGTGCAGGAAACTGAGGAACAGTCCCAGAAATGCTCATCTTAGGGGGAAAGCCACCGTATATGCAGATAATGTCCCCTCCAACACTTAGCATTGAGGAGTTCATGTAGCTTAATTTAAGCAGTGTGAAGTACCAACAATTGCTGGAGAAATACTCCTGAAAGGGACATGAGCCCACATGGCTGACCAAGAGGCCTCAGTGATTAGTTCACCAATGTCCTTTTTCAAACCAATCACAAACCATTATGGTTCTGAAACAGAGAATTAACCAAGAGTCCATAAAGAGCTAAAATATTATTTCTCCTACGGACTGAACGTTGTGACCATTTATTCTTGAAGGAAGTCAGAGATCTGGGAGTGTTAGGGAGATGCTCACTGGAAGGACAGATCCTGAAGCTGAGGCTCCAATACTTTGGCCACTTCATGAGAAGACTTTCCCTGATGTTGGGGAAGATTGAGGGCACAAGGAGAAGGGGATGACAGAGGACGAGATGGTTGGACAGAGTTCTCGAAGCTACCAGCATGAGTTTGATCAAACTGGGAGGCAATGGAAGACAGGAGTGCCTGGCATGCGCTGGTCCAGGGGGTCACAAAGAGTCGGACACCACTAAACAACAACAACAAAAGAAGAAGAGGATTTCTCTCCATTTGGCATAGAGGTTTTTTTTACATAGATCTTGTATGAAACTCAGCAGTAAACCATAAACAATCATTTTTTATATTTTATTACTACATCCTTCCTCCAAGGAAGGTGATGTGATCTGAATGTGGTATAGCAATGAGCGTGTCAGATGAACACTGTGGAGACTCAGGTTCCCATTCAGACTTGGAGCAGTCACTCTGTGCAACCAGTATATGGGGTTGTTCTGGGTGGCAGGAGAGTAATGATTTGAGTTCCTCGATGAAAAAGGAGATAAAAATGTAATAAATAAAATTTGTATCCCATGTTGAGGTGGTTTTTGCCTTCCAAACTGTTTCTGTTTGTAACACCTTTGGTAGACCTAGAGATATGAGCAGGAGCAGTTTGTTAGGTGGAATCACTGCCTAAGCTCCATTGAATAATTGTTCAATGTTGTATTCAGACATCAGGAACTCAGCCCAGACAGTTCTCATCAATCAATTTGCAGAAGTGTGGAATGAAATTCATAGTTGCAAGTTGTTGTTTTTAATAAAACAAAATTAGACAACAAATGGTTCACAAATGGAACCTCTATGTTCAAAAACAGTATTCTGATTACCAGATGCTAGAGCAAGCACAGTTCCCTCGTCACTTTCATACTTACTTATTTAAGAAAATGTAAACTGCACCTTCTATTATGATGACATTACTCAGAGCAGCTTCCAGTAAATTAAGAGCCATTGCAAAATAAGTCAGTAAAGATTATCAATATAATAAAACAACAAAGAGACTGTAGCACAGCAGGCAAAAACAGATGGAAAACAGGGGGCCTGTCCATTAAAAACTCCTTAACTTGTCAAATGCCTGCTGGAATAGAAACATCTTAGCTAGGTGGTAAAAAGCAAGATGGTGTGGGGGCAAATGAACCTCCTAAAATGGGAAGATCCATAATTTAGGTGCTGCTGCACCTAGGTCTATACCTAGCTAGTAGCACCAATGCAATATGAAGAAGAACTGGCATGTGAACTTCACCAGTAGAGACTGAGAAGTGGACCTTTGGTCTGATGATCCAGCAGGGCAATTCATATGTTCTTAGCAGTGTGATCCTATACATGTCAACAGAACTACAGTGTCCCAACCAAGGGAAGTCATAGTACCGCTCTATTCTGCCTTGGTCAGATCACACCTGGAGTCCTGTGTCCAGGTCTGGGCACCACAATTTAAGAAGGATATTGACAAGCTGGAACATGTGCAGAGGAAAGCAATGAAGATGATCAAGGGTCTGGAAACCAAGCCTGATTAGGAACGGTTGAGCAAGTTGAGTATGTTTAGCCTGGAAAAGAAGAGACTGAGACAAGATATGATAGCCATCTTCAAATATCCAAAGGGCTGCCAAATGGAGGGTGGAGCAAGCTTGTTTTCTCCTGCTCTGGAGCACAGGACCCTAACCAATGGCTCCAAGTTACAAGAAAGGAGATTCCTACTAACCATCAAGAAGAACTTTCTGAGCATAGGAGCCAATTCCTAGGAGCCAAGGTTCTTTTGCCCCCCCCCCCAATAAAATATCAGAGGGGCTGCCCTGCCCCCAGTTGATAGGCATTGCCATTCAAATGGTGTGTCTGATTAAGTGGTGTCTTGTGATTGATTATGTGGGGTGGGCCTTACCTGAACCCCCCCCCCAATATTTTATTCAAGTCGGTACCCCAGTTTCAAAGAGGTGTTTGACAATGGAGTTTTTTAAGCAGAGGTTGGATGTCAAAGAGCGAGCCAGCAGTAAATCACACAGTTCAAAGTTGGAGTTAACTCTTTATTAGCAAAAACATGAGCTACACAAATGTGGCTGAGGGTCAGGCCTAATGAGCACAGCAGATCATCCCCGGTAGCTCTTACCACATGAATCAGTTGCCGAGATTGAAAATCCTTGCCTCCCCACAGCCGTCTGTTGCCTCTTCTGCAGGGCCTTTTCCAGGCAATTGGAGGCCGTGCCTGCATGCGGCCTGTGGCTGTGACCCCTGTTCCAGCCCTCCTCTGGCTCTAAGAGACGGGGGGAGGGGAGCTTGTCACAGCTGAAGAGGAGACACCCATTACTCTTCACCAGCCTGACTCATCTCTACCTCTTGGTTTCACTCCTCCCACCCACCTGCTTCGTTTTCTGCCTCTGATTCTGGATTACTCTCTGCCGCAAACTCTTCTCGCTTACCATGCTTTGTGGCCTCTTCAGCTTCTGACACCTCTTCTTCCCAGTTTTCTCCTCCCTCTCCCTGTGGCCATTCATTACTGTCCCATCACCACTCCTGAGCCTTCTTCCTTTGGTGGTTCCCCAGCTGGTTCCTCCTATCATTCTTCTGCATCCAGCCGGTCCATGACATCATCTGGCATGTATGATCTAGTTGAGATTCCTGCATTGCAGGGGGTTGGACTAGATGGCCCTTTGGGGTCCCTTCCAACGCTACAATTCTATGATTCTATAATTAATTCCTATTGAGTTCCAATGGGGTTTCCCAGGAAGTGGGTAGAGGATTGCAGCTTAAGCACACAGATTTGAACTTAAATCTCAAGGAAAACCAGTGGGTCACTTCAAAGTACCGTATTTTTTGCACCATAACACTCACTTTTTTCCTCCTAGAAAGTAAGGGGAAATGTCTGTGCGTGTTATGGAGGGAATGCCTACGGGTGGCATGCCTACGGATTTTCCTCCTCTAAAAACTACACGCGTGTTATGGTCGGGTGCGTGTTATAGAGCGAAAAATACGGTAAATATGCATTTGAATGTGTTGCAAGTATAATAAACACATACAAACTTTAAAATAGTAGCCTTTCACAATGGTACCAGAAGATAAAAAACTGTTCATAGAGCTGATGCTAGCATGTAGTGTTTCATACAAAAAGGCACAATCATCAAACTGGTCAAATCTGGTTTAATTTAATTTAATGAATTTTATATAGCACTAAAGGCAGTGGTGTAATCAAAGGATATTCTGTATTGCTCTTTTATCAGGCAAATGTTAATCTACCATATTTAATATCTCTCTGATGCCTGGAGGATTATCACATTTAATATTGCAAAGCTGATGGAAAAGTTTTTGTGTGCTTTCTTCACCCAGCAAGACATAAGATAATTTGACAACTTGTTAAAAGCAACATATGTATTTGAACACAGTGAATAAAATAACAGGAGGATCAGAAAATATGGGTGCTTTATATTAAATAATGCAGATTAAGAAACAGACATTTTAATCGAGGTAGGATATCATTGCTGATTCAACTGGCATACAGTGGTGCCCCGCAAGACGAATGCCTCGCAAGACGGAAAACCCGCTAGACGAAAGGGTTTTCCGTTTTGGAGGTGCTTTGCAAAACGAATTTCCTATGGGCTTGCTTCACAAGATGAAAATGTCTCGCGAGTTCCTGCGGGTTTTTTCCCCTCCCCCCCTTTTTCTAAGCCGCTAAGCCGCTTATCAGCTGATCTGCTAAGCCGCTAATAGAGCTAAGCCGCTAAGCCGCTAATGGGCTTGCTTCGCAAGACGAAAAAACCGCAAGACGAAGAGACTCGCGGAACGGATTCTTTTCGTCTTGCGAGGCACCACTGTAGTTCTCGATATTTGAGATTCCCCCCCCCCCCCGAAATCCTGGAGTCCATTACAGTTCTTGGAACCCCACATATACACTAGTGATTTCCATAACATTCCGTGGGGCATGCTGTCGTGAGGCATGCACCCCAGAAGGTGTGCTGACATCGGGGGGGGGGGACGTGGCTAGGGCAGTGGGCCAGCTTTCTAGGTGCCAGCAACGCCGGATTTAGGGCAGTGCAAGTGGTTTCCACACACAGGGCACTGAGTCAAGGGGGCACAGAATGGAAGGGGAGAGGGAGAGAAGAAATATGGGGGAGGGCAATTTTTTTCTTCTCTCAGGGTGCCATATTATCAAAGTCTGCCTCTGATACCAGAGACACCAAGAGGGACTCTGCTGTAGCTTAAATCAAAGACTTTATCAGGGTTGGCTCTACTGTTAGACAGAGTGAAGCAGGTACCTCAAGCCAGCAGATTCTAGGGGAGGGGGGAGGGAGCTGTGGGAAGACAGAGCTGTAGGTGCCACCTCTCCTACCCTGTGCCCCAAAGTTAGCCTTCTGCCTTCAGGGTTGTTGCAGGAGCCTGTCTCAGAAATTCAGCTGCCAGTCTAATCAACTACCATGGACTTCCATTTTCAGGCCCTACAGCTCCCTTAAGGCAGAGAAAGGAGGAGGAGGAGGGAACATGTGGGGAACCAGACATTTTTGAGCTCCAACTCCCATCAGCCCTAGTCAGCATGGCCAATGGTCAGGGATGGGAAGAGTTATATAGTCCAACAACTTCTGGAGGGATTCAGGTAATGTTATCCCTGGAGTAGGGGAGTGAAATACTGGTTCTTTCCGTTGCTAGGTAATATGGATTGCCCAGACTTTTATAAAGGCTAAAACAGGGGTAGGCAACCTAAGGCCTGTGGGCCGGATGCGGACCAATCGCCTTCTCAATCCAGCCTGTGGACAGTCCAGGAATCAGTGTGTTTTTACATGAGTAGAATGTGTCCTTTTATTTAAAATGCATCTCTGGGTTATTTGTGGGGCATAGAAATTTGTTCATCCCCCCCCCCAAAAAAAATAGTCCGGCCCACCACATGGTCTGAGGGATGGTGGACCGGCCCACGGCTGAAAAAGGTTGCTGATCCCTGGGCTAGAAGCATAGCCTTCTGTTCTTATCTTCTCGATGGAACCATCTCTGAGTGCATGTTCTGGAAGTTGGGCAATAGGGGCAGTACAGGATTCCTTTTGGTGTACCGACCTCCCCGCTGCACCAAGGATTCCCTGCCCAAGCTGCTTCAGGTCGTGGCAGATGTTCTTCTGGAGGCACCTAGTTTGGTTGTCCTAGGGGATTTTAACATCCATGCCGACACGACTTTACAAGGGGCTGCTCGGAACTTCGTGGAAAGCATGGCCTCCATGGGGCTGTCCCTGAATAAGTCTGGCCCAACACATAGCCGCTGACATGCCTTGGACCTGGTGTTCACCTCTATGGATGTTGGTGATCTGACACTAAGTAAAAGCGAAACGAAAGAAGTGCCATGGTCAGATCACTTCCTGGTGCAACTGGACTTCTCTGCGACCCTTCCCCTCTACAGGGAGGTGGGACCGATTGCATGATCTCCTGCAATGATTTTGCAAAGTTTTTTGCAGATAAAATCGCTCAGATTCGGAAAGAGGTAGACTCCACCGTGGGAGCAGGGCCTGGGCGGGAGAGTGCTAGAGTCCTGTCTAGTCAAGTTGTGTGGGATCAATTCCAATCTGTTACCTCCAAGGATGTGGACAGGCTGTTTGGACGTCTCCTTGATCCTTGCCCATCCTGGTTTATAAAAGAGAGCCAGGAAGGGCTGAGCGATGGGCTTCACGGGGTGGTGAATGCTTCCCTCTGTGAGGGAGCCTTCCCAGACCCGCTGAAAGAGGCGGTTATCAAACCGCTTCTTAAAAAACCATCTTTAGATGCTGCCAGTATGGCCAACTATCACCCAGTCTCAAATCTTCCATTCTTGGGCAAGGTGATTGAGCGAGTGGTTGCTGAACAACTCCAGACATGCCTGGAAGAAGCGGACCATTTGGATCCCTTCCAGTCGGGATTCATTTTTTTTCTCCCCCAAAATTTTATTGGTTTTCACTAAGTTATAAACAAACAAACATAAATGATAACCTTATTAAAATTATACTTATTAACATTGTTGAATTTCAATGTATATCCTTTCAACGGTTTTCCAAATCAGAGTTCTTATAAACTTAATTTAATCATTTAACATCCTTATATCTTTTCAGTTCTAAATTAAACATATTAATTCAACACTTAACTTATATAAAATCCTAAACCAATCTAATACCCGCAAGCTGTTTCCAATTAGTTTAACTTAACAAATTTAACTAAATAATCATTAAATTTTGTCCATTCTTCCTGATACTCCTCCTCCTTCTGGTCGCGGACTCTTCCGGTTAGGTCGGCTAGCATCCGAAAAATCCATCATCTTCATCAGCCGTTCTTCCACAGTTGGTAATTCTTGCGTTTTCCACTTTTTAGCTACCCCGTTTCCCCGAAAGTAAGACATCCCCCGAAAATAAGACCTACTTCCAGTTTTGCCTCTCGCTGTAATATAAGGCACCCCCCCCCCCAAAATAAGACCTCCCCGAACATAAGGCCTCCCCAGAATATGTGTACCGTATTCTTCTTCATGGAAAAATAAGACATCTCCTGAAAATAAGACCTAGCCCATCTTTGGGAGCAAAAATTAATATAAGACATAATATAAGTCTTATTTTCGGGGAAACGGTAGTAAAATTCGATCAGCAATTGTGGCATACAAAAATAATTTAACATCTTTCTTGGGCGATTCCCGACCAATTATTCCAAGAAGAAAGGCCTCTAGTTTCTTTATAAATGTATATTTCAACATTTTTTTCAATTCATTATAAATCTTTTCCCAGAAGTCTTTCACCCTGGGGCAGGTCCACCACATGTGATAAAAAGTTCCTTCTTTTTCTTTACATTGCCAACATAAGTTATCACAGTTATGATAAATCTTTGCTAATTTAACAGGGGTCAAATACCATCTATACATCATTTTCATTATATTTTCCTATAACACAGTACATGCGGTGAAACTTAACCCCTTTATTCCAGTCTTTCCCAATCGTCAAGCATTATATTATGTCCTACATCTCTTGCCCAATCTATCATCACAGATTTAACTTGTTCATCTTTTGTATGCCACTCCAACAATAACTTATACATTTTAGACAAATTTTTACCTTTAGTGTCCAACAACTCCATCTCCAACTTAGACTTTTCAGAAGCAAAACCACTTTTCTTATGCAATTTGTACAATTCATTAATCTGGTGGTAATGTAGCCAGTTTAACTTATCTTTAACTTGATCAAATGGTTTTCTTCCAATAATAAATCAGAATATCTCAACCATTTGGTATCCATATTTAACTTTTTCTGGGCCTTTGCCTCCATTGATGAAAGCCATCTGGGCATCTTTCTTTCTAAAAGATCTTTATATTTAATCCATACATTATACAACAATTTCCTAATTACATGGTTTTTAAATGCATTATGGGCCTTTACCTTGTCATACCATAGATATGCATGCCAACCGAACACATTATCAAATCCCTCCAAATCTAATAGATCTGTATCTTCTAATAGCATCCACTCTTTAATCCAGCAGAGCGCTACTGCTTCAAAATAATTTTTTTAATCTGGCAGGGAAAATCCCCCTTTCTTTAGAGTCCGTAAGTAATTTGCCATTCTTTAAAACATTTTACATTGTCTATGATTGGGAGGGCTTGGAACAAAAAAAACATCTTTGGCAGCACATTCATCTTAACTACTGAAATCCTGCTCATTAGTGACAATTTTAAATTTGATCATATCTCCAAATCTCTCTTGATTTCGTTCCATAATTTCTCATAATTATCTTTGTATAAATTCAAGTTTTCCCCAGACAGATTCACCCCTAAGTATTTAACTTTTTTCACAAAATCTAGCCCCTCTTTTCTTGTAATAATTTTCTTTCCTCATTATCCAGATTTTTCTCTAATACTTTGGTTTTGCTCTTGTTTAGTCTAAATCCTGCTACCTGTCCAAACTCTTGTATCAGCTCCAGTGCTTTAACTGCACTGGAATCTGAGTCTTGTAGTGTCAATACTAAATTATCCGCAAAGGATTTTAATTTATATTGTTTGGATCCTACTGTAATACTTTTAATTTGTTCATCCTTTCTAATCATACTTAGCAAGTCCTCTAGGACTGAGATAAACAGCAGAGGGGAAAGTGGGCACCCTTGCCTGGTTCCCTTCTCTATTCTAATTTCCTCCGAAACCACATTATTTACAATAATTTTAGCTTTTTGTTCCTGATAGATAGCTTTAATACCACTTAGAAAATCTTGACCAACCCCCATACTCTCAAAATTATGTAGCATAAATCTCCAAGATACATTGTCAAAGGCCTTCTCTGCATCAATAAACATTAACATTGCTTTACAACTCTTTCTTGCTTCCAGTTTTTCCAAAATATCCACAACATTTCTAATATTGTCTTTCATATGTCTTCTAGGCAGAAATCCTGCCTGGTCCTTATGGATATATTTAGATAGAACCTTCTTTAGCCTGTTAGCCAATATATTTGCAAAAAAAATTGTAATCCACATTGAGTAGGGAGATTGGTCTATAGTTTTTAACATTGGATCTATCTTGACCCTGTTTAGGAATCAGAGTAATATAGGCTTCCTTCCAGGTTTCAGGTGCTTTGCCCCCTCACAAAATCGAATTGGTTACTTCTACCAGAGGTTGAATAAGCCAATCTTTCAGTTTCTTATAATATTTCGCTGATAGACCATCAGATCCCGGTGTCTTGCCAAGTTGCATTGAATTTATTGCTTGTTCAACTTCCTGTCTTGTAATTAAACCTTTTAGTAGGATCTTTTTATCATCCGGAATCTGCTGCAAACCATTAATCTTGATAAATTGCTCATTTTTTGCCAAATTCTCTTTGTCCTTTTTATACAGTTGTTTATAATATTTGAAAAAACATTTTCTTATGTCTGCAGGGTTCTCTACAGATTTTTCTTCTGTTACAATATTTGTGATAGCACTTTGCTTTTGTCTCTTATTTAACTGCCAGGCTAATAATTTCCCACATTTATTTGCAGATTCAAAATTTCTTTGTCTCATCCTTCTTATCTTCCATTCTATTTCTTGGTTTACTATCTGTGAGTATTGAATCTTTAAAGCCTTAATTTCTTTTTATAACTGCAAATTCTTTGGGTTTCCTCTGAGCTTCTTCTCTTTATCTTTTAATTGGTCCATAATTTTATCTTTTTTCTATTCTGTGACTTTCTCCTAATAGAATTTTGTTGTATCAGAAACCCTCTCATTACTGCTTTGCTGGCATCCCAAATAACCCTTGTTTCCGTTCCCTGATTCATATTAAGTTCAAAATAGTCCTTTAGGGTTTTTTGGGCTTTATTCACAATTGAAGTACTTCTCAACAAATCATCATTCATTCTCCATCTGAAGGAACCCTGTACAAACATTTTCAAGTCCATATAAACTGCATTATGATCAGAGCATGTTTTAGGGCAAATTTCCTTTTTTATTACTTTAGGAACCAAGTCTCAGGATATCCATAAGTTGTCTATTCTCGAGAATACTTGGTTTGCATCTGAGAAAAAAATCTTTTTCCATTGGATTTCTAATTCTCCATATGTCTGACAAATCAAATTTGTCTTAGATAGTCTGCCAGAGTTTGATACCTTTGATCTCTGAGTCCTATCCATCAGGGTGGATGCAACTCCATTCAAGCCCCCCATTAATATTAATTTGTAATCCATATATTCCATAAGACTTGTTTCCAAGTTCTTAAAGAATTCCACTTTGCCGTCATTAGGTGCGTAGATTCCTAGTACCAAATATTTTTCACCTTGCGCTGTAATTTCAACTGCTATGTGTCTTCCTTCCTCATCTTTAAAAGCCAATTTTGGATTCCATTTTTCCTTAATATAGAAAACCACTCCTCTTTTTTTAACTTTGTCAGAAGAAATAAATTCTTGACCCAGGCTTTTATTTATTAATATTTTTCTATGTAGTCTTGTAATGTGTGTTTCCTGTAAACAAATCATATCCAAATTCTGTTTTTCCAAAATAAGATATATTTTTTCCTTTTTCGGAGTAAGTTCAAGCCATTTACATTCCATGAATAAATTCTCAAACGCCATAATGTCTACTTAGGGGGAAGCTGCCTCCACCCCCAGCGGCTGTGAGCTTTGTAATCCAAGTTCTACCGAGTGCTTTTGGAGAAAGCTGTCCTTCTCTTCAACAGTCTTTATCTTTTGCTTTCTTCCTTCAAATTTGAAGGATAAGCCCTCTGAAAATTCCCACCTAAAAAAGATATTCTTTTTCTTCAGAATGTCTGTCAAATCCTTGTATTTGGATCTCAAGTTCAAAAATTGGTGTGGGATCTATTTAAAGAGCACCACCGATTTATCCTGAATTTTGAGGCCTTTTTGTAGTGATGTCCCAAAATAATGTCCCAAAATTGTGGTGCTGTGGGTTAAACCACAGAGCCTAGGACTTGCCGATCAGAAGGTCGGCAGTTCGAATCCCCGTGATGGGGTGAGCTCCCATTGCTCGGTCCCTGCTCCTGCCAACATAGCAGTTCGAAAGCACGTCAAAGTGCAAGTAGCTAAATAGGTACTGCTCCGTCAGGAAGGTAAATGGTGTTTTCGTGTGCTGCTGTGGTTCACCAGAAGCGGCTTAGTCATGCTGGCCACATGACCCGGAAGCTGTACGCCGGCTCCCTCAGCCAATAAAGCGAGATGAGCGCCGCAACCCTAGAGTCAGTAATGACTGAACCTTATGGTCAGGGGTCCCTTTACCTTTTACCCAAAATAATGTCTCTTTGCTGCTTATGACAATACAGTCATAAGTTATTTTAGTCTCCTTTTTAGGCCCAAATCTGTATGCTTTTTCTACCCAAGCTTCCACTTCCTCTTTTTTCAGATCCCAACATTCCACAAAAAATCCTATCAAAGATTCTCTGAGTTTTTCTTCTTCCAGAAAGGGGACCCCCCTAAATCTCAAATACGATTCTTTTCTCTGCCATCACCGGCGATCTCCGGCATTGAATGTGTTGGTCTCGTGTGGGGCACCAAGGAGAGCTTGGCTGTCTGGCTGGTGTACCGACCACCCAGCACACCTGCAGCCACCCTGTCAGACCTGCTGGAGGTGGTGGCGGGCTGGGCCTTGGAGTTCCCAAACCTACTGGTTTTGGGAGACTTCAACGTCCATGCCGATGCCGCTCCCTCCTCACAGGCTCTGGACCTAGTGACTTCCATGGCAACACTAGGGCTCTCCCAGGTTGTTTTGGGCCCCACTCATCAAGCAGGCCACACGCTGGATCTGATCTTTGGGGCTGGCATAGATGTGATCATGCTCCCCCCTGTGGAAGTGCCATGGTCTGATCACTACGCTCCGAAAGCCAAGATTGACTTCCCGCTCCTCCCCGGCTCGGGTGGCGAACCTATTTGGGCTCGTCCGTGAAAACTGATGGATCCTGATAGATTCCAACAAGCCTTGCGGAACCCTGCTCCTCCTGGCGACTCATTAGATGACCTTGTTGAGGACTGGAATAAACGGCTCTTGGCAGCCATTGATGAGATCGTGCCTAAGCGCCCTCTACAACCCCGTCGAAACCGGGCCCCTTGGTTTACTGAGGAGCTCCGGAAAATGAAGCGGGATCTCAGACGGCTAGAGCGAGTATGGCGACGGACTCGTGACGGAGCCTCAAGAACATCTTATAGGACGCTTATGAAAGCCTATGAGATGGCTATGAAAGCTGCTAAGAAATCTTACTTTGCAGCTTCCATTGCATCCGCTAGCTCTCGCCCGGCACAACTTTTTAGAATAATTAGGTCAATAACGTCCTTAGGAGGACAACCAAATTTAAGCACAAATTCGACCCACAGCTGTGAGGCATTCGCGAGTTTTTTTGCGGAGAAAGTCCTGTTGCTCCGCCGTGACCTCCCTGCCAATTTAGATACAGTGACTGAACTGGAGGCCCCTTGACTGACTTCAGGTCCAGTGTTGGACCATTTCAATCGGATACTCCCTACTGATGTGGATAGATTCCTCCAAGTTGGTAGGCCCACCACCTGCCTCCTTGATCCGTGCCCATCTTGGCTGATTAGGGAGTGTCCAGATGTTGCGCGGACCCCCCTGGTTGAAATTATCAATTTGTCCCTTGACACGGGGACATTCCCAGGGGAGCTGAAGGAAGCAGTGGTGTGTCCACTCTTTAAAAAAAACTTCATTAGATCCCTTAGACCTATCCAATTACCGCCCAGTTTCAAATCTTCCATACCTGGGTAAGGTAATTGAGAGAGCGGTTGCTGAACAGCTTGGTAGGTTTCTGGAGGAAACATCGGCATTAGATCCATTTCAGTCCAGTTTCCGTCCTGGTTTTGGGATGGAGACGGCTCTGGTTGCCCTAACAGATGATCTCCGTAGACAACTGGATCGAGGCGGGTCAGGACTGCTGATCCTTTTAGATTTGTCAGCAGCCTTTGACATGGTCGATCATGATCTTCTGGACCACCACCTCGCAGACGTGGGGATACAGGGCATAGCCCGTAACTGGTTGTGCTCTTTTATCTCTGGTCGGGGACAGAGGGTGGCACTAGGGAGGGAAATGTTGTCGCGCCACTCCTTGGTGTGTTGAGTGCCACAGGGCGCAATTCTCTCCCCGATGCTTTTTAACATCTTTATGCGCCCCCTTGCCCAGATTATCCGGAGCTTTGGGCTGGGCTGTCACCAATATGCTGATGACACTCAGCTCTATCTGCTGATGGATGGCCACACCAACTCGGCTCCGAACACACTGACCAGATGCTTGGAAGCTGTGGCTGGATGGTTTCGTGGGAGCCGACTGAAACTAAATCCTTCGAAGACAGAGGTCCTATGGCTAGGTCGGGATGGTATGGGGATGAGGGACCAACTGCCTTCTCTTGCGGGGGCCCAATTAGTGCCATTGCCTTCCGTTAAGAGTTTGGGTGTAATCCTTGACGCCTCCCTTTCCATGGAGGCGCAGGTTACAGCAACAGCTAAGGCGACATTTTTCCACCTTCGCCGCATCAAGCAGTTGGTCCCTTACCTTTCCCGCCCCGACTTGGCCACAGTGATCCATGCGACGGTCATCTCCAGGCTTGACTACTGTAATTCGCTCTACGCGGGGCTGCCCTTGAAGCTGTCCCAGAAACTCCAGTGGGTACAGAATGCTGCAGCGAGGCTCCTCACGGGGTCTCTGCCATGGGAGCATATTCACCCAGTGCTTTTCAAGCTGCACTGGCTCCCGGTGGAGTACAGGGTCAGATTTAAGGTGCTGCTTTTGACCTTTAAAGCCCTTCACGGCCTAGGACCCTCGTACCTACGGGACCGCCTCTCCTGGTATGTCCCACGGAGAGCCTCAAGGTCCATAAATAACAACACCCTAGTGGTCTCTGGCCCTAAGGAAGTTAGATTGGCTTCAACCAGAGCCAGGGCCTTTTCAACTCTGGCTCCGGCCTGGTGGAACGCTCTGCCTCATGAGACCAGGGCCCTGCAGGATCTGATTTCTTTCCGCAGGGCCTGTAAGACAGAGTTGTTCTGCCTGGCCTTTGGCTTGGAGCCAATTTGATTCCCTCCCTCCCTCTCTTTTTTTTCTCTTTTCCTTCTCCTCCTGTGACGAGGCTACATTTTAATATTTTAATGTTCCATTATTTTAATGTTGTATTTTATTTTTGTTTTTAAGTTGTAATCATTCTTCTTGTTTTTATTATTGCTTGTAAGCCGCTGGGGAGGGCGGGGTATAAATAAAAAATTATTATTATTATTATTTTCCCTTCAACTGAAGGAAGGCAATTGAGTTAGCATTTTCATACTGCAACCGTTCCAAGTCTGGCAGTCTAACAGTCTCCAGCTATGCCAACCTTGTCTCATGTGTGGTTACCTCATCTTTCACGTCTTTCAAGTTGGTCCTTAAAAGTTCAATCTTTTTTTCCAATTTATCTATACTTGCAGTATTACGAGTTAGACCTTCTTTAATGTCAGTTAACATTGACATCACTGACTCCTCAAATTGTTGACACTTAGAGCCACGTCTCATTTTTTCTGAGCTCATAATAGCTTAAGAATGTCAAGGTCAGTCTTACAGTATGGCGCAGTGAAGGAGAAAAACAAGTTCACTCCACCAATCCCACTGCGGCCGGCCCAGAAGCTGTGTCCCTAATCTTTCAAACTAGCTAGATAACAAAGACAAAAATGGCAGAGAGAAAATTGTCATAAACTCCCCTTATTCTGAGGGAAGGGGACACTTTTTAGCCAGTTTAAACTGTAGCCAGGCAGCACAGGAAAGTTTGTAGCCAAGTCAGTGGAAACGGAGATTGAATGTTTCCTCTTCCATTGTGACGTCACAATGGAGACTAGTCTTCCCTCCCGGGTGGTCCGCTGCCAAATGGGGAGTTTCAATCGTATTCACAAACTTCCCAAAGTTATATCCAAAGCTCAAATACCCCCTCTTCCCCTGAAGTAGGGGGTCAAAATTGCTTGCAGGATTTTAAAAGTTTTTCGTTCCTTTAAGGCTTCGGTCTTTGCACACCGATTTTCGCCTTCTCCAACGAAGGGGACCGACCTCCGTTTTTAAGTCTCCCTTTTCTTCCCGATTTTTTCCGAATTTTTAAATAATATTTATTACTTTTAAACACTACAAAAAAGAGAAAGAGAAAAGAAGAAAAAAGAAAACAATACAATACAATGTATAAACGTTACACAACACAACACTAACACAATAAACTAAATAAAGCCAAACAAAAACAATTTAAGACACACATCATACAATTTCAATGTCATATCTTTCATTTACTTGTTTCAACGACCTCCTCACACCTCCCTTTTTGAATTCGACTTCTGTTAATTGTTTCAGCAATTCCTTTCCATCTTTCTCTGTTTTCTGTCCTATATTTATCTTAACATATTCTAACCTTATTTTTCCCTAATACTCTAATAATCTATCTATACTTAATTCCTTATAACATTTCTGCTAAAGCCATATAACTTCATTCCAACATTTTTCCAACATTCGTCAATTTTACAATATTTCTATAAATAGTCTTTAAACTTTTTCCAATCTTCTTCCACCGTCTCTTCTCCCTGGTCTCGGATTCTGCCAGTTATTTCCGCCAATTCCATATAGTCCATCAACCTGGTGATCTTCTGTCCGAGGCTCTTAACTCTTTTCCAAGTCCCTTCTGCAAATCTTCTTCGTGCTTATACAGGAACTTTGCTTTGTCTTCTACTGATCTTATTTTTGTTTTCCTTCCTTTGAGGCTGAAGAGTAGATCTTGGGGAAACTCCCTCCTAAAGATGATTTTATTCCATCTCGACAGGGCAACCAAATCTCCATAGTTAGACCTAAGATCCAAAAGGTATTTCAGAACGTCTTTAAAAATTTCCACTCTTGGCTGTTGTTCTTCTAAGTTCTTCTGGTAGTTCCAACAGTCTCTTATTTTGTTCTTCTCTTTTTTCCCTCCTCTTCCAAGTCTAAAGGCCCTCACAATTTTAGTCTCTTCTTGACCCAAGTCCAGGTCCCAAGAAACAGCAAATTCCTGTTTGAGGAAGTCCATCAAATCCAGTTCAAGCAGGGCTCTGATCCTCAAAATCTGTTTTTCTTTAGATTCAATCATGACAGGCATCAACTTATGATCATCAAGTTGCATCTGTGAGGCTGGGACTCTTTCTCTCTCCAATTGTGTTACTTTAGGTTCAACGGCAACAGCTTTCTCCCTAGCCTTCTCCGCAGTTTGCCATGTCAAAGTAGATTCCTGTGTCAATTTCTGGATAGTTTCTGTATTGGTGTTCACCTTTTGTCCCAAATTATTTATACTTTCTATATTTAAATCCAGCTTCTTGTGAAGCTGTTCCAGTGAGTCATTTATCTTACATAATGCAGCCACTAAGGCCTCTTCTGTCAACATTCTTGACCAATTCAAGGTCAGTCCCAGAATCTCACAGCTTTTTATCTTACAGCTGGAAATTCCCCCAGCTCAGCTCTTATAACAGTTTCAAAAGCTTCCTCTAGAGGGAAACAGTTTCTATTTGTATTAGTCCTTTTAAACACAGTTCAAACAATAAAGTTAGTTTCAATTTTCAGTTACTTTTACTCCTTTTTAAGAGCAGATGGAGAGAATGGAAACAATGTATCTCTCTTATTTAGCTAGCTGTCAGCGAACGTTCTATTCACTATCAATGAACAATCCAAAAACGTCAGTCTTACTAGCAGCCCATTTCCAGGTTCGGAGCAGTGGTATTTTAACTTTCTTCGCTCTCTCCTGCAGGCACACACAATCCAAACCTTCCCCCCTCTTCTCCTGCTTCCAAGAGGGGTTTGATGTTTTCTACCGATGGAAATTTAGTCCTTTACAGTAGGCTTTCCAAGACTTTAGCTTACAGTCTCTTTTCTTCAGTCTATTTACAAAAGGGGAAGGCGGACTTCCTATTTTGAACCTCCCCGTTTCGGTGCCAAATTAAGACGTTTAAAAATCCAATTCTCCGCTCTACTCACAGGTAGTTGCTTTAAAATCAAATTGTCCACAGGAAAAAGTCAGCGCTCTCCGGCAACAGATATGCGGCTTCGCTCTGTGGAAGAAGCAGTCAATTCGAAGCACCGCGCCACTCACCCCACGTCGCTCCGGATCCTCGAAACCGGGTTTCCCCACGAGTGGGGGAGGCGCAAAAGGTGCCAGCCAAATCCCACGTTCACAGGCTTCACCCACCTCTGATTTTTAGTGGGTCTCCGCCTTTGCCGTGGCGGCCAGACCCAGATTCCACGAGGCAAATTCCTCCCGATCAGAGGAATTCCGCCATTACCAGAGGCGCCAACCCGGAAGTCTTTATTTTTGTAAGTACTTGTAGTTCCAAATTATTCAATCTTTTTTATGAAGGAATTGGCCACTCACGATCACCAGTCTCAGAGCTTCGCTACTTTGAAGGAAGCAATCATTTCCGCTGTGCCATGTCTCCAACCCCACTCACTCTCGGGGCTCTTTTGAGCTTACCGGGGAACAGGGGAGTCGCTTCCAGTCGGGATTCAGGCCTCATCATGGGACTGAAACTGCCTTGGTCGCGCTGGTTGAGGATCTCTGGTGGGCTAGTGACAAAGGTGAGAGCTGTTTCCTAGTTCTGCTGGATCTCTCAGCGGCTTTCGACACCATCAACCATTAACATCCTTCTGGACCGTCTAGAGGGACTGGGAGCTGGGGGCACTGTTATACAGTGATTCTGCTCCTTCCTCCTGGGCCCTGTTCAGAAAGTGGTGGGGGGGGATGAGTGTTCAGACCCCTGGGCTCTCACTTGTGGGGTGCCTCAGGGTTCTGTCCTCTCCCCCATGCTTTTCAACATTACATGCAGCCGCTGGGAGAGATCATCAGGGGGTTTGGGCTGGGTGTTCATTAGTATGCGGATGATACCCAGCTCTACCTCTCTTTCAAATCGGAACCTGTGAAGGTGGTGATGGACCTGTGTGAGTGTCTGGAGGCGGTTGGAGGATGGATGGCGGCTAACAGATTGAGGTTGAATCCTGACAAGACAGAAGTACTGTTTTTGGGAGACAGGAGGCAGGCGGGTGTGGAGGACTCCCTGGTCCTGAATGGGGTAACTGTGCCCCTGAAGGACCAGGTGCGCAGGCTGGGAGTCATTCTGGACTCACAGCTATCCATGGAGGCACAGGTCAATTCTGTGTCCAGGGCAGCTGTTTATCAGCTCCATCTGGTACGCAGGCTGAGACCCTCCCTGCCCGCAGACTGTCTCGCCAGAGTGGTGCATGCTCTAGTTATCTCCCGCTTGGACTACTGTAATGCGCTCTACATGGGGCTACCTTTGAAGGTGACCTGGAAACAACAACTAATCCAGAATGCAGCAGCTAGACTGGTGGCTGGGAGCGGCTGCCAAGACCGTATAACACCGGTCTTGAAAGACCTACATTGGCTCCCAATACGTTTCCGAGCACAATTCAAAGTGTTGGTGCTGACCTTTAAAGCCCTAAGCGGCCTCAGTCCAGTAGACCTGAAGGAGCATCTCCACCTCCATCATTCTGCCTGGACACTGAGGTCCAGCACCGAGGGCCTTCTGGCGGTTCCCTCACTGCGAGAAGCCAAGTTACAGGGAACTAGGCAGAGGGCCTTCTCGGTAGTGGCACCCTCCCTGTGGAATGCGCTCCCATCAGATGTCAAAGAGAACAACAACTACCAGACTTTTAGAAGACATCTGAAGGCAGCCCTGTTTAGGGAAGCTTTTAATGTTTAATAGGTTATTGTATTTTAGTGCTTTGTTGGAAGCCACACAGAATGGCTGGGGAAACCCAGGCAGATGGGCGGGGTATAAATAATAAATTACTACTACTACTACTACTACTACTACTACTACTATTATTATCTCCTCAGAGAATCATAGAGTTGGAAGAGACCACAAGGGCCATCGAGTCCAACCCCCTGCCAAGCAGGAAACACCATCAGAGCACTCCTGACATATGGTTGTCAAGCCTCTGCTTAAAGACCTCCAAAGAAGGAGACTCCACCACACTCCTTGGCAGCAAATTCCACTGTCGAACAGCTCTTACTGTCAGGAAGTTCTTCCTAATGTTTAGGTGGAATCTTCTTTCTTGTAGTTTGGATCCATTGCTCCGTGTCCGCTTCTCTGGAGCAGCAGAAAACAACCTTTCTCCCTCCTCTATGTGACATCCTTTTATATATTTGAACATGGCTATCATATCACCCCTTAACCTCCTCTTCGCCAGGCTAAACATGCCCAGCTCCCTTAGCCGTTCCTCATAAGGCATCGTTTCCAGGCCTTTGACCATTTTGGTTGCCCTCCTCTGGACACGTTCCAGTTTGTCAGTGTCCTTCTTGAACTGTGGTGCCCAGAACTGGACACAGTACTCCAGGTGAGGTCTGACCAGAGCAGAATACAGTGGCACTATTACTTCCCTTGATCTAGATGCTATACTCCTATTGATGCAGCCCAGAATTGCATTGGCTTTTTTAGCTGCCGCGTCACACTGTTGGCTCATGTCAAGTTTGTGGTCAACCAAGACTCCTAGATCCTTTTCACATGTACTGCTCTCAAGCCAGGTGTCACCCATCTTGTATTTGTGCCTCTCATTTTTTTGCCCAAGTGCAATACTTTACATTTCTCCCTGTTAAAATTCATCTTGTTTGTTTTGGCCCAGTTCTCTAATCTGTCAAGGTCGTTTTGAAGTGTGATCCTGTCCTCTGGGGTGTTAGCCACCCCTCCCAGTTTGGTGTCATCTGCAAATTTGATCAGGATGCCCTTGAGTCCATCATCCAAGTCGTTGATAAAGATGTTGAATAAGACCGGGCCCAAGACAGAACCCTGTGGCACCCCACTAGTCACTCTTCTCCAGGATGAAGAGGAACCATTGATGAGCACCCTTTGGGTTCGGTCAGACAGCCAGTTACAAATCCACTGAGTGGTAGCATAGTCAAGTCCGCATTTTACCAGCTTCTTTACAAGAATATCATGGGGCACCTTGTCAAATGCCTTGCTGAAATCAAGGTAGGCTACATCCACTGCGTTCCCTTCATCTACCTGGTTGCTATCTCCTCTGGTTGCTGCTCTTTGAGCAGCAGCTTCCTCAACTTCCAGGTCTAGCTCAAACAGTGTTTTTTGACTAACATAGGCTGCTAAAGCTGCAGTATACTGAACTTTTCAGCAACTCCTGGGATGATACTGTGCAAAGGCTTTTGGGTTTCTACACTGAAGCAAGTCATTTGAATTTCCATATTGACAAGTAGCTGTGTGCACATGAAGAAGGGAATAAATGTGTTCTATTCTTCTCAGTAATAATAGGTCATCCAAAATAAAGAAAACATTTCAGAGGGACTATCTCCAATCAAAAAGTAAAGAGCTGTTTTAATGAGTATTTTGAAAGCATTGTCAAACCCAGGGTGCCTCTGTATATTTATAAAACCAAGATAAAGGCAGACTTGGCTTGAAAGAGAAACATACATACATTGAAGCAAGAAAATCATTCTAACTGTGGCATGCCCATTATTTCTTGGTCTTGCTACAGAAGCAACAAAGGAGGAGAGGTGAGGCCTAAGCAATGTATTTTAAATAATGAATGGTTTTATTTTGTTGAGATTATTTTTCTGAGGGAAGCTCTTGCTATGTCAGCATGCTAACCTTGGCCTTTAATCTCTTTATTTTTTCACTGAAGAAAAAACAAACCTTGGGGCTGTGGAGATTTCCAAGAAGCAGATTAACATTTCAAGTCAAAGTCCTTACAAAAGGGGGGAAAGGGAGAAATTGACAACTGTTTAAAAACTGGAATGCATTCGCCTGGTGTAGCTCAGCCAAAAAAAAAAGGGGGGGGGGAAGAGTTCCAAAGATGGAAGAGTTGATCCATGTGCATTGCATTGTTTTGGCATAGAGTCACGTTGCATACCCATGTGGACAAACACAGTGATTGTGCCAGTGGTCCATTGACAGTCCTTGCCTAGTGCACCAGCACTGGATTCGTGACAATCCTAAAGTGGGTGAAGGACTTCATGGTCCTCTCAACCAGCCAGGCAGAGGTGTCCCTAGGGTCCCTTGTGCCCTTGGCAAGGAGCTGGCAAGGAGCCACCCCCCCGGGGGGGAAACACTTTACCATAATAGTCACATTAGAAATTACTACATTTTACACAACCCAAGTACAGTGGTACCTCGGGTTAAGAACTTAATTCGCTCTGGAGGTCCATTCTTAACCTGAAACTGTTCTTAACCTGAAGCACCACTTTAGCTAATGGGGCCTCCCGCTGCTGCTGCCACCACCTGATTTCTGTTCTCATTCTGGGGCAAAGTTCTTAACCCAAGGTAATATTTCTGGGTTAGCGGAGTCTGTAACCTGAAGCGTCTGTAACCTAAAGCATCTGTAACCCGAGGTACCACTGTACTTGAAGCATCCAGAGTGAGGGCAAGGTGAGAGGAAGGACCATGGTGCAAGGACAGGAAGCTTTCCCCATGTTTGTTCTTGCTGTGACAGCGGCAGAGTGTCACACACACACATACAGTCCATAGTCTGATCGGTGTTTTTTGCACCCCCATCTGGGCCTGTGCCCCTGGTGGGACCAGTTTGGCCAGCCCTTGGATACCCCCTGCAGCCGTTCAGCCATATGCATTTAAGTCAGTTAGATGAGTAACACAGATTGGGGTTGGGACACTTGCAGCAAGCAATGTAAACAACACACCCCTGGTGGTGAAAAGATGTTCTTCACATGTTCTATGATTCTATTAAGGGTGCAACCATAGGGACCATGGGATAGATCACATCTATTTCTCTCATGTCTTGCTTCCATTCGTTGCAGCTGTTCCTCAACATTATTTGAAGTTTGGTACCCCTTCCAGGGCAAAGGAAACAAGTTCAAATATAACAGATATACCGTATTTTTCCATGTATAACATGCCCCCGTGTATAAAACGACCCCTATTTTGGGGGGACTCCAGATTAAGAAAACGGGGGGAGATTGCCCAGAGTTGTTTTTAAAAAAATATTTTTTATTCATTGTCAATTAAAAACCTTCCAATTAATGACAAATCAATTCCAATCATACCAAATCATAATACAAACAATACAGCCAATTAAACACGCCATGGAGTGTTTAATTGGCTGTATTGTTTGTATTATGATTTGGTATGATTGGAATTGATTTGTCATTAATTGGAAGGTTTTTATATATATATATGGAGTGTTTAATTGGCTGTATTGTTTGTATTATGATTTGGTATGATTGGAATTGATTTAGTTACAGATAGGTAGCCGTGTTGGTCTGCCATGGTCAAAACAAAATAAAAAAATTCCTTCCAGTAGCACCTTAAAGACCAACTGAGTTAGTTCTAGGTATGAGCTTTCGTGTGCATGCACACTTCTTCAGATACACTGAAACAGAAGTTGATTTGGAATTGATTTGTCATTAATTGGAAGGAAGAAAAGGAAGAAAAGCAGAAAACAAACAAAGGACATTATCTCTCGATATGCAGAACATGGGAAGTCCCCATCTGAATATATATATATATATTTATTCAGATGGGGACTTCCCATGTTCTGCATATCGAGAGATAATGTCCTTTGTTTGTTTTCTGCTTTTCTTCCTTGTTGTTTTCCACTTTCATAGTTCCGATCTTAACCGTACTTATCTTCTCCATCAGTCACTGGTGTATGACTCACTATCTTATTTAACAAAGTCCATATATCTGTTAACCTGCAAGAGGCAAAAAAATTATTCCATGTTGTTTTCCACTAATTGTTTTTAAGACACAGTCCTCTGGGTAGCCCCTCCTTTCACTCCACCGCTTTTTTGCTCCAAATACTCTGGGCTTTCTTCCAAAATTCCTTCAGTTGATAAAATTTGTGACATAGCATTCTTTCAGATCTCTCTTAACGAGCCAATGTTTCAAATATATATCTCCAATGACAAACAATGTGGTGGGATATACTTCATAGTCAGTAATTACGTGAAGATTGTTTTCAATTCCTTTAAGATCCGTGCCAACTCTCCTGGGCCCTAGGAGAGCCAGCAGCAAGAATCCAAAATTCACCGTCACTTTCTCCTTGATCCAAATATGAAAATAATCCATACAAAGGTTCGCCAAATCATGAAATAGCAAATAACAAGTAGAAAAGAACGGTAGCCACTCACCTCATAAATCCAAGGGTAAGGATGAGAGCCTCTTTCAAGTCCAAACTTTAGCATCCAGTGACTGGTAAGTTTACACGATCTTTTTATCTCCTTCCATCCAGAACAGGCCTATTTTTTAGTCCAAATTTTGATAAATTTTAAGGAACAGGGATCTGAACTTGACATGAGCCAACAGTGTGACGCGGCAGCTTAAAAAGGCAATGCAATTCTGGGCTGCATCAATAGGAGTATAGCATCTAGATCAAGGGAAGTAATAGTGCCACTGTATTCTGCTCTGGTCAGACCTCACCTGGAGTACTGTGTCCAGTTCTGGGAACCACAGTTCAAGAAGGACACGGACAAACTGGAACGTGTCCAGAGGAGGGCAACCAAAATGGTCAAAGGCCTGGAAACGATGCCTTATGAGGAACAGCTAAGGGAGCTGGGCATGTTTAGCCTGGAGAAGAGGAGGTTAAGGGGTGATATGATAGCCATGTTCCAATATATAAAAGGAGGGAGAAAGGTTGTTTTCTGCTGCTCCAGAGAAGCGGACACGGAGCAATGGTTCCAAACTACAAGAAAGAAGATTCCACCTAAACATTAGGAAGAACTTCCTGACAGTAAGAGCTGTTTGACAGTGGAATTTGCTGCCAAGGAGTGTGGTGGAGTCTCCTTCTTTGGAGGTCTTTAAGCAGAGGCTTGACAACCATATGTCAGGAGTGCTCTGATGGTGTTTCCTGCTTGGCAGGGGGTTGGACTCGATGGCCCTTGTGGTCTCTTCCAACTCTATGATTCTAGGATACTATGATTCCTGGCTCACTGGAATGGCTCTCAAGAGTGCCCAATTCGTACAGTGTCAGCACTCAGCATCCCTGCCCCCGCATTATGCAGCAAGCGGCAGATTACGGACAATCTGCGGGTGACGGCCAGTCCCCCCCTACCCGGGGGGGGGGTGGCAGGGATAATTACCCCTTATCATCTCTGATAACCTGCATTACTGGGGTTGGATGTAATGGGAAAAACCAGAAGTTGAGATTGCCCAGAGTTGTTGAGCTCCTTGGGGGGGGGGGGGATTGCCACAGACTCCAATCACCCACCCAATCACTGCTGAAAATCTCCTGCTCCCGGCTGCCAACAATCACCTGTCCCTTCCCCTGCATTATCCGTGTATAAGATGACCCCCCATTTTTCACATTTATTTTTAATTTTAAAAAGCCATACATGGAAAAATATGGTACTTCCAGAGTGGAATTTCAGTATTAGAAAGATACCCTTTGTGTACAAATGCTGTACACACCAGATGTCAGGGACTGGCAGGGCTCTGACGAGTGTGTGGCGGAGGCAGGATGCCAGGGGATTGATCCAGAATAGGGGGCCAGCAATTTATGGGGTTTGGTGCCACCCACAAGGTAGGAGCAAGGGCAAGGCGAAAAGGAATGAACAGAGCTATCAGAGCACACAGGACATGATGAGGGAAGAGGCTGTTAAGGCAAGGAATGGGGCAGTTGAAACCCCACCACTGTTTCAAATGTGTTATAAGCATGCAACACCAGGTGGCACTGGAGAGCAGAGAAAATTCTTTGCCATTTTCCATAACATCCCCCCCCTTTTTTTTTTTGTTATAAGAATTTAATTTCTGACTTATTTATAGTGGTCCCACCCACCCCCATCCCCCCGTATGTAGATCCACCCTATGAGGCTCATTCCTGCAAGCTTACAACTATTTCATTTTGAGACTTTTCCATGTATCTGGTGTAAGTTGCTATAACAATGGTGCACCTAATTGCTGCCTTTCACCTGAATGGGATTTAGTTTTGCTTTTCCCCTTTCAGCTTTCTAACATAAAACAAATGCGGACTACACAATTTGCAATTTCAACTTTTTCCATCATACTTGATCATAAGCCTGTGGCAGTTGGTGGGATAGGTCTGGTTACCTGACCTCCTGTCATCATCACAGATGTTGTGGAGGGATGAGGGTCAGTGTGGTACAAGTGCACCAGCAGAGCCACTCCGGTGTTCCTGCTGGTGCATTTGTACCATACCATCCTCATTAACAGACACCTTGTCCCTTGCCTTCCTGATACGCAATGCCATGGCAGCAATGGGAGGCCAGGTAAGCAGCGCTGCCCCAACAGCCATTGCTGTATAGTGTATTTGTGTTTAAATGATAATAGTTATTTCTAAATTTGCATCTAGGCATGCTAATTTGTATCCTATCGTGTCCCCTTTTTGGCAATGGATAAGGGGCTACCTTATGTGGCCTGCATGTAAGGAGAAGATATACAAGACAATCATGGTGAAACTTTATTGCGTTGTCCAGGGGTGGACTTTGGTCTTTCAGTTTTTAGTGGCACTCTGTGCAAGGCCATAATTCGATGTCCCCCCCCCCCTCACCTTCCATTCTGTACAGGCACCAGGGCGGGGGAACCAGTCGAGCTGCCCTAAATCCACCTCTGCATTGTCTGATGTTTTCTGATTCTACACCTTCCATAATGATAGGGTCAAACTACATGTTAATCTGAAGTTGTATAAATGCATCTGTCTCTTTATATTTATTTTAAACACTGGCTTTGGAGACGGGCCAGTCCAGATAAGACCCCCACATGAGGGAGAGGGAGTTGACTCTTTCTCCCTGCACCATTTTCCTTATTAAAATTACTCCGATCCAATCCATTCCTCCCCAAACTGAACGGTTGTGAGGTAAGGACAAATTGGCAGTGCTCAGCAGCAAAATGTCACAGATTTGGGTTCAGGGCACTGTGTTGGGTAGTTGCATTGCTCCAGAGCATGCCAACATATTTGTGGGTGATTTAGAACAGTCCCTAAGTCCCTCTCTTCATTCATTGATGACTTCTTTACCATCTTTGTTCATTTGCCATGATTCTATATATTTATTTCTGCCCATATCTATTGTTGACTCTTACATTGCTTGATCTCGTGGCCTCATTTCTGTGGTCAAAATGTATATTCCATACCTTTTTAGGTGATCCCACATCTCATGTTTTGTTTGTTACTGTAAACTACTCTGTGATCCTCAGCTGAAGGGAGGTATATAAATTTATTAAATAAATAAATGACTCACACAGGCTCATGCTAAATATTTGAGGTGCCAAAAGACCCTTTGCTGTTTCTCATAACCCAACATAACTACCCTTTTGGAACTGCTGTTCACATCATAATATGAAAAGGCGGCGGGGGGGGGGGGAGTAATGACTGCTTGATTTCCATGAGTTTGGAAAGTTTGCTAACAAATATAACAAAAGATTTACTTTGAAGTATAGCATCCACTGAAAAATGTCTTGCTAGAAAATTCATTCCACAATTTAATAATATATTAGAGGAAGTGCTAGCTGTAGACAATGCTCCTTAGTTTGAATTCCAAAAGAGGGATGGGACAGTAACTCGGACACAAACCGGTGCAATTGTGCTTGAGTCCGTTATATAGCTTATGGAAGAGGTACCCACAAATATGTGTACAGTGGGGTGCAGCAGAACCTACCACCTCCAATTGTGCATCAGGACACTAACTCTGGTTGCATCTACTGGGCTCTTTGGAGGATAGGTAGAAGACCATTGTGATGAATTAATGGATGGCTAAACCAGAAAGAGAATAGATTCAAACTTGTTGAGTTGTGCAACAAAGTGAGCATGGCAAAGTGTGAGAACCTTGTATGACTGCCAATTCTACTTTTCCTTTATAAATTGGTCTAGCTTTTCTTGAATATGGGTATGCCAATAGGCATCAGCACTTCACTTTGCAGGAAATCTGTAGATCACTAGTATTGGTTGGGACTTTTCTTTTTAAGTACTTAAGCCTGGATGAACTAGGCCAGGGGTAGGCAACCTAAGGCCCGGGGGCCAGATGTGGCCCAATCGCCTTCTCAAACCAGCCCGTGGACGGTCAGGGAATCAGTGTGTTTTTACATGAGTAGAATGTGTCCTTTTATTTAAAATGCATTTCTGGGGTATTTGTGGGGCATAGGAATTCATTCATTTTTTATTTATTTTTTCAAAATATAGACCAGCCCACCACATGGTCTGAGGGACAGTGGACCAACCCACGGCTGAAAAAGGTTGCTGACCCCTGAACTAGGCAAACCAAGATGTCCCCCCCCCCCTGCTGACTTAGAAAAACTTTTGAAAATAAGGGCTTTTCTTTAAGCAGCTCTGAAAATGAAAGTGCTGAGTGAATGTAAATGTAAATGAAGCTATTGTGTGGTCTCTAGGTAGCCTGGATGTTGTGTTGTCTGCCAGGGTATGGTACAGGAAAACAGGCATCCTGTTTGTTTGGGTGTTCAGTGTTGTTTGTTGCTATGCTGGTCTCATGGAACAAGGGAGACAAAGTAAGTATCGCAGTACCTTCTTTAACTGTGCCAGCTTTGTTAGAAAAAGCATTTCTCCAAGTAGAAACCGTTTGAACATTGGTAGCAACCTTAACTGCAGGAAATGTGATCTATCATTGACGGTTTGTGTTGTTAAAGCTTCTGTGTTCTTGGAAACAGTAGACTTATGACTTTCTGCCCCCAAGATAATTTAGGAGGTTCTGTACAGGCTTGTTGTGGGGCAGACAGGAGCAAGGTAAGAGAATACTGACAGAAGTGTTATTTCACAAATAATATGCCTTTTCTTGTTCAAGTCTATTTTCCATGTGAATTTAGTAAAAATGTAATAGATGGGTTTGCTATTCCTGCATGGTTATATATGACTGAATAGGTGAAAGCAAAGTACAGTATTAAGCGTACCAGTGTGCAATTGCCATGTGTGCCTTTTAATGCATTTTTTTGTTCAAGAATGTTGGTAATTGTCACAGTACATGAATCTTCAGCAGAATTGATGAAGCCAAGTCTGGTGCTTAGCCTACAGGGAAGAGCTTAGTTTTCTCAGTCCCATACTTAAGATTATTCCGTGTTTTGAATAAGGAATCTTTTAAAGAATGTTGGCAAAACTGAAGGGTAATGATCTTCATTAGGATGTATATGCCTTGCAGTGGTCAGCGTTAAATTCAAACAAATGGTATTTTCAGGGCACCTCTCAGGTGGGCGCCATTGGCATTCTAAGAGTTCATGGTGAGTTCCAGCACCTCTTTTTCTAGAAAAATAGCACTGGGTATTTCCAACATTTATTTTGAATGTTTACAGCATGAAAACATCTCATTTTTTTATTATTCAATACATAAGATTTCTTATTTGCCTTTCACCAGAAGTTACAAGGGCAGGTTACAACAATTTAATCATGTAATATTGGTTGTCATTCCCTCAGAAAAATTGTTATCCTTGTCACCCTTTCTGTTTGTATTGCTTTCAGAGAATGAACCAGTTTGCATGCAATGACAAACCATAGTGAGGGTTTGGCTGATTTGGATAGAGCAGTGAGATGGTGCCCACAGCACAAATACTCTGGTTTCATTTCCTCCTTGGCAGGATCAAGAGCAACAAGCCATGAAGCCTTGGCTTGTAATTATGTCTGAACCAGGGATTACATACCTCCCAAAGTCCCACAAAACAGGGACATTCCATTGGTTCATGTGAGATTGTGGCAGCCATTTTGGGTGCCACCATCTTGAGTGCTCTTGCCTTGCACTCTAAACCCCCAAAATGCACTGTTTGGGAGGGCGAGGTGAGGTGTGGGCCACATGACTCTCCCAGGGGTGCATGCCAGAAGACACACATCCCGGTTGGGGGCTGGAAAAAGTTGGGTGGTATGGGATTATGGTTTGTTTCCTCTAGCAAACTACAAATGCTCACCAATATGATGCCAGGTTTTTTTTGTTGTTGTTGTTGGCTTGCCGATTATGGTTTGTTAGAAAGAAACGAACCTCAACCCCAAATTCACATCACACAGCAAGGCAAGGCTTCATGGCTTGTTGCTCCCATTCACACCAAGGGAAGAGGAAAGTGGAAGCAATTGACCAAAGTGCAGCCACACACTGCCAAGAGGCCATAAAGTATATGGCAGGATTGCCAGTCTGGGTTGTCCCTGCCTATGGGCTCCTATGAAAGACTGCAGGTGCTGGGTATTTTGTGGCATAAACCATGGCTTATTGTTACATTTGAAGGAAGTTAATGCATGGTAAACTGATTTAGAAGCAGTTTTTCTGGTTTAATGCTTGTTTTTATGGAAACCCAGAACTGTGGGGCAGTGGGGAGAGATTCTAATATTGTTTTTAAACCACTGCTTTTGTCAACAAGGTCGGAATCTATCCAAGCCAATCAACAGATGAACTATTTGACTATAGTTTAGCCCACAAAAGCTTGTGCCGTGCTATGCTTATGTTGGAAAACTCCTTGGCCTAGTATTAAAATGTGGACTTTTAAATATTGTATTCATAACCAGCTTATGGACACACATTTGCAATTTAGACAATCTTTTCCCTCACCCCCACCCAGAAGCGGCTATTTTAAAATAACGTGGGAAGTGATCCATAAGCTATGAACTTAATATATTAATTTTTCTCAGTGTAACTTTGGGAAATATCATGTAGTCCATTGGAAATGAAAACCCCATAGAAAGCATGGTGATGAATAAATCGGCAGTTGATGGAGGGTTGTTTTTACTTAGGCAGTTTGCTTTTGCTACAGCTTCAGCTCTGAATGCCCAGAGACACACACTAGTTGCTTTGAGCATTTCAATGGTGCCCCAGCTCTCTTAGCTTCACCTGCAATATCAGGGGAATGCAGCTTCCCTGAGTTGCTTCCTGCCTGCTGATAACAATTCCATCCTCAGAATGCCATTTTGTTCTTTCACTAGCCTCCAGTTCTGATCTCCAGCCCACGGATGAATATGAGCCACAAGTTTTCTATGAAATTGTACATAGAAAACAGATGTGTAGTCATTGCAGCTGTGAGATGATTAAGAATTTGGGAGAGAAGATGTACATTTTCACAACTGGAAAAATAGGTTTAAATGTCTTTGACTGAAAACCATCAAAGATCCTGTGGGATGCTCAGTAACTGACCTGTAGAAAAGACATTACAACCTGAAAAAGAGAAAATGCATGTACTTTTGTAAACCAAAAAAAATCTTTAATAAAAATCATTTAAAAAAAAAAAAAGCACACAAGACCTTGTTGCTGTGTAAGCAAGTCAGTGCCTAGATGGGAGACTTCCTCAGGTGTGACACCTTGTGTTTCAGGATGGAAATTGGTGGGATATACATAAAGACAGGAAATAAATAAATCTGCCATATTCCCCTTGCCAAATCAGCTTTGTACAGGAATTTGTTTTAGGGAGGGAGAAAAACTGCCTGCTTCCACCCAGGGGTGGAGGAAACTGCTTGGGCACCTGGGGTGGCGCGCCCAGGGGTGGGGTGAGCTGCTCATAGTGACAGGGCCTCCAAAGTCTGCCTGCCTCCTCCCACTCAGCCACCCTACAGCTGGGGGGGAGGCAGCAGGCGGACCGTTTGTCAGCGCAGAGCCTGCGGCACCCAAGCCACTGTCTCTCCCAGGAGAGATGCGTGGCTCGGGCGCACTGCAGGCCCCATAGTGAGTGCCGCCCAGCATTTTGTCACACACCCCAGTGGTGACACCTGGGGCTGTCTGCACCCACTGCAGCCCCCTTCCTCTGCCCCTGCTGCCACCCTGGAACAGTTTCTGTAGACTTCTATTACTGGAGTCCACAAATATCTGGAGGATCCCAGAGGAGTTTTCCCAGGCTCTGAAACAGGCCTTGCTGTTTGTTTGTTTGTTTGTTTGTTTGTTTGTTTGTTTGTTTGAATGAATGCCATGGATGCCTATGATGCACTGGAGGCTAGTGGCGGAGCTTCAAGCTCCGGCACCGGGGGGTGGAGAGCAGGTGGGGGTGGGCTGGCACACATCCTGGGGGCGTGGTGTGGTGCCTGCAGCGTCGTGCACCCAGCACGGGCGGGGGGGGCAGCCACGATGGCACCCCACCGGGATCGCGCTGCCGGGGGCGGTGCGCTCCCCCCACCCTCCTCTTCCTCCACCAGCGCTGGAGGCCTGACTCTATAGTGCATATCATGCATCAAAGACATGATCATTTGCACTGCTGTTTGTGTGACACATCCCTCCTCTCTGCATGTGGAGGGAGACCTTTTGGCACCTGATAATAATATTTATATATTGTTGTCTGGGTCATGCCTACATAGCTGTGCTGGGGAGCAGGTGTTGACCAAACACTTGGCTAATTGTTGCAGCCAAATCTTTCTTTTTTTCATTGATCTAGAAATGCCCCCTTCTCCTTATTTCTGCTTCTTGACACAGTCCTTTGGCAAGCTACCAGCCCTGTTTCTGTTTCAGTTTTCTTCACTTTACTTTCCCTTTTCACTTCTTTGATCCTGTCAGTTATGGAGAGAATGCTCATCTCTGACTTACAGATTGCATGAATGGGAATAAGATTGCTGGTAGGTTTCCTTTGCCGCTGTGGATTTTGCAGACAGAGAGAAAGGAATGTTTTAAATAGGAATAACAGTTGAAATTACCACAGCCCCCCCCCCCGCCCCAATAAAGAATCATTTTAATAAGCTTGTTATCATGTGGTAAAATTGTTCTCCTGGAGTTTTAAAGGTAATAAAGTGCATCAGTGTTTTCTGCAAAGCAAAAGAGAACTATTTCATACACACTGGAGCTCCCATTTAGAACATTTTAGTATTTAAAAATTGACTACAGGTCTTTCCTACTTCTCTTGGTTGTTAATTTAATATTCCTTGAAAAAAATCTGCCCAGAAGTTGCAATCAACAGAAAAATTATTTTTAGATTTTTCTCTTCTTTCCACCTTATTAAAACGAGGGCTGTTTTCTACTGTTCTTTAGTTATAGTAAGAAACCTTGCCACCTTTGGCTTCTGTGATCATGACACTTGAGTTTAGAATTTGGTACAAGATCTGGAATTCGGTTTTAATAGAGAGAAGGCTACTGAAAGTCACCCTTGAGTCTGAAAATGTGGGGCTGTTCTTGTCAGTTATGCCTAGAACCAGGTATGGGTAACATCATCATTCCCTTTGAACTGCCAGGCATAGCTTAGCTCTTCTATTAACCGCTTAACCTGTTTTTCCAGTTGAAACATTGCATGTTTGCATGCACTTAAAGTGCATTTGTGCATGATTCCTGGTTTGTGTGTTTGTTTATTTTTCTCTGTGCCTGAATCCTGTCCTTCCTGTGAGCTGCTAATGGTGAGCTATGTGAAATTACCCCATATTATGCTCCTTGTGAGGTAGGTTTGGCTGATAAATCCTGACTGGCCTAAATTTGATGTCTGAGTGAGGCTTTTAGCCATGATAACCCAGTCAAATACCTGATCTACACATGCATGTTCAAGAGGTGGTACAAGAAGTTATATTCCCCAGGCTGCAGGTGGGCATGCAAGCAAGCAAACATCACACATCAAAGATATAAGTTAGCCTAGCCTGGAAGTTTTGTATTTTCAATTTTATTTGAATTTATTGCATAAAAAATGTGATTCCCACCGCGAGCATTGTGTATCTGAAGTGGTACAGTCCATCTTACTACCTCACATTCTGCTGTGTGTCTTGATCACGTCTGAGTCCAGGACTCAATCTAGCACATCAGATTAGCTTATCACAGTTGCCTCTCCTAAGCTCCTTCTTTCTTCTGTTGCTTCGCCCAATATTGGAATTCAGATGGTAAACTCCTCAGAGAAGAGACATGACTCTTTTTGCTGAAGTTACTCTGTAAAGAACTATGTATATGGATAGCACTCTGGTCATAATAATTGATAAGATAACATGAGAAGAAACTGAAGAAGGTTGACTACTTTGAGGGGAGGGATTTAAATGCTCTTTATTGATTTTATTAAGTATTACAACTATTCCATTCGTTGTTGAAAAGAAAAGAAAAGAAAGAAGAAAGAAATCAATAAGAAAGAAAGAAAGAAAGAAAGAAAGAAAGAAAGAAAAGAAAATCACGAGAAACACCAATACATGATAAAAAGATTCAACATTATATGTCTCCGATACATTAAATCACAAATACATAATGTCAGGGAACTGCCATCGGAAAGGCAGGTGGTGGAGGGGCTCTCGGAAGCTAGGAGAGACTCAGCAGCGGAGGAAGGTACCAGCAGGGGGAGAGAGGGAGATCAGAGAGAAAGTGAGTCGAAGGGATGGCTCAGGGAGTCTTCCAGCGAAAACAGTGGAGAAGTTTCAGGACCTCCTATAGGTACACCCACTCCTCGCCGGAAACTGTCGCGCCGAGAATCCAGAAGACGCGTTTCCGTTAAGGAGCTTTTATGCTGGAGTAGATTCTGTAAATGCCCACTGTCGGATTCTGCCAGCGATTAAGGGAGTCATGTTTAAGGGCTCCGCTAAGGACAGAGTTTGAGAACCATGCCCAAACTCTGAGGGACTAAGCTTTTACGCACAAACAGCTCATCATCCCATCACAGCAATCCGACAGTCCCTGAAAGCCGCTTGTGCAAGGAGAGGCATCATGAGTAACCCAACCGGAGCCGGAGACGCAGGAGGAGCTGGAACGGGTCCAAGCCTGGAAGAAAGGTACAGGGTGTTGGAACTCCAGCTAGCGCTGCAAATGGCGAGGCTCGAAGAGAGGCGGGCTCAGGATGCAGACAAGGGAAAAACCACCCCACTCACAAGGAAGGTGCCAGGGTTGGTGCAAAAGTTTGGGGGTGATCCCAGAAATTATCAAGCCTTTAGGACAGAGATGCAATACGCCCTCAATCTGCAGTTTGATGACTTTCCCGATGAGGAATCGAGAGTGGCGTTTGTCATTGGGCATCTCGAAGGGGGGGGGCGAAAGACTGGGTGAGGCCCCTGATGGCAGCGAACAATGACGCTCTAAAAGACTCGAGAAAGTTTTTTCGCGCCATGGACCTGATGTTTTCCAGCGAGATTGAGCAAGGGGTGGTGCGCAGACAGTTGATGGCGTGTAAACAGGGGAACCGATCCGTCCGAGAGTACTGGACAGAGTTTACCATGCTCATCCATAAATTGGGGTGGGACCTGTCTGCGGACCCCATTCAAATGCTGTTCGAAGAAGGGCTGTCCTCGGCGGTGAAAGACGAACTTTCCCGCGCGCCCAGGGCGGAGTCTATGGACCAACTGACCAAATCCGCGCTTGCCATTGGGGCGCGCCAGGAGGCGAGAGCCTTGGAAAAGCGGGAAGGGAAAGGGGAATGTTGGAGTGAGTTCCGCATTCCAGAGATGCCAGAGCAGCATTCCCCGCCAGTAGAGCCGATGGAGATTGGAGCAGCGCGCGCGCGCGGAGCTTCAAACACCAACGAAGGGCGGAAGAAGGAGGGAAAGAGTGCCAAGAAATGTTTGCCAACAGCCAGGTCACTTTGCCAGAGTCTGCCCTCAAAGGAAGGGATGGCAAGGAATGGCGGGAGCTGTTGGGGGTGAAGAGGAGGGGGTTAAGGAGCAGGTAAAAGCCAACGCCTGGTTGCCAGCATCGGGGCACAGCAGCCAGGCCAAAGATCAGTGAATGTGCCCAAACCTGAAACCCCAAGACCAGCGCTTGTCGTAGAGGTGGTGCTAGAGCTACCAAACGGACATCCGCTAAAGATAAAGGCACTATTGGACTCAGGCAGCTCCTGCAATTTCATGAGCAAGGAGTTTGCAGCTGAACACCAGATACAGACTATCCCCTTGAGTAACCCTTTGCAGGTGACAACGATTGATGGGAGGGAACTGTTGGGTGGAGAAGTTAACCAGCAATCTGTCCCCATGATAATGAAGGTGGGAAGACACACGGAAGTAATAGCGTTCAATGTGGCCACCCTGGGAGGAGCGCCCATCATATTGGGAATGAGCTGGCTAGCGCTGCACGATCCGCTAGTGGGTTGGCACCAGCGGGTAGTTTCCTTTGGGTCAGCACATTGCCTAGCACACTGCAAGGAGGGGGAGGCTCAGGGAGGAGCCCAGGCCACTCTAGCAGGGATGGAAGTAACAGATAAGGGGAAGGTACCACGACAATACGCCTACCTGGGTAACGTCTTCAGCGAAAGAGAAGCAGATAAACTGCCCCCGCATAGACCCTTTGACTGTCAAATTAACCTACTCCCAGGAGCCCAGCTGCCAGTGGGCAAGCTGTACGCCATGTCCGACAGGGAGATGCAGGAGTTAAGGGAGTTCATTGACAAGAACCTCAAACAAGGTTTCATCAGGGAGTCACGAGCGGTCCAGTGTTCTTCGTGGACAAAAAAGACACGAATAAACCCAGATTGGTCGTGGATTACCGGGCCGTAAATGCAGTGTCAGAACCAGTGACTTTCCCCAGAATCGATGACATTTTGACCCGAGTGAGGAAGGGGAAAATTTTCACCAAACTGGACCTGAGGGGGGCTTATAACCTGATACGAATGGGAAAGGGAGACGAATGGAAAACTACCATGTTCACCCCCTTGGGGGCCTTTGAGTACCTCATTATGCCCTTCGGTCTACAGGCGGGCTCAGCCTGTTTTCAATCATTTATGAATCACGTCCTGGGACCTTTACTTTACAAAAACTGTGTGGCATTCTTAGACGATGTATTGGTGTACTCAGAGAATGAGGAGCAGCATGTGCGGGACGTAAGAGAGGTACTGAGCAGACTGCAAGCAAACCAGCTGTGGGTGAAACTGGAGAAGTGTCAGTTTCATACCAGAGAGGTGGAATTCCTGGGGTACCGTTTGTCAGACAAGGGATTAGCCATGGATCCCAGCAAGGTTCAAGCGGTACTGGAATGGAAAACACCTAAGACAAAGAAGGACGTGCAAAGGTTCCTGGGGTTTGGAAACTTCTACCGGAAGTTCATCAAGAACTTCGCCCACTTGACGGCGCCCATCACGGATTGTCTCAGCAGCAAGAAGAAATTTGTCTGGACGGAAGAGGCGCAGCGAGCGTTCGAAAGGTTAAAGAAGGCGTTCGCGTCGGAAGAACAACTTTTGCACGTGGATCTGCGGCAACCGATGAGAGTAGAGACCGACGCATCAGACCGAGCGGTGGGGGCGGTGCTTCTTCAGCCGGGAAAGGATACGTCAGAATGGAGACCGTGTGCCTTCTTCTCGTGGAAATTGAACAAATCCGAGAGGAACTACACCGTGTACGACCGAGAACTACTCGCCATTCATGAAGTGTTCCGGAGATGGCGACACTTGCTGATTGGAGCGCAGCACAAGGTCCAAGTGCGCACCGACCACAAAAACCTAGAATACTGGAGAACTGCCCGAGTGCTGAACCAGAGACAAGTGAGATGGGCCCAGGAGTTCTCCAAATTCCATTTTGAAATTTGCTACATGCCAGGGAAGGAGAATGTCAGAGCGGACGCTCTCTCTCGAAAACCAGAGTATTTAGAGGGAGAGGGAGCGCCAGAGGAGAGACATATCATCCCCGAGGACCACTGGGTGTGTGGGGCGGCATTGGTGGGGCCGAGAGAACTGGTAGAGGGAACCGAGAATGATGAATACGCCCAAGAGAAGCTCAGAGGACTCCGGGGAAGTGGAGAGAACACAGGGGGGTTTGAGGAAAGGAACGGAACGTTGTATTACAAGGGGGCACTGTACATACCGGAAGGAGAATTGAGGGGCCGGGTACTCAAACAATTGCACGACAGCCCCACAGCGGGGCACTTCGGGCAACACAAAACCATGTGGTTGGTTACCAGGGAGTTTTGGTGGCCCAAGGTGAGGGAAGACGTACGGGAATATGTAAGGGGGTGTGACCGATGCCAGCGAGCAAAAGGGGAGAGGCTGGCACCAGCGGGGCTACTGGAACCCTTACCCACACCAGAAAGGCCATGGGAGGCAGTATCCATAGATTTTATGACGGATCTGCCAAAATCCAAAGGGAAAACAGCTGTCATGGTGGTGGTAGACCTATTAACTAAGATGTGCCATTTTATAGCCTGTTCGCATGCGGTCACAGCGGAAGAAACCGCCAAGTTGTTTGTAAAACATATTTTTAGGTTGCATGGCACCCCCTTGAGGGTGGTCTCAGACCGAGGGAAACAATTTACTTCCAGGTTCTGGAGGAAGCTTATGAGCTTACTGCACGTAGAAGTCAATTTTTCGACTGCCCGACACCCAGAAACAAATGGGCAGGCGGAAAGGGCAAACGGTATTTTACAACAATACCTGAGGTGTTATGTTAATGACAGAGAAAATGATTGGGTAGATAAGTTGGCCCTGGCAGAATTTGCCTACAACAACGCGGAGAATGTGTCCACAGGGATGAGTCCCTTCCTGGCTAATTATGGGTGTCATCCCAGGGCATTTCCAGGAGAAGGAGGGGAAAGATGGAGTGTCCCGGCAGCGGAACACTTTGTTGAAGAGATGGAAGCGATCCACCAGCAACTCCAACTTAACTTAGAGAGGGCCAAGGAAGAATATAAGAAGCAAGCAGACAGAAGCAGACGGGAAGGTGAAACCATAAGGGTGGGGGACCGGGTGTGGCTATCCACCCAAGGACTGCTGTTCAAGGGAGGGTGTAAGAAATTGAGACCCAAACGGCTGGGACCTTTTGAGGTCATACAACAGGTCAACCCGGTGGCATTCAAACTCAGGTTGCCCAACCACATGAAACTGCACCCAGTATGTCACAGGTCCTTACTGTCGCCATACCGAGAGGGACGGGAGTGGGGGGGACGTGAGAGGGAGGTCATTCAAACACCAGTCATAGAAGAAAGGGAACGCAACATGCAGGTGGCAGAAATCATTGATTCCAGGTGGAAAGGGAATCAGGTGGAGTATTTGGTAGAATGGGAAGGGGAACCGGAGTCAGAAAACACATGGGTACCGGCAGAGGAGGTCAATGACGAGGTTTTAATAGAAACGTTTCATCAACGGTTCCCAAGGAAACCTCAGCCCGTGGCACGGTTCGGGAGGGAACACTTCGGCACCACCGATGAGGAAGAGGAGTTTGAAGGGTTCCCAGAATCAGGGCTGGAAGAGGGAATAGACTCCGACGAGGAGGAGGACTCAGGGAGAAGAGACGGGAGTCAGTGGAGAGAAGTGTTTGAATCCTCTGACGATGAGGAGTGTTCTTTCCGGGGTTTTCCATCCTCACCGCCAGTAGAGGAGGGGGCGGGAGGGGGTGAAGGGGGCCCTGGAGGGGAGGTGGATGTCAGGGAACTGCCATCGGAAAGGCAGGTGGTGGAGGGGCTCTCGGAAGCTAGGAGAGACTCAGCAGCGGAGGAAGGTACCAGCAGGGGGAGAGAGGTAGATCAGAGAGAAAGTGAGTCGAAGGGATGGCTCAGGGAGCCTTCCAGCGAAAACAGTGGAGAAGTCTCAGGACCTCCTATAGGTACACCCACTCCTCGCCGGAAACTGTCGCGCCGAGAATCCAGAAGACGCGTTTCCGTTAAGGAGCTTTTATGCTGGAGTAGATTCCGTAAACGCCCACTGTCGGATTCTGCCAGCGATTAAGGGAGTCATGTTTAAGGGCTCCGCTAAGGACAGAGTTTGAGAACCATGCCCAAACTCTGAGGGACTAAGCTTTTACGCACAAGCAGCTCATCATCCCATCACACATAACCTTCTTCTCATTGAATGTGACTTCCATCCACCTCACTGTAAATCCTTTCTTCCTTCTTTAACTGCATCCTTTTTCAACTTATAATTCACCGGTATTGTATGAGATACATTATCTGTCTATCATATAATTTGCAAAAATTAATTGAAACACATTAAAGATTTTACTTGGGAACAAGCTCTTCTGAAGTTTACTATACAGCGGAAAGGAGCAGCCAAGCATACTAGGACTCAATTTCTTGACTTTAAGAAAGCCGACTTCATAAAACTTAGGGAAGTGCTGGGTGAGATCCCCTGGACAGTAATACTAAAAGGAAAGGGAGTTCATGATGGCTGGGAGTTTGTAAAGAGGGAGATAGTAAAAGCACAACTTCAGGCAATACCAATGAGACGGAAACATGGAAGTTGTCTAAAGAAGCCAGGGTGGCTATCTAAAGAACTTTTAACTGAGTTAAGATTAAAAAAGGATGTGTACAAAAAATGGAAAAGGGGGGAAACCACCAAAGAGGAATTCAAACAAATAGCCAGCATGTGTAGACACAAAGTCAGAAAAGCTAAAGCACAGAATGAACTCAGGCTTGCTAGAGAGGTTAAAAGCAACAAAAAAGGCTTTGATGGGTATGTTCGTAGCAAAAGGAAGAACAAAGAAACAGTGGAGTCACTCAGAGGAGAAGATGGTAAAATGCAAACAGGGGACACAGAAAGGGCTGAACTCCTCAATGCCTTCTTTGCCTCAGTCTTCTCCGATAAAGAAAACAATGCCCGACCTGAAGAATTTGGAGCAAATGATTCAGCAGAGGAAACACAGCCCAGAATAACTAAGGAGATAGTACAAGAATACTTGGCTAGTTTAGATTTATTCAAGTCTCCAGGGCCAGATGATCTGCATCCAAGAGTATTAAAAGAACTGGCAGATGTGATCTCAGAACCACGGGCAGTCATCTTTGAGAATTCCTGGACAACAGGCGAAGTCCCGGCAGACTGGAGGAGGGCAAATGTTGTCCCTATTTTCAAAAAGGGGAAAAGAGAGGACCCAAATAATTACCACCCAGTCAGTCTGGCATCAATACCAGGGAAGATTCTGGAGCAGATCATTAAGCAAACAGTCTGTGAGCACCTAGAAAGGAATACTGTGATCACCAATAGTTAGCATGGATTTCTGAAAAATAAGTCATGTCAGACTAACCTGATCTCGTTTTTTGACAAAATTACAAGCCTGGTAGATGAAGGGAACGCAGTGGGTGTAGCCTACCTTGATTTCAGCAAGGCATTTGACAAGTTGCCCCATGATATTCTTGTAAAGAAGCTGGTAAAATGCGGACTTGACTATGCTACCACTCAGTGGATTTGTAACTGGCTGACTGACCGAACCCAAAGGGAGTAACCATCAATGGTTCCTCTTCATCCTGGAGAAGAGTGACTAGTGGGGTGCCACAGGGTTCTGTCTTTATCAACGACTTGGATGATGGACTCAAGGGCATCCTGATCAAATTTGCAGATGACACCAAACTGGGAGGGGTGGCTAACACCCCAGAGGACAGGATCACACTTCAAAACAACCTTGACAGATTAGAGAACTGGGCCAAAACAAACAAGATGAATTTTAACAGGGAGAAATGTAAAGTATTGCACTTGGGCAAAAAAAACGAGAGGCACAAATACAAGATGGGTGACACCTGGCTTGAGAGCAGTACATGTGAAAAGGATCTAGGAGTCTTGGTTGACAACAAACTTGACATGAGCCAACAGTGTGACGCGGCAGCTAAAAAAGCCAATGCAATTCTGGGCTGCATCAATAGGAGTATTGCATCTAGATCAAGGGAAGTAATAGTGCCACTGTATTCTGCTCTGGTCAGACCTCACCTGGAGTACTGTGTCCAGTTCTGGGCACCACAGTTCAAGAAGGACACTGACAAACTGGAACGTGTCCAGAGGAGGGCAACCAAAATGGTCAAAGGCCTGGAAACGATGCCTTATGAGGAACGGCTAAGGGAGCTGGGCATGTTTAGCCTGGAGAAGAGGAGGTTAAGGGGTGATATGATAGCCATGTTCAAATATATAAAAGGATGTCACATAGAGGAGGGAGAAAGGTTGTTTTCTGCTGCTCCAGAGAAGCGGACATGGAGCAATGGTTCCAAACTACAAGAAAGAAGATTCCACCTAAACATTAGGAAGAACTTCCTGACAGTAAGAGCTGTTCGACAGTGGAATTTGCTGCCAAGGAGTGTGGTGGAGTCTCCTTCTTTGGAGGTCTTTAAGCAGAGGCTTGACAACCATATGTCAGGAGTGCTCTGATGGTGTTTCCTGCTTGGCAGGGGGTTGGACTCGATGGCCCTTGTGGTCTCTTCCAACTCTATGATTCTATGATTCTATGTTTTTTTAAGTACACTCTATAACACTCCCACTCTTTTTTAAACTTTGGATTTGTTTTATTCCTAATTATTTCTGTCATCTTTGCAAGTTCTAAATACTCAAATAGTTTCATCTGCCATAACTCTTTCGTTAGAATTTTATCTCCCTTCAAAAGAGAGAGATCCGGCATTTGCATGGTGGAATCTGCATCTTACTCCAAACTGACTGTACATATTCTTCCCACTGCGGCAGGCAGGTAAATGGTATTTCCATGTGCTCTGGTTTCCATCACAGTGTCCCATTGTGCCAGAAGTGATTTAATCCTGCTGGCCACATGACCTGGAAAGCTGTCTGTGGACAAATGCCAGATCCTTTGTGAGATGAGCACCACAACGCCATAGTCGCCTTTGGACTTAACCATCCAGGGGTCCTTTATTCATCCAACCCATGTATGTATTTTTAGACTGTAAATATGCAAGAGCAAGTCCTGTGTCATCAGATGCAACCATTCCAGAATAGGAGAAGCGAAGTTAAGCTTTGCCTTTTATGCTGGGCTGTGTCTGAGCTTGTCCCATATGGATTCTTTTTCAATGTGTGTCTGGGAGATAGACGACCATAATTTCAGATTAAAGGTAAAGGGACCCCTGACCGTTAGGTCCAGTCGCTGACGACTCTGGGGTTGCAGTGCTCATCTCGCTTTACTGGCTGAGGGAGCCGGCGTTTATCCGCAGACAGCTTCCGGTTCATGTGGCCAGCATGACAAAGCTGCTTCTGGCAAACCAGAGCAGCGCACGGAAATGGTGTTTACCTTCCCGCTGGAGCGGTACCTATTTATCTATTTGCAATTTGACGTTCTTTCGAACAGCTAGGTTGTCAGGAGCTGGGACCAAGCAACGGGAGCTCACCCTGTCATGGGGATTCAAACCACCAACCTTCTGATCGGCAAACCCCAGGCTCTGTGGTTTAGACCACAGTGCCACCTGCATGCCAATTTCAGATTAGTAGAGGTGTTTTGTTTGTTTGTTTAATTAATTAATTAATTTAAGAAATAGGGAAAATAAACTATATTGAGTGGATGAACAGGATAGCTCAGTTGGAAGAGCTTGAGACTCTTAATCTCAGGGTTGTGGGTTTGGGCTCCACATTGTTGAAAGTTTCCTGCATTGCAGGGGGTTGGACTCGATGACTGGTGGTCTCTTCCAAGTCTACGATTCTATGATTTCCTGTTTCCCAGTCTCTATCTAGGCAGCTCAGATTTGCAGGCAAAGCTGAATTTCAAAAAGAGTCGTGTCTCTTTCCTGAGGAGTTTAACATCTGAATTCTAGCAAGCTCTGTAACTAATCCTAATGCAATAGTTGCCCAGCTATGTAATGAATAGGGTTTCTTCTTCTTATAGAATCATAGAATCATAGAGTTGGAAGAGACCACAAGGGCCATCGAGTTCAACCCCCTGCCAAGCAGGAAACACCATCAGAGCACTCCTGACATATGGTTGTCAAGCCTCTGCTTAAAGACTTCCAAAGAAGGAGACTCCACCACACTCCTTGGCAGCAAATTCCACTGTCGAACAGCTCTTACTGTCAGGAAGTTCTTCCTAATGTGGAAGTGGAATCTTCTTTCTTGTAGTTTGGAACCATTGCTCTGTGTCCGCTTCTCTGGAGCAGCAGAAAACAACCTTTCTCCCTCCTCTATGTGACATCCTTTTATATATTTGAACATGGCTAACATATCACCCCTTAACCTCCTCTTCTCCAGGCTAAACATGCCCAGCTCCCTTAGCCGTTCCTCATAAGGCATCGTTTCCAGGCCTTTGACCATTTTGGTTGCCCTCCTCTGGACACGTTCCAGTTTGTCAGTGTCCTTCTTGAACTGTGGTGCCCAGAACTGGACACAGTACTCCAGGTGAGGTCTGACCAGAGCAGAATACAGTGGCACTATTACTTCCCTTGATCTAGATGCTATACTCCTATTGATGCAGCCCAGAATTGCATTGGCTTTTTTAGCTGCCGCGTCACACTGTTGGCTCATGTCAAGTTTGTGGTCAACCAAGACTCCTAGATCCTTTTCACATGTACTGCTCTCAAGCCAGGTGTCACCCATCTTGTATTTGTGCCTCTCATTTTTTTTGCCCAAGTGCAATACTTTACATTTCTCCCTGTTAAAATTCATCTTGTTTGTTTTGGCCCAGTTCTCAGTTCTTGTTTGGTTTGGTCCAGGTCATTTTGAAGTGTGATCCTGTCCTCTGGGGTGTTAGCCACCCCTCCCAGTTTGGTGTCATCTGCAAATTTGATCAGGATGCCCTTGAGTCCATCATCCAAGTCGTTGATAAAGACAGAACCCTGTGGCACCCTACTAGTCACTCTTCTCCAGGATGAAGAGGAACCATTGATGGTTACTCCCTTTGGGTTCAGTCAGTCAGCCTGTTACAAATCCACTAAGTGGTAGCGTAGTCAAGTCCGCATTTTACCAGCTTCTTTACAAGAATATCATGGGGCACCTTGTCAAATGCCTTGCTGAAATCAAGGTAGGCTACATCCACTGCGTTCCCTTCATCTACCAGGCTTGTAATTCTGTCAAAAAACGAGATCAGGTTAGTCTGACATGACTTATTTTTCAGAAATCCATGCTGACTATTGGTGATCACAGTATTCCTTTCTAGGTGCTCACAGACTGTTTGCTTAATGATCTGCTCCAGAATCTTCCCTGGTATTGATGTCAGACTGACTGGGCGGTAATTATTTGGGTCCTCTCTTTTCCCCTTTTTGAAAATAGGGACAACATTTGCCCTCCTCCAGTCTGCCGGGACTTCGCCTGTTCTCCAGGAATTCTCAAAGATGACTACCAGTGGTTCTGAGATCACATCTGCCAGTTCTTTTAATACTCTTGGATGCAGATCATCTGGCCCTGGAGACTTGAATACATCTAAACTAGCCAAGTATTCTTGTACTATCTCCTTAGTTATTCTGGGCTGTGTTTCCTCTGCCGAATCATTTGCTCCAAATTCTTCAGGTCGGGCATTGTTTTCTTTATCGGAGAAGACTGAGGCAAAGAAGGCATTGAGGAGTTCAGCCCTTTCTGTGTCCCCTGTTTGCATTTCACCCTCTTCTCCTCTGAGTGACTCCACTGTTTCTTTGTTCTTCCTTTTGCTACGAACATACCCATCAAAGCCTTTTTTGTTGCTTTTAACCTCTCTAGCAAGCCTGAGTTCATTCTGTGCTTTAGCTTTTCTGACTTTGTGTCTACACGTGCTGGCTATTTGTTTGAATTCCTCTTTGGTGGTTTCCCCCCTTTTCCATTTTTTGTACACATCCTTTTTTAATCTTAACTCAGTTAAAAGTTCTTTAGATAGCCACCCTGGCTTCTTTAGACAACTTCCATGTTTCCGTCTCATTGGTATTGCCTGAAGTTGTGCTTTTACTATCTCCATCTTAACAAACTCCCAGCCATCATGAACTCCCTTTCCTTTTAGTATTACTGTCCAGGGGATCTCACCCAGCACTTCCCTAAGTTTTATGAAGTTGGCTTTCTTAAAGTCAAGAAATTGAGTCTTAGTATGCTTGGCTGCTCCTTTCCGCTGTATAGTAAACTTCAGAAGAGCATGATCACTCGCGCCTAATGATCCTGCCACTTCTACCCCACTAACCAGGTCATCAGCATTGGTTAGGATCAGGTCTAAAATGGCTGTTCCTCTTGTTGCTTCTCCCACTTTCTGGACAATGAAGTTGTCTGCAAGGCCAGTGAGGAATCTGTTTGACCTTATGCTCTTGGCTGAGTTTGACATCCAACAAATATCCGGGTAATTGAAGTCCCCCATTACTACTATCTCCCTTCCTTTTGCATGCTTAGCCATCTGTTCCAGGAAGGCATCATCTATGTCCTCCATTTGGCTTGGGGATCTATACTAAACTCCCACAATGAGGTCACTGTTATTCTTCTCTCCCTTAATTTTGACCCAAATACTCTCACTTTGGCTTTGAGGTTCTAAATCTTGGATCTCTTCACAGGTATACACATCCCTGACATATAACGCCACTCCTCCTCCTTTCTTGTCTGGTCTGTTTCTCTGAAATAGATTGTATCCCTCCATTATTACATTCCAGTCATGGGACTTATCCCACCAGGTTTCAGTGATGCCTATTATGTCATATTTAGTTTGCTGTACCAAGAGCTCAAGCTCATCTTGTTTATTTCCCATGCTTTGCGCATTAGTGTACAGACATTGAAGTCCATTAATCATTCCCCCGTGTCTCTTATTTAAGGAGTTTTTCCTCCCACCACTAGGTCTGCGTGTTGTTTGCTCCATTTGGTCTATGACATTTGGATGATCATCTTCATCAATTGATAGACTCCTACCTTCAGGAGCACTGTCTCCCTCCCCCACATTAATCAGTTTAAAGCCCTCCTGATGAGGTTTCTGAGATTTTTGGCAAAAACATTCCTCCCAACCGTTGTGAGGTGCAGCCCATCGCTTGCCAGAAGTCCATCTTCAAGAAACTGCAGTCCGTGATCTAAGAATCCAAACCGTTCCTGTTTACACCATTGGCGAAGCCAGCTGTTCACTTCCACTATTTTTCCCTCTCTCCCTGGGCCATGTTGTTCAACTGGGAGGACAGATGAGATGACAATTTGTGCATTTAATTGCTTCAATTTCCTGCCCAGAGCCGCGTAGTCTCTTTTGATCTTCTGGAGGCTATTGCTTGCAGTGTCATTGGTTCCCACATGAACCAAGAGGAAGGGGTATTTGTCAGTGGGTTTTATGTCTTCCTTTATCCCATTGTGACATGGATTTTTGACGCAGAAAGCCAGTCCTTGGGATCTTTGTTCTGAAGTCAGTGAGCCACAAGAGGCAGGGGTGCTTGGTCCTGATACTCAGTGCTGCTTTAGTAAACCGTTGTTTGGTTATGAACTTCAAGTTACCAACCAGGAGAGCAGAGGAGAGTATGAGTCATTAAGTATATTTCTTTATTTATATGGTGCATCTTAATGGTCGCAAGAGAAATGTGGTTTTCTCTAGTTAACTTATGCATGTTTATCACTCTACACTTGATGACTCATAGATATATATGGGAACAAGAAAGCTTTGCATCTGAGCTGATATGAGACCTCTATTTCTGGCATTAGATCTGTGTTGGCTTGTTCATACCGACCTCACCACTTGATTCTGCATTCATGAGTTGGTGAGCCCACCTGTATAAACAAATTCTTAAGGTCACAGTAGAAGCAACCTCCCTGCCCGCTTTCGCTGTAGGGCAAGAGCTTTTCTTTCTTCCTGCCTTACTTTGTGCCTCTTTAAAATGCTTCTCACACTAGCTGGGTGTGTTGACTTTTGACTTTTGCCTGACATCTGTGAAGTGGGGAAAGGGTCTCAATGGCAGTGAGCAGCCTGTGGTTGGACTGCAGTTCTCAACAACCTTTATCATTGGCTTTGTTGGCTGGCGTTGTTGGGAATGGAGTCGAGCATCATCTGGAGGGCCACAAGCTCCCTATCCCTGATCTAAACTGAAAGGTGTGCATGGGGTGGTAAAGGCAAGCCCTCTGTGTGTCGCAATAAATGCTTTGAGGTTTATAAGCAGCATTTTCCTCCTAGGAAAGAAAGGTGCTGGTACTCATCGTGAAGGTGTTACAGCAAGTGCCACAGTTTTAGCCAGTGCTTTTCTTCCAGAAAAAAAGATGCCAGTACTGTGTACCCTTGAGTACCCTCCAGAAAAAGCACTCTTATAAGTATTTCTATATAAATACAGCTCACCAAATGAATCCTCTGGGATTGTATGGTTACATTCAGGATCCTACACTCTTCCCAATATCCCCAGCTAGGTGTGATCTCCCTATTACCAAGTAATTTTTTCTCCCTAGTGAGCATCATGCTATATTTTGCACTCAGGTACAAATACCTAAGTACAAAATAGATATACCACACCATAAGCACTCTGCCACTGGCATTTTCACTTCAAGTGTGAAAATGTCTAAGTTTGGCACAAATATTTAGTCTACATGGAGGGGTGGGTATGTGAAAAAAAAATCACTACTTAGATCTTTAACATGGTAGATAATGTTGCTTTCTCATCTTATGCACCTACTTTTTAATGAAATAGCACTGATGTTCACTGGAAGAATAAGTTCAGATATGTTTTGTACAGTAAAAATGTAAACCAATATTTTATGGCTTTAAAAAAATATCCACCCAACAATAATGTGTCAGTGATGAAATATTCAACAGCACAGTTTAGGCAGGACATTTCACTATTCATTTTCTTTTACAGTTTTGTAATAAAACCTTAATTTTGCTTCACCAAGGCCTTACCTCAAAAGCTTGCTAAACAAAAGGTTGTAAACTAACCCAAACATAACCAGTCAAGTGTCTGTAATAAAAGGCTCTATTTGGATTTATTAGGCAAACATAAGAGGAAAGCTTTTGCAGGAACAGATTTAATATATGGTGAATTTTATAATAAAACCAATATATCCAGCCAGCTAGTATGTATTTCCCCCTACATTTTAGAGTTTTCTGTGAGGTTAACCCCGCTCATGGATTTGTTTGCATCACATTGTTGCTTGTAAATGGCCACATTTTTAACGATGCCTTTTCTTCTATAATTTTGCACCTATAAAGATTTGACTTCTCAAATGTCAGATTTTACCTGGATCATTCCAATGTCTATGTATACTTTAGCATGTACAATCAAAGCCATCAAACCTATTCTTCTTCTTATGAATGGACACATCTGGTGCTCTATGCTTGTCTACAACTGTAATAAAGTGTTGATTGATTGACATCTGGTGCTCAGCTTTTCTAATTTGGGGACTGGGGGAACAGGAAATGGAGTTATGCTCCCCTTAAGTATGAGCGAAGAGCAGACAACAAAGCCAAAGGTGTTGTGCCCGGTTATGTATTTGTTTCTTAAAACTTTATCTCACCCTTCCATTGAAAAACTCTGAAAGTACAGCTTTATGACTGGTAGAAACAATTTGATAATGCCCCCCAAACAAAAAGTGGTTTTGCTGTCCTGGAGCAAAGGCAGAGTTGGTGCCAATTTTGTTATTTTCACTGTGAACTTGGTCAACAACAACCCCTGACGATGTGCTACTGGGTTTACAAAAGTCCACTTCCATAATCCAATTGATCCAAATTTCTTTAAACTGAAGCTCACCATATTCAGCAAAAATGTCAAGATTGTAATGTAACCTTCATACTTTGAAATAACTAAACACTCATTTGAATGTCTCTGGCATAACAAACACAAGTCCCATAAAAATGGTGCTACTACAGGATAAGTCATAGCATCAACTGATTCATGTTTCCTCTCCATTGACATTATTTGTAATTTGTTGTCTTTCTCTGAAGCAGAGACCAGCAATCTCTACTTTCCACAATGATGATGCTTCAGCTTCATGACATGTTCAGCTTTTGTTCCTTACACCACTTGCCTGAAAACATAGAGAAATTTTAATATTAGAAATATTAGAAATCTTGCATATTATAAGTATAAAATTAGTCTGTGGCCTAGTAGAGTCTCATATGATTGATTAAGGGTGTGTGTGAAGGTTTTATGGTCATATTTGCAGGGACTGGACTAGATGACCCTTGGATCCCTTCCAATTCTATGATTCTGTGATCTTGGGGGGTGGGGTCATATTGACGTATATTTTGCTCTAGGATGCTTAGTTTGGTCAGAATTGAGTATACACTTCCAGAGTTAACGCTAAATACGGTACATTACTTCTGGTAAATAAGCCACCAGATCTTCTGGAGGGCCATGAAAATTTGTGTCCGGGCTTTTAGATTTGCCTACCCATGTACTGTCTGAAACCAAAGGGGCATATTAGTTGCCAGATGTAAAATTTCTTTCACCTCTCCCACCCCACTAATAACAGTATTCCAATTTTGAAGTACTTCATTCTAAACATCAAAAACTGTCTTAAAAATAATTTGTTAGTTTTTTGTTCTTTACTAATTCTGCCTCCTTAAAATTATATTGAGGGGTTCCCATCAATAATTAGGAAAAATGGCAGGTAATGGGTAATGCTTTGCTGCGTGATTGGTTGAAAGAGGCTTTTGTTTTGCTGTAGCATTATACATGGTGGCTAGACATGATTTGGCAGCACACTAGATATTATGTATAAAATAGCTAATAATGGCTTTACATCCTCCCTTTGTTGGACTCCTTTCCTTCGCTCTTAGTAATAATTTTCCTCTTTTTCCAACAGCTCATCTCCAAAGAGCCTAACAGCAGTCGAGCCATTGAAAAGCTGCAAGAGCACACAAGCAGACAACAGCACATGGAAGACCTAGAGGCAAGGCTAGAGGTCAGTGTTTTTCAGTTTGCTGGTAATTGCATTCCGGAGTTACTATAAAGCAGAATTTGCAGAGGCAGATGGACATTTCCATTTAATTTTCCTGTATGATTTTTTTCTACGCCTAATGTTAAATTGTCTGTTTCATAAAGATGGTCATGTTTGCCATTCGCAATGCTTGAAGTTAGAGAAATTCTCTTTTTCTCTTTGTTTTTGTGGGTTTTTGTTTGGTCATTTCTGAAAGAACAATCACACTTTGAGGCTGGTACATTAGCACTGTGTGTCAACACTAGCATATTGGTAGTGGCAAAGAGAGAGTGTTTTGATTGAGAGGGATGAAATAAATGTATGCATCTGAATAGGTGACTTTCAAATGATGCATGAATAGAAAACTGTTACAGGAAATCATGTCAACCCATGTACAAGAGAGTTGGACAAGAAAATCACTGCTTTTGCCTGGCATAGTTTCATTACATACATAACTTTGATAGAACATTGTTATAGGTTGCCAAGAGCACATGGTGATTTGTGGAGGATACCTTTGTTTAGAAACTGAAATGACTTAAAAGTTAAATGTAATTAAATAGACATTTGGTCTTTGGGGGGGTGGTTAAAAAACTGCTGTATATGAATCACTGTTTGTAACTGATATACCGTATATTGCAAATAAAGAAAAACACAATGTGGGAGAAAAAATCCTTCTGTCCCAAATTTAGGCTGCATAGAGTCCCTCCATCCCAGGAAGTTGACAGTGGTGTGCGAACATTCATTTATTTATACCAACCTATTACAAAAATCTCAGGGTGGCTCACAAGGTAAGAATAAAATCTAAATACAGCGTAACACTCACATTGTGGAGGGGAAGAGCAACATACAAACAAAAAGCTAAAACAGATTAAGAGGAAAATTAAAAAAGCTTTTTACCTAAGACTGAAATTGTACCAAAGAAGATTCCAGATGAGCCTCAGTGGAAAGGGCATTCCACAGCTGGAGAAGCACCACCGCAAAGGCTTCTCACCTATAAGCCACCTGCCACACAGAGCAGAGGCAGTCCTTCAAGTATCCTGCTTCCAAGATCTTAAAGGTCAAAACCAGCACCTTGAATCATGACCAGAAATGGACTGAGAGCCAGTGAAAATGGTGTGCTATGCTTGTCCCAGTTCGCAGTCTTGCATCCATATTTTAAACTAACTGAAGATTTCAGGCTATTTTCAAAGGTAGCCTCACATAGTGCATTGCAGTAGTCCAATTGGGAGAATACCAACTCATGGCTAACTGGGGCAAAACTATCCCTGTCCCCTGGACCATTGTTTTCATACCAGCCAAGATTGGCAAAAGGCTCTTGGGCTCCTTCAATACATTTTTGCAATCACTCAGCATTGGTGTTCACATGCTTGAGGTGAGACAATTTTGTCTACCTGGGTTCTGTCATAACCAGCAACTTCTCCATCGATGCTGAGCTGGACAAGCACAGTGCTTTTTTTCTGAGGGTACTCAAAGGTTTGTGTTGCTGCTTTTCATGCATTTACATGCTGGACTTTTTTGTTCTTTGTAGTCTGTAGTTTTGATAGCTTGTGTGTTTGGTTTAAATGTTTTGCTGTATTCATTTCATCTTTGTTGTACTGGTGACTTTAAAATAAGAAAATAAAAATATCTTCCATTCTGCAGGCTTTTTACACACAGTAGTGCTAAACTTATTTTTGGACTAAGCTGTCTCCTACATGAAAAGTATTCTAGGAAAACAATACCTAACTATAATTTCCTCTGGAAATGTCAGTGCTGTTGGTGTTTAAGCCAAATGCCAAAAATAAAATTTCAGAGCCTGATACTGGCCAGCCTTGGCCTTGCCAGTTCCTGTGCCATCCCTGGATTAAATCAGTGCCCAGTGAAGAACAGAGTTAATACAGAAAAGAGAGGCAGACAAATAATTGACAAGAGACGATTCTGGTATTTGTTAGATCAGAAGGAAGATTTTGGCTGCAGTTCACAGTAAGGCAACTTACAAAACAGTCCTATACAAGTTGACTCAGAAGTAAGTCCTACTGACCAGTAGGAGGTACTCCCAGGTAGGTTTGTATAGGTCTGTAATCCTAATTACAATTTACTCATATATGGTTTAGGCAACATACTGTTTTCAGGATTTCAGCTTTTATCTGCACATAAGCAGTGTTACATAGAAAAGACCAAGGAAAGGCCAGTTATGAGAGAAGTATGTTGACCTAAAAGACCCCCAATCCTGTTATGAGAGAGGCCATGTTCAGATACTTACTGGGCTAGCAGAACCCTTCACATTGCAGAGGAAGAGGCCTACCTCCTCCCTTCCACCAAGCAGATCATCTCATGTGTGATACAGACACTTCCCTTAGATGCTATTCACACATTATTTCATAATTCTTCTCCCAGGCACCAGATTGGGTGCCAGTGTGAATATGCCATTGATGCAAGTCACTGACATTTTCATGGTGAAGGGGAAAACCTTGCTTTATAATGTAACAACTTCCATTCACCCAGCGAATATCTGGACTGAGCCAAAAGTTATCTTGGCATGGTACCTCTCCATGGTGTGCGAGCCACTGCTCTTGAGCAATGCCAATGGTTGGGAATTGCAAGGGGGCGGAGGAGTTCTGCTGCATCAGGTTCTGCTTGTTGGCTTCCCATGGGCATCTAGTTGGCCACTGTGAGAACAGTGCTGGACTAGATGGGTCCTTGCCTGATCCTAACCATTTTGTTTATTTAGCACAGATCATATGTAGCCCATCATAAGTGTTGGGAAATAGTAAGAGAATAATTGTGGAAGCAGGGTTGCATTTATGGTGTGAGCAGGCAAAATTCACCTTTACAAAGATTATGGAATCTCAAAGCATTGTAGGGGGTTGGACTAGATGTCCCTTAGGATCCCACCCAATATATTGTTCTATGATAGAGCACAGGGCTTTGACATCCAAATACAATTTACACTTTGGCTGCAGACCAGGTTCATGACTATCCACAGCAGACCTGTACATGGAATCTGTAAAACAGGAAAACCTGGATGTGCAGTACAATAACTGTAACCATACCACTTTGTCAATATGCAGAGCAGCAGTTCAGAGCAGCTCAGTGTCACATATAACAGAAGGAATACAATTGGCAATCAGGCTGGGAGAGAGAAAGTTTTAAGGCAAGGGCAATTTAAAAGTATCAGCTCTTACTTTGAAAGCTTTGAAAATGGCCCAGTTTGCCTAATAAAATGCAGACCACCTTACAGTTAGAATCATTGAATCATAGTTGGAAGAGACCACAAGGACCATTGAGTCCAACCCCCTGCCAAGCAGGAAACACCATCAGAGCACTCCTGACATAATGGTTGTCAAGCCTCTGCTTAAAGACCTCCAAAGAAGGAGACTCCACCACACTCCTTGGCAGCAAATTCCACTGTCGAACAGCTCTTACTGTCAGGAAGTTCTTCCTAATGTTTAGGTGGAATCTTCTTTCTTGTAGTTTGGATCCATTGCTCCGTGTCCGCTTCTCTGGAGCAGCAGGAAACAACCTTTCTCCCTCCTCTATGTGACATCCTTTTATATATTTGAACATGGCTATCATATCACCCCTTAACCTCTTCTCCAGGCTAAACATGCCCAGCTCCCTTAGCTGTTCCTCATAAGGCATCGTTTCCAGGCCTTTGACCATTTTGCTTGCCCTCCCCTGGACACGTTCCAGTTTGTATTTGTTTGTTTCAAATCCCTGTTTAAAGGCATCAGAGAACATGGCCTCCACTACCTTGGGACAGTTGCCTCCATGAGTCAAAACTTTTCTTTTAAAATGTATTTTATTGGTTTTCTGCTGGAGCACCATAAAATAACTTAGAAACAAAAACATGAGTGTATATTATTGGATTGTCAGTTTCAAAAAAGTATCAGTAAGGTACATACATAATAGGTTCACTGATTAATTAGTCCCCTCCATAGAGATGCATGTGTTATAGGGAGCTGCAATAACTGTGCTGACTTATTGCTGTGATCACTAAACAAAGACCACATGCCTAAAAAAAAATCTCTCTTTTTGCCTATCCATTATTAACTCTTCTGCGTTGGGTCAAGCGTTCAGAAAGTGATATTTCCTGTACACGTGCATACCAGGAACTCAAAAGTCATACCCTCCAACATTTCTCCAATGAAAATAGGGATGCCCTATTTAATAATAATAATAATAATAATAATAATAATAATAATAATACCTCACCATTTGACAAAAAATCTGGGTGATCTAAAATTGTGAAGGGAGTTGGAGCTAAAACCAAAGTAAATCCTTTTAAAACTTTGCTTCATTTGCCATTTTGCAGCTGAAGCCTTCAAATCGTTGTGCAATTTCATTTTGTCTTTCCTGAATCTACTGCCAACACATTTCATTGGGTGACCAAGATCTAGTACTGTGTTAAAAGGGGGTGTTATCCTGCTTTTGCCATATTGTTTATGTTTTTCTGTCTGGTTCCTCCACAGTTCTCTTTTTCCTAAACGTAAATGCCTCAGTCCATTAGCCATATGTCATAGCAAAGGTGATACAGGAGCTGCAGAGGTGGGAAAGTTTAAAGTTCACATACACCTTGGCTGCAGGTCTGAGCTATAAATGAGATATTCCAACACTGTCATTTACTGCCTGAAAAACAGTTACCGTATTTTCCGTGTATAACACTCCCCCATGTATTTGGGAGGACTCCAAATTGAGAAAATGGGGGGAGATTGTATAAGACGACCCACAATTTTGAACATAATTTTTAAATTAAAAAACCTAGTCTTATACATGGAAAAGTACGGTACATGAGAGAGAACGTGTATTTATAAAATTAAAGTCAGCATCTAAATTGGCAAAACAGAAACAAAACTTATTTTGCAGGCCAGGGTTTGGGAGGAACGTGCATAAATATAATGGAATTAATTCAGAGAGGGTGTAATGCCTGGGAACATTACAGAGCCTAGCTGAAACCTGACAGTCTTTTAAACTGCCTTCTTCTAAGTGCTTCCATATTGCATGGAATATGCATTAGAAAGCACAAAATACATAATTAGAAAGCAAGATTCAAAGAAAAGGCTTAATTTAAACACTCATGTTTTCATCTATGCTTTTTTATTCTTGTGGCAAGTTATGTAAGAATGTTAAGGAAACTTAACTCCAGGAAAACACTGGGAAGAGAACAAAAAACTCTGGTTGCTATAGCCTGAGGGAGGAAATTGCATGGATCTGGGAGGTATATAATGCTGTGCTGCAGAACCTCAAGGGGAGTCTTGCCATCCTACATATAAAACACTGTTGGTTGTAATGGGAACCTATGCCTGTATGAGACCCCAGTTGATAAAATGGCTTTGGAGCAGCTGGATAGTTTCAATTATGCAGTAAATGCAAGCAGGGGGAGGCACAGGTGCTCTGTAGAAGGTGGGTTTGGCCAACTTCAGCTGCAGTTAGAAATCACTTAAGCCCATAGCTGTGAACCTTTCCTTATTTGGCGGGAAATCCCCTTATTCCAGCGCCATTTCCCGCTGCTTCCCGCTGCTATCCCGGATTGTTAGATATCATGTAGACTGTCCCCAGGACAGGTGAGGCTGCTGATCCCTTATTTTCAAATCTGAAAGTTGACAGCTATGCTTAAACCTAAATCATTTTTAATGCAGAGACTTTCATCAAGTTTCTCTTTTAAATCTCAATATGTAGAAGGCTTAGCATTATTCTTCTTTAGATTGGAGGCAAGTAGAAGGCTTGTTGTTTTAGAAAGAGAGTGTTGAAAAGGTAGGTAGGTGAAGGTAAAGGACCCCTGAACTGTTAAGTCTAGACAAACTGGGGTGCAGTGCTTATCTTGCTTTTCAGGCTGAGGGAGCCAGCATTTGTCCACAGACAGCTTTCTGGGTCATGTGGCCAGCATGACCATGCTGCTTATGGCGCAACGGGACACCGGGACAAGTGCCAGAGCACACGGAAGCACCGTTTACATTCCCACCACAACAGTACCTATTTATCTACTTGCACTGGTGTGCTTTTGAACTGCTAGGCTGGCAGGAGCTGGGACAAAACAATGGTCCAAACTGGACAAACAATGGTCCAAATGGACAAAACTGCTCACTTTGTCGAGCAGTTTCGAACTGCCAGTCTACCGATTCTCAAGCCCAAGAGGCATGCTGGTTTAGACCACAGCACCACCCACTCTCCTATTTAAAAAGTAGTACAAGCAAACTATTGTGTACACACTTCTTTTTAGAGCTGGCACCTGTCTAGGTTTACTACAATTCCTCTTGTATGTAAGGGGCACCATGGCAGCTCCAAACTCCCCCACCTTGTGTTGGGCTAGAACTGTTTTTCTTGGCTTGTGGAAATACATTTCCCATGATGCCATTGCCAACCAGCTGTGAATGCTCAGAGGCCTTTAGGCTTTGCCGTGCTCACGTTGGCATCACTGCCCTTGGTACTTTTCTTGATTAAGACTTCATATGGGTGTATGAAGTAGAACTGTGATTTATTTTACAAATGAGTTGTTGACTGGAACCAGGCAGTTGCTTGCTTCTCTTTCACTCTTTCTCTAGCGTTCACTTCAGGATGCGAATGGGGCTCTGGAACGGATCCCATTCGCATCCAGAGGTACCACTGTAGCCCATTCTAAATGTAATGGGAAACCAGAGTTTCCTGTTATCTGTTTTAGCCACAGTGAGAGTAGGTTTCATATGTTTTCCCTTCTGAAATATACTCAGAGTCGCAAAGTGATTTCATGCTCTTTATTCAGCTCATAGTGGTGAGGAGGAATGAATGAAAGTCCCCTCAAAGTATCTGCTTTATATACATTATTTACACAATGGGCTGCACATGATTGGCTAATTCCGGAATTCTACTGTAAGCCAATCAGGTTGTGGATTCACTTCTATCTGGAGCATGATTGGGTGGTTCCTGCCAACCAATCATACTGCTGCATTGTTCTAGGACCAATCAGACTGCTGCAGTTTGGATCCTATTCGACTGAGTACATAACACCCCTCCCCTCTAAGTTCCAGTCCTGCCCGGGAGGTCGCATTCATAGTCCTCAAGGTACACCGGCAGCCTACGTGTGCGTTGCGGCCTGGGGTGTTCCCTGGTCTGGGGTTCAGGTTCTGGCTCGTGTTCCAAGGATGCTGGCTGTGATGGGGCTGTTTGGTCTGGTGCAACCGGCTCGCTCAGTCGTGGTTCTGGTTCCGGTGTCCCTTTGGCCTCACGGGTCCTCTCTGTATTTACTGATTCTGCCTCTCCTGCTGGCCCCTGCTGCTCTATGGGCCTCACTGCCCCACTGTTCCCTTGGGACTCCTCTGACCTTTCCTGCTCCTGGTTTTCTCCCAGGAATCGTCGCTGTATCTGGTCGCAGTGGCGGCGCCAGCATTGCCCCCCATCTGTTAGCACCTCGTACGACACGGGGCCAGTGACCCTGGTGACTGTGGCGGGTACCCATGCAGGGCCTGCCCCAAAATTCTTTGTGTACACTGGGTCCTGGGCCTTGAAGGTCCGGGGGTTCCTGCCTTCCCCCACCACTACCTCATCCTGAGCTCTATCGGGGTGAAGGCGGTCCAATCTGATTGCAAGGCGCCGACCCATTAGTAGTTCAGCGGGGCTCCGGCCAGTCGTTGAGCTGGGGCTGCTGTGCTGTGCTAGAAGGAATGTGGCAAGGCAGTACTCCCAATCCCCTTGCGTCATGCGGCGAAGGGTTTCCTTGGTGGTCCGCACCATGCGTTCTGCTTGGCCATTGGTGGCAGGGTGGAATGGCGCCGAACGGATGTGGCGGATGGCGTTCTGCGCTGTGAAGGTTTGGAATTCTCCTGACATAAATGCAGTCCCGTTGTCTGAGACGAGAGTGTCAGGGAGCCCGTGGGTTGCAAACAGCCTGCGTAGTACCCGGATGGCTGCGGACGTAGAAGTGGACGGTACCAGTGCGACTTCCAGCCATTTGGTGTAGGAGTCCACCACTATGAAGAATGTTTTCCCCTGAAAGGGGCCAGCGAAGTCCACATGCAGGCGTGACCATGGTGCTCGGGCGGACTCCCAGGACTGGACTGGGGCCCTTGGGGGATCTGGGTGGGATTCTTGGCAGGCCTGGCAGTGTTTGACCCAGGCCTCTATCTCTCCATCGATCCCCGGCCACCACACATAACTCCTGGCAAGGGCCTTCATTCTTACTACCCCTGGGTGTGTCTCGTGTAGGGCTGTGAGGACCCTTTTGCGGAGGGGCTGGGGAACAACGACCCTGCTTCCCCATAACAGGCACCCCTTGTGGGCCGACAGTTCATGTTTGTGGGTTGTGTAGCAAGTGAATTCTGGCCCGGGGCTGCTGCTGGGCCATCCCCTCCACACCCAGTCCAGGACCCGGGAGATGACCCTATCTTTCTTGGAATGGTGTGCAACTTCTTGTGCCTGAATGGGGCAGTCGGGAAGCAGCTCCAGGCTCATAACCTCTTGTGCAGGTGCTGGGTCGGGGCCTGTTTCCGGTAGTGGTAGCCTGCTGAGGGCGTCCGCATGGCCCATCGCCTTCCCAGGGCGGTGAATCAGTGCATACTGGTAGCTGGCAAGGAAAATTGACCACCTGAGGACGCGAGGAGACAGCACTTGGGGGGTCTGCTTTTCGGGGCAAACAAGCCAAGCAACGGTTTGTGGTCAGTCACCATGGTGAAGGGCCGCCTGTACAAGAAATCATGGAATTTTTTTACTCCCTTCACGATTGCCAGACCCTCCTTGTCGATTTGCGAGTAGTTCCGCTCGGTTGCGTTGAGTGTCTGGGAAAAGTATGCCACCGGTACCTCTCTTCCATCCGGGAGTTGGTGTCCCAGGACAGCGCCAATGCCATAGGGCGAGGCGTCGCATGCTAGCACCACCGGCAGCCTCTCGTCGAAGTGTACCAAGACCGAGTTTGAGACAAGCAAGTCCTTGACTGCCTGGAATGCAGCCTCCTGGCACTGGCCCCACACCCAAGGGGCCCGCTTGTCCAGGAGTCTGTGTAGGGGCTCCACTACCGCCGCCTTGTGGGGAAGGAAGGAATGGTAAAAGTTCAATAGTCCCAAGAAGGCCTGAAGTTCAGTCTTGTTCTTGGGCACTGGGGCATCACAAATGGCCCGTACCTTGTCCCCAGTCGGGTGGACCCCTTCTGCATCCACCATAAATCCCAGAAAGTCCACCTGAGGCACTCCTAGTAGACATTTTTCCTGCTTCACCTTGAGACCCGCTGTCTGGAAACGGTGCAGAACGGTGCGGAGGCGGTCCTCAAACTCCTCTGGTGTGGGCCCGGCAATCAACACATCATCGAAGAAGGGGGTGACGCCAGGAATCCCTTTAAGGAGAGAGTCCATTAGATTCTGGAATATGCCTGGTGCCACGCTGACACCGAATTGCAGCCGCTTTACCCTGAATGCTCCTCTGTGCGTCACAATCGTCTGTGCCTCTGCTGTGGCCTCATCTACTGGCAGCTGTTGATATGCTTGGGCCAAGTCCAGCTTGCCAAAAATTTTCGACCCAGCCAGGGTGGCAAGGACATGGCTGACCACTGGCACTGGGTATGCATGGGCCGTGAGGGCCTTGTTTATGGTACATTTGTAGTCTGCGCAGATGTGGACCGAACCATTAGGCTTGACGGGTGTGACGATTGGGGTTTCCCAGGGGGCATTAGGCACCGGTTCCAGCACTCCTTGCTCCATGAGCCGGTCCAATTCCTCGTCAATATGGGGTTTCAGGGCGAATGGGACCCGGCGGGCCTTGAGCCTGACCGGTCGTACTGCGGGGTCAAGCTGTAGAGCAATGGGGGGGCCCCGTATACTGTCCCAATTTCCCATCGAAAACCCCCGGAAATTCCTTGCATATGGCCTCCACGTCCACTTGTAAGCTAGTGTGGTTCACCCCGGTGACAGCTAGCCCCAGTGGTCCAAACCATGCCAATCCCAGTAAGCTAATGTAGGGGCCCTTGACCACAAGCAAGTCCAGTTGCCGCGTCCGCCCTCGATATTGCACCCTGAAGGTCCCCACCCCCATTGTGGGGACCTTACGTTTCTGGAAGTCCCGGAGGGTGAATGGGGCCGGCCTGAGTTTGGGACCCCCAGTAGGACACAGTTTCCTTAAGGTCCTTGCTGAGATTATGGATAGAGTTGAACCCGTGTCAAGCTCCATGCGGCATGGGGCCCCCTCTATCTGTACCTCTACATAAATTTTCTCTACGTTGGGGTGGGGCAACTGGTATACCTGGAAGTCCGTGAGCTCCGTCGAGTTGCCTTGGTGCGTTGGGCCCCGGGACCTGGGGCTCTTGGATTGGTCATCTGATGCCTGGCGTCGGGTGGGCCGAGCCCGACACACCCGGGCGATGTGTCCCGATTTTCTGCACTGCCTGCACTCTGCATTGTGGAAACGGCAGGTCCTCCTCTCATGACTTTCTCCACAGCTTGCGCAGTTCCCTCCTTCTTGTCGAGGCAGCTGTGGTATGTGGGCTGCTTGAGTGTGCTGCTGTACTCGGTGCACCTCCTCCCTGTCAGATCCTGAGTCGTCGGTGAGGTCTTTGTGGTGGACCCTTGGTTGGGACGGCTGGCTCGGCCGTGCCTCTTGCGTCGACCTCTCGGCAGCTTCCGTTGCCAGGGCCTCCTCCAGAGCGACCTGGAACGTTAGGTCCTTCTTAGCGTAGAGGCGTCGTTGCAGCTTCTCATCCTTCAGGCCACCGACGAGGCGGTCACGAAGCATGTTCTCCAGCTCTGAGAAGTTGCAGAACCGGGCGGCTTGGCGGAGAGAGGTCACAAACCCAGTTATGGTTTCCCCAGGGGCTTGCCGCTTTGCGTAGAAGGCATTTCGACGAGCCACCACTGAGGGCTGTGGCGAAAAGTGCCCCTTCAGCTGTTCCATTATTGTTTTGTATGGAACAGTAGCAACATCTTCAGGCGCAAGGAGAGCCCGGGCGATTTCAAACGTCTCCTCTCCACAGACGCTGAAGAATATTGCCCTCTTCTTGGCGTCTTCGTCATCAGTGACCCCTTTGGCTTCTAGGAGGAAGGTGAAACGGGAGGCGTACGCTTCCCAGTCTCCAGATGCTGGGTTGAACGGCGAGAAGCTGCTGTCAGTTGCCATTCTGAGTTCCTTGTGTCCCGGAGCTGAAGCCTGGATACACGGTGCGAGGCAGCGGTGCGGCAGGTGGCGGTGCTGCAGTGCTGTGTGTGGCAGTCAGCTCAGCGGGATCCCACCTTCGTCGCCAGTGAAATATACTCAGAGTCGCAAAGTTATTTCATGCTCTTTATTCAGCTCATAGTGGTGAGGAGGAATGAATGAAAGTCCCCTCAAAGTATCTGCTTTATATACATTATTTACACAATGGGCTGCACATGATTGGCTAATTCCGGAATTCTACTGTAAGACAATCAGGTTGTGGATTCACTTCTATCTGGAGCATGATTGGGTGGTTCCTGCCAACCAATCATACTGCTGCATTGTTCTAGGACCAATCAGACTGCTGCATTCTGAATCCTATTGTTCTAGGACCAATCAGACTGCTGCAGTTTGGATCCTATTCGACTGAGTACATATCACCTTCCCAATTCCCCCTCTTTCACTTTGGCTTTCCTTGCCAAGCACTATAAAGGTAAAGGTAAAGGGACCATCAGGTCCAGTCGCGGATCTCTGGGGTTGCAGCGCTCATCTCACTCTATAGGCCGAGGGAGCCGGCGTACCGCTTCCAGGTCATGTGGCCAGCATGACTAAGCCGCTTCTGGCGAACCAGAGCAGCGCACGGAAACACCGTTTACTTTCCCACCGGAGCGGTACCTATTTATCTACTTGCACTTTGACGTGCTTTCAAACTGCTAGGTTGGCAGAAGCTGGGACTGAGCAACAGGAGCTCACCCCATCGCAGGGATTCGAACCACCGGCCACAGCGCCACCTGCGTATCCACTTATCCAGCATTCTCACCCTGTCAGTAGAATCACATGACTTCAAAAGGGAGAAAATAGACATCTGATTCAACATTCTTTTTTTTAAGAATAATTTTTTATTAACCGACCAATCACATCAAATCAAACCAAATTACATAAATTCCAAATTACACAGCTGAATTTGAAAATTTTGTTGGGGGTACCCATATTTCAAGTTCTGAAGGGGATCCAATCAATTTCTTGCTTCTTACTGTTGTTTTAATGTCCACAAATCTAACCTTATGATGTTCACAGTCCTTTCTTGTTGTTTTCCCACATCTCTTGTTGTTATTTTCATATATTTTTCCTTTCTCTTTGTCAGACTACCTCTGATAGTCTCCACAAGCTGGTTAGAACAGTTTGTAATCCTGCGTGGATATTATTATTTTTTTATCCAGTAGCCATATCCAGACGTTTTCCATGTAACATCACTTCCATACATCAAAACAGTCTTAGTGTCATTAATCTTCACCAATCTGCCTCCTTTCTCAAAACCTCTGAGGAGATTCACCAGGAATGCAGTCTGAAAACAAGTCCGTTCTTCCTCCCGGCTATAAATCCTTTGGCAAGATGGCGGCTCCGAATTAATTGCTGTGCCATTCCAAAAGCTCTTATTGCTTCTCAATCTCCATAAAGCATACTTTTGGTTAAAGTTTATCTCCACACAGACCTTAATCATCCTGCTTGGGTCAGTTCAACTGACGACTCTAATGGGTTCTTGTAAATCACATAGAAGGAAAGTAAAAAAGGTCTGTCCCCCCCATTCAGTCCCGTTGTCAACATACCCAGCCTTTGGTGTATCTTCATCGTAAAATATTCCTGTTTCTCCAACCCGTCGTCTTCTTTCGCAGAGGTCACTTAAATTAGCAGACTTCACTCCCCTTCTTCACTTGAAATATGTGCATTTGCTTCCTTTGTAATTAATTATTCCAAATTACTGCAGCTAGTGCGCGATCAGAGACAGCGTCCAGGAGAGCCGAGGTCCACACAGGGGCATTCTGCCTAGGGCCCTCACCCCCTTCTTTCGAATTAGGGGGTGATTTATGGGCACAGCAGGCAAGAGCTGTGTTCCCCATTTCCTTGGGGCAACAAGGGAGGCTGCCTACTCCCATAACAGCCTCTTAATTACCCCGTGTGGGTCGGAGAGATGGTATTGTCAGCCATCTTCCAATGCGCCCCTAGTGGCCCCCGACATCTGATTCAACATTCATCTGTCTGGAACTGCAATAGCCTGTGTTGCAAATATTTACATTATATAACTCATTTTCTGCAGTGTGGAGATTAAGCTTGAGTTTCCACCAGATTCGTTACTTCTTGTCATTGTAGGTGTGAGTCTTTCAGCAAAGGAGTTAGGGATACTTAGAATAAACTGTCCAACTACTGAGCAGAGCAAATAAAATATGCATTGAGCAAAGTAGTCCTTAGTGGCACTGGAATTACATTGCCAATAACTTCTTGTTTCAGCTTCCAAATGGTTCTCAAGGGGCAGCAACACAAATGAGGTTAACTGTTGGTCAGCAGTATATTAAACTTAAACTGTTGATCATGTTCCTGGCAAACCGTAAGAAACATCCACACACAGCACAGACAAGGATGTAGGAACTTGTCTCATATGAAGCCCTGTTTCTGAGACCCGGTCTACACTTGTGCAGCAGTATGAATATAAATTAGGATGGAAAGTCATGAAGTCTTAGTTGTAGAAGGTAATGAATTACACTTCAGGTAGCAGAACCCCATTTTCCAGTCCTCTCCTGCATCTTTTTTTAAAAAACAACACTTTCCTAAAAGTAGAAAACCAGCACACAGAGAATATGCTGGGCTGGGCAAGACACTTTCTTTGTGATGTGCTAGATTTTTACTTGCAGGATTTTTTATTTTTTTTTTAATTTTTTTTTTTTTGCATAGCATAGAATTAAAAATTGAATGCCCATCTTCTATTGTTGGATAGCTTTTGAATATAAATAAAAAAAGAAACCCTCTCCAAATTAATGCTCATCTGCAGTCTAGAGCAGAGTTAGTATCTATACCTAGCATCCCTGGGCCCGGTGCTCTTGTAGAGACCTCCACAGACATTTTGGACTTCCTGTTCCTCACCTCCAGCTCAGTGTTTGAGCAGCACTGGGTGACTGAATATAGCTGCCATTTTAATCTCCCATAATGCTGGTGTTATAGTGTCATTCTGGATTCTTGTAGGAAATAAAAATGCGAAATGATCCCAGGCAGACAAGCAAGCTCCAATAAGAATTAATGAGTCTCTGGCAGTTTTATAGTACGTTTATTTACAATTAACATCCAGAGAGCAGCTCCGAGCTTGCCACTCTTAACTACAAGTTGGTCACTGAGTCTCCACCCCTTTCACAGGATGAAGAGTACCAAAGTCCAGTCTTTCCTCTCTTGTAATTCCATTGCATTTTAAACCTTTCAGCTCTTCCGGTTCAGGGCGAAGATGGGTGAACTCCCCGCCCCCACTCTCAAACAAAGAGCCCTCTAAACGCTGCCTCCCTCCTGGTTGCATAGCAACCCCCTCAATGCCATCTATCTCCTCCCCTCCCTCTGCCTGTGAGCTTCCCAAGTCTGCTGCTCTATCTGAGTCTGGGAACTCTTGATGAAGGGAAGCCAAACTAACCCACTCCTGCTCTGTCTGTGATGGCATTCCCACGCCTCCAGAGTAAGACTCTGGCTCCCTCTGTACTGGCATTCCTTCATCTCCAGTCAGACTCTTCGCAGGCGTTCGATTTAGCCATGTCCCTGACAAAATGGCAGCCTTCAGCTACCTAACACTGGTATGGAAAAGGGCCATAGTTTAGTGGTAGACCATCTACTTTGCAGGTTCAATCTGGTCCCAGGTTCCATCCCCAGCATCTCCAGGTAGGGAGAGATTCCTGTCTAGAATCCTGAAGTCAGTGCCTGTCCCGGCAGACCAGTGTTTCTCAAACTTGGGTCCCCAGCTGTTGTTGGACTACAACTTGCATCATTCCTAGCTAGCAGGGCAAGTGGTCAGGGATGATGGGAGTTGTAGTCCAACAACAGCTAGGGACAAAGTTTGAGAAACACTGGTGACACTACTGAGTGAGATGGACCAGTGGTCTGACTCAGGCAGTTCCTATCTTCCTGTGTTTGCCCATCACCACTGCCAGGTGAGCCCACAAAAGACCAACAACGGAGAAAGAGTCCCACAAGAGGGCACTTTGCCCAGGGCCCCCTCAAAGCTGGAGATAGCCCTGGAGTCCATTACTCCATTTTTCTGTATGTGTAGACCAAGCTTAACATTATATATTCTCAGATACAAAAAAGAGTATAAAGACACACTGCGAAGACCTCAACAAAGAACTGCTGGTTACAGGACAGATTGAGCCTTCTGCAGAGTGCTTTAACCCTTGACCCAGACTTCTGCATTCTCTCCAAGCTCCTTTGTCCATGGAACATTAAGAGGACATAGCAATAAGGGCGCCATGCAGATCTGAGAAATTGCCTCATAAAAGATGTGGGAGGGAATGAAAGATGAAGTTTATTGCCATTCCCATTTAGGTCGTTCATTCAACTTACCCAAAGGATCAGACTGGTTACCTGAAGAACGTCCTTGATTTCTGGGAAGACCTGCCTTCCAAACTGTTAGTTTGTGACTCAAGCACCCAGGAGACCCCATCCTTTCTGGGCCCTTTCCTGGTAGCAGCAGCCTTGAAGAAGCACCTGTCACATTAGGACAGAGAGATTTGAATGATATGGATCTTGCTGTACTTTCTGCACTATTTCCTACAATGAAATCCTTATAAGCTGCCAGTTTTCTTAAGGTGCTTTGTCCGAAAGCACCTCTGATATAACATGACAGGGCTTGTCTAGTTAGTAAGACGAGATTAAAACTGGAGAAGAAGTAAATACTGTCTATGATTAAAAAGGTGTGACCATAATGTTCAAGATCTTGCACAGGGAAAAACTGGAGTGTAAAAAATGTTTGTGAGTAGCAGTTCTCCCTATGGGGCTATGTAACATTCGTCAGTTTCTTACAATGTGTACAGGACCAATTGTATGAAGGACCTCCATGCCAGCACCTCATGCGTCCTGCTGGCTGCTGGCATTAAGTGGAGATTCCCCATGCATTCTGGTTGGCTTACCTGCCAAGAGGCTTGCAAACACTGTGGCCCACTTGTGGAGCTCTTTGGTGACTTCCATGTAGGAACTGTGAGTTATGAAAGGCTACACTGTTACAGGACAGTAACCCCCCTAGTGTGGGTCATTATTTCAGTCAAACCAACAATTCTTGCTTTGCCATATGGGCACATGAAGGGGCTGAGCCTCACAGAGCTTTTATGTGAAATTTGCTAGAGAGAACTCTGGAGATCACTTCCTTTGTCTGCCTTGGCAGGAAGCTGTAACACTACATAATTCCTCCATTCCTGGGGAGCCTCTCTTCATCATGTGCCAGGGACTAGCTGGTTAGTATACCATTTCTGTAATGTAATTTAAAAAGGGAAGGAAATTAAACATATTTTTTAAAGTAGTCTTTTTCCTTTGCTTCAACCACCATGCCTTCCATTGCTGGGACAATCATATTCTTGTTCCGCCAGGGTGGCTCATGTAGTAACTGGTCTCACTTTAGCCCCCAAGCTTGGAGCTTTGGTCTTATTTTAATGGGAAGGCCATGAGGAGAGGATGTGTAAGCAAAACATAAGTGCCAGAAGAACACATCAGGCTGCTGAGAGGACATATCCACAAGACATTGAAATTCTGCAGGGTGGAAAGGTAGGAATCTCTTTCAAAAGATCTCTTTTGAAAAGATCCTTGCCCCTCCAGTCCACAGAATTTCAATTCCCTGTACTCCCTGGGAAGAGAGAATAATTCTTATACCTCTGTATTGTGGATATGCCCTCGCAACAATTCTCAGGATTCTTTGGGGACTCTATGACTGTTAATGTGGTATAAAGCAATACAACATTGTATTATGGAGTGAATCATCTCAAACCTGAATCCAGAGAGATGTGTGTGTTTCTGCCCACCCATCAGCTACTTTGGTTCACAGAACCAAATCGTAGATATGCAACTAACATACTCAGAGTAGAGCCATTGGAAGTGCTCACTACACTTTTGTGACTTTTCTCAAAGAATCTTGGGAATGGTACTTAATTGAGGTGCTGAGAATGCTCTGTATCACAATTGCAGCTCTCAGGGAACGACAATTTCTTGGGCCCTTTGGGGAAAAGATAATGACTAGTTAATTGTGTGGGTATTAATCTGGGAAGCACAAAGGACAGGGAGAAATGTCTGTGGATCACAATGTGGATCCCTGAGTGGGACATCATAGCAATGCAGAAACACAAATGATAATTACCATAGTGCATTTAGAGAAGGATGTATTTTGGGGACCACAACAGCAATGCAGAAACACAGCTGATATTGCCTAGAATGTATTTAAGGAAGGATATCTTTCTTTGCGGGGAAGGGAGCAGCATAGGTTTTCCCATAAGTGTTATATTTTTTCCTTCTCACCATATTTAATTAACAGTATACCATCATCACCTGGTGCTTGACAGAGAGCTCTTTAAAAGGCACTGCTTTAGTAGCACATTAACCCCTAAAAGAATTATCCTTTTCTATGTCCTTCACCTATAAAACATCCTCATTGCTTTTGTTTTAATACTAATGTCCCTCCTGAAAAAGAACGTGCAGTCCTAGCTTATACTCCCTGATGTGCATGACATCAAGCCAGAGAGAGAGACACAAAATCAGTAACAGACCTGTGGAGTTTGGGAGGTGCACATATGGTAAAATGGAGGGTCTGTTGATTTTCTGTATTATAGCTTTGTTGCCATAACTGTTGCAGCAGGAATGTAAAAACCAAAATATATTGCCAGAAAGTACACACACAGTCCTCGAACTGTGTGACTCATCACTTACAATTGTTGCCAGCAGTGTGTCCCACAGTGCTTCTGCCTCCATGAAACAACTTTTTTTTTACTGTTCAGTTCTCCTTCCCCTCCCCTCCCCTCCCTCCACCTCAGCTCCTTGCAAAATTATGTATATTAGAAAACTGGACAGCCAAGAGCATTATTCTCTCCTACTTCAGTATCAAAGTGCAGCTGGACCCACTGTGACTAGAATGTTGTACACAGCACTCCTCTCTTCGATAATCTAATCCAATGTTTCTTTTCAGATTTGCCAGGGTTAGGCCACTGTGAGTAATAGAGTATCAAAGCCAAGGAGTGCTTGGGTAGAAAGAGACTGGCAAATGGCAGTTTCTCTTGATGACAAAACAGCTGTGTCGCCCTTCCAAGCTCCTTGGCCAAATACAGAGCTGTAGAACTCTGTTTCTTCTGAAAGTGGCATGATGATTTGAAAATGCTTTAGCAGGCCCAGCACCAGAGCCTGTCACGATGGGGCTAATGCCCAGAGGAGCCCGCTGCAGCCAACACCACCTTCCCTTTTTAAAAAGCTATTTTTATGGCCCAGAACTCTGAAGGGTGCAATATGGCTACAAGTGCAGCTGCCCACAATGCTTCTGGGCCCAATGTATGCTGCGTAGGGGCCAGGAAGCATTTGGGGAAATGAATATGGTGGTGGTGTCTGTAACTGTTTCCCCTGGCACTTCTCTCCTCAGTGTTGTGCTGGTCCTTGGTGCTGCTCACCACTGCAGATCCCCATCTGTCCCCTCCACTCAAACAGTCAGGGAGGTGCTGAGGAGAACACCAGGGTGGCCCTGGGGTGGGACAGAGTAGGGAAGGCATCTGTGCAGTAGAAGGGAGTTCCAAAGGGTAGGTGCCACCTTCACTAAAGGCCTGGTTCCTGATAGGATGGTATCTGCAGGATGTCTTTATTGCAGCATGCAAGAATCAGTTGGGTGTGTAGGGAATGAGATGTTATTTTAGGTATCCTGGTTCCAAGCTGTATGGGGTATTGGTATTGTACACCAATATCAGCACCTTGAACCTACCTAACCCCGTAGCTGGCATGTGACATATATGATCAAACTTCCTGACTTCCCTGCTCCCTTGAAAACGGGGGGGGGGGGGGGCACCAAAGTTGATCCAGGCAGCAGTGCTGGTAATGTGTTTTGAATCTACACCTGCACACAGACCCATAGATTGGGGAAATGCTATAGTACAAGGGCTGGTCCCTCCCTGTGTGGATGTACTGAACTGAGGGGAAAGGCATGTTTGGTCTGATGTTACTGTCTTCTCTGCACTTTCCAAAATGACCTACACCCCAGGCATTCACTCGGTGGGTGTTTCTGACCCACCGAGCCAAGCGCAACTCAGGAACCATGTTTTCTGGTCTGCCACCCAGTTGCTGGGCAAGTCCTCTGTGTTTGCTGTGCCAGTCAAGCAGCAAGAACAGAAAGTTTGTCACCAAGGCCCTTGTCACTGGTTGCTAAACATAGCTGGAAGGGCCAGCTCTAACATTAGGCAGACTGAGCCAGCTGCTTCAGATGGCAGGTGCTGAAGGGCATGGGACAGACAGAGTTAGGTGTGCCACACAATCTGCCTTACACTCCCTAAGCTAGCCTACTACTCTCAGTGGTGCCCCATCGCCAGGGTTAAAGTAAGATCCAAGTGCAAATCTGCTTGGCTTCTGTAAGTGGAATGCGGGGGGGGGGGGGCTGTCTTACCCTTTGCCCCAGGCAGCAAAATGTATTGGGCCGGGCCTAGCTGCTGGTGGGTTACAACTTGTGCAGGTCTGACCCATATCCTGCCTCTTCCATATTTATTGTCTCTCCAAAGAGGAATATTGTGAATGCAGATTCATAAAGGATATATCTGTCGCTAGCTATTAGCCATGGTTGTTAAATGAAACCTCCAGAGAGGCAGGCAATATCTGAATTCCATCAAGAGGAAAAGGCCATCACCTCCATGCCCCAGAGGTACCTGGTTGGCTGCTGCTGGAAACCTGGGTCTGATCCAGCAGGACAGTTCTTTTGTTCTTTTATCCAATTAACATGATCAGTGATATGGCTGTTTTAATTCCTCCCATGGAGTCCCCTACCCTCCCAACATTTTACATGTGAAATTAGGAACATGGCTGTGCATGAACAGGCAGAGCTAGAAGCACAGTCCAGCAGCCCAATGTTTTAGCTGCTCAGCATTGTTGAGTCCAACACACCCCTACATGCTTCAGGCAGAAGAGAGAACTAAACGTGCAGGCAAGCAGATGGCTCCTGTTGGCAAACACACACACACACACACACACACATTCCACACAAGTCAAGGACGTAATGCAGGTACCATATTGTATTTATGTCATTAGAGGACTCTGGTCTCATTTATAGATGAGGAACATAGAGAGCGCATAGACAGTTTATGGCAGAAAATTCTTAAGCAGAATTTGGAAGATCCATTCAGGAAAAACTTTGGTAGAGATTTTTCAAGCAGTTGTCCTGCCTCCACCCCTAAAAATTCTCCAAAATGAAATGAATTTTCTTGTGGAGCTTTTATACATTGTTATTGCTGCCTCATTCACAATCCTTGCATCCCTGAAGCTGTATAAAGCACAGAGTGCATGTTTGACATGCAGAAAGCCCCCGGTTCAACCTCTGGTTTCTCCTGTGAAAGAGTAGCGGGGAGCAGCAGTCAGTGCAGGCACTGTAGACAGTTCTGGCCCAGATGGACGAGCAGCCGGACCCGACCTGAGGCAGCACTTCCTATGTGCAAAGCAAAGAGAAAGCTGCACACAGGAGCAGGCTTTGGCAGGTGTAGCTTAGGGTTGCCAAATGTCTGGAATTTCCTGGGAAATTGTCTAGGAAAATTCAAACAAATGGCAGCCCATGCCAGCAGTGTCATTTTTGCCAATTCCCTCAGAAATAGTTAAAAAATGTCCAATTTCTTTTTGATTTTGCAAAAAAAGCTCAACACAGGAAGGTCACCCTTTGTGGCATGAAAAGTTGAACTGCCTGTGATTATCTGTACTCTTAACATGGAAAAAGCCTTATGGATTTTTGCAACAAAAAAATATGATAATCTCTCTAGAGTGTCCAATAAAAAAGTTGCTTTTATAAAATAAAAGTGTCCTCTATTACAGGTTGCAAAGTATTTCAGAAAAAACTGCAGTAAATGAACGTAAAAAGTTACAGCCCTGGTGTCTAAAGATAGCTAGAAAACAATCCCAAATCCCCAGTGTTGTGTTAGATGTCATATTTAATAAAAGCCTGCATATATGTATTATTATTATTATTATTATTATTATTATTATTATTATTATTAAAAGATCTGCTAAGAAGATATTCAATTTTCTTCTAAGTAAGTCAATTCCAGCAATGTACGTGCATATACTGAGTGTTAGGCAGCATGGAGACTGGAATAGATGCACAAGGTATAATGTGGATGATTTATGAATCTGGGTAGTTTCTGTGAACACAAATGAGAAATGACATAGAAAATAACCAGTGACAGTGAAATAACCTTGGTGGTTTAATTCTGTTGTTATTCATGCTTTTCTGTAACTATTTTCACAGTAGATTAACCAACTTTCACCACCACCAGCGCCACACAAGATTTCCAGAACTCATCTGTGATATTATATAAAAGATTCTCGCCCACAGTAAACCCTGAAATAATTTTTGTAGGGTGTGACTGATTGATAAGATACGGGCTGCAATACAAATGGTTGTCTCTTCAAGACCAGTGACATGGAAACTTCCATTTTTCTCCTTTGCTACCATGAATATAAGTAACAGAAGCTGTAGTCCTATGCACCAGGGCTAGAAACAGACCCCCGCCCCAGTGGCGTAGCGTGGGGGGTGCAGGGGGGGCCGGCCGCACCGGGCGCAACATCTGGGGGTTAGGGTTAGGGGGCGCAAATCCACGGGTTAGGGGGCGCAAATTACTTGCCTTGCCCCGGGTGCTGACAACCCACGCTACGCCACTGCCCCGCCCCAAGGGCTACATTCTGTCAGGGGTGATCTGATTTCAGAAAATGATGCCAGCAGTGGCAGAGCCAGAGCCACTCCACACTCTTACTCCAGTATAAGTCTTATTGAACTCGGGTGGCAACAAAGAGGACCTTCCTGTATCTAACCGCCTTGTTGCTGCAAAAGAGGCTGCAGCCATGGCTTCTGCTGCCTGCTGTTTCCTTGTTTTCTCATTCCACCCTCACCCTCTGTGCATCCAAATGTGCATCTGCAGCCACATCAGCTGTGTGTTTGGGTCTCCTGAATTGAGGGCTACCTCAGGGCCAAACTCTTTCTGAGTTTGGAAGAGAGGCCACGCTTCCTCCAACTCTGTGGAAGCTTTGAAAAACTGGAACCATTCCAAATCAACAGGAAGGAATTCTGTCCATCCAGTAGTTTTATCAAGCATCTCTTGGCATCTGCTTGAAAGTCCTCAGGTGTCTTATCTTGTCATTTGCCTTCTGGACTGCAAAAGCATTGGGCAGTATCAGAGATTCAAGGAGACATTGTGTCTGTTCATCCTGTTTTTCATTGCATGGAGCACTGTTTGTTTTCCACTGCAGTTCATCTTCCACACAAAAACTACGGTATTTGTCTTGCTGTCCACTGTGGTGAAATTACATTATTCAAGTAATGATGAAGAAAAGGGGTGTGTGTTAAAAATGTTTTTTTAATTGGGGGGTGAGGAATCCATCCTTCCACCTGGGGTTGTCTTTTTCAAAAAGCAAAGCCAAGCCAAACTTTTCTTCTTTTTGCAAGCTGCTAGGAACTGGCAAATTGGCCAGCTGGGGAATAGCCTTCCTTGGGAGGCTGTGGCCTCTCTTTCAGTGAAGGTTTGCCAGGGATGCTTGAGTGGAGATTCCTGCCTTGCATCACGCCATTGATGCATAGGATTGGTTTGTAATTCTCTTTTTAAAAGAATTCTAGACTTAACTGTGAGCAATAACACTTCTTTTGGTTTATGTATACATGTTTTATATATAATTGCACTTTAATAGCACCTGAAGTTACCAAAAGCTTCCCCTCTTGTGTAGCTACCTGCAGACACATCCTGGGGTTTGTAACTATAGTGAGTATTGTGTGTGTGTAATTTATGTAAGTTAATTATTGTCAACGTAGTTGTAGTTAATGTAGCAATTGGCTGCAAGGCTCTATGTAAATCAGGTTTGCAGCCTGCATTTTGCTATGGAATCATCAGCATAAGCTGATGACTATAGCAGCAAATTATTTACTGGGAGAATACAACCCATATTATATACATAGACCAAATTTTTGCCTTTTAAAAAAAGGTTTTCTAAGTGAACTGGGGAAACTGTTCTTCCTCAGGTTTTGATGACATTTCTTGGTGCGTATATGTGCATTTGTGCACATCTCATGGCCGTTTCAAGACTAGAGTTCTGAGTTTGCAAAATACAGAAGTGTCTGGAGTTATTTTGTTTCTCCTGCAGGTTCACTTGAACCTAGCAAACTTAATCCCTGTCTCAAATACAGCAAACCTCATTTGGCTCCCAACCTTTGAGCTGGTTGAGTTTTATAGCCTTTGCTGGCCAACTGCCAGGCACTCCCTAAGTCTAGGTTCTTGGCTCAGCCAGCAGTAATTAGCTACTTCATTGCAATCAATTTTCTCTCCAGTTCAGCAGCCATCTCCCATTTCTGATCTTGGAGCCCCTACCTTTTATTGCCTGCCTCCTGCTTCTGCTCTTCAGTGCTAGCAGCAAGGGGATAAACTAATTATACAGAGTAATGAATGGGTGTGTGAATCCTTTTAGCCTCAGGGAACAGTACACACCAGACAGACTTCAGGTATTTTGGCACCTAGAACGGATCTTAGGAATTGTTGAATCAGTTCAAGTGAATATGCAGTTATAATTTTCCAAGAAGGCAATGGTAAAACTCAGGGGTGCCCACTTGAATAAATGTTGGGAGGGGCCCAAGTGATCCCACCTCACATAATCGATCACATGACATGGCGCGCACGCACACACACACACATTTGAATGGCATTGCTTTATCAACTTAGGGGGGCAGCCCCCTCAAATATTTTATTGGGGAGGTGTCAGGGGTGATCTCGACCCCTAGGAGTTGGCTCCTATAGTAAACCTCCTGTGTGGTTCTGCAGAGCTCAATGTATTTACACATTGCATGCTGCTAAAATCAGATTGTTTGGAGTAAAATAAGACCAAATTGTAGATCATATTTGATAATATTTATGCAAACATATTTTCTTATATCTTTGTACCTGTACCTGTACCTGTACCCTATCTAGAAAGGGGTATCCTAACTTCTGTCGTCTATGCTCTGGTGATCTCTAGGTTTGATTGAATTACTGCAACGTGTTATACATAGGGCTGCCTTGGAAGATGGTTCGAAAACTCCAGCTGGTACAGAATCTGGCAGCCAGGTAGCTCACTGGGACAAGATGGCTTGAGCATATTACACCAATCCTGGTCCGACTGCACTGATTGCCAAATAATTTCCAGGGCCAATTCAAAGTGTTGGTTTTGACCTTTAAAGCCTTAAATGGCTCAGGACTGCCTTTTCTCATATGAACCTGCCCAGACTCTGCAATCCTCTGAGTCCCTTCTTCACGTTCTTCCTTAATGAGAGGTCCAGAGGGTGGCAACATGAGAACAGGGCCTTTTCTACAGTGGCTCCCCATTTGTGGAACGCTCACCCCAGGGAGGCTCATCTGGCATGTTTATGTGTGTGTGTGTGGAAAGTGTGTGGATCTAGTAAATCTTTCAGAGGAACCAGAAAGTTTTGTGGCCTTCTTAGCAGGGTGTTGCTAAAATGCTGTGCTAACTATAACTTCTGGTGAGGGACAAGCACATTTGTCATAGTTCAATGACCAACTTACCCCGATGCTTTTGTAGGACAGGGTATGCTACTAAGACCTAACATTGGTTCAGCTTAGTATGTGTGTGGCTTAAAGGGGCTGAAAGAGCAGAAGAGTTCAGTTAACCTAAGGATGGGAGATTAGAAGATGAGTGGATAGCAGTAGGAATGGTTAACTTAAAAGAAATTAAGATATACTAAATTAGTTAAAATAGAGGAAAAATCTGCTGAAACTAAATTGGAAATTTGAATACAGAAAGGGGAGATGTGAGGAAGTCCAGAAAGAAAGCTGTATGAAACTAAGAACTGAACTTTTTAATTTTGTTTGATTTTTGTTTTTTAGTGTTTATTGTTTGTTGTTGTGTTGTTTTGTTTTATGTGTTACTACAAAATTCGCTGAAACTTTAATAAAAATTATATTAAAAAAAATGAAAGAGCAGAAGAGAAGGAGTATTGTAATTACTTTCATTTGGGAAGTGAACTAATCTATTTTCAGCTGCTGCTGAATGAATGAAAACTTTAAACTGTTAACTGAATGCTACAGTTGATTAAGTTTACATTCATTTATCTTCATCTGTCACTTCTTTTCCATTGAAGTAATGTGACTGGATCTTTTCCTCTCTTGGAGAAGAAAAATGACAATTCCAGTAGAACAGTTGGTGTTTTCCAAAACATGTGACTGATTTACAAAACATCTTTGGACCATGGTATCCAGGAATTCTCATTTCTATATTGTTATGAGTTTTTGAGGTGCATTCCTGTGTCCACCCTATATTTCCTGGGTCCTAACATATGGCACGCCTAAGCTAAGTGAGGTGCTGGGCTTTGAGAAGGGGGTGTGGGGCTCTGGCAGGGTCCTTGAGCCCTTCTGCCTTCTTCCCAAAGCTGGGAAAGTGCTATCTGGACTTTGGGAAGGGGGCAGCAGGGGCATGGGGGCGCTACAGAGAGCTGCCCACGGAGTCCGCTTGGCGGATGTAAGCCCCATGCTGTCCTTTCAGGTAGTGCAGGGCCCCGAGCCACCGCGTCTCTCCCAGGAGAGATGCGTGGCTCAGGCGCACTGCAGGCCAGGCTCCATGGTAAGTGCCACCCCCTGCGGTGTGCCATTTTGTCACCCCTCAGGGATGACACCCGGGGGGGGGGGCCTGCACCTCTCGCACCCCCCTTCCTAGGCCCTGGGAGGACTCTAGGAACCTGCCAGAGCCTTCACATCTCCTCTCCAAAGCTCAGTGCTTCACTGACCTGGTTTTGGGAAGGCAGCGTGAGGGTTGCGGTGGAGTATCAGATGTTGGCAAGGGCTGCCAAAAAGACCTCAAGGGCCACATGCGGCCCTTGGGATGCACGTTGGGCTGCCCTGCTTTAGATCACCCTTAGCTGGCATGGGGTAAGAAAGGTATTGCCCTTGTCAGGGACCTTCCATTCAGTAAACATCTCATTCAGGACCCAGCCATTCCTAAAGCTTCCCACTGGTGATTAAGCCAGCAATTCCATAACAAAAAGAAGCTATCAACAGACCTTGGCAGCTGACTTTACCAACTTTAAGCAGACTTGCTGGTTCCATTAATCCCCTTCCATACAAACATGTAACATGCAGACACTCTTGTTGACTGTACAGTGAAGGGGAAAACTTAGGCTGTACAGTGAAGGGGGAAATGGCCTTTAAAGTGTTCCAGTTTTCCAGATAACTTCTAGGTCTCAGGAATATTGCAGGATGAATCTTTTTCTTTCATCCACAAATTGTAAATCCCTCCTGCTATGTATGCAGATATTTGTCAAGGGCTATTTGGTCTGTTGTTATGAACCCATACAAATCTAGAAATGATTGTAATGCTTTAGAGTGGAAGAGAAGAGGGGAACAAGATAATTTATGTCTGCTCCCAATAAGACACCTCTAAATACACAAGCTCATCTTACTGAGAAATAATAATAATAAGAAGAATCAACATTAAAAGTATGTGGAAACATCCTTTTGGAGATTGTGAAACAGAAAGAGAAGCCTTCAGGCATATTTATGTACTCAGTTCATGAAATGAATGATGAGGCAGAATAAGAACATCTGTGTGTTATAAAGAGCTGTGTCTGCCTTAAATTATTGGCTGTGTACATTTATGGATCATCTGTGTGGCATTTATTCCCACTTCTATAGTAAACTCTCCTCTAGATCATTTTGCCAGTGCAGGATTTTTAAAAAACTAAATTCATGTGTAGGTTTAGTATTTACATATAAAATAGAACTGAGATGAATCTCATATCCAGAAATCCTCTTTTTACACTTCTGAGTTCCTTTGCTAAAATGCAGTTCTTAGAAAAAATAAGACACAGCTGGCCTTGGCACTGGTTGCAAGTTGGCATGATTTATTAATTTATGTGAATGTCTATTCCATGTCTAAGGCTTATCATAGGCTACAACAGTCATATAGAAAATGAAGCATGAAAAAAACTCTTTAAAAAACCACTCAATATAAGCCAGTTCTCAGACTTCCACCATCCTCATGTGTCTCATTAATGTTGCTAAATGAGATTAAAGTAGATCTAGATAGATGGGGGAGCATGGTTGGAAAGAATGTACACTATCAAAATAAATGTGGTTTTAAGAAGTAATTTGAAAATGTTCCAAATACAAAGCTTTCCAAATGTTTTGTAATTGTCAGTGCTTCCAGAAAGGCCAGATGAAAAACATCAGGATGGAAAACATTGGTTAGAGTGGCTTTAGCTGCCTTACAAAAAACAAAAGTAAAATAGGGCTTTTTATATTCCGAAATAGCCAGTGGCCACCATCCAGCTAAAAATGAATGACTTCTAGTGCTAAGTCACAAAGAAATAACACATTTGTTGTGACTAATACAAGGAGTCTCCAGGATATCTGCCCTGGGCGTAGATGCGCACAATGTATTGCGAGTACCTATATGTAAAAGAGCAGAAACATGCCCTCAAGAATAGTGCTGTAACCCTCGTGAAAACATATAACTGCATTTAACCGTGTTGTTATAAATAAATAAAATAATAAAAAATGGCCATGGCTAACTCGTTCTGTTGGTTTCAATGGGACTTAACTTTCAGATGTTGTTGGACTCTGATTTCCATCAAGGAACAGCTTCTGGAGGGCCACAGGTTTATCCTCCCCAATCTAGTAGCACAACAGAACTATCTTATTTGGGTTGGCTTCTTAACTGGTGTGGGGGACATTACCTGAGAAATAGGTTTTGTTAGGATTTGGTGGGAATTTTACACTAGTGTTATGCAAATCATTTCTTCCACCAAGCATCAAGAGCTGTTGCAGTACAATAGAGCAATAAGCATTTTAGCTGAAAAGTCCTCAGTTTAAGCCTCTTCTCAACCACACACAAATTAGGTGACCTCAAGCAAGCTACTCATTGTTCACTGCATGTGTGCACACATGTACCCCTTGAAGCAAAGAGATAAACTTTTACCGTTAATTTTAATCATGTTTAAAATGTTTTAAAGTACTTGTTTTCAACTGTTTTTATTGATCATTTTAATATTTTATTACAATAAACTGGTATAGAAATTTTGTTAAATAAAAACAAATGTCAGTAATACAAATCTCTGCTTTCATGTTTCCTCTATACCAGTTAAAGATGTATGAAATCTTCTCTATTATTTACATGTTTGTTTTTCATTGAATTGCTGTTTCTTATGTTACTTCAGATCCTTCCATCATTACACAGTATTCTTATTTAAAGTCATAGAGACCTCATTTAATTGTTCACTTTCCCACTTTGGCCATAGCCTTGTACAGCCTATTTTCTTTCAGCAAAGTTGTATATGTACACGTCTTTCCTGTTGTAATTAAAAACAAACAAACAAAGACTGTTCAGTGGACTGGCTTAATTATGTCACATCTTAAAAGTTATTGTTTTCTTCTTCTCCTTATCTTCCTCCCCCTCCCACTCTGATCTGTAATGATGGTTCCATGAATCTGGTTATTTGGAACACAATGCAGTTTTCATCTTGGGGAAGATAATGGATCTTTGTAGCATCCGTAGTATAAAGTGAAATAACTGTCCTTGAAGAAGTGGTGCTACTTATATTCTTAGTACTGTAGTAAGAATCTTATCCTGATCTTTGTGTTAAAATACAGGGTCGATGGCAGCCAAGGGTTCTGTAAGAGGTGGGGGTGGAAGAGTGCAGCTAGCATGTCTGGAAAACATCCGCATATGTAATTACGTCAGGCACTGTTTAGCTGAGCTGAGCAAAGGCAAATGATGATATGTTCCAATAACAGTAGTCTCATTTCAAACAGCTGGTTTAGTGAGACACTATAAAAAGAGAAAAGTGAAAAAACACATTGGAAAGCGTTTGGAAAATGCTACACTGGAAGAGGCCTCAGCCCCTTGTGCTTGCTGTTCTAGTGGTTTTCTCTCTCATCCAAGATGCAGTTTTCACGCCACCAGCACAAAACACTTACAGGAGATCATAGAATCATAGAATCATAGAATCATAGAGTTGGAAGAGACCACAAGGGCCATCGAGTCCAACCCCCTGCCAAGCAGGAAACACCATCAGAGCACTCCTGACATATGGTTGTCAAGCCTCTGCTTAAAGACCTCCAAAGAAGGAGACTCCACCACACTCCTTGGCAGCAAATTCCACTGTCAAACAGCTCTTACTGTCAGGAAGTTCTTCCTAATGTTTAGGTGGAATCTTCTTTCTTGTAGTTTGGAACCATTGCTCCGTGTCCGCTTCTCTGGAGCAGCAGAAAACAACCTTTCTCCCTCCTCTATGTGACATCCTTTTATATATTTGAACATGGCTATCATATCACCCCTTAACCTCCTCTTCTCCAGGCTAAACATGCCCAGCTCCCTTAGCTGTTCCTCATAAGGCATCGTTTCCAGGCCTTTGACCATTTTGGTTGCCCTCCTCTGGACACGTTCCAGTTTGTCCGTGTCCTTCTTGAACTGTGGTGCCCAGAACTGGACACAGTACTCCAGGTGAGGTCTGACCAGAGCAGAATACAGTGGCACTATTACTTCCCTTGATCTAGATGCTATACTCCTATTGATGCAGCCCAGAATTGCATTGCCTTTTTTAGCTGCCGCGTCACACTGTTGGCTCATGTCAAGTTTGTGGTCAACCAAGACTCCTAGATCCTTTTCACATGTACTGCTCTCAAGCCAGGTGTCACCCATCTTGTATTTGTGCCTCTCATTTTTTTTGCCCAAGTGCAATACTTTACATTTCTCCCTGTTAAAATTCATCTTGTTTGTTTTGGCCCAGTTCTCTAATCTGTCAAGGTTGTTTTGAAGTGTGATCCTGTCCTCTGGGGTGTTAGCCACCCCTCCCAGTTTGGTGTCATCTGCAAATTTGATCAGGATGCCCTTGAGTCCATCATCCAAGTCGTTGATAAAGATGTTGAATAAGACCGGGCCCAAGACAGAACCCTGTGGCACCCCACTAGTCACTCTTCTCCAGGATGAAGAGGAACCATTGATGAGCACCCTTTGGGTTCGGTCAGTCAGCCAGTTACAAATCCACTGAGTGGTAGCATAGTCAAGTCCGCATTTTACCAGCTTCTTTACAAGAATATCATGGGGCACCTTGTCAAATGCCTTGCTGAAATCAAGATAGGCTACATCCACTGTGTTCCCTTCATCTACCAGGCTTGTAATTCTGTCAAAAAATGAGATCAGGTTAGTCTGACATGACTTATTTTTCAGAAATCCATGCTGACTATTGGTGATCACAGCATTCCTTTCTAGGATGTGCATGGTGTCCTCACTAAGGAGTAATCACATCTTTTAGAGATGCGGAAAGATGGAAATTCTGTTTTGGGACAGATAAGTGCAATACACTCTTCATTGCCATGTCTGAAACCACTCAGGAGTTGGAGCTGTTCTGAAACATGACAGTATTTCCTGCACTCTAAAGAATCATTATGTCATGGTGATTGGCATTCTTATGTTTTTTATGCAGCATCAACTCCTTTTTCTGCAGCTGAGAATAGAAGAACAACAAAAGGAAGCTGCCCAGAATGGCTGGGGGAACCAAGCCAGATGGGTGGGGTTTGAATAAATTATTATTATTATTATTATTATTATTATTATTATTATTATCTTCCCATCTAGCTTACTCAGCTATGGGAAGGCAGAGCAAGGGCCCTCAAATGTTGCCCAATGCCTCAAAAAAAGGCCTTGAGGGCCACATGCGGTCCTTGGGCCACACCTTGGGCTACTCTGCCTTCGCCTGTACTGCTACCTGTGGGCTTATGTTTCCCAACCCATCCACCTTCTCTCTGTAGGAGAGCACACTTACAGTAAACAGTGATTTTTTTAAAAAAAATCTTTTATTTTCTATTTTTCGATTTGAAAATATTCACTAGTAATTATAAATCGCACACAAATCCAGTGATGTTTTCTACGACTTCCCTCCCTCCTCTTCTGCAGTTTCTTATTTTTTCTATCAAAGTCTTACTGCACATCTTAATTAAAACAGTGATTGTTGGGTGGAAACTGTGGTCTCCTGAATCTCCCCTTCATACACACACATGCAGACACTCCACATTAATATGGGTTACCATAGCACAGGATTATCTCCATTATCAAATTCTGTTGAAAGTATTTTGAAGACCCTGCAATTTAATGACAAATGTGGAGAAGAAGAAAACAGCTATGATGAGCCATTATTTTTTATCTTATCTGAAATGAAGTTACCTTGAGGTAGCCTTTTACCTGGTAGATAACAACTGGTTATTTAAATGGGAAAACGGTTAATACGGATATGGGAAACCTGCCTCAATGTCACCTGACTCTGCCTGTAACCTGAGCCAAACTGTGTCTCAAGTGAATGTCTGCTAATAGGAAAAGGGTTGCCCTGGCAAAAGCAGACACAGCTGGACTTTTTGTCAACATTCTGTCATCCCATTGCAGGGGAATTGGCAGACAAAACCTTTAGGGAAAGGTAAAAAGGAAGACTTCCCAGCTTGGGCTCTTCCTGAAGCTCTCCAAGTTGGCTTTCTTTTGTTTATCTAAATGACTCAGAGATGTACACTCCAAAAATATTTACAGTGAAATTGCAAATGTCTCATTCCTATATACCATGACTATAGAAGTCCAGCCTCTGTTGCAAAAGGATTTGGAATGGAACAGGGCAATAAATGAAACTCTGGTTGCTACCATCTTTAATCTTTTTTCCTTACTACCCCTTTGTTTTTCACTTGACACTTTCCAAGTATTCTTCCACCTGGAGCTTGGTGATGCGTAGAATGTGGGGCTGCCACCACCAATAGCAGCTGTGCCATATCTCTTCATGCCACCCTCTCCCCTGGGAATGTTTAATGAAACAAAGCATGTGCTATGATGTTAACCCACTGAGAGTTTTCCTAACCCTGCAAATGGCAGCCAGTGAAGAGGAGCAGGGAATGGGAAAGGCAGTGATGCCATGTCACATGGTTTGTTTTACTAGGACTATGTAGAAATTGGTGCCTTGAAATGCAGTGAGGTTGCTACCCTGCCCCACTTCAAGTCACATTCTTAAGTTGCAGACCAGAATGGCTGTGGGGATGCCTTCAGCTGATGCCAATCATCTTATCTGTTACCTGTCACTGAACTTCAGTTCACTGAAGCTGTCACCTGCGCATGCACAATGACTGTCTGAAACTGTGGTGTCTAGTGGAGGCTGGTTTGAGGGAAAGTACATCAGATAGGACTATTTCTCAAGCTACAGGATTCAGGTGGATTGTGGCTGATGCCATGTCTATCCATCTTCAAACATCAGCAAAGGGAGAACGTTGGAGCGACGTAAACGGTAACATGTACACAGCCTGAACGACACGGGGTTGGGGGGAGACTCCTGAGTTTTAAAACAAGATTTTATTGTGTTTTCCCCAAATAATTATTACAGATAAAGCAAAGAAAATGAAAGCAGAATGCTGGGTATCAGTATTTTTCAGTGTTGGGGGGGGGGGGGAGCTGTTATGTACTGAAGTTCTCACCCTGGGCCAGCAGGGAGATACTGTAGATAGTTCAGGTCCACATATGCAAATAAGGGATCGAAAGTGACATTCAGTGATTGGATAGTTACAGAAAATGGTTACTGTTGCGTTCTAGTGGAGCTCTATATAAGCAGGCTGGCTGAACCCTTCAGTTCAGTTCAGTTCTGGCCTGTGAATAAACAAGAGCTGTTTGAAGAATCGCTGTGTCGTATGATATGTTCACCCATAACTTAACACTGGTGACGAGGATGGGATGGATGGACAACAGAGCATAGCCAGATGCGGCCACCCTCTGAGCGGAGCTGAATCACTGAGCCAACGCCTTCATTTTGACGATTCCTGAGTGGCCAACGTGGATCTTCCAGCAGTGCCTGTATCGGCTGCCACTGTGGCCTGCGCATCTGCCCAGGATCGCACCATCAGCCGTGTGCCCAACTGGGTGTGGAGGGGGTGGCCACAAGGACCTTTTGCATCGGAGATCCAGCCATTCACAACTAGACAACACGAACTCTCGGCTCATTGCAGCTGTCTGCTGTGGGGAGACAGCGTCGTGATTCCCCAAAGACTCCGTCAACCCGTTCTTGAGGCTCTGCACGTTGGCCACCCAGGAATCATCAAAATGAAGGCCTTGGCTCGGTGTTACATCTAGTGACCTAATATGGACGATGCCATCACGCCTGTCAAGCGTGCCAAGAATCGAGGCCTGCGCCACCGGCAGCTAAGGGACACACCTGGGAGATGCCTAAGACACCCTGGTCAAGGGTGCACATCAATCTGGCTGGCCCCTTTCACGGCTGGACCTTTATGGTAGTGGTGGACGCCTATTCCAAATGGCTGGAGGTGGCCTTGATGCCCTCCACCCCTACCGAGGCTGTCATCTGGGTGTTGCGAGGCCTCTTTGCGACTCATGGGTGTCCTGATGTCCTCGTCTCCGACAACGGACCACAGTTCACCTCAGGCACTTTTGAGCGATACCTTTTGGGACTGGGCATCCACCATGCCCTAACAGCAACCTTATTTTTCTCCCTTTAGATTTTATTGCTGTTTTAACTGTATTTTAATATGTTTCATTTGTATTATTGTTGCTGCCCTGATTACCATTTGGTACAACAGCAAGATAGTAAGAAAATTAATAAGGTGCCTTTAGAAAGGGCAGGATCTATCTCCATCAGTCCAAAACAATTGCACTAACCTAACATGTATGAAACTTAACTTGCCACAGATGCTTAATTCCACAGTCTCCTCTTTTGCCCCTCCCTTCTTTTTTTAAGCAAATACAAGGTCAACTTCAAACCAAGTTAAAAGCTCTAGATGCTATTCAGGACAAAAATGCTTCTCTGCTAGAAGAAATCTCTACACTGAGAAACAGCTTTGGATATTTTAATGGGTAAGTGCATTCAGAGGCGCTGTAAACAGCACAGCATCCTCCTTTCTTTAAATAAATGTCTTTATTTTAGTTTTTATCACAGCATTAAATGACAGTACAAAATACAACAATGCAATATGGAGCATGGGCTCAGAGTGGACGCGAGTCGTGTTCTCTCTAGAGTAGATCAATCTACTTTTTTTACAAGTTGAAAAAAGAGAAAGAATCCTCAGCCACCTTGAACATCTCAGCTAATTGGCAGCCCCTGTCCCTCTTCCCTGAAGAGCCAAGCCCTTCTGTCCACTGAGGGGGCACTCGGGGTCAAGCAGGTCCCCCCGGGTTGCACAGGGCCACACACCTGCGCCCACTAACCTGGCCCTAATGGCACCAGGGAGTGCACCATCTATAGGCTGTGTCTGCTACTTCTCATGCCATATTTCTGTGCCTTCTCTGTTGTTGTTCTGCCAATGTCATTGGTGCTTGAAACAACAAGCATAAACAAGGCTGAAATGCCTGGTTCTACTTCCTTTTAAAAAAAGAAATACAGAGAAAGCTTTAGTTGTCACAAATTATTGTGTTAGCCTAAGGTAGGCCTGTGCAACTTGTAACCCAGAGGCTTCACTTTGTTTGCAGTTCTAATCAGACAATAAAAGCAGAATGTTTATATGAATCCAAATGTGCTTCCCTTGCATGGTTCCTGGGCTTCATTCTACCCCTGACCTCAGTTAAAGCCACTACATTTGGGTATGGCACTGAGTGTAGTTTTGCCAAGAGAGTATACCCTAGAATGCTCCCCCAGAATCAATGAAATGAATCCTTGAGACTAGGGAGCTTGAAAACCCTTGTCCTATAGAATATGAAAAATCTGACATCCATATTCTTAGCACAAGTGCTGGTTTTGACCTCAAGAGCCTTAAATGGCTCACACCTGCAATACTGCAAGGACCGCCTCTCCCCATATGAATGGACCTGAACCCTGCAATGGTCATCAGAGACCTTTCTTCAACTGGCCTCCTCCAAGGGAGGTCCAAAGGACGGCAGCATGAGAATAGACCTTTTGTGTGGTGGCTCCCCATTTGTGGAATGTTCTCCCCAAAGAGACTCCCCTGGTTCCATCATTATATATCTTTAGGCACCAGGCAAAAACATTCCACTATAACCAGGCCTTTGGCCTTTTAGAAGTGGGCTGGATGTTTTTAATGTATTTCTTTTTCCTCTTGGTTTTAATGTTTCTGTGTAGGGCTTTTTGTCTGCCTGTTTGTTTGTAAGATGCTTTGGGTTGCTCTGGGCAAGTTAAAGCAATTAACAACTTCAATAAATAATAGTAGTAATAATAAAGCAGCCTTCCACAATTATTCACAAAATCAAAGCTCTATTCAGAATGACCATATTCTTTGTTTAAAAAGCCCAAAGTACCAGGCACCTCTAGTCCAGCTTTCTGACCTTCAGACAATTTCTGTGTTCTTGGCTTGTTCCTTTGTAACCATATATATACTAGCAACTGGCAGCTTGCACCACTGAATTTGTCTTCTCTTTTGAGCTGTTCAGTTTCCCTATCATAAATAGCTTCAGACATGTGTCTGTACACTCAGCTCAGACAGTAGAGCATGGGACTCAGTCTCAGGGTCTGGGTTCGAGTCCCACATTGGTATGGTCTACCCCAATAGTGTTGGCAGCAAACAGAAATGTTGAGAAGGTTTGGCTGTGCTCTGGGTGGCCCTTCAACAGCCCAAAAATGTGAGGTGGGAGTGCCTGCAACTGGCAATATGGCCTTGTCTCTGAAAGACAGATTTGTCCAAATTCCACATGTGATCACATGCCAAGGCAGCTCAAAAGAGTCCAGGCTTAGATAATAAAATTTAGTCATCTGACGGTTCTGGTAGATAATTTAACTTTGCAAAGTCTTCTTCTAGACACCTTACTTGTTCTGTTCTCATAGAATCATAGAATCATAGAATCATAGAGTTGGAAGAGACCACAAGGGCCATCGAGTCCAACCCCCTGCCAAGCAGGAAACACCATCAGAGCACTCCTGACATATGGTTGTCAGGTCTCTGCTAAAAGACCTCCAAAGAAGGAGACTCCACCACACTCCTTGGCAGCAAATTCCACTGTCGAACAGCTCTTACTGTCAGGAAGTTCTTCCTAATGTTTAGGTGGAATCTTCTTTCTTGTAGTTTGGAACCATTGCTCCGTGTCCGCTTCTCTGGAGCAGCAGAAAACAACCTTTCTCCCTCCTCTATGTGACATCCTTTTATATATTTGAACATGGCTATCATATCACCCCTTAACCTCCTCTTCTCCAGGCTAAACATGCCCAGCTCCCTTAGCCGTTCTTCATAAGGCATCGTTTCCAGGCCTTTGACCATTTTGGTTGCCCTCCTCTGGACACGTTCCAGTTTGTCAGTGTCCTTCTTGAACTGTGGTGTCCAGAACTGGACACAGTACTCCAGGTGAGGTCTGACCAGAGCAGAATACAGTGGCACTATTACTTCCCTTGATCTAGATGCAATACTCCTATTGATGCAGCCCAGAATTGCATTGGCTTTTTTAGCTGCCGCGTCACACTGTTGGCTCATGTCAAGTTTGTGGTCAACCAAGACTCCTAGATCCTTTTCACATGTACTGCTCTCAAGCCAGGTGTCACCCATCTTGTATTTGTGCCTCTCATTTTTTTTGCCCAAGTGCAATACTTTACATTTCTCCCTGTTAAAATTCATCTTGTTTGTTTTGGCCCAGTTCTCTAATCTGTCAAGGTTGTTTTGAAGTGTGATCCTGTCCTCTGGGGTGTTAGCCACCCCTCCCAGTTTGGTGTCATCTGCAAATTTGATCAGGATGCCCTTGAGTCCATCATCCAAGTCGCTGATAAAGATGTTGAATAAGACCGGGCCCAAGACAGAACCCTGTGGCACCCCACTAGTCACTCTTCTCCAGGATGAAGAATTCTGTTCTGTATTGTTTTGTTTTTTAAAGAAAACTGGCCTTTGTAGGTAGGCTTCACTTTCACTAAAACAAAATCAAGATGCTTGGGGGGGGGGGTAGAATGAAAAAAAACCTTCAAAAGCTGGCCTGAAATGAGTGTTAATACCATGCAGGAGTGCTAACGTGGCCCCACAACCGTGTGTATGTGGGGCTGTGGGTGCCATGCAGCATGCATGGCCCTGGCCCTGAAATTTGTGGGTGCCCAGCCCCTTCATGGGGAATTTTGTGGGCTCCAGGGAGTTGGCACCTGTGTCTCGGCTGTGTTATTACAAGTAAAAACAGGTCATGCACGATCTCATACAGTATGCAAACAGTGCTGCCACCCCTGACCTGTGTAATTTTCAGCATCTCTTTGTTCCTCTCCCTTCAATTAGTGTTTCCACAGACTTTTTTTTAAAAAAAACCCAATGCATTTTTCACAGAAACTGGTGTGTTGATATGGTAATGTACAGAGCATTGGCATACCTTGACTAAGGGCTCACCCCCCCCCCCCTTGCGTTTGTTCTGCTAAGACTCACAACCTAGCGCTGAATCAGACCAAATGGCAGTCGAGTTTTCAGCAGATGGCTGTTTGTTCTGATTCAGTGGAACAAATTATCAGATGATGATATTATCCTAAGTCACATACCAACTAAATGTGGTTTGACAGCAGCTCAATGTAAATGGACTCTTTGTGCTCTTCTGCTAAAAAGCTGATATTGATTGATTGGAAAGATGAAACATAGCCCCCTTTGAACAATGGATAGAAGATATGACTACTCTTGCCACATATGAATAGATCGCTTTTAGACATAGATTGTGTATGGACCAATATCTGGAATATATTTATATAAAGCACAATGACTTGTTAATAATTTTATACTTGTTAGAATAATAACAGTGCTTATATACTCATATATCATATTGTATCACAGTTTCTTGTTTGCGTTTTGTTTTGCTTTGATTTTTCTCTGCCTTTTTCACTTTATTTCTCTACTGAAAATTTTCAATAATTTTTTTTTAAAAAAAATGCATTTTCAAGGGGAAAGTTGCTTCAAATGCAAAACCGCTCAGCTGTGTGCCAAGAAAACCCAGGACAAGCAGAAAATCACTCAGACCTGCCCTTTCTAGGCAGAGGAGCAGAGGAAGGGTGGATGAGCCCAAAGTTACTGCTTCCCTGTTGAATGGCATAAACTTTTGTGGACTAGAAGGCCACCTCCTCAGATGCATGAAGATCCTAAATTGGCCTGCAATTAGTTTCAGGGGATGACACAAACATCCTAGCATTGGTCAGTAGTGGGGTAAAAACATGTAACTTTTATTCAAGCCACAGGTGAAAGGGTACAAGTTGGTGAATGATCCCCTGGGATCAGACCCTGCAACAAATTCCACCTGCAAATTCTGTCTCCATACCTACCCAGACAATGCTATGGCAAGACCTAATAATATCACCCAGAATATCAGCGGGTCATTCACTGCTTCCATCTTCCAAGGTGACATAGACTATCATCTGCCAGCAATGCCCTTCTGCATTCTACATAGGACAAGTAGGCCAGTCTCAATATTAAATAAATAAATAAATAAATAAAAGGACACCAATCAGACATCAAAAAGGGCAACATTCAGAAACCGGTGGGATAACATTTAACACTGACGGGACACTTTGCTGCTGACCTTAAAGTAGTCATGTTCAAGCAAAGAATTTCCAGAGGAAACTCAAGCATGAAACTGCTGCATTTCAATTTATCAGAAGATTCCGTTCTAGTGCCTCTGCCACCCACTTGGACACCCAGTTAGGGTGTGGAGGCTTAGGAGCTATGCTGTAAAAGGATACGCATCCCCACCTTGCATTTGGTTAGTGCCGAATGCTAGCAATTACCAAATTTGGACAGGCACTGCATCCCACATATTTACCATAAATGATGGTAGCTGTATCATTTTGTACACAACCTTCTGAAAAAATATAATCTGCCTCCAGCCATGCAGCATATATTTACAGCTCAATCTTTTTCACATTTGCTCATTTCCTTTCCATACTATTGCAATGTGCCATGCTATAAGTCCTAGAACCCATCATAATAGTTCATAGAATCATAGAATCATAGAGTTGGAAGAGACCACAAGGGCCATCGAGTCCAACCCCCTGCCAAGCAGGAAACACCATCAGAGCACTCCTGACATATGGTTGTCAAGCCTCTGCTTAAAGACCTCCAAAGAAGGAGACTCCACCACACTCCTGGGCAGCAAATTCCACTGTCGAACAGCTCTTACTGTCAGGAAGTTCTTCCTAATGTTTAGGTTAGTTGGCTAAATGGTATTATCTGACTGTAGAAATGAATGGAAAAGTATAGCATATGCATTGCTGTCCCTTAGCAGGAAAGGGCTTGACTAACTGTAAATAAATGCAATTTCACCAGCTTGGTTTTTAATGTCCATACAGAATTGAGGCTGCGCGCTGTCAGCTGCCCTCTGCTCCACCCCAGTTCCAGCATAGCTCAGAGAACAAAGCCAGCGTCTCAGCCAAGCCTTCAGAGAAAGTCCTGTATTCACGCTTTATGCCGTCAACTTCAACAGTTAGCCTGTTACCAGGAAAATCATCATCAAGAATGGTCCGGTTCCCTATATCCTCCTCACTTCTGACACTAGATAAAAAAATTGGTAAGCTCACAGATTGCACCAGAGAACTTTGAAAAATGACTACACACTCCTCCCCCAGGCTAGTGGGAGCCCGTGGGCAAGACTGCCCTTAATGGAAGAGTCTTCACTAAATTATGAGGAACAAAACCTTTTTTAAAAAAAATGTCCCCACAGAATTGAGGCAGCACATCATGGAGTTCTGAGTTCTATGATACATCCGGGGTGGGGAACCTTTGGCCTTCCCAATGTTGCTGAATTACAACACCCATCAGCCCCAGGAAGCACGGCTGATGGCCAGGGAAGATGGGAGTGGTAGCTCAGCACTATCTGGAGGGCCAAAAGTCCTTTTTAAAAAAATAATAATAATAATTTTTATTAACCGGCCAATCAAATCAAATTAAATCACATCACATAAATTCCGAATTACAAAGCCGAATTTTAAATTTTGTTGGGGGGACCCATATTTCAAGATCCGAAGGGGGATTCTGATCATCTTCTTGCTACTGCGTTAATATATCATTGCCTTCATAGATAACATCGCTCTTTCCATCTTTAATCTCGCAAAACTGTCGTTCTTAAGTCCCACTGAGGAGTTTCATCCACAATATAAAAACAGCTCTATTTCTCTATTTCTCCTCTCAGACTTAAGTCCTCTGACAGAACTTCCCAATATGGCGATGGCATTTTTAACTGCGTCATTCCAAAGCTCTTATACATTCCACACTCTTCTTAAAACATGCTTTGGTTCGAAAGTTTATCTCCACACAGCCTTAAATCCACGGCTTAAGTCCTTAAAACGACATTTCTGACTCATGAGGGGAGGGGATTCTTGTTTAATCACATAAGGAAAGAAAGTAAGGTTTTTCCCCCTCCCCCATCAGTCCCTTTGCCATACCGAGTCTTGGCGTATCTTCTCGTGATTTATACTTGCTCCTTCGACTCTTCTTGTTTTATCAGAGATCTCTTCTGTTAGCAGTCTTTACTCCCCCTTCTTCCTTGAGATATGTGCATTCCTTCATCCAAATTGTTTCTTTTGAAGTTCTTGCAGCTAGTGGCACGGATCAGGGACAGCGTCCAGGAGCACCAGAATCCCACAGGAGGGCTTTGTGCCTAGTGCCCCCATCCCCACAAATTCGGGGGTGGTATAGGGCACAGCAGGCAAGGCAGGTCCCCCCCCCACCATCCTGGGGGGGGATAGGGAGGCTAATTACTCCCATCATAGCCTCCAAATTACCTCGTGTGGGTCGGAGAGATGTTATTGTCAGCCATCTTCCAATGCACCCCCTAGTGGCCCCCTGGAGGGCCAAAAGTCCTCACCCCCGGTGGTATACATGAAAAACTATGCTGTGCTACCACCAGACATGGGGAAGAACATAGCAGACGAAGGGTGCCATGGGCAGCATTCAACCTAAGTTTTACTCAAGAGTAGAGCCATTGAAATTAATAGACCTAACAGGCACAGTCAGTAATTTCATTGGGTCTACTCTGAATAATGCTTAGCTGAATAGCACCCTATGAATCTTTGCTCTACATGTCAGCACAAGTACAAAGTTTACACAGATAGATAGATAGATAGATAGATAGATAGATAGATAGATAGATAGATACAGTAGATGATAGATAGATAGATAGATAGATAGATAGATAGATAGATAGATAGTATTTCTGGTGCATGTGTATGCCTGTTACCTGAATTTGGTTGCATCCACCTTTGCCAGCCTGGTGCCCTCTGGATGGTTTGGCTGAGGTTCATGAGATTACAGTCCAAAACATCTGGAGGGCACCAGGTTGGCAAAGTCTGGGTTATAGACATTTGTGTGTCCTGTTTTAAAATGTGCTGCTTTTCTTGAATAAGGTGCACGACCCTTTATTTTGGTGGCATTGTGCAAAGCTTGTCTTCTGTCACAAGGCAGCTGTTTGATTCAGCATTAAGCTACACCATGGGTAGGCAAACTAAGGCCCAGGGGCCAGATCTGGCCCAATCACCTTCTAAATCCGGCCCGCGGACGGTCCAGGAATCAGCATGTTTTTACATGAGTAGAATGTGTCATTTTATTCAAAATGCATCTCTGGGTTATTTGTGGGGCCTGCCTGGTGTTTTTACATGAGTAGAATGTGTGCTTTTATTTAAAATGCATCTTTGGGTTATTTGTGGGGTATAGGAATTCGTTCATTTTTTTCTTTTCAAAATATAGTCCGGCCCCCCACAAAGTCTGAGGGACAGTGGACCGGCCCCCTGCTGAAAAAGTTTGCTGACCCCTGAGCTACACACACAAAGATGCAGCAACCACAGCAGAGGGACCAGAGCATTGCCTTGTGGCAGGACTGGCATATACTAGTGATGATGAGTAGAATTTCTGTTGGGAAGAAATTCAGCAGAAACGTGGCAAACTGAAATTAAGATTAGAAAAATGAGAAACTGAAAGAAACTGAAATTGCAGATTTGCTCATCCCTATGATGACATACTCTCCAAGTCTGATCTATAATTAATTTTCACTAATAGACTGCAGATAATTTATTTGAATTAATTACATAAACATCTACCAGGTGTCTAACCCAACTCACCATGATTAATTACAGACTCATCCCTGCCCACCCAAATGACGCCCAATGCCACAATTTCCTCTTCTTTGAACATTCTCAATTCAGAAACCCCATGAAGCTCCCACTGGATGCATTTCCAGACTGACAAGACAAAAATTAGCCTAGGAGTTTTGGTTCAGGCTGCTCATTCTACTGCCAGTCCCATCTCTGCACAGGAAAAGCAGCAGCAACACGGAACCCAACTTGCCTAGTTTCTTCAATACGGAGATTAGTGGTTATTAAGCTGCATTTTGGCCACCATATCCCCTCTTGGGTAATGCTCATCATGTACAAAATCAACACCCTGCTAATGCATACACATCTATTTTGGCTTCCGCTGTGTGCCTCAGTTCTCTCTCTCTCTCTCTCTCTCTCTCTCTCTCTCTCTCTCTCTCTCACACACACACACACACACACACACACACACTATTGGATTATACCGACTTTTCATTTGCTACTAAGAAGACTTGTACATTACCTAAAATTGGAAGCTTATGCTCTATCTGAACAGTGCCGCATAAATATTGCCTTTTCCTGTATAACACCTTTTATTATGGAAATATGGAAGCAAAGATCCTTGCATATGCAATAAAAAAAGCTGTTGGAAAAGTTCTGTCTGAGGACTGTAACTAGAAACCAGACTAGTTTTGAGGCTACAAAAATTAAAAGCAAAATATTCCTTCCTTCAGACATTTAACTGCACGATGGTTGGTTTTGGATTTTTGAAGCTTTTTCCTAGGATAGCACAGCTTCTTAGAAAATAATTCCCATGATCCACACTTCCAAGATTCCAACTACCAACACACAATATTTGACAGTGCCAATATAATCCATGTTGTGCTAACATAAGCACTTCCCTCTCTCTACTGCTCTTAAACTTTCTTACAGCATACTCCCTAAACATCTTCAGATTATTCTCTCCCCACCCCCGCAAAAAAACCCACAGTTGGCCAGTCCTGGCTTGAGCTGCCTCCAAGTTGGCTGCCATGGGATATCCTTGAGGTGGCTCCAGAATGTTGCCTCCTGTGAAGATAACTTTTTGTCTGGTGCCAAGGGGAAGTTTCCCAACTGTCCAACAGAGAACTGTAAAAGGAGTAGGAGAAAAACACAACAATAGTAGTCCTATTAGGAGATATTAGCACCATCATTACGTAGGTGGAAGAAGGTTCAATAGATTCATTACTGGCTTCCGGCTGAAGCTGTACCTTCTACCCACCAAGCAATTTTATGGAAACAGCTATTCCACTGATGGCCCCATTTATTATGTTTTAGCTACTGAAGGTAATTCCAGCAAGGTAATAAATCTGCATGTCACTAGCAAAAATTCACTTTACCAGCTGTGTCTCATTTTATAGCCATAGGTTTGCGAGAGGCTCAGGGAGCACCGTTTCACATTAACGGTGGAACTAACAGAAAGTAAATTAGATTATGCAAATTCATTTCCATAAACTGTTCCGAATGTTAGTCTCTCCCTCTCCCCCTTTTTAAAAATTACATTTTATATTTCTCACTGTTACTCTTTTGCTTACCAGCCCCCAGCAGCAGCAGCAGCTTTTTGCTACAAAAACAATTCCCTCCTTGCTCCAGCATTTCCAGCTTTGGGAGTGATGCACTTGGACAAGGTCAGGACTACATCAAATCTTTATTTGCTGATTCCAAGAAGACTACCCTGGAACCAAGGGACAAAGCAAGGAAGATGCACGTTCCACCAGAATACTACAACTCTTCAGCATCCAGGTACTCTTATGAGGTGGTGGTGGAATTGCCTCATTGGAGGCTGAAATTATTCCATTTCCTTCAGCTACAAGTCTCTGGGCACAAGTCAAAGGGAGAAACTGTGGATACCTGATGGTAGGAACAAACTGCAGGGGCTGGTGGCCATGTTCAAAATGGAATGTTGAAGTAGATGGATTCTTGATCTGATCTAGCAAGCAAGTCTTTCTCTTCTCGAGATATTGCATCTCTTTGACAATGGCTGGGATCCAAAGAACAACACAACTAGCTCATAGTGGCTGAGAGAACTTTTGACTTCTGATTCTCAGACAGCTGGCTCAAGTGCTAGAAACAGCTTGCTGGGTGAGGCAGAGTCACTATGCTAGCTTCCCAGCTTGTAGGTTGCTGGTGTTTACCAAGAGGGCTGTGTGAGGTGGCAGGAAGTCAGTGTGGTGCAAACACACTGGCAGAGCCAATCTGTCAATGCATTTGGGCCACAGTGACCACACACACACACACCCCATCCTGAGAAGCAACAGCCTAACTTGGTTGTCCCCATCCAGGTACTCGATTTAGCACCAGGCCAGACTAGAAGGTTGGCGGGGTTGTCATTGTCCATCTCTTTTGCCGGAAAACCTCTTGATCTTGGGATGGACTAAGAGGGCTTGTTTCTGATGTTGGGTCAGAGAGAAGATTGGGGATGCTGCTGGTGTTCAGCCCCCCTGCTACTCAGTGGTCTCCCAGACCAATCAGGCCAAGGTGGTCTCTAAAGTGGTGGTTGGGGGCCATGCAGAGACTGCTCTTGGGCTGGTTCAGGACTTCATGTCCCCCATGACATGGCTGTCACAAGTGGGCATTGCTCCAATACACCATGGACTGCACACCCAAATGTAGTTTTTTACCTGGGATGGACAAAAGGTGGTGGAGGTCATGCCAAACACTCTCTTGTTATGGTCAAACTAGAGATGTAAAAGTTCTGGAAATTTTGAAGCCATGAGGAAAAAACGTTTCTCCCCCTGTTTTTTTCCAGAAAAAAATGGAAATTTTGGAAAAATTGAAAAAAAGTTCAGTGTGGAGTAGTTTTACAAATTGCGTGAAACGCAGTGTAGATAAAAGTATTATGCTTGCAATAAAACAGGTAACCACCCCCAACAAAAGCAACAAAAAAAGGCAAAAAACGATCAACATAGTCTGGGAGGCTAAGAGTGCCTTTGTCATCTTTGGGTGGTCTGACAACTGTGGCTTTTTCTGGACTGGGATAGCTTGACCATAGTAGTCCAGGCACTGAGGACTTCAAGACTGAATAACCCCAATGCACTCTATGTGGGGCTTCCTTTGCACTGCTCCAAAACTGCAGCTGGCACAGAATGCTGCAGCATGATTGCTGTAACATCTTCTCACAGGTTGCAGGGGCCAGTTGCAGGGGCCATGGCACTTTTGGCCCCATCAAATGTTAAGGAGGGGGCTAGGCGCCCTCAATATTAAGCAGTAACATCACATGCACCGCATCAGTGTGTCACGTGACGTCAGCCCCCTCAATAATGGGGGCAAGCCAGCGCCTCTGCCCTGTCAGCATACCACATCTCTGCTCAGAGATCGGCTCTGGCTGCCGCTTCATTATATATCTATATATATATATTATATTTATATTTATATATTTATATTATATACTACTGCATTTATACATATTTTGAGATAATGTTTAGGTGGCCTTGTTTTTAACATCTGATCTTATCAACATTTTTATGTATATTGCTTTTGTTGTTGTTTAGTCATTTAGTCATGTCCGACTCTTTGTGACCCCATGAACCAGAGCACGCCAGGCACTTCTGTCTTCCACTGCCTCCCGCAGCTTGGTCAAACTCAAGTTAGTAGCTTCCAGAACGCTGTCCAACCATCTCGTCTTCTGTTGTCCCCTTCTCCTTGTGCCCTCCATCTTTCCCAACATCAGGGTCTTTTCCAGGGAGTCTTCTCTGCTCATGAGGTGGCCAAAGTATTGGAGCCTCAGCTTCAGGATCTGTCCTTCCAGTGAGCACTCAGGGCTGATTTCCTTAAGAATGGATAGGTTTGATCTTCTTGCAGTCCATGGGACTCTCAAGCACCATAATTCAAAAGCATCAATTCTTTGGCGATCAGCCTTCTTTATGGTCCAGCTTTCACTTCCATACATAACTACTGGGGAAACCATAGCTTTTACTATACGGACCTTTGTCGGCAAGGTGATGGCTCTCCTTTTTAAGATGCTGTCTAGGTTTGTCATTGCTTTTCTCCCAAGAAGCAGGTGTCTTTTAATTTCGTGGCTGCTGTCACCATCTGCAGTGATCATGGAGCCCAAGAAAGTAAAATCTCTCACTGCCTTCATTTCTTCCCCTTCTATTTGCCAGGAGGTGATGGGACCAGTGGCCATGATCTTCGTTTTTTTGATGTTGTGCTTCAGACCCTATTTTGCGCTCTCCTCTTTCACCCTCATTAAGAGGTTCTTTAATTCCTCCTCACTTTCTGCCATCAAAATTTTGTCATCTGCATATCTGAGGTTGTTGATATTTCTTCCAGCAATCTTAATTCTGGCTTGAGATTCATCCAGTCCATCTTTCGCATGATGAAATGATAAATTGCTTAGTCTCTTGCAAACTCTGTAAAATAAATAAATAGGTGATTTTTTCCCCCAGAGTGATCCCCCACACCCAAGCTTGCAATGTATATTTCATATTGGCAGTGACACCAAAGAGAAGGAAGAGGCAAGGATAATAGAGGAAGGAACTGAGCAAATTTATTTGTGTTTATTTTCAGTCGGGGACTAAGATTGTTCATTACTCTAAATTCTGCCCATCCCCAACCAGCTTTTACCTGGCTCTTCTGCCTTGTATGGGCTACTTGTTGACATTAAAAAAAAAAATTGGCAACTTTTGTGGCAACATTCTGGATTGATTCTCCCCCCCCCCTTCCCTTTAAATCATGCCCATAGAAAAGTTCCCACCTAAGCAAGATAAGAACTCGTGTGGAGCTGCTGCTGGAATTTTGCAACAAAAAGTTGGAGAGCCCTTGAGGGCAAATCAAATCTGCAGGCCAGGTTTACTATGTGTATTCATAAAGCTATATTCTCTGTCTTCCCTGTCTTCTTTTGCACAGAATGTTCTTTTGGGTTATTGCTTTCATCCTAGTCTTTGGCAGGTGTGAAGCAGATTTAACAGAAGGTTTGCAGGGGCTATTCCCCCAACCTGCCATCTCATTCTCAGGGCTGAGTCTCTCTCCCTCTCTCTCTCTCTCTCTCTCTCTCTCTCTCACACACACACCCTTCTTCTTGGTAAGACTAATGTGCACCTTCGAGTCAGTATGTGTGTGGGATCTGCTGAATCTGAAGAGCCACTAATATCCCCACCCCCAGGTGGACATCCTCTGACTCTCATTTTAGGGGAGAACTGAAGGCTTTTGAATTACGGTCCCACTCTTCAATCTGCAACTGGAAATAATGTTTGTTGGTCACACAGTTGTCAGTGGCATGGAGGGGGGGAATCTAATTGCACTATCCCAGAGGGCTGATTCCCTTACATACCTCTGACCAGTCAGTTAAATGAAGCAAATTCATTGCATCGGCTCTTTGTGTTGGCTTTTGGATGGAGCCCGGCACACTTCCCTTGCGCCCCACTGGGCTCCCTTGGATAGCTCTCCGTCAGCTTCCTGTAGCAGAGTCTTCACAGCGGTAGAAAACTGTTGCAGTGTGTGTGTAATAAATCAGACTGCATGCAAGCGTTCTTGCTTATCTCTTAACAGTCTTTAATCGTGTAGAAAAACAGTATAAATCAACCCGGCGAGAGAGCGCACATCTTGCTGCCTCGCCGCAAAAGCGAAAGGAAAAAAAGACACAGAGAAATCACTCCCCTCTGCGAACATGCCACGCCTCAGAATGTGACACGTCACTCAGAACTGTTTAACCCTGTAAGTTCTGATTCTCCTCACACCCCCTCTCGTCTCGCATCCTGAGGGAAACTGTGAACACACATCTACAGATCTCTGAGAGTTCAACTCCCTTACCATTGCCTCTCGTCCCTTCCTGGCATCTTTCTCAGGCAACTATTGAACCTCCTCAAAACTCCCAGGTTCGCACTGTGCGAAACCAATCCACGCACTGGTGACCTGAAACCTCTCAGGTGGAACTCCCTTCGTGGTGCGGGTGGACCGTCTGAGCACAAGCTCAGGTGCTCCTTCTGACTCACTGTCCTCTACATCAGAAAACTCCCCCTCTGACTTAGTGCGTCTTCGGGCCTTCTGTACTTTGCTAACAGGAGACGAAGGCTCACTCTTGGGCTCTCTTTTAACAACCTGTGGAGATGCCCAACCCTGTTCTTGACCCTGTTCAGAGACTTGGTCCTCAGCAACAGGTTCAGTCTCTAGCTCTCCTTCCTCCTCAGAATCAGACAGACATTCTGAGAGAACGTCATGACTTGCATGGATCTTTGACCAACCATTCTGCTCACAGAACTCAGCATGTTTACTGATCAGAAGCTTGGTCTGATCACCTTCTGGATATGCAAACCTCCACCCCTTTGTCGCAGGTTCATACCCACAGAAGATCATTTTCTGGAACCTCGGGGCACCTTTCTTTCGTTGAGCCTTTGGCACAGGCACCCAGGCCTGTGAACCAAACACACGGAAGAAATGCAGCTTTGGCTTCATTCCGTGAAGCAAGAAATACGGGGTGTCACCTACCACTGAATTGTAGGACCTGTTCATCGTGAAATTGGCTGTTCTCCAAGCCTCGCTCCAAAAACTCTGAGGCAAACCGGAGTCACACAGTAAAACCTCTGTTGTTTGAGCCAGAGCTTCACTTCTGAGCTCTGCCACGCCCCTCTCCTGAGGAGAAGTAGCACCTGTCACCTTGTGACGTATCCCCTTCTGACGGAAAAAAACTCTGCAGAGCAGACCCAGTAAACTCTGCACCTCGGTCACACTTGAACCCCTGCACTTTGGTGGAGAACCGTAGTTCCACTTCCGCAACCCAATCTTTGATCAGTTGTGCTGCTTCGCCTTTCGTTCTCAGCGAGAAGGACCAGCCGTTATGGCTATAATCATCTGTCAGCGTCAGCATATACCTGGCCCCGCCCAGACTCGGCTTTGGCATGGGTCCAAAAAGGTCTGTGTGCACAAGCTCAAAAGGTTTTGTGGTTACCCTCTCCAACCTGGGATAACTGCACCCTTTTACCTTTGCCTTTTTGCATGCCCTACAATCTAGGGATTGGGCACATGGTTTTATCTTGCACCCTACTGTGTACTGGGGCAACCTTTGGATACCTTTCCAAGACCCATGTGACATTCTTTTGTGCCACAAGCAAGCACATGAATCATGAGTGGGAACGTCTTCACACTTTGCTTGTGCTCCCTCAGCATTCCCCTCACCCTCCAGAGGTGTCTCTAAAACGAAGAGATTGTTCTGACATGCGACACTGACGAGTTGTCTCCCACCCCTGGAAATAGAACAGATATTATTTTCAAAGCAAACCGTGTACCCCTGCTTCAGGAGACAAGATACAGACAAAAGACAGTGTTTCATCTCAGGCACAACGTAAACTTCCAGCTCCGCCTGCAAGAAAGAAACATTAACATTTGCCACGTTAGACAAAGGCCTCTGTGACCCACCAGCAAAAACAACTGTTTTCCCATCTGAAACAGCTCTGCAGTTGCAATATCTGCTGCCGAAGCACCGGCTGCCGCTTGTTCTGGAGGCCCTAGTACCGCCTCCCACAAACCCTTGGCTACCAGCCAGGCCTTCAGCTTCCTACTCCACTCCTCCCAATTTCTTCCGTTTAATTTTTCGAAGGGTATGGCGTATGATTCATGGCTGTCTGCCATCTTCTCCCCCAGGGCTGAGCGTACTCACGTAAACAGCAGCTCCTTCTGGCACCCAGTCCTGAAGAGACAAATCCTCCCAGCGAGCTACGCTGCCTCAAACGTTAGGCAGGACTTCAGCTGGCTCCAGCTTCCCCTCAGCTGGCTTCCACACACACCAGCACACCTTGGCAACAGCTTCAAAGCTTTGGCTGACTTCCATAACCTGTTGGCTTTTGGATGGAGCCCGGCACACTTCCCTTGCGCCCCACTGGGCTCCCTTGGATAGCTCTCCGTCAGCTTCCTGTAGCAGAGTCTTCGCAGCGGTAGAAAACTGTTGCAGTGTGTGTGTAATAAATCAGACTGCACGCAAGCATTCTTGCTTATCTCTTAACAGTCTTTAATCGTGTAGAAAAACAGTATAAATCAACCCGGCGAGAGAGCGCACATCTTGCTGCCTCGCCGCAAAAGCGAAAGGAAAAAAAGACACAGAGAAATCACTCCCCTCTGCGAACATGCCACGCCTCAGAATGTGAGACGTCACTCAGAACTGTTTAACCCTGTAAGTTCTGATTCTCCTCACACTTTGCAATGTCTGTGGTTGAGATGTCTTGGCCTATTTCCTGTGCTAATAATGCCTAGTGGATTTAAGTTGCAAATTCCCCTTCCTGGAGTAGAACATCTTTGCCTTTCTCATTTTCAATTGATCATACTCCAAATATGATCGTTAGCGGCGCGCGGCGCTGCCCTGCAAGCTCTGATAAGCTCCTCCCACAGCTAATCACCTACCTCAACAGAAACCCTGCCCCCTCTGACCTTTGCACAGGGAGAACAGCTAATCAGCCACAAAGAAACACACACAGGAGGAAACCCTTTTTGCTCCTTCTTCAGCTGCTGCCCTGCAAGCTCTGATAAGCTCCTCCCACAGCTAATCACCTACCTCAACAGAAACCCTGCCCCCTCTGACCTTTGCACAGGGAGAACAGATAACCACTGGCACTCATCTTTGAGAATTCCTGGAGAACAGGTGAAGTCCCGGCAGACTGGAGGAGGGCAAATGTTGTCCCTATTTTCAAAAAGGGGAAAAGAGAGGACCCAAATAATTACCGCCCAGTCAGTCTGACATCAATACCAGGGAAGATTCTGGAGCAGATCATTAAGCAAACAGTCTGTGAGCACCTAGAAAGGAATACTGTGATCACCAATAGTCAGCATGGATTTCTGAAAAATAAGTCATGTCAGACTAACCTGATCTCGTTTTTTGACAGAATTACAAGCCTGGTAGATGAAGGGAACGCAGCGGATGTAGCCTACCTTGATTTCAGCAAGGCATTTGACAAGGTGCCCCATGATATTCTTGTAAAGAAGCTGGTAAAATGCGGACTTGACTATGCTACCACTCACTGGATTTGTAACTGGCTGACTGACCGAACCCAAAGGGTGCTCATCAATGGTTCCTCTTCATCCTGGAGAAGAGTGACTAGTGGGGTGCCACAGGGTTCTGTCTTGGGCCCGGTCTTATTCAACATCTTTATCAACGACTTGGATGATGGACTCAAGGGCATCCTGATCAAATTTGCAGATGACACCAAACTGGGAGGGGTGGCTAACACCCCAGAGGACAGGATCACACTTCAAAACAACCTTGACAGATTAGAGAACTGGGCCAAAACAAACAAGATGAATTTTAACAGGGAGAAATGTAAAGTATTGCACTTGGGCAAAAAAAATGAGAGGCACAAATACAAGATGGGTGACACCTGGCTTGAGAGCAGTACATGTGAAAAGGATCTAGGAGTCTTGGTTGACCACAAACTTGACATGAGCCAACAGTGTGACGCAGCAGCTAAAAAAGCCAATGCAATTCTGGGCTGCATCAATAGGAGTATAGCATCTAGATCAAGGGAAGTAATAGTGCCACTGTATTCTGCTCTGGTCAGACCTCACCTGGAGTACTGTGTCCAGTTCTGGGCACCACAGTTCAAGAAGGACACGGACAAACTGGAACGTGTCCAGAGGAGGGCAACCAAAATGGTCAAAGGCCTGGAGACGATGCCTTATGAGGAACGGCTAAGGGAGCTGGGCATGTTTAGCCTGGAGAAGAGGAGGTTAAGGGGTGATATGATAGCCATGTTCAAATATATAAAAGGATGTCACATAGAGGAGGGAGAAAGGTTGTTTTCTGCTGCTCCAGAGAAGCGGACACGGAGCAATGGTTCCAAACTACAAGAAAAAAGATTCCACCTAAACATTAGTAGGAACTTCTTGACAGTGAGAGCTGTTCGACAGTGGAATTTGCTGCCAAGGAGTGTGGTGGAGTCTCCTTCTTTGGAGGTCTTTAAGCAGAGGCTTGACAACCATATGTCAGGAGTGCTCTGATGGTGTTTCCTGCTTGGCAGGGGGTTGGACTCGATGGCCCTTGTGGTCTCTTCCAACTCTATGATTCTATGATTCTATGAAATAAAAGGCCGGTGTGGTTGCTCGAGAGCAAACAGGCAAGACTCCAACCTGTCTTTTCCAGGCTTTATTATTAGTGCAAAACTATTTACAGTGAAGAGCACCACAAGTTCATGTCTGGCTCAGTCACTAGCAGAATCTGGGAGTGGCCGGTCCTTGTACCTCTCCCAGCATAACAGTCGTGTGACCCCCGTCCATCTCCTCCCCTCTCTGCGCCCAAACCTACTGCGCAGAAGGAGCACTGGCAAAGGGGGACTTGCCTCCCCTCCACTTTGCTCAGGCTCGGTATTGGGGCTCTCCCTAGCATCTCCTGGTCCTTGCACCTCCTCCCCACTGGAGGTGGGGCTTTAAAAAAAAAAGAAAAGAAAAGATGGGGGGGACAATCACTGCTAGTCCTCTGACAATATTGTAGCTTTTTCTGATAACAGGACCAGCACAGCAAATTTTTACTAAAAAATATAGTTTCATATCTATTTCTGAAAAGTGAACTTCCTGGCGGCTTATCTGCAGGCTAGAAGAAGTTGTCACCAACTTTGAGCACTGCTGTGCATTTTGTAGATTTCATTTCTGTTTTACGTGGAAGAATTTACTTATGTCTTGTCTCAAAGGGACATGAACCATCCTTAGTTCTGTTAACCATAAAAGGCAAGATTGTAATACAGCTGTTGGTTTCCTTTACATGGCAGTTTTATTCTTGCTCGTTGTTGCAGGCTGTGCAACAAAGAGCTATGTCTAGAATGTTGGCCTTCAAAGCAAGGTTTACATTTTTAGGTTCAAATCCCCACTCAGCTATGTCTTGGGACCTGGACCAAGTCTCTGCCTAACCCCATTTCTGTAATGTGCAAAAGCAAAATGAGCACTTCTGCCTTGAGCCTACAGCCCTGGCAGGAATGGAGAAACAAACTCACGGCTTCCAGGTGCTGCTGGAATTCAACTCCTATTGGCCCTCGCCTGCATGGTAAACAGTGAAGGGGGTTAGGAGTTGGAATACCAACACATGCATACCCTCCAACATTTCTCAGCTGAAAATAGGGACATCCTATTTTATTTTATCATACTCATCATAATGAAAATAGGAACATCCTAAGGAAAAGTGGGGCATTCCGGGATCAAATCAGAAACTTGGACAGCTTCTGTAAATCCAGTGAGCCTTGCTTACCTCTCAGGACTATAGTAAGTTGCAGCTGGTGTTCTCAGGATATTTTGGAAGAAGGAGGTGACACAAATACAACAAATACATACCTGTTCAAACATTAGGGAAATATTTTCAGGAAATAGGGTTGCAAGTTTGCAACCCGGAGAACTGCATTGCCACTTTAATTTTTCCACTGAATAAAAAGATGTGGCAGCAGTGCCTCACCAATCATTTTGTCCTCTTCATGCGCCTACTTGCTAGAGCAAAGACTCCAAATTTGCCATAGATCAGTCAGAGATACAGGGAGAATACAAATGGCCTGCGAAACTGAGCAGGGAAAGCAGGCTGCAAAAGCTAGAGGTGCTTCATATTTCATATTTAGTGATGAATTTAAAGTTCATATTTGTGGTCTTTGTCCAGTCCCACACTGAGAGCTGTACACACATCTACAGCTTTCTCTGACCTCCTGAACATGAAATGCTCTCTCACTTTCCTCAGATATTTATTTAGCAATTTTTACCTCACCAAATAAGTTTTCAGGGCAGCTTATAAAGTCCAAAAATACAACAAAAACAATTAAGAACAATCATACAAAAATGGCAGCAGTAGAATGTAAACATGTCATTAAAAATGCTGAGATTAAAAGGCCTGGGGAAATTAAAACGCCAAAATGACAACAAAGTAGGCCCCAGGTGAGCCTCCATGGGGGGAAGAGAGGATTCTGTGACTGGGGCACCACCACAGAAAAGGCCTCTTTCCCCATTTTCTGCCACAGCTCAGATCATGGGCAGCCAGAGAAGGGTGATTATCTTAGGGTACAAGCAGGCATGTGTGGAGATAACTGTTTTTGCCCATGCCTGTTGAAGGACAGCATCTGGCTTGCTGTTCCGCTTAAAGCACCTAAGTTGTGAACTGGAGTTCCAACTCTTGTTGACAGCCTCACTTCTGTGAAAGTGAATATTTATTTATTTATTTATTTATTTATTTATTTATTTATTTATTTATTTTTAAGGAATTTATATACCTGTAATGGTTCTAGGGGTTGCTCGTGCGTAAACTGGCACCACACCTGGCTGAGTCACCTGAGTGAACCTTTTCCGTCCGGACAGCCACTCGCCCGTGGCTGTCTCAATCGCTGGCAGAATCCGTCAGTGGGCGTTTCTTGAACTTCTTCCAGCAAAGAAGCTCTTTGACGCCTAGTCTCCGCCTACTCTCCCTGCGCGGAAGCCTTCTGCGCAAGGAGGGTGTGGGCAGCGGAGGACCCGTGCTCTCCCCGCTGGTCTCCGGCGAGGAGTCATGGAACCGCCTCGCCGATTCCCCCATCTGCCCCTCTTCTCCACTGGTGCTACACTGATTTCCTTCCCCAGAAGATGGGCTGCTTCTCCCCATCCTGGGACGCTCTCCGGAATCCCTCTGGAGCCCTCTCTCTCCCTCTGGCTCCGATGGCAGTTCCCTGACAATACCGCTGAATTGTTAGCATTTCTAAGCAATCTGTGAAACCTTAATGTGTGAGACCCAGCAGCAGACAGGGATGGGGTGCGACAGAGCTGGGGGATTAACAAAGTAGGCAGGCTGCACCTCCATCTTATTTTGCAGCTATGGGGGTATTAAGGAGAAAAGCACAAGCTCCAGGCTGTTCCTGGCAATTCTAATTACATCATGCTCTGGGGATCACGAGTGATCTCTGATGCATCTCCCAGGTGGTACCCAAGCATACTGAAAATAGGGGAGAAATACTGATGAGCTAGATGTTTCTTTGAAGTATCCATCTTATACAGTCGTTCCTTGGTTCTCAAACACCTTGTGACTTGAACATTTGGCTCCCAAACACCGCAAACCCGGAAATGAGTGTTCTGGTTTGCAAACTTTTTTGTTGTTTTTTTAAAAATAATATTTATTATTTTTAAAACTTACAAAAAGGAAAGAGAAGAAAAAAAACAACAAGAAAAAAAACAACAAGAAAAGGAAAAAACAATACAATACATTATATAAACAATACAAAACACAACATTAACCTAAACAAAACAAAACAAAAACAATTTAAAAACATACATTATACTTCCGGGTTGACGCGATCGGTCTAATGGCGGATTCCCTCCGAGCTCCGGAGGGAATCGGCTCCGCTGAAGACGGGTCTTGCCGCGCCGGCGACGCGGGGACCCTTAGAAACCACAGGTGCTGATACCTGTGGACTTGGTGACTCAGTGGGCACCTTAAGCGCCCTCCTCGACAATCGAAGAGCCTTTTTAAAGGCTGCGGAGAGGGTACGAGGAATGGCGTGGTGCTGGGAGTAGACCGCTACTTCAGTGGAGTGAAGCCGCAAGCCATTGCCGGAGAGCGTCAACTTTCTTCCCGACATTTGGACTGGAAATAAATACCCCGTGAGTAGAAGGAAATTTGGACTTTAAAAGAAATTTATACCTTTAATTTGGAACGAACGGGGGGATGTGCTAAAGGGAAGTCCGCACCCCCCTACATACAGACAATTTAAAGCAAGGAGCGAAAACCTAAGATCGGAATAAAAAATTTCGTGTCTTTTGGGACTGATAAGAGATTCCATTAATTTGTGAGAACAAGCTTTTATTTATTTTTAAGTTGCGCTGGAGGGAAGAGGTGAACTTTGAAAACTTTTGTGTACCCCCCCCCCGGACCTGGGAGCGTCCTGCATCAACCTAGCGTGAAAGAACAGGAGTTTGACAGCTGTTAATTGAGCTGTCAAACGGCTGGATCAAGATAAGAACTGCATTACTTTATATCTCTCTGATTTAAAGGTGTTACATTTAACTAGAAGTGGTTGGAAACAAAGTAAATAACAAGGTATAAGACTGTTGGCAAAGAACTCTAAACAATGGCAATCCCCCTAGGGGGAACCAGTGACACTACAATGGCTGCAGAAGGAAAATTACTAGCACAAATAGAAAGAGCCTTTTTTCTCGTGGGAACTTTACAAGAGCAAGCTATGGCTATGGACAAACAACTCACGACCTTGATCGCTAAAACAAGCAACCTTGCTGATGGAACTAAGGATCTGACTCTGAAAGATTCTGCAGCTGAAACAGAAAAGATATCTTTGGAGCTGGTGGAAAAGGAGGCTGGAGGGGAAAAAGTACAGATAAAAAATTTCGAACAGGACCTTTTGCAGTCAGGGAACAGAGAAGTTTTTTGGATTACAAACCATGAGAAGAGAAAAGCAAAGGAGGAAGCCATTGGACACTATGGAACATGGGAAGTTAAAAGAGTAAAGAAACATAACTGGGACTTCCTCCTCTTTTCTGGCTTGGATGACTTTGAAATTCGGGGACTCCTGGCAGAACCCTGGCAGCAAGCTTTTCCAATTAGGTTTGATTCGAGAAAAGATGAAGTGACTGTGACAGACATCCCTCGAGATCTGAAGACCAACAAAAAAGACTACCAACAGAACAGACAGAGAGAGACTGAAAGAGACTTAAAGGCCTCTGATGTGAGGAATCCGGGCTAGGAGTTTCATGGGAGGACAGTTATTTGGGAAGGGACAGATACCTGGGCAGGGAGGAAGGGGAAAAACAGAATTCAAAAATTTTATGATTTTGGGGTTTTATAATTTTGATTTATATTTCAATATAAAAAAGGGAAATTTATGGTATAAGAACCTTGATCGATCTTAGATAAAGGATCTAATGTATATAAGTGAATGGGACAATAAATTGGGCCTAACAGAAAGAATTAAGTCTAAACATAATAAGAATAGGGTTAAGGAGAGAAACAAGAACTTGCTGAATTAAATATGGAAATTGGGATGTATGGGGGGTGGGGGGAAGTCAGGGAAAGAGGGTTATGAAAGTAAGGATATGAAAATATTCATGTGTGTGTGTGTGTGTGTGTGTTTTGTATGTGTTGTTATAAAAGGTGAAAATCCAATAAAAATTTTATCTGAAAAAAAAAATAAAAACATACATTATACCATTTCAGTAGTCTATCTTTCATACCCTTGTTTCGTAGACCTCCTCTCACCTCCCTTTTTGTATTCCACTTCTATTAATTGTTTCAGCAATTCCTTTCCATCTTTCTCTATTTTCTGTCATATAAATATCTTAACTTATTTTTACCCTTATTTTCCATTAATACTATAATGCTTATTTATGCTTAACTCCTTATAACATTTCAACTAAAGCCATAAGATTTCGTTCCAACATTTTTCTAACACTCAGTAATTTTACAATATTTCTATTTCTGAAAATAAACTTTAAAACTTTTTCCAATCTTCTTCCACCATCTCTTCTCCCTGGTCTCGGATACTGCCAGTCATTCGTCAATTAGTCCATCAACCTTGTGATCTTCTGTCCGAGGCTCTTAACTCTTTTCCAAGTCCCTTCTGCAGGTCTTCTTCATATTTATACATGCACTTTACTTTGTCTTCTACTGATCTTGTTCTTATTTTCCTTCCTTTGATACTGAAGAGCAGATCTCGGGGAAGCTCCAACTTAGCAATGCTTTTATTCCTTCTCGACAGGTCAACCAAATCTCCATGGTTAAATCTAAAATCCATAAGGTATTTCAGGACATGTTTCAAAATTCCTCCAAATCCAAAGGCCCCCACAGCTCCAATCTCCTCACGACCCAAGTCCAAATCCCAAAAGTCAGTAAATCCCTGCAGGAAGGGATCTATCCAACTTTACTTCTCTAGTCCAGGCAGGGCTCCGATCTTCAAAATCTGACTTTTTCTAAATTCAATCATAAAAGGCCTCAACTTATAGTCCTCAATTTGCCTCTGTAAGGCTGGGGCTCCCACTTGTATTACTTTAGGTTCAACAACAGCAACTTTCTCCTTCGCCTTCTCGACAATTTCATAGAATCATAGAATCATAGAGTTGGAAGAGACCACAAGGGCCATCGAGTCCAACCCCCTGCCAAGCAGGAAACACCATCAGAGCACTCCTGACATATGGTTGTCAAGCCTCTGCTTAAAGACCTCCAAAGAAGGAGACTCTACCACACTCCTTGGCAGCAAATTCCACTGTCGAACAGCTCTTACTGTCAGGAAGTTCTTCCTAATGTTTAGGTGGAATCTTTTTTCTTGTAGTTTGGAACCATTGCTCCGTGTCCGCTTCTCTGGAGCAGCAGAAAACAACCTTTTCCCCTCCTCTATGTGACATCCTTTTATATATTTGAACATGGCTATCATATCACCCCTTAACCTCCTCTTCTCCAGGCGAAACATGCCCAGCTCCCTTAGCCGTTCTTCATAAGGCATCGTTTCCAGGCCTTTGACCATTTTGGTTGCCCTCCTCTGGACACGTTCCAGTTTGTCCGTGTCCTTCTTGAACTGTGGTGCCCAGAACTGGACACAGTACTCCAGGTGAGGTCTGACCAGAGCAGAATACAGTGGCACTATTACTTCCCTTGATCTAGATGCAATACTCCTATTGATGCAGCCCAGAATTGCATTGGCTTTTTTAGCTGCCGCGTCACACTGTTGGCTCATGTCAAGTTTGTGGTCAACCAAGACTCCTAGATTCTGCTATTCATGTACTGCTATCCTAGATCCTTTTCACATGTACTGCTCTCAAGCCAGGTGTCAGCCATCTTGTATTTGTGCCTCTCATTTTTTTTGCCCAAGTGCAATACTTTACATTTCTCCCTATTAAAATTCATCTTGTTTGTTTTGGCCCAGTTCTCCAATCTGTCAAGGTCGTTTTGAAGTGTGATCCTGTCCTCTGGGGTGTTAGCCACCCCTCCCAGTTTGGTGTCATCTGCAAATTTGATCAGGATGCCCTTGAGTCCATCATCCAAGTCGTTGATAAAGATGTTGAATAAGACCGGGCCCAAGACAGAACCCTGTGGCACCCCACTAGTCACTCTTCTCCAGGATGAGAAGAATGAGAATTTGCCCTGTCAGAGTAGATTCCTGTATCAGATCCTGAATAATTTCTGTATTGATGTTCACTTTTTGTCCCAAATTAGTCACTTCCCCCCCCCCCCAAGTTAGTCACTTTTTGTCCCAAGTTATCAATTTTAGTAGTCATGACATCTGTCTTCTTGTGGAGTTGTTCCAACGAGTGACTTATCTTGCATAATGCAATCACTAAAGCTTCTTCTGTCGACATTCTCAAATAGTCCAACGTCAATCCCTGATTCTCACAGTCTCTTATCTTGCAGCTGGTTCCCCCAGCTCAGCTCTTATAACAGTTTCAAAGGCTCCCTCTAGAGGGAAACAGTTTCTATTTGTGTCAATCCTTTTAAGCACAGTTCAAACAGTAAATATAGTTTCAATTTTCAGTTACTTTTCCTCCTTTTTAAACGCAGAAGAGGACAATGGAAACAATATATTTCTCTTATTTAGCTAACTGTCAAGATACGTTCTATTCACAGCCAATGAACTTCAAAACGTCAATCTTACTGGCAGAACCCTTTCCAGGTTCAGAGCAGTGGTGATTTAATTTTCAACACTCTCTCCTGCAGGCTTGCGCGATCCAAAATTTCCGGGTTAGCGCCTCTGGCAATGGCGGAATTCCTCTGATCGGGAGGAATTTACTCCGTGGAAACAGGGTCTGGCCGCCACAGCGAAGGCGGAGACCCACTGGTTTGCAAACTTTTTTGGGAACCCAAATGTCTGAGGTGGCTTAACCCATGCTCTACTGTATGCGCATAACTTAGTTGGATTGTGTCCACAGAGGACAAAGGTTGTAGTTGAATATTTCTTCTTTGTTGTTGTTAAATATTTTTTTTTTGTTTTTCACAATTTAATTCCACATTAACATCAATAAAAAAGAACATTTTTACCCCCCAGTCCCCAAAACCTTTTCTTCAAGATTCCATGAATCTGCGGACTTCCCATCTTCTGGTTCTTTATGTAAACATAAACATAAACATAAACATAAACATAAACATAAACATAAACATAAACATAAACATAAACATAAACATAAACATAAACATAAACATAAACATAAACATTATTATTATTATTATTATTATTATTATTATTTATACCCCACCCATCTGGCTGGGTTTCCCCAGCCACTCTGGGTGGCTTCCAACAAAACACTAAAATACAATAACCTATTAAACATTAAAAGCTTCCCTGAACAGGGCTGCCTTAAGATGTCTTCTGAATGTCAGGTAGTTGTTTATCGCTTTGACATCTGGTGGGAGAGCATTCCACAGGGCGGGTGCCACTACCAAGAAGGCCCTCTGCCTGGTTCCCTGTAGCTTTGCTTCTCGCAGTGAGGGAACTGCCAGAAGGCCCTCGGCGCTGGACCTTAGCGTCCGGGCAGAACGATGGAGGTGGAGACGCTCCTTCAGGTATACTGGGCTGAGGCCGTTTAGGGCTTTAAAGGTCAACACCAACACTTTGAATTGTGCTTGGAGACGTACTGGGAGCCAATGTAGGTCTTTCAAGACTGGTGTTATGTGGTCTTGGCGGCCACTCCCAGTCACCAGTCTAGCTGCCGCATTCTGGATTAGTTGTAGTTTCCGGGTCACTTTCAAAGGTAGCCCCATGTAGAGCGCATTGCAGTAGTCCAAGCGGGAGATAACTAGAGCATGCACCACTCTGGTGAGACAGTCCGCGGGCAGGTAGGGTCTCAGCCTGCGTACCAGGTGGAGTTGGTAGACAGCTGCCCTGGATACAGAATTGACCTGCACCTCCATGGATAGCTGTGAGTCCAAAATGACTCCCAGGCTGAGCACCTGGTCCTTCAGGGGCACAGTTACCCCATTCAGGACCAGGGAGTCCTCCACACCAGCCCGCCCCCTGTCCCCCCAAAACAGTACTTCTGTCTTGTCAGGATTCAGCCTCAATCCATTAGCCGCCATCCATCTTCCAACCGCCTCCAGGCACTCACACAGGACCTTCACCGCCTTCACTGGTTCTGATTTGAAAGAGAGGTAGAGCTGGGTATCATCTGCATATTGATGGACACCCAGTGCAAACCCCCTGATGATCTCTCCCAGCGGCTTCATATAGATGTTAAAAAGCATGGGGAGAGGACAGAACCCTGAGGCACCCCACAAGTGAGGGCCCAGGGGTCTGAACACTCATCCCCCACCACCACTTTCTGAACACGGCCCAGGAGAAAGGAGCGAAACCACTGTATAACAGTGCCCTCAGCTCCCAGCCCCTCAAGACGGTCCAGAAGAGATGTTATGGTTGATTGTATCAAAGGCCGCTGAGAGATCCAGCAGAACTAGGAAACAGCTCTCACCTTTGTCCCTAACCCGCCAGAGATCATCAACCAGTGCGACCAAGGCAGTTTCAGTCCCATGATGATCCAAATGGTCCGCATCCTCCAGGCGTGCCTGGAGTTGTTCAGCAACCACCCGCTCAATCACCCTGCCCAAGATCGGAAGATTTGAGACTGGGCGATAGTTGGCCATACTGGCCGGGTCTAAAGATGTTTTTTTAAGAAGCTGTTTAATGACCGCCTCTTTCAGCGGGTCTGGGAAGGCTCCCTCACAGAGGGTAGCATTCACCACCCCACAGAGCCCATCGCCCAGCCCTTCCCGGCTCGCTTTTATCAGCCAGGATGGGCAAGGATCAAGGAGACAGGTGGTTGGTTTCACTCGTCCAAGCAGCCTGTCCACATCCTCGGAGGTAACAAATTGAAATTGTAAAATTCTCTTACAATTCCATATCCATTTACCCAATTTTCTAATAATTACACATAGTTAATCAAAACTTACTAACATCTGTGGTTAACTATTATTTTTTCTTCTAATTTTATCCCCATCCCTACTAATTGCAAGCATTTAATCAAAGCCTGCTAATGTACCAATATCTACAATATTTTGCACATAAAGAGTAACCCTTTCCAAGACTATTTCCCATTCTTTTTCCTGACTTTGGCATACTTTAATTTCATCAGCAGACATCTATCAGTTGAGGCAAGTTCCAAATCCAGCTTGTCTTCTCTTCAAACTTCTCTCAGTCTGAAAGGTTGTACTTTCTGCCTCATTTTCTCCACCACGACCGCCTCAAGTGTTTTCTGCCTAAACCACAAAAATTCCAAATCTACCCTTTTGTAGTTTTTTCATATCAATAATTTTTCCCAGTTTTCAGGCTTCCTCTCCAACTTTTCCCTAGGAACATCCCCTTCCTCAGTTCTCCCTGTCCAAGACTCTATTAGTTCAATTTGTTCTGTTACCCTTTTAATGCTTTGAACCGTTCAGGTTGTAAACTCATCTCTTATTTTAGCCATAATTTCCTTCATCTCTCTCATAAATTCTTTTTTCAATTCAGAAAAAAGAATCACCTATTCAAATTGAAATTTATCCCCCGGGTCCTGTACTTGGGCCCTTCTGTCCAAACTCAACTCTGACTGTTTAATCATTGTCATATTTTCGTCTTTCCATTGTTCTCAAAACAGCCAGTTTTCACCACCACCTTATCAGTTTCAAGACCATTCCATGTAAGTTCTCAGTAAACAGTAACAGTTTCTGTGCTTTCCCACTACACCCCCTTCTTTTGACCTGTTTACTTTATACACATATGCAGTTTAACATAAAACCCAAATTTTATGTTGATATTCATATATTACAAATATCTACCTTAAGAAAGAGTCAGAAACAATATATCCATAAGAATTACCACATAATTGTCCAGGAAAGAGAGTACTAAATTCAGTATCCAATTTTCAAAAATGTCTCAGGGTAGAATGAAGAGTTGCAGCACTTGAAGATCCTTATAAATTGATATATCAACTGTTATGTCCCTCTTCCTGCTTCATCGCTCCTCCTGATTGAGGATCTACAGGCAGCGCCTGTATCAGCTGCCACTGTGGCCTCTGCATCTGCCCAGGATCGCACCATCTTCGTTGGACTGGTCATGTTGTGCAGATGCCTGATGATTGTCTTCCAAAGCAACTACTCTATTCCAAACTTAAAAATGGAAAGCGTAATGCTGGTGGTCAACAAGAGAGGTTTAAAGACTCTCTAAAGGCAAATCTTTAAAAATGTAGTATAAACACTGACAACTGGGAAACACTGGCCTGCAAGTGCTCCAGTTGGAGAACAGCCTTGACCAAAGGTATCATGGGCTTTGAAGATACTTGAACTCAGGACAAAAGGGAGAAAGGTGCTAAGAGGAAGGCACGCTTGGCAAATCCACACAGTGATCAACTCCCTCCAGGAAACCAATGTCCCCACTGTGGAAGGACGTGTGGATCCAGAATTGGCCTCCACAGTCACTTACGGACTCATTTTTAAAATTGTGTTTATGGAAGACAATCTTACTCGGCTACGAAGGATCGCCAGAGAGGAAGAAGAAGACACTTTTCATAGAATTGTGGGTCATGCTGACCAATACTATAATCAACTGAGTGACATGTTGAAAAGAAACACACATAAACTGTTAATCTGGCATGAGTATCTGAGGCTGCAAAAATATGTCAGTTTGACCTGAGTTGCTGTAAATGTGCTTTTGGGAAATTAATAATTGTCGGATTAAACACCCACGAACCAGAACTATCAGCAAAATATTTTCACAAGAAGCAGAACCAGCAGAGCTTTTCCTGGTCTTTGCCACTTCAGGCTGAATGTAGCACCCTCTAATATTTCTCTGATGAAAATAGGGACATGCAGGGTCAGCTCCAGATTGGGGTAAAGAGAAACAGATGGGGGAAATAGAGAGAGGAAGAAGTGGGGGGAGAAATAAGATTTGTGCCACATGGGATGGAATAGGACAGAATATGTGACCTGAGAAATCAGCCCCAGTGATATACTCTTAGTTGGCAAGTTTCCAGACCAGAAACTACTTCTTGCTACCTACAACCTGTATCCAGACCCTGTGTCCCTATTTTACAGGGACGTCCCTGGTTTAGAGAAGCTGTCCTGGTTTCTGATTTGATCCCAGAATGTCCCACTTTTCCTTAGGATGTCCCTATTTTCATCAGAGAAATGTTGGAGGGTGTGGAGTTATCCAATCCCCAAGCCAAGAAGGCAATCCTATATAGGGAATTTTTTTAATGTTTTATTGTGTTTTTTATATATGTTGGAAGCTGCACAGAGTGTCGGGGGCAACCCAGTAAGATGTGTGAGGTATAAATAGTAAAATTATCATGATATAATGGGACACCCCTATTTTCATCGAAGAAATGTTGGAGGCTATGGCTGTCTCCAACCACTTGCAGGTCCAGGCCGTGCAATCCCCACTTCCTCCACTTAGATGAGCTCCCATCAAGGAGACCACACAGTTGAATGGAATCATATCAGGCCACTACTTTATTGACTACAGCTGGTTTGGCAAAGGCATTGGGTAAGCATTTATTTCCAGGCTGCCTATCGGAAAGAACATCATGGTCAACCTGGCAGTGGGGATTCCTGCCACTTACATCAACTAGGGGGATCCCCGCAGGGATCCCCGTCTCTAGGAGTGCTGAGGCCCAAAGTGCCAATCTGGGCGAATGGACAGAAGCAACTCCATCATGGATCCCTTTAACGGGATACCCTATTTCTGGATTGGAAGCTGAGGGTACAACCCCTCCCTCCAACCAAGGCAAAGCTTACCAAATGCCTAAACCGCCAAAGTTGTGATGATTGCTACAGGTAGGCAAAACATCCAGGTCATAGCCAATTCGCCTGGTAGTCAAATTCCAACCGGCCCCACAAATACGACAACCACCACAGCCAAAGCAAAGTCAATTCAATGAGTAAAGGCAAAAATTATGGGAGTGGGTGGATCCAATGAAGAAGAGCGGTGGCTTTGCAAGACCGCCAGCGCCTTGCCTCCCACCGACGATGCAGGGCTGGGTGTCAGCGTCTGATCCCTTCCAGAGCGCAAGCTTCACCTTGCGCTCCCAGCTTGAAATCCTGCTCTGCGTCAGCCTGCCGAATTGGCCAATGGCAGGCTGGCATTGAAGGAGAGCTGTCCGGGGCTTGAGGGAACACTCAGGCTTCCCTCAGGTCCGCTCCCAGGTGATTTAAGACAGCCCACGCCAGCCCCCTAACGCCCAGCCCTTCTTGGGGTAAGCGGACTTCTGGGGGGTATACAGTGACTGTGCACTACACTTGGCTGGGTAGGAAGAGTGACTCTAAATGAGGCAGCAATGCCAGCTCCCGGTGGACCCCTACTCAATCTGAGCCCCATCAAGTGCCTTATTCTGCTGTCTGATGGCGCTACCCATTGGGGGAGATTCCATGGGGAGGGACTAGGCATATATGGTAATCCCACCTTTTCTGTACTAGTAACCCCAGTATAAGTATAGATACAGTTGTTCCCAGGAGCCTGAAAAACACTGAACTCAGTTATCTTCTTATTTTTAGTGCGGTTGGGAACCTTAAAATTGTTGAAGTTCATTCGCATGGCTATTATGTGAAGATACTGAACAGTTCTCCTGATAAAGAAGAGGGCATTGGAGATTATACACTCCAGCAGAACTTTGGCGGCCATCCAATAGCGATCTTCAAATTCCCCCCAAAGATCAGAATGAAGGCTAATTCTTCAGTAATGGTGAGCAAAATAACAAGGTGCATTGCAGGAGAGGTTTAGTAATCAGAGGGCTGCATTTGCTGTTATGTTGTGGAAAAATTCAAGGCAAAATTATGCAGCGTCTGACTGCTTGCTTCATAGAATCATAGAATCATAGAGCTGGAAGAGACCACAAGGGCCATCGAGTCCAACCCCCTGCCAAGCAGGAAACACCATCAGAGCACTCCTGACATATGGTTGTCAAGCCTCTGCTTAAAGACCTCCAAAGAAGGAGACTCCACCACACTCCTTGGCAGCAAATTCCACTGTCGAACAGCTCTCACTGTCAGGAAGTTCTTCCTAATGTTTATTCTTCCTGTTTCATTGTTGCAGGTCTGGGCTGCAGATTCTAAAAGACCTTCAAAACCTCCAACAGATTATCTCTGGAAGGACCTGGACAAGTTTAAACCAGGCCCAGAATGCACCACTATCCTTTGCAATCCTTCTGGGCAGGTACTTCTGATCATAGGAGCTAACACCCCAAAAAAGTTGTCTTGTGATCAGTTATATGGGGCAGGGCTTACCTAGGCCCCAAAATATTTTATTCAAGTTGGCACCCCTGCTTCTGATAGCTACCTTCCAATTTTTTTATAGTAAACTGGGATTTCCTTGGGTTTGGCTTTCTTAAAACTTGACCACCATATTATTCCAGATCTTAATTAGAGATAAGGCTTATTGGTCAAAGGCCTTGACAAAGGCCAATTTAGCATTGTACCTTTAAGCACACTGTAGCCCCCAGAAAGAATAACCTAGCTGTCACTTTTTAATTCCGATCAGTATATTAGAAGAAAGGGGAGGAACAGAGAACATGGCTATGTGACACTTCTGAGAGAAAGGTGATAAGAAGGAAAGCAGGGCAGGGCTTTTGAAGGGACCTTAATAGCTATGTTGAAGAGAAAATGTCAGCAGGTATCACTTTTCCTATCCCTGCACAACAAGCATCAGGTCAGCCACATGGAGAATGTCAAATGATTTTGCCACATCAGAGCTATTTCCCTAGAAAATAGAGGTGCCAGAACTCACCATGAACGCCTTCCCTGTTTTCTTAGAATGGCACTGGCCTGATTCTAAGGTGCTGGAACTGAACTCCAGTGAGTTCCAGTTTGTTTGTTTTTTTAAAAAGCCCAGTGCTACTATACTTATTCCTATTATTATATTCTATATTAAGACTAGACAGATCTTCACACACAGCTACTGCTCCCAAGCAGTGGCGGTGCCAAAATTTGGCACCCCCCTCCTCTCGCCTTTCGTTCAAAGTCATTGTTGCGACGCCCCTTGCGGCACCCTCTGAGCTCCATACCACTGCAGCTGAACCATGCTGCCCTCAATCCACCTCTGTCCCAAGGATACATCTCATATGGGGGCATTTCTCATTTCACCTGGAAGAATGAGTACCAGATCTTTAGTTTCAAATAGCTGGTAAAGAAGGAAAGAATTCTGGGTGGGAGAAGAGGAGAAGAGAGAAATTTGGTTTGTTTCCCAAAAACTATACATTCACTGAAATGGAGCTATCCTTCAAAATGTGTACTTCTTCAATTTTGTGATGTAGGTTTTTTTATTTAAAAAAAATGTACAAAAATGCATTTATTAATGGAAGTAACATACAAAAATACATTGTTTTAGAAAAACCACTTGCCAAAATGTGTATATTAGGTATAATGGCATATAGAAATGTGTGTATTAGGAGAACCATGTGCTAAAATACTTATGAATTTTCATTGCAAAAACCATTGTTTTTCCAATGAAAATTCGTAAGTACAGTATTTTAGAGGAATGTAGAGAACTGAATTCTTATTTTTTAAAATATTTTTATTAGCAATTTCAACATAGCAAATTATCAAACCATATAATTGCATACATTCTTCCCCCTTTTCCCCTACCCTTCCTTCCATCCCTCCCCCCCACCAGAGACTTCCCTCAGCTCCTCTCTCTGATTTCTCAGCACATATTATTCTCTGCATGTTATAAAATTGTACATACCCTTACATTATCTATCTAACATGTTATCTTTTTTTTGTTAGAGTGTTTATTAATTTCCCAATAAGAACATCCAATTAACATATCAAATCAAATCCAATAAAAATAAAAAACTAAAATTAAAAAGTCCAATTGTCTTCCAAATTATAGTCTTAATTTTTTGTTGACTTCCCACAATCTGAATTCCGAAGCATTTTCCAAATCATAGTTCTGCCTCTCATCATCAGTGTTTTCATAATTCAATATCCCAATTTTATCCTCCACGTTTGTCTCTGGCTCTGTGATCCTCAATCATGTCAGAAGACAAATGATATTTTTTTTCATAGAGTGCAGATTTGCCCATGTATTTCAACTATTTTTGTTTTTCAATTGTGCCGCTTCATCTAATTGTATCCATTCCAGGCTTCTGACCAACTCTTTAAGGATTGTTATTTTGGCAGCTCCCAAATCGTTAATCTTTCCCGTCCAGCTGTTATCAAAGAAACAGAGAGAAACCTCCTTCAAAGACTCCTTGTTGATTTATTCTTAAGCTGCCTGTTTGCTGTGTAGTCATATATCAGTCAGTTGACGATTGATCAGCCTTTGGAATCCACCCAGTCCCCCCTCCGGGCCCTAGAGGGGGGCTGCCAGACATCCATTTAGCCTTTTCTCTCTCTCACAGTGAAAAAATTCTTTTTGCAAACAGTTGCATATATAATATTGTCTCCAGTCTTTGTGGCCGGCCATCAATTAGCTCCTGTTTCTGTTAATCAGGGAGATATTTCAAATATTCCGTAACTGCTTAGTGGGTGAGCACCATTTTACTTTTTGTTTTCGTCTTTAACAGGTATTTCGAATCTTAAAAGAAAAGGCAGCTGCGGATAAGTTCCAATTATATATAGAAGTCCATCTGTATTCACCTTTTTAAAAGCAATTTAAGTTCTTAATGAGGCTTGGCATGAAAAACCAATTGTTAATGTTAGAAGAAAGAAAGAACATACCAAGCCCCTCCAGAGTCCACACATCATGATGAGGATCTCTTTGAAGTTCGATCTTTTACACCAGAGACTGTACATACTGCAGTCCCCCCCGCCCCAGCTTCATCAGTTCAGAGCGTGTCTGTTTGTTTTTCGAATCTTTATATTTTCCCAAACAGATGTGTCCGGCTATGGGAGTGGCATCGCAGGAGTGCCAGTCATTCCTTGCTCCATGACCCGGTGTCCTGCCGTCTGCCACACCAGCAATCTGGGGCAAACCGCAGGTGACCGAGACAGTCCTTCCCTACCCTGGGGAGGCTGCCAGGGCTAATTACCCCCATATCAGCCCTGAATTATCAGAACGGCTGGGGTCCAGTCGTGTGGGAGTCTGCCATTTCCCACCGCCGGAAACAGGAAGTCTATCCAACATGTTATCAACCAATAAATTTGTGTATGTTTATTCAAAACCTGCCAAGGAGTCCAGTTCATCTCATTGTCTTTTTAGATAATTTGTAAAAAGCTCCCATTCTTCCTTAAAGTCACAGTTGTCCTTGTCCTGCAGTTTATATGTCAATTTAGCCAACTCTGCGTAGCTCATCAATTTCTCTTGCCACTGTTCCTTTGTCGGGGTTTCCTCATTCTTCCATCCTTGTGCTATCAAGACTCTTGCTGCTGTTGTAGCATACATAAATAAGTTCTTTGTTTTTCTTGGCAGGTCTTGTCCTACAATCCCTAACAAAAATGCTTCTGGTTTTTTTTTTTTTTTTTACGAATGCCATTTTAAACATGTTTTTAATTCATTATATATCATTTCCCAATTTTTTAAAACTTCTCTACATTCCCACCGGGACACGGGTGGCGCTGTGGTTAAAACCTCAGCGCCTAGGACTTGCCGATCGCATGGTCAGTGGTTCGAATCCCCGTGACGGGGTGCGCTCCCGTTGTTCGGTCCCAGCGCCTGCCAACCTAGCAGTTCGAAATCACCTCCGGGTGCAAGTAGATAAATAGGGACCGCTTACCAGCGGGAAGGTAAACGGCGTTCCGTGTGCTGCGCTGGCTCGCCAGATGCAGCTTGTCACGCTGGCCACGTGACCCGGAAGTGTCTGCGGACAGCGCTGGCTCCCGGCCTCTTAAGTGAGATGAGCGCACAACCCTAGAGTCTGGCAAGGCTGGCCCGTACGGGCAGGGGTACCTTTACCTTTACCTTTACATTCCCACCACATGTGATAAAAAGTCCCTTCTTTTTCTCTGCATTTCCAACATGTATTTGACCCGGTTGTAGAGAACTGAATTTAATGCTGGAAAAATGAGAAACCGAAGTTGTCAGTTCTATTCCTCCCTAGGTTCAGGGGTTAGTGATCAGCTGGTGTGCAGGCACAAGCTGGTCAGAAGCCTCGCTCAGGGGCAGAATATGTCTTTTGCACTCGGATGGAGCCAGGGTCATCCTCTGGCATCTCCATTTTAAAGGATCAGGTAACATATGTTGGGGAGAAACTTTGCTGGAGATTCTGGAGAGCTGCTGGGCACTCAGGACAATTAGCTTGACCTGGAATAGTAATTATTACTACTTATTAAATTTCTATTCATCTGAAGATCACATGCAGTTCACAACCTAAAAATACAAAATGAGAACACAAAATACATAATAAAAACAGAAAAAACCAATAACCACAAACACATTTAAAAGGGGATAGAATATTAATCAGCCAAAGGCCTGGTTAAAGAGAAACGTTTCATCTGGTGTCTAATATGTTTATATAGTATGCCTCCTCCACCTCTGACACTACATTTTGCACAGAAACCCTTAAAAATTAAATATTGTTCCAATCCTTTTACTAAGCACATAAAATAAATAATTAGGATTAACAGCTTGCAGCTTGGGGAAAAAACAAAAACATACACCTTTAACTTATCTGATGTTGCCCATCCCATCTTCAGTGATTGCTGGGCAGCACTGATTCCTGCTTGCCACCGATAACCAAGACCAGCCTTGGGTAGGAATGGGAAGGACTGCCTTGTTTCTTGATGCCTTCAAGGTATGTGACGTTGGGCAGCCTGATAGTCCTAGAAACAGTTTGCCTGAACATGCAGTGCAGTAATTTAAGCTTTTACTCTTCTCCTTCTAGGCTGTCGCTTGGTTTACACCCATCAATTGGAACCAAAAGCAAACAAAGGAAGGAGAAGAGGGTGGCAGAATCTGTAGAAATTTAATACAGCCTATTATTGGCATGCGCCAGCAAAAAGACCGATGGCAACCCAGGATGTTTGACGTTTGGCAGGGAAATGTTGGTCAAAATCTTACAGGGACAAATGAACCAGAATTTATTCTACGGTATTGCACCTGAATCAATTTGCATTATTTATGTAATGGTTCATATTATATCATACTATCCAACTTTTTCTTACCTGCTAGTTTTTGGGTACAACAAAGATCACAGCCTCAAAAAGAGTGGTGCAAAAGCAGGACTGTAGCTAGGGGGTGGTGAGGTGGGTGATGGGGGGGCCCACAAAAATTGGCTTTAAAATATGTCCATAAATATAAATATTGATTATTGCCTCATAAGAAATGGTTTTAAATAGAGGGTGAATTGAATGGGTGGGGGAGAGGCAGAAAGAAGAGCCGTGGCTGGGGGCGCAATCGGGACAGTTCTGCCAGGGGCGCAAGATCACCCAGCTACGGCTCTGTGCAAGAGTGTGACACTAGCACTCTGGGTTTGTCAGAGGCTCACGCCAGAGTGCTAGACCTTCAGCACTCTGGCGCAGCCCTGCTCACAAGACATGACCCGCCACAGCCACGGTCAGGTCCAGCAGGGCCTGCCACAGCCAGCCCCTCAAGATGAGGGGGGGCTCAGCCCCATCCCAATATATGGGGGGGGGGGCTTGGGTGTCCTCAGTCCCATAGAGTTGGCACCTATGCTAATAATTAAAATGGCTTGTTTATTATAAGGATTCCTCACTGTTCTTTGGGAAGCTCAGAGTGGCTTCTGTGAGGCTTCCAGTGGCCGTCCCTCATGGCACTCGTGCATAGTCTTGTTCCAGCAGAAGGTGCTTCTGGGCTCCTCACTGGAGCAGATTATATCACACCCTTCCTCCTTCACAAGCCCAGGGCAACAGCAATTCCAAGTACCTTTCTTTTTCCCTTCTGGGGGCTTCAGATTTTAAAAGGCCTCACATAAACTTTTGCAAGTTTTTCATTGAAAGTGTGTAGAGGTTACTCAGCACAGACAAATCAATATGGAAGGAGTCCATGGAGATTGGGGAGGGGGTGGAAAGCCTACCAGCTAACACATCTTTTTGGTTTTTGCACTGTAGTACTGCAGACTGGAATGCAAAAGACTGCAACAAGTCTAACGAGCAAAGTCTTTGGAATTCTGCTGGCAGGGTAGAATGATAGTCTTTTAATTTAAAGCAGTTTAGCTGGATAAAGCTTTCTGCATGTAAATTCTTAGTTGTCTGTTCGCTAAAACATCATCTTCCAAAGTTGTATTTTGGAGGACACTGAATGCTCAACACATGAAATTGTAGGAGCCTTGAAAGCTTGTATGCCATGGTCCAGATCTCCCTGAGGTGAGCCAGAGAAGCTATAGAAGGGTCAGACTCTGGTGAAATAAATGCCAGCTGACCACAAAAGAAGCAAACATAGCAAAGAACATGAGGTCCAGAGGAATGCATGAAGAGAGGCAAGGCCAACATTATGTTAATGTTATTTAAAATATTTAAATAGATCAGAATATTTATATTTAGGATCGTACTTTAAGGGGCAGGGAAGTAATAGCACCTGTGAGCAATCCAGATTGGATCTGGATCACATCAGTGAGGGAGGAGTGATTTATTCCCTCCTCCCTTAATGTTTTCCAAGTTAAAACTGCTCCTGTGAAGCTGCTCTGGGACCTGCAGGAGAAAACATGCAAGCCATTGTATGGTTACCTGTGAGTTTTCCTCTATGGCAAAATAGTTAAAGGGGGAGAAATTGTAATTAGGTAAATAGCATTGGGGGTGGCTCACATAGGATCACATCAATAATTTTTTTCAGCAGTGTTTCATCAATGCACCTGTGTGCACTGAAAACATAGAAGAGGGAAAAGATGCCAGGGAAAGTCAAGCTATGGGGAACTGCACATTCTGCAGCTCCAAAATTTATCTTGGAAATTCTCTTAGTTAAACTGGAATTCTGAGGGAGATACTAAACCAAATAAATGATAATGGGAATGTACAGAGAGAACCCTGTCATTTGTAGTGGGCACTGCAGTGTACAACACCCCCCCCCCCATGCGTCAGTACATATAAAAGACTCTGTATGAAACCTCTTGCTTCTATTTCTACAGGGAAGAAAAGATCCCACCCATCCTGTACCCCGTGCAAAGTTCTTGGTGCCAAAACCCAAGCTCTCCCACACATCCCCATTACACTGTGGGAAGATACATCCCGGCGGGCACTGAGGGGAGCCACGTGGGCAGACAAATGAGAACTCAGCTGGTAAAGCAGGATCCAGATACCGGTGAGTTAAAAGACATTTAGAGAATGAAGGGTGGTGTTTGTTTGTTTTTAAATACTGACAGAAGGAATTTAGAGAATGTGACAAGAGCAAAAGATTTCTCGTAGGATCTTCTTTTGCATCAGCCTTGCCAATACTTATTGCTAACACATCCGTTGTGTTGGTACAAGATGTTTGTTGTTAGGGGTATCTCTTTTTGGAAGCTGAAATGACACACTGAGCCACCACTGGGAGAGACCCGCTATGTTGCCTGTGCCTTGTTAATGAAGCAAGTGCGAAGAAGCTGCTCAAATACTGTGAACACCAGACAAAGCGGTGACACACACATACACACAGAAGGAAAAGGTTTCAATGTCTCCAGGGACACATGTCAGAAGGAGTGGTTAAAATTAAGAAAAAGCATGTTGCATAGGTATTTTAGATTTAGTTAGATGTCTGTGCCAGAAATGAGGGAGGGTTAGTTTTGGTACAAATAAGTACAATAGCACCAGGTAAAAAATACATAATCTATATACATAGACATAATATAGAGAAAATCAGAGAAAATTACAATGGAATATAGTATAAAATTCAAACAGCATGACACCCATACAATCATTCATCCAGCCATTCCACTCCACCCCACAGCCATTCAACTGCAGAGCTCTCATTGCCAAAATTAGATACTTTTCACTTACATTTCACTGATTTCAAGGGGAGAATTAAACACATTGGTATAGAGAACCCATATTGTAAATGCTCAAAACACACACTATTCTAATAGTGCACACCGTACTCATTAATTATACAAACTCTGTAATACAAAATATCTATTTATTAGGTGTGCTGCAGCAACATTTACATGACTGCTGTTCTGTTTCTTTACTTAGTTATCTGACCTCTAACCAGGTACTATATATCTCCTTTCTTGCTGCTTGAGATATTAGTGTGATAAACTCTTTGCTGCAGCTCTCCCTGTTGAATGAGAGACTCTCTTATGATAGCCACAATATGTTAATCCATGCTTCATTTCTAAGATATGGCAAAGGCTGTGCCATGTTTCTAGAAAAAGAGGCACCGGAACTCACCACAAATGCCTCCCTTGTTCTCTTACAATGGCAATGGTGCCCACCTGAGATGTGCCGGAACTGAGGTCCAGCAAGTTCCAGTTGGGAAAAAGACCTGGGTAAAGGTGTGGTATCCAGATATCTAGGAGAATTCACAAGATGCTTTTCCATTCCAGAATTCTCCCATAAGAAGACTTCCCTGGGCAGAAAACAATAGGAGTGTAGGTTGCCACTTCAACTCTTGTTTTCTCCAATACAGCTCAAGCAGATTTAAAGGAGCAGTCCAACATTTACATACAATGGTCTCTCGGTCTGGAACCTTGGCCTAGTTGTTAATTAAGCTGCAGTTCAGACCAGGGTCTGCTGTGCATGTGGGAAAGTAGTGAGGGCCTAGCCCATGGGTAGGCAAACTAAGGCCCAGGGGCCGGATCCGGCCCAATCGCCTTCTCAATCCGACCTGCGGACGGTCCAGGAATCAGCATGTTTTTACATGAGTAGAATGTGCCCTTTTATTTAAAATGCACCTCTGGGTTATTTGTGGGGCATAGGAATTCGTTCTCCCCCCCAAAAAAATATATAGTCCGGTAGTCTGGCTCCCCACAAGGTCTGAGGGACAGTGGACCGGCCCCCTGCTGAAAAGGTCTGCTGACCCCTCGCCTAGGCCTATTGCATCTCTTGCCTTATTTCAGGGTGGAACTACAGGTGTCAGCAGCAGATCTGGACTACTTTCAAATGCTTCCAGTGGGATTTTGGGTAGAAAGGCTGTGGGTGCAGAGGTTTTAATCTCTTCCTTTGCTCTCCCCCCCAACCCCCTAACCTCTGACCCAGACATTGTCCTCAACTAGTCCTGAGGACAGAATCAAACTCAGCTGAGGAGGAATCACCTGGGATGACAAGTTGTGGCAGAAAGCATCAGGTGGAGAGAGAGTTCAGCACTCCCTACCTGTTATAGTGAGAACTGGAAGAAACTACTTAAAATCTTGCCTCGGCTATTATGACTTCACAAGATAGCCTTGGGCAAACTACTCTCAGCATAATTGCATAATAATGCTGACCCATCCAGTGGTGGGCCTACATTTTGGGGGCTCTGAAGCTTGAACAGTCATGGGGGGCCCTTCGCAACCAGCAGCAAAGTCTGGTTAACCACAGCTACCTTCTTCAATGGGGCTGTTCCATGGTAGATCACCACACCTTTCTGTGCTACTTACTCTCAAACGCTGGGATTGTTAAAAAACATGCAACAAAAAAATAATAAATTTGAGTCACGCGACTCAAATTGGGTCTACTAGACCTAGAACCTTTAAGCAATTTGGACTAAAGTCTCCTCAGAGCCCCCTCTGGGATTAGGGACCCTGACACTTGATCCATTTTAGAGTAGATCGCCCCTGGACCCACTGTACAAATTTATTGTAATGTTTACTGTGATAATGTAGGTGCTGTAAAATGCTTTGAGTACTTAAATTTGCTATTTTGTATTTAACATTGCACCCCATTCTTTCCTACCGAGAGCTAATGTTGCCTAAAAGTGCTTAACTTAGTTTTGTTTTTAATCCACATTATGAGCTAATAACAAGGATGTTACAAAATTGTTTCACTGTGTATTGGAAGCTGTAGTGATTCTTTTTTCTGGCAAGTCTTCATAGAAACCCATAACAAAATGTATTTTTCCTTCTGTGGAGAACAAATAGACAAATACAATCATTATTCTTCTTTTATTTCAGTGCAAATAATTCACTATTGTTTGAAATCATTATGGCTATTAATGATCATTTGGCAGATCGGTGATTTTGAAATATGTGGCTATTAAGATACTGCATTTTCTCTGCATATATATTTACCAGCAGTTTTATAGCCACATTGTGTAACTTGGAGTCCAAGAAAACAATGATTTAAGAGAATTTGTCTGTTTAGTTTGTACTGAAACCTATGGACACCACAAAGCAGGTGCTAAGACTATATGTACAGATCATAGCTATTCAGAACTACGGAGACGGCAATCCATGGCACATTCACTTTTAAGCGCTAATTAAATTATTGCCAGTTGCATTTTTTTTATCTCACTGATATTGAACTCCCCCAGTTCTTCTCCCAGCAAAGGTTATCTACCAAGGCAGTTTCTACACCAAAAAGTTTAAACCCAGGCCTGAACTGAGATAAGCAGCCTCTTCCAAGAGCACCTGGAATTGAATGGCAATCACTTGCTCAAGCCCTCTGTTTCAGAAATAGGGATGAGGGAGAAATTTGATTCTGTTCTTATTTAAAACCAGATTTATCAAATTTGCAGTTTCCAAAACAAAATAAGAACTGAAACACAGCCATCTTTCAAAATTCTCACTTATCCAAATTATGCGATGCAGTTCTCCAGCCAATCAGTGTTTACAAAAATACATATATTAGGGGGAAATGTGCATGAAATGAATATATTTGTGAAAATAATGTATAGAAATGCATTACATTAGGGTAAATTGCTTGCAAACCTGTCTACATTACTCAAAATTCATTCATCTAACAAAACAGGATTAGAAGATACTCTGGACACATCCATAGACCCAACTGTCACAACAGTGAGAGGCAGGTGGAAATGAAAATGAAAATGGTTATCTTCAGCCTATTGGGAAATAAATGTGCTTAAATATAGTTTCTGTTGCAGGCTTGTTTGCTAAACGTTAAAAGATTTATAACAGTCTTTAAAGGAACCAGAATAAAATTTTATTCTGTTTTAAAGATCAGAAATATACTTTTGAGGCATTAGGACCTTTGAATAGATGTACACATTAGTAACAAGTTTTAAATCCTAAGGAGTTGGAATTTTATTTAAAATATATATATTTAAAGATCTGCTATAATGTTAATGAAAAGGCAGTATCTCCCTCCCCCACCCCATTTCTTTTTCTTTTAAAAGTAGTGCACATAAGTTTGCTTTTGTTGTCTCTCCACAGGCCTTCTCTGCCCAGGAAGCAGTCATAGCATAAAGCCAGCAGAAGACAGTAACAGGAAAAACAGAATAAGACCAACTCGTTCAGCAGGAGTAAGTAACCATGACATGTTTGATTGTTATTACAAATTTAGAGTGCATGGCAACAAAAAAGACAAAATCAGTTCACTGCCTCAAGGAGCTTACACAATATAAAAAGAGGGTGGTAGATGGAGGGAAGTGGAAAACAAGTAGCAAATCAGCAGAGAGGAGGAATGGGAAAGACAAAGGTAACAAGAGGTGAACAAATGCTTTTTCACTTACATAGAATCATAGAGTTGGAAGAGACCACAAGGGCCATCAAGTCCAACCCCCTGCCAAGCAGGAAACACCATCAGAGCACTCCTGACATATGGTTGTCAAGCCTCTGCTTAAAGACCTCCAAAGAAGGAGACTCCACCACACTCCTTGGCAGCAAATTCCACTGTCAAACAGCTCTTACTGTCAGGAAGTTCTTCCTAATGTTTAGGTGGAATCTTCTTTCTTGTAGTTTGGAACCATTGCTCCGTGTCCGCTTCTCTGGAGCAGCAGAAAACAACCTTTCTCCCTCCTCTATGTGACATCCTTTTATATATTTGAACATGGCTATCATATCACCCCTTAACCTCCTCTTCTCCAGGCTAAACATGCCCAGCTCCCTTAGCCGTTCCTCATAAGGCATCGTCTCCAGGCCTTTGACCATTTTGGTTGCCCTCCTCTGGACACGTTCCAGTTTGTCAGTGTCCTTCTTGAACTGTGGTGCCCAGAACTGGACACAGTACTCCAGGTGAGGTCTGACCAGAGCAGAATACAGTGGCACTATTACTTCCCTTGATCTAGATGCAATACTCCTATTGATGCAGCCCAGAATTGCATTGGCTTTTTTAGCTGCTGCGTCACACTGTTGGCTCATGTCAAGTTTGTGGTCAACCAAGACTCCTAGATCCTTTTCACATGTACTGCTCTCAAGCCAGGTGTCACCCATCTTGTATTTGTGCCTCTCATTTTTTTTGCCCAAGTGCAATACTTTACATTTCTCCCTGTTAAAATTCATCTTGTTTGTTTTGGCCCAGTTCTCTAATCTGTCAAGGTCGTTTTGAAGTGTGATCCTGTCCTCTGGGGTGTTAGCCACCCCTCCCAGTTTGGTGTCATCTGCAAATTTGATCAGGATGCCCTTGAGTCCATCATCCAAGTCATTGATAAAGATGTTGAATAAGACCGGGCCCAAGACAGAACCCTGTGGCACCCCACTAGTCACTCTTCTCCAGGATGAAGAGGAACCATTGATGAGCACCCTTTGGGTTCGGTCAGTCAGTCAGTTACAAATCCAGTGAGTGGTAGCATAGTCAAGTCCGCATTTTACCAGCTTCTTTACAAGAATATCATGGGGCACCTTGTCAAATGCCTTGTTGAAATCAAGGTAGACTACATCCACTGCGTTCCCTTCATCTACCAGGCTTGTAATTCTGTCAAAAAACGAGATCAGGTTAGTCTGACATGACTTATTTTTCAGAAATCCATGCTGACTATTGGTGATCACAGTATTCCTTTCTAGGTGCTCACAGACTGTTTGCTTAATGATCTGCTCCAGAATCTTCCCTGGTATTGATGTCAGACTGACTGGGCGGTAATTATTTGGGTCCTCTCTTTCCCCCTTTTTGAAAATAGGGACAACATTTGCCCTCCTCCAGTCTGCCGGGACTTCGCCTGTTCTCCAGGAATTCTCGAAGATGACTGCCAGTGGTTCTGAGAATCTGCCAGTTCTTTTAATACTCTTGGATGCAGTTCATCTGGCCCTGGAGACTTGAATACATCTAAACTAGCCAAGTATTCTTGTACTATCTCCTTCGTTATTCTGGGCTGTGTTTCCTCTGCTGAATCATTTGCTCCAAATTCTTCAGGTCGGGCATTGTTTTCTTTATTGGAGAAGACTGAGGCAAAGAAGGCATTGAGGAGTTCAGCCCTTTCTGTGTCCCCTGTTTGCATTTTACCATCTTCTCTGAGTGACCCCACTGTTTCTTTCTTCTTCCTTTTGCTACGAACATACCCATAAATGCCTTTTTGGTCCACATACTTTGGATTGATTTCATTTGTCACGTGGAAGACTAAAAGTCATGAGCCTAAGGCTTTTTTATTGATAAAAATGAGTTTTTATTTGAGTTTGAAGAAAGAGAAATGCGGCAGCACACAGGTGTTTTAGGAGTGAGTTCTGAGCATCAGAGAATGAATGGATGGAGCTGTTCAAGGGAGCAAGACATCTTTGGGGAGAGGAGGGCTGTGGAGCTAAAGGAGAAGATTTGAGAGGTATAAGGCTATGGAGACAGAAAAAATGGCATCTGCCACAGAGAGCTTTAAAGCTAAGGACAAGTATGTGTTGGATGCAAAGGGAGCTGGGAAGCTAGTGAAGGGCAGCACGCCAAGAAAGGACAGGGTCCGAATGAGAAGAGCAGTGAGCAAGTTTTGAGTGAAGGCAAAATGGTGCAGCAAGTCTCTGATTCAATATACCTGTGTGTGGAGAAACATCATCTCACTTTTTAATCATCAAGCAGATCTTTTCCTGCAACATAAACTCAAACACAGCATCTCTCAACCGGGGGCCAAATTACCCCTTGGGGGCCCCCAGGATATTCCAAGGGGGCCGCAGGTGATAATCGTGTAAATGGGGGGGGGAGCGCATAGCATGAGACATGGGGCCACAGAGGAAAGTGAGAAGTGAAGGAAACAGAAGTGACTGAGAAAATAAAACAGAAAAGAAATGAAGAAAATAAAAAACAGAAGCAGAGTGAACAGAGAAGTGACTGTGCTTCCCAGTGGATGGAGCACCACGCACACACTGTGTCAGCGTCGCTTCCGCTTCCTTCTCCCTCCCACTTCCGCACTCCTCCGCTGCGTGCACCAAGCATCTCGTTTGTCACGGGCAAGTCCATGGGTGCAGTTATCCCTCACAGCAAGGTGCATGATGTGGTTATCTCTCACAGCAATAGAACTTGATATAAAAAAGCTTGTTTCTGGTCATCAAGCACAAGGGTCACATTGATCTAGAAGTACTTAAAGTATAATTTTTTATGTAACTGTCTTTTGTATAAATTATAAAAATTACCGGTATGAATTAAATTGTTCTATTTACAAACCCCCCCCCCACATTTAAATATCTACCCTTCTACCAGTAGGACAGGGGGTGACAGGAAGAAAACATGTTTGGAAGGGGAAAGTCAGAAATAGGTTGAGAAACACTGCTCTAAAGAAACTCTGAATTTATAGCCAACCCCAGTTGCGTAGTCTCTATGCAATTCCACAAAGTGGAAAGGCATGCCTGTGTACCAGACCATCTGATGCATCTAACAAAGTGAGCCTATTCCTACAAAAGCTTATCCCACAAAAGCTGTGTTAGTCTTTAAGGAGCTAACATAATAATAATGGATTACAAACCAATGGGATTCCTTAGAAATATTTGATGTAGCTGGCAATGGGCACATTCACACATCTAGCATTTCAGGGTTCAGTTGCCCTGTTCAGCACTATGGACCCCATAGTCCAGATGTGTTCCTGTGCTGGTACGCTCTGCTTTCCATGCCTGATAGTGAGTGGCTGGCAGCAGCTGTGCAGTCTACATCTCTGGTTTCCTGTGGGTATTTGGTTGGGGCACATGGTGCTTAGAGCAGTAAGGGTGGGGTTATCTAATCTTCACAACAGCCTTACCTGAGAGATCATGGCTGGTCTAAGGATGCTGTGTCCAGAAAACACACTACATCACACTGGCTTTTCATAGTACAGTCCTCATTTTTTAGTTTTGTGTTGAACTAGGAGTGCAATTATTCTTAGTGTTTAAGGTAGGCATTAAATCTTAACAAATATTAGCTTAGATGCATGAAATATCTTGTATAATTGATCTATATGTATGTATATTACATAAAACATTTTTGGAAGATGTCCTTCCCGCCTTCTTTCCTGACACACCACAGAAAGTCTCCAATTAGCCATTGTTTCCTGTTTTACATGAACTGGGAAACTATAGATGCCAGGTTCCAAACAGGCTAGTAACTTAAATCAGTTTTAAAATATGGTTTAAGATCCTGGCTTGTTCTGAACCTGGTAACAATAGTTTCCCAGTTCAAACCAAATGGGAAACGATGGCCATTTGGGGATTTCCTGACTTACTATAGTCTAGGGATCCTGCAGGATGCAGGATATCAGCCTATTAAGCTGACATAATTGTCCAAACTGGGCCATAGTGTAAGTGTGTGTGTGCTTCAGAGTTTTAATGTGTGAGGCATTTAATGTGTTTGAGGTATGGCCCTCAGCAACTGGCAGGCCAACTATGGTCTAGTAAGGCTGGCCCTGTAGACCAAAGAAAAGTCCACTCAGCCTAACATGCTGCAACAGATTCATAACACTCAAGCTACACTAGATGATGAATTTATTTATATGCCGCCCATCTGACTGGGTTACTCTAGTCACTCTGGGTGGCTTCTAACAAATTAAAACACAGTAAGACATCAAACATTTAAACCTTCCCTATACAGGGCTGCCTTCAGATGTCTTCTAAAGGTTGCATAGTTACTTACCTCCTTGACATCTGATGGGAGGATGTTCCACATCAGATGTCATGACTACTGAGAGGGCCCTCTGCCTGGTTCACTGTAGCTTCACTTCTCTCAGTGAGAGAAGCAGCAGAAGGCCCTCGGAGGTGGACCTCAGTGTCCAGGAATGGAAATGCTCCTTCAGGTATACAGGGCCGAGGCTGTTTAGGGCTTTAAGGGTCAGCACCAGTACTTTGAATTGTGCTTGGAAATGTACTGGGAGCCAGTAAAGATCCTTTAGCACCAGTGTTATATGGTCCAACAGCTGCTCCCAGTCACCAGTCTAGCTGCTGCATTCTGGATTGGTTGTAGTTTCTGAGTCAATTTCAAAGGTAGCCCCACATAGAGTACGTTGCAGTAGTCCAAGCGGAAGATAACCAGAGCATGTACCACTCTGACAAGGCAGTGCGCAGGCAGGTAGAGTCTCAATTGGTGTACCAGATGGAGCTGGTAGACAGCTGCCCTGGACACAGGATTAACCTGTTGTTCCATGGACAACTGTGAGTCCAAAATGACTCCCAGGCTGTGCATGCACCTGGTCATTCAGGAGCATAGTTGCCCCATTCAAGACCAGGGAGTTCCCCACAACTGCCTACCCCATCCCTCAGAGACACGAAGTCCTGAGCGGCCACTTGTAGGGGTGTGTCAGCATGGATGTTAAAATCCCCTAGGACCACCCAACTAAGTGTCTCCAGGAGAACATCCTTCACAACCTGAAGCAGCTCAGGCAGGAAGCAGAGATGCCGGTACACCAATAGGAATCCTGTACTGCCCTTATTGTCCAACTTCCAGAACATGCACTCAGAAAACTGGGTCTCCTCAGTAGGTTGCCTGGTGCAAACTAATGACTTCCTAAAAATCACTGCATCCCCTTCCCCACATGACCTGGGTTGCTGTGTGTAAGAGAAACCTGGCGGACAAGCAATGGCAAGAACATGTCATGTCCAACCAGGTCTCTGTTACACATGCCAGGTCAAGTCCTCCATCCATGATCAAGTCATGGATGGCAGTGGTCTTATGAATCATTGTCCTGGCATTGCACAGCAGCACCTTAAGGTCATGTGGGACACCCTTGTTGATACCTGTATCCTTCTGGTCAGGGCAGACCCAGAGGCAGGGATAGTTTTCAGACAGTGACAAAACTTGCCTCCTCAGTAATGACGTAGTCTACTCTAGTCCTAGCATAACTCCTCCTCCTGTCTGTGATCACTGGGATCACGTGCTTGAAATCTAGCTATAGAAGCATAGGATTTGAGGGCAGCAAGAAAAGAATCAACAATACGTATGCAATTCCCAGAGGTTGGATGGAGGGGGACTATTAATTGGGGAAAGGCCCCATTGCAATAGTCAGCTATAGATTGCCACACCATCTGCTATATTGGTTGACAATGGTGTATAACCTTAGTATGCTGAGATGCTAGAGAGTACTTCTGGGGCCATAAATCTGATTAAGATTCTGTCAGTGATGGGATTATCTGGAGGGTACTTATCATTTTACTTAAGCCAAACAGCTTAATTTTTGCATAGATTTTCCTCTTAGAGGACTTAATGAGACTTGTGTAGACAGTGGCATGTATTTCAGAATTGAAATAGAGGAGTCGCTGAAGTATTAGATGCACCTTTCTTCTTAGCTGAATTTTCCTCTTCCTCAGTCCCGTATTTTTATTTATAGACATATGAATTCCTTGTATGTTATCTTTGCTGCTACTGATGACATTCTTGGCATTGTAGTGCAGTTAGTATGATGGTGCTTGCATATTTTAAAAAAATTCCATGCTGCTTAGTGGTATGTTTAGTGTGTGTGGCACCTTAATGCTTTTGGACAGAAATACCTTCAGGTGGTAAATATGTTCATATATTTACATACTGAGGCCTATTTATAATGTGTGCGTTTGCCTTTACATCACAGTAGTGAATCTGGGGCATCATTTTACTTCTTGAGTATCACATCTTTGGTGTTATAAATATTAACTTGCTGGTCCACATGATGACAGAAGAAAAGTTCAGAATGTAACAGTTAGAGGGTTGCCATATTTTAAAAAATGAAAATCCAGACACAAAAGTTTTTTCTTTCAGTTTTGCCCAACTTTGTTGAACTTTTTCGGCAAAATCGCAAAAAATGTGTTTTTGAGCTTTTTAAAAAATTACACCCACCAAAAACAGCACTGCCAACATGGGTTGCTATTCGACTGGATTTTCCCGGACATTTTGGCCGCTTTCCTCCTGGACACTGCTTCCTGCAGCAGTATTCTGTGTATGTCTGGATGTATAGCAACCCTAAACAAATTCAGGAAGAAGTTTGGGTGGGGTGGCAGAGAATAATACTTTACACCACAGCCAAGCTGTGCTGAGGTCTGGTTCGGTAGTCAGTCTGATTGTTGATCACTGATAGAACGGCAGATTGTACATAATAAGTTGGGAGAGCAGCTGTGGGTATCAAGCATAGAGAGATGGAGTACTGTGAACTATAACATATGTCTCAAATAAGGAGAGAATGAGATTAGATTGGATCAGAGAAGTTCTAGCCCATTTCTGCAGTCAGCTCTGGCATGGTGCATGGGCTGTGAGCTGCGAGCGCTTCAAGCGGTGCTGGCCATGTGATAACTGCTGGTACATGCAGAATTCAGCACACATTGAGTTTTCGTATGGGCCTGTAAACTGCTGAAGTCCAGCTGGCAGCGCATTTCAAAAACCCAATGGATTCATTTTTTCCTGTGTTCTAAAGACCATCACACAACTTCTTTTTCTTATGGCATTAGCCCATTTAGTTCAAGCTAATGGTGGCTTTCCCAATAGAACAGGACAAGCAAATGGGCTCAACATTTTTATGGTCTGCTTAAATATAGTATTTGCCATCTTCTTCAGTGTAAAAACGGACACCATCTGCTCTGATCTCTCCTCTTCCTTTTCTTTGCCTAGTTTTCTCTGCTTCTTCCACCTCAACCCTTTCTTCTTCTTCTTTTTTAAGAAGTTATTTATTGAAGTTTACAAAAATATAAAAGAAAAAAAGAAAAAAGGTTAGAAAATACACACAAAAAGAAGTAAAAATAATGTAATATAATATAAAAACAGTTTAAGAAAAAAAAAACGTCATCCTTTCCATATCTTAACTTTCCTTTACTTGTTTCCCTGACCTCCTCACACCTCCCTTTTTTGTATTCTAGTTCAATTAGTAATCTCAGCAAATCCCTTCCATTTTTTCTTTTATCTTGATAATTCATCTAAATATATTATAACTTTGCATTTTCACCTAATAACACTCAATTTTCAATTAAATAATTTATCTTTAAAAACCTAACCTGTTAATTAAGTCTGCAAATCCTTTCATCTTTCACTACTATATTCTGTCATTCAATTTACCTTAATTTATTTTAACCTTATCTTACCATAAAATACCTTAAAACTTAAGACTTAAGACTTATTTGTACATAACTCCTTATATTCTTTCTACTAAAGCCAAATAGTTTCCTTCCAACGTTTTTCCTAATATTCATTAATTTTACAATAATTTCCAAAATAAAACTTTAAAGATTTTCTTCCAATCTTCATCCAGCGTCTCTTTTTCCTGGTCTCGGGTTATGTCAGTCCTTATTGTCCTTTTCTTCTGGTCCATCAACCTGGTAATCTTATGTCCGAAGCTCTTAAGTCTCTTCCATGTCCCTTCTGCAGATCTTCTTCTTGTTTATATTTGCACTTTACCTTCTCTTTTGTTGATCTCTTTCTTAGTTTCTTTCCTTCCTCATTGAAGAGTAGATCTCGGGGATGTTCCAACTCGAAAGTGTCTCCATCTTTCCTCAAGAAATCAGCCCATTCCTCATAGTTCCATTCCCCACAGTCAACAGCGTAGTCCAGAGGGTATTTAAAGACATGCTTCAAGGACCCTCCAAACATAAGGGCCCCCACAACTCCAGATCCCCCCTGGCCCGCTCCAGGTTCAACCTTCAACAACAACGGCTTATGCTCCTGTGGGGCCTCAGGCTTCTCCATTTGTATTGCTTGAAGTTCAACAACAACTTCCTCCCCTGTCTTCTGCATTTGCACTTGCTCCATCAAATCAGGTTCTTGAGTTGGCTCCTGAGTAATTCCTGTATAAATATTCACTGTTTGTCCAAAATTTTTAACTGCAACAGTCATCAAATCCATCTTCTCATGCAACTGTTCTAACAGGGCGCTCGTCTTGCAAAGAGCAAGCACCAAAGTTTCTTCCAGACACATTTTTGTTCAAGGTCACAGTCTGTTCCCAGGATCCTAATCACCACAGCTGGAAAAACCCCAGATCGACTCCAGCAACAATTTAACAAACTCCCTCTAGAGGAGGCAGTTTCTATTTGTATCCATCTTAAAAGCAAATCCAACAAAAGAAAAAACAAAACAAATTCCTTCCAGTAGCACCTTAAAGACCAACTAAGTCAGTTCTTGGTATGAGCTTTCGTGTGCATGCACACTTCTTCAGATACCTGAAGAAGTGTATCTGAAGAAGTGTGCATGCACACGAAAGCTCATACCAAGAACTGACTTAGTTGGTCTTTAAGGTGCTACTGGAAGGAATTTGTTTTGTTTTGACTATGGCAGACCAACACGGCTACCTATCTGTACCAACAAAAGAAAGTTACTTTCACTTTTCAGATTTTTAATTCCTTTTAAATGCAAAGGGCAACATTGCAGATAATTTGTATCTCTTCTTTAGCTGTTTGTCAAAAAATGTTTCTTTCACGGTCAACGAACTTCACCAAAAGTCTCTGTCTCTGACACCCCGTTCCCAGGTTTGAGACGGTGGAAATTTATCTTTCTTTACTCTCTCTCCTGCAGGTATAAACAGTCAAATTCCCCCTCTTTACTCCTGCTTCAAAGAGGGGTTTGGATGGTTAAAACAGGAGGAATTTTAGATCCTTATAAACAGCTTTTCAGACTTTAGCTTGCACAATTTTTGCTTCGGATTATTTACAAAAACGGAAGGCGGACTGCCTGTTTAGAGCCTTCCCGCTTGAGTGCCAAATTAAAATGTTTCTTAGTCCAATTTTCCGTTCTACTCACGGGTACTTGTTTTAGAGTCCAATTGTCCACAGGAAAAAGTCAGCGCTCTCCGGCAACGGCTGTGCGGCTTCAAAAAATAGTGGTCGATTCAAGACACCGCGCCACTCACCCCCACGTCGCTTCGGACCCCCCAAAAAGGGGTTTCCTTGCGTGTAGTGGGGCGCTCCTGGTGTCAGCCGAATCCCACGTTCCCAGGCTTCCTCCGCCTGGGATTTTTAAGGGGTCTCCGCCTTCACCACGGCGACAAGACCCGATTTTCACGGAGCGGGTTCCTCTGGATCAGAGGAATTCTGCCATTGCCGATGGCACTAACCCGGAAGTCTCCCTTTCTTCTTCCTCTGCTGTCTCATTTGATGGGTTGACAACCCTGCTGCTCTCACCTACAGCCCTCTCCATGGAATGGTGTCACTATAGAGACTTGCCTGGAACCTGCTTTAATGTCTTTCTAGCACCAGGGAAATTCCTTTCCCCCCTCTCCTCCCAGGCCTTTTAATACAATTTTAAAAAAAATTAATGTATTTATTTCCTAAGCTGTATGTATCACTTGATTGTAGAAAACCTCGAAGTGGTTTACAAACAGAAGAAAACAGTAAGATTATTAATAAAAAAAAAATTAAAAAAATGTAAACCAGTGTTATAAGCATTCTAAGGTCTTAAATATAAATAAAATATTCATAAATGTACAAGGCAAACATATAAGTATATAAACCACGTGTCTGAAATAGTATAGGAGAGCTATCCTGAAGCTATTTTGACTCTCCCAAATTCACCTCAAATATTTCTCTGCAAGGAGAAATGAAATGGGAAAGTCTCCCCATTGTCTTTTGCTTACAAATCCTGTCTTAAGGGCGTATTTGTGTATGAATAGGGTGAGCCTGTGACCTGGATTCGGGAACTAAACTGTCAGGGAACTGCCATCGGAGACAGGAGAGGAGGTAAGGCGCAGCAGCGATGCAGGAGAAGGACCCAGTAGGGAGAGAGAGCTCACTTCCGCTGGGGAAGGAGATAGGCGTTATGCTAGGAAGAAAGGGGAGGTTGAGGGAGCTTCGGAGGGAGGGCTCCGAGACTGTTCCAGCGAGACCAGCGGGGAGAGCACAGAGCCTCCGCTTGGGACGCCCACTCTGCGCAGAAAGCTTCCACGCAGGGAGGCGAGGCGTCGACTTGGTGTCAAAGAGCTTTTATGTTGGAAAAAGTTCAGGAAACGCCCACTGACGGATTCTGCCAGTGTTTGAGACAGCCACGGAGGAAGGGCTGTCCAGCCGGCGAAACGTTTGATCAAACTACTCAGCTTGGAGCAGTTTGCGGCTTACGCACAAGCAACCCCACATCCCATTACATAAACTATTAACCATCACAAACCTACCTGACCATTATCAGGTATCCTGGCAAACAGGATTTCCGCTGTAGACCGCCTTCTTCTGTGATGTATATATGATGTTTTGGGGGGTGGTCTTGGGCTACAGGGTGGGCAACTTCAAAAGTCTATATAAGGGCTTGCGCACCATTGTTCTGGGTTCTCTCCTCCCTCCTGCATGTGGTGAGTGAGGACCCTGTTGCAACAGTTTAATAAAGATCAGACTTAGCCACTTTGCTTCTCAATATATTCTGGTTGGCCTCTGTTATTTTCTCATACCAATATGGGACCCACTTAAGGACTCTATACAGTGGTGCCCCGCAAGACGAACACCTCGGAAGACGAAAAACTCGCTAGACGAAGGAGTTTTTCGTTTTCTTAGCTGCTTCGCAGGCAACGGGGAGAAGCAATCTTCTCCCCACCGCCCCTTGCTTTAAACGGGTCCGGGGACAGAGGGGAAGGCGCGCGGCGCTTCCCCTCTGTCCCCGGACGGTCTCCATAGGAACGCATTGATTGATTTTCAATGCATTCCTATGGGAAACCATGCTTCGCAAGACGAAAAACTCGCAAGAAGAAAAAACTTGCAGAACGAATTAATTTCGTCTTGCGAGGCACCACTGTATGGGCTCTTGAATACCCCATAAGGGAAAAGGGACAGTTTTTTTCCTTATAACAGTTTGGTGAGCCAGCCAGGAATTTCGGTTGACTGGATTCTGGGGGCGAGGAAGGACTGGTGATCCAGTGTGCCCCAGGCGAATTGCCAGGAGGAATCACCAGTCCCCCAGCGATCCCCAGGGTCTGGAAATAACTGGAGTTCCAGTGGGGCTAACAAGAAGAAGCAATGCTCAATCAGGCCAGCCATAAACAACTACTTGTAAGATCCCAGGATCATCCGAAAACCAGCGCATGCAGAAGCGATTATAGAGATCGTCCGGGGGGGGGGGAGTAGGTGGGACTCTCTCTCTTTTCTGTTTTGAATGCTACTAAATAGAGAGTTTTAGATTAGAAGCCTGGTGTCGAGCTGAGTTATTCAAGACACCACGTCAACACAGACAAACCATTTTATGCTGTGTGTGAACTCTGCTATTATCCGGCCACTGAGGAGAGTGGCAGCGCGCAGAGTGGAAATGTGTGGGCGCCATTGAAGTTTGTCGGAGTGGCAATAAATCAAATTTATTGCAGGGCCGTTGCAGCATACTCAGTGGGTCAAAATTATACGACCCAACAAACTAACACTTTTGCCACTGACAGCTCAGTAGCAAGGAAAGCGAACAACTGGTCATGAGGGATCGTTAGGTCCGGAGGTTATTTTTTAGTATAAAGGTAACACCCACCTGTAGTCTAAGTCTAATACCAGGCACCTTAAAGAACCCTAGCATGGGCTCAAATTGTGAAAAGGGTTGACCAGTCAGGCTCATGCCGGGAAGAAGGCCTGGGCAGCACTTTCTTCTCAACAGGACTCTGAAATAGCCTTCTGAAATAGCCCTCCTGTTAGAGATCTTTGTTTTCTCTAGAAGTGGATAAGTTTTGTACTTAAGGTTTAAAAATGTTAAGAAACGGTTTTCCTGTGCTTAAATTGGCCTTAAAGGTAACATTCAGCAGCTGCTTATCTTAAATGTGCAGTTTTAAAATTCAAGTTTGCTTCAAATTTTTGTGTGACGGAGCCATGTTTTGGGTTGATCAGATATTGAGGAAAGGGGAAGAGGTGAGATATTTGTCTGAGTTCCAAAGTGTAGATGCCACCACATTGAAAGAATAATTTCTTTCACATGTGGAATGGGTATTATGCGGCACCTGTAACTGGCCACAATTCTGTGCTCATATGATTTTCTTCCTTCCTATCTTCCAATGTTTCAGTTACGGAAAGCTCTGTGTTCTCGTATTTCTTTCTCCGTGTTGGGATCCTGTGTCTCTCTGTTAGCAGCTTTCTGCTATTTTCCTCACTCCACGATATTCCTTGGTAACCTCATAAAATCCCATGACTTTCAGTTACCTGTGTCTACAGGGATGACCCCCAGCTCAGCCCCTTGACCCCTAAACTGCCCTCCTTCCCCTCCCATTCTACATATCCAACTTGCAGGCTAGTAAGTCTCACTGGATGCTTTGTCATTGTTTCAAACTCAGTATGCCTGAGACCAAACTTCTTAACTCCAAAGTTCTCCTCTCCTCATACATATTGGTTTCTCTGTCCTCTGTCTCCATATTCAGTCATTTTGCTTCTCCTTATACAGCACTGCACCCCCTACAAATAAACCTCTTCCTACCTGTACCTTCAGCAAAAACCTGGGTCCCTGTCCTGTCTTAATGACTGGAATCCTATCCATTCTGGGTCTTCCATAGACTCACCTTGGTCCTCTCATTTCTGTTCTGGACTCTGCTGCCAAAACCTTCACCTCTCATTGCTCTGATAAACTGACACCCATCTTAAATTCCTATACTGTATTCCTTTCTGCTCCCAGATCCAGCACATAGTATTTGTTACAGATAGGTAGCCGTGTTGGTCTGCCATAGTCAAAACAAAATAAAAGAAAAAAAAAAATTCCTTCCAGTAGCACCTTAAAGACCAACTAAGTTAGTTCTAGGTATGAGCTTTCGTGTGCATGCACACTTCTTCAGATACACATCTGTGTATCTGAAGAAGTGTGCATGCACACGAAAGCTCATACCTAGAACTAACTTAGTTGGTCTTTAAGGTGCTACTGGAAGGGGAAAAAAATTTCTTTTATTTTGTTTTCACATAGTATTTATTATTTCCCTGCCACACCACAGGTATCTCACTACTTTTATCCAAGCACATCCTTGCCTGTGATCATCACTTTCTCAGACCCCCTACCCTCAGCCATCCAAAGATCGTCTGCTCCCTCAATAGGCTCTGCCTCACAGAGTTGTCACCTCCCTTGTTTCCTTCACACCCCTCCTCAAGACCCACCTTTTCTATGAAGCTTTTAACTCATGTATTTTTCACTAGTTTTCGTGCTTGATTGTAACTCAGCCTAAGTATGTGTAATGGAAACCATCATGTGTTCTTTTCCGTTTACCCTTGCCTTTGCTTCCCTCCCATTCCTTTGTGCCAAATATTAGATTGTAAGCTCCTCGGGGCAGGAACTTGTCCTCTTGTAGACTGTAAAGGGCCATGCCTACTGATACGTGAGTGTGTGTGTGTGTGTGAGAGAGAGAGAGAGAGAGAGAGAGAGAGGGAGGGAGGGAGGGGGAGAGAGAAGCTGCTTCTGCTATTGTTCACATGGTTTAAAATGATGTGTGGAAGATACTGGTTCAAATCTTGGTGAAAAACCAATAAATCATGTGAATCAAATGGCTTCCATTTACCAGACAGCAGCCTCTCAACCAAATTTCCAGCAGACTGTGACTTATTGCAAGTTTGGAGCCCCTAGTATCCAAGAGTGGCTGGGGAAACCCAGCCAGATAGGCAGGGTATAATAATAATAATAATAATAATAATAATAATAATAATAATAATAATTACTACCTAAAGAGCAATCAATGGGAGAGTCCATGAACAGTCAGATTCCTTGAGAATAACTTAAGGGTTAAGGGTTAACGTCAAGGATCAGCCTACTTGTGCATCTTCCAAGTGGCCACACCTCAGTAGATGACCCACTGGCAAGTGTCTACAAACCTGCTGGTGAGAAGGGAGCCACACCAAGAGAGGAGGGAGGGCCGTGGAGATTTCTTGCCTAAGTGCCCTCCCAAGCCCGGAGTTGACACTGGTCGTGATTTTTACAACAGCTTGGTTACTGACAAGCATTGTTGCTCCTAGACTACCACCAGAAACATCTACAAAATTTTCTAATGTGGCTAAGTAGATTGGCACCCCCTGTTAAGAAGCAGAATTACTAGTTTACTTTGTAACCATGAAATAAACATCAATTACACGAACAGAATTTGCAGATAATACCTAGAACAGTTGAAAGCAACTATGGGATGGCAATGCTCATACTACTCTAGATAGGACATAAACAGGTCCTGATACATGTAACTAAAGTCTCATGCTCTGCCATTGCTTTTCAGTAGCAATGGGTTCATTTCTCCAGTTAAAACAGCAGCAACAAAATCCAGAATCCTTAGCCCAGTCTGCCTCTCTCCTTCAGCCACTTCCCAATGAGCTACTCACAATTGTATTGCAATTTTATGTTTCTTTAGGCGGAGAAAAGAGTACTTTAATCTTATGAACAATGGGAGGCCCCAGGTTGAGACATCCAGTCATGTATTCTTAGAACATGCAAAGAAAGAGAGCCAACTTTGTAAGGCAACTTGGTGATGTAAAAACATTTTTAAAGGAGAATTGTGATCATTAATCTCCAAAGTCAGCAAAAAAGGTACCATTCAGTACTGGTTCAGATGTTAGTAGTTTAAAAAGTAGGGTCAGTAATCCACACAAAACCAAAATGTGTGTTACTTCTTTAGTTGAAGTGAAAAACCAAAAATATAGTTTGGGCTTTTTAACCCTGCTTGAAAATGGTATTTCATCTACTTAGCTGTTCATAGGATTAATATGCTACCATAAGAAATTCAAGATACCTTTTCCTGTTAGAGAAAAAAATATTCTTCAGAATAGGTTTAGTTACCTACAAACAATGCCAACTAAAATATGGGAAAGTGCTACTTTTTCATCATGCAAAAAATCCTGTTGCCTTCATTACAAATAATGGATTGGGATCTGTGTTAGCCAATATGCCATCTGTCATTCTGATTGATGTACTTTATGCAACTTATTGACAAACCCAAAAGAGAGAGAGAACTTTTCTTTATGTAAATAAGTCTAAGGTTGTATAATACCATGGGTGGAAATACATTTCAATCTTGTACTGAGAAATAAATTCCATTATTTTCAGAGGGGCTTATTCTCAAGACCAGGCTTCCTCAAACTCGGCCCTCCAGATGTTTTTTGGCCTACAACTCCCATGATCCCTAGCTAGCAGGACCAGTGGTCAGGGATGATGGGAATTGTAGTCTCAAAACATCTGGAGGGTTGAGGTTGAGGAAGCCTGCTCAAGACATTGAAGTCTTAAGTGGACACTAAGCTATCTAAATAATGAGAGACTTCAAAAACGGTTTTTTAAAAAAATCATTTGCTGTTTACTATACATTGATGATTTGCAATGAATTGGAATATATTTACATTAAATTCTAATACTGATGATTGGATAACTGAATTATCCAGCTAGGTCCCTCAAGATCAGATCAAGAAAATAAAGATCAATAACAATTTGTCCTGTTCCAGTGAATGTATTTTTTTTTAAAAAAAAAGGTCAGGATCAAATTAAACAAAACAGTAATTTATTAAATACAGGCATCCCCCCATTTATGTACATTCAATTCACGCATGACTGAGCATATAGGGCTCCAGGGAGGGTCTCCTCATGAGCCAGAGGCACAGTGGGGGTGCTCTCCATTTACATAAAAGGTAAAGGGACCCCTGACCATTACGTCCCTCCCCATTTACATACATTTCCCTAAATGTGCAGGAGGCTAGAAGGTAATCCCTGCATAAATAGGGAGTTGCCTGTATAGACAAACGTTGGTTACCATTTGGGCCATTTTGCACATCCAAGCGCATCACTAGATTTGCTTCATTAAGTCACTAGGTGAATAGGTCCTGTTTACACTAAATGAAAAAGGGGTGGGCATATTGGGGTAGGCTGGTATATTTCCAGTTCATGGCTTTTCTTAAGTATTAAATTTATCATGTGTGAGTCCAAAGCTGGCTGAAGCCTGGAACACTATTGGAGAGAGCAAGAACTGGCCCCAGCTCCTGAGAGACAGTTTAGCCACACTTTAAAAGGTGCCCTGGAAATGTATACTTCTTTATTTTCTCATGGGTGGTGAATGGCTGCACATACTTGTGACAAGCTGCCTGGAAGGGATGCTGCAGGGAAGAACTGTGTAACTTCCAAGGAGATTCTGTAATATGTGGACACACCCTCAACTCGCTGCCCCATTCCAAGTCGGGCCATGTTGGTAGAGTTCAATATTATTCAGGAAGAGAGGCCTGACAAAGTGGTTGGGACATTTGGCTACATTCATGAAAGACAGAAATGGGGGGGGGCAGGTGCTGTAAGGGGTGGTAACAGGAAGTTTGTTATTCCTTTGAAGAACTTTATTCAACCTACTCAAGTTCACATGGGAAAAATTAGTGCATGAGGTTGTTAGCTGTGCTGCCCATAGCAGCCTCTGTACAACCTGCAGCTCCTAGTGAGCCACAGTGTCTAAGGTGAAGCATAGTGTTATGTACTGAAGTTCTCACCCTGGGCCAGCAGGGGGATACTGTAGATAGCTTTCACTCAGGTCCACATATGCAAATAAGGAATTGAAAGTGACATTCAGTGATTGGATAGTTACAGAAAGTTGTTACTGTTGCGTTGTAGTTGAGCTCTATATAAGCTGGTTGGCTGAACCCTTCAGCTCAGTTCTGTTCTTTTTTCTTTTTTCTTTCTGAATTTTTTTATTGATTTTCACAAAATTTTAAACACACAAACAAAAAACAAAAAACAAAAAGCATAATCATAACCTTATTAAAACTAATCTAATTAACATTGTTAAGTGACTTCCCCGTATCCCCCTGGTTGAATTTCAGTGCATTTCATTCTAACGGTTTTCCAAATTAGTATTCTTATAAAATTAACTTAATCACTTAACATCTTTCTTTCTTTCCAATTCCGCATTAAACATATTAGTTCATCACATTACATATTTAAATCCTAAGCCTATCTGGTATTTGCAAGCTTTTCCCAATTAATTTAACTTAACATATTTAATTAAATAGTCATTAAATTTCATCCATTCTTCCTGGTACTCCTCCTCCTTCTGGTCACGGACTCTTCCAGTCAGGTCGGCCAGCTCCCAAAAATCCATTCCACTGCTGATACTTCTTGTATTTTCCACTTCTTAGCTAATAAGATTCGAGCAGCAGTTGCAGCATACAAAAAGATTTTAACATCTTTCTTGGGCGATTCCAAACCTGTTATTCCAAGAAGAAAGGCTTCTGGTTTCTTTATAAATGTATATTTCAACATTTTTTTAACTCATTATAAAATCTTTTCCCAGAAGTCTTTCACCTTGGGGCAGTCCACCACATATGATAGAAAGTACCTTTTTTTCTTTACATTTCCAACATAGATTATCACAATTGTGTTAAATCTTTGCTAATTTAACAGGAGTCAGATATCATCTATACAACATTTTCATTATGTTTTCAGTATGTACCTTTAACACCGTACATGCAGTGAACTTGACCCCCTTCTTCCACAATCTTTCCCAATCCTCAAACATTATCTTATGTCCTACATCTCTTGCCCAGTCTATCATCACTGATTTAACTTGTTCATCCTTTGTATGCCACTCCATCAGCTCAGTTCTGTTCTGGCCTGTGAATAAACAAGAGCTGTCTGAAGAATTGCTGCGTCGTCTGATATGTTCACCCACAACTTAACACATAGCACCTTTACCCTCAGCTTGGCCTAGAGGCAAAACACATAATCAGACAAGATGACATACTATTCCAGAGCAGTATCAACACGGGGTGGGTGTGGGTGTGCATATTTGAATTCTCTGTGAAAAAAGCAAATCCTCTCAGTGTATACAGAACCTTTTTAAAAAAAGTATTTGCGTGTCGAGGTCCCCAGGTCCACCCCAATAACTCACACATCACACAGAAATTTTTGTTTAAGTTTTTTGGCATAATTTTGGCCACAACTTTATTAAAATACAAATTTGTGAGTGGTTGTGTAGGCATTAGTTGCGACTATCTGCCCCCACCATGGGGGACAGACTGACATTCCGCACGATGCGAAAGTCAGAATGGGGGAATACACTTGGGGGTTACGCGGAGCAGGGAACCTGCCCTCACCCCAAATGCAACCAGGAGCTCATTGCTATGGCCCGAGCCCCCTTGACAGAGTGGACAAGCAGTAGTTAGCTCCCAATTCCTTTAACGGAATCCCTTGCAGCAGCAGCATTAGAGGGGCAGGCACAGCCAATCCATGCCCCTCAACCAACCAAACCATAAACCAATGCCTAACCGCCACCAAGCACTCAAGCTCGCCGCCAACCACTCACAACTGCAACCCCACCTTCAAACCCAACACAACAGAATTTAACCATGTGTCATTTCCCAACGGGGAAAGATGCACACCATCGTCCCTGAAAAGGACGGCCTCCTTGAAGGTGATATTGGGGTGCGCAATCACGGAACCACCATGAGCAATGACTGTTTTCATTGCCACCTTATTAACGCGCTTTCTGGCTCCTTCAGTGGCAGCTGGACAGTGACTGCCATGCCAGGTGTGCCTCTGTAGCAACTGGGACCAAAAAACTTTCACACCTGGCAAAAACTCTGCCAATTCAACTAAGTCCCTTTGAATTGTAAAGCGTAAAGAACAACAGTCTGTGGCGGGCATATCGTTTTCTCCCAACTGGAGCACAATAGCTGAAGGGGGCCCTTCCAACCTCACTTGCTTCCGAACAAGGGGAAGCAATTCGGCCCACAGCATTCCACGTCTGGTCAGCCAGGACACCTGCATGTGATGAGGCAGGCCGAGACTGGGTCCAAGTCCAGACTCCCTCACTCTGATGCTGGCCCAGTGGACAATGCTGTGGCCCACCATCCAAATGCGAACAGCCGCCACACCTAAGAAAGACAAGCAAATGTAAGTACAAGCAATCAACGACGGCTATGCACATAGCCGCGAAACACATTAGACTTCCAATGACCCATGTTCTTAATTCTTTCTACAGACAACCCCCAATGAGCTGCCAAAGTGGCAGCACCAATGTGGAAAGAATGAGGGGCGTAATCTGCTGCCGTCAAACCGCAAGCTGCAATCACTTTGCGCATCACCTTGGCAAATTGATGCCTGGCCAATGGGGCACCATTCTCGTGAATAAAGAAGGGACCCTCCCCCTGAGGCTGAAGGTTCAAATATGTGGAGGTATCCTTAACCGGGCAAGGACCTTTACCCCCAGTGGCGGGGAGCCTAAGAGTAGCACCCCTGCCTAACTGGTCTGTCTTTGAATTCCGGATAGATAGGACCACCTCCGAAGGGGATAGAGTTACGTCCTGCAAAAGCAAACCCCTAGACTCCCTGCCCCGGATGACCTCCAATACCACCTCACCTACCCTCAGGGCACCAAAAAAGGCCAAAGAAAAGGCAGCTGAAAAAAGCCGCGCTTCATATCTGGACCAGCAGACGCTCCTCAGCTTTGAGCGCATGCTGGTAAGCAAATCAAAAGTTATAGGCTTTCTTACCAAAGGGGGTCGAGTTCCAAGCCTCCCCCAACCTTCCAGAGCCCTGCACACAACAAATTTGGCGCAAGGATCCTTATTAAAGAAGGCTTTACAGAAGAAGGAGATGGCCGCTGCTTGGATCCTGAGCGTCCTGGCCGCTCGACCCATTTGGAAAAGGTGCGCCAAATACTGCAGCACCTGTGAAGTAGAAGGAGATGACTCGATCTCCATAGACAAAGACTGACGACAAAATTTTAAAAAGTCAGTCCAGGCTCGATTATATGAGCGCAGAGTGGAAGGTGAAATGGATGTAGCTACTCCCTGTAAGACTAATTGCTGCCAAGGTTCCAGAGATGATCCAGGAAATTTTCTGGCAGCAGATTCGCCTCTGGAGCAAGGGACCTGAACCACTCCATCTGAAAACGGGACAGAGCATCAGCGATTTCATTAGAAACGCCAGGGATGAATTGAGCTGAAAACACAATGTTAAAGCGCAGGCAATGCAAAACAAAAGCCCTGAGAAGGGCCGATACCCTGGCTGAACGGGACAACTGTTTTGCCAACACGTTCACAACGGCCTGGTTATCGGACCAGAAACAGACTCGATGGTCCTTGAATTCCTTGACCCACAGGTGCACTGCCACTGCAGTGGGAAAGAACTCAAGAAAAGTTAAGTCCCACGTAATAGGCTCCCCTCGCCACGATGGCGGCCAGGGCAATGCGCACCAACGACCTTTCCAGTATAGCCCAAAACCCAGAGAGCCTGCTGCATCAGAATGCACTTGGAAGTCATTATGGAGGTTCAAAGTGTCCTGCCATAATGACACCCCATTGAATTCATTCAAGAATTCAAGCAATAACTGCAAATCCGCCTTTACACCAGGTGACAGCCGCACCCAGTGATGAGGGGCACGCAAGCCGGCCGTAAGCCTTGGCAGGCGCGCACAGAATGGGCGACTGGGAGCCACCACCCTGCATGCAAAATTAAGGTGGCCTAATAAGGACTGCAACTGACGCAATGTCACCTTACGTAATGGGAGCAACTCCTCTATTATCCTTCACAAATTAACCAATTTGTCCTCAGGTAAGCGAGATGTAGATGCAACTGTATCCAATTGGACACCCGTGTCCCTCGCCGAGGCCAGTAAAAAGTCATCCAAAAAATGGGTCACCCCATCCAGGCCGGTTTTAAAACGCAAGGCCCAGTCGAGAAAAGTACTAAAGCACTCGAAAGCTGCGCATGAAATTGAGCAGCCCATGGGCATAGCTTTGTCAAAATAAAATGCCCCTTCAAACTGGAACCCTAAAAGCCAGAAATCCTGAGGATTAATTGACAACAAACGAAAAGCAGACTCAATGTCGCATTTCGCCAGCAGGGCACCTGTCCCAAATTTTCTGATCATCTTGATCGCATGATCAAGAGTAGCGTATTTTACCGAACAAAGCTCTGGGGGGATAGCGTCATTTACTGACGAACCCCTGGGGTGTGATAAGTTATGAATAAGATGCAGATTAGTGAAAGGAAGAGCCAGGAAGGGGCCTGCCATACAATGTAAGACTATTTCTTTCTCAATCTTTTTATGTGCCACTTCATGCCTTTCCCTAACTGACTGCTGATTAACCGGATTCCGTGCTATGGGGACCGTAGCTACCGGAATCCTAAAACCAGAAGAAAAGCCCTCCTGTAAATAAGCAGCTGCCTCACGGTTAGGGTAAAACTGCAACCAATGAACCAATTCTGGAAGCCGTACCGGCGTATAAGCTAAAACCATATCCGCCTCACTTAGAAGCACCAGCTGCTGCTTGAGGGGGGGCCGCTTTTGCAGCTTGTGACCCCCCCTTTCCCCCACGAAAGGGCCGGCAGCCGCCAAAGCAAGTGGAGCCCGGGTGGTTGCCACCACATTTTTCACAGACATGAGGGAACCTACATGGTTGTTGCTGGCAAGAGCCTTTCTGTAATCCCAGCAATACAAGTGCTTTTTAAAACCTCCTGTTTTTGGCTTTTGAGGTTCAGGGGTTTTCTTTTCAAACTGAGGGGCCACATAAGTGGTCCATACATCCAAATCCCTCCGATCCCATCGGGCCGTGGGAATTTTTGCTGCCCTTCTTCTGAAATTCTCATCATAATCAAAGGCAGCATTCTGACCAGCCATTTCGAACACCTTACGTACGATAGACTGGTAGACAAATAAATGAACCACTCTCTTGGGATAACATGCTGAGACGATCCCAGCAAAAACCTGGAAACAATCCAACCAGCACTCGAAGGTTCTATCCACTTTAGAATCAGCAGCCCGTTTCTTAGAGGATAGAACTGACTTCTCTTGGGCCTGCGAACTGTCTACTGGAGGGCTCAGTTTGAACATGTCGACATAGCGACCATTCAATATCCTAGTTCTCAACTTCTTTGAAAGGTGACACCCCGGGATCACATCCCTAGCCGAATTAGTCGACTTCTTAATATCAGGTAACAATACCCCATCTAAGTATTCCTGAGTGGCCCCATATTTTGCTCGATGGGAGTTGGCCCTCTGCTCCCAAATCCATTTGGGGAAACGAGAGGCCGATTCCCCCAGACCCCAATAAAATTCTGAGGAGGCCTCTGACTCGGACTCTGAACTCTGCGAAGATGTACCTGTCGATGAAGAGGAGGTGTCCCTCCGCCTTCTCTTCGCACGCTTTCCGGAAGACTTCTTGTGGCGGCGTGTGCTGGCACAGGTAGGCTGTCCTCCTCAGAAGACTCTGATGCTGGACCCTGAAGTGCAGCGCCTGGGACAGACTGAGAAGAGGTGGCAGGTGACTGATCAGAACCCATGGAGGTACTAGGTAAGGGTTGCAAAGCTGACCCTGGCCTAGAAGACCCCCCACGCCTAGAAGGGGCCTTTCCCCGTCGCCCCCTCCCGTGTGTACCGAGAAGGGGTTCTGCACCGAGAAGGGGTTCTGCCCTCCCGTGTGTGACTAGATGCCGTGGCTGAGCCCGCATTCCGAGAAAACTGAGAATCGGAAAACAAAACACCAGACATGGGCAGATCATTTTCATCGCTAGATGCGGAATCAGAAGGTGAAGAAACTGCAGCCGCAGTGGTCACCGCTGGTTGCTGGCTAAGCCCGGTGCTACAGCGTTGGATCAGGCCATCTACTTCAGAAGCAAAGTGAGCCAAAGCAGCTGGATCACCCGCCAGGCTCGAAACCAAAGATTGCAGATGCCCTGAGGCTTGACCAGTCGAGGGGGATCGAAGCGACTGAGAAGGTCCCCGAATGGTCCTTTTTGGCGGAACTGTCAAGGCAGGCTGCCCTGGGACTCTCTTCGGAGACATGATGGCTACCAAGAAAGAGAAATATCAACACGAGAAAAGAAGTTAATGCACCCCAGATACCTGGTGATCACAAAATGAACCAAAATAAAACAGTAAGCTACTTAATTAAGGAGCATCCAATTAACCTTTTCCTTTATTGGCCACTAGCTGGCAGCAAATTAGCTTCCCTGTACTAAAATAAAACAACAGGCTGCAATGCACAGAATGTCCACAAAGTGGCAGCAGTTAACAGTCTAAAGTATTTCTTTATAATTAAATCAGGGAGGCAGCAATGCTCAGAACGGCCACCAGATGGCACCAATTATGAGCCTAAATAAAGCAATAATAAAACAGGCTGCAGTGGCTCAGAATGGCCACTAGAGGGTGTGCACGAGCAATTTAAAACAGGGAGGCTGCAATAAAGCAATAAAACAGGCTGCAGTGCCTCAGAATGGCCACTAGATGGCCTGCGTGAGCAATTGAAGCCCGGAAAATGGCGTTCCCGCCAAAATGGAGCAGGGAAAGGAGGCTGAACACTACGGGCCTGCACCCAGGCCCAAGTTAGGCCGCGCCTGCCTCCCTGCAGCCCCGCCAGACACCAGGCCTCCCCACTTCGCCGAATCCGGCCTTGGAAATCGGCGGGGGGGGGCGGGAGGGCAGGGGGGCTCGGGAAAGCCTAAGAAGGCCCAGCAGAGCCGGAGGCACCCCCCGCTTCAGCGCGGCACCAGGCGCTGCCGAAAAAAGGCCCTTCGTCCAACCAGGAACCAGGCCTAGGCAGCTGCGCCCCTGCGCGGGCCGGTCGAGCGCCCCTGTGGCTGGGCGCACTTCGCAGAGGCCTAGTGCCTCCGAACGTTAAGCTACAGTGGGGGGGGAGGGGTGGGGGGATAGGGGAAAATTAAAAGACTGGGGGGGGTTGGAATGAAGGGTAAAAAATTTTAGGAGAGAGGGAAAATTAAAATAAAATTAATAATTATTACACAGAGAGGAAACCTAATCAAAGGACAAAATTAAAAATTAAATAGAGCTAACGCAATTAAAGCAGGCCAAAGACACAAGGATAATGGGTACAAGGAGTTTTACTATTTCTGGCTGTCAATCAATAAATGGCAACATTAACTTCTTCCCAACAAGGGAAGCCCCAATCGCATCAGTGGCCAACGATCAATTAGCCCGCCCCCAACTTTGGAGTGTCCTGGCGGCCCCCACCGCAACATGTGCTCTCCATGAAGGAGAACACGCTTTCTAACTGTTATGTACTGAGTTGAATAGGATCCAAACTGCAGCAGTCTGATTGGTCCTAGAACAATGCAGCAGTATGATTGGTTGGCAGGAACCACCCAATCATGCTCCAGATATAAGTGAATCCACAACCTGATTGGCTTACAGTAGAATTCCAGAATTAGCCAATCATGTGCAGCCCATTGTGTAAATAATGTATATAAAGCAGTTACTTTGAGGGGACTTTCATTCATTCCTCCTCACCACTATGAGCTGAATAAAGAGCATGAAATCACTTTGCAACTCTGAGTATATTTCACTAACAAATGCAAACCCACTGTGGTTACAATGTAAAACAAACTAAAATATTCTAAAAACAAAGCAGATAAACTACCGTACTGACCCAAATATAAGCCACACTTTTTTTCTAAATTCAGGCCGTGAAAGTGCAGCTTATATTCAAGACTGTACCACATGGCTCCCCCCCCCCCCGCCCAAGGAAGCAGCCCAGGAGCGCAGGGCAGCAGTGTGCTGCCTGCCCCTCACTCCCAAGCTTCCCCCAGCTGCCTAAGAAAGGGGGAGGGAGCAGGGGGAGGCCCCCAGCAAAGTGGCATGGCTCCCCCCCCCCCAGAGAGCAGTCCAGGACAGCAGTGCGTGAGCTGCTGTAAGGAAGGAGGGAGGGGGAGGCCGCGCGCAAAGTGGCATAGCTCCCTCCCCAAGGAAACAGCCTGGGAGCACAGGGCAACGGTGCACTTTGGCTTTGAGGTTCTAAATCTTGGATCTCTTCACAGGTATACACATCCCTGACATATAATGCCACTCCTCCTCCTTTCTTGTCTGGTCACGCAGACCTAGTGATGGGAGGAAGAAATCCTTAAATAAGAGACACGGGGGAATGATTAATGGACTTCAATGTCTGTACACTAATGCACAAAGCATGGGTAATAAACAAGATGAGCTTGAGCTCTTGGTACAGCAAACTAAATATGACATAATAGGCATCACTGAAACCTGGTGGGATAAGTCCCACGACTGGAATGTAATAATGGAGGGATACAATCTATTTCAGAGAAACAGACCAGACAAGAAAGGAGGAGGAGTGGCATTATATGTCAGGGATGTGTATACCTGTGAAGAGATCCAAGATTTAGAACCTCAAAGCCAAAGTGAGAGCATTTGGGTCAAAATTAAGGGAGAGAAGAATAACAGGGACCTCATTGTGGGAGTTTACTATAGATCCCCAAGCCAAACGGAGGACATAGATGATGCCTTCCTGGAACAGATGGCCAAGCATGCAAAAGGAAGGGAGATAGTAGTAATGGGGGACTTCAATTACCCGGATATTTGCTGGATGTCAAACTCAGCCAAGAGCATAAGGTCAAACAGATTCCTCACTGGCCTTGCAGACAACTTCATTGTCCAGAAAGTGGGAGAAGCAACAAGAGGAACAGCCATTTTAGATCTGGTCCTAACCAATGTTGATGACCTGGTTAGTGGGGTAGAAGTGGAAGGATCATTAGGCGCGAGTGATCATGCTCTTCTGAAGTTTACTATACAGCGGAAAGGAGCAGCCAAGCATACTAGGACTCAATTTCTTGACTATAAGAAAGCCGACTTCATAAAACTTAGGGAAGTGCTGGGTGAGATCCCATGGACAGTAATACTAAAAGGAAAGGGAGTTCATGGTGGCTGGGAGTTTGTTAAGAGGGAGATAGTAAAAGCACAACTTCAGGCAATACCAATGCGACGGAAACATGGAAGGTGCCTAAAGAAGCCAGGGTGGCTATCTAAAGAACTTTTAACTGAGTTAAGATTAAAAAAGGATGTGTACAAAAAATGGAAACACAGCCCAGAATAACTAAGGAGATAGTACAAGAATACTTGGCTAGTTTAGATGTATTCAAGTCTCCAGGGCCAGATGAACTGCATCCAAGAGTATTAAAAGAACTGGCAGATGTGATCTCAGAACCACTGGCAGTCATCTTTGAGAATTCCTGGAGAACAGGCGAAGTCCCGGCAGACTGGAGGAGGGCAAATGTTGTCCCTATTTTCAAAAAGGGGAAAAGAGAGGACCCAAATAATTACCGCCCAGTCAGTCTGACATCAATACCAGGGAAGATTCTGGAGCAGATCATTAAGCAAACAGTCTGTGAGCACCTAGAAAGGAATACTGTGATCACCAATAGTCAGCATGGATTTCTGAAAAATAAGTCATGTCAGACTAACCTGATCTCGTTTTTTGACAGAATTACAAGCCTGGTAGATGAAGGGAACGCAGTGGATGTAGTCTACCTTGATTTCAGCAAGGCATTTGACAAGGTGCCCCATGATATTCTTGTAAAGAAGCTGGTAAAATGCGGACTTGACTATGCTACCACTCAGTGGATTTGTAACTGGCTGAGTGACCGAACCCAAAGGGTGCTCATCAATGGTTCCTCTTCATCCTGGAGAAGAGTGACTAGTGGGGTGCCACAGGGTTCTGTCTTGGGCCCGGTCTTATTCAACATCTTTATCAACGACTTGGATGATGGACTCAAGGGCATCCTGATCAAATTTGCAGATGACACCAAACTGGGAGGGGTGGCTAACACCCCAGAGGACAGGATCACACTTCAAAACAACCTTGACAGATTAGAGAACTGGGCCAAAACAAACAAGATGAATTTTAACAGGGAGAAATGTAAAGTATTGCACTTGGGCAAAAAAAATGAGAGGCACAAATACAAGATGGGTGACACCTGGCTTGAGAGCAGTACATGTGAAAAGGATCTAGGAGTCTTGGTTGACCACAAACTTGACATGAGCCAACAGTGTGATGCGGCAGCTAAAAAAGCCAATGCAATTCTGGGCTGCATCAATAGGAGTATAGCATCTAGATCAAGGGAAGTAATAGTGCCACTGTATTCTGCTCTGGTCAGACCTCACCTGGAGTACTGTGTCCAGTTCTGGGCACCACAGTTCAAGAAGGACACGGACAAACTGGAACGTGTCCAGAGGAGGGCAACCAAAATGGTCAAAGGCCTGGAGACGATGCCTTATGAGGAACGGCTAAGGGAGCTGGGCATGTTTAGCCTGGAGAAGAGGAGGTTAAGAGGTGATATGATAGCCATGTTCAAATATATAAAAGGATGTCACATAGAGGAGGGAGAAAGGTTGTTTTCTGCTGCTCCAGAGAAGCGGACACGGAGCAATGGTTCCAAACTACAAGAAAAAAGATTCCACCTAAACATTAGGAGGAACTTCCTGACAGTGAGAGCTGTACGACAGTGGAATTTGCTGCCAAGGAGTGTGGTGGAGTCTCCTTCTTTGGAGGTCTTGAAGCAGAGGCTTGACAACCATATGTCAGGAGTGCTCTGATGGTGTTTCCTGCTTGGCAGGGGGTTGGACTCGATGGCCCTTGTGGTCTCTTCCAACTCTATGATTCTATGATTCTATGATTTACTTATCTAAGAAAATGCATCATCTTGGCAGGGAAATTAGCATTTTGTTTCCAGATTCTTAATAATACAACAGGCCATCATTTTGCTAAATCTTCCTAAGTAGCGCAGAAGGTACATTTTGCATGCACAAAAAAGGAGGTGGCCAAAATTTTGTCCTGTTTTCTTTAACTTTGTTAAAAGACCAAAACACAGGCCACACTGTGGGATGTGAGGAGCTGATTATACTATGAGCTCAATTTCCAGCCAATATTTCATACCCAGTTGTTCTAAAGCAGACATGTTCAACCAGTCGACTGCAATCAACCGGTAGATCCCCTGGTGATCCTGGTCGATCGCAGGATTAAATTAAATGTGGAATGAATGTCACCACCCCCTCCCTCTGTCCCTCTGTCCCTCTGTCGCGTCAAGTGGGCAGAGTTTGGCATATTCTTTTTTCAATGTGGAATACGCCGATTGGCTCTAGCACCATGTGTGTTTGCTATCAGCGGAGTTGAAGGTGAATGATTTATGTAAATCCCCCGTAAAAAAAGGTCAACTACTCTGGTAAATGATCACTGTCAGTTTTTTTATACTGGGAGTAGATCGCAGTCTCTTGGGAGTTGGACAGGCCTGTTCTAAACCAATGAGGCTCCTAATTGCCATTCATGTTGAATGCTTGCAATGCTAGTTGAATTATGAAAATTTCCCAATAGAACTTGTCACTTTTGTCTGCACTGTTTTGTCTATGCATGTTTAAAATAACAAAATCTCATCCGCTGTTGCATATCTGAATTTTTATACGTTTTCAAACTTTCTTTGGGATTTTAGACACTGTGGAAGAGGCATCACATGCCTTGCTCTTGAGACGCAAGGCTGCTCGGAATACCGCAGGAGTAAGGCAGGTCCCATAGTCCCAAACAGGTCTTCTGAGATCCTGAATGAACAGGCTGATCCATTTTGGCCTTGACATTTGGGGGTCTTATCTCATCATTTTAAAAAATAGGAAGAGCCCTGTTGGATCAAGACAAAGGCTCATTTAGTCCAGCATTCTGTTCCCATAGTTCCCAACCAGATGCCCACGAGAAGCCCAAAAAACAAAATTCAAGAGAGGCTTATTTGATAACATATGCACAAATTTGCATATGAATAAGACAATAGCTTGGAAAAGAGGTGTGTTCTTTTTCTCTAGCTGATGCAGATGTCACAGCAGGTGAGAGAAGAAGAGGTGAGAGAAAAGGAGGAGTGCCTCTTCTCCTCTAGTGTTTGTAGGAACTTTCATTTAAAACAAAAACACTAACACGGATTAACCAGCAGCACTTATACAGCTGATCAAAAGATAATAAATGGGTAACAGCTATGACAAACTTCCCCAACCTGGTGCCCCCCAAATATTTTAGACTACAGCTCTATCACCACCAGCCATCACAGTCAATGGTGAGGGATGATTGGGGCTGTATTCCAACAACTGGGGCTTTCACGGTTGGCAAAGGCTGAGCTATAATATTAGAGGGGTTACAGCCATGTGATGTGGAGTGAATACTGGTTTTTTGCCATTGACACCAATGTGGGATATTTTGACAGGGGTTTAATGGTTTTTTCCCTAGAGCTGCGCCAAACATTTCAGTGTTTTAAATCTAGGACTCAGCTAGATTGGTATGCATTATATATGCAATATAACAATGTGAAACCAGATGGCGCTGTGGAGTTCCATCTTTCCCTACTGGGTTTCCTTCTATGAGTTTACAATGCATTTAACTGAATTGCTTCTTTGATCCAGCCCTATTCTTCATCAATTGATGAGAAAAGAGATTGCCTCTGAAAATTATCAAAGCAGGAGAGGGGGAAATTATATGAAATTCTCATGAGAAGGATGTGTGGTTTTTACTGCACTTACTTTTGAAGAGGACAAGAGGTGTGTGAGTGTCCTTTATTTCATTCTACAAAGCATCTCTCTTCTAATCCTGCAGCCTTCCTGGGTGCCTTCAAAAGAGATGATTATATGATGGAAGCAGACATTTAGGGCTCATCCACAATGCGCTTGTCCCATGCCGAAAAGGCATGGGCTGAGAGGTTTTCTGTTTGCCCTGCCACTTTTCCCAGGGAAAAAAACACTCTTTACTGCTGAATTAGAGCAAATGTCAATATGTGGAAAACCTGACTGACATTTGCTCCAATTCAGCAGTAAGGAGCGGGTTTTCATGTGGAAAAGGGAAAGTGTAAGCATGGAAGAGCCCTTGCTTGTCCATATCCTTTGGCCACCTTATGTAAGTACAGTAAGTGCAAATCCTGATAAACAAATCTAAAATAATTTTCAAGCCTCTTTCATGTATAGAAAACATTATCTAGAAATTTGAGGGAAAGATTCAAAGAAAACTAGACTTCTCTTTTTCGTATTCACAAGGGAAAGCTGTACTTACGGCCTTTCATAGTTTTAATTTCTTTGCCAGAGTAGATATAATCTGCAGTTTGTGGTGATACTTTGACTGGGTCTTGCCATTCAGCCATCTCTGAACTGTGCAGCTGAGGATTGGACTTGAACTATATGTAGCTGCAACTCAAATAGCTTTACTTTCATCTCATGGCAACTTTTCATCACACGTCAACCCACAAAGCAGCTGTGCTGCGCACACTTTATTCTAATAAGAGATAAATGTCATTTGATGAAATTCACTTGAAGGGTGTCCTGTTGTAATTTTCTCCCAATACAGCTGTCACAACATATGTCAGAATTTATATATATATATATATATATATATATATATATATATATATATATGTTGTTAGTAGAAGTTGAATGGCTAGAGATATTTAGACAAACTGCTAACAGCTGGTTTCCTCTGTATTACCATATTTTTCGCCCTATAGGACGCACTTTTTCCCCTCCAAAAATGAAGGGGAAATCTGTGTGCGTCCTATGGGGCGAATGCAGGCTTTCGCTGAAGCTTGGAGAACGAGAGGGGTCGGTGCGCACAGAGCGCCCCGCGCTTTGGGCAGACATCCGCGGCTGGGGGGGGAATAAATCCCCCCCTTTATTTCCCCCCAAAAAAACTAGGTGCGTCCTATGGGCCGGTGCGTCCTATAGGGCGAAAAATACGGTATTATTATTATTATTATTATTATTATTATTATTATTATTATTGCTTCATCATATAACTTCATCATAGAAGGTACCCTGGTGATCATCTAGTCCAACCCCCCGCAATGCAGGAATCTGCAGCTATCCCATACAGGGATCAAACCTGCAATCTTGGCATTATCAGCCCCATGCTATCAGCACCAAATGAGCTATCCAGGCTGAAGGTAAAAAGGTAAAGGGACCCTTTACCAGTCGCAGATGACTCTGGGGTTGCAGCGCTCATCTCGCTTTACTGGCTAAAGGAGCTGACGTTTGTCTGCAGACAGCTTCTGGGTCATGTGGGCAGCATGACTAAGCCACTTCTGGCGAATCAGAGCAGCGCACGGAAACGCCGTTTACCTTCCCGCCGGAGCGGTACCTATTTATCTACTTGCACTTTGACGTGCTTTCGAATTGCTAGGTTGGCAGGAGCAGGGACCGAGCAACGGGAGCTCACCCCTTTTGATCGGCAAGTCTTGGCTCTGTGGTTTAACCCACAGCGCCACCCACGTAGTAGTAGTAAATAATATTATTAACAACTACATGAGATGGTTGTGATTGCCGTGTGATTCTGAATGCTCTGTGCATATTGCAGGGTTGTCTTTTCTCTCATTGGAATGTTGTCTTCAACTATAGCACTTCTGTTTCCCCATAAGAATTATGGAAAACCACTTACTTATAGAAAGTACATTCATTGAAACATAGGAAGCTACCATATACAAGGTCAGACTTATATTGTCTATTCTGGCTGGCACCTGGGTCTTTCTCACCACTTGCTACCTTATTGTTTTTACTGGAGAAGTCAGGGGTTCAGTCAAAGGCTTTCTGCACGCAAAGCATGTTGGTTTTTGTATTTTGGTTAAAAGGAAAAATGCTAGATATGGTAAGATAAAAGGAGAATTCCCTAGATGCCTAGGTCCTGGTTTGGGGCAAGTATTCATTGATGAGAGACCCCAGCAGAGATAGAAAATCACAAAACATGTGGCAGAGTAAAACATGGAAATATAGGCTGTCAGACCTTTAAAGCCCTTCCAAGTTCCTTCCAAAGTTTCCCACTTCCCTTAGCATACAAAAAGATCATGTTTGGTAAGTTAAAATGGTTTCCTTACAAACTCTCCAAAGGTCCATTTCATGTGCTTTTCCATACAGCAGCAATAAAAGACAGGTTTCTAAATTATTTGTATAGAAACACAAACATAGATTGTTTAAGACATGTCGTCTAAGCTTAGACTTCCCTACTGGTAGGGTTCACATGGTAGAAGTGAAAGAAGAAAGACTTTGGTAACCCCTCCTCCCAAGGTGAGGGTGTGTGACCTAACTAAGCCTGGCAGGACAGCTTACTCTATGGTCTTAACCCCTTTATGCATTGATTAGAGTTAAGTGTGTTGGCTATATGAAGCTGATTTATCCCACAAAGGATGGGCTCTGCCATTCAGTTAGTCCCACTGGATGTAGGGGGGGGGACCTGTTTCCTGCTTCTAGCCTTTGAATATTAGGCCTGCTCCAAACTGCCCAGCCCCATCTCTCCATCTGCTAAGGCCTATCCTGGATTCTGCCTCATCCACATCATACATCAAAAGCTTCCCCCAAAGAATCCTGAGAAATGAAGTTTGTTAAGGAGGTGTGGGAATTGTCGCTCTCTGATGGGTAAAAAACAGTTCCCAAGGAAACAATGTGCTTTAAATGTTATGCTGTAGATGTGGCCCAGTGTTGGAAATTTACTTTTAACTGAAAACTATCCTGAATCCTACTACTACTACTATTATTATTATTATTATTATTATTATTATTATTATTATTATTAACAGCAGCAGCAAACAGAGAGAGTATTGTTTTGTTTGTTTTTTCCATATAGTATTTTATTAAATTTTACAAATGAAAAACAATACAAAAGAAAAACAATACATATCAAACATACAACAGACATCAAAACATCAACAAATACAGACAATTAAAACACAACAAATATATATATATATATCAGAAGCAAAAAAATTAAAGATTTAACAAAAAAAGAAAAAGAACCTCTTTTCAAATTCTTATCATTCATAAACTTATTTTCCTGACTTCCACCCACCTCCCTTTCTTGTATTCCACTTTAAAATTGATTAGCAAATTCATTCTTATTAGTTTTATCCTTAAATAATTTCCCTCACGTATTGTACTTTCCAGATTTTCATCCAATAGCTATCCCTTCTTTCATACTCTTATTTACCTTGTTTACTAGAACCCCTTAATTTCATATCAATGTCATCAACATTCAAAAATTTTACAGTGTTTTTGTAAGTAGGTTTTAAACTTCTTCCAATCTTCTTCCACCCGCTCTTCTCCTTGATCTCGTATTCTGCCGGTCATTTCTGCCATTTCCATGTAGTCCATTACTTGCATCTGCCATTCTTCCAAGGTGGGTAGATCTTGTGTCTTCCAATGCTTTGCAATAAGTATTCTTGCTGCTGCTGTAGCGTACATAAAAAAAGTCCTATCCTTCTTTGGCAGCAATTGGCCAACCATGCCCAGGAGAAAGGCCTCTGGTTTCTTCAGGAAGGTATACTTAAATACCTTTTTCATTTCATTGTAGATCATCTCCCAGAAAGCCTTAATCTTTGGGCACGTCCACCAGAGGTGAAAGAATGTACCTTCAGTTTCTTTACATTTCCAGCATTTATTATCGGGCGAATGATAAATTTTAGCAAGCTTGACTAGGGTCGTGTACCATCTGTACATCATTTTCATAATATTCTCTCTTAAGGCATTGCATGCCGTAAATTTAATTCCAGTGGTCCATAACTGTTCCCAGTCAGCAAACATAATATTATGTCCGACATCTTGTGCCCATTTTATCATAGCAGATTTTACCGTTTCGTCCTCAGTGTTCCATTTCAACAGCAAGTTATACATTCTTGACAATATCTTAGCATTGGGTTCTAACAGTTCTGTTTCTATCTTTGATTTTTCCACCTGGAAGCCAATTTTTTTGTCCAAGTTATAGGCCTCTCTTACTTGAAAATAATGTAACCAATCTCGCACCTTATCTTTAAGTTTCTCGTAACTCTGCAGTTTCAATTTATCACCCTCCTGCTCCAAGATTTCCCAATATTTTGGCCAATTAGTCTCCATGTTAAGTCTTTTCAAGGCCTTTGCTTCCATAGGCGATAACCACCTTGGAGTTTTATTCTCCAATAAATCTTTGTATTTAATCCAGACATTAAATAATGCTTTTCTGACAATATGGTTTTTGAATGCCTTATGTGCTTTAACCTTACCATACCACAAGTATGCATGCCACCCAAATGCATTGTCATACCCTTCCAAATCTAGGATATCCGTGTTCTCAAGAAGTAGCCATTCCTTCAGCCAGCAAAAAGCTGCTGCTTCGTAGTACAACTTGAGGTTTGGCAGGGCAAATCCCCCTCTATCTTTTGTATCCGTAAGTATCTTAAATTTTATTCTGGGCTTTTTGCCCTGCCAGACAAATCTAGAAATATCTCTTTGCCAGCTCTTGAAACAGTCCAACTTATCTATGATTTGCAACGATTGAAACAAAAACAACATTCTCGGCAATACATTCATCTTGATAACTGCAATTTGACCCAGTAAGGAAAGCTTGAAATTTGACCAAATTTCAAGATCTTTTTTCACTTCTGACCAACACTTCTCATAATTATCTTTAAACAAGTTAACATTTTTAGAAGTCATATTCACCCCCAGGTATTTTACTTTCTTTACTAGTAATAAATCTGTCTCCTTCTGAAACTTCTCTTTCTCAATTGGCGTTAAATTTTTCTCCGAAACCTTGGTTTTTAGCTTATTCAGTTTAAAGCCTGCCACCTGACCAAATTCCTGGATTAGTTCCAAGGCCCTTTTAGTGCTAGAAACTGGCTCCTGCAATGTCAAAACTAGATCATCTGCAAAAGCTTTAAGTTTATATTGTTTATCTCCGACCTGAATACCTTGGATCTGTTGGTCCCTTCTGATCATGTTCAGCAAAACCTCCAGGACCGAAATAAAGAGCAATGGGGAAATTGGGCAGCCTTGTCCCTTTCTCAATTTTAACCTCTTCTGTCACCACATTATTAAGTATTAATTTGGCCTTTTGTTCTGAATAAATCGCACCTATACCATTTTCAGATTTTCCCCCCACTCCCATCCCCTGAAGATTCTTCTTCATAAAACTCCAAGAAATATTGTCAAAGGCTTTCTCTGCATCTATAAATATCAAAACTGCTTTTGAATTAATATTCACTTGTAGCTTTTCCAGAATATTAATTATATTCCTCATATTGTCTGATAGATGTCTACCGGGGAGAAAGCCAGCTTGATCCTTATGTATCATCTCTGCTAATACTTTTTTCAATCTTTTAGCCAAAATATCAGCAAAAATTTTATAATCCACATTAAGCAGGGATATGGGGCAGTAGTTCTTAAGTTGTGTCTTTTCAGACTCATTTTTCGGTATAAGTGTGATATAAGCTTCTTTCCACGACTCCGGCGCTTTTTTCCCCTCCATAATTTCGTTACAAACCTCCTTTAATGGCTGAATTAGATAATCTTTCATAGTTCTGTAATATTTGGAGGTTAATCCATCCGGCCCTGGAGACTTGCCCAATTGCATGTTCTGAATGGCACCTTCCACCTCTTGTTCAGATATTTTATAGTTCAACAATAATTTATTTCATAGAATCATAGAATCATAGAATCATAGAGTTGGAAGAGACCACAAGGGCCATCGAGTCCAACCCCCTGCCAAGCAGGAAACACCATCAGAGCACTCCTGACATATGGTTGTCAAGCCTCTGCTTAAAGACCTCCAAAGAAGGAGACTCCACCACACTCCTTGGCAGCAAATTCCACTGTCGAACAGCTCTTACTGTCAGGAAGTTCTTCCTAATGTTTAGGTGGAATCTTTTTTCTTGTAGTTTGGAACCATTTTCTTGAGAGATTTTTTGTAATCCATTAGTTTCCAAAAATTGGTCAATTTTGGTCTCATTCTGTGGCCCTTGTGCATACAGTTGTTTGAAATATCTCTGGAAGCAACTTTTAATTTCCTGTGGATTTTGTATGTTCTTACCATCCACTTCAAGGTTTGTAACTGTGTTTAATTTTTGTCTCTTCTTCAGCTGCTGAAGCAGAGAGAGTATTGTTTTGATCCTGCAAATTGCTGTGGGATCAGGATAGGCACATAAAGATACTCTTCTCCACGCTTTACAAAATACCAAGAGGGTACATTCTACTTTGATGTGTGCATTTGGACTGTGTGAACATGTTGGAAATTACATGGCCTATGATCCAGCCAAAATTATGTGTTTAGCTTCCTCACTGAAATCAATAGGATTTAAAAGCGTTTACATTTTTGGCCGAATCATGCACATGCTTTCCAAGTGTGAGACAGATGATATTTATTGTTCTCTTTACTGGCCATTACATGTTTTGCAAAAAAAATTTAGTGTCAACAGGACACAAAGCTTCTAAGAACATTGGAATTTAACCAGCATATTCAAAGGCAACATTTGTCAGGATCCATGCCCCCAAGTTCTGGGACACCTCCAACCGTTGATTGAATAAGAATAATTAGTATTATTATTTTATTTATACCCCGCCCATCTGGCTGGGTTTCCCAAGCTACTCTGGGCAGCTTACAGAATATATCAAACATAATAAAGCATCAAACATTAGAAACTTCTCGATACAGAGCTGCCTTCAGATGTTTTCTAAAAGTTGTCTACTTTTTTAGTTCATGAACAGCAGAGAAGCGGACTTTGGCGGTTGCATGCATTCCAAAAAGACACCGGACACAGAAAAATCATTAGCAGAGGTTTACTAAGGCATAAATCTTACAGTTTGTTGCCAGATTCCTGGCAAGACACAACTTGGCTCCTTTTAGAGCAAAAATCTAGTTTCAGCATAAAAATTACACCACACATTTATAAAATGAAAACAAGAGATAATCAGTGAAAGAATGAGAATGAGAAACTGTTCACTGGGCAGCAGATATACACTTCCCAGTGACCTTGGCACTTAGATAAGGCACCCAGTAGAAAACAACAGCTGCTTGGGTTGAGCACAACGGAAAGTTACAGACTCACTAGAATGCTCTAGCATGTTCTAGCTTTTTACCGTCAGCTTCTGCACATACACAAAACTTCGTTCCATGACAGCATTATCATACTTTCGGATCTGGCCTTGTATGCCCATGTTTTCATATTACTATATTAATGTAAATAATGTAACAAAACCAGTAGGCTCATTTACAAGAAAGAATATCCACAGGGAGCATTCGCATTTATTTATTTATTTATTTATTTATTTATTTATTTATTTATTTATTTATTTATTTATTTGGAATGTGATAAAACAGGACTAAGACTCTGCACGTATCTCAGTTTGCTACCTACTTCCCCAGATTTGCACATAATCAGGCTAATGAGATATTTTTATATATGAAAAACAGCTTGGCTGTCACAGTGACCAAATAGAAATGGTTATGCATTCTAATGCTGATTAAATAAATTGCAAGCAGCTGTTTCTTTGGCCTGTGGAATCACAAAAGCAGGAGTTTGCAACAGACATAGCCAATTGTAAAATAAAATGCACAGCATCATAAGATAGAAGGTGGCAAGGCACTTTGTAGGTTCTCCAAATAATTATAAATTAATTTATTTGATCTCTTTAAAAAGAAACCTTCCATACAAAAATGTCTCTGAGCTCAGGTGCATATTTATTAAACTGAGTATGAGCACAGCTGTTTGTAGATAATAGGCATTTCTTCTGAGGCTGCTTGATATTTGTGTTCTTTAATTTGTGCCGCTACTTGCCTTCAATTTGGGGTTTTACAGACAATTTCATTGCAGCAAAACTGTTGCAGGGTTGCTTTTGTCTAACCTGCAGCAGGCCTGGCCATTTTGGCTTGGTAGGACCTTGAGTAAAGACCCTGAGAGTGCTCTGAAAAGACCTCATCAGTATAATTTTCTCAGTACAACCACACACAACCGACTAACAAATTATATCACAAAAATTACAACAAAAGAATTGCTTCAAAATACATGGAATTCATCCACAAAAGCTCACATTACCTTGAGAATTTATGGGTGCATAATAAATAATAGTATCACAAGATCAATTCTAGTGAATTGAGCTTTTCAAAAAGGAACATCATGAGGGTTAATAGCGCTCCCCCGTTTACACTTTCAAGCCCCTTCAAGTTCATTCTATTTTAGGGATTACCAAAATAGCTGGTGAAAATGGGCTTCCCATTTTTGGTCAGCTCTAATATCATCTGGCAATTCAGAAGATTTTTCTTTCACTCATTTAATTCCCCCCCACACACACACACACACTTATTTAAATAAAAGTATCATTTACAAACATCCTACTTCTACATGGGAGCTTGTGTGAATTCTAGTTTTCAAGTGCTGAATATCTCACAATAGACTATGTATTTTGGTGTGCAACAGTCTTGCACCCTATGCAAATATATGCCAGCAAAGGCTTCTCTGAGACTATCCAGATGTTGGTTAGGTCAGCCTGATCTACTTGCTGGGTGATCTTGCGTTGCCAGGGAACGTTGAGGATGCAAAGGGTAAACAGCAGACTTGAAAGCTGTTGAATTGCTTCCCTTGGAAACTTCAAGTGGTGTGTGCTTTGCTGCCATATAGCAGAATGTTAAGTTGTGGGTTGACATAGCAGACGACACAGCGATTTCTCCAAGTAGCTCTTTATTTCGTAAGCTGGAATAGAACTGACTGCAAACAGCTCAGCCGGCCTGCTTTTATAGGCAGCCGGCAGTCAACATTGTAGCAACAACAGCCCAGAGTTCCCGCCTAAAATAACTGACGCGGACCTGAGTGAAAACTATCTACAGACCTGAGTGAAAACTATATACAGTATCCCCCTGCTGGCCCAGGGTGAAACTTCACTACATAACACCCCTCCCCACCGAGATAAGGCGTTAGTTACAATCGTAATGGTTTCCTTATATACAGCACTACGCGTAATGGTTCAATTAGGCACAAAAGCATATCGGTTACATTTCCCATACTTAGACCAACAGTGATACCTGTCCAACAACATAGTCCTTTAAATAAGTTGGGCGCTTGGAACCCTGCCAGACCGCCGGGGACTGGTAGCCAAGTCCGGAGGGCCACACAGTTCTTGCTGAGGCTGTGGTGCGACCCTAGATGGCGTTGGAACCAACTCCCCTGGATCCGCTGCTGTGGGTGGAGCCTCCGCAAGTGGAGTGGTCTGAGTCAGTGGTAAGTCTGGCAGACCCTCTGAAGCGGCTCGGTTCGGCTCCACGCTGGCAGTTTGCAAGGGAGGTGTAGGTGGGGCCTCGCCATCTGTACGTGTCTCTTCTGGAGCCGCAGGCACAGTTGGGGGCACCTCGGTAGTGTCCAAGTCCCCAACCCTGCGCCTAAGCTGGTCTATGTGCCGTCGCCACAAGCGTCCGTCTTCGAGTGCCACCTGGTACAAGCGAGGTCCAGTGACTCCCACTACTGTGGCTGGCACCCAAGGAATGTCCCCCACATAGTTCCGGGCAAAGACTTGGTTTCCTGGGACAAATGACCGTGGCGCGTTGGCACAGCCTGGGGGTTCAGCCACGGCAAAGTCCGGGTGTAGCTAGTCGAGCGGTGACCTGAGGCGGCGGCCCATAAGCAGTTCAGCAGGACTCCGCCCTGTGGCCGCATGAGGGGTGATGTGTTGCACGAACAAGTATTCGGCGACCCGCTCATGCCAGTCTCCCCGGTCCAGGCGCGCCAGTGCCTCTTTTGCCGAGCGCACCATTCTTTCCGCTTGCCCGTTGCTGGATGGATGAAAGGGTGCCGTTAGGGCATGGCGGATGCCCAGTCCCAAAAGATACCGCTCAAACGTGCCTGACGTGAACTGCGGTCTGTTGTCAGAGACAAGGACATCAGGACACCCATACGTTGCAAACAGGCCTCGCAGCACCCGGATGACAGCTTCGGTAGTGGTGGAGGGCATCAGGGCGACCTCCAGCCATTTGGAATAGGCGTCCACCACTACCATAAAGGTCCGGCCGTGAAAGGGGCCAGCCAGATCGATGTGCACCCTCGACCAGGGTGTCTTTGGCGTCTCCCAGGTGTGTCCCTTAGCTGCCGGTGGTGCAGGCCTCGACTCTTGGCACGCTTGACAGGCGAACACCCAGGCAGTGATGGCATCGTCCATATTAGGCCACCAGACGTAACACCGAGCCAACGCCTTCATTTTGACAATTCCCGGGTGGCCAACGTGCAGAGCCTTCAGGACGCGCTGACGGAGTCCCTGGGGAATCACGACGCGGTCTCCCCACAGCAGACAGCCGCGATGAGCTGAGAGTTCATGTTGTCTGGTTGCGAAGGGCTGGAACTCTGATGCAAAAGGCCCTTGTGGCCACCCCCTCCACACCCAGTTGAGCACCCAGCTGATGGTGCGATCTTGGGCAGACGTGGAGGCCACAGTGGCAGCCGATACAGGCGCTGCCGGAAGATCCTCAATCAGAAGGAGCGATGAAGCTGGAGCCGGGTCTTCCACAAATGCTGGAAGAGGGCAACGGCTGAGGGCGTCAGCATGGCCCATCGATTTCCCCAGGCGATGGATGAGCCGGTAGTGGTAGGCAGCCAGGAAAACAGTCCATCGCAGCATGCGTGGCGAGAGGACCGGTGGAGTTGGACGATCACCGGCGAGGAGGCCCAGGAGTGGCTTGTGGTCAGTGATGCGGTCAAAAGTCCTGCCATAGAGGTATTCATGGAACCTCTTCACTCCAGCCACAACCCACCTTCGTCGCCAGTGTTAAGTTGTGGGTTGACATAGCAGACGACACAGCGATTTCTCCAAGTAGCTCTTTATTTCGTAAGCTGGAATAGAACTGACTGCAAACAGCTCAGCCGGCCGTCAGCTGTCAACATTGTAGCAACATTGTAGCAACAACAGCCCAGAGTTCCCGCCTAAAATAACTGACGCGGACCTGAGTGAAAACTATCTACAGACCTGAGTGAAAACTATATACAGTATCCCCCTGCTGGCCCAGGGTGAAACTTCACTACATAACACCGAACACTCAAAATAAGGTGACATTACAACTCTCTTTCATTTCACAAGGGTAAACAAGAGAATTGAAATTGCAGTTTACAAATTTGAATCCTTAGAATCAAAACTTTAGGGTGAATATTTGTTTCCTGAAGTAAAGGTTTCTTGGGCAACCCTTTAGGTACACCTGTTGTGTATTTGGCTGGCAGGAAAACCTGTAAGTATAGAGACAATCTTTCTCTAAATGCTTAAAGCTTTTTCTGTTGGGTTGCTTATTTTCTGTAGCAACAGACATCTACCTTGTCCCACAGTTCTGCCTCAGCTGAAGAAATTATATGTGAAGTATAGGTGGGTTACCATGAGGCAAGACACAGTGACAACAGCAAGAACCTTGATTGAACTACAGAACTGGACAACAGGGGCAAAGCAACTGCTTATATACATTTCTGAAGGCCTGGGCCACTCCCACTCCCAACGTGATTGGCTGTCTAAACGTCCAAGCTGCAAACCATGACTCAGAGTTTAAGGGCCAATGGCAGAGCCCAAAGCCTGAAATGGATATCATGTATCAAATCAGAACACAGGAGCTCAGAATCCTTAGTCCAGACCAGACATCTCCAAACTCGGCCCTCCAGATGTTTTGGGACTACAACTGCCATCATCCCTAGCTAACAGGACCAGTGGTCAGGGATGATGGGAATTGTAGTCCCAAAACACCTGGAGTTTGGGGGTGCCTGGTCCAGACTAAGGCAAACACAGACCACTGAATACAAAACAATGTGGTTTCTGGCATATGCCCAAGATATTCTGCTGTTTGAGGCAAAGGACAAGATGCAGGCCTCTCCCCGTTTCACATACAGAAGCCAATCAGACTGATAGCTGACTTGTATTTCAGTGCTGCAACATTACAACATCCTCCTGAAGGCAGCCCACCAGCTTAGGTGGTGCAGGGCAGGCCACATGACCAGAGGCATAATGTAGGGGTGCCAGTGGGGCCGTGGCCCTGGGCATGGATTTTTGAGGGGGCGCAAAGCAGGTGCCCCTGGCAGGCCTGGCACTCCTCTGCCAACATCTGAGGAACCAACACTTGCGGAGACGAGCACCGGGCTGGGCTGCGCTGGGGGCCAGGTGCCTCTGCTAATAAGATAAGATCATAGATTGGGTTTTCTGTGGTTTGCAACTTGCACTGCCTGTTGCCTTCTTGTAGAGCCATGAAGTAGAAAACTAGATTTGTCCTGTTCTGTTTGTTCATCTACTGTATTGTATAATAATTTCCAAAGGGCAAAAAGTTGGACCAAGTAGGGAAACTAAAAATGTGCTGTCTGCTAGGCCACATTAATGTCTTCTCCTCTTTGATTAGCATTTGGGTCAGACATCTATCTCCCATGCATAAATCAATATAGCACTAAGTCCATTGGTGTAACATAGATAGTTCTACATATATCATCTGCCAAACTGGCAAGAAACAAAGCCTATGAATATTCAAAACCAGATGGAGTAGGGCTGCATTGGAACTTGAGGCCAGAATAATAACATAAAATGGAACTGGCCTAAAACACTAACAGTGGTCTGAGTAGTTGATTTGATGCAGCAATAAACAGGGTATGTTTTTCACTGTGATCAAGCCCCAGCAACACAAAGGGAAAGCAGTCAGGCTCTGCTAGGAATTATTTGTGCCTGAGGAAGTTTCTGTTGCTTCGGTATGGCATTTCAAAGCACAACTGCAGGAAGCATGCGTAAGACAGGTGAGGGAGAAGGCAGCGGGAGGGTAATGGTAATTTTCTGAACTAGTGGTTAGGCCATTAAGTGCAGGCATAATCAAAAGCTTGAACAGAATCATAGAATCATAGAGCTGGAAGAGACCACAAGGGCCATCGAGTCCAACCCCCTGCCAAGCAGGAAAAATGTTGTGAGGAAAAATATAGGAAAATATAGGTCAGCCTGGCCTCCCTCAGTTCATAGCTCTCCTAAAATGTGGCAGAGGGGCCAAAATCAGAGCAAAGAAAAACAGCTTGTTGCTACTTTTCTTCTTGAGCTCATAGGGTTCAAACCAGAACAAGTGATACAGTGGTACCTCAGGTTAAGAACTTAATTCGTTCTGGAGGTCTGTTCTTAACCTGAAACTGTTCTTAACCTAAACCACCACTTTAGCTAATGGGGCCTCCCACTGCTGCCGCCACACAATTTCTATTCTCATCCTGAAGCAAAGTTCTTAACTTAAGGTACTATTTCTGGGTTAGCGGAGTCTGTAACCTGAAGCATCTGTAACCCGAGGTACCACTGTAGTTACTGAAGACTCGTAGAAACCAGGAGGACTTAGGGGCGCCCAGGAATTTTGTTCAGCTCACATTTTTATGTGAACTGAGCTGATTTGCACTTCCAAAACTAAAACCCAGATCAGAACAGTTACCCTTCCCCAAATTTTGAAGTACAGTTCTCTGCTCAGAAATGTACTGAAATACATGTCAATACATATTTTAGTCAAAATGTGCACAAAAGTGCATGTGTTAAGATTAAAGGTGTACAAAAATATGACTACATTTGGCTGCAGTTCGTGATCCGTCCTTTAATGAACCTGTGTGTTTACAAGTGAAAGAAGCAGGACTACAGTTCTCAAAGTTGGAGGGCTTCCAGACTGGAGCTTAATTTGCAAATGAATTACTCAGCTATCACAAACAAGTTCTTGCCAACAGTTTGTTGTTGTTAACTTACTGGAATTTGCATGTAAAGGGTAAATCTGGACTAAGTGGTAGGGGGATTACAGGTTGGCATTCTAATGATATTGTGTCAACACTGCAGAAAACTTGCATGGGCAGGGAGCACCCACCCCACAATAAATACCTTTCTGGAAGCACCCCAACTCCAGAAAAGCTTTCCACTTTGTAAACAGCTCAAATGGTGTTGAAAAGGCCAGAGCTATGGGTGCCTTACCTGTAGAGGGAGCCCCAAGCCCTCAACAACATAACTGACAATGTAACATGTGATCCGTGGATACAAACCCACAAAAGTACACACTCCGTGAGATCACAACTTCATTTATGCTTTGCATCTGCTTGCTTCTCAGAATCTGAGTATGCCTTTTAGTTAGGACACATCCACTTTAAATCTCTCCTCTACACCCCCTTTAGATATCTTTAGAACAGCTGCTGCAATCCATGACGTATGTTTGGTGGAGTCAGCACTTAGTGCTCCATTTTGAGCTTTTATTGCTGGGAAGTTAATGACTCAGCTTCTCTCAAAACTTTCCTAGTAATATATGAATAGTTGTGTCCCTCCCTCATGCAAACCTGCTGTTTAAAATAGCCACTTAAGCTATCAGTTAAAATGGAAGCTAAAAGGGATTTAAATTATTATAAACATGAACAACAGTGAATACAAAGAAAACATATTGTTATAAGTTGAGGGCAAGGCTCCCCTAAAATCTCTGGATTCATTAAAGGGGTTAGAAGTTAAGCAAACCTCATAATTCCTGGCTTTAGTAAATGTTGGTGTTTAATCAATGGATTTAGCAATGTAAAAAAATAGGCTAGGCTTGTTTTCCTGACCAGGGAATTGGCTGGGGATGGGCCATTATGAAACAAAGGCAGAGTCAGTAAGCCATCAAGAAAGCCATCAAGAAGGAAGACTCTCTGCTGAACAGAGAGGGGGGAGACCCTGCCCTGAGCACTGGGTAAACAGCAAAAGACCATTCTAGAGTTGGGCGGGGGAAGCTTCCAGAATTGCAGTGGGCAAGGAGGTAAGCGAACAGGAAAAAGTGTTCCCTTTTGTAAGCTGGGAGGGGGGACTGAACACGGGCAGTCTGTTTTATGCGGCAGAGAAGTTCAGACATGATGTTTGAGGTTTCTTGGAATCTGAGGCTACAGCAATGGGAGGAACAGGACCCTCTTGTGCTGTGAATGCTATGAACTCTCTCCACCTAGACACAGGTTGTATATATGTGTAACTATATCATAAAGACACTGTTGTGTATTTGGTCAAAGGATTTTATATCTGTATTATTATTGTCTGTATTTGCATTAGGGTAAAGTGACTGCCTTTTGGTTCCAGAGGGTACAGCTACTATTGGTTCATTTAAGCTGCTGTATTTGGATCCTCTGTCTTATTGGTTGCCTCCAAAAGGCAGGACTGTGATTGCCCGATATTGTTCCCTCCAAAATGTATCCTTTCTAGCTAGTTCCCTGTCCCTATAAATGTAGCTCTCCCCTCCTCAAGTTTCAGTCTTGTTGCGTTAATAAAGAAGTGTTACTAGAGAACTGTCTCCAGCATATTATGTCAAGAGAGCTGAAATCACAAACCCCACGTCACAACAACTGGCGACGAGGATGGGATCCGGAATGCTGAGGAGCGGTTAAACGCAGCCCTGCCTCAGAGTCCGGATTGTAGCTAAGAACAAGACTCACTGGCCAGCTGAGAAGACAACCCTGCCCACAGGACAATGGAGAGTCCAAGGGTATTGGAGCCCTTCCAGCCATCAGAGCCCCACAGGTGGGAAGACTACGTCGAACGCTTCGAGTTCTTCGCAGTGGCTCAAGGGATCACCGATGCCAGCAAAAGAAGGGCCACATTCCTGAGCTACTGTGGGCCTGAGACCTTCAAGCTGGCCAAGGCATTGCTTGCCCCAGCGAAGCTAAGTGAGACATCTCTCAAAGATATTCTTGCCTGCCTAACAAGCCATTTAGCGCCTACTGAGACCAAGATGGCCCGGCGGATGGAGTTTCATAAGAGGCAGCAGCATGCTGGGGAGTCTGTATCTGCATTTCTAGCTGAACTGCGGAAGCTCGCTCAGCACTGCGACTTCCAAGATCTTGAAGAGACTCTCGTGGATCGGTTTGTTGGTGGTCTGAGCAGCAAGAAAGCCAGAAGACGCATCGTGGCTAAAGAAGAGGTTACCCTTGCTTCAGCCTTGAAGGAGGCCACCGCCACGGAGAATTATGAAAGAGAGGAGCTTGATGCCAGTCGCAGGGTCCCTAAGCCACAGATAGAAGTTGCGCATGCCATGGACGAGCTAGCGGTTACTCCGAGCCAGAGCCCAGTCCGTGGGGTCGAGTCAGTGCGTCAGGCCTGCACAGTGCACAAAGATCACCGAGGCAGGTGCCCTGGTTGTGGCGGAAACCATGAGCGGAAGAGTTGTCGTTTCCGGGATGCTATGTGCCGGACGTGCGGAAAGACAGGTCACATCGCCAGGGTCTGTAGATCGGCGGCGTTGGGAGCGACAGGAGCACCTAGACTGCAGCATCGCAGATCGGCCACAGCGAACCATGTTCTAAAGGACTGCCACTACGTAACGGAGATCAACGGGAGGGTCGTGCAGTTTCCAGCGCAAGGCAAGGCACACGTCAAGGTGAAGATTGAGGGTCAGCTGTGCGACATGGAGGTGGACTCCGGATCTGGATTCACTATCGTGCCGGACCAGACCGCGAGGACATTCTTCCCCAGGGGTAAGTTGCCCCCTCTGGAGCCCTTCCCGGCAACTTTGCAGTCATGCTCAGCGGGCCGCATCCATGTCATGGGAATGTGTGCCGTGAGAGTACAGTTCCGGGACAAACAGGCGGTACTCAAACTGGTGATTGCGAAGGGCAGTCGGCCCAGTCTCCAGGGCACTGACTGGTTTCCCGCGCTGGGACTGAGTATATCAGGGCTTAATTCAATCCAAACCTGCCCTGAGATGAGCGAGGCATTATGCAAAGAATTTGCTGGTCTCTTTAATAGAAAACTGGGTTGTTATAAAGGGCCCCCAGTTGACTTCGAATTGGACCCTGGGGTGGCCCCAATCCGACTCAAACCAAGGCGAGTGCCATTTGCACTGCAACCCAAGATTGAAGCAGAGCTGGATAAATTGGTCAAGCAGGGAGTTCTCTCACCCGTGGACTCCGCTAAGTGGGAGACTCCAATCGTCACGCCCCTTAAAGCAAATGGGGAAGTCAGGATCTGTGCTGATTACAAATGTACTATCAATAAGGCGCTCAGGGGAAACTCATACCCCATTCCAGTCGTATCACATCTGTTGGCTAAACTGGCTGGGGGCAAGGTGTTCGCCAAACTTGACCTGGCACAAGCTTACCAACAGCTGCCAGTAACCCCACAATCAGCGGAAGCACAGACTATTGTCACACATAAAGGGGCGTTCAGAGTTAACAGATTACAATTTGGAGTTTGTGTGGCCCCAGGGATTTTTCAAGGGCTCATGGAACACCTGTTAAGAGGTCTGCCGGGGGTCTTGCCATTTTTTGATGACGTTTTGATTGCTGGAAAAGACCCACAGGAACTGGTTGCGCGTGTCCGTGCAGTGTTGCTCAAGTTCAAGGAGGTGGGGTTGCAACTAAAAAAGGAAAAATGCAGTTTTGGGGTGCCAACTGTGGAATTCTTGGGGTTTACAATTGATGCATCAGGCATCCACCCCACAGATGCTAAGGTTAAGGCCATCATCGAGGCACCACGACCACAGACGGAGTTGCAGTCATTCCTGGGACTTATTAACTTTTATCATTCGTTCTTACCCCAGAAAGCTTCGGTAGCTGAACCATTACATAGACTGTTGCAGAAAAAGAATGTGTGGCGATGGGGGCAGGAGCAGCAGAAGGCTTTTGACTCCTTGCGAGGAATGCTGAGTAGCAAGAGTGTCCTTGCTCATTATGATGAATCGAAGCCGCTGGTCCTGGCATGTGATGCCTCTCAATACAGCCTGGGGGCGGTGCTGAGTCATAGGGAACCGGATGGGTCGGAAAAGCCCATCTCTTTCTATTCCCGTACGTTGTCGCCCATGGAGCGCAACTATGCTCAAATTGACAAAGAGGCGCTTGCAATTGTGGCAGGAATCAAAAAGTTCCATGATTATGTGTACGGTCGTCATTTCTCCATTGAAACGGACCACAAACCACTGTTGGGGTTGTTCAACCCGAACAAACAAACGCCACAAATTCTCTCCCCCAGAATGTTGCGTTGGTCTATATTCCTGAACGGGTTCCAGTACACCTTGACCCATGTGCCGGGGAAACGGTTGTGCCACGCTGATGCGCTGAGTCGATTGCCCCTGCCTGGCGGGAGCAATGAGGATCCTGCTCCAGCGGAGCACATAATGATGCTGGAAACACTTCCGGGGGCTCCTGTAACGGCTACTGATATTGCTGAGAAAACGAGGAAAGATGCTGTTCTCTCCCGTGTGCTCACTTGGGTGGGGAGGGGGTGGCCAGGTGGTCCGCATGAAGACAAATTCAGGCCTTATGCGACAAGGCAGCACGAGTTATCCATGCATAAGGGTTGTCTCCTGTGGGGAGATAGGGTGATCATCCCAGCACCACTGAGAAACAGGGTTCTTGAGACGCTTCACATGGGACACCCGGGAATGGTCAGGATGAAGTCGCTAGCCCGATGTTATGTGTGGTGGCCTGGAATGGACCAGAACATAGAACAATGGGTACGAACATGCAAGGCATGCCAAGAGATGCGGCCAGAAGTGGCCAGAGCACCAGTTCACTGGTGGGAGCAGTCCAGATCTCCCTGGAGCCGGCTGCACTTAGATTTTGCTGGGCCATTCCAGGGGAAGGTCTTTTTGGTTATCGTTGATGCATATTCCAAATGGTTAGAAGTGGCGATGGTCCCTAGCATGGCATCAGCTGCCGTAATCAAGGTGTTGAGGCAGCTGTTTGCAACCCACAGGTTACCTGAGACCATTGTATCAGATAATGGGGCAGCTTTTGTATCCCAAGAATTCAGGGCATTCTTGGCTGATAACTTCATAAGAGGGGTCACATCCGCGCCCTTTCACCCATCCTCCAATGGGCAGGTGGAGCGCATGGTAAGAACAGCCAAAGAATCCATTGCGCGCTTAATGGAGGGTAACTGGTCAGCTCGCATCGCGCGAATGTTATTTTTGCAGCATGCGACACTGTGTACTGCGATGGGCAAGTCGCCAGCTGAGCTGCTCTTGGGTAGAAGATTGGTAACGGTGTTGGATTATGTCCACCCGGATAAAATGCCAAACCGTAATTCAAGATCAAACCCCCAGGCTGAGACTGACACAACAAGGTATTTCGCCCCTGAAGATCTGGTCTGGGTGAGGAACTATTCACGAGGTTCGCGGTGGGTGGCTGGTGTGGTCACCCGGGCTAGTGGACCTGTGTCCTATTATGTGACCTTGGAAAATGGACAAGTTTGGAAGAGACATATAGATCAGCTGCGGCGCCGGGAGCTCAGCAGGGAGGAGTCTGATAATTCATCCCTGGCTAACGACGCAGAGCTGCAAGACCAGAGTGAAAATGGCCCAGAGGTGCAATCACCAGGGGCTTCAGCAAATGAACCAGGGTCTGCTAGTCTTCAGGATGACGAGGTACAGGTAGGGGACCCTGAGATGTCTGGGACTCCATCTGTTCCTGACGAAACCCCTATAGCAGCCCCCCTACCACAGGTGGCACCCAATCCAGAACCGGCAACACCTGTTGTCAGGAGATCAAGTAGAAGTTGTAGGACCCCACAGTACCTGAGAGATTATGTCTGCTGTGCTCACTAGGGGGGGAGGGGTGTTGTGTATTGAGTCAAAGGATTTTATATCTGTATTATTATTGTCTGTATTTGCATTAGGGTAAAGTGACTGCCTTTTGGTTCCAGAGGGTACAGCTACTATTGGTTCATTTAAGCTGCTGTATTTGGATCCTCTGTCTTATTGGTTGCCTCCAAAAGGCAGGACTGTGATTGCCTGATATTGTTCCCTCCAAAATGTATCCTTTCCAGCTAGTTCCCTGTCCCTATAAATGTAGCTCTCCCCTCCTCAAGTCTCAGTCTTGTTGCTTTAATAAAGAAGTGTTACTAGAGAACTGTCTCCAGCATATTATGTCAAGAGAGCTGAAATCACAAACCCCACGTCACAACAGACACCACAGTCTCTGTTGTGCCTCATTGTCCCCAAAAGGAATACAGACCCTGGCAAGCGCGCCTGGGACCCCTGGAATCTCACATAGCTTGGAGATTGGGTGGCAGTAATACATATTTAAAATAGACAGCCATATATACAAAATTCTCCAACTCTGTTTTTTCTTCTCCTTTAATATCTTACAAAGGGGAAAAATCACATTTTGTTTTCAGTACAGTGTTTTCAGTACATATTAATTACTTCAGTACTTCATAGCCATCTTGTACTTTGGTCATTTAGACAATGAATGTTTTGTGTGTTCCCTTCCACAGTTGACCAAGTCAGTAATGATGTCTATTTGTTTGCACTTGCGCAATGGTGCCGCCAGCCCCTCTTCTCCACCTCCAGCCCTCTGTGCACCTCCCACAAATATTTTGGGGGTTTGGGGAGAGGGGTTATCCTGCCGCTGTTGACTGCTCTAGTACTAAACACTTATTATAAAGTCAAGCAGTTTACTAAACTTTAAATACTGATGCCCTCTCAACCACGGTGCCTCCGTCTGGAAGGACCCTTTGCTCCCTGGGCCCTCCTTCCAAGCTGGGAGCCCTGGCCTGCTCACCCACACAAGCTGAAAGTCAATGCGTGGGGTGGCTCTGGGCAGCAAGTGCGACTTTGCCTCAGGGGAGGGGACAGAATGCCTTGTGCCCCCTTGGGTCTGGTTAAAGTTGAAGAACATAAGAGCCTGCTGGATCAGGCCACCTAACCCAGCATCCTGTTCTCACTGTGTCCACCCAGATGCCTGCAGGATGCCACAAGCAGGACCTGAGCACAAGAACTTCTGGTATTCAGAAGCATTGCTGCCTCCAAAAGCATTGGCTCCACAGTTGGTGGAGGCAGAGCCTAACCTCCATCATGACTAGCAGCCATGGACAGCCCAATTCTCAATGGATTTGTCTAATTCTGTTTTAAAGCTCTCCAAGTTTATGGCCATCACTGCCTCCTGTGGGGGTGAGTTCCGTAGTTTAACTATCCAACTGTTTAACATGTTGGATTAACCCAGAGCTTTCCAAACGTTTAATGTTGGTGACACATTTTTTAGACATGCATCATTTCACGACACAGTAATTCAGTTTTACTAGCAAACCGGAGGTTAAACTAACCCCTTTTGAGCCCCAGGAGAAGTGTGACACCTACACACTGCAGCCGACACACTAATATGTCACAACACACAGTTTGGAAAGCTCTGGATTAAACCCTTAATAAAGGCCCAGGGTGTCTGTTGTTCCCTGAAGTGCCACCTTCAACTAAAGACAGACTTATCATCCAACATAGCATGGAGGATACACAGTAGATTAAACAGTGGAAGGGAAAGGGCCTCTAGTGGAAACTGTTCTCCATTTGGCATTTCTTCCTTCTTTCATATGTCTAAATCAGGACCAGCTTGAGCCTCACATCTGTTCTTGAGAATGCTTTCTAAAAAGGTGGAGATGTTATTTTTCTATAGCAGATCAAAACCAGCTCTCCACACCAACAGAGGACAGATCTACCAACAATTGTTGAATGATGGTGTAGCTCCACTGATTTTCATTAGCTAGGGTTTCTGAACCAAGTTTTTGAGGGCTGTTACAGTTGTTTGGGGGACGTGGGTGGCGCTGTGGGTTAAACCACAGAGCTTAGGACTTGCCGATCGGAAGGTTGGCGGTTCGAATCCCCACGACGGGGTGAGCTCCTGTCGCTCGGTCCCTGCTCCTGCCAACCTAGCAGTTCGAAAGCACGTCAAAGTGCAAGTAGATAAATAGGTACCACTCTGGCGGGAAGGTAAACGGCGTTTCCGTGCACTGCTCTGGTTCGCCAGAAGCGGCTTAGTCATGCTGGCCACATGACCCGGAAGCTGTACGCCGGCTCCCTCAGCCAATAAAGCGAGATGAGCACCGCAACCCCAGAGTCAGCCACGACTGGACCTAATTGTTTGACAGTTATTTGACTGTATTGGATTCCTCAAGGACTTACTCCAAGTTCTGTGATCCTTTGAAAAGCATTTGGAAATGCAATAGATTAATTATCTGAAGGAGCAGGCAAAGTCAGAAAAGTTGGCTGGAAGCACCTTTGAGGAAAAATTAATTATGTGTTGAGGGTATATATTCTTGGCAGGATAAAGGGAAAGTAGACTGGATCCTACTGAAGACTGAATACTAAAGGCCAATTACTTTTTATTCATTTTAATCAGGTGGTAAAGTGGTTAATGTGTAGTGAAAGGACAAGATCTGGTTCTGAGGAACATGTGGGAAGGCAAATGTTAAATTCTAATACCAGTAGTGAGGTAGGAGTAAGAAGCTGCATTACACCAAGTCAGATGTTTGGCTGGTCTAGCTCAGTATTCTCTCAGGGATGGCACCATCTATCAACGAAGTGGGATACTGGCTGAGGGCCCCAAAGATTCAGAAAGGTCCTTCAGTAGTCTGACCTGGCTGTGCTGCCAGTTAGTGCCCTCCACATTGGACAACCATTTTATCAGTGGGTGGGTGGTACTGCTGCTTTTGAACAGTAGCAAATCGTAGAATTGTAGAGCTGGAAGCCTGAGGGTTATCTAGTCCAACCCCCTGCACTGCAGGAATCTCAACTAGATCATATTAGACAGATGGCCTTCTAGCCTCTGCTTAGAAATCTCGAAAGAAGAAGAGTCAACCACCACTTGTGAGAGTCTATTCCATGGTTGAACAGCCATTGCTGTCAGAAAGGTTTTCCTGATCTTTAGTCAGTATCTCCATTCTTGTAACTTGAAGCCATGGGTCCAGGTCCCACCCTCAAGAACAGGAGAAAACAACCTTTCTTTCTCCCTCCTCCATGTGACAGCCCTTGAGATGTTTGGAGTTGGGTATCCTATTGTCGTGACTAAGGTATGTGAGGGTAGAAACTAAAAAGTGCTGGAAGAAACTGGAAGGTTCAAATTGTTTTGACTAACTCAGGGTCATGTGGAGCCAGGAGAGATAAATTCCTGGGCTCAGTGAGCTGCTTTATCTCTCTTTTGCTCTCTCTTTGCATTTTTTACTCCTTGTACATTGCATGGAACAAAGTTTTTGCCTCAGTAAAGTTTTGCTTTTGCTGTGGATCTTTGACTCTGCGTGGTTCTTTTTTATTTACTGCAAAACACTGCTGTTCATCACCTATCTCCTCTCCATCTCCTCTTTACCAAACTAAAGATACCCAGCTAAACCATTCCTTCTAAGACTTGGCTTCCAGGCCCTTGATCATCTCAGTAGCCATCCTCTGCACTTAGGTTTAGGCCAAATCTATAACAATATTTTTTAAAAAAGTCAGTTGTTTTTGCTGTCCATTGCTCCATCAGGAACTGGGCGAGAGCAAATTCAAAATGGTGAACCACTTGCATCACAAACAGACCCGACCACCAGTCCTGCAACACCACTCACTTCAGAGGGAGGGATGCTTTAAGCACCATTGAGCTCAGTGGGATTTAAGTAAGTAAATAAAGAGTGCACTGGAATGTAAACAATGAATAAGGGTTTTGTACATGTGCTCCTTCATGGTCTTCCTTAAAACAGTCCTGTGAGATAAGTCATGATTTACACTCCTCAAAGGAAAAGGACTGATTTATGATTTGATCATGACCAAACGAACTAACTGGAAATTACAGATAGGTAGCCGTGTTGGTCTGCCATAGTCAAAACAAAACAAATTCCTTCCAGTAGCACCTTAAAGACCAACTAAGTCAGTTCTTGCAGCTTCTCTGTAATTCAGAGATCTTCCCAAGATCTCAAAGTAGCTGTTTTACTACAAAGGAATTTCAGAAATAGACTGGAAAGAGAAGCTGCTGAATTACAACTTATCACCAAACTTAAAACCATGGAGAAACCTGGTCTGAACAAAGACCTTGGATTCTTATCTCATTATACATGACAAAGCCATTTTTCACCTTTTCACCCCTTGCTTTTTCCTGTAAGACCTATTGCAGTCGTTAAGAGTCGTCAACAGGCTCATCACAGCTATCTGCCAATCACCCATTCCCACCACCCTTCTGAGTAATACCCCTCCCCACCTTCTCACTATATAGAAGGGTCTGGTGACTTCTGTTTCAGTGTATCTGAAGAAGTGTGCATGCACACGAAAGCTCATACCAAGAACTAACTTAGTTGGTCTTTAAGGTGCTACTGGAAGGAATTTGTTTTGTTTTAACTGGAAATTGTTACAGTATCCCAGGTGACCAAGAATCTGATGGGATATCTAAGGGCTGATGTGTGCAAGACACAAGCTATACAGAGAGCACTTATATGCCCAGGATATCATGCAGCCTAGATTTTTGATTTTTTAATGAGTTCTGAATCTTAACCCATATTCTGGTCCTTTCATGCAAAGTTTGCAAACTATGTGGCTTTTCTCTGGGCTGCTTATTGTTGGTTGGTGACTGTGGTATGCAGAAAGTGTCACTTCATGGATTGAAGGAACTGCATGTTGTTCTCTAGTCATTTAGTCGTGTCCGACTCTTCGTGACCCCCTGGACCAGAGCACACCAGGCACTCCTGTCTTCCACTGCCTCCCGCAGTTTCATGAAACTCATGCTGGTAGCTTCGAAAACACTGTCCCACCATCTCGTCCTCTGTCATCCCCTTCTCCTTGTGGAGATGGAGGCATCTTTCCCAGCATCAGGGTCTTTTCCAGGGAGTCTTCTCTTCTCATGAGGTGGCCAAAGTATTGGAGCCTCAACTTCATGATCTGTCCTTCCAGTGAGCACTCAGGGCTGATTTCCTTCAGAATGGATAGGTTTGATCTTCTTGCAGTCCATGGGACTCTCAAGAGTCTCCTCCAGCACCATAATTCAAAAGCATCAATTCTTTGGCAATCAGCCTTCTTTATGGTCCAGCTCTCACTTCTATACATCACTACTGGGAAAACCATAGCTTTAACTATACAGAACTTTGTTGGCAAGGTGATGTCTCTGCTTTTTAAGATGCTATTATTATTATTATTATTATTATTATTATTACATCTGCAAGTTCCTTTAGTACCCCCCTAGTGGGAATTTCCGGAAGGAATTTCCATCAATTTTAAAGGGAAAAGGAGAAAGATAGAAACAATTGAGGGCACCAGTATTTTCTGGAGGAAATATTGGAAGGGAGTTAGGAGGAGAAAGACAAAGAACAGATGGTGACTCCAGTCATAAATCTGTGGTTCTGGAACAAAACTCTGAAAGTGAATAGAAATCTCAAAAAAAAATTGCTGTACACAAATATTTTCTTATTGTAATCACTCTTTGTTTTAACAAATAAAATATGAATCTAACATTACTATCATGGAATGTAAATGGATTAAATGGAAAGAAAAAGAGAATCAGGATAGAACACATATTGATGGAAAAAAGACGATATCATACGTCTACAAGAAACACACGTAAATAGAAATCATAGGAGAGTCTTGATAAATCCGAACTTGGGATCTGCATTTATCTCCTCAGATCAAGTAAAAAAGGGGGAATAGTAATCTATGTTAAACCAAGCCTTGAACCAGAATTGCTACATAAAGACTCCAACGGAATAATAATAATAATAATTAGAATTAAAAACTAAGGGGAAGTAATTATTCTAGTTGGAATATATGCTCCCAATGGAAAAAAAGTAGAATTCTTCAAAAAAAAAACCTAGAAAAAGGTTGCTGGAATACACAGAAGAAAGAATGATCTTCATGGGAGATTTAAATGGGGTAACAAACCCTGAGGTGGCCAGAACAATAGGAAAGAGGGGGGGAGGACTATATTTATTTTTCAGAACCAAATAAATCCACCAGTAGAATAGATGCCATTTGGCTCGTCTAAAGAGCTACTTGGGAGAATAGATAAGATACAGATTCTGCCAAAAACTATATCGGACCACAATTCAGTATTTCTAAGCTTAAAAGGAATTGGAAAAATTGGAAGAAAAAGATGGAGATCTTTTAATGAATCATTATTAAATGATGAAAATTTATTACAAGTAACAAAAAAAGATGAAGGAATTTTTTGAATTCAATTAGGATAAAAGTATAGATAGAAATGTGGTCTGGGATACAGGTAAGGCAGTGATCAGGGGATACTTTATTCAGCAAAACTCTATTTCTAGGAAGAAAAGAGAAGAAGAAAAAGTAAAACTATTAGAATAATTAAATAAAAAAGAAAAAGAACTTAACAAGAATCCAAAGAATTAAAAGGGAAGACTAGAAATTAGATTATTACAATCAGATTATACAACTATGATAGAACAAGAAATTTAAGAACTTTGAAACAACGCAATTTTGAATTTGCCAATAAACCAAGTAAGCTCCTAGCCTGGCAGTTGAAAAAAAGGTGGAACGAAAACTTAATTAACAGATTGAAGATAGGAGAAAAAGTAACAGAAGACCCACAAATGATTATTCAGAGCTTTGCAAATTATTGTGAAAATTTATATAAGAAAGAGATACAGAACATAGATGAGATAGAGCAGTATTTAATTCAACACAAAATTCCAAATACCACAGAAGAAAAAATAAAGATGTTAAATTCCCTGGTATCTTTTTATATATATATATATAAATATTTATTAAAAAATTTTTGGATACAAATGCACAAATAATAAACAACCTTACTTATATCATAACGTGGTTTCATCACTTCTTTGGACTCCCTCACATCTCCCGCTCCCATTTACATCGTTAAAAGGTTTTTCCAAGCAAATTATCAACTTGTTTACGATCTTATATCCACTCATTTAAATATAATCTAGCAATTCTCCAAAAGGTTTATGTTTTCTTTAATCTCACATCATCAAATTCAAATCTAATTTAGTGGTGGCCAATTTTTTATAATCTAGCATCCTTCTTAACATTCAACCAAATTACAATGTTTTTGTAAATACGTCTTAAATTTCTTCCAGTCTTCCTCAATCCTCTCTTCTCCCAGGTCTCGGATTCTGCCAGTCATCTCGGCCAGTTGCATATAGTCCATCAGCTGCATCTGCCACTCTTCCAGTGTGGGTAGATCTTGAGTTTTCCAGTTCTTAGCGATGAGTATCCTTGCTGCCGTTGTTGCATACATAAAAAATGTTCGGTCCTTCTTTAGCACCTTCTGGCCGACAATACCCAGAAGGAAGGCCTCTGGTTTCTTAGTGAAGGTATACTTAAATACCTTTTTCAACTCATTATATATCATTTCCCAGAAGGCCTTCACTTTAGGGCATGTCCACCAGAGGTGAAAGAATGTTCCTTCATTTTCTTTACATTTCCAACATTTATTATCAGACGAATGGTATATTTTGGCAAGTTTAACTGGGGTCATGTACCATCTATATATCATTTTCATTACATTTTCCTTCAGAGCATTACATGCGGTGAAGTTCAGCCCAGTGGTCCACAACCTTTCCCAGTCCTCAAACATAATGTTATGCCCAATGTCCTGTGCCCACTTTATCATAGCCGATTTAACCATTTCGTCTTGTGTATTCCATTTTAACAGCAAGTTATACATTCTAGATAGTACCTTAGTCTTTGGTTCTAACAATTCTGTTTCCAACTTCGATTTCTCCACCTGGAACCCTAACTTTTTGTCATTTTTAAAGACTTCTTTAATCTGAGCGTAATGTAACCAGTCTCGCACTTTATCCTTTATTTTCTCCAAACTCTGCAATTTCCAATTGTCTCCATCTTTTTCTAATATTTCCCAATATTTTGGCCATTTGGCCTCCATATTGGGTCTTTTTCGGGCCTTAGCTTCCAGAGGCGAAAGCCACCTCGGAGTCTTGTTTTCCAATAAGTCTTTGTATTTTGTCCAGACATTAAATACTGCTTTCCTAACAATATGGTTCTTAAAGGCCTTATTGATCTTAACCTTGTCGTACCATAAGTATGCATGCCAACCAAAAGCATTGTTAAAACCTTCCAAATCCAGTACGTCAGTGTCTTCGAGAAGTAGCCAGTCTTTTAGCCAGCAGAAAGCTGCTGCTTCATAGTACAACTTTAAGTCTGGCAGGGCAAAGCCCCCTCTTTCTTTCACGTCAGTTAATATCTTAAACTTAATTCTGGGCTTTTTGCCCTGCCAGACAAATTTAGAAATATCTTTCTGCCACTTCCGGAAGCACTCCGTCTTGTCCACAATCTGTAATGTTTGAAACAAAAACAACATTTTTGGCAATACATTCATCTTAATAGCAGCAATTCGGCCTAACAGAGAAAGCTTCAATTTTGTCCAACTGTCCAAGTCTCTCTTAATTTCAGTCCAACATTTTTCATAATTATCCTTAAATAGACTCAGATTTTTTGCTGTTATATTCACCCCTAGGTATTTTACTTTTTTAACCACAGTTAGTTCTGTTTCCCTCTGAAACCGTTCTGACTCTGTATCTGTCAAATTTTTCCCCAGCACCTTGGTTTTCTGTTTATTTAATTTAAATCCCGCTACCCGACCAAAGTCTTGTATCAGTTGCAATACTCTTTTCGTACTAGATTCCAGCTCCTGCAAAGTCAAAACTAGGTCATCTGCAAAGGCTTTAAGTTTATATTGTTTCGCTCCGACCTGGATCCCTTCCACCAACCGGTCCCCTCTGATCATATTCAAGAGCACCTCCAGAACCGAAATAAATAGCAGAGGGGAAATCGGGCAGCCTTGTCGTGTTCCTTTTTCAATTTTAAACTCTTCCGTAACCACATTGTTAACCATCAATTTAGCCTTTTGTTCTGAATATATTGCATCAATCCCATTCCTAAAACCCCGTCCCACTCCCATTTCTTTTAGATTTCCCTTCATAAATTTCCAAGAGATATTATCAAAGGCCTTCTCCGCATCTATAAAAATTAACACTGCTTTTGTATTTATGTCTGTTTGCAAAAGTTCCAAAATGTCAATAATGTTCCTTGTATTAGCAAACATGTGTCTACCTGGGAGAAAGCCTGCTTGGTCTTTATGGATTACCTCGTTTAAAACTCTTTTAAATCTGCTTGCCAAGACGTCTGCAAATATTTTGTAATCCACATTTAAAAGGGAAATGGGACGATAGTTCTTGAGTTGTGTCTTTTCAGTTTCCAATTTTGGTATCAATGTGATGAAAGCTTCCTTCCACGATTCCGGCGCCCTCTTCCCCTCCATAATTTCGTTGCAGACCTCCATCATTGGTTGGATCAAGTAGTCTTTTAATGTCTTATAATACTTGGAGGTCAGGCCGTCTGGCACTGGAGATTTGCCCAGTTGCATGTTCTGAATGGCTTGTTCAATCTCTTGTCGTGTTATTTTGTTATTCAGGATTGATCTGTTTTTTTGTGACAACTTTGTTAGTCCATTTCTTTCCAAAAATTGTTTAATCTCAACCTCGTCTTGCGGCCCTTGAGTATATAATTTTTTGAAATATCTCTGGAAGCACTTTCTGATTTCCATGGGGTTCTGAATGTTTCTTCCTTCAATTTCTAGATTTATAACTGTATTTAATTTTTGTCTCTTCTTCAACTGCCACGCAAGCAGTTTCCCACATTTATTCGCCGATTCAAAAGTTTTTTGTTTCATTAATTTAATCTTCCACTCTATTTCCTGATTTATCAGTTTAGAATATTGTGCTTGGTAAAGTTTAATTTCTCTCAGAATCGGCTGTGACTTCGGGTTTGATCTTAACTTCTTCTCCAATTCTTTGATTTTCTGCAGGATCTTGTCTTTCCTTTCATTTTGTGTCCTTTTCTTTACAGCGTTCTGTTGTATCAAGAACCCCCTCATCACAGCTTTGCTTGCGTCCCAGATAGTTCTTTTTTCCACCGTAGTGTTCATATTTATCTCAAAATAATCCTTCAAAGCTTTTTGGGCCTTCTTAATAATCTCCTGATCTCTAAACAAGTTGTCATTCATCTTCCATCTAAAGGAACCGGTTGGCAGTAGTGTCATGTCCATCTTCAGTGCATTATGGTCGGAGCAGGTCTTTGGGCAGATTTCCACTTTTCTGACCTTGGGTGCCAGACCTCTAGTTATCCATATTTGGTCGATTCTTGTCCAAGTCAGCTGGGCTTCAGAGAAGAATGTTCCCTCTCTTCCCAGGGGGTTCTTGGTTCTCCAAATGTCAATCCAGTCCATATTGTCTGTCATTTCAAAAAAAGTCTTTGGTAGTCTGCCGTCTTTTGTAACATTTTGGCTTTGTGACTTATCCATGTTAGTCGATACGACCCCATTCATATTTCCCATCATAATGATCTTGTTGTAGTCCAGATAATCCAGCATAATCTCATGCAACTTCTTGTAAAATTCCGATTTCCCGTAAATTCCCTGGTATCAATGATGGAAGTTAACAATGTAATAAAAAAAGCCAAACCAGGGAAAACGCCAGGCCCCGAAGGTATACCAGCTGAGTTATATAAGAAACTAGAAGATATATTGGCAACACCTTTGAAAGAAATAATGAATGACATCTTAAAGAAAGGGAAAATACCAGATTCCTGGACTGAACCCTATGTAATGTTATTACCAAAACAAGGAGGTGATCCAGAATTAGTAGCAAATAATAGACCAATATCACTATTATATAGTGATTATAAACTCTTTGCTACAATATTAGCAAATAGATTGAAAGAAATGCTAAAAGAAAACATCCACCCAAATCAAGCAGGATTCCTACCTGGGAGGCAGATCCAAAACAATACCAGAAATATTGCTGATATATTGGAATATTTAGAATTTAAAAGCGACAAACAGGTAGCATTGATGCAGAAAAAGCATTCGACAACATCTCCTGGTGCTTCATGAAGAAACAAATTAATGAAAATAGGAGGAAAATTTGAAAGGGCAATAGAAACGATCTACCACCGACAGAAGGCAAACCTGATAATAAATGGTAATATTACAGAAAATATTGAAATAACAAAGGGCACAGGGCAAGGATGTCTGTCCCCTTTCACCTCTTTTATTTGGTGTTGGAAACATTACAAACTCTTAGGAAAAATGAAGAAATAAAGGGAGTTAAGATAGTAAAATCATATAAAATCAGAGCATTCGCAGACGACCTGATAATAACAACTGAGAATCCCCAACAAAGTATTCCAGCAGCTATAGTATTAATCAACAAATTTGGAAGATTAGCAGGATTTAAAATAAGTTTCAAAAAACTAATTTATTAGTTAAAAATATGAGATCTGAGGAGATGAAGGATTTACAAAAAATTACGGGTTTGGAGATTAAAAACAAAGTAAAATCTTTGGGAATTTGGATATAGACAAAATGTATTAACTTGTACCAGGACAATTACACAAAAACGTGTAATGAGATTTTTAAAAATATGGAAATTTGGAATAAACTTCACCTCTCCCTGTGGGGTAGGATTTCAGTAGTCAAAATGAACATTCTACCAAAAATGATTTTCCTATTCCAAACCATTCCAATATTGGGAGGAATAAAATGCTTTAAAAGTTGGAGGAAAGATATAGCGAGATTTGTATGGAATGGAAGAAAACCAAGAATCAAACACCAAATACTTATAGATCAAAGGGAGATGGGAGGTTTTGCCCTACGAGAATTAGAAATGTATCACGCAGCAGCCGGACTAGTATAGATAAAAGATTGGATTATACTAAGAGATACAGACGTGTTAGACCTAGAGGGTTTTGACAACCGATATGGGTGGCACGCGTATTTAAATTATGAAAAAGTGAGGGCCCATGGGGGATTTTTAAATCATATTATAAGGAAATTGTTATACAAGATTTGGATAAAATATAAAGGAATATTAGAACCAAAAATTCCCTTATGGACCTCACCAACAGAAGCCCTGGCTGTTAAAAAGAAAAATATGCAAGGAGACTGGGCCACATATAGACTTTTAATAGAAGAGACTAACGATAACATCAAATTAAAAGAATTTGAAGAAATTAGAAGTCACCTGACAGACTGGCTACAGTATTTTCAGATAAATGAAATATTGAACTTGATAAAAAGGAGAGTCTTGCAAAGGAAATGTCCAGATTTGAAAAAGAATTAATACAGTATAAAGGAAAATACATCTCAAGAATGTATAACCTCCTACTAGAGTGGGAGGTGAAAGAAGAATTGGTGAAAAGTTCAATGGTTAAATGGGCACAAGACCTAGGATATAACATCTATATGGATCAATGGGAGAAATTGTGGAGGGAGGATATCAAATTTATGGTGTGCTATAATCTGAGAGAAAATATTATGAAAATGTTATACAGATGGCACCACACTCCAGCAAAACTCGCAAAGATGTATAAAAATCACCAACTTGCTGGAGGTGTAAAGCTGGTATAGGTCATATATGTACATGTGGTGAGAATGCACAGCCATTAAAGAATTTTGGGATAACATCTACAATGAATTTTAAAAAACTATATAAGTTTTCATTTAAGAAAAAACCTGAAACCTTCCTCCTGGGAATAATGTCACCAGAAATCAAAAGAGAAAAGATACCACTTTTTATGTATACAACCGTAGCAGCCAGGATCTTAATTGCAAGAAACTGGAAAAGTGACAAAACACCTACGATAAATGAGTGGCAGGTCCAAATGATAGAATATCTACAGATGGCCATGATGACAGGGAGAATTAGAGGGTATCCAAAACAGAAAGTACAGAAAGAATGGAAAATCTTTAAAGAGTATTTAGAAAAGCATTACAATAACAAATATCTCCTGGCAGAAATAGAATGATCCTTGTAAAATAACAAATATAATGTTTTTTGATATCTGATGAAAACAAAGAAGTACAATAACGTGGAACTGTGTGTGAAAAAATTGTAGCACTAATAATAGAATGAGTCTAATCAGAAGCCAAATGTGTTTGTTTTGCTTTGTTTTCTTCTTCCTTTTTTCTCCCCGCCCCCTTCCCTTCTTCTTCTTCTTCTTCCTCTTCTCTTTTTCTTTTTGTGTCTCCTTTCTTGGTCTTTCTCCTTTTGATATGTTAGGAAAAAGATAAAGAGATAAAAGTGTAATATGAAAACCTCAGTAAGTTAAAAGTGATGTTGTATAATTTCTTTATTATTATTTATATATTGTTAAAATTGGTTAATTGTAATGATTTGATGTAGCAACTACTGTGGTTTTTTCCTTTGTTATTGTTGAATTCTAAATAAAGTATTACTCTGGTCTTTTTTCATATACCTTGGTTCTTGAACAGCTTAGTTGTCGAACAAATCGGCTCCTGAACACCTGGAAGCAAATGTTCCAGTTTGCAAACGTTTTCCGGAAGCTGAACGTCCGACACGGCTTCCACTTGAGTGCAGGGAGCTCCTGCAGCCAATCGGAAGCCACACCTTGGTTTTTGAATGGTTTCGGGAGTCAAACGGACTTCCAGAATGGATTCAGTTCAAGGTACCACTGTAAATGGTTATAAAGAAAATCGTGCAACTCTGTATAGGAACCTTCTCAGTAATGGAAAAATCTATTTGTTGTTGTTGTTTAGTCGTTTAGTCGTGTCCGACTCTTCGTGACCCCCTGGACCAGAGCACGCCAGGCACTTCTGTCCTCCACTGCCTCCCGCAGTTTGATCAAACTCATGCTGGTAGCTTCAAGAACACCATCCAACCATCTCATCCTCTGTCGTCCCCTTCTCCTTGTGCCCTCCATCTTTCCCAACATCAGGGTCTTTTCCAAGGAGTCTTCTCTTCTCATGAGGTGGCCAAAGTATTGGAGCCTCAGCTTCAGGATCTGTCCTTCCAGTGAGCACTCAGGGCTGATTTCCTTCAGAATGGATACGTTTGATCTTCTTGCAGTCCATGGGACTCTCAAGAGTCTCCTCCAGCACCATAATTCAAAAGCATCAATTCTTCGGCGATCAGCCTTCTTTATGATCCAGCTTTCACTTCCATACATCACTACTGGGAAAACCATAGCTTTTACTATACGGACCTTTGTTGGCAAGGTGATGTCTCTACTTTTTAAGATGCTGTCTAGGTTTGTCATTGCTTTTCTCCCAAGAAGCAGGCGTCTTTTAATTTCGTGACTGCTGTCACCATCTGCAGTGATCATGGAGCCCAAGAAAGTAAAATCTCTTACTGCCTCCATTTCTTCCCCTTCTATTTGGCAGGAGGTGATGGGACCAGTGGCCATGATCTTCATTTTTTTGATGTTGAGCTTCAGACCATATTTTGCGCTCTCCTCTTTCACCCTCAATAAAAGGTTCTTTAATTCCTCCTCACTTTCTGCCATCAAGGTTGTATCATCTGCATATCTGAGGTTGTTGATATTTCTTCCAGCAATCTTAATTCCGGCTTCGGATTCATCCAGCCCAGCCTTTCGCATGATGAATTCTGCATATAACAATAAGCAGGGAGACAATATACAGCCTTCTCGTACTCCTTTCCCAATTTTGAACAAATCAGTTGTTCCATATCCAGTTCTAACTGTAGCTTCTTGTCCCACATAGAGATTTCTCAGGAGACAGATGAGGTGATCAGGCACTCCCATTTATTTAAGAACTTGCCATAGTTTGCTGTGGTCAACACAGTCAAAGGCTTTTGCATAGTCAATGAAGCAGAAGTAGATGTCTTTCTGGAACTCTCTAGCTTTCTCCATAATCCAGCGCATGTTTGCAATTTGGTCTCTAGTTCCTCTGCCTCTTCTAAATCCAGCTTGCACTTCTGGGAGTTCTCGGTCCACATACTGCTTGAGCCTTCCTTGTAGAATTTTAAGCATAACCTTGCTAGCGTGTGAAATGAGTGCAATTGTGTGGTAGTTGGAGCATTCTTTGGCACTGCCCTTCTTTGGGATTGGGATGTAGACTGATCTTCTCCAATCCTCTGGCCACTGCTGAGTTTTCTAAACTTGCTGGCATATTGAGTGTAGCACCTTAACAGCATCATCTTTTAAAATTTTAAATAGTTCAGCTGGAATATCATCACTTCCACTGGCCTTGTTATTTGCAGTGCTTTCTAAGGCCCATTTGACTTCACTCTCCAGGATGTCTGGCTCAAGGTCAACAACCACACTACCTGGGGTGTACGAGACATCCATATCTTTCTGGTATAATTCCTCTGTGTATTCTTGCCACCTCTTCTTGATGTCTTCTGCTTCTGTTAGGTCGTTACCACTTTTGTCCTTTATTATGGTAATCTTTGTACGAAATGTTCCTTTCATATTTCCGATTTTCTTGAACAGATCTCTGGTTCTTCCCATTCTGTTGTTTTCCTCTATTTCTTTGCATTGCTCGTTTAAGAAGGCCTTCTTGTCTCTCCTTGCTATTCTTTGGAAATCTGCATTCAATTTCCTGTATCTTTGCTTGCCTTCTCTCCCCCGCTATTTGTAAGGCCTCGTTGGACAGCCACTTTGCTTTCTTGCATTTCTTTTTCATTGGGATGGTTTTAGTTGCTGCCTCCTGTATAATGTTGCGAGCCTCCACCCATAGTTCTTCAGGCACTCTGTCCAGCAAATCTAAATCCTTAAACCTGTTCCTCACTTCCACTGTGTATTCATAAGGGATTTGGTTTAGATGGTATCTTACCGGCACAGTGGTTTTTCCTACTTTCTTCAGTTTAAGCTTGAATTTTGCTATAAGAAGCTGATGATCTGAGCCACAGTCAGCTCCAGGTCTTGTTTTTGCTGACTGTATAGAGCTTCTCCATCTTTGGCTGCAGAGAATATAATCAATCTGATTTCGATGTTGCCCATCTGGTGATGTCCATGTGTAGAGTCGTCTCTTGTATTGTTGGAAAAGCGTGTTTGTGATGACCAGCTTGTTCTCTTGACAGAACTCCAAGGCCAAACTTGCCAGTTGTTCCTTTTATCTCTTGATTCCCTACTTTAGCATTCCAATCCCCTATAATGAGAAGAACATCCTTCTTTGGTGTCACTTCTATAAGGTCTTGTAAGTCTTCATAGAATTGGTCAATTTCAGTTTCTTCAGCACCAGTAGTTGGTGCATAAACTTGGATTACTGTGATGTTAAAAGGTCTGCCTTGGATTCGTATCAAGATCATTCTATCATTTTTGAGATTGCATCCCAGTACAGCTTTCGCCACTCTTTTGTTGACTATGAGGGCCACTCTATTTCTTTTACGGGTTTCTTGCCCACAGTAGTAGATATGATAGTCATCCGAACTGAATTCGCCCATTCCCGTCCATTTTAGTTCACTGATGCCCAGGATGTCAATATTTATTCTTGCCATCTCATTTTTGACCACATCCAACTTACCCAGGTTCATGGTTCTTACATTCCAGGTTCCTATGCAATATTTTTTTCTTTACAGCATTGGACTTTCCTTTCGCTTCCATGCATATCCGCAGCTGAGCATCCTTTCGTCTTTCGCCCAGCCACTTCATCAGCTCTGCATCTACTTGTACTTGTCCTCCGCTCTTCCCCAGTAGCATGTTGGACACCTTCTGACCTGAGGTGCTCATCTTCCAGTGTCATAACTTTTATATGCCTGTTGTCTTTGTCCATGGAGTTTTCTTGGCAGGGATACTGGAGTGGCTTGCCAGTTCCTCCTCCAGGTGGATCACGTATGGTCAAAACTCTCCACTATGACCTGTTCATCTTGGGTGCCCTGCTCGGCATAGTTCATAGCTTCTCTGAGATATTCAAGCCCCTTCACCATGGCAAGGCAGTGATCCATAGAACACCACTTTCATAGTTAAGTCACTTGCCCAACTGTTAAGGATATGCCTCATTATAATTTCATAGAATCATAGAATCATAGAGTTGGAAGAGACCACAAGGGCCATCGAGTCCAACCCCCTGCCAAGCAGGAAACACCATCAGAGCACTCCTGACATATGGTTGTCAAGCCTCTGCTTAAAGACCTCCAAAGAAGGAGACTCCACCACACTCCTTGGCAGCAAATTCCACTGTCAAACAGCTCTTACTGTCAGGAAGTTCTTCCTAATGTTTAGGTGGAATCTTCTTTCTTGTAGTTTGGATCCATTGCTCCGTGTCCGCTTCTCTGGAGCAGCAGAAAACAACCTTTCTCCCTCCTCTATGTGACATCCTTTTATATATTTGAACATGGCTATCATATCACCCCTTAACCTCCTCTTCTCCAAGCTAAACATGCCCAGCTCCCTTAGCCGTTCCTCATAAGGCATCGTTTCCAGGCCTTTGACCATTTTGGTTGCCCTCCTCTGGACACGTTCCAGTTTGTCAGTGTCCTTCTTGAACTGTGGTGCCCAGAACTGGACACAGTACTCCAGGTGAGGTCTGACCAGAGCAGAATACAGTGGCAGTATTACTTCCCTTGATCTAAATGCTATACTCCTATTGATGCAGCCCAGAATTGCATTGGCTTTTTTAGCTGCTGCGTCACACTGTTGGCTCATGTCAAGTTTGTGGTCAACCAAGACTCCTAGATCCTTTTCACATTTACTGCTCTCAAGCCAGGTGTCACCCATCTTGTATTTGTGCCTCTCATTTTTTTTGCCCAAGTGCAATACTTTACATTTCTCCCTGTTAAAATTCATCTTGTTTGTTTTGGCCCAGTTCTCTAATCTGTCAAGGTTGTTTTGAAGTGTGATCCTGTCCTCTGGGGTGTTAGCCACCCCTCCCAGTTTGGTGTCATCTGCAAATTTGATCAGGATGCCCTTGAGTCCATCATCCAAGTCGTTGATAAAGATGTTGAATAAGACCGGGCCCAAGACAGAACCCTGTGGCACCCCACTAGTCACTCTTCTCCAGGATGAAGAGGAACCATTGATGAGCACCCTTTGGGTTCGGTCACTCAGCCAGTTACAAATCCACTGAGTGGTAGCATAGTCAAGTCCGCATTTTACCAGCTTCTTTACAAGAATATCATGGGGCACCTTGTCAAATGCCTTGCTGAAATCAAGATAGGCTACATCCACTGCGTTCCCTTCATCTACCAGGCTTGTAATTCTGTCAAAAAATGAGATCAGGTTAGTCTGACATGACTTATTTTTCAGAAATCCATGCTGACTATTGGTGATCACAGCATTCCTTTCTAGCTGCTCACAGACTGTTTGCTTAATGATCTGCTCCAGAATCTTCCCTGGTATTGATGTCAGACTGACTGGGCGGTAATTATTTGGGTCCTCTCTTTTCCGCTTTTTGAAAATAGGGACAACATTTGCCCTCCTCCAGTCTGCCGGGACTTCGCCTGTTCTCCAGGAATTCTCAAAGATGACTGCCAGTGGTTCTGAGATCACATCTGCCAGTTCTTTTAATACTCTTGGATGCAGTTCATCTGGCCCTAGAGACTTGAATACATCTAAACTAGCCAAGTATTCTTGTACTATCTCCTTAGTTATTCTGGGCTGTATTTCCTCTGCTGAATCATTTGCTCCAAATTCTTCAGGTCGGGCATTGTTTTCTTTATCGGAGAAGACTGAGGCAAAGAAGGCATTGAGGAGTTCAGCCCTTTCTGTATACCCTGTTTGCATTTCACCATCTTCTCCTCTGAGTGACCCCACTGTTTCTTTGTTCTTCCCTTTGCTACAAACATACCCATAAAAGCCATTTTTGTTACTTTTAACCTCTATAGCAAGCCTGAGTTCATTCTGTGCTTTAGCTTTTCTGACTTTGTGTCTACACGTGCTGGCTATTTGTTTGAATTCCTCTTTGGTGGTTTCCCCCCTTTTCCATTTTTTGTACACATCCTTTTTTAATCTTAACTCAGTTAAAAGTTCTTTAGATAGCCACCCTGAATTCTTTAGGCACCTTCCATGTTTCCGTCGCATTGGTATTGCCTGAAGTTGTGCTTTTACTATCTCCCTCTTAACAAACTCCCAGCCATCATGAACTCCCTTTCCTTTTAGTATTACTGTCGATGGGATCTCACCCAGCACTTCCCTAAGTTTTATGAAGTTGGCTTTCTTAAAGTCAAGAAATTGAGTCCTAGTATGCTTGGCTGCTCCTTTCCGCTGTATAGTAAACTTCAGAAGAGCATGATCACTCGCGCCTAATGATCCTTCCACTTCTACCCCACTAACCAGGTCATCAACATTGGTTAGGACCAGATCTAAAATGGCTGTTCCTCTTGTTGCTTCTCCCACTTTCTGGACAATGAAGTTGTCTGCAAGGCCAGTGAGGAATCTGTTTGACCTTATGCTCTTGGCTGAGTTTGACATCCAACAAATATCCGGGTAATTGAAGTCCCCCATTACTACTATCTCCCTTCCTTTTGCATGCTTGGCCATCTGTTCCAGGAAGGCATCATCTATGTCCTCCGTTTGGCTTGGGGATCTATAGTAAACTCCCACAATGAGGTCCCTGTCATTCTTCTCTCCCTTAATTTTGACCCAAATGCTCTCACTTTGGCTTTGAGGTTCTAAATCTTGGATCTCTTCACAGGTATACCAAGAGGAAGGGGTATTTGTCAGTGGGTTTTATGATTCCTTGCAGTCGTTCAGTTACATCTTGGATCTTAGCTCCGGGGAGACAGCACACTTCCCGAGACATCTTGTCAGGCCCACAGATCACTGCTTCTGTTCCCCTCAGTAGGGAATCCCCTGTCACCACTACACGCCTCCTCTTAGGTTTAGTCGGGGTTCTTCTGTGGTCTGTCCGTTCCAAGGTCGCCTGCACATTCCCTGAGGACTGACTTTGCTGCTCGTCTTCATATACCTGATCGACTGTAATGAGGGAGAGATCCTCAAATGGAGTCTGCTCTTCGTCTTCCATGCTAGGGGAGAGGACCTCAAAGCGATTGTGTATTTCTAAACAATCAGAGCGAACCCTGGGCTTCCTACTTCTTTGAGTCACGTTTCTCCATATATCTGGCTCCTGTGTTGGTGAACTAGCCTCCTTCTCAGGGGAGTCCCCTGTCTCCTCCTTGGTGGAGACGGTGTGCTCTGTTGCTTCCAAGAAGAGCTCCAGCTCTCTAATTCTTTGGAGCGTAGCCACACGTTCCTCCAGTTGCTGGACTTTGTCTTTTAAGAGGGCAATCAACATGCAATTGCTGCAGGTAAAGCTGCCTGCAACCTTTGGCAAGATGGCAAACATTGTGCAGGAACCGCAGGCGACTGCAGCTGTTCCCTCACTCTCCATCTTGAGAACGTGTCGTTGGGGGTGGCTACAGCGGTCCTCCATCATAAGAAACGTGCAGACAGGACAAATAACTCCCCCCCCAAATAAACCCTAGGTCTCCCCCAACAAACGTTTGAGACTAGCTCCCCTAAATCTAAAGAGCTCTGATAAGCTCCTCCCACAGCTAATCACCTGCCTCAACAGAAACCCTGCCCCCTCTGACCTTTGCACAGGGAGAGCAGCTAATCAGCCACAAGAAACACACACAAGAAAACCCTTTTTGCTCCTTCTTCAGCTGCTGCCCTGCAAGCTCTTTAGTAAAATTTAGTAAATATCCATAAATTTAGTAAATATCCACAGCAGAAGTTGTGTGTGTGTGTGTGTGTGTGTGTGTGTGTGTGTAACAAACTTTAATTAGTTTTTAAACAAATACACTTATCCAGCAGTACAGCTAATGGTGCTTGTTTTATCCGTTATATTTAGACATACACTAACACATTCAACATTCAAACATATGTTATAAGAAATCTCCACTGAGAATAGCAGAATTTGTATATTAAATACAGTGGTACCTCCAGATATGAACTTAATTCATTACAGAGGTCTGTTCTTATCCTGAAACTGTTCTTAACAAGAGGTGCCATTAGCGAAAGCATACTTCCCGCTGCGCACTCCCTTCTAACGTGTGATTTCCGCTCACATCCCGGGGCAAAGTTCGCATCCTGGAGCAACTACTTCCGCAACCAGAAGCGTTCGTATCCAGAGGTACCACTGTAGCTATTTTTAAACACGTTTCCTCTTGAAATACACATTTCTAAGCATATTTTATTTCAAAATATACATTGTTTTAAAAAAATGATGTGAGTTTTACTAGCTTTGTGAGTCAAGAACTGCATTGGAATATATAGAAATGCTAAGTAATGCTAAGTAAATTCAAATCCATACACTAGTCTGGGAAGTGTGACTTAGAGTTGATCTTGAAAATTCTGATATGAAGTGCCCTAAGAGCTGGATTCCAGGTGCAGAACATTGCTTATTGTGCTTCCTGGAGCAGTGGTTCCATTTAGCTGCCCAAGACATTTTAGTGTCTGAAGCAAACCACAAAATGTTGTCCCCCTCCCTACCAGGGAAGGAGGAGTGAGTGAATGGGGGGTGGGTAAAGATCTACATTGGGATCTGCTGCCCCTGTGGATCCTGCTGCCTAAGACAGTCGCCTCACCTTGCCTCATGGGTGGGTTGGCCCTGCAGGTACACTAACATGCTGCTCCCTCTTTGCCTTCATTTGGGCCTATCAGCATTTTACAATCTGTATGGTGAAGAGTCCCTTGGAACAGCACATCCAATGTGAGGCATAAAGCCTTGAAACTTAATATGTTGAAAAGAAGAGAAATACTTATCACCAGCATCAGAGGTAACCAAAAGCCAATGCAAAGCAAGCCTTGATCTGGCATCTAGGCCTCAAATCACATCTATGGGCTTAATAAACATCCTGAGAGACAGAGAGCACTCTCTGTGCATCACAAATGATGAAATCAGTATGCAACTTACCTAACGCCTCAAGAAATTTCTTCTGTTATAGTAGCCCTTTACAGTGGTACCTTGGGTTAAGAACTTAATTTGTTCCGGAGGTCCGTTCTTAACCTGAAACTGTTCTTAACCTGAGGTACCACTTTAGGTAATGGGGCCTCCCGCTGCCGCTGCGACACTGCCACACGATTTCTGTTCTCATCCTGAAGCAAAGTTCTTAACCCGAGGTACTATTTCTGGGTTAGTGGAGTCTGTAACCTGAAGCGTCAGAGGTACCACTGTATAATGGAGCTGATAGTAAATGAGCAGTTACAAATTTGCATGAACATCTATCACTTTTGGTCTACTAGGAACAAAACTACTAATGGGAACAAAACTAGAGAGAACTGAGACCTGTCTGTCTAGGATTGAACTAGAGGGAAGACAGAAAGGAGCTGGTGCAGAAGACTGGTTAAGAACTGCCCCATTTTGCAAGAGTGCTGCATGCTCTGCTGACACTGAGTGTGTGAAATGCTTTGAGTATCAGGAAAGAATGCTGTCAGTATTAAGAACTGATTCAGACAGATCTTGATTGTGTGGGCTGCAGAGTCAAATTAAGTGACCGGCAATTTGAGGCAGGAGAGTAACTTCCAGACAGCGGCAGAGGAAGCTGCTCGGGTGCCAGGGGTGGGGCAAGCCACCCATATGGGCGGGGCGCACCGTGGGGCCTCCAGAATCTGCCTGCCTCCTCCCACTCAGCCGCCCTATACCTGGGACCGTTTGGGCAGGGCAGAGCCTGCGGCCCCCAAGCCACCGTGTCTCTCCCAGGAGAATCGCATGGCTCCTGCTTCCAGAAACACTCTTGTTTTACAAAAGTGTGGTGCTGTGCTCTCATCCAGATATGGGACACTTGGAACTCCTGGTTCCAGCAGCTCAGTGCCTCCTTCCTGCTAATGGTGTTATATATATTTATATCACAGGCAAGGCCAGGAGTCTTACGAATCCTTGTACCAGGGTCCTTCCTCCCACGGCGTGATCAGCACAGACTCGGCTTACAGATCTTACATTCAGTTCAGAATCTGTCTTTCTACCCCCCAACACCACGGCCTCCGCCATTTGCAGCGTGGTGATATTAACAGTAAGGTCAGACTACTATGATTGTTTCTTGGTATGCTACTTCAGGGATAAGATTAACAGCAATATTTGATTGCAGTAGTGACACTCCATTCCATCTTCAGACTTTTTCATAAGGTCCAGTGGATACAAAGAAGAAACTTGAAACAGCCTACCTACCACATGTGGCACCTGGAGGGGTTCATCACATGAATTAATTTTTAAATCTTTACTTCCTATATTTATATACCACTTAGTGGTAAACAGGGCTGGCTTCAGGTTTCTGGAAACCCTTGGGCGTATGATATCACTGGGCCCCTTGTTTTCCCCAAGCCCCCTCCTCTCCCACCTCTTTGGTCACTCTTTCAAAGTAAAACAAATCTTGAGCACTATGGCAACCCCACCATTGTCAAAGAAAAACAGGACAAAATGTTGAGCATTGCTGTATACATGCCTGATTGCCACTATAAACATTGTACATTAAGCAATATATCGTGTGCATTGAACTTGTAAAGTTGCTGCTGATCTGTTCCCACTTCCCAAATTTTTTAAACAAGAATGTTGGGCTGCAGCAAAGTTATATCCCAGGATAAAGGTACTGAGATTTAAATTATTATCAGTGTGTGCCTTGCAGCCAGTTCTCAGAGGTTGAGTGCTCCTAGGTAGCAGCAGACACACCAAGCCCACTATGGCTGTTATCAGCACAGGGTCTCATAAAGCAGAGGGTTGCAGCTGTCACACTTATTCTCCCACCCCAAGGGCTGCCGATGAAGGGTTTCTACACCCAAGTCAATCACCGTGAGAAATATCTGGTAGCACCCTTCCACACACCAGGATGAATCAATGGGGCAAGCTACTCTTTTTCAGGCAGCCTACACAGAGGTCCCCGAGAGATCTGACCCAAGCACAGTGCGCCTGTCTGATGGACAAGGCTTCCTGTGCACATATGTGCATAAGCTTCCCCAGGATCTGAAAGCCTGATTGCTTAGGTTTCAGATCCTAGGAAGTCTTTGCACATACGATCATAGGTACAAAGCCCTCCCCATCCGTACAGATGTTCATGCTGTACAGGTGAATGTCCAAGAAGGAGCACACAATGTTGGCGCCAGAGCCACTCAGGGACCCTTCTTCCTGTTCTGATGTAGATGGGAGTGAGTGAATAACACCTAAGTAGGACTGTTGGGTTTTTCATCTGTGTTTTGACTGTGGGTCACTGCTTATTTATTTATTTAAATTTGTATAGGCAAGATAAAATACAAGATAATAATACATAAGAAAAACAAGAAGAAAAACAAACCAATAACCCCCTCCTACAACACATTTAGGCTGGATCTAGACACATCAAAGTAGTGTTTCAGTTGAAAGTGTTGTAAATTTAAACAGGGAAAATAGGTAGAGAAAAACAGTATTCCCCATCGCCATCTGGTGGCACAATGTATATCACACCTACAATGCATATAAATTGCATTCTCTCTACCAGTGTAGCTGAGTCCTTAGATGTCAGTCAGCCAAAGGCCTATTTGAAAAGGGATGTTTTTGCCTGGCACCAAGCCAACGTATTCCACAAACACGGAGCCAGGCACAACGCTTCTGCTCATTTCCCACCTCCCCACTGTTTAGGAAACGAAGAAGATCTGCCCATCACACTTCACATGTTTCCTGGATGACTTGTTCACCACATGATGGAAGGGTCATCTGAAGAATAAAGGGCTCTTGTCATAGAACAAGAGAGACAGAAAGAGGAGGGATGTGTCATTCCTTCAAGGAACACATGAGGCGAAAGATGGCCTCTGGGGGCAGAGGCTTAAAAAGGCTTGGCTTGCTTTTCATCTTTTTTGGAACCTGTTCTTCACTCAGAGCTATCTGTGGTTCTTCAACTCCTGACCCACCTTCCCCCATGAGTTCCTTCACTCCACCAGTACAGGAGAGATGGGTGTTCATGTGAACATCTCTAGAGACTATAACACAGGTGTGGACCACACAAAGTCCAAAGTGGTTCTTAGTTCTGGTTCATTAGATGCCACAGCATGACATTTTAGAATTCTGTGGTGGTAGGGTGGACCGTACTAATTCAGAGTTCATACTGAATTGCCTATGAGGGAAATCATGCTCCTCCCATTTAAACGAAATCCTCACGCATACAGACAAAGACTCTACAGGACAAATGGCATCTACCACATTCCATAATATATGGTTGTTTTCCTTCAGATTGATACTAGCAACTCAGTCCCTGTCCACTGCAGTGCTTGTATGAACTTTACTATTATCGTTTACATCTGACCCATGCCTTTGGGTTGGTGAACAGGGGACAGGAAATGAGGGGTGTGTCCCCCCACCACCACCGCCCCTGCTTTTTGTTCCAGCTTAGCTTAGTTCTATTTTTCTTTTAAGATAGGGAAGCATTCAAAATTGGTCTACCACACCTACAGTTTGATGGCACACTCCATTTTACCACCTCCAGACTCCCAGATTTTACCACCTCATTCCTGCCTCCTGCTGTTGTTACAGGCCTAGATCAAGCCTTCAACAGTTGTGAATCTTTAGAACCTGGCTGCGTACAGTAGCTGAGCAGGAAAAATGACTGACTATAATTGAAGTCCTCCCAACTTATATTGATGATTCACCATTCTTTCTTACTTGATTTGAGGCACTTTTCTAAAATCAGATTATTTAAAGAAGTCAGTGCAGCCAAGGCCTATAGAATGAATAATCCTTGCTAGGATCTTCACATCAAGTTGCTGTTAATGTCACAATTAGAGCAGCCGATTCAAACACTGAATCATAGCATCACTACATATATATTAAAGAAAGGAATCCAGAAAGGTCCTCAGCTGTACATTGGCTGAGGTTTTTCCCAAGGGCTCCTACATGTACATCACTTGACTTCACGTTTCTTGGTTGTTCAGTATATGACTGACAAATGAATTGATTGAAAAGCATTGCCTTCGAAGCAACATCAGATAACGAGGAATGTTTGTGGAAGGCGTTAGACATGTGATGGTTCATTCACACATCCAAGTTGTTGATGTCAGCAAATAATGAATGCACATGGTTTTCCCTAATTTGTCAAAAAAGCCAAAAAGGCCCACAGCTGGCTTCATTTGCAGGTGTGCCTGGGTGTTATCATTTCTTCAGTGATCCATGCGACGGTCATCTCCAGGCTTGACTACTGTAATTCGCTCTACGCGGGGCTGCCCTTGAAGCTGTCCCAGAAACTCCAGCGGGTGCAGAATGCTGCAGCCAGGCTCCTCACGGGGTCTCTGCCATGGGAGCATATTTGCCCAGTGCTTTTCCAGCTGCACTGGCTCCCGGTAGAGTACAGGGTCAGATTTAAGGTGCTGCTTTTGACCTTTAAAGCCCTTCATGGCCTAGGACCCTCGTATCTATGGGACCGACTCTCCCGGTATGCCCCACGGAGAGCCTCAAGGTCCATAAATAGCAACACCCTAGTGGTCCCGGGCCCTAAGGAAGTTAGATTGGCTTCAACCAGAGGCAGGGCCTTTTCAACTCTGGCTCCGGCCTGGTGGAACGCTCTGCCTCATGAGACCAGGGCCCTGCAGGATCTGATTTCTTTCCGCAGGGCCTGTAAGACAGAGTTGTTCCGCCTGGATTCCCTCCCTCCCTCTTTTTTTCTTTTTTTTCTTTTCCTTCTCCTCCTGCGATGAGGCTACATTTTAATATTTTAATGTTTCATTATTTTAATGTTGTATTTTATTTTTGTTTTTAAGTTTGTAATCATTCATCTTGTTTTTATTATTGCTTGTAAGCCGCTGGGGAGGGCGGGGTATAAATAAAAAATTATTATTATTATTATTATTCTAGCATCTTGACCTCATCACACAATGCAGTCATAATGACTCACAAAGGAAACTTACTACCAAGCTTCTAGATTCAGGTAGGTTGCCGTGTTGGTCTGACGCAGTTGAAATAAAAATAAAATAAATAAATAATTGTCCAGTAGTGCCTTATAGACCAGCTATGTTTGTTCTGGTATAAGCTTTCATGTGCACGCACACTTCTTCAGGTATGCACACCAAAGCTTATACCAGAACAAACTTAGTTGGTCTATAAGGTGCTACTGGACAATTTTTATTTATTTATTTTTATTTTACTACCAAGCTGTATTTCGATTTCCAGTTCCAGAGCAGACTATCTTTTCTCCATCATCTTGATAGCCACATGACCTAGTGTGTTTAGAACAACTAGGAGACCATTGAGATCTGTATGACTTTTTTTTTTTTTTGCTGCAAGGACTTAATCATCTGTAAAATGGAAAAGGCAATGAGGTGATACAACCTTGCAGAAGAGGGTTTTGGCTTAGCTTGTCAGAATGAGGAAAAAACCCACAAGTGGTGTGAAGAAACCAGACTCCAATAAATTTAAATATCACAGCAAGCAGGTGAAATCCACTGTGGTTAGATAGCTGGTAAAAGTCATGGCAAGGCCACTTGGAAAGAAAAATGGTTTCACTTACTATTAGTTACGGCTGGATTTTGAGTAAGTGGTGGTTCTGATGCCTGGAACTCATGTGCTATCTCATATACTTCTATAACATAACACAACACACAACACAACATCACAGCACAGGTATGCAAGGAACATCCAAAGCATCCAGTTAGTTATATATTCAGGTTAACAGGTGTGCTGCACAACTGTGACAATGTGGGCATGGGGTGCTCTTTCAGGATCCTCACAATGTGTTTATTTAAAATTTTGTATGCCCCCAAAAATAGAAATAACGTATTCTGGCACCTAAAAATTGTAATGAAGGCACCAGGCATCATTGAGAGTGGTCTATAACTAGGGTGCTACCACTGAAAACAGCCTCTTCTTTGTTATTACACAGCACACTTGGGTTAATGAAGGCACTTAGGGAAGAACTTTGGCAGAAAAACATGCATGGACATGTTTTTCACATGATGACTTTAATTACCATGTAACATCCTGCCATCTGTAAAGTACAATCATGTGTCAGAAATTCCCAAGGTAGCCTGTTCTGTATATAGTATTCACTATATTCATAGCTCAGCTATGATAAGCCTAATCACTGGTTAATTAGTGGAGAGGTCACATCTGAATAGCCATCGTTAAATCAATTACACAGAGTCTCAGCTAGATTAGGTTTTATCTGGTGAGTCATGTTGTCCCAGTGTAAGGTAAAGGTAAAGGTAAAGGTAGCCCTGCCCGTATGGGCCAGTCGTGACCGACTCTAGGGTTGTGCGCTCATCTCACTCTAGAGGCCAGGAGCCAGCGCTGTCCGCAGACACTTCCGGGTCACGTGGCCAGCGTGACGAAGCTGCTCTGGCGAACCGGCACCAGAGCAGCACACGGAAATGCCGTTTACCTTCCCGCTATAAAGCGGTACCTATTTATCTACTTGCACTTTGACATGCTTTCGAACTGCTAGGTGGGCAGGAGCTGGGACCGAACGACGGGAGCTCACCCCGCCATGGGGATTCGAACCGCCGACCATGCGATCGGCAAGCCCTAGGCGCTGAGGTTTTACCCACAGCGCCACCCGCGTCCCTTGTTGTCCCAGTGTAGGTCACATCAAAATCATCATCACAATTTCTTATTTAAGGTTCTCTTTTAAGTGAACATGGAGTGTGTGGGTGGAGAGAGAGAGAGAGAGAGAGACTGCTGTCAGCAATAAAAAATAAATGTGGCTCAGTCTTGCAAGTTGGAAGTAAGGGTAGATGATCATGGCCTGAAAATACTGATGAATGCAGAACTAGAAGACTTTTTATAATATCCGTGCATCTTAGGTCAGTGTTTTGAAGACTCTGCATTCAGGCCCCATCTATGCTCTACATTTAAAGCTGTATCATACAACTTTAAATAGTCATTGCTTCTCCCAAGGAGTCATGTGAACTGTCATTTGTTAAGGGCCCTGAGATTTGTTGGGAGACCCTCACAGAGCTACAATTAGCAAAGTGGCTTAAGTCAATCCCTCTTCCCAGGGAACTCTGAAGATTGTAGCTCTATGAGGGAAAGGGGTGTCTCCTTGCAATTCTCAGCTCCCTTAACAAACCACAGTCCCCAGGATTCCTTGGGAGAAACCTTGATGATATAAAGTAGTATAATACTGATCTAAATGTATAGAGCAGATGGGGCCTGGGGGAAGCCTTTTCACATGAACTTGCATTTCTGCTATGAAACCCCGAAGATTTTAGCTCATCTACTTGGGTGTTGGCTAGGTGTGCCTCAGCCTTCATGAGAGTTTAGGAAACTGAGAATGTGCCCTAAGGCATGTTAGGGGAAATTGGAAGATGCCTTTCATGGAAGCTTCTCTGCCACTGCAAGTCATCGCACTGGGAAAACGTCTGAATAAATGTAAGGTTCCCTAGGACACAGCTTGAAAATTACTGTTTTAAATAATCCTGATTGCTGTATCATCAGTTGTTGGTATATGTGTTGTTTTGTTGTCTGTAACATGAAAAAAAACTTTTTAAAAAGGGGAGGAAAAAGACTTTTAGAGCAGCTCTTGCCACCTTGGCACCTTCCAGATGTTTGGGACTATAACTCCCAACTCCCATGTTGGCTGATGGAAGTTGTAGTCCAAAACATCTAGAGGACACAAATCTGTCTTGAACAGAACATGAAGGTGAGACTGTAGAAATGAATGGAAAGAGCTATGCACATAAGAGTAGACTTTTTTTGGCTCTATGGGACAGCATATAACATCTGTAGTAAGAGTCATCTGTGTTGGCACAGAGATAAGCCTCCTTGCCAAAAAAGACCTGAGGTCACCATAGTTAAGGCTTAACCCAGAGCTTTCCAAACTTTTCATGTTGGGGACACACTTTTTAGACATGCATCGTTTCGCGACACAGTAATTCAGTTTTACTAGCAAGCAGGAGGCTCAACTACCCCCTTTCCAGCCCCAGGATGAGCGCAGGGAGCATTCAAGTGACACACCTACACACTGCGGCCGACACACCAACACGTCTGACACACGGTTTGGAAAGCTCTGCTTTAACCTCTACTCAGTGTTCTTTGAGTGCACCCTTTCAATTCCTTGCATATGAATTGATGGCTGCAAAGCCTGTTCCTAACAAGGAGGTGGCAAGTGATATTTTACTAGCTCCAGGAACAAAAAGTTGAAGCACTTGTTTGGGGTGCTGTTTTGAATCTTACAAAGCATTTGACTTCCACAAGCCCATCACTACCTTTTCAGGAGGAGTGGTGTTTGTGCACACACCAGTTGGGAAACCTCAGCCTAAGAAGCCTGTGATATTTGTGTGTGAACCTGTTTGTAACAATGACTGAGTTGAGATCATTGCATGCCACTTATCTCAGTTCCCAACCAACAAGTGTGCATCGGTTTGAACACCACAATCCAAATTAATTCTAAGGGGCACAGGAAGAGAGAACATATTGTATACCATAGGAAACAAGCCAATCTCTTGCCCATGCCAACACTTCTAGGCTGTCAGTTTACTAAGGAAGAATTAAGTTCAATTAAGCTAACTGTTGAATTCTAGCAGCTGAATTACAGTCCTTTTTGCTTATTCTGTCTGTAATACTTACCATCTTGTGGGGTTTTTGTTTTTTCTTCTTTTTTCTTCACAGCCTAATTTAGGTGGAGTGATTTATTTAGGTTCAGCTGCACCCACTGGCTCTGCTTTACAGAAGTATTTTGCTCATTCATCTTGCAACTTCAGGCTCCTGGCCCAGACACCTCTTACTCCCATTAACTTCCTGTAGCATCTCACAAAGGATCAATGAATAGAACTGGGTTATTTTCAAAATATACTGCAGCAAAAATGGTTTTGTGATTCATTGCTCTGGGAATAAGGCAGCTTGGATATTCAGGACCACGCTAGACTATATGCTTGATTTCTCTGTAGACCTCTATGTATCTGCAAGTTAGCTTTGCTAGCTCCTCATAATTGTAGATCTTTCAGTCACATGTAAGACAATATATAAACCTAGAAGTCAGAACACATAGGCATCCCATTGACCACTGTGGGGCCAAAGCAACACTTTTGGTTTAAGGTTACAACCATAAATTACAATTCGTTTTCAACTGTAGAAAACTGCATGGGTAACCTGACTTGCAATTCTGTACACAGCTTTGCTGTTTAAACTCCACTGAAGTTAATAGTATCAAACAACCTAGCAGTGTGAATGTTTGCAGCCCTGATCCTTGAGAGCCATAATAGTGCAAGCTCTATTGCAGTGAAAGGGATGCCAATCCATCTTTGTGAAAATTTTGAATTTCAAAGCCAATCCCTCACAATTTAAATCAGTAAAGCATATATAAATTCTGTATGACAGCAATGGTAGATGTACAGGCACCAAATGGGAAATGTTGCCTGATGCCCCAACTCCCATCTGTTTGTGTGGTGCGGCTTGCCAGGTTCTGAGACCCCCACCAAAAAAAGCAGGTGGTTTACTGAGCTCCTTGCAGGCACCACACAGAGCTGGTGGGCTGTTTTTGAACTGGTGACTCACAATTTGTGTGGGCCTGTTTGTAATCCCTATCATGGGCTGGAGCCACTCTCTCTCACCTTCCCTCCCTCTTGAATAGATCGGGGGGACGGGGGACGGGGACAACGACTGCAGAACTTGCAGTACCAGTAGAACAAAACAATAGTGCATCACAATAAAAGACAGCTATATTATATGTACATAAAAAATATTCACCAGGATAAGGAAAACAACAGCTCAAATTCCTTCAACAATAATTTGAAGATACAATATTGTCTCTAATAAAAGTCAAAATTAATTCAGGGTAGTTTAGCTAACCTTTTCCCACTGCAGTGCCCTCCACTTGTTCTGTGGGACTCCAGCTCCCATTAGGCCCAACCAGCATGGCCAATAATCGGGGATGATGGGAATTGTAGTCCAAAACCCCTGGAAGGCATCAGCCTGAAGAAAGCAGGTATAGTGTATATTCAAAACAAGTATTATCCAGTTGTTTGAAAGAGTATGTTGTTTCTGAGACACTAGATGCATTCTTGATCTCTCTGTTTACATAAAGAGCAGGTGTGTCTCAGCCCTAGAAAGTATATTTGCTTATTCTGCTCTCAACTTCTTCCATGTCCTCCCATCCTTCACGTTGTTGACTTGATGCCATTTCATAAAAATCAATTTAAATTATTTTAAAGTCTTTGTCATTTTAGAGTTTCATATTATACATACAGTATAAAAGGTATCATAATTAAAAGTTTGTTTTTAATCAGCACTCATCTGATACAATTTTTGTCTCCCAACGATTTTGCCTTTTTTAATGCCTATCAATTACTTTCAGTAAACCAAATACAGGAAAGGCTTAGGACCCATGAAACACCTCTGGGTGGGACTACGACCAGCTTACTAGTGTCCCTCACTGGCAGAGAAAACCCACCATTAGCAAGGCCAATGGGGGGGCACCTCACACAAATAATATTTGAGGCAATCAAAAATAAACAAAACTAAACTACAGATGGTATGCTAGTTCAGTGTTCTTGTGCAGATGCAATATTAGGGCATGGACCAGTGCACTAGCAAGAAAAAAGTAGGAACAAAGGAAATCACAGAATAGGACTTTGCAAAATAAGGAAATACACTCCTTTCTCACACACACCCAAAATTTGTCACAACATTCCAAAACCTGCCAGAATTCAAAAACAATTTCTGTTTGTACTATTGAAGAAAGCCACAATTTTGCCTTATCATGAGGACAGAACAGGGGGAAAGCCGGTCATTGTGGGAAGGAGGCACAGAATCCCCTCCTCACAAACAAATTAACTCAGCATTTCAACATGCATACCAGTTGCTCCCCCCATCCTGAATTTCTACTAAGAGGCAGCAGGGAAGATGATAGCAGAAGGAACACAATTAGAGGAAGAATAATCCCTCAGGTGTGTAGAACCAGGACAATGGTTCTTGAGCTGGGGTCACCAACCCAGTGCCATGGTGGCACCATGAAGGCTTTCTTTGGAGCAGGAGGAAGGTAACCCAGAGGCATAGCTAGGGGGGTGGGGCCACTGGGCACCACATCGCAGGGGGCGGCACTCTCTCTCAGGAGTGACACGGTGGTTCGGGCGCCTGCAGGCTCCGCGCTGCCCGAAAGGGCACCATGGGGCTGACATCTGCCTGCCGCCTCCCCCTCAGGCTGCCACCCTACAGCTGAGCGGGAGGCAGCAGGCGGACCCATGCAGGCTCCGCACTGCTCAAAAAAGCAACACAGGCCTACAGGGTGCCAGAGCAGAACGCAGCTCGGGCACCGGGGTTCTGGCGCGCCCTGCTCTGCCCCCTGGGCGCCTCACCCATCTTGCAGGTGTCCAAGCGGCTAGCTATGCCACTGAGGTAACCTTTGGTTGCAAACGTGAGTGTGTGACTGCCCTCCCTACATAGTATACATGGCAAACAACCTGCAGCAATCTAGGATTCTATTCAGGGGCATACCTTGGGAACAGCATGGGGGCCATATCCTGTTTCCAAGTGGAAATAGTCATGTGATAGATTTTTTAAAAAATGTAGATATTGAACATTACACGGTAAGCAGCTTTTAGTGAACCATTCAAATGTAACTATGCTGGCTACTGAGCAAGGTGTAGGTTTGGAACATATTGGCAATAGTATAAAATGGATCACCTGAGAGGATCAAATTGCATCAGTTGGAATCCATTCACTGGTTGGGTATGATCTCATCAGAACCCACTTCCTTCTCTGTTAGAGGCTTCCAGTTAACACCAGCAATAATTGTTCAAATTAACGCTGCATTATTAGGCAATTATCTGCAGATTCCCACAAGTAAGACTTCAGGGAATGTGAATTGCCCTGCCCCAACCACTAAGGAAAACAACCCAGTTACAGACCGAGATTCTTTGGGTTCCGCTTTTCCAAATCCTTAGAATCCCACCGGGGACAGCTAAATTGGTAGAGCATGAAACTCTTGCCCCATGCTGGCAACCCGTATTGCAAGGGGTTGCGCTAGATGACCCTATGGCTCCTTCCAACTCTATCGTTCTATGAACACCTTACACTCCTACAGAGGCATGGCAGGCCACCTCCCCAGCAGGTGAGTCACGTAGCATCTCTGCTTTCAGAGCAGAGGCAGCTCTAGCAGCATCACGCTCTACAGGGTCTGGCCCTTCACAGTTTACAGAATTAGGAGTGGAGTGATGATTCTGTTTAAGGTGGTACCTCAGGTACTTAATTCGTTCTGGAGGTCCGTACTTAACCTGAAACTGTTCTTAACCTGAAGCACCACTTTAGCTAATGGAGCCTCCTGCTGCTGCCGCGCCGCCGGAGCACAATTTCTGTTCTCATCCTGAAGCAAAGTTCTTAACCTGAAGCACTATTTCTGGGTTAGCGGAGTCTGTAACCTGAAGCGTCTGTAACCTGAGGTACCACTGTATAAGGAAAAGCGGTCCATCACCCTTTCCAAGTATGGTATATGCATCTGATGTCCTGGGCGTTGGCAACCCTAGGTCTACCTCCCCAACAATAAGAGGGCACAGCTACCACTCCTGCTAAAGATCTAGCAGTTTTTAAAAGGTTACTAATTGTGAATGGATTTCTCTTTCCTCCCCCAATATAGGAAGTCACTTCCATTGGCTAATAAAATTTATACCTTAGACCAGTGGTTCCCAACCTTTTTTTAGCCATGCCCCATCTAAGCACCTCTAAAATCCTGATTCCCCCCCCCCCCGAGTGCTACTTCCTCTGAATGTGCCCAGTGTATATTCTGTTTAGATAACCTCTCCATTGTCACCAGCTGACCGCTGTGTACATTCTGATTTTTAAAAATATGTATGTCACAATATATATTTATATAATGTATATGAGCCCCCATGAACCATAAGAAATGCAAAAAAATCACTCATTCTCGAATTGCTCCCTTAAAAATAAAATTGCCCCCCTGTAGGGCGTGTGCTCCATGTTGGGGACCACGGCCTTTGACTCTGACTTCATGACCCTTTCAAGATGATCTCTCAACTGCCTCTTAAGAAAAGCCACAGCTGCCCTCTCCAGGTGCACATCCTGCACTGCCTCAAATTCCATAAGTGCCTAGAAGATCTTATAAAAATTCCACAGCACATTTAAAATATGGTGAGACAAACATTCCATATGTTAATCAAGGCAGTAACATTGATTACAGAAACAATCTTGGATATAATTTGATTTGCGGTTCATGCGATAGCTACACAAGTGGTGGCACGCTGGAGCTTGTGGCTGTAGCACTGAGAAGGACAGACCCCATCCAAAGTCTATTCAAAGATGATGCCTTGAAGGACATCCTAATAAGAATTTGAGGAAAGCCCCCAATGTGCTTATCACACACAAAGTGGGGGGGGGGAGTATTCAAGTGATACACCTTATTCTCAGTACCAGTCCTTTTGGAATTTCTGATACCAAGGGAAAGCCAGAGATTATAGATAGATACAACCTAAATGGCACAAAGTACCATTAAGTACTCTAACAAGCAACATCCAATAAAATTCAAGAATTCCATGGAAAATACCAAGTTCCAACCCAAGGAAACTGGGTACAATCAACTAGAGGCTTTTGTCTATGATCTTTGAGAATTATTAAATAACAGGTGAGGCCCCCGCAGACTGGAGGCGGGCAAATGTTGTCCCCATCTTCAAAAAGGGAGGGAAGGAAGACACAGGTAACTACCGACTGGAGAGCTTGAGACCGAAGCAAGGGAAGGTCCTAGAACAGATAATTCAACAGTCGGTCTGTGAGGACTTAGGAGAGGATGCTGTGATTACTAAGTCCCAGCATGGGTTTCTCAAAAATAAGTCATGCAAGACCAATCTCATTTCTTTTTTTGATGGAATGACACCAAAGCTTTTGACAAAGTTCCCCACGATATTCTTGCAAGGAAGCTAGTAAAATGTAGGTTGAACGAGGTAACTGTTAGGTGGATTTGTAGCTGGTTGACTGACTGAACCCACCAATTACTCATTAATGGTTCCTCATCATTCTGGAAAAAAGTGACAAGTGGAGTGCTGCAGGGTTCAACGTCTTTATAAACAATTTGGTTGAAGGAATTGAGGGGATGCTCATCACATGTGCAGATGTCACGAATCTGGGAGGGGTAGCTAATGTGGCAGAAAACAGAATTAGAATTCAAAATGACCTTAACAGACTGGAGAACTGGGCACAAGCCAACAAAATTAATTTCAATAGGAACAAATGTCAGGTTCTGCACTTAGGCAGGAAGAAGCAGATGCACAAATATAGGATGGGGAACACCTGGCTTACTAGCAGGCAAAAAAAGTGTTTTAGAATTAGCATGAAGTTAATGGTTTTAGAGATTTTTCTCCCCTGTTCCTCACCAGCAGAAGCCTAGAATAGACACCTGCCCTGGAAGCAGAGTTCCAGTAAATCAATGAAACATTGTGCATTATCTTACCTTCAAAAGAAAGCCAACCCCGAGGTTTAAGATGGAATAAAATTTGAAAGAAACATCCAACAACCTTTTAATCTGGATTTACCATTGTAGTGGGTTAGCTAGGAAGTACCCTTGATGGAAATGGATATATGGTGAAACCCAATGAAGTCACACTCAGAATAGAACCTTTGAAATTAATAGGTTTATGTTAAATCCATGGATTTCAATGGGTCTATTTTAAGTATGATTTAATTGGACATCACCCATAACCTTAGTGGTCAGTGGCTTTCATTTTGATTCCAAGACAAATCAATTTTGTTAAATAAAAATATTAGTTAACAGGTAATTTTAATAATTTTTAAATATGTTTTAATTACTTGTTTTCTAACTGTTTTAATTATAATTTTAACATTTCATGCTTTGTTACAATCAATATAAAATTCATTAAATAAATCCACAGATTATATATATATTACACACTCTCTCTCTCTAAACCTACACAGTTTTTTGGGTGGGAGGAATAGACTTTTCATTTCTGAAATTTATAACTAAGACGTTAAGGACTAAATTTAGTCAGAGCACAGTTTAAATAACATCCCAGGCCCATTCCTTTCACACGTTTGCCCTCAGTAGCTTACTGCCACCACCAATGGTTTGCTTCTGGTCTTGGGTTTCTGCTTCATTAGGCAAGGAGGCAAAGCAGGAGGGCGAAAAACAGTAAAAGGCTGAGGTGTTTGGGAGAAGAACAGGAAAATATAAGAAAAGTGCCATTTGTTCAAATATTACTATGGCTTCCTTTCTGGGTAGAGGAAAGGTGGCAGAGAGTGCAGAATCTTTGGGATTGTTGCATGGCTGCCAGGGCAGGAAAGCAGAAGACTCCAAGAAGAAGTGCTATCAAGGTTGCCTGATACTGTGCAGACCTTCATTAGCCCTGAGAACATAAATCTTGCCTGGCCATCATTTCTCTAGCAAGACTGCCCCTTGGTGGTTAGATGCGGACACATCACAGCAAAAGAGCTGTATTTGATGTGCATCTGGTTGCACTTCAGTCTGTAGCATCGGTTTCTTCTGTCCTTCTAAATTGCAGGAATATGTGAACTTTCACGCTTCCTGCTTGTGATTGGATTTACAATTTGGCAAGGGGGGGGGGAGAAAAGAAATGTGCCTCTGTGCCAGGGCTGTGGTATAATTTTCCTGAAAGTCTGACAAATAATCCATGTGTGCTGCTTTAAGAGGGGCAGCTTTTCTTGGCCATTGCTTCTTTCCTAGCCTAACTAAAAGCTCTTGATGGAGGTGGCGAGTCCTTAACAAAACTAATACAGGCCTTTTAGCTTCCCCCAGTACAAAGCTGATTTAAATACAACAACAGAGACCCAACAAATCGTTACAAAGCAATGCACAATTCATACAGCCTACGTCCAGGTTAAACAAGCATTTTGTTCAGAATATAGGGATCATTGGTTCTTGCAACCACCGATAAAAACTTTGCCACTGCTAATGTTCTAGCGTTTGTCCTGTCTTCCAATAGGAACATGACATAGTGAGCCTCTGATTTTCCTGGGAAAGGTACCAGCAAGGGTAGTATCAGTTCAGCCCTGGCCTGCTCATATTTTGCACAGTGCAGCAAAATATGTTTTATGGAATTGATGTCTTGAGCACACGAGCAAAGTCTGTCCTGGTAGGGAACTCCTCTTAAATTTGTGGTGCCCCTGTTGCAGTGACAGGTCACTCCAAAGGTCCTTTGTAATTGTGCATTCATGAAGATGGTCTTGGGGCATAGATGCAGTATCGTTTGTGGTGGACATACTGCTTTGTTTGTGCATGTCTCGTAATATCCTGCTGAAATCCTGCAACTTTTCAGACCAGAAATGTTCTGGGTTTGGTTTTTTGTCCTGCTTTCATCGCACTACAACGCAGGTGTATCACGCCCCCGCCCCCAAGGGTGGTAATATGGCAGCATTGGGGAAGCATCACAGAACAACTAATAAAGTAGAATGATGTCTGGACAGTCTTGCATAATTCCACCATGAATGCACTATTACTGCAGCATCAGTAATAAAACATCACTGGGGACGGGCTCTGCATTTCCTGCTTTGTCTTATGTTGTAACTATATGTTCTGTTTTAAAGAAAGTTAGCACTAACACTCAGTTCTGATTCATCAGCGGACAGCTTATGTTATATATGTCATACATTCCAAGGCAGGACCAGCATGTTCAGTCCAGTGGTTTGCACCTATAGGGTCAAAGACCAGTAAAGCCAAAATATGAGTAATGGCTTTCATGTTCCAATTCATTCAAAAATTTAGAGAAATTTATACTCAAGAAACATAACTCAAGGCTAATCCCAGATTTGGACAGGGGAAAGGAGGACAAACAATTTGTTTCAACATTTTATTATTATTTTTTTAAGCTAGCAGTACCTCAGGTTTTCTACTGTGTGCCGTAACACTTTGTTATGTAAATATTAGCAGGCAATAATATTTACCCGATTGCTGAGAAACACCTCATCTGCTGATTTCTGCATATCAGAGATGCTGTCAACAGCCTAAGAACAAGTCTGGCCTTGTTCTTTCTGAGCAGTTAGCAACTCTGTGGAAATAATTTGAATTGGAAATAATTTGAATCAGGTGGTGGCGGCAGTGGGAGGCCCCATTAGCTAAAGTGGTACCTCAGGTTAAGAACAGTTTCAGGTTAAGAACGGACCTCCGGAACGAATTAAGTTCTTAACCCAGGATACCACTGTATACTTCATCAAAGAAGGGTGGTAAAAAAGGAGGAAGCCAAGAGGGTAGGGAGGTGTGGCATAGCAATGTAGCCTTTATTTCTCACTTGGAAAGGCTATGATTTCCTCTGTACTTTTGAACAGCAAGCAACATTAATTCCTAGCAAGCTTGCAGCACAGAGTGTTTATGCATGTGTCTTTCCACACATATGCACCCAGGTCAAGATTCTCCGAGATTCAGCCTCTAGAAATGACAAGCTTGTCTACAGTATGTGTGTGTGTTTTTATGTATGGTCATCAAGCAGGCATACGCACAGCACATCATATATGGCTCTTATGTGCACATTAGTTATGCATACAGTAATGAGACATGTTGCCATGTATCTTTGCTTTTAAAAGGACTCCCTTCTTCTCCTTTCCCACCTACCCCATGTACCATTTTTCTTTCCTAATCATTATCACCCTACATTCCATGAAGGAGCATGTTCTCAGGCTGGGAGTTTTGTTTTGTACCTTCATTGTTTTTGCAGTGTATTCTGTACTTCTGCAAAACCTGAGGGTCCCCTCCTAGCATGCCTGATACCTCCCTTGCTTCTTAGTGGCCTCATTTTTGGCAGCAAGCCTGGAAGCACTCAGCTGTTGATTTCCCTATTAGGAGTGATTCTTAGAACTTTTATTATTTATGCAATCACGTTAAAAAAAAATCCCACAAGTTTGCAAGTAGTTCTCTTAAAGGTGACCTTTGCCAAGGTTTATCTGAACACAGAAATCTTTTGAACACAGCAATCAAAGCAGCCACGCCAAAGCCTCTTGCCATTTTCATAACACCAGGAACATACACTTGGAAAAACCAACTGCAGCGTCACTGGATCTCAGTGTGCACAATATTCCTGTCAACTGGAAATGCGCCATGTTTGAACTTGGCCTCAGGAATGACTTCACACAACATTTTACTCAAATGTGACTCTGGGGAGGGACAGCAGAGAGGCTAATTATGAAAAGCACGCCAAGCTGAAACTGCTGCCAAGATGTTCAACTACACTGTGTTAGAGGAAAGACTTGCAAACTGAGATTAGCTAGTTGCCCAACTGGCTTAAACAAGGGGAATAATTTAACCAGCAAAGATCAGTTATGCCAATTAAATGCCACCTGCTTTTAATAGAAGCCTGCTTGGAATTATGCAGAATCACAGACACCCTCACCTCCTTTTGTGATCAAGCAGTTAGGAGCTCAGAGGCCTGCCTAGTGGTGGTGAGTCAGTTGGCAAGAATGAGATTCCAACCCCCAGCTACGTTCAATGGTCATGCTAGGGAAGATGGTAGAGAAAGTTAGGGCCCAAAGATGCAACTGTGCCAAGCACTATTTTCAAAATGGTCACCCTATGCATACAAAAAGTAGGTAATCTGGTGTCTTTAACAGTAAGGAGCTACAGGAAAATGGCGCTGAACCTTTCTCCTCCTACACCTTACCTCCATTTGTGGTTCCAGCCACAGAGATACACCTCCTCCTATTCTTTTAAGTCTCACAGAACACTAACTGAACACATTGCTTAAACCCCACAGAACAATATATGGTCAGGTTTTGAGAATTCCCACACTTGGATTTGCTATTTCTAAGCTTCTAAGTGATTGGAACACCTTCAGTTCCAGTCAATGCTACCACACAACACTTTCAGGAAATTTTCCTAAATTGAGAAATACAACCTTGTACCTTTGAGTCAATGGTTTCATTAGGTTCTCTAAATTCAAACATAGAGGTCAGTGCATTAGCAGCACACAGGCTTCCTCTCATTGTTAAACAGCCGAATCAGTTTCAGCAAAGAAAGTAGTATCAGGAATCAAAATACACTGCAAAGTAAATTCAAGCAGGGGCAGAAACTATTAATTGCAAAACTTACCCAAGAGGTTCTGCTATGTTTTAAGATAAAGACAGCTCTCCAGCAGCAGAATTTGGGGCATTAATCCATATTAATGGTCCTATGTACCATCTAGAAAAGATAGAACTATGCCCAAACCCCTAAGATGGGAATTGTGCAGAAGGAGGGAATCCAGAAATCTCCAGCTGCTAGCTGGCTTTTCTCGTTTAAGGGGATGGAGATGCACATCAATTTCCTGTAAAAATCTTTCAACGATGAACCAGATACTAAAGCACCAGTCATAAAACGGGACACAAAGACAAAAAACACCACCCCAATTCTAAATTACAACACTTTATTGCAGCATCGGCAAAGATCAGTTTTCTGAAGCTGGTGAAGATCGGGCGGCATTTCTGACTGTGTGTACGCGAGTGTGAAATGTAACAAGTTGTACAAGTTTCGTTTTAAATTCTACATGCAGAACTCAACAGAGGTAAAAAGAATTTTAAAATAGTTCAGAATTTTTAGCATACAGATGTGCTCTTTAACTGAATGTACTAGACCTACGTGAAAGCAAACAAACAAAAAAATCCCCAGAACTATACTAACAAACAAGATTGTCAGAAACTTACCCAGAAACCTCATTTCCATTTAGAAAAATAAAAATTCTACTTGTTGCCAGCTAATTTTTCCTTGTGTTTTAAAATATAGACACAGAGGCTTATCAACCCATGAAAGTCAACAGAACGTTCAACTCCACTTGTCGGCATCTGTCTGTCATGCTGACTGGCACATTTTGGTTTTCAATAATGCTTTAACGAGCTGCTCTAGATCCTTTCTTAGGCTGGCATCAGGCTGTTTGAAGCAACTTTGGATCAATGCTCTCTTACCTTCCCATCCACTCTGACCTTCAGTAGACCATCCCACTTCCCTGGATCTGCTCCCTTCATCACTTTCCCCCTCCCGCAACACATGCAGAGAAAGGGTTTCCCCCTTGAAACAAAATCCTATTTCTCGTGGAATATCTGGTGTTTTGGTAAATCAGGTGCTGTCTATTTTACCCTGCATGTTGGGGTTTACTATACGATAATTACCTCTTGCTCTACCACTTCTCTAATGCAGACTGGAGCCCCAGATTAATATTCTCCTGACATGCCATGCCCAATTCAGAGATAATGCCACTCCTATTAGGTTTGCTTTCCCCCATACTTTGCCATCAAGACCGTCTCCATTCCAGCGTAATCCATCTTATTTAAGTTGCGCTTTGTTGTAACTGAACTGCTCACTGGTAAAGTTAACCATCTCATTTATTTGCTTCCATTCTCATGAGAAGATTAATCCTCACATGGTTCCATAACAAGATGCTTTTTGATTGTTTGGTAGGCTGTGACTGGGAGCTTCCGCTTTTTCTGTTTTTAGTGGAGGCTGGTGTATCTGCTCTATGGCTCCAGCCTGTCCCAGATTTTCGATTCTGAACTCTCTAGACCGACATGCTCAGATGTGTCCGCTGCTCTCGTTTAATTGCTGGAGGACTCCACTAATCCACAACATTGGAGATACAGGGCCTAATGAAATGACGCTTGCTGCTGGATCAACGTCTCCTAACAAAGAAGAGAAAAGACAAAGGAAATGCTTATCAACAACAAAGAACTTCTGGTGAAAATATCAGACGCCCAGAAGAGGAGCTCAATAAAATTTCAAGTGGTCAGGCTGGAGCTTGTCTCTCCAGGACTCTGTGATTACCCCCATGACTGAAAGAAACAAGATAAATGTTGCAAATCTGCATAATTTATACATGGGGCAGAATACAGCTTCTCAATGCAGTAGATTTATTTATTATTTATTTATTTTACAGTGTAGTCTCAGAACTGACTACAATAATGAGGTTTTACTGCAAGGTTCTTCAAGGACCGGGATCTAATAACATTCTTAGGCATGTGCAACCTGACAATTGTTCTTCCTCAGCACTCCACAATCTATGTCAGAGGTGGGGAGCTGGCTTTGACCAGCCCTCCATGGGTCTTTTTTTTTTTTTTTTGCATTCCCATTTTTTTAAATAACAGAACAAAACTCTGTTAGTGTGCCACGTATAAAATCAACCCTAACCCTCAGTTCGCTGATTCAGTCCTTAGGACAGGAGTCAGCTGACCAGTCCCATCAGTGGAAGTCCGGCACAAGAGCTCCCTCCTCCTGAAACTGACATGGGGTTGGCAGCTCCCTCAGAACAGCATACCTAGGCAGGAGGGGGGAGAATTTCATCTGACAAGCTGCAATGCTTGTATAGAAGGAACAGCTGGAAGTTGACTTCCACCATTAGAATCCAAGGCTTAGATGCTGTTGTTCCCAAGTCACATTTTTTCCTGCAAGTATATCTAACATTCAAAGCTGAATCGGAGCTGATCTTTCAAATATGAAGTTCAAACCTACACAGACATATTTTGAAAAAGGTATATTTGGGTGAACTGATTATTTTTGGTGTTTTGTGTGGTCTACTGTAGCCTCTCTGCCTGTATCCCTTACCTTAAAATGCCACGTTGACTACTAGAGTAACCTTTTATACTCTATGGCACATTAAACCGTAGTGCAATGGTTTAATGTCAACAAGAAACATGCTCGTGCATGCTGCTCAAAACCTCCTACAGCACATGCCCCTTGCTCCTGGTAAGCTATCAGTCAAGCAAGGCCAAGTCTGGCCAGTCATGTTGTTCAAATCTGGACTTGTGGTTGGTTCCCCCCACCCCCCGCAAACTAACTGTGGTTACTGTTCATGGTTGGTTGGAGGAAATAAACCACAACCCTAGGTTCAGACAAAACAATGGGCCACACTGGCTTGTTGCATTCATGGCATGGCAGGAGCAGAGTAGATATGCAGCAGGAACTTTTGAGCAGTGTGCACCAACATGCTGCTCTTTCACATTAAATGGTTTAATGTGACATGGGAACTGGACCTATACCTGGAACCCTCCTCCCCCAAAACTCACTTTTCTTTCTGTTTCCGTGACTAATCTCAGCTTCAGCGCTGTCTGTTCCCTCTCTCTCGCCTGATCATATTAAAAAAATAGGAATGATAATGAAATTGAGAAGTGCTCTAGTTTCTTTATGAACTGCATTCTTCTGCAATATACTTATTTAGTTAAAGCATTTTATACCCTGCTCTTCAGCCAAGAGGCTACCAAAGCAACTTAAAGTTATCCTATTTCATCTTTTTTGAGGCTCAAAGTAGTACCTTTTTCATAAGTGGGAAATACAATAGGCACAAAGGTTAATTTTAATTTCCAAATCCCCCTCCCCCCTCCCCATTTTACACTGCAACTGCTCTGTTACACCATAGATAATGACTATGGTTAGGCAATGGATTCACAATTATGAACATGAAGTAAAACAGACATTGCATATTTTTGGAGACATTAATGTGATTTCATTTCTCCCCCCAATACAGAGACTGGTAAGGAATAACCCCCAAGGTGACCTGAATTGAGCCCTATAACAGCTATTACTGCTCCTCTGGACAGAAATTGCTGGGCAAAGGGACCAATTCAAGAGAAAGAATTGAAGTGAACAGAAAGTGGTAAATGGTGCGTGCTGCTAAGTGTGAAAACCAGGAAGCTCCCAGTTCAAATGTCATTGGATAAGTCACCATTTCAGTTCCACCACCAACAGCAACACAGACAAACTGAAATAAAAAAATAGAAAAAAAGAACTGGATTTCCATTTTGGTGGGTATCTTTAATAAGTTTAACAACGATGTCCTCTGACTCCCTATCCATCAGCTGAGGTTAGGACTGCCTGTCTGCCAGAATCAGACACCTGGGTAGCATAAATGTCCAGGGTAGATTTGGGCACTGTAAACACCCATTTGGAACTGATGAGTTTTCTCCCTTCAGGTAAAGGTACAAGTTCTCAAGTTTCATTTTTATGCATTGCTTCCATTACCTCTGACATAGCATTAAACCAACACTTTGCTAATTTTGGTTCCATATCATCAATTTTTTCAAAACATTCTGGTTCATAAGCTACTTTCATTGCTTTATGTCAGTGATGGCCAAACTTGGCCCTACAGCTGTTTCTGGACTACAACTTCCATCATCCCTAGCTAACAGGACCAATGGTCAGGAATGATGGGAATTGTAGTCCCAAAACAGCTGGAGGGTTGAGTTTGGCCATCACTGCTTTATGTGTAGTCTGATAATTTTGAAATTCACTCTGATAATGTACAGGTGCTCTCCTTCCTCTTTCAGAACATCTTAAAATAGGAGTACTCACTGTTTCAGGTTCTACCTTTTAACATCAGTTTCTCTATCCTGAAAAGTTTCTTCACTCATTGCTGTTTGTCTCTTAACCGCCTGTTTGATTTTTCAGTTTGTTTCTGTGTCTCACTTTGAGATAATCTCTGACTTGAAGGAAGACACACTTCAGAAGAATTTTGTCTACCTTGTACTTGCGCTCATGAAAAATGACATCTCTGCTCACTATTACATTTTTGCTTTTTAGAGACCCACAGTCTATATACCCTTTTGTTTGAGAATCATAACCAGGAAATGTACATTCTAACCCTCTTGAAGAGTTTCCTGCATGTCTCTGCTTGAACATGCACAAAACATTTACATCCAAACACACGCAAATGTCCCAACTTGGGTTTTAAAGCATGAAGCAACTTATAAGGAGTAGTGTTAGTTACAGAGGTATATAATCTATTTAGAATGTAGCTAGCTGTAACCAATGATAACAAGGCGGTGGTCCTATCAACCCAAGATTCTAAGCAGAGACATGAAGCACTTAACCCCTGAAAGAATCCCCTCTTACCTTAGGATATTATCACTTCTATCCTAAGGGTTTTTTATGTTTGAAATAGTGAAAGCTGCAAGAAGTTGAAAACAATGCAATAATCATCCTGTTTCTAGAATACCTACCTTCCACCAGTTTTAAAGATTAGATCGGCATTAGGTGCTCCTTTTGGATGCTGATAACGAGGCCGCCGTTCCCTGTTGGTATTTGCTGGAGCTGGCCGCTGAGCCAAGGACTGCATCATCTCTGCATATTAAATATACACATATATAGATATAAATATTAAAAGTAAAGAAGGCAAAAGAGGGTATAGCTACATTGCAAATTCAAAGGAGTTTCAGGGATGGCTCTCATTTTTTTAATCTTTCAATGGAAGAATCCTGGGAAATGTTCTTTTGTGAAAGAGTTAGACTGTGACACACCTGAAACACATGAACAATAAATAAAACACATTTTTCACAATTTTCCTATTTTTGACAAAATACATTTTTAAAGGCAAAACACTGTCATTTAAGATGTTTTTTATGTGCACATTATTTACCAATATTTTTTTCTGCCAGTCAGAAACCACAGTAACTGATTGGTTATTAAATGAGCAAACCATGTTTCCACTATGCTTGATGGAAGGTTTTCACCTATGATTCCTTATCCAGGCAACCAGCCCTACAGGCTGGGTGAAAAAGCCACTTCAAATGATGACAAATGTCTATTTAACTGACATTTATTTGAAAGATTGAATCTTTTAATTTTGTTTAGTAAGTTTTTCTTTAATTTGGTAGTCAAGAGAATAAATGATCTGTCAATTCCTTTGCAGGAATTTGGAGCAGGCCCACACAAAACCAGTCAAATGGTCCTATGTGGTAGAAGGTTGAACCTCAGCAATAACCTCATCTATACGAAGGCCCTTTGGAAGGGTAACTCATACCTTGATAGTCCTCTTGTTCCTGCCGTTCATTGATATCCAATGTCAATTTTTTCATTCTCATCCTCTCCTCTTGCTCAGCCTGTTGTTGATTCCAGTGATTTGCAGCCAATTGAGATGACATTGGCACATTTAGGATCTTAAACTGAAGACAAACAAGACACCTCTGAGAACTTGTGCTTATTCTTTTATTGCTTGCATATTGCATTAGATTTTTATTCTGGCTGCATTTTTAAACTTATTGTAGTTTTTTATTGTACCATTGTATAGTTATGGGGAAGATTTTTTGTACAATTTATTTTATGTGGTGTCTTATATGTAAGCTCAATGAAAGGAACAAATGTATGACTCAACAAGTTCTAGATGGAAGAAAAGTGCACAAATGTTGCTGGTTTTTATTTGCACCAATACTTGCAACTCTGTAAGTCCAAACTATTTCCAGAAGTGGGTTTTGAATGGACAGTGGAATGTCAGTCAGGTTAAAGATGACAAAACACTGAGCTAATCCTACAGATTTCAACAGAACAGGACTTCTAAAGTGAAAAAGGTGAATACTTAGGAAAGAAATGTGCCATTGGCTACAGAACTTTGCTGCTTTAAAGTGTTTCGTATATTATCATGCCAATCATTCACACAGAGCTTCAGAATGCACTCAGAGCCTTTCACATACATACATTCATTTGTTCCATTCCTTACAACTATCCTGCAAGGTAGATCATTACAATTCCCATATTGCAGATGGATGGCCCAGCAGAGAAAGTGCGGCCCCAGGGCCATCTAGCAAGATCATAGGAGAGGAAAGATTTGAAGTAGATGCTTCATGATTCATAGTTTTTGGTTGCAGCTCCCATGTTAACATCAGCTCTTGATCCAGTCTAACATGCGACTACTGCTGTGCTATAATGGCTGTAATATAATTAAGCTAAGTGATATCCTTTAAAAGTGAAAATATTCTGGGAATACATTATTCTATTTTAACAGCAGTTTCACCATTTTCATGAATCACAGCTAGATAAAAAATATTCAAACGTATACCACTCTCAGTGTATTTTTTAGAAGTAGTTTCTTGCTTTAGGCCCATATTTATGAGATGGGAAAGGATTAATGGTATTTTTAAAAAAAGTTCTTCCAAAGGAAGGAAGGCAAACAGAAAGTCCATTTGACACTTCAGTTCCTTATGATAGTCTAAGACATGTGAGAGCCACAGCTGGCATTCCTATCTGCCCTCCAAAAACAAACCAGTTTCAAAAGGAGGTGATGACAACTAGGCAGCGCCTTTCCAAAACAATGTAGTAGTGTCACTGAGCCACACTTCCCAAGACAGCAGTCAGTGAAGTATACAGGATGACAAAAATTATGAATGAAATTAATATTGAAAAAGGCAAAAATGACTCCCTTGTACACAGGGCCTCACCTGTTGCTTGTTGCCTTTTCGAGTTAACATGACAAAAGGCATGGTGTCTCCAGATTCAGACTCTCCTTCCCCACCACCCAGTGGTGGACCCTTCTTGAGCTGGCTCTTGAGATGCAAGGGAATTGCAACGTCTAACTGATGCACTTTCACCGATTCCCCACTCCTTTGCTGAAAAGGCAAGAAACGGAGGTAACAACAAAACTAGGATACCATTCTTTAATTTAGAAAAACAAGTTAATTCCAGGGCTGCCTCACACACCACCAGGTGGCTTTTAAGGCTCCTATAAGTCATAATGAGAATCTAGGCCATTCAGCATTACTTCCAGGTTCAAATGTTTGGAAATAGAAATGGTAGGTGGGTCGGCAAAATTATAAATTAAAGGCATATGCCGACAATGTGGTTTTAACATTAGAAAACCCACTAGAAAGTGTGCCGGCAGTACTGGAAGGAATTATGGAGTTTGGTAAATTGACAGGTTTTAAACAGAACAAAGATAAAACAAAAATGATAGTTAAAAACCTGGATAGTCAACTTATGAAGGGTTTAGAAAGAGTAAGTGGTTTGAAGAGTGAAAAAAAATGAAGTACTTGGGGATATGGTTAATGACAAACAATCATAATATTATTAATGATAACTATGTAAAGGTTTGGAAGAAATCAGGAAATTTGGCGTAGAATGCAATTGTCATTATTGGGTAAAATTTGGCGTAGAATGCAATTGTCATTATTGGGTAAAATTTTGGTTATAAAAATGAATATACTCCCAAAGATTCTATTCCTGTTTCAGACAGTACCTACAGTTAATGACATCTGAAGCTTGAAGGAGTCGCAAAAAGATCTATCTAGGTTTATATGGCAGGGAAAGAAGCCCAGGATAAAACATAAGGCCCTGATTGATACTAAGAAGAGAGGTGGCTTTTCCCTTCCAGACTTACAATTATATTTTGATGCATCATGTTTATGTTGGTTAAAAGAATGGATTTTATTAGATCAGGAAGGGCATGACCTAAAAATGCATGCATGAATGCTTGCGGTATAGGAAGGCTAAGCTATATAAGAGTTTCTCAAACCACATGATTAGAAAACACTTGTATAGGGTATGGGAAAAATATAAAAACTTATTAGAAAGGAAAACACTGATGTGGTTGCCACCAATAGAAGCCCTCACAAGGGAAAAATTAATACACAGAGAAACTGGAGCACATATAGAGATTTGCTGGCTGTCACTGGGGAGGAATACAAATTGAAAGAGTATGGATCACCTTCATGAAGTTTTCCTTCATGAAGTATTTCACAGAATCATAGAGTTGGAAGAGACCACAAGGGCCATCGAGTCCAACCCCCTGCCAAGCAGGAAACACCATCAGAGCACTCCTGACATATGGTTGTCAAGCCTCTGCTTAAAGACCTCCAAAGAAGGAGACTCCACCACACTCCTTGGCAGCAAATTCCACTGTCAAACAGCTCTTACTGTCAGGAAGTTCTTCCTAATGTTTAGGTGGAATCTTCTTTCTTGTAGTTTGGAACCATTGCTCCGTGTCCGCTTCTCTGGAGCAGCAGAAAACAACCTTTCTCCCTCCTCTATGTGACATCCTTTTATATATTTGAACATTGCTATCATATCACCCCTTAACCTCCTCTTCTCCAGGCTAAACATGCCCAGCTCCCTTAGCCGTTCCTCATAAGGCATCGTTTCCAGGCCTTTGACCATTTTGGTTGCCCTCCTCTGGACACGTTCCAGTTTGTCAGTGTCCTTCTTGAACTGTGGTGCCCAGAACTGGACACAGTACTCCAGGTGGGGTCTGACCAGAGCAGAATACAGTGGCACTATTACTTCCCTTGATCTAGATGCAATACTCCTATTGATGCAGCCCAGAATTGCATTGGCTTTTTTAGCTGCCGCGTCACACTGTTGGCTCATGTCAAGTTTGTGGTCAACCAAGACTCCTAGATCCTTTTCACATGTACTGCTCTCAAGCCAGGTGTCACCCATCTTGTATTTGTGCCTCTCATTTTTTTTGCCCAAGTGCAATACTTTACCTTTCTCCCTGTTAAAATTCATTTTGTTTGTTTTGGCCCAGTTCTCTAATCTGTCAAGGCCGTTTTGAAGTGTGATCCTGTCCTCTGGGGTGTTAGCCACCCCTCCCAGTTTGGTGTCATCTGCAAATTTGATCAGGATGCCCTTGAGTCCATCATCCAAGTCGTTGAGAAAGATGTTGAATAAGACCGGGCCCAAGACAGAACCCTGTGGCACCCCACTAGTCACTCTTCTCCAGGATGAAGAGGAACCATTGATGAGCACCCTTTGGGTTCGGTCAGTCAGCCAGTTACAAATCCACTGAGTGGTAGCATAGTCAAGACCGCATTTTACCAGCTTCTTTACGAGAATATCATGGGGCACCTTGTCAAATGCCTTGCTGAAATCAAGGTAGGCTACATCCACTGCGTTCCCTTCATCTACCAGGCTTGTAATTCTGTCAAAAAACAAGATCAGGTTAGTCTGACATGACTTATTTTTCAGAAATCCATGCTGACTATTGGTGATCACAGCATTCCTTTCTAGCTGCTCACAGACTGTTTGCTTAATGATCTGCTCCAGAATCTTCCCTGGTATTGATTTCACACTGACTGGGCGATAATTATTTGGGTCCTCTCTTTTCCCCTTTTTGAAAATAGGGACAACATTTGCCCTCCTCCAGTCTGCCGGGACTTCGCCTGTTCTCCAGGAATTCTCAAAGATGACTGCCAGTGGTTCTGAGATCACATCTGCCAGTTCTTTTAATACTCTTGGATGCAGTTCATCTGGCCCTGGAGACTTGAATACATCTAATCTAGCCAAGTATTCTTGTACTATCTCCTTAGTTATTCTGGGCTGTGTTTCCTCTGCTGAATCATTTGCTCCAAATTCTTCAGGTCGGGCATTGTTTTCTTTATCGGAGAAGACTGAGGCAAAGAAGGCATTGAGGAGTTCAGCCCTTTCTGTGTCCCCTGTTTGCATTTCACCATCTTCTCCTCTGAGTGACCCCACTGTTTCTTTGTTCTTCCCTTTGCTACAAACATACCCATCAAAGCCTTTTTTGTTGCTTTTAACCTCTCTAGCAAGCCTGAGTTCATTCTGTGCTTTAGCTTTTCTGACTTTGTGTCTACACGTGCTGGCTATTTGTTTGAATTCCTCTTTGGTGGTTTCCCCCTTTTCCATTTTTTGTACACATCCTTTTTTAATCTTAACTCAGTTAAAAGTTCTTTAGATAGTGTACAGACATTGAAGTCCATTAATCATTCCCCCGTGTCTCTTATTTAAGGATTTTTTCCTCCCACCACTAGATCTGCGTGCTGTTTGCTCCATTTGGTCGATGACATTTGGATGATCATCTTCATCAATTGATAGACTCCTACCTTCAGGAGCACTGTCTCCCTCCCCCACATTAGTCAGTTTAAAGCCCTCCTGATGGGGCTTCTGAGATTTTTGGCAAAAACATTCCTCCCAACCGTTGTGAGGTGCAGCCCATCGCTTGCCAGAAGTCCATCTTCAAGAAACTGCAGTCCGTGATCTAAGAATCCAAACCGTTCCTGTTTACACCATTTGCGAAGCCAGCTGTTCACTTCCACTATTTATCCCTCTCTCCCTGGGCCACGTCGTTCAACTGGGAGGACAGATGAGATGACAATTTGTGCATTTAATTGCTTCAATTTCCTGCCCAGAGCCTCGTAGTCTCTTTTGATCTTCTGGAGGCTATTGCTTGCAGTGTCATTGGTTCCCACATGAACCAAGAGGAAGGGGTATTTGTCAGTGGGTTTTATGATTCCTTGCAGTCGTTCAGTTACATCTTGGATCTTAGCCCCGGGGAGACAGCACACTTCCCGAGACATCTTGTCAGGCCCACAGATCACTGCTTCTGTTCCCCTCAGTAGGGAATCCCCTATCACCACTACAAGCCTCCTCTTAGGTTTGGTCAGGGTTCTTCCGTGAGCTGTCCATTCCAAGGTCGCCTGCACATTCCCTGAGGACTGACTTTGCTGCTCGTCTTCATATACCTGATCGACTGTAATGAGGGAGAGATCCTCAAATGGAGTCTGCTCTTCGTCTTCCATGCTAGGGGAGAGGACCTCAAAGCGATTATGTCTTTCTAAACAATCAGAGCGAACCCTGGGCCTCCTACTTCTTTGAGTCACGTTTCTCCATATATCTGGCTCCTGTGTTGGTGAACTAGCCTCCTTCTCAGGGGAGTCCCCTGTCTCCTCCTTGGTGGAGACGGTGTGCTCTGTTGCTTCCAAGAAGAGCTCCAGCTCTCTAATTCTTTGGAGCGTAGCCACACGTTCCTCCAGTTGCTGGACTTTGTCTTTTAAGAGAGCAATCAACATGCAATTGCTGCAGGTAAAGCTGCCTGCAACCTTTGGCAAGATGGCAAACATTGTGCAGGAACCGCAGGTGACTGCAGCTGTTCCCTCACCCTCCATCTTGAGAATGTGTCGTTGGGGGTGACTACAGCGGTCCTCCATCATAAAAAGCATGAAGACAGGACAAATAACCCCCCCCCCAAAAAACCCTAGGTCTCCCCCAACAAACGTTTGAGACTAGCTCCCCTAAATCTAAAAGATGGATCAAACTGCACGCGCCGCTGCCCTGCAAGCTCTGATAAGCTCCTCCCACAGCTAATCACCTGCCTCAACAGAAACCCTGCCCCCTCTGACCTTTGCACAGGGAGAGCAGCTAATCAGCCACAAGAAACACACACACAAGAAACACCTTTTTCCTCCTTCTTCAGCTGCTGCCCTGCAAGCTCTGATGAGAGCTATTTAACACCAAACAGACCAGCAAAAGTGTCAAAATCAATAAAGGGTAACTGCCGGAAATGTAAGGTAGCAGAAGGAACATTCTGCCATGTGTGGTGGTCATGCAGTATAATTAAAAATTACTGGGAAATGATTTATAATGAACGTTAAAAAATGTCCAAAAAAGCCTTTTCTAAAAACCCAGAAGCATTTCTTTTTTTCCTTTTTTTTAAAAAGATTTTCTTGGTTTACAAAAGTACATGCCTTGTCTCTTTCTTCAAGTTGTACAGTCTTTTCTACAGATCAGCTACAATTGTTACGAGACATTAGTGTTGAGTTACAGTATAAGGTCAAGAAGGGGGTGAAATTTATATTTTTTGCAGTGTACGCATGGGGTTTCATGTCAGCGTCAACTAGATATGTTCTCTTTCTATTTGCTTGTTACGTTTCTTGGTAGTGAGAGGAGTTGGGGGCCCGAGGTATGACTGGTTGTCTGTGGCTGGCTGTGATGGAGTTTGTTTGCCTTTGTGAGAGGGGCAGGAGGGCTTGTTGTGGCAAGAAAGCCAGGCTGATTCGAATGCTGTCAGTGGGCTCTTCTTGTTGTCTTGTTGGGCTGTGTATGTGACAAAGGGAGCCATACTGGGGTGAAGGTGTCCTCTGCTGGGATTAATTACAACAGAAGTTGTTCAAACAGAGAGAAATTTGTTTCTGTATGTGACAACTGCCGCATGTGTGTTAACAGCACAAAAATGAAAAACAGATCAGGTACCAACAAAAGAAGAAACTGTTGGAATATGCGGAGCTAGCAGGGATGACCACTGGAATAAGAAATCAAAATGATAAAAGATATAAGGAGGACTGGATATTTTTTATTGATTATATGAAAAAGTAGCAGGATGGCAATATTCTCAGCAGTGTAAGCAATAACTAGATTAATGTGAGGAGTTGAGATAGAATGAGGGAGCCAAGAAAACACAAGGAGAAGACAAAAAGAACCATGGAAGAAGATGAAGGGAAGTCTGTAAATGATTGTTTTCTGTTTTTCTGCTATTTTTAAATTTCTGCTTTTTATTATTTTTGAGGTTTTTCATGTATTATTCTTGATGTTTGTATTGAAATGTATCAGAAACACAAATAAATAAACAAACAAATCAAAAAATTTAAAAAAGGAATGGTAGGTGGATATCTCAGTTGTTTGGTATAGCATAAAAATAGGAGAGAAACTTTGAATTACTGTTCTAAGTAAAAAAAGTTTAATTTTTGATATTCTATATGTACATAATTTAGCATGCATATGTACATTTTCATATTAAAAAAACCTGGGTACATATATTTAGAGCTAGAGTTCTGATTGATCTATTAGAAAGCTTTGACATAAAAGTTAATGCCTGAAAGATGTAAATTTTATTCTCCCAAATTTGTTCTGAATGTGGGAAATAAACTGCTCTCCTTTTCCAGTTTGTAATTATCTTTAAATACAGCATTTATCTTTTCTATACAGTATATTATTCAGCTCTTTAACTATGAATTTTTAAACTGATTTCAGAATACCATGAAAAAGGAACAGCAAGGACCAAAAGGCCTGCTGCTGTTTTTGCTTTGTTTCCAACTAAGTTTTGGGGGCTCCCATTCTTTGCTTCACACACTACATTTTTAAAGGAGATATACCCATGATTTGCATGAATGTTGTAAGCAGGTGCATTATTCAGGGAGTTGCCCCTCTATGCCAGAAGTACAACCAATAGCATATCTAAGAATGCTAATATGTGAAATGGGTCCCCCAAAGTAAAATACTTTGGTTTCTCTCAGCTGATTTAATAGTTATGTCCATATTATGGCATGAATGGTATCAAATTTAGCTTGTTTCAAACAAACCAAAATTAATGTTTGCGAGCTTCTGAATTCCTCTTTGCAGCCACATCAGAGAAGATAAGCACACAAGCTGGGCTGGGGGGTGGGGGGCTTGATATACAAGGAAGAATTGTAAAATAATCCCTTCATGCTAAATGTCATTGTGTATAATGGATACCAATAAGAGTAAGACATATGAGTGACTGATTAAAAATCCCATTAATACCTGTAAATTTTCAAGCATCATTTTGTCCAATGCCTGAATGAAGTCTTCATCTTCAGCACATGGGACACGCTTAAGTCCACCTCCTTTAATCATGACTTCCTGTTAAATAAGGGAGGGCAGGGAAACAACATTATTATGTTCTCTAGATTAATGTGCATAATTATCCCTCAATTAGGGTTGGCCAACAGGCCGAATCTTGCCTGTGAAGCAATATCTGGCCCCCAATGGCCATACAAAATTTTAAAATAAAAATGTGGGATAATTTCAGTCATTAGGACAAAATGTTTTCAAAAAGGTAGAGAGAAGTAGAAAATAGTCCATGTTTAAATGCTTTGGGATTTGTATGTAATGCAGCTCAGGCATGTAACTAAGTGCATGTGCTCCATTAACTCCTTACTGCTCCATGCAGCTGGCTGTATTCTTTGGAACCAAGCCACCTGAAGAGTTGGATAGGTGGCAAAAATAAGAAGGTGGCTGGAGTATGGGCCTCTCTCACTCAGGCTAAATGGAAGACCAGGGAGCAGGGCTTTTGGACGGGTCAACAGTCTTAAAATCATTCCAACTACCGGTCAGAGGGAATTAGTACAATTACAAGCTCTCACTATAATTAAGGCTTTCTAGTTCTAACTATTATGTTTAATGCTAAATTCTTACTTTTAGTTACCTAGGTTTCATATTGGGCTTTCTCCACAACACACACTTGGCTTCAGATAGGGGAGGAAATATGCTTGCTTTATAAAAGGGACACCACTTGTATCTCTCAGAAAACAAGGCTACTTTGCAGATTAGTTTCTAATACAGGAAGTTGAGTTAGTTGAAGCACAATTTTAAGTTTCCTTTAGCTGCCCCTTCTTTTAAATTACAAATAAGGAGCTGCACTACGTATTTGTTCTCATAAAGTCTTAGCTTCAGATCCTATGCATAGATGTTGCCAATACAACAGCTGGCAATACAACAGTAAATTTCGTTGCAGGGTAATGTGACCAATTCTATGAGGTACTATTTGTTTTAAATAATGCTCTGGTCCATGGGGTCACGAAGAGTTGGACACGACTAAACAACAACAACAGCAATGCTCTTCCATAACACAAGACTTCTACGGTAGGCATTTTGTAGGTTTCTGATAAATCCAGTCTAGAGCCAAACTTCAGTTACATCTTCGTAACTTGATATTCATATGAATTTGTGTGAATTGATAATCCAAAGTAAACTAATTAATATTAACACCTACGTACTTAATGGCCTGGTTTGCATGCACTAAGTTTGCATGCACCTGTTTGACATGTGCTTGAGTTCTTCTCTGCACTGTGGTGTACAGGGGTTCTGCCAAGTTTAGATTCACTTGCAAAGAATCTCAGAATAAAAAAATTCTTCCAGTAGCACCTTAGAGACCATATTGGTATGAGCTTTCCTGTGCATGCACACGAAAGCTCATACCAATAACAAACTTAGTTGGTCTCTAAGGTGCTACTGGAAGAATTTTTTTTATTTTGTTTCAACTACAGCAAACCAACATGGCTGTAAAGAATCTCAGCTTCATCTTACCTAAGAGCCAGGGATCTTGGCTTACAACAAACAGTGGTTTAAAAAGCCAGCTTCATAACCCATGATTTGAATTTGACTCGTTTAGTAACCAACCACCGTTTTAAAGCAGAACTCCTGGTTCTATGTAATGCTCAGCAAGATTTTTTGAATGAACACTAAATTCAATGGAAGTCCTTTTCCTGGCAGCACCAGAGTAAGAGAACAGAGGGGGAAAGAGTTCAAGTCCAATGTTTTGCTTGGGCTTGTGGAATCTTGTCCATGTAATACTGCTGAAACAGTAAACCATGATGTGTGGTGTGGCACGAGCCACACTTGAATGCAGTGTGCACAGTGCTTTTGGTATGCGAGTTTCATCTTAAAGTTGGAATCCGCTCCAGAATGTAGGATGAAGTGGGGAGGTTGCTACCCATTCCAAGAAGAACTGAAGTGGCTGCCAATCCACCTGGCCAAGTTTAAGGTGGTGGTGGTGGTGGTTGTCTTAACAACTTAGGACTAGGTTATCTGAGAGAAAGCCTTCTCTCAATAGATGTAGATGTTCATAGAGACCTTCAGATGAGTCAGTCTGCTGAAATTGATCTTGCGGTAATCTGGGGGAGGGTTTTCTGTTGTGGAACTCAGCTTTTGGAATATGGCAAGCACCAACTTGGATGCTTTGGTGCTTGCTAAAGACTTATTTGTTTTGTTCATCCAGGTCATTAATATCAAGCCTACAATACTTATGTGGCTTACTGTGGATTGAGACCACTAATTGACCTTCTAATGAATGTTTATAAGAAATGTTTTAAAGAAATAAATAGTACAGCAATACATACAGTATTTTCTTCATCAGTTTCATTTTCCTTATTAGAGTCTGTGAGATAATCAGTATTTTCTTCTTCCTCCTCTTCTCCCTCTTCGTCATCATTATCAGAGCCCTCCTGAAATGTTTACTGGAGTTTTAATGCATAATCATAAACCATGTTTTAATGAAACAGATTAACATATACACACACTTAAATTTACACTGTCTCAGAAATCTCTCCTCCGTGGTCATTTCAGTTCTGCTTAGCCTGTTGATGGTGAGTGAAGCTCACTCAGAACCAGTTGCACTGTGCATGGCATGCATATGTTCATTCAAGTTCAGGAACTCATTTACACCCCTTCTACCCTACTTAATAAATGACCAGAGCTCCAAGAGACTCCAAGTGGGTCCGGCAAACAGAACACAACTTTGCAGTTCCCATAATAAAATCATACTTATCGGCGGCAGTAGAAGGACCTTGAGCACAATAACTACCAGGTTACCTCCATCTTTGATATTTGGAGCCTCAACTGGTAATTATTATGATTGGCAACAGTTACACAGCCCAGCCCCTCAAATTGTAGCTTAGTAAATTAATGGCGGAAAATGAATACCTCCTCCTCTGGCTCATTTATTTCACTTTCATTTCCAGATTGCTCTTCTATCTCGACTCCACCTTCTTCCTCCTCCTCATCTTCCTCAAGGTTCTCTCCCTCAGTAATTGACTCTTTAGAGTCCTTGTCATTCACAAGGCCTAAGAAAGGAAATAAGAATTATTAATGAGTGGCATTAGAAAGAATTCTGACCGTGTCTGAGATCCAACACACATGTACTTGTAAGGACTACTGAAACCAGTGGCTATTCACTCCCAAGTAACTAAGGTCAGGACTGCAGTTTTACTTAAGAGATACATGCAAAGGGTCAAGCTAAGTTTACGAACAATTCTGAGGACATTTTACTGTCCCATCAACCAACATTACTATTTTCTTTTGATAGATGCTTACCCTAATTTTTTAACAGAGAACCACAATAATAATGGCTTTTGTTACTTGATTTTTACTTGCTTTTTATAGTTTTTTTGCCAGCACTAAGCATGTGATCAAAATGTGGTATGCATCAAAGGAATTACGCAATTATCTAACAGAAAAAGGGGTTGTGAGAGTTGATATTAAATGCAAGGTTATTTTTTTCCTTTCCTTTTCTTTTTTACTTTTATTTTGCTTTAAACACGTACATATAAATATAGACAACCAAAATTACAAAGGAAAATTCCTTAATAGTAATGAAAAAGAACTAAAAAACACTACAAAAAATATTGAAGTACATGATACAGAACATAGGCAACTATGGGAAAGATAAAAGAAAAGAAAAAAGAAAAATAGAAGGGGAAAAAAGAAAAAGGAAGATGAGCCAAAGCAGGAAAGCTCATCTATTGTACACTTCCGTCAAGCTCACAACAGATCATTATTCTTATCAATTATCTCTATCTGCATTCCAAAGGAATCCCTCATCTTGGTATCAGGGAGCATTTCTCTATGCGGTATCATTCTAAACATAGCCAGGTCTTTCTTGTTGAGCCCTTGTCCCCTAAATAATTATTTAAACATTCCCATTCTTCTTTCACCAATTTTTTAGGTTTCTCTCTTATTGCATCTGTCAGCTTTGCGAGCTCCAAGTACTCGCACAATTTGACTACCCATTCCTCTTTAGTGGGTGTATTTTTATCTTTCCACTGTTTTGCCACTATAACCCTTGCTGCTGACGTTGCATACATAAATAGCCTAGTTTTGTTTTTGGGAGTATTATCTGAAACCATTCCTGGTAAAAATTCTTCCAGTTTCTTGTTATGTTACATTCTGATTCTACAGAGAACTTAATCCTTCTGGGAAAGATAAAGGAACATGCAAATGACGGTACAGTGGTACCTCAGGTTAAGAACTGAATTCATTCTGGAGGTCTGTTCTTAACCTGAAACTGTTCTAAACCTGAAGTACCACTTTAGCTAATGGGGCCTCCCGCTGCCGCCGCACAATTTCTGTTCTCATCCTGAAGCAAAGTTCTTAACCTGTGGTACTATTTCTGGGTTAGAGGAGTCTGTAACCTGAAGCGTCTGTAACCCGAGGTACCACTGTAAATACTAATTTATACCAGGAACAGATTCACAGACCAGCCTGCATCCCCACCCTCACTGTATGTTGCTACAGTCCTCATAACATATTTCAACATTCTAGAATGATTCAAGTACATACTCACTTATCCTAAAAATTTATTCAAGTTACAGAAAGTACTGTACTATACAGCCAAAAAATGCAGAAACAGACAACAATGATTTCAGTTCCTTTCATTCTTGATGTAGCATTCTTACCTAGTTTGATTAAGAATTCCCTTTCCAGTTCTTGTACCTGCCTAACAGATTCTTCCAGGGAATTGCACAGTTTTATCTTTGGTCTCAGTAATTCTAATGTATCACTGATCATATAGTCAATGTCTATAGGGAACGGGTGATCTTTTGTCCAAACATCCAGGCTTTTCTTCCACCAAACATACCTCTGGAAAGACACAGATAATTGCAAAACAGATAGGCAACCACTAGAATTAGTCTCGTGAAATTCGGATCTTAACATACAAAGCTAGAACAAGGAACAAGGCTAGCTTATCCCTAGGAGAAAAACTTCAGGCTTTGGGGGGAATAACCAGCTTAAATATCTTTTTCATTTTATTATGTATAGTTTCCCAAAAGCCTTTAGCTTTTTCACATGTCCGCCACATATGAAGAAACGTCCCTTCATTATTTTTACACTTCCAGCATTTATTTGACATAGTCTTAAACATCTTTACCAATTTATTTGGCATTAAATGCCACCTGCATATAATTTTAATGTAATTTTCCTTTAAAGTAAAACAGGCTGTATATTTCATATTCACTCTCCACAGTAGTTCCCATGGGGTCATATCAATATTATGACCAAAAACTTTAGCCCAGTGTATCGTTGCTGATTTAACCAATTCATCTTTTGTTTCCCATTTCAATAACATTTTACAGTGTTTTTGAGATCAGTTTTACTTTGCCAACTATTGACTGAATGCACTGTTGATACTACAGTTTCTTCTTCGTTTAATTGTTTTATTAACTTCTCTTGTCTCTCTCATTGATTTTGTTTTGTCCCTATAATTCTTCTCCTTTCAACATGGGATTACTCTTCAATCATGCCTTCTTCACCTAATTTGCACTGCTGAACAAATGTGGCATAAATACCACCTAGTGTCGGTCAGATTTAACACAATTTTATTTTCCTCCTGATAGTTTAACTCCTTTCTACCCTTTCATTCAACTTTTTTATTCTGCAACTCTTACTTCGGCTGGATACCCAACTGTGCTCCTATCCGGACAGGAATAGTCTAACTTTTCTTGTCTATGCATTATACATAGGGCTGCCTCTGAAGATGGTTCAGAAGCTTCAGCTGGTGCAGAATTCAGTGGCAAGGTTGCTAACTGGAGAAATATGGTTTGAGCATATAATGCCAATCCTGGCTTGCCTGCACTGGCTGCTTATTAGTTTCTGGGCCCGATTCTAAGTGCTGGTTTTGACCTATAAAGCCTAAAATGGTTCAGGACTGCAAGACTTCAAGGATCACCTCTCCACATGTGGACCGACCCAGACCCTCCAATCATCATTCCTCAACAAGAAGTCCAGAGAGTGGCAAGGCAAGAACAGGCCTTTTCTGCAGTGGCTCCCGATTGTGGAAGGGAGGCTTGCCTAGCACCATTATTATAAGGCTTTAGGCACCAGGCAAAAACTTTCCTCTATAGCTAGGCCTTTGGTCTGTAATTATCTGTGACCTTTTAGAAGTGGATGATATGTCTTTAATATATTTCTTTTTCTTCTTGGCTTTAATGTATCTATGTTGTTGCTGTGGGGGGCGGGGGTCTGTCTGTTTGGTTAGTTGTAAGTCGCTTTAGGTTGCCCTGGGCAAGATAAAGCGCCTAACAAATTTAATAAATAACATTCTTCTGGTGACCATCCAAATACATCTTAATAGTACTCGCATTTCTACATGTTACTTTGTGAGGGGTATGCCTACTTCAAATAAAATAATAAATAAGTAATATGTAAGAGACAAATTTGGTCACAGGGAAAGATGAAGCTTGCTCCTACCTGGAAATAGACCAAGAAGCAGTCAAGTTTCCGTTTGCTGGATCCTCTGTCAAAGTATTGCCCACAAGTGTCAAGGATGGTACACACCAGTCGAATTCGGAAAAGATGTTCTGGAGGATCAAGTGGGCTAGATGTACCATCCGAATTCACACCAAATGATGTAAAGGAGTACAGAGTTCGAAATATTACTGCCGACTCTACCATTCTGTAATTGTACAGTTCACCCAGGAACTTGGCACTGCTGATCCTCCGCTGGTTAAATTTTGGCTGATTAACCTTCAGCAAACAAAATACCACTGACATGTTAACATACACTTCTTAAACACTAGATGAAGTTCAATACCCTGCAGAGGCCTCATAATGTACTATGATTAAGCAAAAGCTGTAAAGATGGAGGCAACAGTGTGGCTGCCTGCACTACTGTTCATGATAAATTAGCATAATTAAGTGAAGTGCAGTGTAAACATGCAGATTAGAGAATTTTGATCCAGGCCTCTCCATCCCTCAGTATCTCACATGCATCTCACTTTATCAGTTAACCAATGAAAACTTGTCCTAAGAACTACCAATCCACTCTAGCCATTTATGTCAAGGACAACGATGCTATAAAACAACTATATCAACTCCTACCGTGCTTTTTTACTTAGTGCATCTTTCCTCAACCTTGGGCCTCAAATGTTTATTAAAAAGTTAACGTACATAATTTCTAAACTTCTTTTTAAATGTTTTGTACTATGTTCTATTTCACATAGAAAAACCTAAAAGTTTTTTACCTCCATTCCTAGCCGAATATCCTCTAGGACACCATCCACAACATGAATTCCAACATCCTCTTGGTAAAGTACCAGTCCTGCTAAAAGGTTGGCTACACAGTGAATACTATTGTATTTCACATTCCAGATGTTGATCATACAACATATAACATAGTCTTTCACTTCAGGGTCATGCCAGGGCAATTTGCGCATCTGTCTCAGGACCTGAACAAGATTTTAAAGAAACTTAACTCAAAAAGAAAAAAAAACAAAGTTGGATGCTTTACATACATATATGTTGACTACTAAGTAAAATTACTCCCCCTCCCCCAAAGAAAAAAGTACTTTGGGGTACCCATAGTTCATTGTGACCTCTTATCTTAACACACACACACTCAGAGCTGACATATGAACCCATCATATAAAAGTGCTACTGCTGTCTTTAGTCATACTAGAAAGGATTTCCCATTCATCCCTTGAAGAAAGGACTGAAGCCAAGAAAGGACTCCCAACTCGTTGTAAGCTGCCAAAAGAGTAAAGAGAGGATTCACATAATGAACCCCACCAGAAGAAGCCCTGTGGAAGGGATTCTGCTTGCACAACAGGATTTCCCCCTTCTCCCCACCCCTGAAATTTGCTTGGGAAAGAGCAAGAGAAGCCCAGAACAGTACCTGAGGGAAAGCTGATATGTTTCCACAGGCAGAACATTTGTAAAAGTTATTTTTTAAAAACTATCATGCTGTTAGATGTGCCACAAACACATTAGTATGCTGCAGAGAAACAGGCGGGCTTGTAGAATGCTACAGACAAGTAGTTTTTGGAGGCTTATTTTCAAAGCCTAGGTGCTAAACTTAACAAATGTAAGAATCTTTGCTTTAAGTAAATCTTTACATGATATACTCAACATATTGCTCCTGAGGACTTAAGTACTTTAATGTAATTTAATAATCAAGACAATATTCAGGTGTATTAGTTTAAAGTTAGCTATCTGATCTGCACTTTCCCATTCATTTTAGCGTCCTTCAGCTTACTTCCCTGATAATCTCATTCATTTAAAAAAAATTAAAACAGGAAAATTTGAATTTAAAATCCTATATACTTTAGATTTCATGCTTTAGAAGTTATTCTAGGATAAAATTCCATTATTCTATTCCTGGATAATGGTTTTTGGGGAAACCCACCAAGATTGAAGAGAACGCACCTTCTCAGTAGTGACTTTGGAGAGATCCTTATAAAGGAGCTTCCGAATATACTCCTGGAGAGGAGGGCGTTTCTTTTTCACTGTTTTCTCAGCGGGAGGAGGATTGCAGTAGTAGTAGGCATTTTCCACCATGGTGACATAGCGTGCATCCAGGTGCATTGCTTGTTTCTTTCGCATCATTTGTTCCTGGAAACAAAGAGAAATAATCACCCTGTGCAGACATACTAAGTTTTCATAAGAACCATCTGTTTTGTTCTTCTAGCTAAAGCAAAAGCCAAAACCTATTTTCTACCAAGAAAATCATTCTGTGAAATATTATCTGGCTCACAAGCTAAAATCTACTTAGCTTTCCTACATTGCACCTCTTACAACTATTGCTGAATGTGCAGCCCTATATTTTTAACTATAATTTGATAATGTAGGAAGGTAAGACACATATCCTTGCTCCTTGTGCTTTCTGCCCACCAAGGCTGCTGATAGCTAAGTATATAATTCTCCGCTGAAGTTCTTGCGCCAGTTCAGATGGCTACCAAAGGGGGAGCCAATTCTCACTGTCAGTAAGCAACTGCCACAAATCTCAACCCACAAACCCAGGGGTCGGCAAGGCTTACCGGGCATGGGCTGGATCACTCCCGCGGAGATCCTTTGTGGGCCAGACTGGTGCAGCATGACACCAGAAATCACTTCTGCGCATGCCCAGATGCTAAAAAAAAATCGCACCTGCGCACAAGCGATTTCCAGCGCCGCAGACATGTGAAGACGTGATTTCCAGTGTCTGGGCATGCGCAGAAGCAATTTCCGGAGCCATGGAAGAGAGTCCCCGTTTATCACAGCGAGCGGGGACTCGCTTGAGTGGGCAACTCAGTTCAGGGGCGGCTCGGGGGCTGCTTCCGGCCCATGGGCCTTAGGTTGCCGACCCCTCCGTGGGCTGCTTCCAGCCCATGGGCCTTAGGTTGCCGACCCCTACACATACCCTTATCCTGTAATATATGTGGATGTTCCAGGCAGAGACTCGTAGGAGGAGAAAGCTGATTTGTGTGACTTTGCCCCCAAGGACAGACTGCATAAAATAAAATGTGTTACACTGGGTAGGGAAGCGTCTCTTCTGCCACAGGAACTGGCCCACCACCTGCTAAGCATTAGAATCATATCTTAGAACATTTTATTGTAACTATGGCTTTGAAAGAGTTGTCAAAGAACAACTTGAGGAAAGGCTGAAGTGTTTGGGGACTTTTTAGTTTAGAGAAAAGACGAGTAAGAGGTGACATGATGGAAGTTTTAAATTTTTGCATGGCACGGAGAGAAACCATTGTTCTCCCTCTCACAAATTCAATGAAGCTGAATTCAATGAAGCTGACGATTCAGAACAGCTAAAAGAAAGTGCTTGTTCACACAGCACAGGGCTTAACTATAGAACTTGCTCCCACAGGAGGCAGTGATGGCCACAAACTTGGCTACTAGCTACGATGGCTATGCTCAGAAGCAGCAATACTTCTGGACACCAGCTGCTGGAAACTGCAGGAGGGAGACTGCTCTCGTGCTCAGGGACTGCATGTGCTTAGCCCACTTGGTAAGAACAGGAGACTGGACTAGATGGGCCATTGGCCTCACCCAGCAGGCTGTTATGTTTATGTTTTAAAAACAGCTCTCTAAAAAAATTATTCTTACCAAAAGGACACTAGTTCTCAAATGAGATTCTGGAGATCTGAACAGGAATCGACCACAAGTCTCCAACAATGTACATGCCATTTCAATATGGTGATGAGAGAAGTCAGACAAGAGCATCTGTGGAAATAAAATTACATTTAGAATGCCTTTCATACTAATTTATCAGAGTATTCAGAGTGGGCTCAAAATCAACCTTGTTTGGGGCTAAAGTAAAATGTGAAATTCTTAAAGTGGCAGCACAGCTTCATCACATCTTATCTATAGTGATGGAATTCCAATTCTTAAAAATATACATTAAATGATAATATACACTGAATGGTAATACAACCACACCCACTGTCGATCACACCCAATTATCCCCTCTGCCATTATAAAAAGTATATTGAGACACAAGCTTTGTATAGAGAACCTCTGAGTATGCCAGGAAAATAAAAGAAAAAGGGGATGTGAACTGATCCTCAATGTACATGAGCACCAACCTTTAAGCAATGCAGTGTGTCACTTTTGGAGAACATTTTAAACTTAGTAAGTTCACCAATGAATCGCACAGTTTTATTCTTTGTTTCAATGTTGATCTGGTCCTTCTTTCTCACCTAAACATAGGAATACAGGAAGATTTACTTTTAGTATGCAACGAATTAATATGTTGTTGCCCACAACAGATATGCAGCTGTCTATCTGATTGTTCATGTGCGTGCACGCACACTCGCCAGAGTGCAACAAGGGGCTGGGGGGAGTGCAGTACAAGGAGAAGCAGAAGAATGGTTTGAGAATAGCCTTAATTGTTCAATTAAATTTATTACTTCAGTTAAGGCAGTTTTAAAAAATAAAATTAAAACAGTGTTTTTTGGTATAAAAATTGACACTGGATGTATTTAGGATGCAAATAATAAAATCAGTATAATATTTTCAGGGATATGGCTAAAATATTCAGTTCTTTTTCTGGAGGATTTCAATGAGTTAACTGAATTAGAATCAAAGAAAGAGTCATATAAATAATGTTTGGACGTTTCTAAAAACATGGGTTCAAAATTCACAATGATGGCAAACAAATAATATGTGGATATATTTGCATCAGGAACTATGGAATTATGCTCCTCCATTCTTCCCAACCCCTTCGTGGATCAGTGCCTTGCCGTGGCAAAGGGGCTTGAATAACTCAGAGAAGCTATGAACTATGCCGAGCAGGGCACCCAAGATGAACAGGTCATAGTGGAGAGTTTTGACCATACGTGATCCACCTGGAGGAGGAACCGGCAAGCCACTCCAGTATCCCTGCCAAGAAAACTCCATGGACAAAGACAACAGGCATATAAAAGTTATGACGCTGGAAGATGAGCCCCTCAGGTCGGAAGGTGTCCAACATGCTACTGGGGAAGAGCGGAGGACAAGTACAAGTAGATCCAGAGCTGATGAAGCGGCTGAGCCAAAGCCGAAAGGACACTCAGTTGCGGATATGCATGGAAGCGAAAGGAAAGTCCAATGCTGTAAAGAAAAATATTGCAAATATTGCATAGGAACCTGGAATGTAAGAACCATGAACCTGGGTAAGTTGGATGTGGTTAAAAATGAGATGGCAAGAATAAATATTGACATCCTGGGCATCAGTGAACTAAAATGGATGGGAATGGGCAAATTCAGTTCGGATGACTATCATATCTACTACTGTGGGCAAGAAACCCGTAAAAGAAATGGAGTGGCCCTCATAGTCAACAAAAGAGTGGCGAAAGCTGTACTGGGATGCAATCTCAAAAATGATAGAATGATCTCGATACGAATCCAAGGCAGACCTTTTAACATCACAGTAATCCAAGTTTATGCACCAACTACTGGTGCTGAAGAAACTGAAATTGACCAATTCTATAAAGACTTACAAGACCTTATAGAAGTGACACCAAAGAAGGATGTTCTTCTCATTATAGGGGATTGGAATGCTAAAGTAGGGAATCAAGAGATAAAAGGAACAACTGGCAAGTTTGGCCTTGGGGATCCAAACAAAGCAGGGCAAAGGCTAATAGAATTCTGTCAAGAGAACAAGCTGGTCATCACAAACACGCTTTTCCAACAACACAAGAGAGGACTCTACACATGGACATCACCAGATGGGCAACATCAAAATCAGATTGATTATATTCTCTGCAGCCAAAGATGGAGAAGCTCTATACAGTCAGCAAAAACAAGACCTGGAGCTGACTGTGGCTCAGATCATCAGCTTCTTATAGCAAAATTCAAGCTTAAACTGAAGAAAGTAGGAAAAACCACTGGGCCGGTAAGATACAATCTAAATCAAATCCCTTATGAATACACAGTGGAAGTGAGGAACAGGTTTAAGGATTTAGATTTGGTGGACAGAGTACCTGAAGAACTATGGGTGGAGGCTCGCAACATACAGGAGGCAGCAACTAAAACCATCCCAATGAAAAAGAAATGCAAGAAAGCAAAGTGGCTGTCCAACAAGGCCTTACAAATAGCGGGGGAGAGAAGGCAAGCAAAATGCGAGGGAGATAGTGAAAGATACAGAAAATTGAATGCAGATTTCCAAAGAATAGCAAGGAGAGACAAGAAGGCCTTCTTAAACGAGCAATGCAAAGAAATAGAGGAAAACAACGGAATGGGAAGAACCAGAGATCTGTTCAAGAAAATCGGAAATATGAAAGGAACATTTCGTACACATATTACCATAATAAAGGACAAAAGTGGTAAGGACCTAACAGAAGCAGAAGACATCAAGAAGAGGTGGCAAGAATACACAGAGGGATTACAGTGGTGCCCCGCAAGACGAATGCCTCGCAAGATGGAAAACTCGCTAGACGAAAGAGTTTTCTGTTTTGGAGGTGCTTCGCAAAATGAATTTCCTAAGGGCTTTCTTCGCAAGATGAAAAAATGTCTTGCGAGTTCCTGCAGGGTTTTTTCCCTTTCCCCCCCTTTTTCTAAGCCGCTAAGCCGCTTATCTGCTTATCCGCTAAGCCGATAAGCGCTAATAGTGCTAATCCGCTAAGCCGTAAATGGGCTTGCTTCGCAAGACAAAAAAACTGCTAGACGAAGAGACTCGCGGAACGGATTCTTTTCGTCTTGCGAGGCACCACTGTATACCAGAAAGATATGGATGTCTCGTACACCCCAGGAAGTGTGGTTGCTGACCTTGAGCCAGACATCCTGGAGAGTGAAGTCAAATGGGCCTTAGAAAGCACTGCAAATAACAAGGCCAGTGGAAGTGATGGTATTCCAGCTGAACTATTTAAAATTTTAAAAGATGATGCTGTTAAGGTGCTACACTCAATATGCCAGCAAGTTTGGAAAACTCAGCAGTGGCCAGAGGATTGGAGAAGATCAGTCTACATCCCAATCCCAAAGAAGGGCAGTGCCAAAGAATGCTCCAACTACCGCACAATTGCACTCATTTCACACGCTAGCAAGGTTATGCTTAAAATTCTACAAGGAAGGCTCAAGCAGTATGTGGACCGAGAACTCCCAGAAGTGCAAGCTGGATTTAGAAGAGGCAGAGGAACCAGAGACCAAATTGCAAACATGCGCTGGATTATGGAGAAAGCTAGAGAGTTCCAGAAAGACATCTACTTCTGCTTCATTGACTATGCAAAAGCCTTTGACTGTGTCGACCACAGCAAACTAGAATCATAGAATCATAGAGTTGGAAGAGACCACAAGGGCCATCGAGTCCAACCCCCTGCCAAGCAGGAAACACCATCAGAGCACTCCTGACATATGGTTGTCAAGCCTCTGCTTAAAGACCTCCAAAGAAGGAGACTCCACCACACTCCTTGGCAGCAAATTCCACTGTCGAACAGCTCTTACTGTCAGGAAGTTCTTCCTAATGTTTAGGTGGAATCTTCTTTCTTGTAGTTTGGATCCATTGCTCTGTGTCCGCTTCTCTGGAGCAGCAGAAAACAACCTTTCTCCCTCCTCTATGTGACATCCTTTTATATATTTGAACATGGCTATCATATCACCCCTTAACCTCCTCTTCTCCAGGCTAAACATGCCCAGCTCACTTAGCCGTTCCTCATAAGGCATCGTTTCCAGGCCTTTGACCATTTTGGTTGCTGGTCAGACATCAGTTTATTGAGTAATACCTTGAAAACTTACTCTCACAAACTGAGTCTTACTCGATAAAAACAGCATCATCATATTCCATTATGACACTGTCAGCATTATCACTTTTAACTTTTCACACTGTTGTATTTTAAAACATTTCCTAAATGAATCTGTGAGATGCAAAACAAATAGAAACTTACATGGAATCTGAAGTCACCTTTTAGCATGGAACAGAGATCCTCTGCTACATCAGACATACAAGGATGTAATGTGCCAACCAGCCGTGCATAAAATGGTAGCAAATCCAGCCTGCAAACAAAAGGTTACACATGCAATATAGCATTATTTTATATAGAAAAATATTAAAGTTCTAACTGTTCTGTTTTGTAAGTGTACTTCTGATATATTTATACATGTACATTCAGCTACCTTCTTGGAAGGAATATCTTTTTTTTTTAACCTACAGATGTTGATCATATTTCTTTGACTATACAGAACTACATGCATGAGGGTGGAAAAGAAATGAATAGAATCACATCTGCTCACCTGTTCTGAAAATATTCAAATGCCACTATTGAAATGCCATTTCTAGAGTCCACTGCCTATTTAACTTCATAGAGTCCACAAACACTGCCTATTTAACTTCATAAAATCCACATTTGTCTAAATACTAGGGTGGGGTATGAAACTCTCATAAGGGAGGGATGAAATGTGACAATATTTAATCCAGTTACCTGTTGGAAGATGATGTTTGAAAGCCTTTTATTCTTGCTAGGGTTAATTAATGACTAAACAGTGGCATCTGTTTGTATTAGATATGACATGTTTTTTGGAACTAATTAGGCATCTACCTGTGTTTGTTTACCATGCTCCTGCTGCTTTGGGAGGTCATTTTAGCTTAAACCATTGTTTGCTGTCCCTGTTACTTAAGGTATCTCTGCCATGACCATTAATATGACATTTACATCCACACTTACCTTTGACGAGGAACTATGAAGAGAGCACGAACCAACTTCCGCCTATTTGCTTTTGTATTCATGTTCATGCAAAAATCCATTGCTGCCTGCAAGAAGAAAGGCACTTAAATCTGACAATACACAGATTGTTTAAAAGGTGAAAAGAAAGAGTTTCACATACTCTTCTACACATGGGAAACAATAGTTTCTTTCATCCTTAAGAAGGCCAATTGGCAGTCCCTGGGCAAGATCACATCTGTTATGTCATTTCATTTGACTTCTGGTGGTCCAACCATTTTTTAATTAAGCCAATCACAGTTTACTTGGAAGGATAGAATATTGCTTTTGAATAGTCTATATACACATTTATTTGCCAATAAAGCCACAGCCACGTCAGAATGTGTCTGCTTTGTAGATTAGAACTGTAACTGCTGGCAAATATCCAGGTCAATTTATGAGCACCTGAGCTAATTGGTACACAATTCACTGGTTTAAGTCCAAGAAAGAAATGCTGACAAACTGAAGTATATGGCTAGCAGTGTTCACCAATCTCTCTCAAATTTTAGGACATTTTTTACAAAATTTATTTGGGGTTGTTACTGCCAACATTCACCGAATTTCTGCTATACTGTATATTTGTATCTTACCATATTAACACTGGGTGTAAGAGTGGCATATAACAGTAAAACTATCTAACAGATTATATTAACATCCAATAACCAACTTATGGATATAAAGGAGAAACACTACAAGTTTACTGTACCTTGTCTATTAGGTCTCTATTTACACAGTTTGGGAGCTGCTGAAGAAAAGCATCTACTATAAGCTTCAAATGTGACCCGGTACTGGCTTCTTCATCTTCTTGTTCTAGCCATTTAAAAAAAAATAAAAAATAAACAAACGAGAGAAACCAAAAGCTCTCACACACTGTAGTAATGATACATTAACTGTTCAAGTATGCTTGCAAGCCCTATATAATCACTCACCTTAGGGAAGTGAATCACACTTTTTCAATGAGGAAATAAACGTAAGAAAAATGGTCAATCCCTATAGGCCATTCCCTAGTAACATCTTTGAAGGGAAAGATAAAATAGAAATGGGGCAAAGTAGATTTGAAATGCACATAGAAGAGACAGCAAAGTTCAGTGCTACTTTCATTAGCAACAACAAAGAAGGACACATACAAGAGGCACAAGTAGGCAAGAAGAACTAACCTATGAAGACCAAAGAGATCTATATTTGTCCTCTCCTAGTAGAACTGAGAATGACAACAGAGACTTTTGGGAACCAAAGTCCCATTTTCATCTAGGTTTGTGGATTCCTCAGAGTTCCAGTCCTGGGAAGCTTTGATATCACCACCCGTTTCTGGTTTCAGGTTTGAAATTGAAAGTGGTCTTTTAAACACCAAGGGAAAGATTCTTCCATGAACCCAATTACCAACCCTCTACAGCAGGTGTTGCCCGCCTAGGCTTTCTATGTGGCTCCCAGTCTCTTGTTTCATTATACTTTCCAATAGCAAAGGATTAGATTACAGAGAATTCAGAAATCAGTCTCCTTTCCTAGAGCAACGATTTGTACTCTCAGTAGGTTTAAGCCACAGTCAATTCTCTCACCTCCAGACAGCGCATATATTTTTTAAAGAAACTTGGTTCCCATTACCTAAATACTATCTAATACAGACAGATCTTACATGCTCATCCACAACACTTCTCCTACTGTTATGAAAACTAATGCCGCCTAGTCAGACTATATACACTATGGATTGGACTGCAAATAGGTCTCACAGGTAAGGAAGATGGAAAATTAACTAATGTGTAGAACTATTTCAGCATTTAGGCTGCATTTTAAAAAAGCATTTAGGAGTTTTAAGGCAGACACTGAAACAAAGAGTTGCCCCTTCAAACTTTATGTGATACAAAGAAGGGCCCACAAATTTTGGTTTGCTTTAATAGACAGGCAAAATATGCCATCACCCAACCTGCCTCCCCCAATCCTGTCTTGACTCAGGGGAGGGGAGAGGTCTTGCTGCCTGCATCGTATTAAACTTACAATGGTTGCAATGTTTTAAAAATGTTTTTTATAATAAACTAAATTAGCCATTTTAAAAACCAGATTACCCTCACATGTTATCTGAACCATTGCTGAAACCGCATTTCAGCGCGTAATGGTCACATTTTTTGTGCTGATTTTTCCTTTCAAAAAGGGGGGTGCGACTATTACATGGGGAAATATGAAAGTGCGACCATTATGCAAGGAATAAAGTGGGGACAACAGCAGGTGGATCTGAGGAGCCGGGCTGGCAGCGCAGGGAGAGCGAGGGAGAGCCAGAGACAAAGTCACTGTTGTTATTGGGACCATGGGGAGAGAAAACGGAAAGACACTAGTGTACCTTTCAGTAAAAATGAAGCCTCCCTTGTGCATATGTTCTCTTGTCCAGCCTACTGAGACGCAGCAGCGTCGCTCATCTACCCGAATCTGTACAGTGAACAAAACCGCCCTATACTTTGCATTGCAAGAGCAGAAAAGCCATTCAAAGCAGCAGCAGGAGAATGGGGAGAAACATTCCCACCTGCTCCGCTCCCCCTAGGAGCTCCTGGCTGAGATGGTGAGGTAGGAGGGAAGCCGGGGCGGATTGAGGCTTAGTGGAGCCTTAGAAGTTACCCTGCAACCATTATGCGGGGAATGCTCTGGGACCATTTTCGGAGTCCAAAAAAGGGTGGTGCAACTATTATGTGGTGGCAACCAGTATGCAGTGAAATATGGTATTTCATCGTCTTAGAAGAAAATCTTTACCCTCTCTGGATTTTTAGTGACCCTGGTTGGGTTTCTGAACTCAGATTCATAAGCAATCTTTTAAAAAGTAGGTTTTCATTTCTGATAAATGTGGTGAGTCTAAAAAGTTTACCTTTTATGTGGCAAGTTAGTTGGTGTGACCAAAAACACAATTTACATTTGGGTGAGGTTTGTCTCAGTCCTCACTGAAAAATTTCCTTCTGTTTTCACTTAAGCTTTACATTAACTTCTAGGTGCTTTCCAAGAGCACAGCACTTATCTAAAACGCCTCTAGTTACAGATAATTTGGCATGAGTCACTCTGCCTAGAACTTCTATCTGCTCCCTACCCCCTATAAGCTTATCTGCTTTAAGCGGCTTCTTCTCCTTAGGCACCACCTATAAACTCACTTCGTGCAGCTTGCTTTCCGTCACTATTTTCAGCTCCGGTGCTATCTGCTCCCTGTTTCTTGCCTAATCATATTAAAAATAGAACAAAAAAATTTAAACACACCCATAACAAAACATGACACAGAAGCAAATCTTTATTATGAAAGAAATAATTTCCTCTTCCTTTATGTAGATGTTCCCTCCCCAAGTTCATGTTACTTTCCATATTAATAGTATGCAATCAGGGTTTTTATTTAAAGTATATTGGGGTATAAAGCATATTAATATTCTAATCTCACTATCACCAATAAACTATGTGAAAAATAAACAGTGCTGAGATGAATATCCTAAAATTTGAGTCTTAAGCCAGACTGAGAAGTGTTCCAAGCAATGGGTTGCTTCTTATTTAAAGACAACCACCACCATATTATCAGCAGGTCAAATATCCACACAATTTAGTAGATTTTTAGTATTAGTTTACAATTTGGGAGAGAATTCAATGAACGGAATTGAATTATTGTTCTCTCCCTGCCCCTCACCTGCTTTCTCTCACTCATACACAGATGTCATTACACTTTTAACCACACAAAGTGCTTCACAACCAATCTCATTCACCCTAACAGCCTTGCAAGGTAGGTCACTATATAATTCATATTCCATACACAGGAGAACTAAAGTTAAGAGAATGTGACTTGTGCAAGGCTAGGCAGCAAGTTTGTGAATACTATCCTCCAAACATGATTAAGTTCCTCAACAATTGCCATTTACCCTGGAAAATGAGGCTATAGCTAGCAGAGAACTATTTCAGGAAAACAACTTTTGACAGCAAAACTAGAATTGGAATTCACTTAATCCAAAAAGGCTTTCTCTATAGTAAGATTTATAGTGGCTTGGTTCACAAGTAGCACTGACCCAAACCATGGCTAAGCATGGACATAGAAGCATGCAGGTACTCACAGAAGAAATCCCAGACACTTTATTACTCCCCGGTCCTTCTGCTGCTGTTACCAGGAGCTAAGCCATGGCTAGGCTTAACAGTACATCTGAACCCAGGCTTGATGTTTGTTTCACTTTAGACAAACCAAGACTGGTAATCCAAAAAGAAACCTTGGCTGCAGTTTGTGGTTTGTCTGGAGTGACCGAAAGCATGGCAGCAGCAGCAGGAGGAGGAGCAGGGGAGGAGCAAAGTGGACAGGATTTCTGTTTTGAGTACCTGCACACTTGTACGTCCATACTTAGCCATGTTTGGCTTACTGTCCCATGCTAACTGGATGTTAATAAAAAGCCATGCAAATGGCTATCCTAATGGGAAAATGTGGTAACACTCTGATAAGATCAAACAAAATCTTATTGCTTTCTACATCAAGAAGATATATTGTTTTGAACAGCTGAGTAATCATTACCTCACTGTGTTTAGAAACAAAATTTCCCATGCTTCTCAGTGGAAAATCTCACATCAATTCAATAATATAGAAAAGAGCCGGCACCAGTTTCAACAGCTGTTTACCCCATCTAGGTATGTCACCGCTGGGTTGTGTAAGGAAGCAGAACATGCTCCCTTGGCATTATTAATGAACCCTTGCCAAGGAGCAATTTTTCTGCTGACAGGCAATGACATCAAATTACAGGGAACAAGTATTACTGACAGCATGCCTTAGTAGTAATGAAGATTAGTTCACTGAAAGCAATTCCCTGGCTGAGGCATAGAAGCATCTTTGGTCGTGGAAACACTAAAAAGAGGTCATGTAACAGAGTGGATGAAAGTACTATTGTGCACAATCGCAAATGCTTCCAAAATGAAGTAGCGTATCCACAGTTTTGTCAATACCGTGAAAAAAATTATATGCATTGCTATAGATTGGCTCGGTAATAAATTCAATTTAGGAAAACTAATAAAGACAAAAATATACCTCTCCATATTATTTTTACCTTGTTCATCAAGAAGCTTTTTTGTGAGATCTTCTGCTTCATCACCACAGTCTAATTCAAGAGCATCATCATTAATGTCCAGATTCTCCAGGTCCAACTCCAGATCATCAGTACCAGACACATCTTTGTTTTCCTTAGTTTCTTTTAACTCTGTTTTAAAAATAGTAAGATGTACATACTTTTCCCAATTTTTACCTGGCCCTTTGACCCTCCATGTTCATAGTTTACAGTTTCTGAAGAAAATATAATACAGAGAGCGAGTGTCTCTTTAATCACTGACACTTAAACTGCCTCTTAGAACAGCTTCATTTTTCAATAAGTTTTAAGCACTGTTCTTACTCCTCCAAGAAAATAAAGTTTTCATGTGATTTTTCAGTAGGCATAGGTATCGTAATAGCAAAGTGCAATTTGTTAAGAAGATACACTTGTGCTGCAGAGCTAGCATATACACGGATCAGCATAAAATGCTACTACCCTCTCTATCACAACTTCTAAAACAATGTTGCAAAAAAAATAAAAATGTACCTCTAGAATCATCTTTACCAGAGTCCTTAATCTGGGAACATTTTTCGTTATCCTTGAACAAAATAGCCGGCACAAATGCTTTTAAATCAATTAGGTTCTCATAGAAGTTTCGAGCATCTTCATCCTCCCAGATGCCCCCCTCCAAATCATATTCACCAGGTTTGCCTGGGGTAAAAATGTCAATGCCAGGCCCATGTTCTGGAATATAAAAAGCAGGATGTTATATTACAGCAGATTTCAGTACCTGTATCAATTTGTCACATAATTCCTTCTAATATACACGAGGATGAAATCAGTGGGGATTGCAAAGTAAAGAACAGACACACCAAGAAGCAATACTAGGAGAAAAGCGACAAAACGATCACAAGAAGTTGCCCACTTTGCTTTGTTTTCATTCTAAAAAAAGAGGGGGATGGGAGAATAGCTATTAATATGCTTTTGTGTTTCCATCAGAACTAAAAGGTTTGCCTTCTGAACTAGGAAATTCCATACCTTCAGGCACTGGTTTATCCTGTGGAAGATCAGGCATATTTTCATCCAGGAGATCGGCTAAAGACTGGGAGTTTGCCAACAACTTTTGATAGGACATAGCAAATTCTTCATACTGCTTATGCCGATCTTCACTCAACTCTCCTTTAGAGTGTAGAATACGCCTAGAAATATAAACCAAGAAAAAAGAGAGCAATGAAGATTCCAAGTATGAACAAACAATTGTAACTCTAGATTTTAATTCTTCTTAGAATAACCCAGAGTTAAAATCCATCAAGAATATTCAACATCAACAAATATTTGACTATTAAAAATTGTATTACTGAGCCCATAAAAAGGAGGATAAAGCTGCTTTGCAATCTTTAAAGAAAAAGATCAGTATATGATCAGTAAGAGCAAAAAATGTTTTCTTTGAAGCCATACGTTTTCAGCAGCAAGCTATTTGTAAGCTGCTCCAAAAATAATTATCAATACCTTTGAAATAACATAAATTCGCATTCTTCACTTTCTCATAGCTATTACTACTTATAGTATTGATTCGCTTTTATTTTCAAATTATACTCCATATTTTGGCTAAAACAATTATCGTACTTAAAAGTTATGCAAGCATAGCTAGAACCCTGGAGGCTGAAATATAAATTTCAATAATGGGACAAATAATAGGAGGGAGACATGGGGAAGAAAAGGAATGGATGTGATCAAGTCCAGTTGTTGTTGTTGTTGTTGTTTAGTCGTTTAGTCGTGTCCGACTCTTTGTGACCCCATGGACCAGAGCATGCCAGGCACTCCTGTCTTCCACTGCCTCCCACAGTTTAGTCAGACTCATGTTTGTAGCTTCAAGAACACCGTCCAACCATCTCGTCCTCTGTCGTCCCCTTCTCCTTGTGCCCTCCATCTTTCCCAACATCAGGGTCTTTTCCAGGGAGTCTTCTCTTCTCATGCTTCTCATGAGGTGGCCAAAGTATTGGAGCCTCAGCTTCACGATCTGTCCTTCCAGTGAGCACTCAGGGCTGATTTCCTTAAGAATGGATACATTTGATCTTCTTGCAGTCCATGGGACTCTCAAGAGTCTCCTCCAGCACCATAATTCAAAAGCATCAATTCTTCGGCGATCAGCCTTCTTTATGGTCCAGCTCTCACTCCCATACATCACTACTAGGGAAACCATAGCTTTAACTATACGGACCTTTGTTGGCAAGCTGATGTCTCTGCTTTTTAAGATGCTGTCTAGGTTTGTCATTGCTTTTCTCCCAAGAAGAAGGCGTCTTTTAATTTTGTGGCTGCTGTCACCATCTGCAGTGATCATGGAACCCAAGAAAGTAAAATCTCTCACTGCCTCCATTTCTTCCCCTTCTATTTGCCAGGAGGTGATGGGACCAGTGGCCATGATCTTCCTTTTTTTGATGCTGAGCTTCAGACCATATTTTGTGCTCTCCTCTTTCACCCTCATTAAGAGGTTCTTTAATTCCTCCTCACTTTCTGCCATCAGTGTTGTGTCATCTGCATATCTGAGGTTGTTGGTATTTCTTCCGGCAATCTTAATTCCGGCTAGGGATTCATCCAGCCCAGCCTTTCGCATGATGAATTCTGCATATAAGTTAAATAAGCAGGGAGACAATATATAGCCTTGTCGTACTCCTTTCCCAATTTTGAACCAATCAGTTGTTCCATATCCAGTTCTAACTGTAGCTTCTTGTCCCACATAGAGATTCCTCAGGAGACAGATGAGGTGATCAGGCACTCCCATTTCTTTAAGAACTTGCCATAATTTGATGGTCGACACAGTCAAAGGCTTTTGCATAGTCAATGAAGCAGAAGTAGATGTCTTTCTGGAACTCTCTAGCTTTCTCCATGATCCAGCGCATGTTTGCAATTTGGTCTCTGGTTCCTCTGCCCCTTCTAAATCCAGCTTACACTTCTGGGAGTTCTCGGTCCACATACTGCTTGAGCCTACCTTGTAGAATTTTAAGCATAACCTTGCTAGCATGTGAGATGAGTGCAATTGTGCGGTAGTTGGAGCATTCTTTGGCACTGCCCTCCTTTGGGATTGGGATGTAGACTGATCTTCTCCAATCCTCTGGCCACTGCTGAGTTTTCCAAACTTGCTGGCATATTGAGTATCAAGTCCAGTTACATACGTATAACTACATATTCATGCTGAATAATGAAGTTTAAACTAAGGGCTTCAAAAGAGAGGCAGATTTTGAAGGGTGGTGACACCAGAGAGGTTTTAGGAAGGAATTCCAGGAGGAGGCAGCAAGGTACAATGGGTAAAACCCTCCCCTAGGAGGTGCATCTGGAGCCTTCATTATATACCTTTAGGCACCAGGCAAAAAGGTTACTCTTCAACCAGGCCTTAAGCCGATTAACATCCTATATTATTTTATATGCGTGTTTTTTTTGGGGGGGGAAGGTTATTAGTTTGGTTTGTTCTTATTGTTTTTATTATGTATTTTGTGTTTCTATCTTGCATTTTTATGCTGCGAACCATCCTGGGATCTTTGGATAAAAAGTGGCATTCAAATTTAATAAACAAACAAGCAAACAAGCTGTTCAAACAGAGGCTAGTGAATTAGGAAGGAAATCAGCAGTGTTAGAAACTGGGATATGAAAGCTAGGGGCACCAAAACAAAATGTCTAGGCACCTTTTTATGTTTATTACTATTATAATTTTGCTGCAACGCTACCAGATCAGGCAACCCGGCAAAACAAAAGAAAAAACTGCCAGGAGAATCAGGTGATCTGTAGGTTAGCTATGTCTTTTGCTACCACGCTACCTCGCAAAACACCTGATTCTGCCAGCAGCGCAGCAGCAAAAATAAATAAAATATTTTATTTTGCTGCCAAGCATATCAGGTGTTCTAGAAAAGTAGCTCAGCAGCAAAAGATGAATGTTTTCCTATCTTGCCGATGCTAGTTGGCAAGGGTGGCACTTGGACATCTCCAGCCAGTCACAAAAGGTCGGTTGCCAGTCGCAAAATGTGGCAGGCGACCGGCTAATATTGAACGATGCAAACGGAGATGAAGGGATCAAACTCAATTCAAGCCTGGACTTCCGGCAATTTCCGCCAGAGTGAGTGCCACAATTTTGTGAGTGAGTGCCACAATTAAGGGTTCATTTAAATATTTCCAAAAACCTGAATGCACCCAAGGGGGCTCTGGGCTCAGAGCAATTATTATAGGTGTCATTGCCAAAGAGCACATTAGCAAACATATCTGACCATATAGCAAGTCATTAGAAAGTGCTTACAAAAGAAAATTCATAGAATCATAGAATCATAGAGTTGGAAGAGACCACAAGGGCCATCGAGTCCAACCCCCTGCCAAGCAGGAAACACCATCAGAGCACTCCTGACATATGGTTGTCAAGCCTCTGCTTAAAGACCTCCAAAGAAGGAGACTCCACCACCCTCCTTGGCAGCAAATTCCACTGTCGAACAGCTCTTACTGTCAGGAAGTTCTTCCTAATGTTTAGGTGGAATCTTCTTTCTTGTAGTTTGGAACCATTGCTCCGTGTCCGCTTCTCTGGAGCAGCAGAAAACAACCTTTCTCCCTCCTCTATGTGACATCCTTTTATATATTTGAACATGGCTATCATATCACCCCTTAACCTCCTCTTCTCCAGGCTAAACATGCCCAGCTCCTTTAGCCGTTCCTCATAAGGCATCGTTTCCAGGCCTTTGACCATTTTGGTTGCCCTCCTCTGGACACGTTCCAGTTTGTCAGTGTCCTTCTTGAACTGTGGTGCCCAGAACTGGACACAGTACTCCAGGTGGGGTCTGACCAGAGCAGAATACAGCGGCACTATTACTTCCCTTGATCTAGATGCTATACTCCTATTGATGCAGCCCAGAATTGCATTGGCTTTTTTAGCTGCCGCGTCACACTGTTCGCTCATGTCAAGTTTGTGGTCAACCAAGACTCCTAGATCCTTTTCACATGTACTGCTCTCAAGCCAGGTGTCACCCATCTCGTATTTGTGCCTCTCATTTTTTTTGCCCAAGTGCAATACTTTACCTTTCTCCCTGTTAAAATTCATCTTGTTTGTTTTGGCCCAGTTCTCTAATCTGTCAAGGTCGTTTTGAAGTGTGATCCTGTCCTCTGGGGTGTTAGCCACCCCTCCCAGTTTGGTGTCATCTGCAAATTTGATCAGGATGCCCTTGAGTCCATCACCCAAGTCGTTGATAAAGATGTTGAATAAGACCGGGCCCAAGACAGAACCCTGTGGCACCCCACTAGTCACTCTTCTCCAGGATGAAGAGGAACCATTGATGAGCACCCTTTGGGTTCGGTCAGTCAGCCAGTTACAAATCCACTGAGTGGTAGCATAGTCAAGACCGCATTTTACCAGCTTCTTTACGAGAATATCATGGGGCACCTTGTCAAATGCCTTGCTGAAATCAAGGTAGGCTACATCCACTGCGTTCCCTTCATCTACCAGGCTTGTAATTCTGTCAAAAAACAAGATCAGGTTAGTCTGACATGACTCATTTTTCAGAAATCCATGCTGACTATTGGTGATCACAGCATTCCTTTCTAGCTGCTCACAGACTGTTTGCTTAATGATCTGCTCCAGAATCTTCCCTGGTATTGATGTCAGACTGACTGGGCGGTAATTATTTGGGTCCTCTCTTTTCCCCTTTTTGAAAATAGGGACAACATTTGCCCTCCTCCAGTCTGCCGGGACTTCGCCTGTTCTCCAGGAATTCTCAAAGATGACTGCCAGTGGTTCTGAGATCACACCTGCCAGTTCTTTTAATACTCTTGGATGCAGTTCATCTGGCCCTGGAGACTTCAATACATCTAAACTAGCCAAGTATTCTTGTACTATCTCCTTAGTTATTCTGGGCTGTGTTTCCTCTGCTGAATCATTTGCTCCAAATTCTTCAGGTCGGGCATTGTTTTCTTTATTGGAGAAGACTGAGGCAAAGAAGGCATTGAGGAGTTCAGCCCTTTCTGTGTCCCTTGTTTGCATTTCACCATCTTCTCCTCTGAGTGACCCCACTGTTTCTTTGTTCTTCCTTTTGCTACGAACATACCCATAAAAGCCTTTTTTGTTGCTTTTAACCTCTCTAGCAAGCCTGAGTTCATTCTGTGCTTTAGCTTTTCTGACTTTGTGTCTACACGTGCTGGCTATTTGTTTGAATTCCTCTTTGGTGGTTTCCCCCCTTTTCCATTTTTTGTACACATCCTTTTTTAATCTTAACTCAGTTAAAAGTTCTTTAGATAGCCACCCTGGCTTCTTTAGGCACCTTCCATGTTTCCGTCTCATTGGTATTGCCTGAAGTTGTGCTTTTACTATCTCCCTCTTAACAAACTCCCAGCCATCATGAACTCCCTTTCCTTTTAGTATTACTGTCCATGGGATCTCACCCAGCACTTCCCTAAGTTTTATGAAGTCGGCTTTCTTAAAGTCAAGAAATTGAGTCCTAGTATGCTTGGCTGCACCTTTCCGCTGTATAGTAAACTTCAGAAGAGCATGATCACTAATGATCCTTCCACTTCTACCCCACTAACCAGGTCATCAACATTGGTTAGGACCAGGTCTAAAATGGCTGTTCCTCTTGTTGCTTCTCCCACTTTCTGGACAACGAAGTTGTCTGCAAGGCCAGTGAGGAATCTGTTTGACCTTATGCTCTTGGCTGAGTTTGACATCCAGCAAATATCCGGGTAATTGAAGTCCCCCATTACTACTATCTCCCTTCCTTTTGCATGCTTGGCCATCTGTTCCAGGAAGGCATCATCTATGTCCTCCGTTTGGCTTGGGGATCTATAGTAAACTCCCACAATGAGGTCCCTGTTATTCTTCTCTCCCTTAATTTTGACCCAAATGCTCTCACTTTGGCTTTGAGGTTCTAAATCTTGGATCTCTTCACAGGTATACACATCCCTGACATATAACGCCACTCCTCCTCCTTTCTTGTCTGGACTGTTTCTCTGAAATAGATTGTATCCCTCCATTATTACATTCCAGTCGTGGGACTTATCCCACCAGGTTTCAGTGATGCCTATTATGTCATATTTAGTTTGCTGTACCAAGAGCTCAAGCTCATCTTGTTTATTACCCATGCTTTGCGCATTAGTGTACAGACATTGAAGTCCATTAATCATTCCCCCGTGTCTCTTATTTAAGGATTTCTTCCTCCCATCACTAGGTCTGCGTGCTGTTTGCTCCATTTGGTCTATGACATTTGGATGATCATCTTCATCAATTGATAGACTCCTACCTTCAGGAGCACTGTCTCCCTCCCCCACATTAGTCAGTTTAAAGCCCTCCTGATGAGGTTTCTGAGATTTTTGGCAAAAACATTCCGCCCAACCGTTGTGAGGTGCAGCCCATCGCTTGCCAGAAGTCCATCTTCAAGAAACTGCAGTCCGTGATCTAAGAATCCAAACCGTTCCTGTTTACACCATTTGCGAAGCCAGCTGTTCACTTCCACTATTTTTCCCTCTCTCCCTGGGCCACGTTGTTCAACTGGGAGGACAGATGAGATGACAATTTGTGCATTTAATTGCTTCAATTTCCTGCCCAGAGCCTCATAGTCTCTCTTGATCTTCTGGAGGCTATTGCTTGCAGTGTCATTGGTTCCCACATGAACCAAGAGGAAGGGGTATTTGTCAGTGGGTTTTATGATTCCTTGCAGTCGTTCAGTTACATCTTGGATCTTAGCCCCGGGGAGACAGCACACTTCCCGAGACATCTTGTCAGGCCCACAGATCACTGCTTCTGTTCCCCTCAGTAGGGAATCCCCTATCACCACTACACGCCTCCTCTTAGGTCTGGTCGGGGTTCTTTCGTGAGCTGTCCGTTCCAAGGTCGCCTGCACATTCCCTGAGGACTGACTTTGCTGCTCGTCTTCATATACCTGATCGACTGTAACGAGGGAGAGATCCTCAAATGGAGTCTGCTCTTCGTCTTCCATGCTAGGGGAGAGGACCTCACAGCGATTGTGTATTTCTAAACAATCAGAGCGAACCCTGGGCTTCCTACTTCTTTGAGTCACGTTTCTCCATATATCTGGCTCCTGTGTTGGTGAACTAGCCTCCTTCTCAGGGGAGTCCCCTGTCTCCTCCTTGGTGGAGACGGTGTGCTCTGTTGCTTCCAAGAAGAGCTCCAGCTCTCTGATTCTTTGGAGCGTAGCCACACGTTCCTCCAGTTGCTGGACTTTGTCTTTTAAGAGGGCAATCAACATGCAATTGCTGCAGGTAAAGCTGCCTGCAACCTTTGGCAAGATGGCAAACATTGTGCAGGAACCGCAGGCGACTGCAACTGTTCCCTCACTCTCCATCTTGAGAACGTGTCGTTGGGGCTGGCTACAGCGGTCCTCCATCATAAGAAGCGTGCAGACAGGACAAATAACTCCCCCCCAAAAAACCCTAGGTCTCCCCCAGCAAACGTTTGAGACTAGCTCCCCTAAATCTAAAAGATGGATCAAACTGCGCGCGCCGCTGCCCTGCAAGCTCTGATAAGCTCCTCCCACAGCTAATCACCTGCCTCAACAGAAACCCTGCCCCCTCTGACCTTTGCACAGGGAGAGCAGCTAATCAGCCACAAGAAACACACACACAAGAAACACCTTTTTCCTCCTTCTTCAGCTGCTGCCCTGCAAGCTCAAATTCAAATCTAACACATATTCACAAAAGTGATGGAAAATATGAGAAGAAACTAAACAGGTGGCAATGTGATATCCTTTAACAGTGCCCTCAAAATTTGCCACTTGAAGCAGCCCATCTCACATTACCAGAATTTGACAGCCAGACTGCTGACTGGCGTATGATAGTCAATATATATAAAACCCATACTGGCAGGACTGCACTAGCTGATTTTGACCTATAAAGCCTTATGTGGCTCAAGACCCCATTACTTCAAGGACCACTTTTCCCCACATGAACCAACCTGGATCCTGTGGTCATCACCCTTCTTTGTGCCCCCCTCCATGGGAGGTTCAGAGGGAGAGGACATGAGAACAGGCCTTTTCAGGAGTGGTCTATTGCTTGTGGAATGCTGTCCCTAGGGCACCTGGTGCCATCTGTAACCAGGTTTAGGTGCCAGGCAAAGAATTTTCTTTTCCCCCAGACTTTTGGCCCTTAACTTTTAAGAGTGGTATTGCCTCTTTTAGCGGGTAGGACCTGCAGATATGCTTTTTTATTTAGTTGTGTGTTTACTCTTTTTACGTACTGTATTTTCCCACGTATAAGATGACATTTTTTTCCTGAAATTTTTTAGTGATAAATTTGGGGTTGTCTTATACACAAGTAAATACAGTAAGTAAGCAAGAGCTGGAGCCACAGCGGTAGCAGAGAACATCAGCGAGGAGACTGCATGCCTGCTCTTCCTGGCCTAAAAGAGTACGCAGTGAGTACCAATACGTGGTGAGTTACAGCACCAGATCTCAACATCTCAGTGAACTTACAAAAGGGGTCATGTTATACCCAGAAAAAATATATACATGGGGTTGTGTTATACACAGAAAAATACAATATATTGTGTCTTTAGGATTTTAACTGATTTTTATGTAAGTTGCTTGAAATACTTGGTAAGAAAACTGACTAACAAATATAGTAAATAATAGTAATACGCAAATGTAGGGCTACAGGTGATTAGAGGACTAAACATTCACAATTCTATTCTTTTTAGATGCAGAATGGAAGGAAAGCTAGCAAGGGATGAACACAAGGGATGAACACTGGATATTGGTAGCTAGATATCAAAGCTCTGCCTCTGCTTCAGACTGGCAGTTAGGAAGTGACCCTGTACACATTCAGTAGCATGCAGCTAGGATGAAAAAGCTGTTAACACGGTATCTCAGTTGGCGTCTCAAATCACTATGCTCCAGAAAGCAACTGCTCTGTAAACACTTGCATACAGTGTTCACTAACGAATACCTCCGCTTTACAGAACTGCCTTTTCTTCTCCTGAAGATGTCCCACAAGGCAGCAGGTACTGAGTTTTCCTTGAGGTTTACTCCTGAAGCCTTTCTCATAAATGAGTTCTCACAAATGCAGAAATCTCAACATAATGATCTCTCCCCTCCCACCAATGGGAGCAACCAGTAGCACTTGTACCATACACCAATCAGGTTGATATTATAACTCGTGACTGCCACCTCGTTTTGTTTTTCTGTGTTTGCAGCACCAAAGTGACCTCTCTGGGGCGCAAGCCAGGGCAGTGTGTATGGAGGTCCTGGGTTGTTGCTGATGTGGTCCAGAGAAAAGCAGAGCAATATGCCTGGCACCAGCTTGGATGCAGGAGTTGTTGGAAGGAGGCATACAGGACACCATCCAACTGCCTTAGGGACTCCACTCCGGATTTGTGTAGGAAGTTACTCCTTAGCCTTACAAACCAAAGACCAGTTCTATGAGGAACTAGACCAGGCTGTCAGGAGGGTCCCAGATTGTGAACACCTATTCCTGCTGGGATATTTCAATGCCATGGGAAAGATAATCACACATGTGACAACTGCATAGGGTACTTTGGTATTGGCAGCATGAACGAGAACGGACAAAGGCTGCTTGAGCTATGCTCATATCACAACCTCTGCATCACAAACATGCTCTTCACTACCAAGGCAAAACACTTCATGTCCTGGAGACATCCAAGGTCAGGCCACTGGCACCAACTGGACTTGATTGTCACCAAGCGATCGGTGTCAGTCACTCCGTGTCACACAGAGCTACCACAGAGCCAATTGCAACATGGATCAGTCCCTGGTAGTGAGCAAGATCCCTCTCCAGCCAAAGAAGGCCTATATTACAAAGCATTAAGTGTGGCCCTCAAATCAACACTGCTAGAACAGTCATACCTGAACTTCGTGAACGCTTCTCTGATTCTGTTAAACAAGCTCTACTGAACTGCCCCAGAAATAGTGTCAAAGCAAGGTGGAACCACAACAGCGAGGAATTTACAGCACAGCTAGGCCTTCCTTGGCAAAAGAGAGCAACAGACCCTTGACTGGTTTGAGGCCAGCATAAAGGACATGGAACCTGTTATTGCTGCAAAGTGTGAGGCTCTCCTGAACTACAAACATGCTCCTTGTGAAAAGACACTTTCTACAATGAGAAAGACAAGAAGTGATGCCCCGCAGATGATGTGCCAATGACTACTGGCTAAAGCTGTGCTACAGCATCCAACTCGCTGCTGACACTGGAACACTCACAAAATGTACAAAGGCATGAAGAAAGCCTTTGGACCAACAATCAAGAAAACTGCACCACTGGAAACCTTGTCAGAAGATATCATCACAGATCACAACAAGCAAATGAAGCAATGGGCAGAACACTATCAAGAATAGTACTCGCAGGAAAACATGGGCTCTGAAATTAAAAGTATCCAGATTCTGCCTGTCTTGGAAGAGCTGGATGTTCCTCCCTCCCTTGACGAGTTGTAGGATGCTATCAACTCTCAGGCATGTGGTAAATAATATATATAATAATAATAATAATTTATTATCTGTACCCCGCCCATCTGGCTGGGTTTCCCCAGCCACTCTGGGCGGCTTCCATAGAAACCAAAAATACACTAAAATCATACATTAAAAGCTTCCCTGATGTCTTCTGAATGTCAGGTAGTTGTTTATCACTTTGACATCTGATGGGAGGGCGTTCCACAGGGCGGGCGCCACTACCGAGAAGGCCCTCTGCCTGGTTCCCTGTAGCTTTGCTTCTCGCAATGAGGGAACCGCCAGAAGGCCCTCGGCGCTGGATCTCAGCGTCCGGGCAGAACGATGGGGGGTGGAGACGCTCCTTCAGGTATACTGGGCCAAGGCCGTTTAGGGCTTTAAAGGTCAACACCATCACTTTGAATTGTGCTCGGAAACGTACTGGGAGCCAATGTAGGTCTTTCAAGACCGGTGTTATGTGGTCTCGGCGGCCACCCCCAGTCACCAGTCTAGCTGCCGCATTCTGGATTAGTTGTAGTTTCCGGGTCACCTTCAAAGGTAGCCCCACGTAGAGCGCATTGCAGTAGTCCAAGCGGGAGATAACCAGAGCATGCACCACTCTGGCCAGACAGTCCGCGGGCAGGTAGGGTCTCAGCCTGCGTACCAGGTGGAGTAAAGCCCCAGGACAGGATAGAGCCCCAACAGAAGTGCTGAAAGCCAGCTTATATACTTTCCTCATTACAAACCTCCACAGCCTCCTCTTGCAGTGATGGGAGCAAGGATCCATGCCACAAGACATGTGTGACTCCAGCAAGAACAAAAGCAACAACTACTGTGGGATCTCTCTGCTGAGTAACGTGCGGAAAGCCTTCGCCCATGTAGTTCACAACATATTATAGTCACTTGCTGGAGGGTCAAGCCCTAGTCACAATGTGACTTTAGAGCTCAGAGCTCAACAGTAGATGTCATTTTCTCACTGAACCACCTGCAGCAGAAATGCCAACAGCAGAAGCACCTTCATAGACCTGACAAAGGCCTTGTGGTCAGCCACCATAACCAGCAATCTCTCAATCGATGCTGAGCTGAACAAGCGTATTGGCAAGGCAGCTATGACAATGGGTCGCCTCTCCAAAACGGTATGGAAGAATGTGATGCTAACGTCCAGTACTAAGGAGAAGGTCTACCAGGCTTGTGTGCTGAACACATTGATTTAGAAGGGAGTCGTGAGCAACTTATAACTGTCAGGAGCAACACCTTAACACCTTCCACATGTGCTGCATCAGGAGAATTTGGGGTATCACAATGCAGGACAATGTTCCAAAGAAAGATGTGCTCTCCTAAGCAACGTTCTCAGTGTGTTCACACTCCTGTCTCAGGGACATCTACACTGGCTTGGTCATGTCCACAGACTGGAAGGTGGCAGGATGCCCAAGGACGTGCTCTGCAGGGAGCTAGTTTTAAGCACCAGGCCCGCTGGCAGACCAACTCTGTGTTACAAAGATGTCTGGAAATGTGACATGAAGCTTGGCAACACCAACCCTGCCGTGTGAGAATCCCTTGCAGACAACCACAGCGCCTGGAGACAGGCAGACAAGTCATGTATCCATAGTAGTGACCAAAGGAGAAATGACCTATGGGAGGAGCCCAGAGAGAAGAAACGCTATGGTGCACCTGCAGCAGCACAACTGGATGCTTTCATCTGCCCCAGCTGCAAATGAGCATGTCTCTACCAGAAGAGTCTCCACAGCCACAGCAGTCGCCACAACTTTTCAAGAGCTTGACTTCACCCCCAAAGGCGCACTGCTTCATTGTCTCTCGAGACAGACAGATGCCAACACAGAACTGCTCATTCAGAGAAATGTTGCAGAAGAGCAAGTTCTTTCAGTGCAATGAGTCCAGAGTTTGCAGGTGCACCTCAATATTTGGATCAAGACTATTTGCAGACCTATGCTGGCAATACACCCAATGCTATCCACAAAACTACAAACTGGATGTATCATCTGACCGGGGGGGGGGGGGATGTTCTTTCATGCCAATGGGGAACCTGTACTCTTAAAGTAATAGCTTTAAAGTCAGCAATTTTAAAACTCAATTTTATTCATTAAATGTAATGCGCAAGAGGAAGATAATGAAATAGTTGAGGTGGGGCAAGTCAGGAAACACAGGTGTTGGAATGAGCCATCACACACATGGATTTACCATTCCTGCAAAATTAAACATCCATACACATACTTATGTGATATTGTATCTTGCTTCTCTGGTTACACATAACTTCCCTTACCTTTCTCAATGCCCCATTTCCCTAAATTTATGTGGCCCTATTCCACACTTACCCCATCCACTTCTCTTCTATACAAATCTGCAATCAATTCTTAAGGAATGCAGGGCGATATCTAACTACCATATGTACTCGAGTATAAGCCGACCCGAATATAAGCCGTGGCACCTAATTTTAGCACAAAAAACTGGGATAACTTATTGACTCAAGTATAAGCCAGTTCACCACACCACAAACCTGGTGGTGGCAGCAGTGGTGGAGGAAAAAAAGCAGCCCAAAAGGGCTGCTTTCGGGCCCCTCGTCCCTGCCGCCTCTGCCGCTCGCAAGAGCAGGCATAGGAGCCGCAGTTGGGAGAGGCACAGCGCAGCGCAGCGCCTCTCCCAACCGCACCTCCTGTGCCTGCCCTTGAAAGGCGGGTGGCAGCGGCAGGACCAGCAGTGAGAAAGGGCTCCTTTTAGGCCGCTCGTCCCTCCGCTGCCGCCCGCCTCACTCGAGTATAAGCCAAGGAGGGTTTTTTCAGCATAAAAAATGTCAGCTTATACTCGAGTATATATGGTACATTAGTGTAGACCCACCCACCAAAAGTTTCAAGTCCAATGATTTTAACATATCTACTCTTGAGTATGAATAATACTGAGTATCACTCACAGTTTTAAAATATTTATGTTTTAAGTTTTTGAATTGTTATTGGTGTCTTTGATTTTGTTATAGACACATAGAAATGTAGTACTGGGAGGGACCCTGAGGGTCATCTAGTCCAACTTCCTGCAATGCAGAAATCTCAAGTAATGCATCCATGACAGATTACCACCTCTATGTTTTGATTTTACTTTTTTAAAAAGATTAATGATTGTATTGATTGTTTGGTTTTAATGTACACCTCCCTCGAACCCATGTTTTGGATGAAGGTCCAGTTTAGAATGCAGCTGCTGTTCCTCCACCCCCATTAACCATATTTTATGGTATACCAAAAGCTTACTAAGGGAAAGCAGGCACAATGAAATTTAGGAGGCTGTAAAATACTTAATATTGTAAGCTAGAGTGCATCCACATGGAAAAACAGAAGCTGCTAGGGCTTTAAAAAAAAAAAAAAAGCTAGCACATTCCTAAATTACAATGTGAATAATTCCAAATCAGAGCCAGAAGACACTGTTAAACCTACAAGATGGTTATAAGACTAAGGGTTGCATCCAACATCATACTCAGAGTAGACCCATTTAAATTAACAGACATGACTTTGGGCACATTAATTTCAGTGCGTCTACTGAGAATTTACCTGGGAATAAGCCCCGCTGAACTCACTGGGACTTGCTTCTGACATGTAGGATTGTAATGTTAGTCCATTTCCCAATTCAAACCTCAAAGCATGAAATTATACTTTGTGGTCTCTTGGGGCGGAAAAAGTTTTACCCAATCCATTTTGAAACTCTAGCAAGTATTAGAAACCTGTCAATTCATTTAAGAGCATTTAAAATATTACCTGTTTTGTCTTTCAATATTTTGCAGTTCCCTGTGGTCCCTTTTCAGATGTTTGGTCAAAGATGTAAAGTACTCTTTCAGCAGATTTTGGAAAGGCTGTTGTTTTTCTGGGCTAATGATTTCACTGGGAGGAAAACTCAAGTTAAATTTATCTGATGCACTTTTAACCTTCCTTGGTACCAATCCAGCAATGTCATCTCCACAGTGCCGACAAAAGCTAATAACCACTGAGACATGGGTGTGGGATTCACGATCAGCATTAATAATGTTTTTTACTTGTTCATAGATTAAAGACAAGCCTTCCTTATCAGTGAAAATCCCAACTATTGTCAATTCTGCAATAAACCGCAAGTCTGTTCTTAGTTTTGTAATGTTGGATGTCTTCTCTTCTTTCCTGGCTTCAAAATGTTTCTTCCAGACTTGAAGTAGTGATGGAGCAAAATCAGCATAACGTTGATGGAACAGAGAACACAAGTGCACAGCACAATTCACATCTGATATTTTCAGTTTTGCTTCCACTATAGAAGCAACAGCCTCTGCAATGTACTTGCTTAAATTGAGGCCATTAAAGTCATGGGACAAGGAGTCTCTCTGCTGTTCTGTGATAGTTTTTAACTTCTTAACAAAGGCAGTGTTCTTCTTGAGACTTGAATCCAGCCTGCTAAAGAAGTTCTCTTCAGGGCGGCTGTCTGATGCATTCTGGTTTTTACTTCGGAGTTCCTTTCTTGCTTGGTGGCGCTCCCAGGCTTCTTGGTGGAGCTGATGGGCTTCTTCTTTCTCTCTAAACAGAATATGAAGAATATTGTGTTTAAGTAGGGCTGAAATTTTAAACATTGTAATAGACTAAAAAGGCAAGCCTAATTAACAGAGCAACATATTTTTTATTTAAAGGTTGCAATAAATGACGTCTTTGTGGCAACAAAACAGACTTAACCTTCCTCTCCTGCCCGCCCTCCCAAAATCTGCTCTGGAAGTTTAGGGGACCCTCTAGAGGAGGTTTGGGTGGACTTGGACAGTTGCAGGGGAGAGACAAGGAGGGTGAACGCCTGTTGGTCAAGTGGATGCAGCACTGGATTTCACCCAAGAATGTACGAAGATTACAGATGGCAGGCACCATCTTAGAAAATTTCCTCTTTCCTCTTTCACTCTCGCAAGGGACCGTTTCACTAAGATGGTGCCAGCTGCAACATATACATTCACTGTCTAAGAGTATGTTTTTTGTTATTAAAAATGCTTTCAATATATGCAAATTTAAATCGGAACTAGTCTGAGTAATCAACAAATTTATTCAGTCTGGTGATAGCACTAATTTTAAAGCAGTAAAGTGCAGATAAATGAATTTCCTAATGAATTGCAAAATTCATTAAACAAGTAATCTTGCTTTATTTTTTCCTTATATCTGTACTGCAACATTTTAAAATGACATTATTGTTATACAGTCATACCTCATATTACGTTTGCTTCAGGTTGAGTGTTTTCAGGTTGTGTCCCGCGGCAACCCGCAAGTACCGGAAAGGGTTATTTCCAGGTTTCACTGCTCACGCATGTGCAGACGCTCAAAATGACGTCGTGCGCATGTGCAGAAGCGGTGAATCTTGACCTGTGCAGGCGCAGGCGCAGGCTGCGTTCTACTCATGTTGCAAACGGGCCTCCGGAATGGATCTCGTTCACAACTAGAGGTACCACTGTAATGAAGTGATGCTTCTAACCAGCAACCCTTTGAAAATGAAGTAGCTTGTCAGTCAGAAATTTTCCACGAATACTCAGACCAGCATCTAAAGAGCTCTGTTGGGCATTTCCAGTGGGATTTCCTACTGTATTTGACCAGCAAACTTCCCATATCACAAACCACTTAGCAAAGTCTACTAAGCTCCAAGAGTAGCTTATGATGTGGAAAAATAGATCTGTAGTTTGAGGAACACAAGGAGAAAGCTACCTTGGGTGCACAGAACTAGTTATATTGGGTTCCTGGGCATCAGTATTTCTTAAGCTTTTTGAAGTGGGGCTTGTCTATTTGTATTGTACTTCCATAGCCCAACAACCTAGTAGCAAGCATTTCTTCTGCACAAGGGGAAAACGCAGCTCTTCTTTCAAATGGAGCAACTTCCCTTACAATTTCCATGGAGCTATTCAGCCCACCCAATCCTTAGCTCCCTGTGCTTCCCCATCTGTATCCCAGCACCCTCTCTTATAGAGTGTGAAAACCTACATACTAGCAGCAAATAAATAATAAAGTCTTACTTCAGCTGGGCAGCTGCCTCTTCTTGTTGTCGCTTTACTTCTTCTTCCTGCTTTTTTCTCTCCTCTTCTTCAAGTTTTTGCTTTTCTTCCTCCTCTTTCTTCTTCTGCTCTTCTTCAGATTTTATCTTCTCATCATCTTTTTTCTTCCGCTCCTTGTCTTCTTTTTTCCGTTTCTCCTCCTCCAGTTTTTTCTTTTTATCTTCAGGTGGTTTTAACATTTCTCTCTTCATGCCAAGCCTGACATCCTCTTTGGGTTTGTCCCGGCTGCTACCTGACCGCCTCTCGTTGAACTCCTTATCTTTATTACTTAATGATGTTTCTTTTTCTTCCATGCTTGCCGACTTCTTACGCTCTGCTGGCATTATGTTACCCAGGCAGATCTGAAAGATTATTAACAACACATTGTCATTGCATTCACAAGTTAATAATCAAGGCCTCAAAATGTTGTTTCTAAACTACAAATGGATATTTTTTCCAGAGCTATGTGCTGTCAAACTGGCTTGATTATTAGTGGAAGGTGATAAGTACTGCTAAATGCACCAATGCCTTCCTTCAGCCCACAGTACATAACAGAAGCAGCCCAAGACATTTTGATAACCGATAAAGTAAATCCAAATGGTATCCTTCTTCTTACTAATTAGCATGAGGTACAATCTACAGAAAGTTCTCCTACACAAATCCCACTGAAATGAGAAGCTGCACAATTGAGTCCATCCCTTTCTCACTCTACAGTTTACACCCCCAATCTGCTGTCTAAAGTAGTCATCTCAACTCAGCTCAGGGTTTTGGGGCCTCTGACACAATAGCAAAACCATGAACAGCTGAGGGCAGAACATCGAGCTACCACCAGAAACAAACTCCTGTAATAAATTATATTCCTTCCCTTACATATGGTGGCATCTTGAGTTTTGACTTCCCGTTTGTCATCACCGGCTTCTGGTGGTGAAGGAAAATACAGAACCATGGCCTAGAGGAAGTTTTCTACTTGCTGGGGAAGGGCAGACCTTGAAATGAGGATACTGTGTCCACTGGAAGCCCCTGTCTCCTGTAACAGTTAATTCCACTCTCAATAATATACACTGGATTGCCTTTTTTTAACCAAGTGTCACAATCAGAGGACTAAAGTCACAGAAGCTTAACAAAAGGAACTACAATAGCATACCAGCAATTGCTTTTTCTATATGCCTGACTATAACCAAGTTACTTCAATTAAATAAAATAAGCAAAAAAGTTGCTTGCTTGAAAACACTTTCAAAATATCTGCTTATAAGTAGTTTATCATTAGAGAAGGAAATTTTGGGTAATATACTCATAGTAGACCAACAGTGATCTATTGTTCAAGGACTGACAACTTTACACACAACTATAACTTATTTTCTAGCATGATCGTGAAAATACACATAATTCCTTTCAAGCAAATAAGCTATGGAACTTACAAACTCATTGTATGGACCTGATAAGCTCCTCCGAGTTAAACAAATCATCATGCATGTATGAGTATTATGTACACCTTTACAGTAGTGTATTGAATCCTCTAATTCAAAGATGCACACTGAGACAATTAAAGAACAAAACCTGCAAACAATTAAGGAAGTTTAAGTAAACGCATTAGACTGGTGCACCATCTCCTTTGTTGGGAGGAGGGATACAGTTGCTAACTATTTTTGATAGGACTTTCTTATTCCAGTCCTACAAATACTAGCTCTTTAAGATTCTTTAAAATGAGCAATTCATTATTAGATAGGTTAAAACCACAACATTCCAATAAAATGCACACTGAAGTGCCTTCAAAACTAAGCTCTGAATTCTTACAGCACACGCATTAAAACGTATGTTCACCATTAAAATCTAGAAGAAAAAACCCAAGACTACACCAGTTAGTTGTTACTGCTAGACAACAAACAGGATATTTACCACCTAATAATTGTTTGATAAAAACAAGTATTACAGTCAGTTTTGCACTCCATTAGTTACATTCCAAATCTCTGTCTACTCTTAAGCATACCTGATAAACAGTGAGAATTACCACAACAGTTGTTTTTAAGCATTGACACTACTTCATTGATGGATCTACTACTGAACATCTTCTAGCCAATGCAACATTAACACTCTTACAGCATTTATAACACTTGATCAGTTGTAATTTAACACCGAAGAAGCAGTAGTAGTACTCTACTGCTGTTACGACAGTGTATACAAATAACTTTGGAGTAGAACTAACTACTTCTGCTCACCTTGGCTGTTTCTTTTGCACCCAGGGCTTTTTACTCAGCTCAAGACCCATTTCTTCCCAACCCAGATACAAAGCATGAAACAATAGCCCTTGTATATTCACCCTGAAATTTATGTATTATTAGTGCAAAACAAAAGCACTATACTTAAAGCTGCATTCACATTCATCTTTTCAAAAACGACTCCCATTCCATTACCTCTAATAAATGCTTTCTCCCCATTCGTACTTTACTCTTTGACAACCGAGCTTTATATACCTAGTCCTAGGCAGTGATATGGGTTGAAATGTTGTCCAAAAGAGTTCCACTATTTTATTCCTCTATCGAAAGTTTTCAACTTTTAAAATGGATTGCTTCATAAAATTAGCAATATGATGAATGAAGATAGTAATAGCCCAAAATTTAAGAACTGGAATGGTTACAATATTGATCTGATCTAAAATCAAAATTGTAATTAATTCTTTTCAGGTGACTATCAGTAGGAAGCATGCATATTTATGTGCACACGTCACTTGAAATTGTTGTGCAGGCCTGATCTGGTCCATTTTATATCAATAAGCCACCCCTTTATGGAGATCCTGATAGAAAGTTTTACAAACAAAACTTCAAGTTCCCAGCAAAGCTGATCTCTAGGTGATAAACTGAAGTTCACAAATGAAAGCATATGAAAATCTAGAAAAGAAATGAACTGTAACATAACTTCTATTAAAAGCTTGTTTTTCGATTAAAGAATTACCAGGTTAAAACCAACACCACTTAAAAAAAATCTGAAACTACTGTTAATTACAGTGCAGTATTTTAAGTTACAGCACAACAGCAATTGTCCTCAAAGCAATGCATATTCATTTCTTTTGTGGACAAATCTCAGGTGCTGCCTGTACTTGAGTAATATTGGAACACAATCAAACTAAAGGAAGTCTGATGGATAAAAAAAATCTAATGGCTAATTACCAAGAAGCTCTTTCCCACAACACACACACGTAGAGTGATCTTCCATAGTCTGGCAAAGAAATGTGTACTATTTGCTTGCATGCAAGGAAGGAAGACAATGAAAACATAGCAGAAGTTGAGCCCTGCAAGGAAGTTAAGTTGTGCTAGCTAAAGATCAACTGAGAACATCCTCTGAAACCTTTCATCAACGTATGTACTGTCAAGTTTCAATATTCAAACAGCTCAGAAACATTACATCTAAAGTATTTTTTATACACTTTTTAGATTCCTGGATTATTTTTAAATACAAAAGACTTTTTTGTATGAGCTTTCAAAATTTCTTCCTCAATATCTTGCCCCTACTGTAAGGAGGGGGCAGAATGAATATAAAATATATAGCCTGGCTCACTAAACTGAGCCATGAACAATATTTTACTTAGTAATTCCTCAAACCTCATAGACTCCTCAGATATACATATATTTTTAGCATATACATATACATATACATATACACACACACACACACACACATATATATATATATATATATATATATATATATATATATATATGGGTGCCTCTGCTCTCTGCTTGTGGCACAGTAATATGGATGAGATGGATTAATCTGCATGTGACGTGGACAGGCTGGTGCTGGTCTATTGATTGCCTTTTATTTGACTATGTCAAATATCCTGTCAAGCCACAAACAAGTGTAAGTAGAGGTCCTACCTTTTAAATACCATTTTCACATCCTCTGATACAAGATAGACAAAAGGTATGTGGAGCTGTAGAAAACATGGGCCATTAATAATAATAATAATAATAATAATAATAATAATTTATTATTTGTACCCCGCCCATCTGGCTGGGTTTCCCCAGCCACTCTGGGCGGCTTCCAACAGAGATAAAAAATACACTAAAATATCACATATTAAAAACTTCCCTGAATAGGGCTGCCTTCAGATGTCTTCTGAATGTCAGGTAGTTGTCCATCGCCTTGACATCCGATGGGAGGGCATTCCACAGGGCGGGCGCCACCACCGAGAAGGCCCTCTGCCTGGTTCCCTGCAACTTGGCCTCTCGCAGTGAGGGAACCGCCAGAAGGCCCTCGGAGCTGGACCTCAGTGTCCGGGCAGAACGATGGGGGAGGAGCCGCTCCTTCAGATATACTGGACCGAGGCCATTTAGGGCTTTAAAGGTCAGCACCAACACTTTGAATTGTGCTCGGAAACGTACTGGGAGCCAATGTAGGTCTTTCAAGACCGGTGTTATATGGTCTCGGCGGCCGCTCCCAGTCACCAGTCTAGCTGCCGCATTCTGTATTAGTTGTAGTTTCCGGGTCACCTTCAAAGGTAGCCCCACGTAGAGCGCATTGCAGTAGTCCAAGCGGGAGATAACCAGAGCATGTACCACTCTGGCGAGACAGTCCGCAGGCAGATAGGGTCTCAGCCTACGTACCAGATGGAGCTGGTAAACAGCTGCCCTGGATACAGATTTGACCTGTGCCTCCATGGACAGCTGTGAGTCCAAAATGACTCCCAGGCTGCGCACCTGGTCCTTCAGGGGCACAGTTACCCCATTCAGGACCAGGGAATCCTCCACACCTGCCCGCCTCCTGTCCCCCAAAAACAGTACTTCTGTCTTGTCAGGATTCAACCTCAATCTGTTAGCCGCCATCCATCCTCCAACCGCTTCCAGACACTCACACAGGACCTTTACCGCCTTCACTGGTTCTGATTTAAAAGAGAGGTAGAGCTGGGTATCATCTGCATACTGATGAACACCCAGCCCAAACCTCCTGATGATCCCTCCCAGCGGCTGCATGTAGATGTTGAAAAGCATGGGGGAGAGGACAGAACCCTGAGGCACCCCACAAGTGAGCGGCCAGGGGTCTGAACACTCATCCCCCCCCACCACTTTCTGAACACGGCCCAGGAGGAAGGAGCGGAACCACTGTATGACAGTGCCCCCAGCTCCCAGCCCCTCAAGACGGTCCAGAAGGATGTCATGGTCGATGGTATCAAACGCCGCTGAGAGATCCAGCAGAACTAGGAAACAGCTCTCACCTTTGTCCCTAGTCCGCCGGAGATCATCAACCAGTGCGACCAAGGCAGTTTCAGTCCCATGATGAGGCCTGAATCCCGACTGGAAGGGATCCAAATGGTCCGCTTCTTCCAGGCGTGCCTGGAGTTGTTCAGCAACCACTCGCTCAATCACCTTGCCCAAGAATGGGAGGTTTGAGACTGGGCGATAATTGGCCATCGTGGCCGCATCTAAAGATGGTTTTTTAAGAAGCGGTTTAATAACCGCCTCTTTCAGCGGGTCTGGGAAGGCTCCCTCACGGAGGGAAGCATTCACCACCCCACGAAGCCCATCGCCCAGTCCTTCCCGGCTAGCTTTTATAAGCCAGGATGGGCAAGGATCCAGGAGACAGGTGGTTGGCTTCACTCGTCCAAGCAGCCTGTCCACATCCTCGGAGGTAACAGATTGAAATTGATCCCACACAACTTGACCAGACAGGACTCTAGCACTCTCCCGCCCCGGCCCTGCTCCCACGGTGGAGTCTACTTCTTCCCGAATCTGAGCAATTTTATCTGCAAAAAAAATTGCAAAATCATTGCAGGAGAACATGTGGCCCGTACTGGGCCCCGATGTTACAGGTGGTTCCGCTAAATTGCGAACCACCTGAAAAAGTCTCCTGCTGCTGTTTTCTGCAGATGCAATAGAGGCGGTGAAGAAAGTCTTCTTCGCCGTCGCTATCGCCACTTGGTAGGCTCGACGTTGAGCTCTAACCCGTGTCCGGTCAGATTCAGAATGAGTTATCCGCCACCGGCGCTCTAGCCGTCTCAACGATTGTTTCATTGCCCTCAGATCCGTGGAAAACCACGGGGCTCTCCGGGCTTCATGCAATCGGAGAGGGCGCTTCGGAGCCAAACAGTCAATAGCCCTGGTTAACGCCACATTCCAGCGGGCCACCAGGGAATCGGCTGAAAGGCCATCAACATGGGATAAAGCATCCCCAACCACTCTCTGGAAACCATTTGGATCCATTAAGTGGCGGGGGCAGACCATCCGAATCGGTCCCACCTCCCTGCAGAGGGGATGGGTCGCACCAGGAAAGTCCAGTTGCACCAGGAAGTGATCTGACCATGGCACTTCTTTCGTTTCGCTTTTACTTAGTGTCAGATCACCAACATCCGTAGAGGTAAACACCAGGTCCAAGGCATGTCCACGGCTATGGGTTGGGCCAGACTTATTCAGGGACAGCCCCATGGAGGCCATGCTTTCCACGAAGTCCCGAGCGGCCCCTTGTGAGGTCGTGTCGGCATGGATGTTAAAATCCCCTAGGACGACCAAGCTAGGTGTCTCCAGGAGAACATCCGCCACGACCTGAAGCAGCTCGGGCAGGGAATCCTTGGTGCAGCGGGGAGGTCGGTACACCAAAAGGAATCCTGTACTGCCCCTATTGCCCAACTTCCAGAACATGCACTCAGAAAACTGGGTCTTCCCAATAGGACGCCTGGTGCAAACTAATGACTTCCTAAAAATCACTGCAACCCCCCCCTCCCTGCCCACATGACCTGGGTTGCTGTGCGTAAGAGAAACCTGGTGGACAAGCAGCGGCAAGGACAGGCCCATCTGCTTCATCCAACCAAGTCTCTGTTACACATGCCAGGTCAAGTCCTCCATCCATGATCAAGTCATGGATGGCAGTGGTCTTATGAATCATTGACCTGGCATTGCACAGCAACACTTTCAGGTCATGTGGGTATCCCTTGCTGATTCTAGTATTCATCCGGTCAGGACCAGACCCGGAGGCAGGGATAGTCCTCAGACAACGACTAAACCTGCCTCCTCTGTAATGACATGGTCTGGTCTTAGCGTAACTCCTCCTCCTACCCGTGATCACTGAGATCGGTTGTCCCAGTGCATTCCCCCCTGTGAAGCATATCCCAGCCATTTTGTGGGCTGGGGCCCATTCCCCGGCAGCCCTGACCCCTCCCCTTAAGAACAAAATAACCCCTTTAAGAAACAAACAAACAAACAAACAAAAAACACAAATAAGACAATATAAACAAAAAACAATAAAAATTACAAAAATTACAAAAACATAAAATCAAACAAATAAAATTACTCCCAAATATGCAATTTCATTCAAGAGTAGGGACATCCTGCTCTCTACTCAGCAGTGTAAAACTGAATTTTATCTTGTTACTACATATGTTTTGTTTGTTTGATGCCATTTTCCAAAAGTTCAACAGCTACACTATTTACTGTGGTTTAGGGGTAGAAGTATGAACATATTTGCATAACATCAATAACTTTAACAACTGATTAAATTTGTTAATTCCATTTGTTAATTCCCTTATAACACCCAGGTAATTGTAGGGGCTGTAGTAAGCACAGGTCTGTAGAATTCTGTAAGAATTCTATTAAACTGTTTTCAATATTTGACCAAAGTGGTTTAAAAAAACACACACCAAATGACTAACCCAAGATATGTATAAGGAGCTTCCTGTCTTAGGGGCAAGTGTTCAGACTGAATGCTCTTTAGATCCCTTACAGCCCTATGATCCTATGAAAATTCTTCTTTCAGGTCATAATGCTGTGTACATACTTAGACACTGTCACTAGGGTATAAAGTACATGAGACCCAACAGCAGCAATCCTGCATGGTTCCTAGTAAGCCATGTTAAAGCATTCTAAATACAAGTACATGCTTTTTGAGAATAAGCAATGTGTCACTAACTTTCCCAACCTCTCTCATACACTGCACTGTTGCTTACCACGTCACAGTAGACAAGAAAGTCTACGTGCACTTTCTAATTGCATTATCTTTGTCACTTAACTTATTGAAACAACTGGCAGAGATAATATCACAGATCAGCAAACTACAGCAGCCTGATATTATGTATATTTAAACAATGCTTTAAGTCCTACTGTGTTCAGTCAGTGCACATGCCCAGAACTGCTGCTTTGTGAAGAACTAAAAGCAAAACAAAGCATAGTTGAACCATGCTTGTAAGTAAAATCCTAAATTTAGAACAATCCTAAACTGCTGTGAATTGTGGACACTATTAATTCTAAATCACAATGAATTGCTTCAGAAAACACTTGAAAGAAGGAATGGCACTATACATGTTTGAGTTAACTATCTAAATGTTATTTTATTTGCATATTGTATATTGTATTATGCATATTGTCTTATTTATATGATGTTAGCCGCTCTGAGCCTGGCTTTGGCTGGGGAGATCGGGATACAAATAAAATTTTTATTATTATTATTATTATTATTATTATTATTAAAGCTATTGGAAAGAGAAAGTGAAGGGAGAGCCCATGGGCAAAACAGCAAGGAAGAGAGCAGCTTGCCATACAGATTTATTTCAGAACAACAAGGAACAGAGTATTGAGAACAATTCTGTAGTAATAATAATAATAATAATAATAATAATTAGACCAAGCTTTAGACAGCTTTAGACAAGCCTAAGAACAAGCAAGAGCTGAAGAAGAGAAGACTGAACTTTGGCAAAGTGCAAAACTTCTGCCCCACCAGATGAGCTTTTGTCACTCACCACTTCACACCCTGGGAAGCATCACAACCACTGGGAGCATCTTGGTCCGCTCACCTTCCACAACGGCAGGGCTACTGGCAACGGAAGCGGCCAAGGACTGAAGCAGCCGGGCTGTCTGCAGACATGGGCAACCTCCCCGAGTATGGAAAGGCCGGCCCTTCCTTTCAAGTAAACAAGGCAATAACGTTCGCCCTGCCCCGTCCCCGCGCGGCGGCTTTGCTCCCTCCCAGACCTCTTCTTCCACGGAGCTCCCGGGGAGAGCGGGGAGGCTCCGCCACTTTCTGGGAGAGAGGCCTCCGCGTCTCCTTTTCTCTCCGCTTTCGTTTTTATTCAGATAATACCTTCTTTAACACATCTTTACTATTATTATTATTACTATTAATTTAAAATGAGACCCCTTCCACGACCGACTCAAGAGGGGGCGCCATTCCACACCCCCGCCCTCCTGGTCGGCTTCCCCACACCTGTCACTTCCAGACAGCGGACCCCCCCCCCCGCGCAGGTGAAGATGCCGCCGCAGGGAGCCAGAAGCGCCGCCCCCTCGCGCGGCAGAGGCCTCCCCGCCCGCCCCCCCCGCGGGGGCTCCGTCCTCGGGCTCCCCGTCCCGCGGCGCCCCGACCAGGCCCGGGGCTCCCCATCTCGACGCCCCCCCCAGCAGCCCCCCCGCCCCCCGCCGGAGGACGGTGAAGGGGCGGTTACCTCGGCCCGCTGTAAACATCGGTTCCAGCTTCTGCAGCTCCAGCTCCGCCAGCCTCTTCTTCTTCTCCCCCCCCCACGCAAACGAGGACCCCGCCCCCCCAGGCTGCCCTCGGCGTCGCCTGCTCGGAAGCAACCCCGCCGCCACCCGCCTTTCGGTCCAGGGCGAAGGGTGATGGGAAAGATTGGTCTGAGGGTTCACCTACCGGCGGACGCGGTCCCTTCCCGGGACGGGCTGCTGAGAATAGGGGCGGACGCTTGCCAGGCATCGCCCGAGACAGCTCTGGCTGGCGGGGTCCTTGGGACGGAGCGGGGAGAGCGGGGCAACCCCGTGCTTTGGTTACCAGGGGAAGGCGGAAGTGCCCGAGGGGCGGGGCCTCTCCGGAGGGCGGGGGGAGGAGGAGGAGGGGGTGGAGCTAAGAAGCCTCTCCCGCCCTCGCCGAAGCTTTTGAAAGCGAGGCGGTGCAAGGCGCTCTTTTGCTCCCTGGGGAACTCGGGCCCGGAGCCGACGGTTCCCCGAGTCCGAGGTGCCGCAGCCCAGGGAGCGCGCCTGGGGCGTAAGCGTGCACGCGCTCTCCTCCTAAACATAGCGAAATTTGCTTCTCTTTCTTGAGACGCAAGTAGTAAGTAATGCACACTGCAAAAATGTATATCTAGTTTAGCTATATCCCTTAACCAAACCTGCTATCCTCCCCTATGGTGGGACGGTGTCCGCTCACATTCCCCGTCCAGTTGACTTCTGTATGTGGGGAGGAGGGGGAGCCTCCTCTTGTTCTTCACCTCAGGCAGCAAAATGTCTTAGTATGACGAAGGAAGGACCCATGGGTGGTCCCACCCTGCATCCCTCACCTGCAGTGCTGTGCAGTGAAATTTTTTGAAGGGAAACAGTTCGGGCCAGAGGCACCAGCTGGCGAGGGCGATGGGAGGAGGACACCACACGCACCTCCCTCCCTCAGCCCGGCAGAAGCTTCCCAGGTTTGGGAAGGAGGCACCAGGCTTTAATACTATAATTGACCGAGAACATTTAGGGGACTAGCCTCTCGCTCCCTGACCACATGCCACTACTCACCTGGCTGGTAGTGAGAAGTACAATGGCCAGAGTGGGGTGAGAGAGAGCTGGACTAGAGCCAGGTAGAGCCAGGGAGTGAGAGCCATGCTTGACTTCTGCTGGAAGCCAAAGCTGGAAGCAAGACCTTCTGGGGTGTTGATGCCACGAACTCCTCCCCTGCAGGCTCAGGTTGTATATAATAGAATCATTGAATTGTAGTGTTGGAAGGGACCCCAAGGGTCATCTAGTCCAACCCACTGCAATGCAGAAATCTTTTGCCCAACATGGGGCTCAAACCCACAACCCTGAGATTGTGTTTTATGCTCACTGCTTAATAACAAAATCAAGCAGCAAAGATGATGACTACTTGTAGCAAGCCTGAGTTTCCGTGTATTCCAAATATAATGGGGTTAGTCAGAAAGATTATATGTGACCCCAAAGTAGAAAGGTGGTGGTGGGGAAGAGCTGTTTTGTACCACATGCCACCACTCCACAGCAATGGATGCCCAGAGACTGCTTCCCCTCCGGGGGAGGGGGCGCTAGCCAGGTTTTTTCCTTGGGTGAAGCCTCCAGAGGGGTGCCACTGAGGGTCTCAGCCTATGTATGTGTGTGCACCATGTGCATGGAGGGGTGCCAAACTGGGTCTTTGACCCAGTGAAATAAAGCCTAGTTTCAACCCTGCCCAGAGATGGCTTCCCGTTTCTGTATGTGTATATAAACCACATATTTTCTTTGAGCCACATTTTCAGAAGTAATATTTGTGTGAGCAAATGCAGCTACATAAGAACATGAATAATTCCCAAAATATATAGATGAACCTCTTACATGTGTACCTTAAGTATGTATACAAACTCAAGGAGGTGTGTGTGTGCTTTTGCCAGGTAATCTCATTTATATTAGGTCTAATTTGAGACAAACTCTCATCTCCTCATCAACCCAAAGAAGCCTTTCTCCTTTCTGATCTTTCATAGAAGAATAGCCATTGCTCTTGCTCTCATTTTGAAGAGAGATCTATCCATATTCTGCAAATGAATATATTTATATAGATACTATATTAACCTATACTATCCTGAAAGATTTAAACATTTCTTCAATAGTCCTTGAAGCATCCCTCCACACTCGCCATCCTCTCCGGCCACACCAGAGGGGCACAGCCTTTGAGAAGCCCCTAAGACGCCCCCTTCTCCTCTCCGCCGCCCCTCACTCCGAGGAGCCTCTCTCTCGAGGGCTGCCCTCTCTTGTCAGGACAGGGGCCTCTCGAAGGAGAGTCCTCGCCGCCACCCGCAGCTGAAAGGGGAAGGCGGCTCTCCCAAAGGCGGGCGACGGGCGTCTTTTCCCCGGCCGAGCGGGGCCCGGGGGCGGTCCCGCCTGCTCCTCCCGCCGCAGCTCCGCCAACCGGGGCCGGGGGCGGGGGCCGGGGCCGCCCCCTTGCTTCTCTGGGCTGCGGAGCGAGCAAGCGGGCCTGGCGGCGATGGCGGCGGCGGCTCGTGCGCCGCTGGTGGCGCTGGGAGTCCGAATGGGGTCTCGGCGGCGGGCGGCGGCGCCCCTGCTGCTGCTGCTGCGGCGGCGCTGGTACCGCTCCGAGAGGGGGGTCTACGGCTACAAGCCGAGCCGCAAGGCGGAGAGCGGAGCTGCCGACGGCGCGGAGCCGCGCGATTCCCGCAGCAGAGCAGGTTGGCGGGCGCCGGGGGGGCGGGGGGGGGGCGGAGAGAAGAAGAGCTTTGCCCGCAGGCATCCTGAGCCCATCCAGATCCACTCCGCGAGGGGTCCCGGGGGAAGCGCGCGGCAGGGCAGCCTTCAGGTGCCACCTTCAAAGGTCCCCTCACCTGAGAGCAAGTCCTCGGGGCCCCCGGGGACTTGCTCTCAGTACGGAGTAGATCTGTACAGGATCAGACTGTTGAAAGTGGTTTGTCATCAGGCGGCTTGTGCCACACTTGATATGCCTGCCTTTTAGTCAAAAGCATCTTTTTTCATGGTCTCGGGACGACCCCCCTCTTTCCTCTGTCCCCAAAGTGCGTGTCTATACATGTCTGCTCATTAGTAAACCCCACTGAGTTTGCAGCGGTTATGCTGTTTAAGCTGCGTACACCAAAAGGTGGCCTGCATATAATTTTACAAGTAAATATAAATAAAATAGAGTTTACCCTCCAGGTGAGTGACTATAGGAATGCGGTAATAACACACGGGTCTTTAAAAGGGTTCCATGGAAGCAAATCCAATTGATTACAATAGTTTTTCCACACTTTTCAGTAAGTATGGGTAGGACTGTGTGCAAAGCTGGTCTTGGAATTTTTCCAGCATTCCTGCTATGATGTAACAAGACCTTTTCCTCTCTTGCCAGTTCCCACACCCGCTCCCTACACAGCATACTGTCTTTTCTTAAGCTCTGCTCCACTTGTATTCTGTAGCTGCCTCTTTCCACCCTCCCCTGACCAGTTGTTCCACAGGGGAGTATGTACACTAGTACCTTGGGTTAAGTACTTAATTCGTTCTGGAGGTCCGTTCTTAACCTGAAACTGTCCTTAACCTGAAGCACCACTTGAGCTAATGGGGCCTCCCGCTGTCGCTGCACCTCCGCCTTGCGATTTCTGTTCTCATCCTGAAGCAAAGTTCTTAACCCGAAGTAATATTTCTGGGTTAGCGGAGTCTGTAACCTGAAGCGTATGTAACCTGAAGTGTATGTAACCTGAGGTACCACTGTATGTATCTTGTGCATGAAGATGCACAAACCGATCAGTGAAGAATAGGAACAGAACCAAAATGATATCCTTGGATTGTGGGGTGGGGGATTCTTCAACATTATTACTGATACAGCGGGGGGGGGGGGAGACTTCATAAGCAAGCTTTTGGTGTTATTTTTCTCAAGGCATACCAAGTGTTCTTTGTTATTTACTTCTTTTAAAAAATAGAAGTAAGATAAGGCAAGACATCTCCAAACTTCCAAAAACTATGCAGAGGAAACAGCTTTAGAACAAAGCATAGAATCATAGAATCATAGAGTTGGAAGAGACCACAAGGGCCATCGAGTCCAACCCCCTGCCAAGCAGGAAACACCATCAGAGCACTCCTGTTTACACCATTTGCGAAGCCAGCTGTTCACTTCCACTATTTTTCCCTCTCTCCCTGGGCCACGTCGTTCAACTGGGAGGACAGATGAGATGACAATTTGTGCATTTAATTGCTTCAATTTCCTGCCCAGAGCCTCGTAGTCTCTTTTGATCTTCTGGAGGCTATTGCTTGCAGCAGTGGATAGGCAGCCACTTGCACTATAGATCAATGATGAGTCCTCTGAGGAGGAGAAATTCAATTAATCTAATATTTGCTAAGTTTCTTTTTTTAAAAAAAATAATTTTTATTAACCGACCAATCGAATCAAATCAAATCACATTACATAAATTCCGAATTACAAAGCCGAATTTTAATTTTTTTGTGGGCATACCCATATTTCAAGTTCTGAAGGGGATTCCAATCATCTTCTTGCTGCTGCGTTAATATCCACAAATCTGTCCAAATAATGTTCATAATTCTATCCAGTCCTATCTTGCTGTTCCCACATCTCATCTTATTCATATAATTTTCTTTTTTCTTTGTGATCTCTTCTGATAATCTCCTTAAGCAGGTAAACACCAGTTATAATCCTGTGTGAATTTTTCCGTTCGTTCAATCACCATATCGAGATGGTTTCCATATATCATCACTTCCATAAATAAAAGCACTCTTTCCATCATTAATCTTCGCAAATCTGTCGCCTTCTTTAGTCCTCTGAGGAGGCTCGCCCGCAATATGAAAACAGATCCATTCCTCCTCCCAGACATAAGTCTTTTGACAGAACTTGCCAAAATGGCGACGCTGTTTTTTACTGCGTCATCCCAAAGCTCTTATACTTTCCACGATCTCCTTAAAACATGCTTTTGGTTAGAGATTATCTCCGCACAGTCTTAAATCATCAGCTTAGGTCATTTAAGCAGCATTTCTGACTTGTGGGGGGGCGATTCTTGGTTAATCACATAGCGAAAAGAAAGGAAAGTCCCCCCCCCCCAGTCCCCTTGCCGACATACCGAGCCTTGGTGTGTTTTCTCATATTCCTGTTTATCCGACCCATCTTCTTTCTCAGAGATCTCCTCTTCACTTAGCAGTCTTTACTCCCCATTCTTCCTTGAAATATGTGCATTTGCTTCCTCCTAATTGTTTCTTTTGAAGTTGCTGCAGCTAGAGGCACGAATCAGAGACAGCGTCCAGGAGAGCCGAAGTCCACACAAGGCTTTCTGCCTAGTGCCCCCACCCCCTCGAGTTCGGGGGTGGTATAGGGCACAGCAGGCAAGGGTAGTCCCCCCCACTTGCTTGGGGGGCCGGGAGGCTGCTTACTCCCATCACAGCCTCTTAATTACCTCGTGTGGGTCGGAAAGATGTTATTGACGGCCATCTTCCAATGCGCCCCAGTGGCCCCCCAATATTTGCTAAGTTTCAAACCCTTTCATGATCTTGTATCTCACCCCACAGTGTGAGAACCAGGGTGCTATATAGAACACAGATTAACTTGAAAATAAAACTTTGAAACTCATGGCATTTTTTACTCCTCCAGCTAAAGGTGAATGAGAAGCTGGCCATTGTCATCTGAGCTGGGGATAATTCCTGCAGCGTTTTGTGTTCTTGTTTCAAAACCTTCCACTTTAGCTGGACAGAACTCATGCCACAGAATCAGGGAAGCCAAAGCTGTGCTAAGTTGCCCATTCAGAGAGATCCCTATCAATATAGGGATTGAACGCCATGAGAGAGGCAGGAACATCTCCTTCTTTTTAAATCTAATGGCTTATCCACACTTAAATTTTTGCCCTGTTCTTTCCAGGCTGTGCTTTAAATATCCACCTCTGAGTGTGTTCAAGGAGAGGTGTGGCTTTCCCTGCTAAAACCTGCTCTTTTAGGCCGGAAGGTTTGAGGCCTAGTTCTCCAACTGTCACTCCTCATTGGAGTGACACTCCTCCAACTGTCACTTCCTTATTGAGAATGCCTGCCGGAAGGAGAAAATGAGGTGCAAAGAGCCAGAAGACCATTATTGAGACTCACAATTCCTCTAAAACAAAGAATCGGCAGAGAGCCAACGCCATCTGCCCTGGCTCAGAAACAGAGCGGGTTGAGGAAACCGAGAAAACAGAGCAAATAGAACAAACAGTGAGTAACAACGTTGGGGGAACCTCACCCCCCCCCTTAAGGAGGATGACAATGACCCGACCCCCCTCCTCCCAGAAAAAGCTAATCCGTCCAAGAGGGCAAGCGCAGGAGCAGAAGGGATTCCTCCCACTCCTAACGCTGACCCACCCAGGCCTCTAGAACAAGATATTAGAGGAGCCTGCTTTCAACCGATTCCAGATACGCACCCCTACCAAGAGATTTGCACGTTGTCTGCAGAAACTATGGTTCTGGTTCTCCAAAGACTGGATGAAATCCTCACCAGAATAGTTAACATTGAGAAACAATTGGATACTAGTTCCTCCCCTTTAAATGCCCAATGGCTCAAAAGGATGGTAAGAAATGACTCTGTTAACAACTCACCAACTCAAACTATGGATGAAGTGAGGTCCTGTCAAGTCTTGCAAACGAACCAGATAATGCTTGAGATTCACCGATACACTCATAGGTGGATGAACCGCAGACAAATTACTATGTCCTTGTCTCAGCTCCTGAATTACCATTACCGAAATGTAGATCTAGAAAATTTCCACTTCCTGCCTACCTTGAGAAACACCATGCGCCTATTTATGACCTTTAGGTCATCAACCCTCCCATCTCGACTCATGGAGATAAAGGATACCCTATGGTGGTTCCATTCTCTCCGCCCAGTGAGGGTATTTAAGGACGAAACTAGGAGGCAATTGGTCCCTTGCATAGAGTCAAAGCTAATGCGGATAAAGGAAACCAATCTCAATTGCCCGAAGGAAGAAAATAACTCTGTAAGCCTAGAATTACAAGACCTGAAGAAGAGGCTAATGAGTATAAAGACTGAGATTTCTACCCAAAATATAAGGACAGTAGAGCCTAGAGCACGATATTCCTAGAGCTGGAATGTGGTTTGTTTGGTTGTTGTTGTTGTTTTGCTTTTGTTGTTTTTAAGGGATGGCATCCAATTTCGTTGCACTTGTGCAATGTTGCACTTGTGTAATGACAATAAAGAATCTATCTATCTATCTATCTATCTATTTAAAGACGTCCAGCAGCTCTTTATCCCATCGAAAGACATCAGTGCAACTCCCTGTTCCCTTTTCAAATGACACCGAATTAGATGAGGAATTTGGCGCCTCCGACATTTCTATGGCAACACCACCTAAAGAACTCTATGTTGCTGACAATCTGGAGATATCCAGCACCAAATCTACATCTGGACCTTTGCCTAATGTTCCAAAAACTTACCAGAATGATCAGCCTACTCTACTGTACTCCTGGCGAGACAGGATGGACAGATCTTCCGAATTCGAATCTGGCTCTTTGTTGGCCAGTGATCCGCATTTTATAACACATACCTCATTAATACTTCCACAGCCACAGATAGAACCAACAATCCTCCAATTAACCCAGGAGGGAGAGGGGGATTGACAGTTAACGAAACACCATGGGACTGTCCTCCCCGCTTGGGGTGCGGTTGGTTGGGTTTTATCTTCTAGGGATACTTACCCTATCAAACCTCCACCTCTTTCCCATACCATTTTGACCCATGAGTCCTGGCCCAAGGATGACTTGTTATTGAGGGGATGTTACCCATCTATTGGGGAGGCTAGTATGGGGTCTGGGATTTCCACTATTGAAGGGCTAGGGAGGAATGGCGGTGGGGCTAGATATCTCTATCGGCGAAGGGTTTCGAGATGCAGTGATCCTCGAACCCCTTCCAATCTACACCCCATCCCAAGGGATAAGGGTAGGGAGAGCAAGGATTACACACCTCCGTCATTGGTGCTGTGCAATGCCAGGTCCATAGGCAAAAAAACCGCCACCATGCGTGACTTTTTTGTCTCGCAGGGGATTGACCTGGCTTGCGTGACAGAGACCTGGGTACGGGAAGGCGAAGTAGTCTCCCTACATGAGATAACACCCCCAGGTTTCTCTGTCCTCCATCAATCGTGGACTGTGGGTCGGGGGGGAGGAGTAGCGTTGTTATTCCGGGAGGATTGCTCTTTCAGAGCTCTGCCATCACCGACGATCTCCGGCATTGAATGTGTTGGTCTCGTGTGGGGCACCAAGGAGAGCTTGGCTGTCTGGCTGGTGTACCGACCACCCAGCACACCTGCAGCAACCCTGTCAGACCTGCTGGAGGTGGTGGCGGGCTGGGCCTTGGAGTTCCCAAACCTACTGGTTTTGGGAGACTTCAACGTTCATGCCGATGCCGCTCCCTCCTCACAGGCTCTGGACCTAGTGACTTCCATGGCAACACTAGGGCTCTCCCAGGTTGTTTTGGGCCCCACTCATCAAGCAGGCCACACACTGGATCTGATCTTTGGGGCTGGCATAGATGTGATCATGCTCCCTGCTGTGGAAGTGCCATGGTCTGATCACTACGCCCTGAAAGCCAAGATTGACTTCCCGCTCCTCCCCGGCTCGGGTGGCGAACCTATTTGGGCTCGTCCGCGAAAACTGATGGATCCTGATAGATTCCGACAAGCCTTGCGGAACCCTGCTCCTCCTGGCGACTCATTAGATGACCTTGTTGAGGACTGGAATAACCGGCTCTTGGCAGCCATTGATGAGATCGCGCCTAAGCGCCCTCTGCGACCCCGTCGAAACCGGGCCCCTTGGTTTACTGAGGAGCTCCGGAAAATGAAGCGGGATCTCAGACGGCTAGAGCGAGTATGGCGATGGACTCGTGACGTAGCCTCAAGAACATCTTATAGGACGCTTATGAAAGCCTATGAGTCGGCTATGAAAGCTGCTAAGAAATCTTACTTTGCAGCTTCCATTGCATCCGCTAGCTCTCGCCCGGCACAACTTTTTAGAATAATTAGGTCAATAACGTCCTTAGGAGGACAACCAAATTTAAGCACAAATTCAACCCACAGCTGTGAGGCATTCACGAGTTTTTTTGCGGAGAAAGTCCTGTTGCTCCGCCGTGACCTCCCTGCCAATTTAGATACAGTGACTGAACTGGAGGCCCCTTGACTGACTTCAGGTCCAGTGTTGGACCATTTCAATCGGATACTCCCTACTGATGTGGATAGATTCCTCCAAGTTGGTAGGCCCACCACCTGTCTCCTCGATCCGTGCCCGTCTTGGCTGATTAGGGAGTGTCCAGATGTTGTGCGGACCCCCCTGGTTGAAATTATCAATTTGTCCCTTGACACGGGGACATTCCCAGGGGAACTGAAGGAAGCAGTGGTGTGTCCACTCTTAAAAAAAACTTCATTAGATCCCTTAGACCTATCCAATTACCGCCCAGTTTCAAATCTTCCATACCTGGGTAAGGTAATTGAGAGAGCGGTTGCTGAACAGCTTGGTAGGTTTCTGGAGGAAACATTGGCATTAGATCCATTTCAGTCCGGTTTCCGTCCTGGTTTTGGGACGGAGACGGCTCTGGTTGCCCTAACAGATGATCTCCGTAGACAACTGGATCGAGGCGGGTCAGGACTGCTGATCCTTTTAGATTTGTCAGCAGCCTTTGACATGGTCGATCATGATCTTCTGGACCACCACCTCGCAGATGTGGGGATACAGGGCATAGCCCGTAACTGGTTGTGCTCTTTTATCTCTGGTCGGGGACAGAGGGTGGCACTAGGGAGGGAAATGTCGTCGCGCCACTCCTTGGTATGTGGAGTGCCGCAGGGCGCAATTCTCTCCCCGATGCTTTTAAACATCTTTATGCGCCCCCTTGCCCAGATTATCCGGAGCTTTGGGCTGGGCTGTCACCAATATGCTGATGACACTCAGCTCTATCTGCTGATGGATGGCCACACTGACTCGACCCTGAACACACTGACCAGATGCTTGGAAGCTGTGGCTGGATGGTTTCGTGGGAGCCGATTGAAACTAAATCCTTCGAAGACAGAGGTCCTATGGCTAGGTCGGGATGGCGTGGGGATGAGGGACCAACTCCCTTCTCTTGCGGGGGCCCAATTAGTGCCATTGCCTTCCGTTAAGAGTTTGGGTGTAATCCTTGACACCTCCCTTTCCATGGAGGCGCAGGTTACAGCAACAGCCAAGGCGACATTTTTCCACCTTCGCCGCATCAAGCAGTTGGTCCCTTACCTTTCCCGCCCTGACTTGGCCACAGTGATCCATGCGACGGTCATCTCCAGGCTTGACTACTGTAATTCGCTCTATGCGGGGCTGCCCTTGAAGCTGTCCCAGAAACTCCAGCGGGTGCAGAATGCTGCAGCAAGGCTCCTCACGGGGTCTCTGCCATGGAGCATATTCACCCAGTGCTTTTCAAGCTGCACTGGCTCCCGGTGGAGTACAGGGTCAGATTTAAGGTGCTGCTTTTGACCTTTAAAGCCCTTCACGGCCTAGGACCCTCGTACCTACGGGACCGCCTCTCCCGGTATGCCCCACGGAAAGCCTCAAGGTCCATAAATAGCAACACCCTAGTGGTCCCGGGCCCTAAGGAAGTCAGATTGGCTTCAACCAGAGTCAGAGCCTTTTCAACTCTGGCTCCGGCCTGGTGGAACGCTCTGCCTCATGAGACCAGGGCCCTGCAGGATCTGATTTCTTTCCGCAGGGCCTGTAAGACAGAGTTGTTCCGCCTGGCCTTTGGCTTGGAGCCAATTTGATTCCCTCCCTCTCTCTCTCTCTCTATTGTTTTCTTTTCCTTCTCCTCCTGTGACGAGGCTACATTTTAATATTTTAATGTTCCATTATTTTAATGTTGTATTTTATTTTTGTTTTTAAGTTGTAATCATTCTTCTTGTTTTTATTATTGTTTGTAAGCCGCTCTGAGCCCAGCCTTGGCTGGGGAGGGCGGGGTATAAATAAAAAATTATTATTATTATTATTATTATTATTATTATTACTCTTATGGAATGTTCTTGGCAATAATTAAACATTGTGGGCAAACAACGGGTTTAGTCTAGTCTACCAGGCTTTTTCAGATCTATGAAAAACCACAATGGAACATCATCTGGTGATTTGGGGTGAAGTGCTCATGGTAGCAGCTCTTTTTCTCCTTTCAACAAAGCCAAATGAAGTGATGGAAGTTCTGAACAGATGTTTAGTAGAAGTCTGGGACTGAATGAGAATTCATAAACTGAGTCCAGACAAGACAGAGATGTTAATAGTAGGGAGCCTGATTTGGGAGTTCATGCTTCCCTGGTTCTACATGAGGTCATACCAGCCTTGTAAATAATCCCATCAGGAGTACCAACTTGAATAAAATATTGGGGGGGCACATAATTCCCACCCTGCATAATTGATCACATGACATGGCTGGCTCCCTCAAATACTTTGGGGGGTGAAGGGACCTCAGCTCCTCGGAGTTGGCTCCTATGAAATCCATAAAGGTTAATAGCCTGGAAAAACCCAAGAAACCCAAAAGTAGTGCTCTGTTTTCATGCTCATCATGGAGAAAACGGTTGCTCTGCTGCAATCATTGAACTACAGGTTATTAACCTCTTAGCAGGCTATGATGAAATACAAAGCTGGGGCATGCCCTCCAGAGGGATCGGGTGCTGCTGGACCCTGTGTTGCTCCTGGATTCTTAGGCTGTGGCTGATTCATTAGCCAGGACCTCTCCTAGAAAAAGACAATCTGCCAACTGTTATTCAATACTTAATTACCACCAAGGTCTGCTACTGGTAATGAGCTCTATAAGGGGAGACTCCTTTGGATTCTTCCCAGAAACATACAAATGTGGCTGCTTGGTTAACCTTAAACTAGCTAACAGTGATTGCCCAAAAGTGAGCTACATTGCTGACAGGGACCTGCAGTCAGTGGCTTCATAGAATCATAGAATCATAGAGTTGGAAGAGACCACAAGGGCCATCAAGTCCAACCCCCTGCCAAGCAGGAAACACCATCAGAGCACTCCTGACATATGGTTGTCAAGCCTCTGCTTAAAGACCTCCAAAGAAGGAGACTCCACCACACTCCTGGGCAGCAAATTCCACTGTCAAACAGCTCTCACTGTCAGGAAGTTCTTCCTAATGTTTAGGTGGAATCTTCTTTCTTGTAGTTTGGAGCCATTGCTCCGTGTCCGCTTCTCTGGAGCAGCAGAAAACAACCTTTCTCTCTCCTCTATGTGACATCCTTTTATATATTTGAACATGGCTATCATATCACCCCTTAACCTCCTCTTCTCCAGGCTAAACATGCCCAGCTCCCTTAGCCGTTCCTCATAAGGCATCGTTTCCAGGCCTTTGACCATTTTGGTTGCCCTCCTCTGGACACGTTCCAGTTTGTCAGTGTCCTTCTTGCACTGTGGTGCCCAGAACGGGACACAGTACTCCAGGTGAGGTCTGACCAGAGCAGAATACAGTGGCACTATTACTTCCCTTGATCTAGATGCTATACTCCTATTGATGCAGCCCAGAATTGCATTGGCTTTTTTAGCTGCCACGTCACACTTTTGGCTCATGTCAAGTTTGTGGTCAACCAAGACTCCTAGATCCTTTTCACATGTACTGCTCTCAAGCCAGATGTCACCCATCTTGTATTTGTGCCTCTCATTTTTTTTGCCCAAGTACAATACTTTACATTTCTCCCTGTTAAAATTCATCTTGTTTGTTTTGGCCCAGTTCTCTAATCTGTCAAGGTCGTTTTGAAGTGTGATCCTGTCCTCTGGGGTGTTAGCCACCCCTCCCAGTTTGGTGTCATCTGCAAATTTGATCAGGATGCCCTTGAGTCCATCATCCAAGTCGTTGAGAAAGATGTTGAATAAGACCGGCCCCAAGACAGAACCCTGTGGCACCCCACTAGTCACTCTTCTCCAGGATGAAGAGGAACCATTGATGAGCACCCTTTGGGTTCGGTCAGTCAGCCAGTTACAAATGAGTGGTAGCATAGTCAAGACCGCATTTTACCAGCTTCTTTACAAGAATATCATGGGGCACCTTGTCAAATGCCTTGCTGAAATCAAGGTAGGCTACATCCACTGCGTTCCCTTCATCTACCAGGCTTGTAATTCTGTCAAAAAACGAGATCAGGTTAGTCTGACATGACTTATTTTTCAGAAATCCATGCTGACTATTGGTGATCACAGTATTCCTTTCTAGGTGCTCACAGACTGTTTGCTTAATGATCTGCTCCAGAATCTTCCCTGGTATTGATGTCCGACTGACTGGGCGGTAATTATTTGGGTCCTCTCTTTTCCCCTTTTTGAAAATAGGGACAACATTTGCCCTCCTCCAGTCTGCCGGGACTTTGCCTGTTCTCCAGGAATTCTCAAAGATGACGGCCAGTGATTCTGAGATCACATCTGCCAGTTCTTTTAATACTCTTGGATGCAGTTCATCTGGCCCTGGAGACTTGAATACATCTAAACTAGCCAAGTATTCTTGTACTATCTCCTTAGTTATTCTGGGCTGTGTTTCCTCTGCTGAATCATTTGCTCCAAATTCTTCAGGTCGGGCATTGTTTTCTTTATCGGAGAAGACTGAGGCAAAGAAGGCATTGAGGAGTTCAGCCCTTTCTGTGTCCCCTGTTTGCATTTCACCAGCTTCTCCTCTGAGAATCTAAGCATTTCCATAGGCTCACAGAGTTTCCTTATGTGTAGGTAGGAGAGTACACATAGTAGAGCTTTCCTGACAGCTCCAGGCATGCATCCTTTTGAATGCACATAACGCTTATTGAAGTGCATGAGAGAGACTGCTCAGATGGAATTCCATGGGTGCATTAGAGAATCCACAGAGCTCAGTGCAGGGAGACAGGAATTTTTCTTCAAAGCTTTCAAAACAAAATACACTCACATTTTTAGCCAGTAGTTTCTGTAACCACATCAAATTGGCTTTCCAACTTAATTTTTCATGGTTTATAATAATTGGTATCTTTGCACACTGCTAAAAAATAGTATTTGTTCTCTTGTTTTTAGTAGACCATGGGTTGGCTCGCTTGGTGACAGCATACTATGAACATGGCCACAAAGCTGCCAAAATCAACCCTCTATTTACTGGCCAAGCTGTGATGGATATGGTACCTGAAATCCAAGTTTTGACTGAAGTTCTTCAAGGACCTTTCAATACTGCAGGTAGGAAAGAAAAGCGACTTTCATGCCGGAATGGTGAAGTACCGCCCCCCCCCCCCGGTTGGTAAGTGGTTGGTTAGGTAGCAGTCAAGGAAATAGTACATTGGGTGGTTTTGTTAATACAGTAGACCCGCAGCTTACACAGGGATTACCTTCTGGGAATAGTGCATAAAGTCAAAATTGCATATAGCCAACACAAATTGGGTTCAATGGTGGGATTGCCAAAGCCTTTTTCCCTGGATGCCTACCTCTTTTATCATTTTTAAAACAATTTATACCAAGCGTGTACAAGTTAAATGTGTTTAAGTTGCAAGTCTCCTGTATAATATTTGAGAATTGTGGATCTGTTACACTGCAGCAGTAACTTCAGAATGAAAACCTATGAGTTATTTTCTAAAGGGAAGAAAAAGAGAAGTTGTCTTATTGAAGGACCACTTGGCAGAAGAGCATCTTAGAGCTTGATGCTCAGTGTTATTAATGTATCAATATAATCTATTAGACAATATTTTATTCCAGGACTTTTGAACATGAGAAAGGAGGAGGCATCCCTAGAGGATATATTGTCTTACCTGGGCCACATATACTGTGAACATATGTCTATAGAGACCAGTCAGCTGTCAAGCTTGCAAGAAAGAGAATGGATTGCTAAACGGTTTGAGGAGCTGAAACAAGAAGCATTCACTACTGAAGAGAAAAAGTATTTGTCCAAGCTCATGCTAGAATCTCAGGTGCATTGTATAAGTATGTGTGTGCATATAGTATAAGAAAAAGAATGAGAATGAAATTATTTCTAGGGGTAAAAAGTAGCACCTTAATTAAAGGATTATTGATTCATTTCTCAATATGAATAAAGTGCTCAACTGGTGGATTAAAATACCATAATATTTTAACAGAACTGATATTTTGAGGATTTTTCTGGCAAATGATTTATTTCATTATTTGCATTATAGGCATAGTAGTTTTTACATGAGTTTGATAGCCTTGTTCTGCAGCATTTTGTGATTCCTAACAGAAACTAAAGTACTTTTAAGTTAGTAGTTGCATTGATTTTGAAATCTTAACTGCAAGGGGAAATTTTTCCTGTTTGATTTGCACAAATGGGCTTTTCAGGCAGAGAAATGGAAAGGCTTACATCTATGGAACAGAGAAAATACAGGTTACATTCCGAAGCCCCGTGCACTTATGTGAAATTGCGTATAATCGAGCACCCATTTTAAAAGCCTGCAAACACCCTATTCTGCCCCTTTTTCTGACGTGTTTTGATATTTTCAGGTAACTTTCAGGTTCAGACGCACGTAAAAAGGTTGCTGCCTGTAGTGCATTTTGATCCTAGTCTTATCACAAGAGTGCAAATGATAAGCTATACAAGCCCCTGGTGTGTGTTTTTTGAAAAAGAAGGTGGAGTCATGCTGCCCCACTGCATGTTGGGCTTATCAATGTTGCTGAGTAGGCCCAAATTCCAGGAGGCAATGGATGACATTGCATAAAAAACTCCTAGTGCTAAATTTTGTGTGTGAGTTTTTAGTAGATTTACTAGTGTAATTAACTACTGCTAGACCAGTGTATATACATTTGTTGTTGTTTAGCCATTTAGTCGTGTCTGACTTTTTGTGACCCCATGGACCAGAGCATGCCAGGCACTCCTGTCTTCCACTGCCTCCCGCAGTTTGGTCAAACTCACACTGGTAGCTTCGAGAACACCATCCAACCATCTCGTCCTCTGTCATCCCCTTCTCCTTGTGCCATCAATCTTTCCCAACATCAGGGTCTTTTCCAGGGAGTCTTCTCTTCTTATGAGGTGGCCAACGTATTGGAGCCTCAGCTTCAGGATCTGTCCTTTCAGTGAGCACTCAGGGCTGACAGCAAAGACTTCAAGTAGTCCTGTCAAAATGCTTATTTCCCCATAGTGATTTTTGAATATGCTGACAGTACTGATCTGTGGGATCATTACTGCAAATACAATATATTGTTTTGTGATGCCCCAACTTTCTGTAACAGACTGTGTTTTAGACCAAATTTGTCTAACCAAACTGAAATAGGCTATTTGAGTATTCATGAAGGAAGCAAATAAACAATTTTGTTCAGTTTTCTTGATGTATATTTTTATAGCTATGACCTGGTGGAAAGGTAACATTCTAGAACCTCTTATCTACAGTTAGTGGATTACACATTTGATTACTGTGGTTATACCCCATGGGCTTGCAGAAACTTTCCACCTCCCTCAGCGCTTCTCTGTCTAACCAGGATTGCCTTCACAATTTGACCCGTGTTTCAAAATGCATTTGCAAGCCATAGTTGGTTAGCAAGGCAATCCTGGTTAGCATTAATCATGGTTAGCAGTGATGGCAGATGTAATGCTTCTTAGCACTCTCTAAGATTGCAAATGTTATATCTATACCAAGCCTGAATCCCTATCAAAGATACATTCTTCTAAATATGTAAATATATAATCACCATTCACATTTTCCAGGAATTTGATCATTTTTTGGCTACAAAGTTTGCCACAGTGAAAAGATATGGTGGTGAAGGAGCAGAGAGCATGATGGGTTTCTTTCATGAATTGTTAAAGATGTGCTCATACAGTGGGGTGACGGACATCGTACTTGGAATGCCTCATCGAGGCAGACTTAATCTCCTCACCGGCCTTCTTCAGTTTCCACCTGAGGTAAGTGGGGGTTTTTCTTAGGTGTGACTAATTTTGATTTGAAAATACACATTTCCATAAAATTGGTGGCAAAAGCTGCAATGATACTAGATTCTTTGGGGTCGCCCTCTTAGACATGTTTAGAATTTCTTTTGAGAACCCAAATGTAACAGTAACAAATATCCTAACACAAAACGATGCATTATTTAACTTGATGTGGAAAAGTCATGTGGAAATGCTGAAACCTTGACCAAAAAGCTTCATTTACTTTAATTTGTTAAATGTATCTACCTCCCTTCCTCCAAAAGGAATTTGAGGTGACAATTCCAAATAACCCACAAGATGAAACATCTGTGAGAAATATTTCTGCTATGTACTCTCCTTGACATTCCTTGTCAAAATCATACTTGATACTTTCACCATTCAGGCTGCTTTACATATGTTGCAAGTTCAGAGGATTTTCACCAAAACAGTAAAACAGTGCCACCGTATAGTTACTCTGTGTTCCAACTGAATGTTAAATAGAACTAGCAGCAAATACAGTATTCACAATTGTCTTTGTGACACAGGCCCCTAAACTCTAGCTGAAACATAATGGCTGCCTCACAATGGCAACTTCAAATGCTTCTACATAGCCATGGTTTTGTACAGAGGTCAAATTATTTGTCCCCCCAGTCCAGTGTTGCATCTTCTGATAAGCAAAGGCCATGGTAGCATCATGGTAGCAGATATTTTAAATTGTAGACACCTGGTGTGGAATCTGGGACCTGTGCGACTGCGCACAACATGTGCTCTGATATGCGTTTGGTACCATGTGAATGCAGCATATGCAGAGCCAATATGGATAGAACAATGGAGCAAGTGGCTTCTAAGGAATCTTGGATTCGAACCCCCATTCAGCTGTGCCTTTGGGCTGGTCTCACTCTCTTAGGCTAACCTTCAAATGGATTGTTATGAAGTGTAAATGGGACAGCCCATGTATGAAGCTCAGAGTTCCCTGAAGAAAGTGAGGGCATAAACAGTATTAGGTCCATTGGAGCCAACTCATGGGGACCAAGGTCCCTTTGCCCCCAATAAAATATTTAAGGGAGTCCGGCCTCCTCTTGTGATCAGTTGTGCTGCGTGGGGCTTACCTCCCTCCCCATATTTTATTCAAGTTGGTAGGGTGGGCTGCAATAGAAGGAGGGCTGAGATTATTATTTTGAGACCTGAATCTAACAAGGGGAAGACCTGGGTCATTGCTCCAAAAGTTTGGGAGCCCCTGTAATAGATGACTGCTTTTGTTCATCTGCATTCAACATACTCTGCAAATGTGTTTGAAACTTCATATTCCTATCCTCCTGTGAAGCTGATGTTCCGTAAAATGCGAGGCTTGAGTGAATTTCCAGACGACTCACCAGCAATTGGAGATGTCCTATCTCACCTGACTGCTTCAGTGGATCTTGATTTCGGGTCTCACCGACCTATTCATGTCATCCTGTTGCCAAACCCTTCCCATCTAGAAGCCATTAACCCTGTGGCAGTTGGCAAAGCAAGGGGGAGGCAGCAGTCTCTGCTCGATGGGGACTACTCTCTAGACAGTTCTGCACAGCCTGGAGACAAAGTCATCTGCCTGCAGGTATTTTGACAGCCAGTGAGCAGGGTTCTGGAAGGGGTATCTTAACATTTCAGACAACTTGATGTGATGTAATGATATAGATAGGACTAATTCTCTGGTCACAGGAAATAGCCTGCAGACATATAGATCTGTTGTATTGTCAAAGCTGAGCAGGGCACAGACTGATCAGTGCCTGGAAGAGAGGTTAAGAGCATGCTATTGGTTTAATTAAATCAGTGACAACATTTTACTTAGAATTCAAGTTCAAAAAAATATGGAAGGCCTGTGCCTTCTCTAGCAAGTTTCAGATTGAAAGTAGTGGCACTCTGCGCAGGGGTTTGGAATGTGGTGCTTCCTTGGTTTCCTGGCAGATGAGTTGCTGCTGCTTTCTGGGAGCCAGCGTGGAAGGGGCTGGTGCATTTGCACGGTGCCAACTACCCTACCGCCCTGCCCCTCCCACTCTCCCAGTAAATAGCAGCAATGCTTTGCTGGGAGGTCAAGTAAGTGCTGCCACCTCACCCCATCATCTGCCACTTTTGGAAAGCTACACTAAACTTCCTAACTAAAGATTATAGCTGAAACATTTTAATCCCTCCCCTGAACAAATAAGTCCCCTCAAAGAACTGTCAGAGGTTTCTGACATAACTTCTCAATTTCTTTTTGTAATATAGGTTCACGGTGATGCATCTTTCTCTGGCCAAGGCATTGTTCCTGAAACTTTTACACTTTCCGGTCTACCACATTTTAGAATAGGAGGAAGCATTCATCTCATTGTTAACAATCAGTTGGGCTACACCACTCCAGCAGAGCGAGGGAGGTCATCTCTGTATTGCAGTGATATTGGTATGTATCATGGGATTCTGTGGAGGCGGAATGGTTATATGTTCTAAGGATTGAGAAGGTGAGTGTCTGTGAGCAGCAACGGAGTGTATGATACTACCATGTGGGGCGGCTGCATGGGGTGCACTGTGCCCCTGGGTCGTGCCCGTGGAGTGGAGCTGCGCTTCGGTGTGAGAAAGCTGCCTTGGCAGCATCCTTGCGCATCACCACCCAGCCGAGGAGAGGGGTGGCAAATTTGCCACTGACTCTCCTCTCTCTGCCCCCAGGTCAGGCTTGACCCAGAAGTGGAGCTGCGGCTTGCAGGTTTGGGCCATCACACAACAAAGCTTTCTTCGCAGCTTCCTTGCGCACCAGAGCCAGGCTCTGATGGAGTGCCTGGTCGCACCCCCTCAAAAAAATGTTCCTGATGCCATACCCCCCCCCAGCTCCCACGCTTTGCCACTGTCTGTAACCAGTTTTGAAAGTTAACAACAACAACAGCAACAATAACAATAATTTACTTGTGCCCTGCCCATTGGACTAGGTTGCCTCTTGAGTGGTTTCCAACAGAATATAAAAACACACATGAAACTTCCCGATATGGGGCTGCCTTCAGGTGTCTATGGAAGGTTGTATAATTGGTTATTTCTTTGACATCTGGCAGGAGGGTGTCCCACAGGGTGGTGCCACTACCAAGATGGCCCTTTCTGGGACGGTATTGCAGGGACAGTAGCTTCTACTTACTCTTATCACTTCTGAGTTCTTTTCCAGAAGTGAGAGGAGTTGGAGAGACTGGACCTGTATCTGACAATGCTTACGGCGGGCATCACTGGTGAATGTCAAACTGCAAAAATATAAATAGACTGCTATATTTAAAGTGATTTAATTTAATTATAATCCTGGCTGGTGGCCACAGTGCACCAGACATGGTTTGTGACCAGCCAGGTGCTTGAGAATCCCTTCTGGTTTCGCATTCATAGGCAACAAAAACAGGAGGTGCGTCCTGCCTCTCATGAACTGTCACACATTTCTGGTGAGCTGCTTTTACCTTAAGTTGGTCATATGTTGTATGAGACTGAAATATTCTTTCTCTCATTCTTAGGCAAGATCGTTGGTTGTGCAGTTATCCATGTAAATGGAGATGACCCTGAAGAAGTAATCCGAGCCACTAGATTAGCTGTTGAATACCAGCGCCATTTTCGTAAGGACGTGATTGTGGATTTGCTGTGCTACCGGCAGTGGGGTCACAATGAACTGGATGAGCCATTCTTCACTAACCCCACCATGTACAAAATTATCAGGTATGGCTTAGTGCAGGGTCCAGGAACCTTTCTTGTGCTGAAGGCTGCATTCCCCCCATGGAAAGCCATCTCAGCCACATTCTAGTAAGACATTGGGCAAGAACTACACACAATCAGATGCCCTTAATCAGGGGTGCCAACTTGAATAAAATATTGGTGGGGCCCATGTCATCCCTGCCCCACATCATTGAACACATGACGCAGTGCACATGCACCATTTGAATGGTAAAGCGAGATGAGCGCCGCAACTCCGAAGTCATTCGCGACTGGACTTAACTGTCAGGGGTTCTTTGCCTTTACTTTTTTAAGTAACACGAAGGTCTACATCTCAGAGACATTTTCTCCTCTGCTTTGATCTTCTTGTAGCAGTCCTTCTTGCAGAGGTAGAAGCTACATTTGCACACTCTGAAAAACTCTAAATCCAATTTACTTCTCAGCAGCTCCCCTCCAAACAGTTAATAGGTGGAAAGGGGCTCAGCAGGCCTGATGAAATCTATATGTGGGCCTTTGAAAAATATTTTTAAAATATTTAAATAAAATTCCTTCTGTAATGTGTAAAGTACAACTGTTTAAACAAGCATGCTCTACCTGGTCACTTTTATTTTGGAGAAAAAGCAGCTGTGGCGTCCCAGACTGGACTGGGAGTCATTACTGGTTTTCTGCAGCAAGTCACTCCTTTTGGGTTGCTTTTTGCCCATTTGCTGTTTTCAGTGTATGAAGAGATGCACAAGAGGCAGACAGGGAGAGGCGGAGGGAGAGGGAGAGAGGGGGAGGGAGAGAGGGAGAGGGAGAGAGGGAGAGGGAGAACGCACTCCCTCAGGTTTACAGGAGTGACTGACATTTACCCCATGCTTCCATTAATAAGCAGGTAGCCACATTCTGTACTAACTGGAGTTTCTGAACCGTTTTAAAAGGGCAGCAGAATGTAGAGGACATGACAGTAATCCAAATAATAGGCAATGCCATACATTTCAATACCATGTTTCCCCTCACAGGTCACGTAAGAGTATTCCAGACACTTATGCAGAGCGTCTGGTAGCCCAGGGACTAATGACACAGGAAGAAGTGTCTGAAATAAGGACTTCCTATTACTCTAAACTGAACGAACATCTTGCCAACATGACTTTGTACAGCCCTCCACCCACCAATCTTCAGGCTCATTGGAGTAACATGGTGGAGCCCTCGCCAAGGATCACCACATGGGATACCGGCATGCCAATTCCACTCCTTCAGTTTGTTGGGGTCAAGTCTGTGGAGGTGCCAGCGGAAATGCAGCTGCACAGCCATATTCTGAAGACACACACCCAGGTGCAAAAAATAAAATAAAATATGAAGTTAAACTAACTGAAAGCACATGCCTGCAAGCTGGTTCAGCTCTTTCCTTGTGCACAAACAACGCTTGATGGCTTTAGGGAAGCCTACTAATTAGTTTTTTATAATTACATGCATTTGCATATTGCAAAAAGCTCCTTTTTGTGACATACTAACAACTAAATAGTTTCCTGTAACATTTGCTTATAGGAAGGGATTACTGATTAGCTAAACAAAAGACTGAACTGTTACCGGATAATAGAAATATAACTATTGTACAGAAAGTTGCTTCTTTTGCATACACAAAGTAGCCAAAGCAGATAAACATGTGAAGTAGATAATGCAACTGAATCTCTTGATGATGTGTGATCCAGAAACCAGACAGAAGCTGGGTAGACCTTCCAGAAGTTGAGGTAACAAGGCTGTAATATTTGAATATTTTTGTTTTGTACAGTCAAGAATGCTGAAGATGGAAGAAGGAGTAAAGTTGGACTGGGCCACAGCTGAAACGTTAGCTTTTGGTTCTCTGCTCTGTCAAGGTATTTTATGTTTTGAAATATAATAGTTTTTCTATTGTGACCTCTTAGCTACCTTGTGTTCCTTGGGAAGCAAGAGGGATATGAGTTTTTAAAATAAGTATCTTGTACAAAAACTGCCCTCAAAAGTAATCAGTAGAATACATCCAAAAGGAATACTTAGATACAAGTGCTAGAAGAAATGGATAAAGGGATGTTTCATCAAGAAGGGTTTCATCAATTTGGTTTTGAGATCTGAATAAAAGCCAGCATTGGTTTAAAGAGAATTCCTGCAGGATACTTGGTATCTGTTGTTCTGTTGGTTACTGTGGTGCCTGGCCCCCGGGGGTGGGTGGGCTTGAGCTTCCCTCGTGACACCGGCATTGCTGCAGCTCACCAAGGCAGTGCAAGGGGGCAGCAAAGTCGGGGTGGCATGGACGCACCAGGGGGAAGACCACAGTGGCTCTGCTGCAGTATCCACACAGCCCTGCCCTGTCGGGAGGACACTGGCCACGCCAGGTTGGATAGCTGTACTTTTACTCCATACTTTGCTTTATACAAAGGTTTTAATATTCGCCTGAGCGGACAAGATGTTGGCCGAGGGACATTTAGCCAGAGACACACAATGCTGGTTTGCCAAGAGACGGGTGAAACCTACATCCCTTTGAATCACATGTCGCCAGATCAGAAAGGTTTCCTTGAGGTAAAAGTTGCATTTTTAACCGAGCAGCATTTCATTGACATCATGATCCTACTGTAATCTGCTGTTTATACTTCTGAAAAGCTGCTTCATAGCTAAGTTTTTGAATAGATGAAAACAAAGATCCCCAGTTTTAAGCGTGCTGAGTTTCTTGCAGTGTCATCAGAAGTCAGTGACCTTGAGGTCAATGGGACTTACTTCTGGGTAAATGTGTATGTTGCTACTTCCTATGTCCACCTCTGCATTAACCCTCTTTTAAAAAATAACTGGTAGCCTCCTGCAGTAGTTATGATTAAAAAAGAAAATGCTTTTTTGTGTGTGGCATGCATATTTCTTGACGAACCACTGTTTAACTTACGAGTTCTCACATTCTTTCTCTGTTAGGTGAGCAACAGCCCCCTCTCAGAAGAAGCTGTGCTTGGCTTTGAGTATGGAATGAGCATTGAGAGCCCCCAATTGTTGCCTATTTGGGAGGCTCAGTTTGGTGATTTCTTTAATGGAGCTCAGATAATATTTGATACATTTATCTCTGGAGGTGAGATTCCAATGCCAGTGCCAAACAGAAATGCATTTAGATCTGTTTTTATTATTCTTGCTTACTCACACGTGCTTCCCCTAATATCTCATCACTTCAGACTTTCTTTTATATGTTGCTCCACATTTAATTAGGTTTCATTTTTATTTTAATGCTTTGTTGGCCACCTTGAGTGAGCTTCTAAAAGACAAAGCTTAAATTCTATTTAATTAATAGTTTCATTTGGGCCATTCACAATTCTAAATACTCTACTAGGGAGTAAGTCTCATGGATCAGACTTATTTCTGAGTAGACATACATAGGATTGTGCCGTTGGCTGATCACTCAGTGATTGGCAGCTGAGTGTATGAGCTGTTTTCATGGAAAAGCATTGGGTGTGCAGTGGTATCAAGTGATAAGAAAGCCGTTTCTGTTGTGTATAGGCTTTGTGGTCATTTCACACACGCAGATCATCACTTGATGCTATAGCCCTCAGGTGTCATGTACAGACGTGTGAGCTCAGCCACAGTAGAGGTGACTTTCAGCTTGCAGTTTAATGTGTTTCTTATGTCCAAGAGGAAGATGTGTGAAACCTTTGGGATTGCAATATTGTAGTGTTTCAGAGATCTTTCTGAAGAAGAAGAAGAAGAAGAGTTTGGATTTGATATCCCGCCTTTCACTCCCTTTAAGGAGTCTCAAAGCGGCTAACATTCTCCTTTCCCTTCCTCCCCCACAACAAACACTCTGTGAGGTGAGTGGGGCTGAGAGACTTCAAAGAAGTGTGACTAGCCCAAGGTCACCCAGCAGCTGCATGTGGAGGAGCGGAGACGCGAACCCAGTTCCCCAGATTACGAGACTACCGCTCTTAACCACTACACCACACAGGTTCACTTTGTTCTTGGGTGAACAACACACTTTGTTCTTGGGTCTCTATGTAAACAATAAGAGGAAAGTGTAAGTGAATGTTCATAAAATCTGACTTCTGTATCAGTTGAAGTGTATCACAAATGGTCTTTCCTGCAGCAAGAAGAGCAATTAGATACTATATTAGCTGAAGGATGGGTAAGATCACAACATAGAAAGTGACCCATTCTGAGTGATGAGGATCTTCTTGTGTGGACTATGATAATGTAGAATCCTGGCATCTAAAATGAATCAGTCTTCCTTTCTCCACTCCAGGGGAAGCAAAGTGGCTTCTACAGAGTGGAATAGTCGTTCTTCTCCCACATGGGTATGACGGGGCTGGACCGGAGCATTCTTCTTGCCGAATTGAACGTTTCTTACAGGTAGCCAGACATGACATGTTCTACAAGCTCATGCTTCCCATGCTTTACATGCATAAGGTTCCGGGTTCAATTTTTGGCATCTCTAGGTTCATGGAGGATAAGGCTGTCAATGGCTATGACTGTTGTTATTTGCTAAATTTGTATGCCGCCCTTCATCTGTAGATCGCAGGGCAGTTCACAACATAAAAATACAACATAAAACAAAAAAATACATGATGCAAACAAGAACAAGCACAAGCCAATAACACTCCCTCTCCTCACCCATGGTGGTTGTATATTACCTCCATGATCAGAGGCACCTTACTTCTTAATGTAAGCTACTAGGAAATGAGAGCAGGGAAGGGATCTTGCTAGTGGGCTGCTGTGGGAAACAGGGCCTTGGGCTGGATAGCTGTTGCTGTTCATATTCTGGGAAAGGTGAGGCTGACACTTCAAGCACTGTCTTATACCACATCAGGTAATTTCCAGCTCAGCTATGTTCAGACTTGGCCAGGATGAGAGAAGTACTTTTTACATGGCTATATTGTGAAAGATTGTTCTAGAGAATCTGTTCTGCTACGCACCAGTCAATTGTAGAGAAGTTTGCAGACACAAATTGCCATTGCAATTTATAAAACTACAAGCGAGGAACTCAAACTATATCCTTGTTCTTCCTGTGTGCAGCAATTATTCTGTCTGTGGTGTTTCTTCCTGTTCTTGTAAGATGTGTCTTTCTTTCCCCTGGTTGTTGCTATAAATAAAAAATTGTCCAGTAGCACCTTAGAGACCAACTAAGTTTGTTCTGGATATAAGCTTTTGTGTGCATGGACATTTACCCCTTACCTTTCCTGCCCCAACCTGGCCACAGTGATCCATGCGACGGTCATCTCCAGGCTTGACTACTGTAATTCGATGTACGCGGGGCTGCCCTTGAAGCTGTCCCAGAAACTGCAGCGGGTGCAGAATGCTGCAGCGAGGCTCCTCACGGGGTCTCTGCCATGGGAGCATATTCACCCAGTGCTTTTCCAGCTGCACTGGCTCCTGGTGGAGTACAGGGTCAGATTTAAGGTGCTGCTTTTGACCTTTAAAGCCCTTCACGGCCTCGGACCCTTGGACCTACGGGACTGCCTCTCCCAGTATGCCCCACGGAAAGCCTCAAGATCCATAAATAGCAACCCCCTAGTGGTCCCAGGCCCTAAGGAAGTTAGATTAGCTTCAACCAGAGCCAGGGCCTTTTCAACTCTGGCTCCGGCCTGGTGGAACGCTCTGCCTCATGAGACCAGGGCCCTGCGGGATCTGATTTCTTTCCGCAGTGCCTGTAAGACAGAGTTTTCCACCTGGCCTTTGGCTCGGAGCCCTCTTTCTTTTTTCTTTTCCTTCTCCTCCTGCGATGCTACATTTTAATATTTTAATGTTTCAATATTTTAATGTTGTATTTTAATTTTGTTTTTAAGTTGTAATCATTCAACTTGTTTTTATTATTGCTTGTAAGCCGCCCTGAGCCTGGCCTTGGCTGGGAAGGCCGGGGTATAAATAAAAATTATTATTATTATTATTATTATTATTATTATTATTCAGATACTGGTTGTTGCTGTTATCCATCATGCCTTGGGAAAAGCTGATATCCCATTGTTGTTTCAGAAATTTCTCCATTGCTCTGTCCCTGTGCTCGTTGTTTTGCAACTTTAAAAACAGCAGCTGTACTTGTTTTTTTAAAATTTGTTTTGCATTTTTTGTTCATTTGTTTCACAGATGTGTGATAGCTCAGAGGAGGGTGTGGATGGTGACCATGTCAACATGTGTGTTGTGCACCCAACAACCCCAGCACAGTATTTCCACTTACTCCGTAGACAGATGGTTCGAAACTTCCGGAAACCTTTGATTGTTGCTTCTCCAAAAACTCTGCTCAGGTTGCCTGTGCGTAGAAAGATTTCTTGCTTTGCTTGCTACTCCTAATTATTCTAAAACATCACTTGTTAGCACAGCCACATACTGTCAAAATTACAGTTTTTTCATGTAGGTCCTGTAACTTCCTTTGTAGTTCCAATAACATATGGGCGAATGGACCTCTGGACAGGGGCAGTGGTGTGGTTAATTCCCACCGGAATGTTGCCAACCTGGGTGTGGGAGCTAACCATGTTACTGGACCTACACATGTGATCCCTTTGTATGTATACAGTGGTACCTCGGGTTAAGAACTTAATTCGTTCCAGAGGCCCGTTCGTAACCTGAAACTGTTCTTAACCTGAGGTACCACTTTAGCTAATGGGGCCTCCTGCTGCCGCCGCGCGATTTCTGTTCTCATCCTCAAGGAAAGTTCTTTAACCCGAGGTACTATTTCTGGGTTAGCGGAGTCTGTAACCTGAAGCGTCTGTAGCCTGAGGTACCACTGTATTACCAAAATGGCATTGGAAAAAAACCAGGGAAGTAAATCTGTGTTGCTCTGGATTCATCCTATGCTGTATTAGGCATAAGATGTTTGGAAGGGTCATTTTTTTTTATTTGACTCTATATGTGTTTGTGTTTGTGTAATTGTGTGTGTGTGTGCGCGCACACACACACACAAACATACCTACATTATTGAACATGATCTGTTATTTAAATGACCTTTCTATGTGTTTAATATTTTACATTTCATCTAACTTCTAACCCATTCCTCAAAATTTTTATGTGAAAGATCTATCACTTCAGTGGGATATACTTGTCTTGCACTTTTGACTATTCATGGATGTTTATCAAGAATCTTAGACATCTTAATGACCAAACAGTTTTATTAGCTAGTATTTCCATACTTGTTCCTAAGTTGTCCCCAGCTAGTCATATAAATCCAGTGCTTTTTTCTGGGGGGGATGCGAGGATATGAAGACCCCTCAACATTTTGTGACTCTTAAGTTTGGCCTCATTGAGGGGCAGTATTTCAATATGAGAAGGAAAAAGAGTACCCCTAAACATTTCTTTTAGAAAAAAACACTGTATAAATCTAATGGTTCTGAAATTTGTCATGCTTAGACACTTTACAGTTGCTGAGTGAAATATCTAGCTCTTCAAATGTACTTGATATGCATACATTCAGCCCCCCCCCCTTTCCTTTCTATAGGCTGCTGCGTCAAGCTTAGTAGAAATGGCCTCAGGAACAACATTCAGACCAGTTATTGGTGATTCGACGGTGGATCCTAAAAAGTAACTGGAACTGCGGTCTTGTCTTTAGTATTCAACATTCCAAATAGTAGCAGGCAGTAAAATAGCACGATAGCGCACGAGGAAGTGAAAAATTTAAACATGACTGAGACTCATAGATTTAGAATGAAGATTAAGGCTGCAATCCTATACCTGCTTACCTGGAAGTAAGCCCTTTTAATGCTGTCAGGATCCAGTGGCTTGAGTAAAACATGTTTCTCTGATTTAACTAGTTGCTTTTGATTACGGTATGTCCATAAAAGACAGGAGTGGGGTGCTGGATATTCAGCCTTTTGCTTTGTGGGTGACTGGGTTACCAGCTGGAAGATTGACAGGGGCCTGGCACTGCCATATTGTGCTGGCAGGATTGTGTATACATGGTCCTATGGGATAGATTGGATTAACACATGTACTGTTACCTGGAGACAGGTAGGGATGTAGTGTGCATGTACAAGTGGCAATACACACCTGGTCCCTGTTTGCCTGTGCTGAGTCTCCTGTTCCCTTTGTGCTCAGGCCCCTGGGATGTCTTGTTCCCTGTAAAGTCATAGGTTTTGGTTGTACGTGCCTATAGTATAAAAGCAGAATCATTATCTTCATATTATTCCCTAGATTTATATCCTGCCCTTCTTCCAAGGCAGAACAAGAGCAATGTTTTAAACCTAAAAAACCCCAAACACCTCTGTAGGGGGAGTGCCCAAAGTCACCCAGTGAGTAGTATGGATGACCAGGAGTTTGAAGCTGGGTCCATGCATAGCCCACTGGTGAGCAGCCTGTTTTATGCAGCCTTAACATTTTTTATGCTGTACTCAAGGTCTGAAACTTCCTCATTCTTCTCTTCCATCATCTCCTTATTTTTCATAATTTAAAGTATTTCTCCCCTCTTTCTATGTAGCTTCTGAATAGCTGGATATCTTGTGAAAATAAACTGACTTTTAAAAAATGTTTTCCTTTCCCTTAAGAAAAGAAACCCCACTCCCGGCTGTCTGAGACAAATTGGCAGGCTTCTCCCATATTCTGTGTCTGTAAATGCTTCTCTTTCCCCTGCCTGAAGTATATATTTTAAGCACCCACTCTATTATTCTGATTGCAAATTGTTTTAACTAATTTTAATACTGTATTCTTAACATGACATGTAACCTGCCCTGGGACCTTATAGTGAAGGGTGGGTGAGAAATCTAGTATCTAAAAACAATATTGTAGTACACTAAAGTAAAGTAGGAATTACTTTCACTTGCTTTTCAGAACCATAGGTGTATTGGTCTTTTTATTATTTTATATTATTTTAAATCCCATGCTTACTTATTTGAGCAAAACCTCATCAAACTCAGTGGAGCTTACCATACTTCTGATTAGACCCGCATACGGCTGGGAATTCTAATCTGAGGTAGCCATGGTGAAAATTGGAGTAGGGCACTCTTTATTCCGGCATAGTTAATCCAGAACGCGTTTATCTTTGGCTCAGCCTAGTCTCTGTTCTTGTTCCCCCCATTACTGACATGCAGTTCCTGAAATATTACTCCTGAGAGTTTACAGCTCTCTAAAGAAAACAGGTTGCCCATCTTCTTTAACCACTACACTGGCTCTCTTTTAAGTTAATCAGACATCAACATCTGGGTGTGTGAATGGAATAGATGCATGGTCTTTTTGGGAATTGTCTTTGGATCCTTTAAATTATTCCAACCTTTCTTCTGTGCAGTGTGAGCAGAGTAATTCTCTGTTCTGGAAAACATTACTATTCTCTGTCAAAACACCGGGAGATGCTTGAAGAAAAGAAGCAAAATACAGCAATTATCAGATTAGAAGAACTGTGTCCTTTTCCGATAGAAGCTCTTCAGCAAGAGATGAAAAAATTTACTAATGCAAAAGGTTGGTGGGCTCGTGACTCTTCAAAAGGACTTGGCCAAAATCTGTTCACTTAGCTGCTTTAGACTAATGTGCTGCAGTCCTCTGAGAACAGGGGCTCTAAAGCTTGATAATAAGAGGCTGTGGCCAACATTGGCTGAACATATAGAGACCTCCCCATCTGGCCCACCAGGCTGTTTTCCCAAAGCCACACCCACTTGTGTAACGTCAGGTGTGGGGAAGGTAGAAGCTGATGCAGGGGGAGTTCAATCCTGCTCAGCTTGGTTGTGCCATCCAGTTTCCATGTGGTGTCCAAATCCTGCTTGGACAGTATGTCGCACCCCCAAACACACACACAATTGAGGGCCAATTATGGCAGTTTGGCAAGACAACCCACCTGTCAATCAACTATTATCAATATGACATCAGATGATTGAGACGTGGGTGGTCCTGCCAACTTGTCGACGTTGGTCCTCAGGGGAGCGGGAGATAAAGATCTGGCCCACCAGGCCTAAAAGGGTTTTATTTATTTATTATATTTACATATAACCTTTATCTTCCCAGAAGCATAAATGGTTGCACATGGTTCTCTTCCTCCCCATTTCATCTCACAGCAGCCCTGTGAGGTAGGTTAGGCTAAGAGATGGCGACTGGCCCAAGGTCACCCAGGAAGCTTCATGGCTGAGTGGGAATTCAAACTCTGTTCTCCCAGGTCCAGCACTCTAAAACCATGATGCCACACTGGTTCCTCTCCCCTGGTATATAAGCAGAGGAGAGCCTATGGATTAGCCAGAATTCATAGGACAAAGCAATACCTATTGTTGCCTCTTATTTTTTGCTCAGAATTTATATGGAGTCAAGAGGAGCCACAGAATATGGGGCCCTGGGCGTTTGTGTCACCAAGATTTGAGAAGCAACTGGCCTGTAAGGTAAGATTCCAGTATTCTGTGACATTGGGGTAAGTTACCCATTATCTGAGCCTTAAATGCCTCAAATCAGTTTTTGCCATTCTTGCTACCACAATGGACTGAAGACTAAGCAGGTTTGTATTTGCTTAGACCATGGGGGTCCACTAATAGGGCTCCCCAGGTGGTCTCCATGGCCAGCCTGAAGCAGGCAGGGTAAGGTGCTCCTTAAGGTATGGTTACCAGATGTCCCCGTTTCCCGGGGACATTCCCCGGATTTACAAATCTGTCCCCGGACAAAGTCCGTCCCTGGAATGTCCCCGGATTTCATTTAATGTCCCCGGATTTATATTTTAGGTGTTGTAGATTTATTAGTAGGGAATGAATATTGTGTGATTGGTTAAACAGCACACAACACATCATATGGGGACATCCGGTGAGGCAAAATGGCGGGCGCCACGGCAGCGAGCAGCTCCTGAAGCCAGCCAGAGCCAACTGTGCTACCAGGCTGGCTCTGGGCTGCTGAGACTGCCGCTGCCGACGCTACTGCCGAGGGGGAACCGGGGATGCCTGGCGCGTCAACTGGGGGAACCGCTGACCCCCTCCCCCACGACCTAAATCAAGCCGGGAGCGAGAGCGCCTGGCCACCCAGGGCCAGGAAAGCCCTAGAGTTGACGCAGGGAGAAGGAGGAGAGGAGAAGGAGAAGGAAGAGAGAGAAAGAGGAAGGAGAAAAAAGAGGGGAGCCCCGACCTTGCTGCGCCACTGCCCCTGCCACCATTGAGGGGGAGGAAAAAGTGTCTCCGGATTCTTTGAAAAAAATCTGGTAACCTTACCTTAAGGTAACCTGGTCCTGAATTGTTCATGGCTTTGTATACAAGAACTTCAAACCTGGAGTTATGCATATCAGTTTGAGTTCCATGATAGGCAGAACATAAATGTTATAATAGTAATGGATTTTTACTGATTGATAACATTGTATTCTAGCAGTACCTATAGGCAATGCTAGAACTTTTTAATGTTGCACACCACCCTGGGAGCTTTTGATATATGGCAGTATATAAGTTGAATAAACAACACCAACTTGGATTTCAGTGGAATTAAAACTGAAATCCTCTCTCTACTTTTTGGGGAACAAAACCCAATGAACACAGTGAGACTTCCTTCTGAACAGTTACAGGCCTGTAAAACACACCTGTCAGGGTTGCCTCTAGGTCCCAGCTCACAGAGGACCAACGCCAGGCTGCTATTATGTACAAAAGTCTTTATTGAAGTATAATTTCCATTTTAAAGCCAGAGCGTGCAACCCTACGTCTAGACTCTAGATAGGCGAAGTCCCCTCTGAGTCACTCCCCCTTCCGCACCAGTTTAAGATCCTAGCCCGGCTCCACCTCCTGCGCTGTTCCTTCCTCCTCTGGGTCCTTCTGCCCCCTGGGGTTTCCTCCCTCCTGGACTCTTCTGACGCTGACCCCCCTGAGTCTTGCCCTTCCTTCCGGCGGGCTTTAGGACCTGGTTCCCTATCCGGGCTACCTGCTGTGCCGCTCGCCTGTACATTTGAACTTGGCGCGCGCGCCCAGCCGGTGACTTTCCTCCTGACCGTTTCCCCGCTCTCCGATGGAGGCGTGGCCAATCCTGACTCATCTCCTCCCTCTGGTGGTGGGAAGACTGGTCCCGATGCCTGGGACTCCTCCCCCCCACTACCCTCTGGTGGGGACGCTGGTCCTGATTTCCAACTGCTGCTCAGGGAGTCCCCGCTGGCCCCTTCCTTCTGGGGTTTCCCCCTTGCCCTGGCCATCGGCGCTCCTCTCTGTGAATCTTCCGATTCGCTGGAGAGACTCGTGGACTCTCTCTGACCACTGTCACTGCCTACACCCCCCTCGTATTCCTCCTCCTCACTCTCCATTTGCTCCTTCTCCTGTGTCTCTGCTCCTGAACCCCTGACAACACCCAATACATTTTCTTGCAAAATGTGGGAGACTTTTGATCAATTTCTGATCTTTTAAAGGAGCTTTGGTTCTAAACCACATAGGAGCGTCCCACTTGTCTGTTTTGCCTGTGGCCGGCTTGAGGAGCTAGGTGTGCAGTTCTAAGGGGGTCTTAATGTTGGCTTTCTGAGATGTATGCTGAAGCCAAGACAGAGCCATAGAAGAGAAAATAAAAAAGGGTGCATATCGGTTATGTAGTACAGGTTTATCTTTCACAATAATATTGTTTGCAGAATAATGGTGAAGACTGCAGTTGTTCACATAGTTTGGCTTGGACTCCTATTCCAAGTACATCTACTAGGGAGTTGTTGTTGCTTTTGGCACCTGTCTGTCTCAAGAGACAATGGAGTGCACCTTTGTGGGTGAAAGCAAAGTGCTGGAGAATCACAGCACCCACTGTGGCTGCAGAGACTGGTAACTTGTAGCTGCTCCCTCCTGTGTTTTGGCAGCGTCGAAGTGACCACTCCAGGGCACAAGTCTGGGCAGTGCCTATGGAAATCCTGGGCTGCCCATATGACAAGACCCCCTCTCATCCTCACTGATGAAACCCATTGAACACAGCCAGGTTAATTCCGAGTAAACATGCTAAGGATTGTGTTGCTCCATTTGAGTCAGGTAGCCTGTGTACAAGATTGCAGCCCAGTTTATTAATTTAATAACTGTTTAATTTGGACAGATAATAAGTAGTTTGTAATGCTGCCTTTCTAACTTAATTGCAGCTCCATCTTGTCAGTAGACCTGCGTTACCAGCACCTGCAGTGGGCATTGGAATGTTACACCAAAAACAGCAGGAAGACCTTCTCACCAAAACATTTGCTTGAGACCTATGAACTGTGTTAATTCTTGAAGGTTAAAACAAGGTCTTAGTGAATGAGAATGTTACAAACCTGAATGTAATCATGAGGCATGTTGTTTACAATTGTATATTGGGTACAAGCCAGCTAAAGTTCATTTCAGTGTATACTTAAGCAAGTATTTAAATCTGCACCCTTGGATGGAGCGTAAGTGCATTTATCTGTATTTGGATCTTTCCTATTGCAATTTGCTCATGTTTAGGTAAGAAATCTTTTAAAAATAAAATAAAATAATTTTTAAATTAAACATCTTCATGCAGCTCCTAAAATCTGAGACTCTTATGATACCCATAATGACTTCCCACTTTTGTGCATTATTTGTTGATGGCAAAAGTGGCAAGATTTTGTATTTTTCATGAGCAAAACCCTTCTAAATTCAAGCACACCAACTCAGACATGTCATGCACAGAAGGTTGACCACAGCTGAGTGCAGCTCCCTGTCTGGAAAAGGATAGCTACCCTTGGCTTAAATCATGGTAGATTATTGTAACTGTAGTTTAAAAAGAAATTATTAAAGCTTGCTGGGTGTTGTGTTTTTTTAATGAGTGGGCCTTGTAGGTCTAAATTATAAAAACAGATGTGATGGAAAAAACTGTTCCTCAGCTGTATCACTTCAGGCAGTAAGTGGGAAAATAACTCAACTGAGTGGATGGGATCCCTGCATATGAAAAACTATCATAATCTTAATCCTGACATCCAGGGCTTTGTTTCAGCTGGAATTTGCCAGAACTCAATTCCATCACCTCTCAGGTGGGCGCCATTGCCATAATAAGAGAACAAGAGAGGCATGCATGGTGAGATCTAGAAAAATAGCACCGCTGACATCTATGGTTCTGCGTGCTGTGAATTTGTTTTATTGGGAGTATTTATTCAGTCATGCAATCCCCTAGCTAAAGTCAAAAGTGATACAACCCAGGGATGGTTTTAGCAATACATCTGTGTTACTTCTGGGCCTGGCATGCAAAAAATTTGCCTTATGCTTTGCCCCGGCTGTCCTCAAGTGGAGATAGGAAGGCCTGGGGAAAACCCAGAAGAATTGGGGGGGGGACAGGTTTTTTTCTGCCTCCCCCCTCCGGCTTCAAAATTTCTGGAAATTTTACATCTTTAGTCTTGCTGCAGTTGGTGTACATGTGGGTAGCAGCCCGTTTGCAGGGCAAGGAGCAACAGCCCCTCTTGGGCTTAGTTTCCAGCAGTTCCAACTGCAAGGAAGCTCACTGGGCTGGAGCACTGGCCTGAGGGGGCTGGCGATGCCCTTTTTCTACCCCGAAGTGCCATCCTCAAAGGGACAACACAAAATTATTCCCTGTGCCTTGCATTTTCCATTGTATTCTTCATATCTGCAATCCAGGCCTTAAGTGGGTTGTGAAGTTTTCCCAGTTGGTTCATATGTTAAGAGTAGTGACTGAATAAATGTCATTTTGTAATGTTTTACTGCAATGTACTTCTAAGTTAGCCTGCCTACCTTTATCAGAACATTGGGAGATTTGATCATGTTCAAGTCCCTGTATTTTTCTATAGTGCAGCTAAGATCAGTTTCTGGGGGATAATTTAGAATGAGAAAGTAAGTGTTAAGACCTTCCCCAGCACCACTGCTCCAATTGTATTCAGGCTTGCAACTATTTTACTTTATAGTAAAACAAGGCAATGCCAAAGTATGGGGCAATATTATCACAGGGCTCACTAAGAACTTCATACCAACCATTGAATACTTTTCTTGAAATTTTGCTATATTTCTGCTTTCTAGGAGAATGGGGGGGGGATGACAATATAAATTTAATATGTTCCATTGTAATAAAAATGAAACTTCTGGGTCACTTGGAAGTCTCAAAGGTTTTTATTACTCAAATAAAAGGCTTACATGGCTGGTTACTTGTGCAGCCCAACAGGCAGGATCCCTTGTCCTCTGGCACACCCCTCCCCCTTCTTACCTAGTGTGGAGCCAGGCAGGTACATATATCAACACACTTTGGGCAAGAAAATTTCCCTCCCAAATGAGCATTTTCTTCCTCCCCATCTCTCATATATGCTGCTACAGAAATTACAGCAGATTCTTATGTGCTCAGCAGTTGGCCCAATAGCATATTGGTGAGAAAGCAAGAGTGGTTGCAGTGTGCGCTTTTTATATATTTGTGCACCTGAAACAAAATATCAAAGCAATGTACTCTTTCTCCCCTGCAACTGTGGGCGAGAGCTTACCCTCCATCCACATGCACAGATGGGAGATTGAGTCTTCAGGAAGGTAGCAATTCAGTAGTTTTATGGTTTCCTAAACAGAGTTACCTCCCCAATTCTCCCCTCTCCTGTGTTGCAAATTTGGGGGCGTAAAATCATGTTCCTATTGAACGATGGCTAAAGCTGGCCTTGTCTGTCAAATGTTTCAAATAGCTTGATAGCATCCGTTCATGAGTTATTCACCACCAACAGCATATAGATCAATATGGCTAACTTGACCCGACAATCCATCACCCCCTTTCCACACACGCAAACAAATCTTACTGCAGTTTATCAAAGGCAATCAACCATGCCTTGCCCGCTCTTCTCTCACTGCCAACATAAACCAGCAAAGGAACAGAAAGAACCTGCCCAAGTGAGGCTGACACAAAAACCTCACATACACCAATTTTGGAAAAAAGGGAAAATAACATGCACATTTACCACCCCCCTCTCCCCCCACCTCCCCCCCCCATTGAATGGAATTTGTGCATATGAAGCTCACACATTCCCCACTCTTCTGTTTTCTTTTACTCACCACATTATGCTTCTGCGATTCGTTCAGGCACCAGTTTGGAGTGAATTGGACAGCACTGGGTTTTGGGGTGACAGCTATGACCCCAGGTTTGAGTAGCAATTGCTCAGTTGGTGGGGGGCTGCAAAAGTGTTGGTTTTGGGGTGATAGCTGTGACCCCAGGTTTGAGTATGTTGCAAGCCAGAAAATAGCTTATCTCCTGAGTTTACGCCAATAAAACTCAGAAATGTGAGGAGTTAGGAGTCCAATGTTTATTGCAAAGCTTACAAAAGGTTACAGTCGGATCATTCCACAAATCTGCAACCCTGCCCAGTGGTCCAGGCAGTGGTATTTATAAGATTTCAAACAAAGCATTTCAATTTCCACCAAACATACATCATTACCTCATTTCATGTTTAACACACATGCACAACAGGCACTGGTAATTTCTGCTGATTATGCTCTGATTCCCACCGGGTTCTATTACATTGTATTAGTGTGCATGTTGGGAACCTATATTATGTGTAGCCATTTGCACCATGTAGCAACTTATGTTCTAGCTTTGAGCTGTATCTTTGTGATTCACATGTTAGCTGTATTTCTGCCCCAATTTTTTTTTGGGGGGGCAACTTGCAAAATCATCAGTTTCATAAAGTAACAGGCAAGCACAACATCTCTATTGGAAGCACTCAAGGATTTACAGGGGTACACATTATGACATTTATTGTGGGCCTTTGGGCCACTGCCACAAGTAGAATTTGCTCCATGCTATTCTGTGGTGGGGTGCTGTAAAACAGGGGTTGGCAAACTAAGGCCCGGGGGCTGGACGCAGCCCCCCAGGCCCGCGGACGCCTGGCCGTGTGGGGACAGACTTCCGCAACGCGGGCGCGGCTTCGGATTGGCTGCTCGTCCACAAGGCCCGGGAGCGCGCAGAGTGCCTTCCTCCTTCAGGTCCGGAGGCAGCAGCGGGACTGGCTTGCCGGGTCTTTCTCTCTTTCAAAATATAGTCCGGCCCCCCACAAGGTCTGAGGGCCAGTGGACCGGCCCCCTGATGGAAAAGTTGGCTGACCCTGCTGTAAAACGTCGTCTTTTCGCGGCAAAATTGTTGCCACACTTTGGAGTGTGATAGGAATTTTATGGTCTAGGCTTTGGGATGATAGTTTGACCCCAGGTTTAATTCAGAATTTCTCAGTCGGTGGGCCACTTCAAAACGCGCAGTTTTCGCAGCAAAAGGCTGAAAACAACTGCAGCAGTTTGGCACCGGTTTGGAGCGGATAAATAAATGAATGAAAAATAAAAATCCCGTCAAATTAAACAAATAAATAAAAGCGCCCCTCAAATTTAATAGTAAATAAATAAAGCGCCCGTCAATTTTATTACACAAATATAAATAAATTTAAATTAAATTAAAGCGCCTCTCCCATTAAAGAAGCGAATGTAAACAAGGAAGCGAGGTGGCGCGACTCTCCACTTTGCGTGGCTCTACGTGGCCGGAGTTTCGGTCGCGCAGGAAAAAGGCGTCACTGGTCACGTGGGGGGCGGCGGCGGCGGCGAGGTGGGTGCGGGGGGGGCCGCCTCCTCCTCCTCCTCCTCCTCCGGGCGCCGCCTCCGCCAGCATGGGAAGTGAGTCGGCGGGCCGGGAGGGAGCGGGCCGGGGGCCGGAGGCCGGAGGGGGGGCGTCCTGGCCGGCGGCTTCTGGTCCTGCGCGGCTGCCTCGGAGGCGGGCGGGGGGGCGGGGGAGGGAGGGGGCAGCGGCGGCGCCTCCTGGGCTGCGCGGGGGCGAGAGGAGCCCCTTCTGGGCCCCGCAGCCCCCCCCCGCCCGCCCCCCCCCCCGCGCAGGGCTCCGAAGCGGAAATGCAAAAAGGGCCAAAGGGGAAACGGCAGGATTTGCTTGAAGGGGGCAAGAATGAGCGAGGCAACAGTCTGGAGCATCGTGGAGTTGGAAGGGACCCCAGGGGGCATCTAATCCAGCCCCCCCCGCCCCCCCGCCCCGCCCCGCCATTCAGGAATCTCAGCTAAGTCATGCTGGACGGGGGACACTTAGCCTCTGCTTAGAAATCCCCAAGGAAGAAGAGTCAACCGCCACGTCTGAAAGCCTTCTCTACCGACCAACAGCTCTTTCTGCCAGAAAATTCTTCTTGATGTTTAGTCAGAATCTCTTCTTGGAACTTGAATCTATTGTTTTGGATTCTAGACTCGAGTCTGGAGCAAGAGAAAACAAGCTTGCTCCATCTTCCATGTGACAGCCCTTTAGATATTTGAAGATGCATATCGTATACGATACATTGTGAAACGCCCTGAGATCTATGGCTATAGGGTGGTTTACAAATTTAATAAATTATCTTCTTCATAAGCATCTCAAGTGGAAAAGAAATGTTTTAGCTCACAACCATCTTGCAAATTGTGATGTTAATCTTACAGATTGTGATGTTTCAATTATTTCATATTATTTATTTCTTAAAATTTATACAAGGCTTGATTCAGAACAAGCTCTAAGCAGTTTACAAAAAGAATTAAATAAAATCATTGGTAACAACAGCTGAAAACGACTAAAATATTACAAAAAATTAAAATCAGTGATAAACTAATAACAGGTTAAAACACAACCACGTCCTGCATATCCAGGTAGGCTTATCTAAACAAAAATGTTTTAGCAGGCACTGAAAAGAGTACAGTGAAGTCATTTGCCTGATGTTAAGAGTCCGGGAGTGTTGGTTTTGGTGCTGCCACACTAAAAGATTGTTTCTTATAAATGCAGAACAAATACTATTATGTGGCAGCAGTAACAGTACAAGTTCTGCAGATTGAAGTGATGAAGTGGGCATATTTTGGGTCAGGTGATTTCTCCGGTAAAGTGATGCCAAGTTGTTCAGGGCTTTATATGCTAACAGTAACACCTTGAACTTGGCCTGGTAGCAAACTGGCAACTAGTGGAGATCTCTGAGTTACAGGTGTTCCATGCTGATGGGGTCTCACTCCTGTCAGCAGTAGTGCTGCAATATTCTGCACTGACTGCAGCTTCCAGATCAAGCACAAGGCAAGCCCCACATAAAGCGCCTTGCAGTAATCCAGTCTTGATGTAACCAGTGCATGAATTGCTGTGGCTGATCTTTCCTGGTCCAGGAATGATCCTACCAGTTAATGCTAGTAAAAATTGCTTCTAGCCACAGAGGCCAGTGACAAAGATGGATCCAGAAGCGCACACACACACACCCCGCTGTGAACCTGCTCCTAGGAGAGGGCAGCCCCATCCAGGGTAGACAATGGACTACTTTCTCAATCAGATGTTTTGAACCACAACTCCCATCAGCTGATGGTAGTACAAAACAACTACAGGGCACCAGGCTGGCAAAAGCTGCTCACCTTTGCTTAGATCGGGTGGGAAACTGGATCCAGCTCAGAAGACGGATGGATCCTTACCTCCCTCATCCCAACTTTGAGAGATGAGAAAGATTAGGTCACTCTTAAGTCCTTTTGAGTTCAATGGGGGAGAGTTAAGTATATGCTTAATTCTCCCACTGTGACCAGCAGCCTGTTCCTGTGTGTGTGTGTGTGTGTGTGTGTGTGTGTTTGTTTGGAAGTAAGTTATATTGAATTCAGTTAAATGCACTCACAAATTAGCATACAAAGGATTTGAGTTTTCACTTTTTAAAAAGTGTGTAACCTAGTTTGTGGCCAAAGTTCTGTTTCACTAATATATAAGATAGAGCTGATGAAAATAGGGATTCTATCCCATCCCGTCCCCCCATCAAACCAGGGCATATATTTGCAGTCAGGAACATACACTAGTATGAGAAATTGAAATGTTTTCTTGGACTGGTCAAAACCTACATTCTGCTGTTTTAATATTTCTCTTCTTTAACAGTCAAATTTCTAGAAGTTATTAAGCCATTCTGTGCTGTTCTTCCGGAAATCCAGAAGCCAGAAAGAAAAGTAAGTGCACATCATAGTGTCCCTTATTTGTGCAATGTTGATCAAATGCATTTTGAATTAACAGAGTGGGGTTTCTTTGAGTAAACATTCTTGAGATCATGTAGTTTCTTTGGGCTATGTACTACCTATTTAGGTTTTTCTGGCTCTTCGGAATACTGTATACAGGCCTTTAGTTTGCTTGACATTGTGACAAAGTTTGTATTTGGGGATGCAAGTTGTGTTCTTCAAAAATCTAAATGTGTAAAAATCCCTCTGTTGAAGTGATTGTTTAGGTGCTGACATGTTCCATTGATGTAGCCCTATGTTTACTTTGGTCTAGTTACACGGAGCACAATCTAGCAAACATTGGTCACAACCAACAGAGCAGTCCCAACCCACAGGCCTCCATACTGGAGGTGGTTGGGATGAGGTTGAGGTGTCCCTCTTCCAAACCCTACTCAGCTCTGCCAGCTAGGGAGCACTGCTCCCAAACAGAGATGCAATGTCCATCCTCTAGCCAGGGTGGGGAGAGAAGCCACTCGGTGGGCACAAGCTACAGGATCCTGAGCTGGACTTGCTGTTGTCCCGTGACTACAATGGGCTTCTTCCGAGCCTCTTCACTGTGCCATTTTGGGACCTGGTATGTCAAAGAAGCATTTATTCCTGTTCTCCTCACATTCCACTTTCATTGGCATGAGTGGCAGGACTGCAGATGCCCCCCTGGCTCTGTCACACCATCAAGCCTCATCATAGCTGACTTGGGGTTTTTGATTACATCTGAGAGTAAGCCCCATTGAACTAATGGGCATGACTTCTGAGTAGATATGCCTACCTAGATTGCAGTGCCTAGCCCAATGAGTCCAGTGGAATAAGCATTTTACTTTGCCCCTTAAGTAAGAACTTAAGGGTCAGATGTATTGTTGTTGTACAACAGGACGTGCAAACTGTTAGTGCTTCCTGTTCCTTTGCCACTTTGGAAGGACAGACATTGTCTCTCCTCAGCATTGGAGATACGCAAGTTAGCTCCCATGTCAGAGCTTGTACATACCTTCTGGACTGGTGAAATGTGAATACTGTATACCCCTGATAGTATAGCCTTGTAATCAAGCCCATGGAGGTTACTAAGCCACAGAACATATGGACTGACCTCTTGGGGGCTGGCAGAGGAGAGATGGAGAGCTGTGTCCTTCTGTGCTGGACAGACATATGGAGGGACTACCCTGGTTACTTGCATGCCAGTGTCTAAATACAAGTCTGCCTTAAATTGCCAGTTAGGGCTGCTTTATTGTATGTTCGCTATACTATTGGCCTGCCAGACTTCTCTTTTTCCCTTTTTCTTTCTTTTTCATTGTGTTCTGCAGATTCAGTTCAGAGAAAAGGTTTTATGGACAGCTATCACCCTCTTCATTTTTCTAGTATGCTGCCAGGTAAGTATCAATGTGGTAATAACTGGCACACACGGCTGGAGACAGTAAGGGTTATTGCCATGCAGAAAAAAGGGATTTCACATAGAGGAGGGAGAAAGGTTGTTTTCTGCTGCTCCAGAGAAGCGGACACGGAGCAATGGCTCCAAACTACAAGAAAGAAGATTCCACCTAAACATTAGGAAGAACTTCCTGACAGTAAGAGCTGTTCGACAGTGGAATTTGCTGCCCAGGAGTGTGGTGGAGTCTCCTTCTTTGGAGGTCTTTAAGCAGAGGCTTGACAACCATATGTCAGGAGTGCTCTGATGGTGTTTCCTGCTTGGCAGGGGGTTGGACTCGATGGCCCTTGTGGTCTCTTCCAACTCTATGATTCTAAGTAAAGCACCCTGTTAGAAACAACCAACAATTCACATTTTAAAAGAAAAGAAAAAAGCTCAGTGAATTATTCACACAAAGAATTATGATATTGGCTTGAAAATAACCTGGGGCTTTTAACATTCTTTCTGTTGGGGCTGTTTCAGGTCACAATCCTGTATCCTCTTACTTGGGAGGAAGTCCTATTAAGCTCACCTTAGTAAACATGTATACGTTTACATTGTTTTCAAGCTTTAACCAGCAACCATATGCTTGAGAGAGTCTTGAAGTCAACTGCTGATTATTGCAGTATTATATTTGTCTGTGCTCAACAAATGGATGATGGGTGGTGGTGTGGGGGGAGGGGATTCCCTCATTTATATATTTTAAGTGTAATGTTGCTATGAATCTTGCAGATACCATTGTTTGGAATAATGTCCTCCGACTCCGCAGATCCTTTCTACTGGATGAGAGTCATTCTCGCATCAAACAGAGGTCAGGGTTCTAATCATCTCTCCTGCTGTCTTTTCTCTGGCTTTGGTTTACCGTCTGGAGATGGCTCATGGTGCACATGCCGTATTTTTCCGTGTATTGGATGAGGTTTTGTGACTCAAAAATCATGTCAAAAAGCCAGGGTCGTCCAATACACGGATAGTGGCATGGTGGGGGGGAGAAGTGGTGCGCCACCAGCCAGCTCTTGGGCAGGAGCGCAAATTCACTGGATGCTGCTGCACATGGGAAGCGCTCCCTGGATCGTTTCCCACACATGGCGGCATCAGGGGAGGTTGCGCTCCTGCAAACCGGATGGCTGGAGGGAGCGCAACTTCCCCCGCTGCCGCTTCCCGTGGGAAACGATCTAGGGAGTGTTTCCTGTTTGCAGCTGTGTGGGGGGAGAGGCTCAACAACTTTGGGCCATCTCCCCTCATTTTCTTAAAATTTAGTCCTCCATAATGGGGGGGTCCCTTATACAAGGGGGTGTCTTATAGATGGAGAAGTATGGTAGTTGGGGTCACATCAATGAGAATGTGCAATTGACAAGTGCTCTTTTTATCTTGAAATTACAATTTGCTTTGGTCTTTGGTACTGAGAAGCTAAATAGTAAGTTTAGTTAGAGTTTGGAAAGTACTTGATGGGTTTCAAAATTACTGTATTTTGGTATGTGAATAATTTTTACCTATATTTTGCAAAATGTTTTTCTCCCTATCACTGCGGATCTCTTGGATACATGGTCAGCAGCTAATTTTACTTGGAAGACCACTTGCTATAGCGCGTGCACACACAGAGTGCTTTTTTCTAAAAAAATGTTGAGGGGTTTTCTCATTTTCCTACTCATTTTGAAATACTGCCCCTCAATGAGGCCAAACTTAGATTTACAAAATGTTTAGGGGTGAGCGTACCCTTGTGTCCCCCCAGGAAAAAGCACAGTGTGTACGTATGTATGTATATATACCATCAGTGCAGGTCTCTTGGAGACAGGGTCAGCCGCTAGTTTTACTTGGAAGACCACTTTTTTGGGGGGGGGGGCATTCTCTTTTCTCTGTTTCCCCAAGTGGGCTCTTGCAAATCCAGTAGCCAGTGAAGCCACCTGCTGAACCTGTCAACTGGGTGTGTGTATGTGACTTATATTTCTGAAAGTGCCACATCTGACTCCCATTTCTTGTGTAAGATTTCTGATTTTAACTATGTAGTGCAGAGCAAGGAATTCTCAAAATGAGGCCATGGAGAGAAAGAGATTATCCAGCCCATTCCAGATAATACGAGCCATCCTAAAGACACTGTACAGTTGAATCTTGATATTGTCTAGGAGACCTGGAGGGAAGGTATTTATTTCTAATTTGTACTAAATTAGTGTGCTCTCTTGTGCCTTTAAGAGCAGCTAATGTTGTTTGTGGAAATACTCTTCCACCCTTAATACTGTTTAATACTGCAAGCACTCTGGATGCAGTGTTTAAAGCCCAGCACTATGGTTAGGTATGTGACCAATTATATTTGAAAGACAATGCTAGTGGGGAAATATGCAGTGAACTGAGACTTTGGAGTATTTAAGGAATTGTAAGAAGTCTTTGTATTAGTTTACACTATTGTTAAGAGTATCTTCTCGTTTGCAGGCACATTGATGGAGCTAGGTATCTCTCCCATTGTGACATCTGGTTTAATTATGCAGTTACTGGCTGGAGCCAAGATCATTGAAGTTGGTGACACACCAAAAGACAGAGCCCTTTTTAATGGCGCTCAGAAGTGTGAGTATTAATATCTTTGCCATAATGGAAACTTCCTTTTTTCTTAGCTAATGCTCTATTGAATTGTAGTAACCATTTTGATGAATTTGTTGTTGTTTGCTTTATTTATATGTGATTGTGTCTGATAGTATAGTGATTGTAATGTTGGTTGATTTCAGTGCTTTTGTGATTATTTTGAGCTGCTTTGCATTCAACATTTATTGTTGGAAAAGCAGAATAGACAGTTTAAATCAAAATCAAATCAAACTTTACTTATGTCTGTTAGGTCATACAAGCAGGGAATACCTGCCTCTTTTGTTGTTGTTTCAGTGTTTGGAATGATAATTACTATTGGGCAAGCAATTGTGTATGTCATGACTGGGATGTATGGAGATCCTGCAGAAATGGGGGCTGGAATTTGTCTCCTGATTATAATTCAGGTACGCCTTCTGAATACTCTAAGTATAGTTAATAATTCTTTGTAACTGGTTCTTATTGTTAATTTTAATATTTCTTGTAAACCGCTTAGAGCTTTTATTACAATGAAGTGGTATATAAATTTTGTTAAATAAAAAAAATCTTTTCATTATTAAAAATAAATTCAAATCAACTATATGTCCCTCAATCAGTATACTAATAAAGGGAAACAAAACTTCCTTAAAAGTTCTAATTTATTTTGTACCTTCTCTCAGATCACTCACCAAGGAGCTGTACAAGCTAGATAATATTCTATAATTATTTTCTTTGTGCTGTTAAGGAGATTTGACCAAGGCATATGTAAAAACAAAATGTCAAATATTTTCAGATATAAGATCTTTTTTTAAAAAAACAACAACTACTTGCACTTCCCAATGAACAACCAGGAGTCAATTAACTATCTTTATTTTTGACAATACATCATTCTTTGTTTTGACAGTGCTTATTAGCTCCTCTGATTTTGGTACTATTCTTGTTGGTGAGATTTTCTTTCAAGCATCTATGCTAAGAATTGCAGCGTACATTTTAGTGATGATTCCAGAGGTTTTTGTTACTTCCTTTACTCAACTGGAATGACAGAAGGAGGAACTGCAACTCTGATAGCAAATGTGGCCCACTCTTGAACAACGCAAATCAGATATTAAACCACTTTTGTGGATCTTTTGGTGTTTTTCACCCACAGTTGTTTGTTGCTGGCTTGATAGTGCTGCTACTAGATGAGCTCTTGCAGAAAGGTTATGGCTTGGGCTCTGGGATTTCCCTCTTTATTGCTACCAACATCTGTGAAACCATTGTCTGGAAGGCTTTCAGTCCTACAACTATTAACACTGGCAGAGGTATAGTACACTTTGAAAATCTGACCTTTTGACCAAATGCATGCTTGTCAGCTGCTTTCTTTAGGTTAATATAGTGAGTGACCATGGATGTCGGAGTGGATGAGATCAGCTGATGGGGAACTAAATGAAGACATGGCATAGTGAAGGCACAAGCTTTGCACCAAATGAACTTTTATAAGATGTGATATTAGAATAATCTCTTCATAACCACAAACAGCGAAATATCCCAGATCACTGGCCCCCAGTTGGTGGCCTGCGGACCCCAGGGGTCCATGTAACACACCCAGGAGGTCTGTGGCACATACCCACCAGCTGCCCAGGACACCCCGTTTTGGGGTGCTGTGTTCTCGCACAGGTTGCCTGACACATGCAGGAGCCCAGAAGATGCGTGACCCAGTTTTGCTCTGGGACATGTTGGAGGATATGGTGGCACCATGCACATAACAAAAACTACCACAGAGATACCAACATTTTTAAAAGTAGGGGGTCCATGGCTTGGCTTTTGAAAAGTGAGGTCCCCAGCACTTAGCTAATTGGGAAGCGCTGTCTTACGTCACTATGCATGCTTTATTTTCTGCTGCACAAGGATAAGGAGGCAGCAGGTTTTTTATTATTATTTTTTGCAGGGTGGGAGGCAAAATTGATCTGGGTTTCTTAACAGACTCTGGCAGACTCGCTGTCCAGAAGGCTGTCTCATTGTGCCTGCCATGTCATCACATCGTGTCAGAGCAGAAAGTTGCTTTGCATGTGTGGTGAGGCCTCCCACCACAGTGAAACTTCTGGAGCTTCCCAGAGTCTGGAACAAAATTCCTTTTGTGATTTATGATCTGTTCATTTATGTAATATATGCTGAATGGAAATACTGTGGCACAGTTGCTGTTTTCTGATGAAAGAATAATCCCGTAGATGGGGTATCTTGGTTGCTGTGCCAAAAGTCTGCCTGGAAATCTGCAGTACAGAAATGTTAACTTTATTTGTTTTAGCCTCTCCAGCTTCAGCTGCAGAGTCGCGGCCTACCTGTAGAGAAGCAGTGCCCTTTTTGTGCTGAGAGGTTAGCATCTAGCATAACTTTTAAATCCAAAGGGGCAATCCTATCATCACTTGTGCCTAGGTAAGTCCCACTGACCTCAGTGGGAATCATAAACAATTAATTCAATGCAGGATTGCAACCCAGATTCTGTAACTGTTCCCTCTCTCTGAGCGAGTTTCTCCCTTCTGATTTCTGAATTTTTTATTTCTTTGGATTTGCTTCTGCTACTGTGCCACACTATTTCATCTTCTGCTTATCTGCATTTTCTCTCTAACACTTCTGTTTTCCAGACAACTGATAGCTGAGGGACACTATTTTTGTTAATGGAAGGAGGGGGGGATATTCCATTCTTGCACACCAAGAGGTTTACTTCTGGCGTGTGCAAAAGAAAGAGTTATCTGAGCCCAGAGAAGCCCTGAGTCACTGTTCTGAGCATGCCTCCTAATTAGGCAGTCACGTAAATGAGCAAATTGCACCCAGTGCTTAGATGCAGCAGAGTTATTTACCCCTGTTGGAGATTGACTGGAAGAAGGCAACACCAGAAAAGTGAATTATGAGGCATTGTTAGTGGGTGGTTCCCTAGACTGGATGGAAGGAAGGCTGCCTGCTCTGGATGGGGTTGCACTCCCTCTGAAGGAGCAGGTACACAGGTTGGGGGCACTCTTGGATTCTCTGCAGTCACTTGAGGCTCAGGTGGCCTCAGTGGCCCGGAGTGCCTTCCGTCAGCTTTTGTTGGTGGCCCAGCTATGCCCCTATCTGGACAGGGATAGCCTAACTTCTGTTTTCTGTACTCTGGTAACTTCTTGGTTAGATTACTGCACAGTGTTATATGTGGTGCTGCCTGTGAGGACAGTTTAGAAATGTCAGCTGGTGTGGAATTTGGCAGCCAGGTTGCTCACAGGTACAAGAGAGGTTCGGCATATTACACTGATCCTGGCCCGACTGCAGTTGCTGCCAATTAGTTTCTGGGCCTAATTCAAAGTGCTGGTTTTGACCTATAAAGCCATGATTCTATGTCTCCTTCTGATTCTATGTCTCCTTCTTTGGAGGTCTTTAAGCAGAGGCTTGACAACCATATGTCAGGAGTGCTCTGATGGTGTTTCCTGCTTGGCAGGGGTTTGGACTCGATGGCCCTTGTGGTCTCTTCCAACTCTATGATTCTATGATTCTATGAAATGGCTGAGGACTGCAATACCTCGAGGACTGCTTCTCCCCATATGAACTGACCCAAACCCTGTAATCGTTATCTGGGGCCCTTCTTTGTATGCCTCCTCCTTGAGAGGTCCAGGGGGTGGCAACATGGGAACGGGCCTTCTCTGCAGTAGCTGCCCATCTATGGAACGTCTCTTTAGGTGCCAGGCAAAAACATACCTCTTCTCTCAGGCCTTCAGCTAATTAAACAATCTATGGTCTTTTAAACAGGGGGCCATATATATATTGCAAACTGCCCTGTGATCCTCAGATGAAGGGCTTTATAGAAATGTAATAAATATTATTATTTTTAAATGCATCACCCTAATAATTCTTTTGGGGCAAATATTTTGTAAATTATGACTTTACACTATCACAATTTAGACATTGTTAATTTGCTTATTAATCTGAGCTCTCAACAATCTTTTTGGTCACAAAAACAAACTAGGAAGTCTTCCATTAGTCATGTTTCCCATTTTGATTGAATTAGAAATTATGGGGAATAGATTTGGAATAGGCTAGAATATTACACTATCATTTGAAGTTTGCTTAATACCTTACCTTTACTTGGAGCTCTTAATCACAGCTTCCTGGCTCAGAGGAAACAGGAAGCTAGAATTAATGGGAAACTTCCTGGGAATTTTTTGCTTGGCCAAAGTGTGGAGCCAAAAGGCTGCATGCATGGCCAGACATCTTGTTCATACCTCAGCTAAGTAAGTCAAGATACAGTTGTCCAAATCTAGTCACTGAGTTGTTGTAACTTTTTGGATTACAACACCCAAATTCTATAAAACAAAAGCATGATGTTCCGCATTAAAAAACAGAAATGTGTTGTAATGTTTGAGGTTTTTGTAATACCTGCGGAAGTTCAACACAATTTATTTTATTTGTATGCAGTCCTTTTTAGCATTCTGTTCCTTGTAAGATTTCATTCCTTGCAGTTTTTTCTCTGTGTTAATTCCATTTCCATCTTTTATTAAAAATAATCTTGTTTATCACCTGGTGAAATTTATCACCAGGCTTGTACTGTCTTTATCTCATAGGGATTACTGTTTATTATTTTTGGTACACACAGGAACTGAATTTGAAGGTGCCGTCATTGCGTTGTTCCACCTTTTGGCTACACGAACCGACAAAGTCCGTGCTTTACGGGAGGCTTTCTACCGCCAGAACTTGCCTAATCTTATGAATCTGATTGCTACAGTATTTGTGTTTGCTGTAGTTATATATTTTCAGGTAGGTGAAGTCTGCTGCGTACATCTTACTACAGAACTATTATTTTTCCCTCACAGAAGGAACCGTGGTCTAAGCATCCTAAACAGGCCTAAAGGATCTGTGAGTAGCTCACCAGGCACCAGAACGTTCACTGTAGCATTTGTGTCAGGAGGAAGGCCACATTTCAAGTTTGCAAACAACTTCTGTTAGGATAATTTTTATTCTAAATTAGTTTGAGAAAATACAGTGGTACCTCGGGTTAAGTACTTAATTTGTTCCGGAGGTCCGTTCTTAACCTGAAACTGTTCTTAACCTGAAGGACCACCTTAGCTAATGGGGCCTCCTGCTGCTGCTGCGCCGCCGGAGCACGATTTCTGTTCTCATCCTGAAGCAAAGTTCTTAATGTGAGGTAATATTTCTGGGTTAGTGGAGTCTGTAACCTGAAGCGTCTGTAACCTGAAGCGTATGTAACGCGAGGTACCACTGTAATAAATTTATCTGGCATAAAATAAACAAGACTGTGTTCTTTTGGGTAAAACGAACAAATGCTGCAATCCTTTTCAGCAGCCAAAGCCCCTATGAGGCTGCAACACTGCCTGGGTGTTTCTGTGAGGCTGTGCTCTCAGACTGCTCTCTGGCATTGCAGGCTAGCCCACTGTTGCTTCTCCTCCCATCTCTCTCCCACTTTTCTAGTATTCCAATTCCTGCTGTTTCCTCAGGCAATAAGCCTTATGAAACATATTAAACAAAAACATTATAGAGATCCAAAGCATACACACACAAACACATCCCCACAAGTAGCTTCTTTTCTCTGTCTTTTAGGAGTTAAAGCTCATAGTAAGCCAATAATAATAATAATAATAATAATAATAATAATAATAATAATAATAATAATTCATTATTTCTACCCCACCCATCTGACTGGTTTGCCCCAGCCACTCTGGGCAGCTTCCAGCATATATAAAAACATAGTAAAACCTTAAACCAGGCATAGGCAAACTCGGCCCTCCAGATGTATTGAAACTACAGTTCCCATCATCCCTGACCACTGGTCCTGTTAGCTAGGGATGATGGGAGTTGTAGTCCTAAAACATCTGGAGGGCCGAGTTTGCCTATTTTGCATTAAGCCTTAAAAAACTTAGTTTGCATTAAACCTTAAAAAAACTTCCCTAAACCGGGCTGCCTTCAGATGTTTTCTAAAAGTCAGATAGTTATTTCCTTGGCATCTGATAGGAGGGCATTCCACAGGGCGGGCACTACCACCGAGAAGGCCCTCTGCCTGGTTCCCTGTAACCTCACTTCTTGCAGTGAGGGAACCATCAGAAGGCCCTCAGCGCTGGACCTCAGTGTCCAAGCTGAACGATGGGGGTGGAGACGCTCCTTCAGGTACACTGAGCTGAGGCTCTTGAGGGCTTTAAAGATCAGCACCAACACTTTCATTTGGAGTGGTGTTGCAGTAGTTAACACCGGTGACTGTTTTCTTTTGGATACTGTAGCTTTGCTTTGTAACTGTCTCTAAAATAGAGTGCAGCTTGATTTGACCCAGATGATGGTTTGAAGGTTCATGACCCACTCCTAAGTGCTGAAGCTAAGCAGGTTTGGCCCTGTTGGATGGGAGGCTGCTCTGAACTCCTTGTATAATTATAAAATGTGTCGGTGTTGGAAATAACAGAATTGTGTGATGGTTAGCTTTGTTGCTAGATTCTGAAAATGTGAGGAACCCCCTGCTGGAGCAAACCACAGGGTTCCATCTAGTCCATGTTGCTTCAATGTACCCCAGTAACATCTGGCTACACAGAGTGTGAAGATGACACTCTTCCTTCATTGTGTGTTCTCTGGTGTCTAGCTTTCATTAATCTTTCTAATCTCCCTTTAAAGCCATCTGAGCCACTGGGTATCAGACATCCTGTGGAAGTCAGTTCCGTAGAAGTTAAATATGCTTTGTGTGAATGAGTACTTCCTCTTTGTGTGTCTGAACCTACTGCTGATCCATTTCATTTGAAGTTCCACTGTTTACTAGGAGATTGCAGCGGGAGAGGAGGGTCAGGATCTGAAGAGCTGTTGTCAGTATACTGGGTGCTTGGGCATACCTAGTGGGACTTCATTTAAAACAGAAGTGGGGTCTGGTGCCATGCCACAAACAACTTTTGAGAAGTTTCCTTTGTTCAAAAGCTGGTTCTGATTGGGATTGAGCATGGGGAAAGAGGCATGGGGCAGGCAGAAGAGTCCTTGTATGTAGCGGCTGAGCTGGGAGGATTCTCGATTGTGACAGTGCAAAAGGGCAGAAATTGTGCATCTGTAGAAGCAAGAGAGCTTACGAAAAGACAGCGGAGATTTGAAATGTGGAGTGGTCTGGATGGGGAAGGGATGGAGGACTCGGACAAGGAGTATGGAGGGTGAAAGAGTGGCCACAGAGAAGTTCTGCTCATGACAATTAATTGCAGAGCAGAGGAATTGTATATTGATTTGAAAAAACTAGGCAAAACCTTTGCTTCTGGCATCTAGACTTCAATGTGCAGGCATGACCTGATAAATCCTTGGACTCAGGATCACAGATGGCCAGTTCTGGTTAATTGTAACAGAAATGCAAATAATCCAGTCCAAAGTTCCAAGCCACTTAACAATTTCTGTGACTTCTTAGTGAATGCATTTCTGATTTTCTTATAGCTTAGTGATTAACTTTTCTTTTTTCCTCCCCAAGGGATTTCGTGTTGATCTCCCAATCAAGTCTGCTCGATATCGCGGACAATACAGTAGCTATCCTATCAAACTCTTTTACACCTCCAACATTCCCATCATTCTTCAGTCTGCCTTAGTTTCCAACCTCTATGTTATTTCTCAAATGCTGTCTGTGCGGTTCAGTGGCAACTTCTTGGTAAACTTACTTGGGCAGTGGGCGGTAAGTATTCACCCATTCCTAGAATGCTGCCTTTACAAGTAGCAGTATGTTAGCTTTTGATCCGCAAAGGGCACTAATGCTGCTGGTGTGTTTACTGTTTCCTCTCCAGGACGTCACTGGTGGTGGTCCAGCACGTGCCTACCCTGTTGGAGGCCTCTGCTATTACCTCTCGCCTCCAGAATCCATGGGTGCTATATTTGAGGATCCTGTCCATGTAATTGTTTATATCATATTTATGTTGGGTTCCTGTGCATTTTTCTCCAAGACGTGGATTGAAGTGTCAGGATCATCTGCAAAAGATGTAGGTATTTTTCATGACTGTTCTCTAAACCTTTGCTACTGTTCTTCGCACAAGGCTAGTTTCTAATTATCAGAACACTGCAGCCACCTGATACACGTGTTTCTGCAGGTTGCCAAGCAACTGAAAGAACAGCAAATGGTGATGAGAGGCCACAGGGATACATCCATGGTTCATGAATTAAACAGGTAAGAGTTGCTGTGAATTTCCAGTTTACCCACTAAGGAGTAAGATCATGGAACCCAACAGGTCTTGCTTCTGAGTAAGCATGTTTAAGCTTGGACTATATGTTGGGGGCAGAATACAGATGCATTCCAGCTCAATCCTGCTGCCTCTCTACCTGGCCCCTTGTTTCTGCAGTCACAATTATAAAGAAATATTGGACTTTGTGGGTAGAAATGATTCAAACTCAGGCTGTTATTAACTAGTCTACAGCTTTTTCAGCCTCTCTGGTGAATCAAGAGGTGTGTTTTCATTTTCATGAGTCTAGTTTAGCTTGATGGGGGTTAGGATTGAAGCCATAATGACTTACCTGTGCAGAAGAATGAGTTCAGCCTGCTAGGCCCACATTAAAAGTGATTTCCTCCCACAGGTACATCCCCACGGCAGCTGCATTTGGAGGCTTGTGCATCGGGGCACTCTCTGTCTTAGCGGACTTCCTTGGTGCCATTGGCTCAGGCACCGGCATTCTACTTGCTGTCACCATTATTTATCAATATTTTGAGATATTTGTCAAAGAACAGGCAGAGGTTGGAGGGGTGGGTGCTTTATTTTTCTAAATGTTGAGATACAATGTGACGTGTAAGAAAGGAACTCCTGTATTTTGATGACATGCAATCTTTTATTCCAGTAATGCCAGTCCCGCCCTCACCCCCGTTCCAAGTGCTACTTGCCATATTTCTCATAATAGGTATTGCACAATGCCTGTGTGCAGCTTCTATTCCAGCTGCCTTAAGAATAGTTTACATGGGTTAAAAATACAAAAAAAATCTCCATTGTTGCCTGTGATGCTGGAAAATAGTGCATCTGCCTTCCTGTGGAAATAGTCAAAAGATGCCCATTTTGCTAGTAGAGAACACTTTGGACACTCCATCACGAGGCTTGAATGTACCTGCACACACTGGCAAAAGGGAACCACAACAATAGAGTTCCAAGTGGCCACATGTGAGAATCCCTGAGCTTATTTTAAAAAGTACATGCAATTTACCCCCTGAAATATATATTTACATGAATACCTTTTGATATACAACTTAAAGAAATGTGACCTGTTGCATACTCCAACTCTCCTGGTGTGTGGTCAGTGTCGGATGCCTTTGCCATGTTCCCTTGCAAGCACCATGCTTTGAAGCCAGGAGGGGGGGGGGTGAGAATTTTAACCATCTCACTTGCAAATTTGGGATCTGTGAAGGCACATGGGAGGAGTAAGGTTGGAAGTCCTTATCCAAGATTCCCAGCAGCCAGGAGCAGCCTTCTAAGTGCTGCTTTGCCTTATTATAGACCCATGTGTTCTTTGAAGCAGGGGGAATCAATACGGTTGAAACTTCTCCCCTTCTTCTTCCAAAGCCCTAGGTCTTAAAGCAGAGGAAATTAACAAGTCATGCTGAAAAAGAAATCATTGTGCTTCTTGGCAGCAGTGTAAGCAGTGTAAACATTAGACAATAAACTTATTTAATTAAAATGTTGCTTTATTTGTTGTGTAAGATGCTTTACTTACTAGACTTTCAACTCTCCCATTAAACTCAAGGGACTTAACATTGGCTGGATGAAAATACTTTTACTAGAGCCTGTAAGGTGGGCCAGTGTTACCTCTCATTTGGGATTTATAAAAACTGTGGCTAAGAGATTAGCTTGTTGAAGACAGCCTTCTTCCCCTTCTACACTAGAGATTTATGGGCTCTCATACTTGTTCTTACTATGTGCAAATTGCTTTACCATGATTTTTATTTTGTTAAACTAGTTGGTGTGCCCCCAAGACAAGAATTGATTTTGCTACTCTCAAGGTGTGTAAAATTACATTTGGTGTTGCCACAGCCTTCTCACCTTCTGTTTAGTCCATAAAAGTTTTTAACAGCAGAGTTCTACTATCCTGGTTTGTAACAGTGCAGTATCTATGGCATGGGAGTCTCTGTGAAGTAATGAGGAATGAGTCTTGTTCGCTTCCACTGCCATTCAGCTTTTCTGGACTTGTAGCAGAGTAAACACAGTGTGTGCTCTTGTGTGCGAGCATGCAGAAAACAGTCTGTACTTCTCCTCTAATCTAAGAAGCTTTATGTACAGCAGCAACAATAAATCAACACCTTCGGGAGACAACATCTTGTCTCCAGTCTCAGACAAAACCGAAAGCAGACTGAACACAAAGAACAGATCCCCGGATGGAGACCACCCCGGTGGGCAGGATGCAGACTCTGAGCTGTTTATAAGCTCTGGTTCTCCTCAGACCCCTCTCGTCCTGCACTGCTGGGGGAATGCAAGCAACATCACTTACCCCAAAAGCAACCCTGCACAGAACTCACTGTGTCTTTGGAAGCTCAAAGGTTTAGTAAACCCATCTGCCAGATTCTGCTGGCTTGGACAGTACTTCAGCTTCAGCAAGCCTGTCTGGACACTCTGACACACATTTTGGAAATGTATGTCTAAATGTTTGGTTCTGGACTTGAACTGTCCAGACTCTGCCAACTTCAGATAGAGTTGATTGTCTTCCCAGTGATGGGCAAACAACAATCCCCACAGATTTCTTGGACCAAACAAGTGTAAAACTCTAGTTCCCTGCAGAGTTCTGACAACTCACTGAACAATGAGTAGAGGAAAGCACAATGAGACTTTGCATTTGGGACTTCCACCGAACTAGAGATTTCCCAAACTTTATTACCATTCCAGACACAGACTTCCTGTCTTCCAGATTCGTCCAGTAGGTGAGCTGTGCTTCACCCTCAGCTGACAGCTTGAGGCAGAAATCTTTGGTATCCTGCAGGTATCGCAGCACCCTCTTGATACCATTCCAGGCACTCACATTTGGCTTTGTAGCCTCCCTGCTGAGCAGATTCACAGCAAATGCTGTCAGGTCTGCTCCACTGGGAGAGATACAACAGACTACCCAGAGCTGACTGAAAGATCTCAGTGTTTTTGAACTCAGCATGTTCCCCAAGCTTACTGTCTTTCATGTAGCTTGTCTCCATGGGTGTTCTGACCCCTGCACATTCAGACATTTTGAATTTCTCAAGCAACTGCTCAATCTTGCCTTTCTGACTGAGAGAAGCTTTCGTCCTGGGTTCTATCAACCTGGACGCCTAGGTAAATTTTCACTGGACCTAGGTTTTTGAGCTGGAAACGTTTCCCAAACTCTTTGGCAAAACCTTGAACCCGTTTCTCAGTCCTGGCCATGTAGATTATGTCATCTACAAACACCGATACTAGCTCCTGTAACTCTCCTGACCCTTTCAGGTACAGGCAGCTGTCAGCAAGACTCCTCTTGAAACCCATGCCCTGCAAGGCTTCATTCAGACACTAGTTACAGTTCCTGGCCGATTGTTTCAGGCTGTAAATGGATTTGTGGAGCTTCCACACTGCATCTGGCCTATTGCCCTCAAACCCTGGAGGAAGCATGTACAGATCCTCCTTTAGGTCTGAGTTCAAATAGGTTACATCCACATCAAAGTGATGCACCTGATGACCTCTCTGTGCAGCAACGGCTATAAGAGCATATGCAGAGTTTCACTTCTGAAAGTAGGAGCATACACTTCAGTGTAATGCAGCCCCTTCCGCTGCGTGAAAACTCTGGCTACTAGCCTAGCCTTGTACAGTGGTACCTCGGGTTACATATGCTTCAGGTTACATACACTTCAGGTTACAGACTCCACTAACCCAGAAATATTACCTCGGGTTAAGAACTTTGCTTCAGGATGAGAACAGAAATTGTGCTCTGGCGGCGCGGCAGCAGCGGGAGGCCCCATTAGCTAAACTGGTGCTTCAGGTTAAGAACAGTTTCAGGTTAAGAACGGACCTCCAGAACGAATTAAGTACTTAACCTGAGGTACTGTACTGTGGTTCTCCAGTTGCTGTGGGTTTAAGACGGTAAACCCAACGGCTGCTCACGGCCTGCTTGCCTGCTGGAAGCGTCGTGATAAGAAAACACACCTAGAGACTCCATTGAGCTCAGCTGTTTATTCATTGCCTCTTGCCATTTCCTGGCTTCTGCTTCAGGCAATTTCTGAACCTCCTCAAAGCTGGTTCACATTGAGCCAAAGCAACCCACAAGCTAGTGACATCAAACCTTTCAAGTGGTTTTCCCTTTGTAGCACGAGCTGACCGTCTGAGCACTACTTCAGTTGCCCCCTCTGACCCACTAGGGCCAGCTAGTGTGTCCTTGCCCTCAGAGGACTGCCCCTTTGACTTACTGTGCCTTCTGGACTCAGCTGAACCTGTGGGCAATGAAGGTGCACTCCTTTGCTCTAGCTTAACAGCTTTAGGATATGCCCTTTCCTGTTCCTGCCCTTGGTCAGGGACCTGATCCTCAACAGCAGGATCAGTTTCTGTCTCTTCTCAGCAGAGTCAAGCAGACTCTGAAAGAATGTCTGGATTTCTACGGATGCATGTCCATCAACTTTGCTCACAGAACTCAGCACTCCTGCTGACTAGAATCCTAGACTGATTGCCTTCTGGATAAGCAAACCTCCACCCCTTGGTCCCCAGCTCATACCCACAAAAGATCATTCTTTGGGACCTAGGGCAACCCTTTATGCGTTTGGCTTTTGGCACAAGGACCCAAGCCTTGCATCCAAACACACGGAAGAAATGCACCTTGGGCTTCTTACCATGAAGCAGAAAATAGGGCGTTGCCCCTACTACAGAACTGTACGAGCAGTTGAAAGTGAAGCTCACGACTTTCCACGCTTCCGCCCAAAAGCACTGGCTTCTGTTGCCTCCTGCAGCATTCAGTTCCGACATTCTGCCACCCCATTCTCCTGAGGAGAATGCGCAACTGTCAACCTGTGGCGTATCCCTTTCTGGTGGAAGAAGTTCTGCAGCACCAACCTGGTGATGATCTGATTGAAAGCTCTGGACCCTCAGTGAGAACTGTAGTTCAACTGCAGGGATCCAGTCTTTCACCAAGGCAGCAGCCTCTCCTTTGTGCTGTAGAGTGAGCACCCACCCATTTTGGGGGAAATCATCTACCAGAGATAACACAAATTTGGCCCCACCCAGACTGGCAACTTGCATAGGGCCACAAAGGTCTGCATGAACTAGCTCAAAAGGTTTTGTGGTTACCCTGTCAGACCTAGGATAAGTGCATGTTTGAACCTTAGCTTCCTTGCAGGCCCTGCAATCCACTGTACATTGTTTTCCTATTTCCATCTAAGGCCCTTGGCTTAGGGAGAAAAAACAAGTAATACCTGATTTACAAATAAGCCAGATTCCAGCCCCTCACAAAGCTAGTCTTTCTGCTCACACTAATTTCAGGGCTCAGAATTTCCGGGTTGGCGCCATCGCCGAATGGCGGACTCCCTCCGAGCTCCGGAGGGAGTCTGCTCGGCAGGGGCTGGGTCCTACCGCACCGGCGATGCGGGGACCCTTAAAAACCACGGCCAGAGGAGGCCGTGGACATGGAGACTCGGCTGGCACCGTTAGCGCCCTCCCGACTCGTGAAGGAGCCTTTTTAAAGGCTCCGGATCGGGTGCCGGGGAGAAGCGTGGTGCTTGAGTTCTCTGCTATCCCTGCCGAGCGCAGCCGCATGCCATCCGGCGGAGAGCGCTGACTTCTTCTATTGAAAATTTGGATCTAAAAGAAGAACCCGTGAGTAATTGGAATATGGACTAAAAAAAGGGGACAAATTTTTAAAATTTGGAGCGAACGGGGGAGGTGGAAAAAAGGAAGTCAGCCCCCCCCGAAACTGTAGAAGAGCCAAAACAAAGGAATGGATAACTAAGATCGAGAGTAACCTTATTTCACCGAATTAGCAACTTCGCGAGGGAAATTTATAAGATTGAGCCGGAGGAGAAAAGTGGAATTTGTATTAAAAAGCAACACCCCCCCCCCCCCGGAATCCCTGGAGCGATTCGTGAAAATGCCTGGAGAAGAGTAACGGAGGTTTTGACAGGTTTTGACAGCTGTCAAGGAGCTGTCAAAACGGAAGAATGTAACAGAGACTTGGTTATGGACTTTGCCGGTTACATTTGATATAAGTTGGGTATAAATTGTTTCAAATTGTTCAAATAAGGATAAACAAGCTATTTGGACTGGTGGATGGGCTTTGGAAGGGAACTTTGTTACGGGAATCCATCTAGAGGAGCTGAGGGATATTGCATGTGTTTTTGACAGGAAACTTGTGCAGTTGAATAGAACTTTTAATCTCCTGGGAAACTGCAGAAATGGAACACTATTTTGTCTACAGAGGCCTACACACTACAGGAAACAATGGAACTATCTGTTGGAAAATGAAAGGATCATGATGTAATGTTTTGTTCCTGAACAACAAGCCTCTGCAGGGATATTAGAAACTTTTGGAGAAAGAACATTTCTGTGGGAGAACAGAGAAACAAAAAGGAGGAGAATGGCCGACAAGAATAAGGAAATAACAAGAACTGGACAGAAATGGGAAAGGGGATATTTGGGATATCCAGATTTGACAAGCTTATGGATTTAAAATTGGAGTTTCTACTCCTGGATATAAAAATCTGGATAGAAGAAATGGACCCTCTTCTCGTTAGACTTCTTTTAGGATTGGACATTCGTAATTTAATGATTGGACATTCGCAATTAATAAGACTGGCAAAGAATCAGAGGGATGTGGGTTTAACGCAATGTGGGAACTCCAGGAAGATATTAGAGATGGAGGGCTAGGAGGAACGTAACAGGGAGAAAGGGGAGGGAAAGTTGGAATCCAAAGGTTGTAAAATTATTATTTAATTCTATGTTGTTGTTGTTGTTGTTTTTTGTATTATGTTTGAAAGGGGGAAACTCGTGGAAGGGAATAGATCGATCTTAGGGGGATGGGAATTACGCTAAACTGGGTAATGGAGGATGATTGCAATTTGGGGATAAGAATTTGTTGAACCTAATTGTTTATTTGGAAGATTTGGAATACATGAGGGGGTGGGGAGGGGAAGTCCTAGTTATTGGAAAAAGTTTATAAATTGGATTTAATTTGTTTTAATTTGGAAAACCTTAATAAAAATTATTTAAAAAAAAAAAAACAAATTTGGCCCCACCCAGACTGGCAACTTGCATAGGGCCACAAAGGTCTGCATGAACTAGCTCAAAAGGTTTTGTGGTTACCCTGTCAGACCTAGGATAAGTGCATGTTTGAACCTTAGCTTCCTTGCAGGCCCTGCAATCCACTGTACATTGTTTTCCTATTTCCATCTAAGGCCCTTGGCTTAGGGAGAAAAAACAAGTAATACCTGATTTACAAATAAGCCAGATTCCAGCCCCTCACAAAGCTAGTCTTTCTGCTCACACTAATTTCAGGGCTCAGAATTTCTAAGACAATAGAAGAAGAACAATACCCTGTTAGAAGGCAGTAAGAGATTTATTTTTCTCAGGAAATCTCCAGTTAATTGGATACAGAAATTGAATTAAGTGAAATTGTTTCTTTCTTTTCAACAAACAGGCCAGTTAGACTGCTATAAACTGTCCTCTCTTTTTTTAGAAAAAGCTTACTGTTTCATTCAGCTTGTTGACTGTCACAGGAAAGAAATGCTGCCTTAGCTCAATACAGGAACATCCTTCCAAACAACTAAGCAGTCTTAGAATTTCATAAATGGCACTTGGAACGGCTGATCTGTTGCGTGCCTCAGTGCCAAGGCATAAGCATATACTTTTGCATCGACTATCATGTGCTCCTCTGACACCAGCTCTGGAAAAAATAGATAAATATTTTGTTAAAGTAGTATAAGCAAGACTGGTTTAATCCCAATGTTCCAAAGAACGCAAGTCACACATATGTTGAGGAAACATGTATTGTTAGAATAAAAGAATAGAATCGTAGAGTTGGATGGAAGCACAAGGGTTCCTACAATGCCAGAATCTTCTGCCCCATGTGGGGCTTCAAACCCAAGACCCTGAGATCACGTCTTAGGCTGTACTGACTGAGCTAATTTTTGTACACTCTGCTTTCAGGCCACAAAACTTTGCATTGTATGCACTTAACATTGTTGAAACTACTGTATCTGAGTTCAACTTGGTTTTACGTGCACCTTCTGCAATGTGGTAGTTGCGAAAAAGTAAATCTGCAAAAATTATCATATGCTCTTCTCATGGGTGATCTGCCAGAAAGTGAGTGGAGCAGCCTTGGCCATTGCTTCCCACACCCCCTGGCAGACCACACACGGAGCAGTCAGGACATAACGACGACAACTGTGTGGCACCCTGCACTCAGAGCCAGGATTTGGTAACCAAGGCCATGCTGTCCAACCAACTGCCTAATCAACAAAGTTTTCTGGGTGGTTCTCACCAAGTTCAATCAACAACAACAATAAATAATCAACTCTCTCTGAATTGTGTGATCTTAAATTGTCAGGAGAATATTACCATAGTCGTACTATAGTCTCGAACATTTTGGCTCCCGAACGCCACAAACCTGGAAGTGACTGTCCCGGTCTGCAAACTATTTTTGGAAGCCTAAAGTCCGACGGGGCTTCTGCAGATTCTGATTGGCTGCAGGAGCCGTGCTTTGCTTTCCAAACGTTTTGGAAGTCGAACAGACTTCTGGAACAAATTCCGATCGACTTCCAAGGTACAATTGTACTTAAATTTTACCAAGATGTTTGGTCTTAAAGTCATATAAAACTGAGTAAGATGACCACTAGAACAGCGATACAGAGGAGAGTGCACACTCCCCCCCCCCCCCGTTATAAGGCAGAACAGCGTAATACAGCTCTTGGGCTGTACCTCTTAATGCTGCAGAAGGAGGAAAACCAAGTCTGATTGCACCCTAGATTTTAAAAAATCCACCATGCCTTCCCCCTGATTTTCCATATCAGGGACGAGGAATCTCAGGCCTGCAGTGAGAATCAAATGCTGACCTCCAGGGCTCCCTAGCTGGCCTTTGGGATGCATCCCCTCCATCATGAATTTGGAAAATCCTTGACCTCCAGTACCAACTCTTGCTTGCCTGGCTGGAGGTCAGAGAAGAGCGTGTGTAGAATCCAGCCTGCAGTACAATGGTAACATTCACAGTCATTTCATCACCCTCTTTTGTGAGGTTGCCCAAAAAGAAATGTGGCTCTCAAGCCAAAAGGTTTCCCACCCCTGTTCCAGACGCAGGAAGACTTTGCTGTTTTGTTTTAAAGCTGGCAGAGCAGCCAGACATCCCACCCCCAACCTCAAGAGTTCAGCCATATCATTCTATTGATGATGCAGTTTGGCTCTAAAATCCTTGAGGTTGTTTCTTTTTTAAAGGAACTATAGTGGTTTGGAGGAAAAACAGCAGAGGGAAACACAGGAGACAACAGCCCTTTGCAAAACACTTGATCTAATGCTTAAAATTCCTTTTTAAACTCAGGCCTCTTTTTAAAAAATACGGCCAATGACTAAACACAGTCTTTTTTTACCTCTCAGGGTTTTCAGTTACCTCCTCCACTCTTCTCCTTTTGACCCCCCCCCATATTGTATATTTTATGTATTGTATTTGTTCCTGTCCGTCTTGCTTCTTCCCCCCCTTCAGTTTTGCTGTGCTCACAAGAGCAGGTCTCTTCTTCTTGCCAGTGATGCAGCTAACAGGTGCGGTTCCACAGGGACATGAAATCCTGCCTCAACCATCTACTTCACAAGTTTTCAAGGATGTATGAATGAAATAACGGTTTGCTGTGGTATTTTGGAGGGTAATATGTAGGTGTAGCTAAGCATCCCTGCTCGGAAGACTGATGCCAGGTAGTGAAATAGGTCTCCTATTGGGAATCCTCCCTGGCATTCAAGAAAAATATGCTTCATTCTCAGAAAATCCTTTTAAAAGGCCCTGACTTTGCAAACTCTGCCACCATTTCAATTTTCATTAATCTTTTCTTCAGTGATGGTACTTACCCTCAATTCTCTGCAATAAATCATTCTTTGGTAGTGTAACAACTTCTACAAATTCTGAGGGAGGGGAAAGAAAGAAAATTACGCATTACATAATTTCTACTCTATTCCACAAGGTGACTCCCCTTTTAGTCTAAAGCTGAAAATAAGATGAGTTTCACATATACTGAAACTTATAAGGAAAGCCAGTGAGCTACAACCAGCCCCATTCATGTTATGCTGACATGACTATGCCTCCTATTCGCAGTACTTCGCTCCTCCACCCAAGGCCAGCTGTTTCTGCAAAAAACCTGCTTACTCCCCCTAGTGTTGAGTAATGGTGGGCAGAGGTAGACAGTGGCAAGTGTTTGGGTCACCAGGAATCAGAAAGAGGTGTTCTATTGCCAATATTGAAGGCAGTTATTCTATGGTACACATGAACTGGGATTTGGAGGACTAGATTAGTCAGAGGCGTCACCAGTTTCTGACTCGGTTAAAAGGAGATCACAACATTGCAGTTGAGGTCTGTTGATTTTTACCTGCGAAAACACTATCCTAGAAATAATGGAAACGTTAGTTCTGAGGGGTGGACCTGTGGCCCTCTAGGTGTTATCAGACTACATCTCCCATCATCCCTGACCATTGGCCATGTGGGCTGGTATGCACTGTAGTCCAATTATAATTGGAGGGTCACAGGTTTCCTCATCTCTTCCCTAGTTCAAAACTTAGTTGCATGAAGTATGGGACTGGATCCAAATAAAAGTCCTTCTGCTCATGGAATGTGACTCCCACTTACAGAATAACAATAACATCATCATCATGATGATTACTATTATTATTTCTTAGTCACTTCATAAAAAAGTCTCAGAGCAACTTAACAACAAAAGGGCTATTTTGCACCTCTACCTTCAGGGTTATGCAATAAAAGTGAAGGTAAATCCAAAAAACTTGCACAAATGGAAGCATGAGAACTTATAGCAGTGTGTAATGAACTCTTACACAAGTGGAATTACGCAAATATATCTGTCACCTCAGAAGTGGTAATAGCAAGATCACCTCTTCATCCACACTAGGAGACAGTGGGTAATTTCTCTGGAAAAGATACCGGTGCTTTTCAAGCCTTTCCTAAAGCAGTGTAAAGTCTGGGAGATTCCTCCATACTCTACAAAGCCAAAGATCTATACACTGAGCTTTGTGTAACAGTCAAACCCATGTCCTCCCCTGCCACCGCAGAGTGAAAAAGAGGCAAGGGCTTGTCTGTACAATCCCATCAACTCTCCTAGGTGTCTCCAAAGCTCAGTGTGACATCACAGACAAGAAGAGCAGCGGTGCAAAAGTTTGGGTCGACTACTCAGGCTGTGTCAACCCATTTGGAGAACAGTGCTAGTGTCTTGCTTTCTTTCCACTCAGTTTTTTGGATCCAACCCATTGTTCCCAACTTTTCTTTTTAAGGAAATTGATTTTGGATCCCTTTCCTGCAGATCATGCTAAATGGGATTAACTTCTTTTAATACACCAGTGAAGTCTACATTTTTAAAATTCTATACTACTCAATGTGTTACTGAAAAAAGTTAGGGTGACCCAGAATGAAATAGCTATTGAACTTAAAAGGCAAAAGGGCTTTATTGAGCCAAAACTACACTGGAATATTCAGAAGTATCTAGCATACTTATCTGGGATGCCAGCCATAGTGAACTTAAGCAGACAACGTACCTCCTTCCTCTGCATATACAAAACAAAGCATAAACACAATGGGAATCAAGGTTTGTGACTCTAGATACTTCTGTTTTTCACTCTGATATCAGACTTCCTTGCTGAACAATTTATCCACAATATTCTTGAAACATAGTCCTATATAGCTGCTAATGCTCCTGAATGGAGCAGCACAGGATCAGGGTTGGATCCAGTAGTCCTGCTGTTGCATGGTACAGTCCCTGGTGCCTGCATGTACTGTGCAAACATGTGCGCAGGTGTTTGTGCTGCACACATGGAGGGTGGGAAGTGGTACTCAGCATGCATGACATCATGAGCAAGGCTTCTTGGTGTGGCTCCAGTGCTGCTCTACTTCTTAAGCCTAAATCCACTTATCTGAATTGTCTCTCTAAATGCTCCAGGACACTTGGACATTTTTCTGTCTCTAGCAACCCCACACAGCTCAACCCTTCAGTTTCGCCTCTTCCTAAACAGCCTTGCCACAATGCCTGCCACCACATTTACTTATATTAACATTCCCCTGGCTCAGAACACCCAAGATGCCTCCACTTCTGCCCCCGAAGGCTCCTCTCTTCAATCTCCACAGCTTCCTACCTGATAAACTGTAGCTGCTTCCCTCAGACCAAGGAAGCCCCCTGCCCTGGATCCCCACATACTGAACCCTTCTTCCCATGCAGCTAAAAGAGGGGGGTGAGACTAAGGGGGAGGCAGACTCTTAATATCTATTGCACCTTCTTGAATTTAGGCTTATGCAGCTCCCAGACAGTTTAAGAGCTACCATGCTACTTTGTTTCTTATCTTATCTGTATTTCTGTTCAGTGGTACCTCGGGTTACAGACGCTTCAGGTTACAGACTCTGCTTTCCCTGAAATAGTACCTCGGGTTAAGAACTTTGCTTCAGAATGAGAACAGAAATCACGTGGTGGTGACGCGGCAGCAGCGGGAGGCCCTATTAGCTAAAGTGGTACCTCAGGTTAAGAACAGTTTCAGGTTAAGAACGGACCTCCAGAACGAATTAAGTTCTTAACCCGAGGTACCACTGTGCCAAGCACAGTTAAGAACGGACCTCCAGAACGAATTAAGTTCTTAACCCGAGGTACCACTGTGCCAAGCAGTGGAGGAACTCTGAAGGGCACAACTTCAGTCTGCAGAGCCTGGAGATCCTTTTTTAAAACGTGTTAATCATACTATATATGCTTTTAAAGTGGAGCCTCACTTGCATCCTGTAAATAGGACAGTCCACAAAAATGCTACTACAGTATTTCCCGTAAAGCACACAATGACTCCTGCTTTCTGGCTATTAGGTATAACATTGACAACTCTTATATTGAGGATTTATGTTTGGCTCCTTGCAGAAAGACACCAACATGAACAGAAATTTCACTTTGAATATATGTGTATAAATACAGGGTGTTTCAAATAGGGCGCTGAAAATGTTTTGATACAAGAATAAGATAAGATTATATCAAGTGGTGGACTCACCTGGTTTTTGTTTGGGCTTCAGATTGGCAGGAATATCTCCATTAATGGTGACTGTTGCAATGTGTGATGCACAGTTAGTCAATCCAGGATCCAAGCACAAAGCTACAGAAAGCATCATTCTTCAGTTATTCGTCTGACATGCTAATAAATACACATTTGTTCTCAAAGACACAGAAGGAATATCACAGAATCTGCTCCTAATTAAGAACTAGATAAACAACTCTAATGTGCCACCGAAGACTAGGGACCACTGTGCATACACTCAGATCCTCTAGTTCCAGCAAGCCAGAGAAATACGTGGAATTCAGAAACTAGATAGCCAAGCATTTTACAACAACCAGTTGTTGGTGGGATCCATCTGTCTTGAGAGACAATGTGTGTGCCTCTGGGGGTAGGCAAACCGCTACATTAGCAGCACTCAAGTGACCTCTCTGGGGAGCAAGCCTGGGTAGTGTGTCTGGAGGCCCTGGGCTGCCCAGATAACAAGACTCCCATCTCAGCCTCACTGATGTGGTTCAAAGGAAAGCGGAGCAATACATTTGGCACCAGCTTGGCTGCAGGAGTTGCCAGGAGGAGGCAGAAAAGGCACAATCCAACCATCTTAGGGACTCTGCTCCAAATTTGTGTAGGATTTACACCTTAGCCCTTTCTTCTCCCCAAAATATCCTGCAAGGCAGCAGAGGTTTAGGATCAGTTTTCCTTCTCCTAGATGGGCTCAGTTTGGGGAAAGTACTTCATTTCATCTGTCCTGAGCTTCTAACCACTTAGCTTTATTGAATGATCCTGGGCTCTGGTATGAGAGGAGGGGGGAATAAACTTTCTCCCTATCCACTTTCCCCACATAAGGTTCCTCATGTCCCTCCCTTCTCCCTTTTTCTCAGCTGAAAAGCCCCAAATGTTGCAAGTGTTCTGACCAGTTACATCAGCACCTTCATAGGTATGCCCAGAGTTTGCTAGGGCATGCCTCTTTGCACTGGTGAAATGTTCCAGCATGCATTTATTAGAAAATAATTAGACAGCATTTATGGTATGGCAGTTATGTTTGATATTTCCAACTGCAAGCCCTTTGAGCATTCCAAAGTGCTCCATAAAAGGACATGCATCAACATTTTCCATCCAAACAGTCAAGACAAAATACAGAAGTTACCTGGAGAGCATTCAAGGATCTCCCCTTTGTATCCTGTTTCTTCCTCCAGCTCACGTAAAGCAGCACTTTCTGGGGTTTCATTGCTATCAATTAGACCTGTGATGTAAAGGTTGAATTGTAACTAAGATCAGCAATGGTAAATGGACTTTTTTTGGGGGGGGGGTGACGACATTGGCATGGCTAGGAAGAAAGCACAAGACTTAGTGGCAAGATAAATGTTCTAATTCATGGATGGGGAATCTGGCGCCCTCAAAATTTTGTTACAACTCCCATATGCCCCAGCCAAAGTGACTGACGATCAGGGATGATGAGAGCTGGCATACAACATCTAGAGGCCCACAGGTTCTCCCTATCACTACTTTAATTATTAAAATGCATTATAGGTAAAGGTAAAGGGACCCCTGACCATTAGGTCCAGTCGTGACCGACTCTGGGATTGCGGTGCTTATCTCGCTTTATTGGCCGAGGGAGCCAGCGTACAGCTTCCGGGTCATGTGGCCAGCATGACTAAGCCGCTTCTGGCAAACCAGAGCAGCGCACGGAAATGCCATTTACCTTCCTGCCGGAGCGGTACCTATTTATCTACCGTATTTTTCGCTCTGTAACACGCACCTGACCATAACACGCACATCGTTTTTAGAGGAGGAAAACAAGGGGGGGGGGGAATTCTGAATGAAACAGTGGATGTATCATTTTTGTGCTTCATGCTGTGGCCACAGACATGTGATCTGATGGTGAATTTGGGGTGACCCAATGCAAAAATCCTGAGAATCCCTGTGGATCTGTGCTTTGTAACCACGTTTTTGCACCATTGTGGCCCCAGGCAACAGTGGGTGCGTGATTTTTTTGGTGCAGGCTGTAGCCATGGACATGCTATGTGATCTGATGGTGAATTTGGGGTGACCCAATGCAAAGATCCTGAGGATCCATGTGGATCCATGCTTTGTAACTACATTTTAAGTGGGGAGGGAAGGAAAAACACAGAAGGGACAAAGAGCATGAGAGGGGTGTGCAGAGAAGCAGCTGGCTAAGAATGCAGGAGAGGGATTTAACGGGAGGGAGGAAAGAAAGGCAAAAGTTTCCTCCCTCCCACCCAAGCCAGCCCCCCCCCCTCTCTCTCCCACCTGCATGTTTTCTGGCTGCCTGCGCCGGAGAAGGAATTAGAAAGCTCTGCTTTCCCTCTGCTTGCCTGGAGGGGAGGGGATTTGCCTGCTCTTTGTTCCGTTTGAGCAAACACAGCAACGAAACACAAGCAGGTGGGCAGTAAGACCCTGAGGCAGAATGCAGGAAAGCAGCAACTTCCTCTTTTCAGGTTTCCCTTCTCCATGACCCGCAATTTGATTTTTGCCTGATTTTTCGGCTCCAGGGACCACACATTCGCTCAATAACACGCACAGACATCTCCCCTTCCTTTTTAGGAGAAAAAATCTGCGTGTTATAGAGAGAAAAATACAGTACTTGCACTTTGACGTGCTTTCGAACTGCTAGGTGGGCAGGAGCAGGGACTGAGCAACGGGAGCTCACACCATCGCGGGGATTCAAACCGCCGACCTTCGGATCAGCAAGTCCTAGGCTCTGTGGTTTAACCCACAGCGCCACCCGCGTCCCTAAATGCATTATACATATGCATTAAAAAGCCAATCTCCTCATAATAATACCAGCATGATTCTTCACAGGATGGGGCACACAAGTTGTGAAGAGTACAGACTATGGGGGCATGTTTAGAATCCTGAGGCTCCATACCAGACTAGATCTGTAGGACAAATGCATGTATCTTACAGAATACTTGGCCTGTTTGCCAAAAAGAAGTGTGAAGGGGAGGCAACTGAAAGCTGACCTTCCCTCTCAACATTCCTTGCTGCTCTCAACTGTTTTAAGCAATTACTTCCTAGTCTGGCTCTTGTTACATGCACAGCCCATTTCTGTCCCTATCAATTTGACACGGGTTCATTTGTACGTGTCTTCCATCCACTTTCCACATTCATCTCTGATTTTCTTTTTTAAAAAAACTTGTTTATAAGAACATATTTAAATGTATTTTCCCTCAATGAATCCCTTTCTGAATGCACTTTATCCTAAAATACACATTTTTACACATTGATTCCCCCCAACAAAAAAAAATGTATTGCAAAGTTCAGAGAAGTGCAAGATCAAAAGGATAATTGTGTTCTAATCTATGTCTTAGTCAGGAAGGTCTGCTCACTTAAAAGGGCACACCAAATAAAGTTCTCCTCCATTCCTAGCTACAAGGCATTAATTCTGATAAAATCAGAAATAATAATGTGCAGATATGTCCAGGGTGCAATACCACTGAAAGAATTTATCCTAAGGCGTTTGCAGCACAGGATTTGTGGCCTATTTCCAAACATATAAGCATCCCAAGAAACAGCTAGTGCCTCTCTCACAATGGCAACAGCCTTACCTTAAAATTAACAAGGAAGCTGAGGTGAACCACCTACCTGCAGGGAATTCCAAGCAGTAGTTTCCCATGGGAGGCCTAAATTGCTTCACTAGGACAACACAGTCATAGTGAAGAGTTCTTTGCAACACTGGAATAACAGCAACACCTGCCAATACAGAGAAGGAACTTGCAAAAATATGGCTGCACTGAAACAGACAAAGATCAGTAACTCACTCAAGGTATCTCATGCAGTGTACTTGATGGTTGTGCCCATGTTATCAGTTTCAGAGTAATGGTTTTCACACTTTCTCCCTTGAGGGAACAATTTCAGTATCTACTTGGAAGCCCTGAATATTGCAGATGATTTAGGGCATATCCTCAGTTCACATAAGGTGCTTGGTTTGACCTGTTGGGTCATACCATCCACATAGGTGAATGGAGAAGATAACCATCCAACACTCCACTGCAGCTGCCAATCATAGGGGAAGATTGGAATAGGTGGCAAGCTGTCCATCAGAGAAGCCAGTCTGCCATTCCTGATTATTGCCCCGAAGAAGCTTTTAATGAACACCAGGATTCTCCAGAACACAACTGGAAACAAACATTAGTTTAGGAAATTCATATGGCTCCTTTTTCAAACCATCTTAACAGTGCTGCTGTGGCCTACTATCCACAAGTATCCAAGCGGGTACTAGACCACACTGTTTTGCATCTTCCTTTCCACGCTCTGATGATAAAAGGTGGGGAAGGGAAGACTGGCAGGTCACTTAGCTTTGAGGGCATGCCTGGGGGCCTGTTCACACATACAGCCACTATTATGAACCACTAGCTACTGAATGAAAATGGAAACCATCATTATAATTATTATAAATTTCAACGACGATAAAATGCTTGCCTGAAATTTGGTGAAGGACTAATAATCTCAACAATCAATATTTCCATATATATTGGTGTTCTCTCATGTATGTCCCCAGCTTATCTAACATTAGGAGACTCTCAGCAGCCAGTGAAGTAACAGGTGTTTTGTGTTTGTCAATGTAAAGACTTGCTCACCATCAGCAGAAACCCCCTCTTTTCTGGTAGTACGCTTCACAGATTCCCATACTCTATTAAATAGAAAGGAGGAGATGGGAAGAAGATAGATGTCAATGTAAACATGTTGGTTCCCAAAATGAGATGTTAATCATTATTACTGTTATGATACCTCACTCTACATCCTAAGGCACTTCAAGAACGGAGTTCTTGCTGATGTCACAGAGAAATTTTTTCCTTCATGACAAAAATCTCTCAAAGCATAATCAAGGCTGAGTATATGCTAAAAAAAATGTTAAAATGTTAAAAAATAATAATCAAAGCAGAATTCTGCAGCTGGAATAAATTATGCAAACAAATGTGACCTCTTTTTTGCCCAATTGATGCAGCATTTCTTCCCAGTGTTGCATAGTTCATTCTGCTTTCACTAGTCACAGGAAGAAGCTCCAGATCACAAGTCCTGACCTCTGAGCACTAGAAATATTGAGCAACCTCGGCTCTTACTTTCTCTCCCTCCCCCCCCCCCATAATTTTTAATGAAACTTTGTCATCATACAATAAAAAACAAATCTAAATAAAAAGAGCAAAGAAAAGACAAATCCCTCTCTCAAAAGTAGATCTTAATCCTTGTCTCACAAAGGGGGCCCACCCAACTCTCAGCTAGGAACTTCCAATATACATTAGGCATTGCTAAAAACTTTCAGGAAAACTTATGCAAATAGATGAGAAACTTTCTTCTTTCTTTTTAATGAAAGACAAGATTCTCAAGTAGACTACTTATACTTTTCGCGACTGGACCTAATAGTCATGAGTCCCTTTACCTTAGAACACTATTTAAAACCCCCATGGTTTAGAAAACAGCTAACAGGTAAAAATTATTACCTTGTTTGACCTTCAGGGTCAATGTAAGTTGTCTGCTCAAGCTTCACCCATTTTCTTTCTGCAATCGTCTTGAGGGGGGAAAAAATCACTTAAAACGTTTTAAAAACTTAAGAAAAGCCTGCTGGGTCCGGCTAATGGCCCATCTAAGTCTAGCAGCCTGTTTTCACAGTGGCCAATCAGATGCCCATGGAAAATTAGCAAGCAGAATTCAAGCTTTTCCAAAACTGCTGCAAACTGGGTTGACCATCTTTCTCGACCTATCTACTACGACCCCTTTATTTTCACCACAAAGATGATGATTTGGAACAACTATGAAAACTGCCTCCACTGTGGTTACAGCTAATATGGAAAACTGAAGTCATCATTAGCATTCTCTTTCAGTTCAGTAATGGCAGGATTTTACTCATAGATGAAGGAAGACAATAGTTTTGCTGTTTTGCCATTTCCAAAATGGTAGGCGTTACCAAAGTATTTGCATTACATTAAATGAATGGAGAACTATTTGCTGTGAAGACAGAGATTTGTGCAAATTCAAAGTAAAGGGAGCCCTCTATAATTTTCTCATGTGCTCTTGGAAAAGGATCATATGCCCTGAACAGGAAGCAATCTTTACGAACATTAACTATTGAGGGCATTTTTTAAAACGGCCTGAATCAACAATATATGGAATAATTTGGCACTGTTCTTTTTACAACATGGTCATTTTCTACAGAGAGTACTAGAATTTCAATCAAAGGCAAGGGAAAAATCCTCAAGTGAACCAAATAGAGAATTGCTTACTATGGCAGGGATAGGAAACCTCTGACCTTGCAGATTCTGCTGCATTACAGCACCCACCATTCCTGGCCACTGGCTGTGCTAGCTGAGGCTGATGGTAGTTGGATTCCAACAGCATCTGGAGGGCCACAGGTCACCCACCACTACACTATGAAATGGTGAAATGGACTTGCATTTTCTCTCAAAGCAAAGGTTGCCCAACAAAGGCGGAATGCCATGAAACCAAATTCAAGAGTACTCCGCTCTTAATTCACACTGTGATGAGACTGAAACACTGGATCTGTGTGACCTAAACAGCAGCAGTCCCTTCAAGATGCCCAAATTATTTTAGTTTTGTTTTTTGCTTATTGCACACCACACTCAATGAACAAATGACCACCACCTTTGTGAGCTTTCACTTGTTATCTCTAGTTGTTGGCAAACAGTGCTGGATGAGCTGGATGAGCTGGATTTCAGTCTGACCCAGCAAGGTGGTTCTTACATTCTTGTTGGAGAGAAGAATTTTAGTACTAGTCCTATTAGAAGAATGTGTGGGCGAAGAGAAGTGAAGAGTGAGACAGAATGGTGGGTAGAATCAAGGTGAGTGGCAAATAAGGAGTGTTAGTTAAGAATGACAGTTGGAGGAGTCAGGTAAAAAGGACAAAGGCTGATAGTGGAGCAGGGAGTCTGATATGTTGGGTCGGTGCATTAGGCAGAAACATTATTTCCTATTTATTGTAGAGTTCACCAACATGATGGCCTGTAGATGCTGAACTACAGTTCCCATCACCCCTCAACACTGGCCATGCTGGGTAGGGCTGATAGGAGTTGTAGTCCAACAATATCAGGTGGCCATCAAGTTGGCTACCCCTTCCACCGAATGACTTTTCTAGATAAATACAGTACTGTAGTTGGTTCAAATACTTGATGAATTGTGGTTTGGTTGAATTCCACCTCATGTTCTTGCTTTTATCTGCACAGATGAACATACTTAGGAAACCATATGTCAGGAGTGCTCTGATGGTGTTTCCTGCTTGGCAGGGGGTTGGACTCGATGGCCCTTGTGGTCTCTTCCAACCCTATGATTCTATGAAAGTCCTACTATTCTGCACTTCAGTGGGTGTTGACAGAAGTGTATTTTGGATAATTTTATGGTGAGTGTGAACCTGAGTTACTAGACACCTAGTTACTTTGGCTTACCCAGTGACCCATAGAAGCCAGGGCTTTATTGTAGGACCCCAAGGACATCACACTAATGCTTTATCTATTGACAGAGCAGGTGTGGAATGGAAGGAAGCCATTGAGCCACAGCAATCCTTCATGACTTTAGAATGAGACACTGCAGTTAGGAAGGAAAAAAAAGAGAAAAGAAGACAACAATAACAAGGAACAGCAGGAATCAAAAGGAGAGGCAACAGGAAAAGGCAAGTGAGTAGGAGCTCAGGGCTACAATCCTATGCACACTTACCTGGGAGTAAGTCCCACTGAATGTACTAGGACTAAATTCCAGGTAAACATACCTATGACTGTATGGTTAAGTATCAATAACTGTGGTTATAGGTACATTCAGAGGTACAAATGAAAGGCATATAAGCAACACCATGAGAAAAGAGCTATTGAGCTGATTTCATAAGTAACAGGAGACTATGCTGAACTCAGAAATCAGGTTTTGTGGAAATTAAGTTTATTTTAAAATGGTTTAGATCTGTGGACTCTCCAGAGAACTGTTGCCTAGAATGTAGTAAATAACAACAACTTAATCATTAAGTGGGAGAAAAAACATAAAATTCCTCTTCTGCCATGGTCACACTTGACACACTCACACCAGACCTGTAATGACTGAGCAATTGTTTGAAATGTTAAAAAACGTTACACAAAAGATACGAAGGACTAGAGAGAGATTTATTGTGACCCCCTACACTGTTGTGACACAAACTTAAATCATTACCCCAACTACTCACAGCAACCCACAGGCATGTGATTGATAGGCGGAAAGAGGTAGGTAAACTGGACATTACGTGGGCCATCAAATGTAGCGGGACTGAAGTGGCAAAAATGCACCAGGCAAGCAAGAGGTCAAGAAGATCAATTAAGAGGAAGCTAAGCATGAAAAATATTACAGATTATTAACAAGTCCCTCTAATGGACACCGGATTTCTGCACACTGAGGCAGTCCCATCTTACTAGACACATCAAGAAGTCAGGTGGATGTTACGTGAGGAACTCCATGAACCCTGCTCTTGATTCTTGAGAATCAACAGAAATTTGATTACCAACGCACAACTCACTTAATATAACACAAACGTCTTCAGAGCAATTAAGGTCATGTTGAAGAGCATTAGATTGCCATTAATTTCAATGGGACAGTGTGATGCATGTTTGCTCAAAAGCAAGCTGGGCTGTGTTCAGTACAACTTGTTCCCTATGTTTATAACCCACCCTTGAACCATTTGGTGAATAACGGAATATAAGTCTAAAAGAAAATTAAAAATATGAATTGATTGATTAAATGTGGTTATGTTTATAACTGCAGTGCAGACATACACTATAAGGACTTTGATGCATATGCTTTCTTATTTCTAACTCATCTCATAACAGCTTCCAAACTTTTGGTACCTAGACAGAATAACCTCCCAAAGCAAAACAGCTATCCTGACAAAAGGTTGGAATTGCAAGATCTCTGGATGATAGGAAATGGTCTTGCTAAGTCATATAGAGGCGCTGCTTTCCCATTATCACAGTAGGATACATAGCATTTGCATACAATATTATGCAATACTAAGCCCAGTATTTGATCACAATAACTAAGTTACTTCAAAATAACATGCCAAAAAGCAAACAAACATTGCATACCTCTTCTTTAACTATAGATTCTTGGGTGGTTTTCCGAGCTTCAGCAGATGCTTCCTTTTCCATTTTCAGTGATGTTGGTCTGTCACCTCAAGCACAAAGTCCACCTAACTACAAACCAGAGTCAATATTTGCCCTCAGGATCAAGTCAGACCATTCATTCTTTTCATTCTAAATTAACAAGTCAACCCTGCAGCAAATATAAACACAAAATGTAGCCTCCAGATCAGACAAGTAACATACTGGCTAACTAGAGACTGGTTATTCATTGGTGAAAGAGTCTGCCTTCATCTCAATGAAACATAAGATCAACAGGATGTTGCCTCAGTATCCAAACCAGATGAGAAGACAATCCAGGTCACAATTAAGATTAAAAATGAGGATTGCAATATTTATTCTAGCAACTGAGCAATACTTTAAAAACTTTTTAATTGCTTGTTTTAAAATGTGCTCCCTAAAGTAGCAGGACATATATTCTAAATTTAATATAACTATGCAGATTTAACCAATTAATTGTTTAAATTTAAGATTCTTTTAATTGTAGCTCTCTCTTCCAATATTAAATGTCCTATTATTTACCTAATTTATCTAATTTGACATAAATTAAGGTTGTGTGCATACCATACATTTAAAGCACATTACTTGTCCCCAAAGAATCCTGGGCACTATAGTTTATTAAGTGTGTGTTGGGAATCATAGCTCTGTCAGGGGTAAATTACAGTCCCCAGGATTATTTGGAAGCAGCCATGTGCTTTAAATGTATGATGTGCATGCAGCCTGATGCTGCCAGGGCAGATCACAGTGTAATGAGAAACAAAAAGGTTAATAATAATAATAATAATAATATAAAACATATACGGTAAACTAGTATAGCAAATTAAAGCAAAAAAACTAAAGCAGCAACAAATAAAATTAAATTGTTCACATTACCAAAGAGAAGATATTAAGAGAGTTTAATAAATTTGTAATCTAGCATTGGAAAAACTGGTATTTTAAAAACCTACCTGGGCAATGCAAAGCTGTTATTTACAGATTGCCCCACCCCTCACTGAGGATTAATTCTATACTTTTGAAGTACCTGACTACTTTGTTACTTATATTATGATGATTAATGGGTACAAATTACGGTAGCAAGATGACTTTGATACTGTCAAAAGTATTATATACAGTAGTTGAAAGAATATAAACAACCAACATAGCTGAAGAGATTCAAGCATGAGAACATAGTATTGCACCATGACATAATTTTTAAATATGATTTCTGATCGCAACAACCATAATGATATATGCCAACTGGTACTGGAGTATCAATTTAAGCACCAAAATTAAGTGAATTTTATGAAAAATTGTGAGACAAAGATAAAAGAAAGTAAAGAATTAAATCAATATGAGTGAAACCTCTCTGAAAACAAGTGGGGTTGCTTTATACAGTACTAAAATTTTAGAAGCCCCTCACAAAATTAGTTGCAACTTTAAAATGTAAGACACAGAGTGCCCCTTTGTACTGTAGCCTACAGTGTAATGACCTAGAACAAACAAAGTGAATTCCTGCATATTTTTACAGCCCCAAAGCATCAGGGAAATTCTGAATGCAGTTATTAAACAGGAATTAAAGCTGCAATAACAGTACTCCCCCACTGAAGCAATCACAATTAAGGGAATTAACATAAACAGACAATGGGCTACATAGAGATCTGTTGGAATTTACAGGGAGTGAACCTTGATTGAAACCAATGGAAGAAGTAAGGAACCAAATTAAGGATTGGTTATAGTATCATCAAATATATGATATGTTTAAATTAGATTTTTTTAAAAATGGGTGTGATAGGAATGTTGAGGTCTTAGATATATGGTAATGTTCATAAGTGTACCAACCAAGCACGTACATAGATCAGCACAGGAAGACCGACCTGAAACCATTTTGATTCCCAAACTGAGCAAATGATTTCTCTGCAAGGTCAAAGTGGGAAACCTCCCCATTGTCTCTTTCCTCACAAATCCTGTTTTAAGGACACATTTAAGATATGAATAGGGTGTGAGCCTGTGACATGGCCCAGGAACTAAGTATTTATAGAATCATAGAATCATAGAGTTGGAAGAGACCACAAGGGCCATCGAGTCCAACCCCCTGCCAAGCAGGAAACACCATCAGAGCACTCCTGACATATGGTTGTCAAGCCTCTGCTTAAAGACCTCCAAAGAAGGAGACTCCACCACACTCCTGGGCAGCAAATTCCACTGTCAAACAGCTCTTACTGTCAGGAAGTTCTTCCTAATGTTTAGCTGGAATCTTCTTTCTTGTAGTTTGGAACCATTGCTCCGTGTCCGCTTCTCTGGAGCAGCAGAAAACAACCTTTCTCCCTCCTCTATGTGACATCCTTTTATTTTTTTGAACATGGCTATCATATCACCCCTTAACCTCCTCTTCTCCAGGCTAAACATGCCCAGCTCCCTTAGCCGTTCTTCATAAGGCATCGTTTCCAGGCCTTTGACCATTTTGGTTGCCCTCCTCTGGACACGTTCCAGTTTCTCAGTGTCCTTCTTGAACTGTGGTGCCCAGAACTGGACACAGTACTCCAGGTGAGGTCTGACCAGAGCAGAATACAGTGGCACTATTACTTCCCTTGATCTAGATGCTATACTCCTATTGATGCAGCCCAGAATTGCATTGGCTTTTTTAGCTGCCGCGTCACACTGTTGGCTCATGTCAAGTTTGTGGTCAACCAAGACTCCTAGATCCTTTTCACATGTACTGCTCTCAAGTCAGGTGTCACCCATCTTGTATTTGTGCCTCTCATTTTTTTTGCCCAAGTGCAATACTTTACATTTCTCCCTGTTAAAATTCATCTTGTTTGTTTTGGCCCAGTTCTCTAATCTGTCAAGGTCGTTTTGAAGTGTGATCCTGTCCTCTGGGGTGTTAGCCACCCCTCCCAGTTTGGTGTCATCTGCAAATTTGATCAGGATGCCCTTGAGTCCATCATCCAAGTCGTTGAGAAAGATGTTGAATAAGACCGGGCCCAAGACAGAACCCTGTGGCACCCCACTAGTCACTCTTCTCCAGGATGAAGAGGAACCATTGATGAGCACCCCCTGGGTTCGGTCAGTCAGCCAGTTACAAATCCACTGAGTGGTAGCATAGTCAAGACCGCATTTTACCAGCTTCTTTACAAGAATATCATGGGGCACCTTGTCAAATGCCTTGCTGAAATCAAGGTAGGCTACATCCACTGCGTTCCCTTCATCTACCAGGCTTGTAATTCCGTCAAAAAACAAGATCAGGTTAGTCTGACATGACTCATTTTTCAGAAATCCATGCTGACTATTGGTGATCACAGCATTCCTTTCTAGGTGCTCACAGACTGTTTGCTTAATGATCTGCTCCAGAATCTTCCCTGGTATTGATGTCAGACTGACTGGGCGGTAATTATTTGGGTCCTCTCTTTTCCCCTTTTTGAAAATAGGGACAACATTTGCCCTCCTCCAGTCTGCCGGGACTTCGCCTGTTCTCCAGGAATTCTCAAAGATGACTGCCAGTGGTTCCGAGATCACATCTGCCAGTTCTTTTAATACTCTTGGATGCAGTTCATCTGGCCCTGGAGACTTGAATACATCTAAACTAGCCAAGTATTCTTGTACTATCTCCTTAGTTATTCTGGGCTGTGTTTCCTCTGCTGAATCATTTGCTCCAAATTCTTCAGGTCGGGCATTGTTTTCTTTATTGGAGAAGACTGAGGCAAAGAAGACATTGAGGAGTTCAGCCCTTTCTGTGTCCCCTGTTTGCATTTCACCATCTTCTCCTCTGAGTGACCCCACTGTTTCTTTGTTCTTCCTTTTGCTACGAACATACCCATCAAAGCCTTTTTTGTTGCTTTTAACCTCTCTAGCAAGCCTGAGTTCATTCTGTGCTTTAGCTTTTCTGACTTTGTGTCTACACGTGCTGGCTATTTGTTTGAATTCCTCTTTGGTGGTTTCCCCCCTTTTCCATTTTTTGTACACATCCTTTTTAAATCTTAACTCAGTTAAAAGTTCTTTAGATAGCCACCCTGGCTTCTTTAGGCACCTTCCATGTTTCCGTATCATTGGTATTGCCTGAAGTTGTGCTTTTACTATCTCCCTCTTAACAAACTCCCAGCCATCATGAACTCCCTTTCCTTTTAGTACTACTGTCCATGGGATCTCACCCAGCACTTCCCTAAGTTTTATGAAGTCGGCTTTCTTAAAGTCAAGAAATTGAGTCCTAGTATGCTTGGCTGCTCCTTTCCGCTGTATAGTAAACTTCAGAAGAGCATGATCACTCGCGCCTAATGATCCTTCCACATTTATCATTACAAAAGACTGGCCAGGCTCTCTAGGCAATCCAATCAAGTAACCTGCCAGACAGGAGATAAACAATGACAGGAGGAAAACAACATTCAAATTTCTGTTTTAGACTCCCTTTTCTGTGATGTAGGTATGATGTAGCTGAGGGGTGGTCTTAGGTTACACCTCTTCTGTGATGTGTGTATGATGTTTCTGGGGGTGGTCTTGATCTACAGGGTGGCAATTTCAAAAGTCTTTATAAGGGCTTGTTCTGGGTTCCTCCTCCTTTCCTGCGAGTGAGGGGAGCACCCTGTTGCAACAGATCAATAAAGATCAAGCTTACTAGCTGCTTTGCTTCTCAATATTCTCTGGTTGGCCTGTTATTTTCTCCTACCAATAGGGAACCTACGTAAGGACTCTATACGGGCTCTTGGACACCCCATAAGGGAAAAGGGCAATTTTTGTTTACAACAGAGGGTTTCCAGATCAAAGCTCAGAGTCTGAAAGAGAATGATTATGGAATAAGGATAAATTATTGTAAAAAATGTATAACTTATTAATAGAATGGGAAATGAAAGACAAGTTACAGTGGTGCCTCGCAAGACGAAATTAATCTGTTCCGTGAGTCTCTTTGTATAGCGGTTTTTTCGTCTTGCGAAGCAAGCCCATTGACAGCTTAGCGGATTAGCGCTATTAGCGGTTTAGCGGCTTATCAGCTTAGCGGATCAACTGATAAGCGGCTTAGCTGCTTAGAAAAAGGGGGGGAAAGGGGGGGAAACCGCAGGAACTCGCAAGACATTTTCGTCTTGCGAAGCAAGCCCATAGGGAAATTCGTTTTGCGAAGCGCCTCCAAAATGGAAAACCCTTTCGTCTAGCGGGTTTTCCGTCTTGCGAGGCGTTCGTCTTGCGGGGCACCACTGTAGTCAAAGCTTCAATGACACACTGGGCAATGGATATAGGGCAGGAGTAGGCAACCTAAGGCCCGAGGGCCCAATGGCCTTCTAAATCCGTTCTGCGGACAGTCCAGGAATCAGCATATTTGTACGTGAGTAGAATGTGTGCTTTTACTTAAAATGCATCTCTGGGTTATTTGTGGCGTATAGGAATTCGTTCACCCCCCCCAAAAAAAATATATTCCGACCCACCACATGGTTTGAGGCACGGTGGACCGGCCCATGGCTGAAAAAAGGTTGCTGACCCCTGATATAGGGCATAATATAGACCTAAACCTCTGGGAGAAATCTGGAAGTGATTTGAAATGTACTGCATGTTATGCTTCGAAAGAGAATTACGGTATATGAAAATGATGCATAGATAGTATTTAACCCTGAGTAGGTTGCCAACCTAGCAGTTCGAAAGCACATCAAAGTGCTTCCTGGTGGGAAGGTAAACAGTGTTTCTGTGCACTGCTCTGGTTTGCCAGAAGCAGCTTAGTCATGCTGGCCACATGACCTGGAAGCTGTACGCTGGCTCCCCCAGCCAATAAAGTAAAATGAGCACCACAACCCCAGAGTTGGTCACGACTGGACCTAATGGTCAGGGGCCCCTTTACCTTTACGCTAGGTTGGTCAATATGTACAAAGTTGGATCAGATCTGTGTTGGAAATTCAGAGAAACAAAAGGAACATTTTTTCACATGTGGTGGACATGTAAAAAGGCTAAAGGCTATTGGGAAATTATCTACAATGAGTTAAAAAAAATGTTTAAAACGACATTCCCCGAAAAAAACTGAGGTCTTTTTGTTGGGAATACTTCAGTCTGAAGTTCCCAGTTGTCAGAAAAAAAATATTTATGTACGCAACCATGGCGGCTCGAATTTTGCTAGCCCCCAAATGGAAAGTGAGAAAGATCCCTAATAAGGAAGATTGTCAACTTAAGATGATAGAATTTGCGGATGCAGCAGCAGTAACCTATAGATAAGAGAGCAAGAAGAATTTGCTCCAGAGTGGAACATTTTTGCTGAATATTTAGAAAATAACAGTGTACAATTTAAAATGCTGGTAGCATTTAGATAAAGTCAACAGTATGGTAAATATCTGAAGGATGTAAAATGGAGAAACGACTAGATTGGCTATAGTAAAATATGCAGGAATGATAGATAAGTAAAATGAACATGAAATGGGAAGGAGGGAATTGTCAATTGTTACATGGTACTATGTAAAATGTTTATTTTGAGATGTATAAACTGAAAAATTAATAAAATTTGTTATAAAATATATATAAAGCTGCAATCTTAGTTCTGCTTTTTTTAATCCCCCCACATAATATAAATTTATTTCAAAATATACAAATATACAAATAATACATAAATAACAAACACATACAATTGATAACTTCTATGAATCAAATAACAAAATCAAATAATATCCAAAAAAATACCCTTCTATCTCTACATATATTCAAGAAAAGAAAAAAGGAAACAAAAAAGAAAAAGACAACACTAAAAGAATGACAAGAGCCCCCATTTTCTTAAAAAAATTAAAACAAAACAAAATACAAAAACAAACACACATACCCACACCCACCCACAAAAATAACACAACGTATCTTTTGTTAGATAGTATTTAATACGATTCAATCCCGTATAAGTATTTCTCATAAATACCTTTCATATGCATTGAATCTCTTTAAGTATTTACTTGTTATGGACTTCCATCCACCTCAAAACGGTTCATTTTTTCTTACTAAAATCTTTCCTGTGTTTCCTCGTCATCTTGGTATGAGGAAACAATATATCCCTATTGTTACAGAAATTACAGGGGGGTTTACGGAGTTATTCCATACACAACCAAATCTTAGATATGGCGCCTTGTTTTGATAAATAATTGTTGAAGAATGCCTACCCTTTTTTAACGTTTTCTGATGACTTATTGATTCTGTCATTTTACAAGTTCCAAATACTCGCAGTTTTAATTGCCATTCCTCTCTAGATGGAATGTGCTCGCTCTTCCAATACTTTGCCATTACTGTAGTACTCTTGCTGCAGTTGCTGCATAGAGAAATCTTCTTCTTCTTTCATTTGGAATGTCATGTAAGAATACCTAGTAGGAATGCATCTGGATTTTTCTTAAATGTAAATTTTAATATTTTGTTCATCTCCTCATAGACCGTGTCCCAGAATTTTTTTAATTCTGGGCACATCCACCACACAAAGTTCCTTCATGAGATTTGCATCTCCAACATTATTGTAACTTTTATTTATTTTAGCCAATTTTGTAGGGGTTAAATACCATCTAAACTGCATTTTCATAAAGTTTTCTTTGATTAAGTAACATGCTGTAAATTTTAGGTTTCTTTTCCACAACTCTTCCCATTTTTGTAATTCTATGTGCCCACTTTATCATTACTTTTTTATTTCTCCGTCCTTAAGATTCCAAACTAGAATTAACTTATACATTTTTTATAATGTATTCTTATAATGTAACAGTTCCTTCTCTAGTGCTGAAATTTTGTTTTCAAATCCGTTCTTTTTTTATGTTTGTCAAAAATTGCATTTATTTGATGGTATTGTAGGCAGGTAATTCCTATGAGTGCAGAGGGGGAAAAGGTTGCGGTGCATCTGCAGCAGCACAGGTGAGTGCCTTCATCTGCCACAGCTGCAACAAAGCAGGTCTCTTCCGAATTGGTCAGCGGTTTGACTTTGCCCCCGATGGTGCGCTCTTGCCAGGTCTCTCGAGACAGACAGATGTGCAAATAGCTCCTTCTCAATGTAGCTTTAGAGGAAGCGGCCCTGCAAGCCACTGGGGGCATTTGCAGCATTTATTTTCCAGGGGAAGCGAGTCATCCCTCCTGTGGTGCCCGTTCAACAGGAGGCCTAGTCAGTCCTCCTGGGGGATGAACACGGGGACGCGTCCAGACCCACAGGCGACCCCCGGGGCCGGGCCAGACCGGCGCTCGAGTCCCGGCGCCTTCGGGGCTGCCGGTGCCTCAGGAGCGACAGGCCCGCCCGGAGGGGATCCTGGCCCAAGGCCGAGGGGACCTTCAGTTTTTCCACGGGGAGACTGTGCTGTTTCCTCCCGAGGAGCAGCGAGGGGCGGGGCGGGGCGACTCAGCTCTGCAGTCCGTGTGGCAGAATCGCAGGGCGGGAAGGAGGCCTCGAGGGTCATCTAGCCCACCCCGCCCCGCCCCCCGCCCAGCCCGCGCGCCTCGCGCTCTCCTCGCTCTCACCTCAGAGCCCGCCGGGCGGGGGAAGCGCCTCCTCCAATCCCGCGCTTCTGACTGGCTGGCGCGCGGCGCCGGGGGAGCGGCACGTGGGCCGGGCGCGCCTGGCGGCTCCACCAATGAGCTGCCCGCTTCTACGGCGCCGCGAGGCAGGAGTCCAAAGGAGGCTAAAGGCTACGCAGGCGCACTCGGAGCCTCCGGCGCTGTCCCGAGATGTAACCGGGAGACTCGCACTCGGTGAAGCAGCTTCGGGTTCACTTTGGAAGAGAGCGCCCTCTAGAGATAACCATGGGAAGCGCAGGATTTCAGTTTGGCTTTGACTGCCTGGTCAACCCGTCCTTCCCCCACTTCGTGCTCTTCCCCATTCGGGTCTTGCGTAGTGCTTGGAAAACTTTGTGTTCAGTGTGCGAGTCAATAAGCGCTCAAGGCTTCTCCGTGACTGCAGCAGTGAGCTCCCCGCTGGAGCGGCTCCATTTTCCAACCCGAACATAAGAAGAGCCCTGCTGGACCCGGCCAGGTGCCCACCTAGCCCAGGATCCTGTTCTGACAGCAGCCAAGCAGATGTCTCTTGTGGGGAAGCAGGACAAGAGCGCAAGAGCGCCTCTCCTCTCCTGGGCTTTCCAGCAATGGCCGCCCCCTTTCATTGCGGCAGCATTGGGGAGGCTGTTGCAGGGGTCCAACACGAGCGCTTGCCTGGGGAGCAGGGTGCTGGGCGCCGGTGCCAGCCGCCCCCATCCCTCATCCAGGGCAGTAGTGCTGGGAGGCGGGCACACTGTGCACTCGGAACCGAGCGTTGGTGCCGGCTTGGGGAGCGGGATACCGAGTGCCAGTGCCACCCCCAACCCACTGGTTGGTTTGAGCATCAGGGTGATTAGGGCACCCCCAAAAAAGTCAGCGCTGGCCAAGGGAGCAGCTTATATCTGGGTATTCTATTTTTTCCCTTGAATTTTAAAGGTGCAGCTTATTTGGGGGTGCAACGTATATTCAGGCCATTGCAGTATCTCCAGGCATGTGAAAGGATCTAGGAGTCTTGGTTGACCACAAACTTGACATGAGCCAACAGTGTGACGCGGCAGCTAAAAAAGCCAATGCAATTCTGGGCTGCATCAATAGAAGTATAGCATCTAGATCAAGGGAAGTAATAGTGCCACTGTATTCTGCTCTAGTCAGACCTCACCTGGAGTACTGTGTCCAGTTCTGGGCACCACAGTTCAAGAAGGACACTGACAAACTGGAACGTGTCCAGAGGAGGGCAAGCAAAATGGTCAAAGGCCTGGAAACGATGCCTTATGAGGAACGGCTAAGGGAGCTGGGCATGTTTAGCCTGGAGAAGAGGAGGTTAAGGGGTGATATGATAGCCATGTTCAAATATATAAAAGGATGTCACATAGAGGAGGGAGAAAGGTTGTTTTCTGCTGCTCCAGAGAAGCGGACACGGAGCAATGGTTCCAAACTACAAGAAAAAAGATTCCACCTAAACATTAGGAAGAACTTCCTGACAGTAAGAGCTGTTCGACAGTGGAATTTGCTGCCAAGGAGTGTGGTGGAGTCTCCTTCTTTGGAGGTCTTTAAGCAGAGGCTTGACAACCATATGTCAGGAGTGCTCTGATGGTGTTTTCTGCTTGGCAGGGGGTTGGACTCGATGGCCCTTGTGGTCTCTTCCAACTCTATGATTCTAACTCCTAACTCCAATCCTTAAAAGCCCTAACCTATAACACTGGACTTGTCTTTTAAACTATCAGTTGAGGGAGAGAGGGGGCCCACTCATTTGCAAATGAGATTTGCTGTTGATCAATACCCAGAGGCTACTGGCTCACGCAGGAGACTAATCTTGGCTTAAATAGCTTTTGACACAAGCTGATTTTTGAGGATTAGAAGTGTACAATACACAGCTCAACTTCACATATGGGTCTAGCATAGCTTTAACACTCTACGCCTTAATTAAATCCTGTTAACTAGCTTGATCCAGAATTTAGGATGTCTTCTAATTCATAACACTAGATGACTATGTGCCGTGGGGAAAAAGTGCTTCCTTTAGTCTGTCCTAAATCTTACAACTGGGTCTGTACCTGCCTCACATCCACAGCTGGCTAAGGATATTTTGGCACCTGATGTGAACCACAAAATGGTGTCTTCCCCCACCAGGGAAGAAGAATGGAGTGAAGATCTACATCAAGAACAATGGGGGGTGAAGGGTCAAATCAACCATCATGTTGATGGCTTTTCAGCTGATTCCCTGGTGGCCTGCTGGAATGTGGAATTAACCAGGGTTATCGACTGTCTGGCTCCGAAGCGCCCTCTCTGATTGCATGGAGCCCAGACAGCCCTGTGGTTTTCCCCAGAGCTGAGGGTGATGAAACAATTGCTGAGACGGCTAGAGCACTGGTGGTGGAAAACTCATTCTGAATTGGACCGGACACAGGTTTGAGCTCAACGTCAAGCCTACCAAGTGGTGATAGCAACAGCAAAGAGGACCTTCTTCACCGCCTCTATTGTATCTGCAGAAAACAGCAGCAGGAGACTCTTTCAGGTGGCTCGCAATTTAATGGAACCACCTTTGCCACTGGGGCCTGGTAAGGACCCCAAGATCTCCTGCAACGATTTTGCAGTGTTTTTTTCAGATAGTCGGTTGGATTCAGAAAGAGGTAGACTCCACCATGGAAGCAGGGCCATGTCTAGAGTCCTGTCTAGTCAAGGGTCAATTTCAATCTGTTACCTCCAAGGACATGGACAGGCTCCTTGGACAAGTAAAACCAACCACCTGTCTCCTTGATCCTTGCCAATCCTGGCTTATAAAAGAGAGCCAGGAAGGGCTGGGTGACGGTATCCGTGGGTTGGTGAATGCTTCCCTCTGTGAGGGAGCCTTCCCAGACCTGCTGAAAGAGGTGGTTATTAAACCGCTTCTTTTTTAAAAAAAGTCTTAAATCTTCCATTCTTGGGCAAGGTGATTGAGCAGGTGGTTGCTGAACAACTCCAGGCATGCCTGGAGGATGCGGACCATTTGGATCCCTTCCAATCAGGATTCAGGCCTCATCATGGGACTGAAACTGCCTTGGTCGCGCTGGGCTATGATCTCCAGCGGGCTAGGGACAAGGGTGAAAGCTGTTTCCTAGTTCTGCTGGATCTCTCAGCAGCCTTTGATACCATCAACCATGACATCCTTCTGGACTGCCTAGAGGAGCTGGGAGCACTGTTACACAGTGGTTCAGTTCCTTCCTCCTGGGCTGTGTCCACATAGTGGTGCTAGGGGATGAGTCTTCAGACCCCAGGGCTCCCACTTGTGGGGTGCCTCAGGGTTCCATCCTCTACCCCATGCTTTTTAACACCTATATGAAGCCAAAGTGTTGGCGCTGACCTTTAAAGCCCTAAACAGCCTTGGCCCTGTATACCTGAAGGGGCGTCTCCACCCCCATCGTTCAGCCCGGACTCTGAGGTCCAGCGCCAAGGGCCTTCTGGCGGTTCCCTCCCTGCGAGAAGTGAGGTTACAGGGAACCAGCCAGAGGACCTTCTCAGTGGTGGTGCCCACCCTGTGGAACTCTCCCATCAGATGTCAAGGAAATAAAGAACTATCAGACTTTTAGAAGACATTTGAAGGCAGCCCTGTTTAGGGAAGTTTTTAATGTCTGATGTTTTCGTGTGTTTTTAATATTCTGTTAGGAGCTGCCCAGAGTGGCTGGGGAGGCCTGGCCAGATGGGCAGGCTATAAGTAATAAATTTTTTTAAATTATATTATAACCTTACTCAATGGGTGAAGTGGGAACCAAAAGTCCACTCTGAATCACACCAGGCCGGTGCGGAGCCCGGTCCTTGGCAAGGGTGGGAGGAGACCGGCCGTGGCTCCTCTTCCCCAAGGGGCAGGATTGGGGCGGCTCTTCGCAGGAGGAGCAGCCAGGCTCCCGGCAGTGGCGCAGCTGCCCGAGGGTCGAAGAGCCGCCGCTCGCTTCAATTCTGAATGTCTCGGCTGCTTTCTAAGCGCAGCTCTTTCCAGCCTGAAAGCAAGAACTATGGCGAATCTGCACTCGGTATATCTCTATTAGTAACCCGGGAACGCAGTTCCTTCCCGCCTCCTCCGCCCGCCACTTCCAATACCTGACATTGATTGGATCAGCGATAATATTTGCCAAAGAGCTGGTCCAACCAGAGTCGGCTTTGTTGACCAGCTTTGTGACGATTGGTTCTCTCTCTCTCTGGGCTGAAGGCAAGGAGGCGGGCGGTGCCAGCCAAGCTGCCTTTCATTGAGCCACCGAGACGCTTGTATGGCAGTGGCCCAATCGGAGTAAGGCTTGGAGTCCCGCCCCGCCTGTTGATTGGCTTGTCAGCCTGTACGGAGGTCCGGAAGATGGAGCGAGGCTCTGGAGGAGGCGGAAGGGGCCGCAGATGAGAAAAGCCGAGGGGGCTGGAGGAGGCAGCCCGGCGGCAGGTGGGTTCGGCTACCAGAAAGGAGGCAAAGCGATCGGACCGGTAGAAACTACCAATAAATGAGTAGTGACAAAGCGCTTCGTGTTTCATTTGCTTATCAATATTTTAAGATGGGACTGACGTCAGTGCCCCGAGGAAGCGCGCTTCGGGTCCCGCCTTGGCCCCTCAAGGGCGGGTCGCTCTCCGCTGCTTCGCTCCGGTCGTAGTTCTGTTCCAGCTCTTCACTGGAAGAATGATGTCACTAAGAATGAGTTTCTCAGATTTCCTTTCTGCTTCCTCGCAGTTCGTTTTCCTTTCTTCTTAGGCCTTTTAGACTCTAGGCCCGAGGGCAGGGCTGTGTTTTATCACTGGCATTTGGCCGCCAAGCAGAATTAAACAAATAACGCTTTCAATAGCTCTCATTATGAAAATGGTGATTAACTTTTTAAGTTGGGTGGAGGAGGACGTGCAGATGGCGAGAGGATGATTTCTTGGCTTTGTGAGGGTGCTTTGCTGCAGCTTTGGGAATTATGGTACCTTCTTTCCTTTCTTTTAGATCTCAAACCAGCCTTGCCCTCACCAAAGGAGCGTCCAGGCAAAGGGATGAAGAAGGAGCAAGTGCTGAACTGTCAATTCTCATGCTGGTACCCTCATTTCAAGAGTCAGACCATCCGCAGGTGAGTGAGAATCCTTTGAGGCAAGGACTTTCTTGAATGCCTAGGAATGAAGAAAGGGTATTCATAGAATCATAGAGTTAGAAGAGACCACAAGGGCCATCGAGTCCAACTTCCCCATCCTCAAATCAAGATATCCGTGGCCAATATTTAGAACACAATATGCATTTCTTAATGTCAGCCTCCACATAGGTAGAAGTGATGGCCCCACCCCAAGGCTCCCACACAAATAAGGACCTATTAATTAGGGTTGTTTTGTTTTGTTTTCTGTTAATGCATTTCCTATGAATATTTGCTCATTCCACATTCACAGTACAGATTTGAAAGGGGGTGGGTGGGTGGACTGCCCCTCATTAGTGACTGTGGAAATTGCTGGCCTTAGCTTGTGATCGCCCATATCACGTTGTTTGTCCATGCAAATATATTGCAGAAAGTAAAAGCTGTTCACTGGGACAACAAATATATTGGTGAATCTCCTTGACCGCAAAAAGCAAATGACTGTATTGCCAGCCTGTTTGGAGTTACCAAGTTCAGTGGCTCATGGGACTGGGAACTCTAGTATGTAGTGACATAAAACTAAAATATTTGAGACAGTGTTCTTCAAGTTTAAAGACAAAATACTATTGTAATGAGTTTATATGAGTTTTGCTTCTTTAATAAAGTCTTTGTACATTTTTCCCTCTCTCACTTCTCTGCCTTTTATTTTTTATTCTTGGATGAAAAAGACATTTTCTTCCTTTTAAAAAAGGTGTGTATTAAGATGATATGGTTAATATTATTAAATCACTTTAGTGACAACATCTATATGGAACATAGATAACTGGTATATTTTATGTCTTCAGTTTTTCATGTTGTCCTAAATTATTTTTTTTTAATCAATTCAGTATCATACTGCCACTGCCTCAGAATGTAAAAGATTATTTGCTGGATGACGGAACCTTGGTGGTTTCAGGAAGGTAAGAAATTATTTGTATTTTAAAGATAATTATAAATTATTGCTCTGGCGTTTCACTGATACTTCAAAGAAATTGCCTCAGTCATTTTTCTCTCTCCTGTCTTGTGTGGTGGGCATGGCTTTAAAGTCAGAGTAAATTGATTCATGTGTTTAATCTAGTGTTAAAACAAAGGTAGAATAATGGATCTCATAGTAGTCTTTAGCTCTGGCAGCAAGTGTGGCTACAGCATGCAATTGGAAACCATAGGTGTGACCTCAATACATTTATTGTGTCCAAAGTTTTAAAAAGTTATTGGTGTGAGTATTGGGTCTGAGGGATGCTTGACCTTTTTGGTTGCCTGCAAGGTCTGTGACTGAAAGTATCCTATCTAAATCTGAAAGGTCATAGGAGTGAGTGCATTATGGGACAACTTTTAAGGGTGGTGGTAGTGGTTATCTAAAAAGTGTCTTCGTTCTCTTATAAAGTGTTCCTGATTTGCAGCCCTTTCTTTTTTTAAAAAAAATATTTTTTATTAATTTTTAGCATATAAAATTTTAAAGACATACCACACAAGTTATTACACACATATCCTTGTTTGGACTTCCTTCAGCACCTCTGATAATCCTCCGCCTTAATTATTTCTCCTGCAATTCTTAACTTAATATTGCCTTTACATTTTCTAACCAATCATTTCTCCCTTTCCATTTTTACAATATTTCTTAAATTACTCCTCACAGAACTTCTTGTAATCCTACAAACGTAATCTGATCGTCACAAATACTTTTCAAATACTCCATAAATTTAGTCCAGTCTTTGGTAAACCTCTGATCCCGCCGGTCTTGGATCCTTCTTGTTAGCTTGTCTAATTCTGCGTAGTCGATTTGCAGCCCTTTCTATCCATACAAGCAATGGAGCAAATTGACTCTTTTCACATATACGAACCAATGATAAAGTCTGGATTGTTGTATCAAAAGTTACTGGTGGCCAAATGTGAGAAGCCATGGCATAAATTAAAATGACTTGTTAGTTGGCAAATGGCTACTTGATTTTGGAGCTTCTGTGTTTAGTTTATGTGGCATATGGCTCGGGGCTTACATTTTGCATTTCTAAAGCTCCAGTCACCTTAAATTAGCGCATTCTGCAGAAGTAAAACCTTATCAACTTGTTAGGCTATTTCAAGTTCTGTACCCTTGTGACTTGAAATTAATAGGTTTCGGTTTTCCTGCTTCTATTCTAGGGAAGATCCGCCAACATGTTCCCAAGAAGATGATGATGGGGAAGAGGCAGAGGAAATACAGGTTTGTACAAACTGTGATATACTCAAGCTCTGTATACTGATATTTCTGTGTCACCCACAGGTACCGTTACCAGCTTATAACCCAAAGTTTCCCCTTGTACTTTTTAAAAGTTGGCTATTGAATTGGAAAACAAAGCAATATCTTATTCTCTAGCCTGCTTTCCCACCCACTACACACCCAGTCCCTTTTTATGTGCTTTTACTTGCTATGCAGTGCAAATGGAATTCTTATTTCTATCTTCATGTTGAAACCTGCCTTTCCCATCCACTGTAGGATAGTTTTACGCAGTGCTGCCAACTTGAATAAAATATTGGGGTGGTGGGCAAGTAAGCCCTGCCCTGCATAATTCATCACATGATGTGGTGCATGGACACCATTTGAACGGCAATTCCCATCAACTTCGGGGGGCTCAAATATTTTATTGGAGGGGCAAAGACCCCTCAACCCCTAGGAGTTTGCTCCTATGGCTTTGGGATAGCTGCAAACATACTTTTCAGAGTCTGTGCCATGAGCTGCTCAGGCACACTCCACTAGTTGTTATCATTCATTCAGTGTCACCAAAGCTCACAGAGGTGAGGAGATCTACAGCAGCAAGAGAAAAGGGAATCCCCCAAATAGAGAGCTCTGATGAGGTAGATTTCCTACCACCACCTCACTTTTAGCCAAATATTCCTGTCTGGAGATCACATGTGACCCCAAACTGCTTCTTGAGGTCAGTGGATGGAAACTTCAGCTAAACCTTGGGAGTAAAGGTTGTTCAACAGTGGAATAGACTGGCTCAGGAGAGGGAGTTTCTTCTCCCTGGACAACAGCCTATCAGAGATGCGGTAGTGGTGCCCTACATTGCACATAATGCAGTGAACAGGGAGGTGAGACTGAATGACTCCAAGGTCCCTTCTGCCCCCCAATGATCTGAATGGACCTAATACAAAAACATGCCCAGATTTATGTATTTATTTATTTCAAACTCTTTTCTTTCTTCAGTGGTCTGATGATGAGAATACTACAACACTTACGGTAAGGCCCTTTTTTTCTTTAATTTTTTTTTGTCCCAGTGAATGGTCTGAAGGCATTTGAGGCCACCATCTTCCTGAATTTTGTCTTTAAGCAGAGGCTTGACAACCATATGTCAGGAGTGCTCTGATGGTGTTTCCTGCTTGGCAGGGGGTTGGACTCGATGACCCTTGTGGTCTCTTCCAACTCTATGATTCTATGATTCTAATTTAAGCAGTTCTGGTGCTGATTTTAGTGCCTAGATGAGTGATGACTTGGAAACCACAGCCTTGGGTTTCGTTGCTGAAAAAAGGCAGGATATGAATCTGCATATTGTACTAGTTCAGGGATTGTCTAATCAGATACAGCTGAGCTGCTGGGAAAATATGTATACTGAAGGGTTAATTGTATTTGCCATTAGTACTAACTTTTATCTGACCAGAGTTGCATAAGAACTCTTTTCATTAGGTTAGAAATTGAACTAAACTCTACTTGTTCCCAAAAAAGGCAATGGCTCAACATGGTAGTCCATTTAAAACTAAATAAAAATGTAAAAATAAAGTGTGTACAACCTCATTAATCAAATTAAATAGCATTGTATTTAAAACATAATGATAACTTTGCTTACATAAAGTGGTTGAAAATATATTTTTGAGAAATAACTGATTTGGGTCAAGTTCTGCATTAACAATCAGACCAAATAAGAACATAAGAAGAACTCTGCTGATCAGGCCAGTGGCCCACCCAGTCCAGCATCCTGTTTTCACAGGGGCAGCCAGACGACGGGGGGAAACCGGCAGGCAGGATCCGGGCGCAAGAGCAACTCTCCCCTCCTGTAGTTTCCAGCAGCTGGGATTCAGAAACATGGCTGCCTCTGACTGTGTAGGTAGAACCAGACTAGTAGCCATTGATAGTCTTTACCTCCATGAATTTCTTCTAGTCACTATCTTGTGTCTTTTCCAGTCAACCCCCCCCCCCCTTTTTATTGCTTTAGCTATGAACAAGTAGTATTTTCTACAAAATGGATAAGGCCTCATAAACACACGTTGTTCCTGAGGCAAATTCATCCGATAAAAGTATGAATTCCATGAGAGAACTAGGACATACAGTTATCACTACTGCATTCTTAAGCATCTCCATGTGCCATGTGGCAGGTGACTTTCAGCTCACTGAAATTTTGGAAGGAAACTTTCCAGTTTTTCTTGTTCTGTCTGAGCTCCTTGCTCAACACCTTCATCCCACTTGCTCTTACAGCCATCTTGACAAGCATAACAGCAGGGCCAGACCTGGAGAAGTACCGTATTTACTCAATGGTAATGCACACCTTTTTTGGCCAAATTATGTCGTGAAAATTAGAGTGTGCGTTAGATTTAATGCCGCATTTACATTCACCAGCAAATACTTTTTTTGTTTCACGGTTTTGAAAATTGAAGTGCACATTAGATTCAATGGAGCATTAGATTGCAAAAATATGGAAGGATTGGGGCCTCAGTGTTGAGTAATGAAGTGAGGAAGTGGGGACTGCCTTTCCCCCCTGCTCCAGAGCCAGTGGAAGTGAGTTTGGATGCACAGAAAGTCAAGAGAAATTTGTTGGTCTTCCCCCCACTCCTATCCCCTGGTAGTTCCCTCCATTTTGTGTCTCTGAACATAGCCAACAGACAATGTGGGGTAAATAAAATTTACAGCACTTTTGCATTATTACAGTTACCATTATCCTTCATTGCCTCATATGAATAGTTTGATTTCAGTTATTACTATTACTGCCTACATTCTGCATAATAATAAATAAATGCCGAAGTGTTTGGGTTGTAGATGATTTCAAAATCAACAAGCAGGAGGGAATCTAGATCAATGAAAACTGAAGGGAAGGGGAAAGTTATGAAATCTTATTGTTTATCAAACCTGTGCTCTGAAACTAAACAGTGGATGACATTTGTAAATACTGGCTTTAACATGACAACTTCATATTCCCAAAACAATTTATTCCATTTGATGAAGAGAAAGAAAATAAAAAATGCAAGAGAGCCCACAAACATCTCTAAATCTGTTCAACCCAGGACACATTTTGTTTTTCACAAGATTCTCATTTTGTTGTTGTTTGTCTAGGCACCAGAATTCCCCGAGTTTGCACTTAAAGTTGAAGAAGCAATTGGCTCACTGGGAGGCAGTGTCTTTCCTAAGCTTAACTGGAGTGCTCCAAGGGTGAGAACATGAATTAAATCCTAAATCAGATGATTTAATGATATTTTTTTAAAAAAATAAAGGATAACTATTTCTTTGAGCTATTTGGGAAGTGAAAAAAATAATTACACTGGAAAGAGCTAGTAGAGATAGCATAGCAATGCTTAAGAGCAGCTTGGGAAAGGGAGAATGGCCACAGGATGTAAAAAACGGTCTCTCACGCAGCATTTTCTGCTGACGTTTATGTATCGCATTTGAATCCTATCCTTTACTGAAGAAGCTGAGGGTGGAGCACATGGAGCAATCATCTTTTAATCTTCACAAACACAGTGAAGTACTCTGGGCTAAAAAATGGTCTCTTATCCAAGGTATGCTAGCATTCCTTGGCGCCAAAGAAGGATCTGAATCTAGATTTCCCACATCAGAATTCAGTATTCTACCCAGACTAGCTTTGATGCCCCTGTGCAAGGTTTGGTTAAAATGTGCTTAAAATAAAGTTTGTTTTTTAATTTTTAGGATGCTTACTGGATAGCATTGAATAGTTCACTGAAATGCAAATGTCTCAGTGACATCTTCCTACTTTTCAAGAGTTCAGACTTCATTACTCGAGATTTCACTCAACCGTAAGTTTTAAAAAGATTAGGGACAGTATCAGTGTGTGGTGTGGTGTTGCTGAGTTTTCAGACACCCCCACCTCAACTGTTCCCAGTTCTGAAATCTTGGATCTTTGGATCTTCAATTTGTTCTTGTCCATGAGCAGAGATGCTTTGTCAGACTATTCTGCTGTTTATCCTGCTTCAACTTTGCTTTCTCTGAGTTTATTGTTCATTAATCTATCTTCTGCATTGTCTCAATACTGGAATTTAATCATAACTTCAAGTAAGATAGGTTTGTTAAATGCTGCAAGAGATGAAAAGCTCTGTGCACTATGCCTTTCTTTTCCTAATGCTGTCTTGGTTACTGTTATGTATTCAGTGTTTGCCTGAGCTTGAGTCGTGACTAAGGATTCTGAGCCCCTGTTCTGATTCGATACATGATATCCAGTCACTGAACACTGCAGGATTTTGGCTTCGGCCATTGGCCCTTAAACTCTGACTTATGATTTGCATCTTGGAAGTTTAGACAGCCAATCACGTTGGGAGTGGGAGTGCACGGTAAGTGCTCCATATCTTCAGATTAGGGGAGCTAGCACAGTTCTCGACTTTTAGATTTTTTTCTGAAATCTGCTACACATATATCTTAGCTGAAGGTTGAATCCAGTGCTGTGTGAACCAAGTTGCACATGCTCTGTAGGACTTCCCATTTCTCTTTGCCTGCCCCCCAAATCTGCCACCCGCAACCCTCTGGAGCAGTTTTGAAGGTGCATTGTTGAGGAGTTGAGGGTCCAGGGAGGGGAGGGAAAAGTTCTGCTGCACAAGCAGAAATTGGCTATGAGAGTGGAACAGCCTTATACACAGCCCTGAATGCTATTCTCTGCGTCAGGGTTATGCCAGTCATAGTCCTCCATAAAGGGAACTATTAAGGGACAGAATGTAGGATCTTTTTTCATGACATTTCCAAATTTGCATGAATAGACCTACTCAGGATCTTAAGTTAACAGCCCTGCTGAACCACAAGACCTGTCTTCATTAATTAAGATATTGATTAAGCTTCTACACCCCTGACGAGAAAATGAGAAATGTTACTGTTGTTCGGAAGGAAAATGCTGAACAAGTGGAAATTGGGTACATTTATATATCCTGTTAATTTGAATCAGCTTATAGATTTATTTTATTTATTTATTTCTCTCTCTTTTTAAGCAGCACTTAGTCTCTGTTTAGTGACATGGAGAAAGTTCTATAATTTAACTGCTCCAAAGAAACATAATACTAATGGAAAATATATGATGATTATTTTATATTCCTAGTGTCAGGCCTGGTCGTTGTCCTTTTCAGATCACTACACAAACGCTTCTTGTTCTTTTATAACTTTTTATTGCGTATTAACGAAACAATCTTATAAACGGTTCTTAACTATTCTTCCTCAGAGTCACTTCTTTCAGATCTCTTCTGAGCTCTGCTTCTCCGTGACCAGCCACCCTCAAAATGTCGAAGGCGCCCTTTCCTTCGCTTTCCCTCACTTTTTCCTACCCTCCTGGCTAGAGCTGGCCTGTATCTCCCCTCCTCCCAATCTGAGCTAGAACTGAACCCTTGCCTTTCCTGGGAACAGCCGGTCCCTCCCTCTTGTTCCTCTTGCTCCCTTCTATTAGATTCACTGCTCTCCTCCCCCCCTTGGGGAATGCTTTCTCCCTCTGAGAAATGGGAAACTTCTAACTCTTCCCTGACATCACCCCCTCCCCTAAGTCCCCCTTCCTCCTCGCTCTCCTCTGTTTCTGAAGGACCGAACCCTATGAACTCTTTTTCCTCGCTATCTGTCTCTTCAAAAATTTCTTGAAGATGCCAGTTATGGGGTTTCGGCTTGTGGGGATATTTTCTATGAAATTCTCTCTGCAATTCTGGAACGTTAATTTTTTCTGCTGGTTCCCATGAGTTCTCAGACTCATCTAACCCTTTCCATGCAACCAAATACTGTAATTTCCTCCTACTTATTCTCGAGTTTAATATCTCTTCCACTTCGGTCTCCTCTTCCCCCATCATGGTGGGAAAAGGAGGTGGTTCCCTTGAACTTTGATACCTATGCGCTGGTACAAACACTGACAATAAAGATCTATGAAATACAGGGTGTATTCTCATATTTTCAGGCAAATGAAGCTTGAAAGCGACTGGGTTAATTTGAGCCTTTACTTGGAAAGGTCCCAATCTCCTTGGTTCTAGCTTTTTACACCTCCCTCGTATTGGTAGTCCCTTGCTAGACAGCCATACCCAGCTCCCTACTTGGATTTCTTCCCCAACTCACCGGTGCCTGTCTGCAGCTCTCTTGTAAGCCTCTTTAGCTTCTTCCAAATCCTCTTTCAGTATCTCATGAATGCACCTCAACTCCTCTATCATTTGTTCTGCTGCTGGTACTGCTAACTGCCCCTCTTGACCTGGGAATGCCCTTGGGTGCAAGCCATAGTTTGCCACAAATGGGGCTCTGCCCGTAGACACATGCATTGCATTATTATACGCAAACTCTGCTAGACTCAACTTCTCTAACCACCCACTCTGCTGATAACCAACATAACACTTCAGATATTGTTGTAGTGTTGCATTCGTTCTTTCAGCTTCCCCATTGGTTTGTGGGTGTCTCGCCGACGTGAGGCTTAGCTCCACATCTAGAAACTGCATTAACCTCCTCCAAAATTGTGATGTAAATTGGGCCCCTCTATCTGAAATGATTTGTGATGGCATACCATGCAACCTAAAAATATTATCTAAAAACATATTTGCAGTTTCCTGCGCGGTCGGAATTTTGGCACATGGTATGAAATGTGCCATCTTGGTTAGCATTTCAACCACCACAAAGATCACTGTTTGCCTATGCGATGACGGTAAATCAGTTATAAAATCCATAGACGCCACATCCCAAGGCCTTCCCGGCGTGGGCATAGGTTGCAACAACCCTGCGGGAGCTGCTCTGGGTGCCTTGGCTCGTTGACATACTTCACAACCTCTTACATATTGCGTTACCTCCTCCCTCAACTTTGGCTACCAGAACTGCCGTGTGATCTGATACAGGGTCTTTTCTGTACCAAAATGTCCTGCAGTCGGGTTATCATGATGTTGCCTCAACACTTTACCTCTTAGTTCACCTGCAGGTACATACAGCACCCCTCTCCTGTACAACAATCCACCTTTTTCCTTGAAACCTTCCTCTTCCCCTCTACCTTTTCTCAGTTCCTCCATTTTCTTTTGTGCAAACTCATCTGTTACTGTCAATCGCTGGAATTCCCTGCCATCCACTACTACAGCTGCACACCCCCACTGATCCGATCTCAGCATTTCTCGCAACTTGGGAGGTGCTTCCCCTTCCATATACTCAGGTTTACGCGATAGCGCATCTGCACAAACGTTTTGATGCCCAGGTATGTACTCAATCCTAAAATTAAACCCAGCAAAAAACTCCGCCCACCTAATTTGCCTTTGGTTTAGCTGTCTAGCAGTTCTCCAATACTCTAAATTCTTATGATCTGTTTGTACCACCACCTGATGTGGCACCCCTTCCAAAAAATGTCTCCACACTTTAAAGGCAGCATGCACAGCTAAAAGTTCCTTATCAAATATGGTGTAGTTTTGTTCTGATTGATTTAATTTTCTAGAGTAGAATGCACAGGGTCTCCAGTCCCCTCCCTTGTCCTGTTGCAGCAGAATGGCCCCAATAGCCCTATCAGAGGCGTCAGTTTCTACCTTCATACGTTTACTTGGATCTAGGTGCATAAGATATTTTTCTGAAGCAAACACCACCTTTAATTTATCAAAGGCCTTCTGTGTTTCCTCAGACCATCTGAATGGCCCCTTGCCTCTTAGACAATCAGTCAGTGGTGTTGTGATTTTGGAGTAATTACCTATGAATTTACGATAGAAATTAGCAAATCCTAAAAACCTCTATAGATCTTTCTTAGTTTTAGGTGCCTCCCATTCCACCACTGCCTGAACTTTACTGGGGTCCATGTGCACCCCTTTGTGGGAAATGCAATATCGCAGGAACTCCACATTTTGTGTGTGGAACTTACACTTTTCTAACTTCACATATAACCTGTTGGTCCTCAATCTCTCTAACACCTGCGTGACATGTTTTACATGTTCTTCCATACTTTCACTATATATTAAGAGGTCATCTAAATAGGAGACACAGAACTGATCCAGTATACCTGCTAAGACGTGATTGATGAAGGTTTGAAATACCCCTGAGCCATTTTGCAAGCCAAAAGGCATTACCAAGAATTCAAATGCACCATACTTAGTACAAAAACTGGTTTTCCACTCATCCCCTTCTCTGACCCTTATCAGATTATATGCTCCTCGTAGATCAAGCTTGGTAAAGACTTTGGCTGACCTTACTCTCTCTATGAGGTCATCTATACGTGGCAGTGGGCACACGCGAGGCTTCATTTGGCTGTTAAGGATTCTGAAGTCACATACTAATCTCGGTGCCCCTTCCTCCCCTTTCTTTTTGACAAAAAAGACGGGAGCACCCCCTGAGGCCATGGACTCTCTAATAAAACCTCTCTGCAAATTCTTTTGCAGGAACTCCCTCAATGCTGCAGATTCTACTTCCGACATGGCATATATCTTGCTTGGTGGCAACTGTGCCCCTGGGACTAGATCTATCTTGCAATCATAGGGCCTATGTGGTGGAAGTTTATCCGCTTCTTTTTCACAAAAAACATCCCGATAAGCAATATATTGTGACGGAATCTCACTTTCATTCCCCATCAAGTTCCCTTCCACCTCTTCCCATTACTTCCACCGAGATTTTCCCCTTTTGCCCCAAGCAATGTGTCATACAATAGATCGAACCAAAAACCAAAGACCTTTGATGCCAGGCAATCACTGGATTGTGACGATTGAGCCATCTCATGCCTAGCACCATCAGGTGCCCAGCTAGTTTGGTCACATGAAATGCCCTGATCTCTGAGTGATGACTCATATCCATTCTCATTGGTGGAGTCTCGTAAGTCACTTCTCCTGACAGTAGCGGTCTGCCGTCGATTGTTTTCACTCGTAGTGGGAAATTCAAAGGTAACAAAGCGATTTTGTGTTCCTGTACCATTTTCTGGTCTATGAAATCTGCTGACGCTCCTGAGTCTAACAGCGCCTCTACCTGGACCCTATGTTTTCCCGCTCTTTTTTCTACCCTCCTGGCTAGAGCTGGCCTGTATCTCCCCTCCTCCGAATCTGAGCTAGACCCTTAACCCTTGCCTTTCCTGGGAACAGCCGGTCCCTCCCTGTTGTTCCTCCTGTTCTCTTCTATTAGATGCACTGCTCTCCTTCCCCCCTTGGGGAATGCTTTCTCCCTCTGATAAACTGGAAGCGTCTAACTCTTCCCTGACTCCTACCCTGCATAATAAATGGCAAGGGCTTATTAAAAAACAAGTTACCATTTTCTGAGAATTACTGGACTAGAAATAGAATATTTTGCCATTGTTACTGAGCTATATTGTCTGGTCTTAAGGGTGCCTATTCCTGAGTCTCCTAGATACACAGATCCCACACTGGTGTAAGAAAATCATAGAATTGTAGAGTTGGAAGGGACCCCAAGGATCATCCAGTGCAACCCCCTGCAATGCAGGAATCTCAGCTAAAGTATCCGTGGCAAGTATCACTTGAGCCTTTATCTTACTTAGAAGCTCAACTCCAAGTGGAGAACAGAACAGTGAAGCCATGCTCTGACGAGGTGCCTTGAATTCTCCTCTATACACAGACACGTGTAATTGTAAAGGTTATACAGACCTTGCTATCTGGAACTGAAATCCAGACCACAAAAGGGGAAAGGATACAGATTGGCTTTATTTGATAATGCAGTAACTACAAGTGCATATTCCACAAGGTCTTGGTACAATAACTTTGCCATCCAGGCTCCATGACAATAAATGTGCCCACGAGGCTCCAGCAACAACAGGGCATCATTGCCAAACAACAGTGTCTCACTGTGTACTCTGGACATTTCAGGTGAAGGGTATGGCCAGCCCTTCTGACCTTAGATGGAAGCAAGACTTTTTGACGGGCCCAGGGTGAGGCTTCGTTGATGGAACAGGCAGACCTAATGAGTGTGTGCTGGAACTGGTGCATGAGGAAGTGAAGCTACGACAGTACGTTCTGTGAGCCCTTCATGGTCGTGTCCATGGCCCCCTCCTAATGTTACCAGTTGTCACATTCTGTATAATTTGTTTCCTTGCATCACCTCTGCTGCTGCAGGTGTTCATCTCCATGCAAACTCTGAACTGTTGACTTCTTGCCACATGGTGTGCGTAAACAGCTTTTGCTGGGTAATGCACTCCTTTCCCACCAGATCCCTGTCTTCTGTGAAGAGCTTGGCCTTCAGCTCCCAGGCCCTGTATTTAGGCCTCAGTTGATCCCACAGACAAGGATTCATGGGGGAACGCAAGAGCTTAAAGCAGTTGGTCTGAGATGCTGGTTTGGGGTTCAGGTGTGACACGCCAGTCTCTCGGGGTCCACAGCCTGCTCTTCGCCAGATGAGGGTCTTGTTTCACCTGGGAGAGGTGAGCAGCCTGCTCAATACTGTCTTCATAATTGAGTGAGATAAACTAACATTGTTTTCAACCTCTGGCTATCCTCTGCTCAGAAAAAAGTTCTGATAGTTGACCATCCTCAAACCGTTTTAAATGTTTCCCAGGTAACAAACAAACAAAACTTTTGTATTAAGAGGCTCATTTGTTTTGACAAAAACATTGGTTCAAACAATCCAGAACTGTTCTCAGAATTAGAATCTTGGATAACTGAGGGAACTTGCATTTAACTGTGAAGAGAAAAATTATTTCCCAGTAGGTTTCTCTGCAGCCTGTTTTGCCCGGAGGGGTTTTGGGGTGCCCAGCAGAAATACTAAAGCTGGGTATGGATGGACTGCACATCTGCTAAACATCCAAAAGGGGGCAATGTTTAGCTGAAACAGAATGTCGTTTGTCCTAATGTTTTCAGGATTTCAGCAGATTTGACAAACTTTGTTTTCCTTGGAGAACAGCTTGTGGTGGGCAGTTCAAATTTAGTTCTGTCATCTTTGCATTTTTTGGGGGGGGGGCTACAAATCTTTTTGCTATCCCAAGGGTGCCTGAAAGCATATAATGCAGCAGCCTTGATGATACTGTGCTGATCCCAGCCTGGTACCCGGTGTTTGGATGGGAGGCCACTTGAGAACCCAAATGTATTTATGTCTTCTTCAGTGGAGGTTTTGGAGCAGAGGTTGGCTGACAATCTGTCTTGGATGCTTTAGTTCAGAGGTTGACAACCTAAGGCCCATGGGCCGGAAGCAGCCCGTGAGGGTTGCTTAAGTAGCCCATGAGCTGCCCCCGAACCAAGCCACCCACTCGGTGAGTCCCCATGTGCTGCGCAGTGCAGGGACTCTCTTCCGCGGCTCTGGAAATCACTTCTGCGCAGGACGCGATTTCTGGCGTTGCACTGCGCTGGTCCAGCCCATGGAGGATCTCTGTGGGAGTGATCCGGCCCATGCCCGGTAAGCCTTTCCGACCCCTGCTTTAGTTGAAGTTCCTGCATTGCGGGGGGTGGGGACTAGGAGGCCCTCAGGATCCCTTCCAACTCTAAGATCCTATGATTCTATTTGCAGAACAGAGACGTGATGATTAAGCTGATATTTTTCAAACATAGTATTATATTGTCAATGAAAACAAGAGTTTGAGATGGAGTTGGTTTATTTTCTGCATGTTAGCTATCCCAAGTCCCCAATCCATGTTCTGCACTAAGCTGGTATTCTGTGTATATCATCAGTCTGTGCTGTTCACAAAATGTCACTCTGTTTGCAAATAATGATATTGGTATAGTCATGCAGTACTTAAAACTGGCATTTAAGGGTTGTCAGCAGAACAGACTTCTAATATGCATGGGTGGAAGTCTAATCACACAATGTTGGATTCCACCCTAATTTTTTCTTAAGAGTGACCAGATTTAATGAAGTATTTACAATTACCATAAAGATATAAAGAAAATGCATAATTGTTGGCAGTCACGGAACTTCCTATGTTCCCACTGAGATGATTGCTACTTGCCAGATGTAGGAACAGAATTGAGACCTAAGTAGATTACCAGCTTTCTCAAGAATAATTATTAAGAAAGTAGAGAACCCACAAGAAATAGAAAATAGGATTGTTCAAAAAGATAGAAGGAACAATATAAAGACTGGCTCAAGATAACTTGACCTGGAGTTACTTCAGTTACTTTAAAAGCACAACTTCCTATTCCTCTGGAACACAGAGATGTTTGAAAAGTTCCTGTGTTTAATGGATGGGTATTTGGTGACTCTCGCAGTGATCTGTATTTCTTTCCTGTGTGAATCTTCAGTATCCCTGTCGACACACCTCTGCTTCTGTTATGCGACTGCTCTTCGTTAAACAGTTCTAAGTTATTTCAAACTTCTGAGGTACCCAACGGCATAAAATACTAGAGGGATGCTGCTGCTTGTGAAATATGAGTGGGCAGTGTCTGGGAACAAGGGCTGGGCATCTATAGGAACTGACTGGGTAAAATCAATGTAGCTTTCTACTGGATGTCTTGATTCCTTGATTTCTCAGCTTTTCAAGCACCTGCCTGATAAAATTATGCCTTGAAACAGGCTCTTTTGTTAAAAGCCACAACTCCTGTGTGTTTGGATTGCACACACACAGTGTCCTGTTTAACAGAATTGCACAGCGTAATCTCTTTTGTGTGAACAAAGGGATGTTCTGGGCTTGTAAACAATGACAGACTTTTCCAGTATATGTAAAGCTGCATATAATTAAATTGAGCATGTTCCAGTTTGTGTGTGTGGTTATTAATAGTGTTTATTTCTTCCATGCAACAATTCCTCCATACCCTTCAATACAACATTTAGGTCTTTCAGGGGGATTCCAGTCTGTATTTTTTGGCTGGAAGTACCTGATGCCACCCTGGGCTCCTCTGTGAGGAATGTATAACAAACAAACAAACAAACAAACAAACAAACAAACAAACATATAAATAATGCTGCTAAAAGCAAGATGGATTTAGCTCTGTAAGTTGCCTCAATAAGAGGCTATTTTAGAACAGGCCATGCACTCTGGTCACCTCCATGGGGAAAAGCAAAGTATGTGTAATAAATACAAATAAGTAAGTAAAAGCTTGACTTTAAAACTGATTAGAAACCATTTTGACCTTAATAAATAAGTCTTCTGTAGATGGAGAATAATGCCTGTAGCATCTAACACAATCAGGTGGCGTCTGTGATATCTTCAGCAGCCCCGGTCTTCACACCCCTCAGATTAGCAGGCTGTCTTGGTAGGGAAAGGATAGAAGAAGGCACTGTGTTCTGCGCACTCCCAAGTAATGTTTGCTCCTGGAGGTGCATCTCCTTGAGTTCTAACCTTTCTGCTTACAAGACATAACTAATTTTTTTTTCTTTTTTAATGAGTTGATGATAGGAGGAGAGTCTAATGCTGTTTTCCATATCTTGATTTTACTTCTTGATTTTTAACATGCTCCAGAATGCCATTGGCAAAGTTTTCATGTCAAATGTTTATGGTTCTTAGTCTCAAAGCAAATTAGTGCACCTGCTTTCCTTTTCCAGATTTATCCATTGTAATGATGATTCTCCTGATCCCAATTTGCAATATGAGGTAAGCGAAAACTGTCTTTCTAGACTGTTGTGTGTGTTCTTACATAGAGAGCTTAATAAGACAGCTTAATAGTTGCTTTGAAACTTACCAGAGTTTGTTTTGAACCGGGATTCCTGCATCGAATGTAATACTAAGCCTGAAATACTTAGTAAAAATGACACTAAACTCTGCTGAGAGTGTTTATCCACATAGCCCTAAACCATGTTTTAGTTATGCAAACATGAGCAAAAGCTTTACCTCCATGTTAGCATTTCCCTCTTTGTTTAAAAGAAAGCAATGTACCTAGGGCTCTATTAATCAGATTAACACTGAGGACAGTGCAAATTTCTTGGTGTTTACCTCAAATGAATTCTCTCTGTTTAAGTCATTGACTCTTGTTGCTTTGGCAGAGTTTGAACTTTTTATAAAGGGTTTGTGGGGGGGGGGTTGGCAGATGTTTGTTCCTAGAGGGGGGCAAGGAGGGAGTGCAGAAACGCCTCTTGCAAAAATGCTCGTTTATGTTGGCCTTGCTATTCATCAGAAAAGCAGCTGCTGGGAACAATTGGGGTGTCACCTTTGGGCCTTGTTTGTGAACTTTTGGCATTATCTGGCTGGCTGTTATTGAACACTGAATGCTGAATTAGATGGACCTTTGGCTGGTCCCTGCAAGTCAAATCTTACATTCTTAATGGAGGCCAAAGAAAGATTTGCATATTAAGTGATTCTCACAGATAAAGAAATGTGACAAAAATCTCACTTGGGCAGCATTTCAACTACTTGGCTTGTTTGCAGAGATAATTGTGCATACAAAGACAGTCTTCTTTCTTCCAGTGACTATAAATTTCTTAATTACTGCTGATGTTGAGAGTGTGTTTTTTTGCTAATTGATAGTTATCAAGATTTTTTAATGATTTTGTTTTTCTGCTATAGCTTGTACTCCGAAAATGGTGTGAATTGATTCCTGGGGCAGAATTCAGATGCTTTGTGAAGGAAAACAAGCTTATAGGTGAGGTTGTGAGTTATGGCTCTTCTCTGCTGTTTATAAGACTCACATTTACGTGTTTTCACAGTGGGTGTCGTGCCTTTTTTATGCAAGAATATATGTGTCAGAGCCACCCTGGGTCCCAGCTCACAAGAGACCAAAGTCCAGTCCAAGCTATATACAAAAGGTTTTATTGAAGATCATTGTCGTCATTACATCCAAACTCCGTGGCTCCGCATCTGTTACCCTTAGATGTTAGAAGTCCCCTCTGAGTCCGTCCCTCCCCTGCACCAATTTAAGAGGCTTGTACTGCTCCACCTTTTCCTCTCTTTCCTTTTCCGCAGGGTCTTCCTGCCCCCCTGTCTTCCCTCTTTCCGGGACTCCCCAGAGGCTGAGTCTTCTCCCGCCTGCTCCCCCCTCCTTCGTGCTTTGGCACCAGGCTCCTCCTCAGAGCTCTCCTCATTTCCGCGCGCCTCTATATTTGAACTTGGCGCGCGTACGTTGCCTCTGACCTTCCTTTCTACAGTTACGCTGCTCTCGGTACTACACTCCTCCCTTTCAGGCAGGACGTCTTGCTCCGAACTCCTCCCCCTTCCTCCTTCCTGTCCTGCTCTTTCTGACACACTGGCAACTCCCCCCCCTCTACTCCGTTCCGACGGGGGAGCTGGTCCCGCTTTGCCACTCCCACTGGGGATTCCCTCTTCGTTCCCCTCTCTCTGACTGATTCCCTCTCTATTGCCCCTTGGCCTGACCAGGGGGGCTCCCTTCTGGGAATCCTCTGATTCGCTAGACGGACTTTGGGACAACCTCGGCTCGTTGTCGTCCTCTTCCTCCTCGCCCTCGCTCTCTGTCTCCTCTCTCCCTAAAACCCTGACATCCATCCCCCCCTCGAAGCCCCCCCTTCCCCCCTTCCGCTCATCGGGTGCAGGTTGTGGAAGCTGCCGCTCTTCGGAGGCGGACGCAGGATACAGATTCTGCACCTCCATCTCCTCTGTTTGCAGTTCGTTGTACGAGTGTTCGAATTCGGGTTCTTGACCCAAGGTGTTCTCTTCTCCCTCCTCCATTGGTACCTGGTCCGGTGCTGCCTGCCAAGGTCCCGTCAGCCATTTCCTGCGCCAGTCCTCCTCTGGTTGCTCGTCCCACCAATAAGAGGGTTCTGTGTCCACCCCCGAACACGATCCCCTGGGCGAGTTGGAGTCCGGCGACCTTTCTTCAGCTGAAGAAAAGCCGTGGAAAGTGCTGCCTGAACATGTGGGCGTAAAGAGCCAGTCATCAAAGTACTCGGCTGGCATGGGTCTATGAGGGAAAAGGGCATGGAACTCGTCTTTTAAAAGAGGTTCGTCTAAGGCGTAGCCCGGCACCCAACCATTGGCACTGACTGGGGCACCCTCTCTGACTAGAAAATATTCTACTCCCTCTTGCCCCCATCTCGAGTCCAGGATCTCTGTGACCTCGTTGAGTGGTTCGGCCCTAGGCGCCCTCTCCCTCTCCTGTGACTTAGTGTGTTGTTGCGTGACTGTGTCAGACTCCTGAAACCTGTGCGGTGCCTTGTAGGGAGTGAGCACCGATCTATGAAAGACCGGGTGCACTCTGGAACCTTCGGGGAGGGCTAGTCGAAAGGCTACAGGGTTGATTTTAGCCTCCACCTGGTACGGCCCTAACTGCCTGTGCCCCAGCTTCTTCTTGGCCAACGACTTGGCTGGCATCGCTTGGGCCGCTAACCACACCCAGTCCCCCACCTGGATCTCCTCTCCCTCTCTCCTGTTTTTGTCAGCCTGCACCTTATATGCTTGCTTGGCCAGCTCTAAATGTCTCCGCAACTCTTCGTGCACCTCCTGCAGCTCCGCTGCAAACTGGTCGGCTCCTTGCGGCACCCCCTCTCCCGGTGCCACGAACCCCGGGAAGGTTCTGGGGTGACGACCATTGTTCGCGAAAAACGGCGTCACCCCCGTGGACGCGTGCTTCGTGTTGTTATAGGCAAACTCTGCCATCGGCAGGTAGTCCACCCAAACTGCTGGTCGCTGGTTGGCGTAACATCTCAGGTACTGCTGCATGATCGCGTTGACCCTCTCAGCTTGGCCGTTGGTTTGTGGGTGTCTCGCCGACGTGAGGTTGATCTTGACGTTCAGGATACCTAAAAGCTTCTGCCAAAAATTGGAAACAAACTGGCGCCCCCTGTCGGACAGGATGGACTGCGGCAGCCCATGCACCTTGAACACGTGATCGATGAAGAGTTTGGCAGTCTGTTCCGCCGTCGCCACCTTTGCGCATGGAATGAAGTGCGCCATCTTGGTGAACAGGTCCACAACCACCAGTACCGCCGTCTTCCCCCTGGAGCTGGGCAGGTCAGTAACGAAGTCCAGAGCTACCCTCTCCCACGGTTGCTGTGGCGTTTCCAGCGGTTCCAACAGCCCCGCTGGCTTCTGGTGTACTGGCTTGAACCTCTGACAAGTGTCACACCTGGCGACGTAATCCGCTACCTCTCCACGCATCCGGGGCCACCAAAAGTCTCTTGCCACCAGTTCTATTGTCTTCTCCTTACCGAAGTGGCCCGCACTGGGGGCGTCGTGCAACTGCTGCAGAACCTTTGCGCGAAGCTCGTCGCTTGGCACGTAGAGGGCACCTTTGCGAGTTAGCAGCCCGTCGCGTAGTTGGAACTCTTCGCCACTCTGCACACCTCTGCGCAATTCCTCCATCTTGGACTGTGCGAACTGATCCACTTGCAACGCGCGTCGCACCGCGTCCAGATCTACTGTGGCGGCAGCGCACGACCACGCCTGCGGTGCGAAAATGTGCTTGGCTGCTACAGGCGCCGCTTCATCGAGATATTGCGGTTTCCTGGATAGCGCATCGGCTATAACGTTGGAATCTCCTGGGACGTACTCTATCCGAAAGTCGAAATCCGCGAAGAATTCCGCCCAGCGCATGTGCCTCTGGCTTTGGAGCTTCGCCGTGCGCCAATACTCTAGGTTCTTGTGATCCGTGCGGACCTGTACTGTGTGCTTGGCTCCTATGAGGAAGTGTCGCCACGCTTTGAAAGCTGCGTGAATGGCTAACAGCTCCCTGTCCCATATTGTGTAGTTTTGCTCCGCTTTGCTGAGCTTTCTGGAGTAAAAGGCACCGGGTCTCCAGTTTCCATGTGGATCTTCTTGCAGGAGTACGGCTCCAACCGCTCTGTCTGACGCGTCGGTCTCTAGTCGTATGGGCTTGCCTGGATTCACGTGCAGCAGCTGCTCCTCGGAGGCGAAAAGGCTTTTAAGCTTCTGAAAAGAGCGCTCCGCCTGTTCCGTCCACACGAACCTCTTTTTCTTGGAACTGAGAGTGTCCGTGATCGCTGCCGTTTCCTTTGCAAAACCTCTGATGAATTTGCGGTAGAAGTTGGCGAAGCCGATGAATCTTTGGACTTCCTTCCGATTGCGAGGGCTCTTCCAGTCCAACACCGCGCGGACCTTGGCGCTGTCCATGGCCAGCCCCTTGTCGGACAGCTTGTAGCCTAGGAAATCCACGTCCGTCACATCAAACTGGCACTTCTCTAACTTGGCGTAGAGCTTGTTCTCCCGTAGTCTCTGCAGGACTTCCTTTACGTCCTTCTCATGGGCCTCCTCCGTTTCCGAAAAGATCAGGATGTCGTCGAGGAAACACACGCATTTCTTGTAGAGAAGTCCCGCTAGCACGTGATGCATAAATGCTTGGAAGACGTGAGATCCATTTTGGAGACCAAATGGCATAACTCTGTATTCGTACGTGCCCAGAGGCGTGAACATGGCCGTCTTCCACTCATCGCCCTCCCGGATGCGTATGAGGTTATACGCTCCACGCAGATCCAATTTGGTGAAGATCTTCCCCTTCCTTACGGTTGCCAGGAGATCATCTATCTTGGGCATGGGGAAGGCCTTGGGTTTGGTCTTACTGTTTATGAATCGATAGTCCACAATGAGTCTTTTCTGGGGCGTGTCTTTCTTCTTTACAAAGAAAACAGGACTGCCCCCCACCGCTTTCGATTCTCGGATGAATCCGCGCTTCAAATTGTGCTCTATGAACTCCCTGAGTTCTTGCATCTCGTCCTCAGACATGGAATACAGCTTTGCAGTCGGCAACTGCGCCCCTGGCACCAGGTCGATGGCACAATCATAAGGCCTGTGGGGCGGCAACTGGTCAGCTTCCTTCTCGCAGAAAACCTCCAGGAACCCCTCGTACTTGCGGGGTACTGCCTGCACCATGCCAAGTTGCAACTGCTGCTCAGCTCCCTCCTCCTGGCTGGACTGGATGCAATGTTGAGCACAGTACGATGAGCAAAAGGTGATCTGCCGCTGGTACCACGCTACAGCAGGACTGTGTCTCTCCAGCCAACTCATGCCTAATACTATAGGCGTGTCTGAAAGGCGGGTGACATTGAAGCTGATGACTTCTCGATGATTTCCAATCCTCATCACCATGGGAGGCGTCTGTTGCACAACTTGTCCTCCTAGCAATTTCCTGCCATCCACCGTGACTACGTTCAGAGGTGTTGTCGCTGGCAGAAGCGCTATGCGATGCTGCTTGACAAAGTGCGTCCCCACAAAATCTGTGTTGCTCCCAGAATCAATCGTGATGGGGACTTCCAGGGTGGTTCCATTCGGCAACTGAAGTGTTGCAGTGAGCTGCACCGCTGGCTTGGGTGGTAAAGGGTCTGTGCGTTGCAAAAGCGCTGGGGACTGCTCTACAGATTCGCCTGGCTGAGCCCCAGCAGCTCTGCTTCCAGCCAGGCACTGTCGTTTCCCTGAGGTTGCTCTGCTTGCATCATTTCTGCTGCAACAGTTGCTAAAGCTGCAGTGTGTTTCTGCAGCCTCTGGGGACACTCTTTCGCCATGTGCTGTGCACTGTCGCAAATGTAACACTTCCTGGTCCCTCTAGGAGGCTTTGCCTTCACTGCACCGGAAGCTGGGGCTCTGGCTGTTGCTTGAGCCTTAGCACCACCAAGTTCCATGGGCTCCTCCCCCTGCCTTCCCAGTGGCGAAGGATGTGACTGACTGAACTCCCTGGGGATGAAAGAAGACGTCCTCGCTGGTGGACGCACCTGACGTTCTTCCTCAGTGTGCCAAGGACGTCCCTCGTGCCGTATCCCAATCGCCAAAGCCCTCTGCACAAGCTCCTCCAGGGTCTGGGGTCTGTCTCCCCTGGCAAGTTCATCCTTAATGGGACCGCTGAGCCCCTCCCAGAACAAATCCCTCACAGGTGCACAATCCTTCTCCCAGCTTAGCGCAGTCAGTAAAGCAAAAAATCTAGAATGGTACTGACGCACAGTGGCTTTGCCTTGCCGCAATCCAAAAATTTCCCTGCGTGCAAGATCCACATCTACAGTAGACTGGAAGCAGGCATCCATCGCTTTAATGAATTCATCTGCATCGCGGCGGGCAGGGCCATCTTCACGCCACAAATTGCGCAACCAGTCTCTGGCCGGCCCATGCAAGTGAGAAACAATAAACCCCACTTTCTCCTCCTCATCTTTAAAGTCATGACGAAGCAAGTGCAATGCATACAAAACGTCTGCTCTGAAACTGGGGTAGTGCTTCAGGTTCCCATCGAAGTGGGTGACTAGGCTGCCCCCCCTCCGTCCAAGTCCAATCCCCTCTGATCTGGACCCTGGGAACCCTTCCCTGCTTGCACGTTCCCACCTTGTTTGCAGTTCCTGGCAGCGCTTCTCCATTTCGTCATGCTTCTTCTGAGACGCAAGGACTGCAGCAGTGAGTTCGGAAACTGTAGTTCGCAGCGCTGTCAACTGCTCCTCCGCAGTCATGGCTGTCACCGTTCGTGAGCTTTGCAAAAAAAAAATTTTGCGTTCTAGAGAGGGGACTTTCTGTCAGAGCCACCCTGGGTCCCAGCTCACAAGAGACCAAAGTCCAGTCCAAGCTATATACAAAAGGTTTTATTGAAGATCATTGTCGTCATTACATCCAAACTCCGTGGCTCCGCATCTGTTACCCTTAGATGTTAGAAGTCCCCTCTGAGTCCGTCCCTCCCCTGCACCAATTTAAGAGGCTTGTACTGCTCCACCTTTTCCTCTCTTTCCTTTTCCGCAGGGTCTTCCTGCCCCCCTGTCTTCCCTCTTTCCGGGACTCCCCAGAGGCTGAGTCTTCTCCCGCCTGCTCCCCCCTCCTTCGTGCTTTGGCACCAGGCTCCTCCTCAGAGCTCTCCTCATTTCCGCGCGCCTCTATATTTGAACTTGGCGCGCGTACGTTGCCTCTGACCTTCCTTTCTACAGTTACGCTGCTCTCGGTACTACACTCCTCCCTTTCAGGCAGGACGTCTTGCTCCGAACTCCTCCCCCTTCCTCCTTCCTGTCCTGCTCTTTCTGACACACTGGCAACTCCCCCCCCTCTACTCCGTTCCGACGGGGGAGCTGGTCCCGCTTTGCCACTCCCACTGGGGATTCCCTCTTCGTTCCCCTCTCTCTGACTGATTCCCTCTCTATTGCCCCTTGGCCTGACCAGGGGGGCTCCCTTCTGGGAATCCTCTGATTCGCTAGACGGACTTTGGGACAACCTCAGCTCGTTGTCGTCCTCTTCCTCCTCGCCCTCGCTCTCTGTCTCCTCTCTCCCTAAAACCCTGACAATATGGTTTGATCTGACTACAATTCCTATTTTGTTGGTTGTTGCTGCTCCTAATTGATCATAGAATCATAGAATCATAGAATCATAGAGTTGGAAGAGACCACAAGGGCCATCGAGTCCAACCCCCTGCCAAGCAGGAAACACCATCAGAGCACTCCTGACATATGGTTGTCAAGCCTCTGCTTAAAGACCTCCAAAGAAGGAGACTCCACCACACTCCTTGGCAGCAAATTCCACTGTCAAACAGCTCTTACTGTCAGGAAGTTCTTCCTAATGTTTAGGTGGAATCTTTTTTCTTGTAGTTTGGAACCATTGCTCCGTGTCCGCTTCTCTGGAGCAGCAGAAAACAACTTTTCTCCCTCCTCTATGTGACATCCTTTTATATATTTGAACATGGCTATCATATCACCCCTTAACCTCCTCTTCTCCAGGCTAAACATGCCCAGCTCCCTTAGCCGTTCCTCATAAGGCATCGTTTCCAGGCCTTTGACCATTTTGGTTGCCCTCCTCTGGACACGTTCCAGTTTGTCAGTGTCCTTCTTGAACTGTGGTGCCCAGAACTGGACACAGTACTCCAGGTGAGGTCTGACCAGAGCAGAATACAGTGGCACTATTACTTCCCTTGATCTAGAGGCAATACTCCTATTGATGCAGCCCAGAATTGCATTGGCTTTTTTAGCTGCCGCGTCACACTGTTGGCTCATGTCAAGTTTGTGGTCAACCAAGACTCCTAGATCTTTTTCACATGTGAGAGTCACTTGATACATGAGCTGCTTTTCAATAGACGTTGTATTGCAGGTAGGTCACAACAAAGTATTACAATGAAACAAGCAAAGATACAAATCAGCAATACAGTTGTACCTTGGTTGATGAATGCCTTACGAGTCTTAACGTTTTGGCTCCCAAACGCCACAAACCCAGAAGTGAGTGTTTTGGTTTGCAAACCTTCTTTGGAACCCGAATGTCCAACGCAGCTTCCGCAGCTTCCAATTGGCTCCTGCAGCCAATCGGAAGCCGTGCCTTGGTTTCCAAATGTTTTGGAAGTCGAACGGACTTCTGGAACTGATTATATTCGACTTCCAAGGTATCACTGTACATCACTTTCTGTAATATCAAATAATGGTATATGATGCTAGTAGAAGATGGTGACAGTTGTTTTAGTCCTGCATTATCTGAGCCATATGAATATGAGTTACTGTATCTTTCGCCCTATAGGACGCACTTTTTCCCCTCCAAAAATGAAGGGGAAATGTGTGTGCGTCCTATGAGGTGAATGCAGGCTTCAGGAAGCTCTGCGCAACCCTTGGGAGACCGGCTCAAAGTCACGCCGGGCTCCGAAGGGTCGCGCAGAGCTGCCTGCGCTCCCGGGCATCGCTCAGCTCTGCACGACCCTATGGAGCTCGGTGGGACTTCGCGCTGGGCTCCGAAGGGTTGCGCAGAGCTGCCTGCATTCTGTTTTTTTTTTTAAAATAATTTTTATTAAGGTTTTCCAAATTAAAACAAATTAAATCCAATTTATAAACTTTTTCCAATAACTAGGACTTCCCCTCCCCACCCCCTCATGTATTCCAAATCTTCCAAATAAACAATTAGGTTCAACAAATTCTTATCCCCAAATTGCAATCATCCTCCATTACCCAGTTTAGCGTAATTCCCATCCCCCTAAGATCGATCTATTCCCTTCCACGAGTTTCCTCCTTTAATACAAATAAAAAACAACAACATAGAGTTAAATAATAATTTTACAACCTTTGGATTCCAACTTTCCCTCCCCTTTTTCCCTGTTACGTTCCTCCTAGCCCTCCATCTCTAATATCTTCCTGGAGTTCCCACATTACATTAAACCCACATCCCTCTGATTCTTTGCCAGTCTTATTAATTGCGAATGTCCAATCATTTAATTACGAATGTCCAATCCTAAAAAAAGTCTATCGAGAAGAGGGTCCATTTCTTCTATCCAGATTTTTATATCCAGGAGTAGAAACTCCAATTTTAATTCCATAAGCTTGTCAAATCTGGATATCCCAAATATCCCCTTTCCCATTTCTGTCCAGTTCTTGTTGTTTCCTTATTCTTGTCGGCCATTCTCCTCCTTTTTGTTTCTCTGTTCTCCCACAGAAATGTTCTTTCTCCAAAAGTTTCTAATATCCCTGCAGAGGCTTGTTGTTCAGGAACAAAACATTACATCATGATCCTTTCATTTTCCAACAGATAGTTCCATTGTTTCCTATAGTGTGTAGACCTCTGTAGACAAAATAATGTTCCATTTCTGCAGTTTCCCAGGAGATTAAAAGTTCTATTCAACTGCACAAGTTTCCTGTCAAAAACACATGCAATATCCCTCAGCTCCTCTAGATGGATTCCCATAACAAAGTTCCCTTCCAAAGCCCATCCACCAGTCCAAATAGCTTGTTTATCCTTATTTGAACAATTTGAAACAATTTATACTCAACTTATATCAAATGTAACCGGCAAAGTCCAAAACCAAGTCTCTGTTACATTCTTCCGTTTTGACAGCTCCTTGACGGCTGTCAAAACCTGTCAAAACCTCCGTTACTCTTCTCCAGGCATTTTCACGAATCGCTCCAGGGATTCCGGGGGGGGGGGTGTTGCTTTTTAATACAAATTCCACTTTTCTCCTCCGGCTCAATCTTATAAATTTCCCTCGCGAAGTTGCTAATTCGGTGAAATAAGGTTACTCTCGATCTTAGTTATCCATTCCTTTGTTTTGTCTCTTCTACAATTTAGGGGGGGGGCTGACTTCCTTTTTTCCACCTCCCCCGTTCGCTCCAAATTTTAAAAATTTGTCCCCTTTTTTTAGTCCATATTCCAATTACTCACGGGTTCTTCTTTTAGATCCAAATTTTCAATAGAAGAAGTCAGCGCTCTCCGCCGGATGGCATGCGGCTGCGCTCGGCAGGGATAGCAGAGAACTCAAGCACCACGCTTCTCCCCGGCACCCGATCCGGAGCCTTTAAAAAGGCTCCTTCACGAGTCGGGAGGGCGCTAACGGTGCCAGCCGAGTCTCCATGTCCACGGCCTCCTCTGGCCGTGGTTTTTAAGGGTCCCCGCATCGCCAGTGCGGTAGGACCCAGCCCCTGCCGAGCAGACTCCCTCCGGAGCTCGGAGGGAGTCCGCCATTCGGCGATGGCGCCAACCCGGAAGACCAGAGCTGCCTGCATTCTGAAGCCTGGGGCACGCTGAAGAGTGCGCCCAGGCTTCACACAGCTCTCCGCAAGCCTGGGGAGACAGCACGGCTCCCTAGGCTTGCGGATAGCAGGCTGTTCTGGGGGCTGGGGTCGAGGGAAGCTCAGGCTTCCCCCACGTCAGCCCTGCGCCTGGGGGGGGGAATAATATTTTTTCTTTATTCCCCCCTCCCCCATAAAAACTAGGTGCGTCCTATGGGGCGGTGCGTCTAATGGGGTGAAAAATATGGTATGTATGTTTTTGTGTCTATTATTAGTGAGTAAAAGACAGAGTATTACCTTGTCAAGAGTGTTCATAGAATTGTAGAGTTGGAAGGGACCACAAGCACCATCTGGTCGACCCCCTACCGTGCAGGAATCTTGAACCCACGACCCTGAGATTAAGAGTCTCCTGCTCTACTGACTGAGCTGTCCACTTCGAGACATTCTGGTAGATTGACTCTAGTTCAGCTTTGCAGTTTAGGCTGTCTAGGATAAATAACAGTAATTTCCAGGTGACTCATGCAGCTGCCGCCGCAGAGAACTGAATGTTCTCTCTCCGAAACAGGTGTTGCTCTTCATTTCATTTAAATGATTTCCTGGACTGGTTTAGAGCAAGTGCTGCATCCCAATATTTCTCAAGTAAAGAGAGGTTGTGTACATCAGGGGTGGGGAGCCTGTGGCCCTCCAAATGTTGGACCACCGGTTCCCATGGGCCCCTGCTAGCATGGGCAGTGGTCAGTAATTATAGGAGCCACAGTCCAACAACAACTCTTGGTTTGCGGGGAGTACAGGTTTCCCTTTCCTTGGCAACTGGCAAAAGTAAGGGGGAAACAACTGGGCCAGACAGCTAACCACTCCCTCCAGGGCAGTACTGTGGCTAGCTTGTTGGGCTTAGTTATGCAAGTCCCTGGTCCCATCAGTGTCTGTGCATCCTAACCAAGCCCATGCAGCTGTTGTTAGGCTTGAAATGAGCTCCTTGGAGAAAAGGTGGGGCACAAATAATTCCGCATTAGCACCACCTGTTGTTTAGTTCAGTGCATTTGAACTGTGGAGATTTCTGTTGGGTGGGCTTTCACAGGTAGTGTCCCAGAAGGAGATTTTGTCTGCCAAGGATTAGGACTAGCTCAGTTTATTTCACTACTTTGCTGGACTGCTGTTCAGGGGATCAAGTTATATAGCATAACAATCGCCTCTGCTTTGGTACCACTATCTTATTAAAATATTTTCTGTTTTTGTAAAATAGTTTTGAAATCATGCTGGAATCCAAGTAACTCTGAGGAAGTCACAGTACAAAATACACAATCATTTTATTTTATTTTAGCAGTAGTTCCAAATGCCATATTTTATTGCTTCATAAAAAAAGATTATTTAAGAAAACCAGCTAACATGGTCGATTGCATCCCATTGAATTTGTTTTCAAAAGGTCTGTCAGAGGCCTTTCTGAATGATTATGTTAGCACAGAGAATGACCAAGCAGCGAGCATTCTTTTGTTTTTTGTCTGTGAAAGAAACATCACAGCAAGCGTATTTCAGACAGCTTTGCTTTCTAGTTGAATCATACATGAGCTATGGATGACTGATGTAATTCTCCTGACAGGTATATCTCAGCGAGACTACACTCAATACTACGAGCACATCTCAAAACAAAAAGAAGAGATCTGTAGACTTACACAAGAGTTTTTCAAGAAACACATCCAGTATAAGTTTTTTGATGAAGACTGTAAGTATTCTTTGAGCTAATATTAGAAAGGAACTGGTGCTTTTTTGGAGCTAAAAAGTTTTATTTAAAGCTAGGAACACTTGTGGGGTGGAAGCAGAATTCTACGTGCACCCAGAGGTATCTTTTAAAGTTCCACCTGCAGCCATTTACATAGCTGAAGTTGCTTTTTATTCAAATTTGGTTTGCTTCATTTGCCATGTGAGAAGTTTCCCAAGAAGCTCTATAGACTTTGCTTGTTTCACATTGTACAGGTTCTTCTCCCATGTGCTCATGCAGTTTGTCAGAGTGAAATTTCTAGTCCTAGATTATTTTATTCAGTTTTTATGAGGTAAAGTTGTTTAAGGACAGAAGTGTTTCCATCTTTCTTGAATGGAGATGTCTCATTTGTTCTTCAGCTGTAATGAATGCTATTTCATTAAATCCAAACTAAGGCTGAAAAATTGATACTCTTCACTAAAGAAAAGTAGTGATATTTTAATCACTTAATTTGGAATTGATTTTTGAATTTAGAAAACTATACAAGCGGAACCCTGTGATGTAGGAGAATGTGTGTACAGAAATGCTAATTTTAACCATACTTTGGTGCAAAACAAGCCTCTCAAGGCAGCACACATGTCATAAAGGTAAAGGGACTCCTGACCGTTAGGTCCAGTTGCGAACGACTCTGGGGTTGCAGCGCTCATCTCACTTTAAAGGCTGAGGGAGCCGGGGTTTGTCCGCTTCCACAGACAGTTTTTCCAGGTCATGTGGCCATCATGACTGAACAGCTTCTGGGGAAACCAGAGCAGTGCACGGAAACGCTGTTTACCTTCCCGCCGGAGCGGTACCTATTTATCTACTTGCACTTCGTGCTTTTGAACTGCTAGGTTGGCAGGAGCAGGGACCGAGCAACAAGCAGTTTCCTGTGCTGAGCTACCCTGCTTTGACAAAGAATGAAAGGAAGCCCTTTACTTATGTAGCCAATGTGTCAGTAACCAGATGATCATAAGTTCACATGGGCTACTACTACAGAGAAATTTAAGCCTTCCCAAATCCAGCTGAGCACAGTGTATTTGAGCACTTACAGCCTAAGCCCATTTAACTCCCACTGATTTCAATGGGTTTTACTCTCAGTTAAGCCTGCGTAGTGTTGCAGCCTTAAGAGTTATGCAGACTCTACTGGGAAGTCCCATTTGAGTTATTTCCCTTAAACCTCCATAACTAATAAGAATCTTATCACCCATAAATCTGCCTAAAACTTTCCAGACTCATCTGAATCCTTTTTCAGGTGTTATGTTCTTGATCAAAGCAAACACTTAAGGCAGGCGAGGAGGGTTGGTCCTGGGGATGAGTGCACTAGCTCTGCCCCATGATGGCATTCCAACTGCTTTCCCACTTCTAGACGCCAAAGACCTGAAGCTTGTCAAAGCTCCCCAAACATTTTTGAACCCTGGAGAACCAGGCTTTTAAACTGCCTAGGGAGCCTCCATGAAACTCCTAGTCCTAGTTTTCTGGGAAGGATGAAGTTCATGGGAAGAGGCGGAGTGTGCCCTCCTCCTGCTTGGCCCAACACATCTCACTTACCCTTTCACAGCACCGGAAGAATCCATGCTTGTTTCAGTGTGACATAATAAGAGCACCTTCAGTTCTAAGAAGGCCTAAAAGCAAAAAAATTGAAGTGGTTTTCAGGTTTTGCTTAGTAAACCTATTAATCTTGCCTCTTCTCTTCTCTCCTGTTCTCTTTCCCTCCCCTCCCCTTTTCTTTTTCCTTCTTTAATCTTTCTAGTTGTGTTTGATATCTACAGGGACAGCATGGTAAGTCAACTCTTTGGTTTGTAATGCTTTATTATTTTTATTCTGTGTAAATTTTTGAGTATGGTCTCCTTGGCAAAGCCGTATTTTATTTTGCTTTTCAAAAAAAAAAAAAAGATAGTGTACAGTAATAAAACAGTTGCCATGATCTTATGCAGGGTACCCATCAATAAGCTTGAATAGTACATATCCAAGTGTGCTTCAGGCACACTGGTTCTGTGAGTTCCCAGTGGGATTTTTCATTTTTTCTTGAAACAATCAATATTGTAGAATTTTTGGTATATATCTTAAGCAGAAACCTGGTTCCAGTCACCACTGAATTGGAGTGATTTTGCAGTCTTTAATACCATTACCACCTGGAAACAGCCTAATGTGCAAAACACATAGTATGGCTTTGGGGGCCTTTTTAAAAATAAAATATTGTCAACTGCATCTCCAGACTATTAATGGCTACTAGTCACGAACGCTGAGCTGCTTCCAGGATCTGCAGGGGACAGCAGCAGGAGAGGCCTATGGTCCTCATGTCATGTTTGTGCTTCATGCGAAAATCTGGTTGGCTACTGGAGGGAAACAGGAGGCTGAGCTAGATAAATGTTCTGGTAAGCCTGGCTCTCTAAAGCAGGCATAGGCAAACTCGGCCCTCCAAATGTTTTGAGACTACAACTCCCATCATCCCTAGCTAACAGGACCAGTGGTCAGGGATGATGGGAGTTGTAGTACCAAAACAACTGGAGGGCCGAGTTTGCCTATGCCTGTTCTAAAGTGTGTGCACGCTTGTTTCTGTTTGTGTCTCTGTGTCTGTGTGTTTGTCCAGTACAGGGGTCCCCAAACTTTTTAAACAGGGCCGGTTCACTGTCCCTCAGACACTGTTGGGGGCTGGACTATAATTTGAAAAAAATATGAATGAATTCCTATGCACACTGCACATATTTTATTTGTAGTGCACAGAAAAACAGGAAAAACAATACAATATTTAAAATGAAGAACGATTTTAATCAACATAAACTTATAAGTATTTCAATGGGAAGTATGGACCTGCTTTTGGCTAATGAGATGGTCAGTATCGCTAATCCTCGTCCCTACAACCCAGCCTACACATGGATCTCCCTCACCCCCATGGCCCAGTCTACATGCAGGCCTTCCATGCCCCCATCCCCACAACCCAGCTTATACACGTCTCCCTAACCCCCATCCTCCACCCCCAGCTTGCACGCCTGTCCTCCAACCCCAAATCCCCATGCGCTAGCCTGCCCGCGCACGTTTCCCTACCCCCAATCCCCATGGTGCAGCCTGTCTGCGTGTCGCCCATCCTCATGACTCACTGCGGGGGCAAATGCAGAGCCACCCCTCCTCTGGAAGGCGCAGTCGACAAAGACAGCATTCTTGCCCATGCAGAATATATTGGCACCATCGGCATGTGCGGAGGAACAAGGTGAGCTTGCGGAGAGGGCAGCACCTCCTTGGATGGGCTGGATCTGACCATCACTGCCTTGCCTGCGCACGCCTCCCCCTCACTTCCTTTCCAGGGCATGGCTACCTCTCCTATAGCATGGGAATGCAGCTGACTGCAAAAGGATTCCCCCGCCCCACCCGTTCTCCCTTGAATCTCCCCCACCTTACCACCCCCGCTTCCTGACCTTGTTATCTGGCGATTGGGGGCCCCAGGCAAGGCAGCAAGGCATTTGGAGGTGGGCCCACTCCTCACTGAGCAAGTCCACTGACCCCTTCCCTCTGCTTGTTGCTTTCCGCCCCCGCCTGGCCCCCTTCATAGTGTCCACAAGCAGACTGGACAATTAGGTGTTAGTGGGTGGGGAAGTCTATAAGGCAGCCGGAGGTGAAACAGAGTGGGATCGTGTCCATTTCAGCTCCTCGATAGCTCAGTCTCTTGCTGGCGCTGCACAGCACCCACCCCTGTGCCCGCCCATCTTCTCAGCCTGGCTGCTGATCTGTGTCAGGTCAGACCCACTTTGCAGATGGCTTGAGCTCAGTGCGGTTTGCCCAGACTTGATCCTTCTCCTCCTCCTCCTCCTCCCTTCCCCCTTCCTCAAGAATCCTGGTGCGGAAAGGAAAGGAAAAGGAGGGGACTGAAAATCCAGCATCTTCCAAATAAGTCACCCTTATCTGCTTGTGCGTTACCAGGGGAGCCTTTTGGGAGACATGCTGGATCAAGAAGAAATTCCTTGTGCTGGGGAGCCATATTTGCTGCTTGGCGCGGCTTAGCCGGCTGGGTTCTTGTGATGATGGCAGCGTCGCCCCCTGTCCAGAGGCGTCCGTGGCTTTGGATTGGCTGCAGGAGTTTCCTGCTGCCATTGTGAAGCCGCAGCAGCATTGCGGAAGTCAGTCCCTTTGTGGCGAGGCGCCACAGCTTCTTCTCAAGGAAACACCGTGCCGATTTAGCTCAGTGCGTGGGGACTGACCAAGCGGGCGGCAGGGTCCACAGGCCGGAATAACGAGCCTGGTGGGCCAGACCCGGCCCGCAGCCCGTAGTTTGAAGATGCCTGGTAAAGTACATTGTATACTCCTTTTCCTTCCCTCCCTTCAGTTTTCATCTTCTCCTTTCTCTTTACAGCTTTTTTGGGTGGGTGGTAAGGGAACAGTGTTTGGGGGGCGTCTTGAAACGGAAGTGTCTTGAGAATTGTTCATAAAACACCACAGTTGTTCTTCATTAGTTAAGAAGGCTCCTTGCTGGATCCAGCCAAAGGCCCATGCGCTCCAGAATCCTGTTCTCACACTAACCAACCAGAGTTCTATGAGAAGCCACAAGCAAGGCCTTATCCTCCATGAATTTCTAATTTAATTTTGCTGAAGTACTAATTGATAAAACGATTGAAAGAACTATCAAAAACAGAGAAACATGCAGGTTTGAACCAATTCACGGCGGCAGTTAATGCCCGTCACTTTTTAAACAGAATCAAATGGGTCAAGTGTAAGAGGGCTGTATATGCAGTTCTGGCCACATATATTGAAAGCTGTATTATGCCACTTTAACAGTCATGGCTTCCCCCAAAGAATCTTGGGAACTGTAGTTTCTTATGGGTGCTAAGAGTTATTAGGAGAGCCCTATTCCCCTCACAGAGCTATATTGCTCGAAGCTCCCTGGCAAGAGGGATTGATGGTGAAACCACTTTCAGCACCTTTAACCAACCCCTTTTTTGTGGAAAGCCATGGCAGTTTAAAAGTGATAAAACAGATGTGTCTTTCAAGCTTATACCAAGCACTTTCACTGATAGATATCCAACTCTGGTACTCTGGCTTTCCTCAGAGCAGCCGATGGCTGATCTACCACTGAGCCTGTTCCACCAAGATTAGTGGATTTACAAGCAACTATATTTAGGTTTGGGCTATAAATGTCTGCAGTGAACCTTGGCATGGCAAACGGGGCTCTGTGGGCACAATGGAGCTTTTGGAGAAACATTTCAGCTATGTGAATGCTTGAAAAAAGATGTTTGTGCAGATTGATTATTAAACCTTAAAAGTGGCTATATAAATGAATCTCTAGTGGAAGGTTTTCCTCTAGCAGGAATAATCTTGAATAGTAGTCAAAAAAGTGTGGCTATTAACAACATTGTGATGTCAAAAATAGGCAGGAAAATGTGCTTAACTGCCTAGAATTTATTGGAGCGATCATATTTACTTGTACTTTCTGTATTCATTACTGGGTTGTGGAAACCTGCAATTGAGCAGCATTATCTTCTGAGTCTGCTGCTGCAGAGCAAAGGTGTTTGGTGGCTCATATTGCTAGATGATGATGGTGATAAAAATAAAAATATAATTTATCTTCCTCAGCCACTCTGGGCGGCTCCCAACAGAAAATAAAAAACACAATAAAACATCAAACATTAAAAACTTCCCTAAACAGGGTTGCCTTCAGATGTCTTCTAAAAGTCAGATAGTTGTTTATTTCCTTGACATCTAATGGGAGGGCGTTCCACAGGGTGGGCGCCACTACCAAGAAGGCCCTCTGCCTGGTTCTCTGTAACCTCACTTCTCGCAGGGAGGGAACCGCCAGAAGACCCTCAGAGCTGGATCTCAATGTCCGGGCTGAACGATGGGGGTGGAGACACCCCTTCAGGTATACTGGACCGAGGCCATTTAGGGTTTTAAAGGTCTTTGAATTGTGCTCGGAAACGTACTGGGAGCCAATGTAGGTTTTCAGGACCGGTGTTATATGGTCTGGGTGGCCACTCCCAGTTACCAGTCTAGCTGCAGCATTCTGGATTAGTGGTAGTTTCTGGGTCACCTTCAAAGGTGGCCCCACGTAGAGCACATTGCAGTAGTCCAAGCAGGAGATAACTAGAGCATGCACCACTCTGGCGAGACAGTCTGCGGGCACGTAAGATCTCAGCCTGCGTACCGGATTGAGCTGGTAGACACAGAATTGACGTGTGCCTCCACTGACAGCTGTGAGTCCAAAATGACTCCTGGGCTGTGCACCTGGTCCTTCAAGGGCACAGTTACCCCATTGAGGACCAGGGAGTCCCCCACACCTGCCCGCCCCATCCCCCGAAAACAGGACTTCTGTCTTGTCAGGATTCAACCTCAATCTGTTAGCCGCCATCTATTCTCCAACCACCTCCAGACACTCACTCAGGACCTTCAGAGCCTTCACTGGTTCTGATTTAAATGAGAGGTTGAGCTGGGTATCATCTGCATACTGATGAACTTTCAGCCCAACTCTTTCAGTGGGTCTGGGAAGGCCCACAGAGTCCATCACCCAGTACTTCCCAGCTTGCTTTTATGAGCCAGGATGGGCAAGGATCCAGGAGACAGGTGGTTGGCTTCACTCGTCTAAGCAGCCTGTCCACATCCTCGGAGGTAACAGATTGGAATTGATCCCATGCAACTTGACTAGACAGGACTCTAGCACTCTCCTGCCCTCGCCCTCCAGGAGAACATCCGTCATGACCTGAAGCAGCTTGGCCAGGGAATCCTTTGTGCAGCGTGGAGGTTGGTACACCAAAAGGAATCCTGTACTGCCCCTATTGCCCAACTTCCAGAACATGCACTAAGAAAACTGGGTCTTCCCAATAGGATGCCTGGTGTAAGCTAATGACTTCCTAAAAATCACTGCAAACCCCCCTCCCCACCCACATGACCTGTGCAGAAGAGAAACCTGGTGGACAAGCAGCGGCAAGAACAGGCCCATCTGCTTCATTCAACCAAATCTCTGTTACACATGTCATGTCAAGTCCTCCATCCACGATAAAGTCATGGATGGCAGTGGTCTTGTGAATCATTGACCTGGCATTGCACAGCAGCACCTTCAGGTCATGTGGGTCTCCCTTGCTGATTCCAATATCCTTCTGGTCAAGACCAGACCCGGAGGCAGGGATAGTCCTCCAATAACGACTAAACCTGCCTCCTCGGTAATGACATGGTCTGGTCCTGGCGTAACTCCTCTTGTTCGTGATCACTGAGATCAGGTGTCCCAGTGCATCCCACCCCACGTGGAACCTGCCCCAGTCATTCTGTTGGCTGGGGCCCACTTCCAGGCAGCCCAGACCCTCTCCCTTCAAGAACCAAATTTGTTGATGCTGTTTAGTCATGTCTGACTCTTTGTGATCCCCTGGACCAGAGCACGCCAGGCCTTCCTGTCTTCCACTGCTTCCCGCATGTCAGGGAACTGCCATCAGGGCCAGAGGGAGAGAGCGGGCTCCAGAGGGATTCCAGAGAGCGTTCCGGGATGGGGAGAGGCAGCCCATCTTCTGGAGAGTAAGGGTCCTCCGCTGCCCACACCCTCCTTGCGCAGAAGGCTTCCGCGCAGGGAGAGTAGGCGGAGACTAGGCGTCAAAGAGCTTCTTTGCTGGAAGAAGTTCAAGAAACGCCCACTGACGGATTCTGTCAGCGATTGAGACAGCCACGGGCAAGGGGCTGTCCGGACAGAAAAGGTTCACTCAGGCAACCCAGCCAGGTGTGGCGCCGGTTTACGCACGAGCAACCCCTAGAACCATTACACCGCAGTTTGGTCAAACTCATGTTCGTACCTTCAAGAACACTGTCCAACCATCTGGTCCTCGTCCCCTTCTCCTTGTGCCCTCAATCTTTCCCAACATCAGGGTCTTTTCCTAAAAAATATTTTTTGTTAAATTTTCCATTTTAACAATCCAATCAAATCACATTAAGTATTCCAAATTATACAAATACATATCATATAGTCCAAATATTCTGCCAAATTATAATTTTTTGGGGGGGCTTCCCATGCTTCAAGTTCAGTGGGGTTCTAATCATCTTATGTTTCTACTGCCTTGAGTTTCCAATAGTTCCTTCTTTAAATCTTCCTGTTGTTATCCTTCCTTCCCAACATCAGGGTCTTTTCCAGGGACCAAATACAAATTATATAAAACGATAGAAACTAATTTTTAAAAAACCCAAAACAAAACACAATTCACAGTTATACTGAAAATTAAACTAATCCCCAGCCCCAACTAATCATTTAATTCACCCCCATAGCAAAAACCAGACCATAAAACGGTAATTTAAAATGCCACAAATTAAAAACTATTTTAAAACATTTTAAAACATTTAAAAGCATTTTTGACATTTGCCTCAACCCCAGAGTTGTTCCAGTGAGTCTGGGCTGTTCAGCACTCTCAGCCGGGCAATCTTGCTGAACCTTGTTTGTTTGTTCTGAAGTATTGGCAATCGTTCAAGGCCACCAAAGGAATGTTCCAAAGGAAGGTACGGATAGGAATTGGAGAAACATTGTGGTTGGAACTGTAGAACTTCCTTGTCCATTCAACATCTCTGTCAGTGATCTTTGATACTGGAGCTTCCATCTGCCTGAGTAGACAGTCATAACTGTGCACGGACTGATGCTCTTTTGTGTGGCTTCCGCCCCTTAGAATCCTGAGCATCCCAGTTTTCATTTAAAAGGAAGAAATTTGTTGTGGCAGCAGAGATAAGTTTAAATGATGTGTGCTGGCAAAACTTTGGCATAGTCATGAACACTGGGAAGAGTGGCCTGCCTACCCACGTTCTAAATGATGTAGAAATCTTCCTGCCAAAGCCTCTAAAATGGTTTAGACGGGCAAACTGCATACAGCTGTTTAAACACTTTGCACTTCACCAAGCTGAAGACGGAGACCTTTCACACCAAAGGGTCAAAATTTGCTAGCCGCTGATTCTTTCTTTCTATTCATGCATTTGTTTTCTTTGGCGTAAGAGAGGTTGGGGCCTGTGATTGCTTGCTTTCAGCTGACTGCAGTGAGATTTGTTTGCATGTGTGAGGGGCAGGAGGAGTTGTTGTGTCAAGGTAGCCATGTCAATCTGTATGGCTGTCTGGTGGGTTGTTGTCTTGTTGGGCTGTGTATGTAATAAAGGAGAGCCACATCCTCTTTTATTTGCCCTCGTGTTAGTTTCAGTTTGTGGGTTAGCTTTATCTTGTTTTACCAGTACAACAGGGATCCAAAATGTGGACTTTGCCTGATTTATTTAAGTGACAGCACCCTTTCACGTCTAGTACATGCATGCATGGAAAGACTGCAAAAGACAGTGGCTTGCCGTTTTGTGATATAGGCAAGAATTGTCTTGCTAGATCAGGCTGAAGCCACAATATTCTGCCTCCAGCAGTGTCCAGTCAGATACTTTAAGAACAGGGGCAGCCAGGGTAGTGCCCTCAGGATTTTGTGGCCTGCAGCTCCCATTCGCCTCTGCCAGCATGCTAAATGGTCAGTCATGATAGGAGTTGAAGTCCACAACGTTTGGAAGGCATCCCTGTGGAAGTTCTCTTAATAAGCCTGGCTCACAGGTAGCAGCCACCCCTCATTGTTTGGTATTAGCACCTGCTATCCAGATGCTATTTAGCTGTCATGGCTCATAGACACCAATAGGTCAATCTTCCATAAGTCAACCTCCACATATGTTTTAATTGTTAATGTGTGGTTTCCTGACCTCCTTAACCAGCCTTGCTTCCACCCCACCAGATCAGATAGCCATTGTGTTAATGAACTGAACCCCACATGAAAATTAGCGAAAGCATGTGGGTCAACATTCCATTTAAAAGGCTTTCTTCATGTTGTCCTATATAAATAGATTTATATTTTGCTTCTGCCATTTTTCTTCTACAGGGTAGAGTGTGGTTAATTGATTTTAATCCATTTGGCGAGGTAACAGATTCTCTACTATTTATGTGGGAGGAGCTGAGATCTGGAAATGGTTTGAAAGATGACGAGAGTGAAGGTGGAGCCATGGAACAGGTAACAGATGGGGGGAACACATGGAATGTGACTGGAAATATAATTAAGCAGGTCTTCCTGGCTTCTGTATATGTACCTGGATGCAAGGATTCATTATGCTGTGTTCATACATCTATGGAAGCTATTGTGTCTTGTTTAAATGAATACATGGACTTTCCATTGATTTTGAACCACAGAGATAATAAGTGCTGCTGGGCAGAGTCTGTTTTCTGCTCATAGGTTTGCTTTTCAAAGTGATTCATCTATCCGCAAGCATCCTCTGGCAGGGCCATCTTGCTGCATTACCAGTTCCAGGTGTATGCACTGATGGGACTGTTGTTGTTGTTTAGTCGTTTAGTCGTGTCCGACTCTTCGTGACCCCATGGACCAGAGCACGCCAGGCACTCCTGTCTTCCACTGCCTCCCACAGTTTGGTTAAACTCATGCTGGTAGCTTTGAGAGCACTATCCAACCATCTCGTCCTCTGTCCCTTCTCCTTGGGCCCTCCATCTCTCCCAACATCAGGTTCTTTTCCAGGAAGTCTTTTCATCTCATGAGGTGGCCAAAGTCTTGGAGTCTCAGCTTCAGGATCTGTCCTTCCAGTGAGCACTCAGGGCTGATTTCCTTAAGAATGGATAGGTCTTCTGCAGTCCATGGGACTCTCAAGAGTCTCCTCCAGCACCATAATTCAAAAGCATCAATTCTTCGGCAATTAGCCTTCTTTATGGTCCAGCTCTCACTTCCATACATCACCACTGGGAAAACCATAGCTTTAACTCTGCGGACGTTTGTCGGCAAGGTGATATCTCTGCTTTTTAAGATGCTGTCTAGGTTTGTCATTGCTTTTCTCCCAAGAAGCAGGTGTCTTTTAATTTCGTGGCTGCTGTCACCATCTGCAGTGGTCATGGAGCCCAAGAAAGTAAAATCTCCCACTGCCTCCATTTCTTCCCCTTCTATTTGCCAGGAGGTGATGGGACCAGTGGCCATGATCTCGGTTTTTTTTTATGTTGAGCTTCAGACCATATTTTGTGCTCTCCTCTTTCACCCTCATTAAAAGGTTTTTTTAATTCCTCCTCACTTTCTGCCATCAATGTTGTGTCATCTGCATATCTGAGGTTGTTGATATTTCTTCTGGCAATGTTAATTCCGGCTAGGGATTCATCCGGCCCAGCCTTTCGCATGATGAATTCTGCATACAAGTTAAATAAGCAGGGAGACAATATACAGCCTTGTCGTACTCCTTTCCCAATTTTGAAGCAATCAGTTGTTCCATATCCAGTTCTAACTGTAGTTTCTTGTCCCACATAGAGATTTCTCAGGAGACGAGGTGATCAGGCACTCCCATTTTTTAAAGAACTTGCCATAATTTGCTGTGGTCGACACAGTCAAAGGCTTTTGCATAGTCAATGAAGCAGAAGTAGATGTCTTTCTGGAACTCTCTAGCTTTCTCCATAATCCAGCGCATGTGTGCAATTTGGTCTCTGGTTCCTCTGCCCCTTCTAAATCCAGCTTGCACTTCTGGCAGTTCTCGGTCCACATACTGCTTAAGTTTGCCTTGTAGAATTTTAAGCATAACCTTGCTTGCATGTGCAATGAGTGCAATTGTGTGGTAGTTGGAGCATTCTTTGGCACTGCACTTCTTTGGGATTGGGATGTAGACTGATCTTCTCCAATCCTCTGGCCACTGCTGAGTTTTCCAAACTTGCTGGCATATTGAGTGTAGCACCTTAACAGCATCATCTTTTAAACTTTTAAATAGTTCAGCTGGAATATCATCACTTCCACTGGCCTTGTTATTTGCAGTGCTTTCTAAGGCCCATTGGCCTCACTCTCCAGGATGTCTGGCTCAAGGTCAGCAACCACACTACCTGGGGTATACGAGCCATCCCTATCTTTCTGGTATAATTCCTCTGTGTATTCTTGCCATCTCTTCTTGATGTCTTCTGCTTCTGTTAGGTCCTTACCACTTTTGTCCTTTATTATGGTAAACTTTGTACGAAATGTTCCTTTCATATCTCCAATTTTTTTGAACAGATCTCTGGTTCTTCCCATTCTGTTGTTTTCCTCTATTTCTTTGCATTGCTTGTTTAAGAAGGCCTTTTTGTGTCTCCTTGCTCTTTTTTGGAAATCTGCATTCAATTTCCTGTATCTTTCACTATCTCCCTCACTTTTTGCTTGCCTTCTCTCCCCCGCCATTTGTAAGGCCTTGTCGGACAGCCACTTTGCTTTCTTGCATTTCCTTTTCATTGGAATGGTTTTCGTTGCTGCCTCCTGTATGATGTTGCGAGCCTCCACCCATAGTTCTTCAGGCACTCTGTCCACCAAATCTAAATCCTTAAACCTGTTCCTCACTTTCATAAGGGATTTGATTTAGATTGTATCTTACCGGCCCAGTGGTTTTTCCTACTTTCTTCAGTTTAAGCTTGAATTTTGCTATAAGAAGCTGATGATCTGAGCCACAGTCAGCTCCAGGTCTTGTTTTTGCTGACTGTGTAGAGCTTCTCCATCTTTGGCTGCAGAGAATATAATCAATCTGATTTCGATGCTGCCCATCTGGTAGTGTCCATGTGTAGAGTTGTCTTTTGTGTTGTTGGAAAAGTGTGTTTGTGATGACCAGCTTGTTCTCTTGACAGAATTCTATTAGCCTTTGCCTTTTGATCCCCAAGGCCAAACTTGCCAGTTGTTCCTTTTATCTCTTGATTCCCTACTTTAGCATTCTAATCCCCTATAATGAGAAGAACATCCTTCTTTGGTGTCACTTCTATAAGGTGTTGTAAGTCTTCATAGAATTAGTCAATTTCAGTTTCTTCAGCACCAGTTGTTGGTGCATAAACTTGGATTACTGTGATATTAAAAGGTCTGCCGTGGATTCATATCGAGATCATTCTATCATTTTTGAGATTGCATCCCAGTACAGCTTTCGCCACTCTTTTGTTGACTATGAGGGCCACTCCATTTCTTGTTGCGTTTGCAAAGTAAAGGAAGGATTGAACTCTGATTAATAAGAATACACACAGAGGCTTGAACCAGCAAGACTCTGGGAAGGGTGCGTATAATCGTGTCTCTCTTTGCTTGTCCCATGTGCAGCCCTGTTTTTATTCACAAAAAAGCTTTTTACAGAGTGTTCGTAAGAACCAATCAGATTTCTTCTGAGCATTCAAACAAACCTCAAGTGGGGACAAAGTTAAACTATAAACACTAGTTATCCATGCATACTTTTGGGGTAAATGAATGAATACTACAAAGGAGCGAATACAGCAACCCCGGAGGTCATAAACAATCAGTACACATGATAAGGAGGATGGCCAGGAGGACAGTGACCATTATCACCTTAATGTGAAACCTGTTTCCTGGCCCTAAGATTAACATCCTAAGATTAATATATAAGAAACTACTTCAAAGGAGCCTGCCCACTGTCAGGCCTGGTCGTTGTCCTTTTCAGATCACCACACAAACGCTTCTTGTTCTTTTATAACTTTTTATTGCGTATCAGCAAAACAATCTTATAAACGGTTCTTAACTATTCTTCCTCAGAGTCACTTCTTTCAGATCCCTTCTGAGCTCTGCTTCTCCGTGACCAGCCACCCTCAAAATGTCGAAGGCGCCCTTCCCTTTGTTTTCCCGCTCTTTTTCCTTCCCTCCTGGCTAGAGCTGGCCTGTATCTCCCCTCCTCCCAATCTGAGCTAGAACTGAACCCTTGCCTTTCCTGGGAACAGCCGGTCCCTCCCTCTTGTTCCTCTTGCTCCCTTCTATTAGATTCACTGCTCTCCTCCCCCCCTTGGGGAATGCTTTCTCCCTCTGAGAAATGGGAAACTTCTAACTCTTCCCTGACATCACCCCCTCCCCTAAGTCCCCCTTCCTCCTCCTCGCTCTCCTCTGTTTCTGAAGGACCGAACCCTATGAACTCTTCTTCCTCACTATCTGTCTCTTCAAAAATTTCTTGAAGATGCCAGTTATGGGGTTTCGGCTTGTGGGGATATTTTCTATGAAATTCTCTCTGCAATTCTGGAACGTTAATTTTTTCTGCTGGTTCCCATGAGTTCTCAGACTCATCTAACCCTTTCCATGCAACCAAATACTGTAATTTCCTCCTACTTATTCTCGAGTTTAATATCTCTTCCACTTCGGTCTCCTCTTCCCCCATCATGGTGGGAAAAGGAGGTGGTTCCCTTGAACTTTGATACCTATGCGCTGGTACAAACACTGACAATAAAGATCTATGAAATACAGGGTGTATTCTCATATTTTCAGGCAAATGAAGCTTGAAAGCGACTGGGTTAATTTGAGCCTTTACTTGGAAAGGTCCCAATCTCCTTGGTTCTAGCTTTTTACACCTCCCTCGTATTGGTAGTCCCTTGCTAGACAGCCATACCCAGCTCCCTACTTGGATTTCTTCCCCAACTCACCGGTGCCTGTCTGCAGCTCTCTTGTAAGCCTCTTTAGCTTCTTCCAAATCCTCTTTCAGTATCTCATGAATGCACCTCAACTCCTCTATCATTTGTTCTGCTGCTGGTACTGCTAACTGCCCCTCTTGACCTGGGAATGCCCTTGGGTGCAAGCCATAGTTTGCCACAAATGGGGCTCTGCCCGTAGACACATGCATTGCATTATTATACGCAAACTCTGCTAGACTCAACTTCTCTAACCACCCACTCTGCTGATAACCAACATAACACTTCAGATATTGTTGTAGTGTTGCATTCGTTCTTTCAGCTTCCCCATTGGTTTGTGGGTGTCTCGCCGACGTGAGGCTTAGCTCCACATCTAGAAACTGCATTAACCTCCTCCAAAATTGTGATGTAAATTGGGCCCCTCTATCTGAAATGATTTGTGATGGCATACCATGCAACCTAAAAATATTATCTAAAAACATATTTGCAGTTTCCTGCGCGGTCGGAATTTTGGCACATGGTATGAAATGTGCCATCTTGGTTAGCATTTCAACCACCACAAAGATCACTGTTTGCCTATGCGATGACGGTAAATCAGTTATAAAATCCATAGACGCCACATCCCAAGGCCTTCCCGGCGTGGGCATAGGTTGCAACAACCCTGCGGGAGCTGCTCTGGGTGCCTTGGCTCGTTGACATACTTCACAACCTCTTACATATTGCGTTACCTCCTCCCTCAACTTTGGCTACCAGAACTGCCGTGTGATCTGATACAGGGTCTTTTCTGTACCAAAATGTCCTGCAGTCGGGTTATCATGATGTTGCCTCAACACTTTACCTCTTAGTTCACCTGCAGGTACATACAGCACCCCTCTCCTGTACAACAATCCACCTTTTTCCTTGAAACCTTCCTCTTCCCCTCTACCTTTTCTCAGTTCCTCCATTTTCTTTTGTGCAAACTCATCTGTTACTGTCAATCGCTGGAATTCCCTGCCATCCACTACTACAGCTGCACACCCCCACTGATCCGATCTCAGCATTTCTCGCAACTTGGGAGGTGCTTCCCCTTCCATATACTCAGGTTTACGCGATAGCGCATCTGCACAAACGTTTTGATGCCCAGGTATGTACTCAATCCTAAAATTAAACCCAGCAAAAAACTCCGCCCACCTAATTTGCCTTTGGTTTAGCTGTCTAGCAGTTCTCCAATACTCTAAATTCTTATGATCTGTTTGTACCACCACCTGATGTGGCACCCCTTCCAAAAAATGTCTCCACACTTTAAAGGCAGCATGCACAGCTAAAAGTTCCTTATCAAATATGGTGTAGTTTTGTTCTGATTGATTTAATTTTCTAGAGTAGAATGCACAGGGTCTCCAGTCCCCTCCCTTGTCCTGTTGCAGCAGAATGGCCCCAATAGCCCTATCAGAGGCGTCAGTTTCTACCTTCATACGTTTACTTGGATCTAGGTGCATAAGATATTTTTCTGAAGCAAACACCACCTTTAATTTATCAAAGGCCTTCTGTGTTTCCTCAGACCATCTGAATGGCCCCTTGCCTCTTAGACAATCAGTCAGTGGTGTTGTGATTTTGGAGTAATTACCTATGAATTTACGATAGAAATTAGCAAATCCTAAAAACCTCTATAGATCTTTCTTAGTTTTAGGTGCCTCCCATTCCACCACTGCCTGAACTTTACTGGGGTCCATGTGCACCCCTTTGTGGGAAATGCAATATCGCAGGAACTCCACATTTTGTGTGTGGAACTTACACTTTTCTAACTTCACATATAACCTGTTGGTCCTCAATCTCTCTAACACCTGCGTGACATGTTTTACATGTTCTTCCATACTTTCACTATATATTAAGAGGTCATCTAAATAGGAGACACAGAACTGATCCAGTATACCTGCTAAGACGTGATTGATGAAGGTTTGAAATACCCCTGAGCCATTTTGCAAGCCAAAAGGCATTACCAAGAATTCAAATGCACCATACTTAGTACAAAAACTGGTTTTCCACTCATCCCCTTCTCTGACTCTTATCAGATTATATGCTCCTCGTAGATCAAGCTTGGTAAAGACTTTGGCTGACCTTACTCTCTCTATGAGGTCATCTATACGTGGCAGTGGGCACACGCGAGGCTTCATTTGGCTGTTAAGGATTCTGAAGTCACATACTAATCTCGGTGCCCCTTCCTCCCCTTTCTTTTTGACAAAAAAGACGGGAGCACCCCCCGAGGCCGTGGACTCTCTAATAAAACCTCTCTGCAAATTCTTTTGCAGGAACTCCCTCAATGCTGCAGATTCTACTTCCGACATGGCATATATCTTGCTTGGTGGCAACTGTGCCCCAGGGACAAGATCTATCTTGCAATCATAGGGCCTATGTGGTGGAAATTTATCCGCTTCTTTTTCACAAAAAACATCCCGATAAGCAATATATTGTGATGGAATCTCACTTTCATTCCCCATCAACTTCCCTGCTACCTCTGTTCCCATTACTTCCACCGAGATTTTTCCCTTTTGCCCCAAACAATGTGTCATACAATACAGTGGTGCCTCGCAAGACGAATGCCTCGCAAGACGGAAAACTCACTAGACGAAAGAGTTTTCCGTTTTGGAGGTGCTTCGCAAAACGAATTTCCTATGGGCTTGCTTCGCAAGACGAAAATGTCTTGCGAGTTCCTGCGGTTTTTTCCCCCTTTTTCCCCCTTTTTCTAAGCCGCTTATCCGCTAAGCCGATAAGCCGCTAAAAGCCGCAAAACCGCTAATAGCGCTAATCCACTAAGCTGTCAATGGGCTTGCTTCGTAAGACGAAAAAAACGCTAGAGGAAGAGAATCGCGGAACGGATTCTTTTCGTCTTGCGAGGCACCACTGTATATCAAACCAAAAACCAAAGACCTTTGATGCCAAGCAATCACCGGATTATGACGATTGAGCCAACTCATGCCCAGCACCATCGGGTGCCCAGCTAGTTTGGTCACATGAAATGCCCATGTCTCTGAGTGATTACCCATATCCATTCTCATTGGTGGAGTCTCGTAAGTCACTTCTCCTGACAGTAGTGGTCTGCCGTCGATTGTTCTCACTCGCAGTGGGAAATTCAAAGGTAACAAAGCGATTTTGTGTTCCTGTACCAATTTCTGGTCTATGAAATCTGCTGACGCTCCTGAGTCTAACAGTGCCTCTACCTGGACCCCGTGTCCATTGGGTAGTTGTAGTTGCACCTTCACCGTTAGTCCTGGAATAGGTGGTTCCGCGTGAGAGCCTTCTATTGCTTCTCCACCCGGCTGAAAGCTCCCATTTCCAGCCGGGGACATTCGTTTCCCTGATGCAGTTCCTTTGGGCAATTGTCTTCTCCCATGTCTGCTCCAGATAGAGACTCCCATCCTTTACGATTGCAACATTGTCATGCCAGATGCCCTGGTTTTCCACAGACAAAGCAACGTCTCGTGTCTCTTCCTCTCCCTGCATTTCCTCTTACCATGGAAGTGGTAGTAACTGGGAGGGGTCTGGCTGCTCCTAATTCCATGAGCTCTGGCCGCTCTCGTCCTGGCATGTTGCCCGCTCTGCTCTCTGTACTTTCAATAATATTGTTTTTCCGCCATCGCGGTCTCCATTGTTCCTTCTTTTCACTAGCCCTCCGTTCTATGCGTAGGCTCAATTGCAGGCACATTTGGACCAGAGAGTCCAAGGAACTAGGTTCTGGCATTTGGGCCAATTGGTCTAAAATCTCATTGTTCAGTCCTTCCCTAAAAAGGGCTGCAACTGTTGGGGAATTCAGATCCCATTTTAATTTCTGCACCAGCAAACTAAAGTTGGACCAATAAACTCCCACAGTGTCTTTTCCTTGTCTCATTCACAACATCTGCCTAGCTGTGGTTATTTCATGCGCAGGGTCTAAGAAAATCGTGTCTAGATACTGCAGAAAAATTTGTAGATTTCCTAGGGCGGCATCCCTTCGAGATTTTTTTTTTTTTAAATAAAATTTATTAAAGTTTTGAAAGTTACAGAAAGAAAAAAGAAAAAGAATTAAACATAACAAAACCATACAATACAATACAATACAATACAATACAATACAATACAATACAATACAATACAATAACAAAAATATTACATATACATAACAAAAATAAAACAAAAAAAGAAAAAAAGAAACACAGCCTATACTTTCAATGTTATTAACTTTCTTTTACTTGTTTCAGCGACCTCCTCACACCTCCCTTTTTTTTTGTATTCCACTTCGATTAATTGTTTCAGCCAATCCTTTCCATCTTCCTCAAACTTCTGTCCTATCATTTAACTTAACAAATTCTAACGTTATTTTTTCCTTTAATCCAGTTACAATCTATTATACTTAATAATTTATAACATTTCTGCTAAAGCCATGTAACTTCATTCCAACATCTTTCTAACATTCCTTAATTTTACAATATTTCTGTAGATAATCTTTAAATTTCTCCCAATCTTCTTCCACCGACTCTTCTCCCTAGTCTCGGATTCTGCCAGTCATTTCCGCCAGTTCCATGTAGCCCATCACCTTCATCTGCCATTCTTCCCGGGTGGGTAGATCTTGTGTCTTCCAGTACTTTGCGATAAGTATTCTTGCTGCTGTTGTAGCATACATAAAGAAAGTTCTATCCTTCTTTGGCACCAATTGGCCGACCATGCCCAGGAGAAAGGCCTCTGGTTTCTTCAGAAAAGTATATTTAAATACCTTTTTCATTTCATTGTAGATCATTTCCCAGAAAGTCTTAATCCTTGAGCATGTCCACCAAAGGTGAATGAGAGGCACAAATACAAGATGGGTGACACCTGGCTTGAGAGCAGTACATGTGAAAAGGATCTAGGAGTCTTGGTTGACCACAAACTTGACATGAGCCAACAGTGTGACGCGGCAGCTAAAAAAGCCAATGCAATTCTGGGCTGCATCAATAGGAGTATTGCATCTAGATCAAGGGAAGTAATAGTGCCACTGTATTCTGCTCTGGTCAGACCTCACCTGGAGTACTGTGTCCAGTTCTGGGCACCACAGTTCAAGAAGGACACTGACAAACTGGAACGTGTCCAGAGGAGGGCAACCAAAATGGTCAAAGGCCTGGAAACGATGCCTTATGAGGAACGGCTAAGGGAGCTGGGCATGTTTAGCCTGGAGAAGAGGAGGTTAAGGGGTGATATGATAGCCATGTTCAAATATATAAAAGGATGTCACATAGAGGAGGGAGAAAGGTTGTTTTCTGCTGCTCCAGAGAAGCGGACACGGAGCAATGGTTCCAAACTACAAGAAAGAAGATTCCAGCTAAACATTAGGAAGAACTTCCTGACAGTAAGAGCTGTTTGACAGTGGAATTTGCTGCCAAGGAGTGTGGTGGAGTCTCCTTCTTTGGAGGTCTTTAAGCAGAGGCTTGACAACCATATGTCAGGAGTGCTCTGATGGTGTTTCCTGCTTGGCAGGGGGTTGGACTCGATGGCCCTTGTGGTCTCTTCCAGCTCTATGATTCTATGATTTCTATGATTAATGTGCCTTCGGTCTCTTTACATTTCCAACATTTATTATCGGGCAAATGGTAAATTTTTGCAAGCTTGACTGGTGTCATGTACCACCTGTAAATCATTTTCATTATATTCTCTCTTAAGGCATTACATGCCGTAAATTTCATACCTGTGGTCCATAACTGTTCCCAGTCAGCCATCATAATATTATGTCCAACATCTTGTGCCCATTTAATCATAGCTGATTTTACCGTTTCATCCTGAGTGTTCCATTTCAACAGCAAATTATACATTCTTGACAAGTTCTTACTTTTGGGATCTAACAGCTCTATTTCCAATTTTGATTTTTCCACCTGGAAGCCAATTTTTTTGTCCAGATTATATGCCTCCATTATTTGATAATAGAGTGCGGGATTGGCTCCATTATTATCAAATAATGGAGGCATATAATCTGGACAAAAAAATTGGCTTTTTTAGTTTTTCACAACTCTGTAGTTTTAATCTGTCTCCCTCTTGTTCCAGAATTTCCCAGTATTTCGGCCATTTGGCTTCCATATTGAGCTTTTTCTGAGCCTTCGCTTCCATTGGTGACAACCACCTTGGGGTTTTATTTTCGAGCAAGTCCTTATATCTTATCCAGACATTAAACAGTGCTTTTCTGACAATATGATTTTTAAACGCTTTATGTGCTTTGACCTTATCATACCACAAATATGCATGCCATCCCTTCGAGATATTAGGGGTATAACACAGTCCTTAGCCTTCCCTTCCAAGAAATTAATCACATAAGCAACCTTCTCTTGCTCAGATTGAAATTCTTTATTCTTTATCTCAATTATGTAAGAAATTTCTGTCTTGAAAGCCATGTATTCAGAGCTTTCTCCCTTGAAGCTACGTGGACGTATAGTAAATGTTTTACTCCCTCTATCTCCACACGTCGCTTGCAACATGGTTCTATGTTCTCCCAGTGCTGCTGATAGTACGTCGACTTGACTTTTCAACTGTAAGTTCTGTTGCCATAAGTCCTGTAATGTTAGCTGGAGCGCTGGGGTTTCTCCTTGCCCAACTGGCGCCACAGCTCCCTCCATTTTGGCTTCTCCTTCTTTACATATAGTGAAGAGGTGCAGAGCAGAAGGTATTCTGTCAGGCCTGGTCGTTGTCCTCTTCAGATCACCACACGAACGCTTCTTGTTCTTTTATAAAACTTTTTATTGTGTATTAACAAAACAATCTTATAAACGGTTCTTAACTATTCTTCCTCAGAGTCACTTATTTCAGATACCTTCTGAGCTCTGCTTCTCCATGACCAGCCACTCTCAAAATGTCGAAGGCGCCTTTCCCTTCGCTTTCCCCCTCTTTTTCCTTGCCTCCTGGCTAGAGCTGGCCTGTATCTCCCCTCCTCCCAATCTGAGCTAGAACTGAACCCTTGCCTTTCCTGGGAACAGCCGGTCCCTCCCTGTTGTTCCTCCTGTTCTCTTCTATTAGATTCACTGCTCTCCTTCCACCCTTGGGGAATGCTTTCTCCCCCTGAGAAACGGGAAACTTCTAACTCTTCCCTGACACCCACTATCTTTATGGCCCAGGACGCCTGCCTGGCGAAGCAACTGCTGTGTACGTGACATGAGGAGAGAGAAATGGGCAGTAGAGTCAAAAGGGCTTGAAAAGGGCATGAATGTAGAATCTTATGGGATTTAATCAGAAATTATTGTCAATATATCAAACCCAGTCAACACAATGTCTTCATTGTGGACACGATGGCTTGATATATATTTTATAATTCCTCATGGTAATCCCATCTGACCCCTACATTTCTTTTACGGGATTCTTGCCCGCAGTAGTAGATATGATGGTCATCCGAACTGAATTCGCCCATTCCTGTCTATTTTAGTTCACTGATGCCCAGGATGTCAATATTTATTCTTGCCATCTCATTTTTGACCACATCCAACTTACCCAGGTTCATGGTTCTGACATTCCAGGTTCCTATGCAATATTTTTCTTTACAGCAGTGGACTTTCCTTTTGCTTCCAGGCATATCCGTAACTGAGCAACCTTTCGGCTTTGGCCCAGCCGCTTCATCAGCTCTGAATCCACTTGTACTTGTCCTCCACTCTTCCTCAGTAGCATGTTGGACTTCTTCCAACCTGAGGGGCTCATCTTCCAGTCTCATAACTTTATATGCCTGTTGTCTTTGTCCATGGAGTTTTCTTGGCAGGGATACTGGAGTGGCTTGCCGGTTCCTCCTCCAGGTGGATCACGTTTGGTCAAAACTCCTGTCCATCTTGGGTGAATGGACACTATGACCTGTCCATCTTGGGTGGCCCTGCACGGCATAGCTCATAGCTTCTCCGAGTTATCCTAGCCCCTTCGCCACAGCAAGGCAGGGGGCTGATGGGACTACTGATTCGTTAATGTAGAGATGTAGAAATGGCCCACTTCCCATGGTATCCAAGAAATGGAAATCTATTTGTATTCTGATGTCTACTCAGCAGTAAGGGTGTCAATTAATGGGGTGCATGCACATACAAAACCTAAAGGTCCAAGTATTGTTAGTGTGTTATATCTGTGTGTCTACCTACATTTTTTAAAAAAATCCTTGCAAATGAAGCTGATCTTTTTTTGCCACTTCTTCATTCACAATTTAGTAGGTTCACTTCCAGCCAAATAAAATGGACCCTTGATCTTTCATTCCCACTGCTACATTTTGAGCAGCTGGAGTTGTGAGGGAGTATCTTTCATAAATTTCCTTTTTGAACTTCTGCATATATACACTGGTGTTCTGGACTTCAGGGAGCTGGAAATGAAAGGCAAGATTAATCTGAAGAAGGCCTTCCTGGTGACAGCTCTGCTTTCTAAGTTGCTCGTCACCCTGAGCTTTTTTGCACTTTCCAGGCAAAACAAAAGCCTCTACATGTAACATCAGTCTTCAAGCATCACCTTTATGCATGAACTTTCTCACTGTACATTTAACAGTCTTCTGTTTCTTAGTGGATGCTTCTTTTATAATATCGGGTCTTCTAACTGAACTGTTGATATTTCCAGTTCCATTTTATTTTATCAGTATTTGAGAGCTTATGTAGCAAGAGTACTGATTCCCACTAATAGCAAAAAGGGGCAACTGAAGGCTCCTAGGCCAAGACCACCTTCACCCAGCTTGCCAAACAAAGGGCAACAGAGGCTGTGGAGGCAGCTGCATTTATGTCATAGAACCTGCCAGCAGGCCACCTCAGTGAACTCCATTCTTCCAATGGCCCTCCTGGAAATTCAGTTGTTTTTGTCCTTCAGAAATGTCTAACTCTTCTACAATATTTTGAGGCTTTTTCCTAACACAATGTACATTTGGAAAATACAATTTAAAATGTGTATTAAAAAGCCATTGATAAAGTAGAAATACCAAGTGAGTGATCCTTCCCAATGTGATCCTTTTGAGGCTTTTTTGGGGGGGGTCAATTATTTGAAATATACTGCGCTAATTAGGTACACACAATGGTGATTTCAAATTGACATCTCTTGCTTATTGCCTCCCCTTATTAGGACTATCCATCATTCCGTTGTACAAACAGCAACCTTACTGTTCAGCCTAGCCCGTATCTCAGCTACAGGCTGCCCAAAGATTTTGTAGACCTTTCCACTGGGGAAGATGTTCACAAATTAATTGACCTGCTCAAACTGGTAAGTAAGTTTCCTAACTGAGGAGCATATCTTTAAGTTTCTAAGGTAACTGCAAACAGGCACTTATTTGGTTCAGAGGTTAGTTCACATCTGTCTGTGTCCTTTTATTTCTCATGATGGTCTCCTTCCCACCTGACGAGCTGGGAGGACAGACTCTTGTAAAGCTTGTCATATTAGATAATACAATGGTTTTGTTGGTGGAGGTCGATTGGTTGAGGTTATTTGTAGACTAATTTCCACATGGTGCTCAGTGATCAAGTGATGTGAGACTCAATCAAAATTGTTTTCAGCTCTTTTATTTTTTACAGCACCGTATTGGCCCGAATATAAGACGCATGCGCAAATAAGCCACACCTTTAAAATTCAAGGCTTATTTTGCGGGTGCAGCCCGCCTCCTGGCACTCCTGGCACAACCTCCCCAAGCCGGCGCTTGGGAGTAGTGGGCAGGCGGGCTGTGCGCCACTGCCACGCACTCCCGGGCTGCTCACGGGGGGGGGGGGGCATGTGGTAAGGTCACGAATATAAGCCGCACTTTAACTTTTCAGAGCCCAAATTTGGGGGAAAAGTGTGGCTTATATTTGGACCAATAAGGTATATCAGTTTCTAGGTGAATTTTTATATTTCATCATATATTTGGTAAACTCTTACAGGGTCTCTCTGTTTTCATTTAGATTCTGCCTTTCCTGGTCTTTTTAGTACTGGTTGCTTGGTGTAATAAGGGACAAGAGTCATTTTGTGTAGAGGGAAGAATTTTGGCAAGCACAACTTCTCCAACCCAGTTGCTGCAGTGATGTTGGGTGCCCTGACATTTTAAATTTTAGGTTCACAATCCAAAAGTAGATCCTAAGCTCTGGACAGACTTTCTTTTTATCTCTCCAGCACTTTTAACTGAATTGTGCCATCCAGTGTTTCCAAACTTTTTTTAAAAAAAACCATGATGATCAGGAAAAATGACAAATGCAAATATTTAGTCACTATATACCATCTTTGTATATAGGAGTCATATAGGTTTTAGTAGCCCATTTCAATAAAGGGATACATATTTAGTACCCACAGTTTGCTGGCTTTTTTGTAGCCAGGAATGGAATCTTTAAATGCCTACTTAAATTATTATGAATATATTAAGGCTACATTTCAGAGCAACAGTTTTGAAGTGGTGTTCATTAAGCTGCTGCAAAGGCACATTTCCTTACATAAGGAGGGCCTTGCTGGACAGAGTCAAGCCCATCACATCCAGCACTCTGTTTCCTCCTGTGTCTGGCTGGAGGCCTTTGCAAGGTCACAAGCGTAGTTTGAAAGTGACAGCCCTCCCCTCTTGATTGTCTCCAGCCTCAAGTATATGTCTCAGTATCTGGAGGTTCTGTTTACTACAATGTCTAAAAACAGTTGACAGACTTAACCTCTTTGTATCTGTCAGTTCCTTTTTTGAAACTCTCTAATCCTTGTGGCCATTGTTTCATATAGTGACGGAGAATTCCATAACTATTGCCAATCTATTTATTTGGATAGTCCTGAATTTTTAGATGTGGGACACCTGGATCGCCAGTAGTACATGTGAAAAGGATCTGGGGGTCTTAGTAGAACACAAGCTTAACCTGAGTCAGCAGTGTGATGCAGCAGCAAGAAAGCGAGGGCTATTTTTGTTTGTTTGTTTGTTTGTTTATTAGATTTCTATACCGCCCTTCATCATAAGATCTCTTTTTTTTAAAAAAAAATAATGTTTATTACTTTTAAACACTACAAAAAAAGAAAGAAAAAAGAAAAAAGACAAACAAAAAAACGCACAATACAATACAATATAAAAACATTACACATCACTAACACCATAGACTAAACAAAACAAAACAAAAACACTTTAACACACATCATACAATTTCAATGTCATATCTTTCATTTACTTGTTTCAACGACCTCCTCACACCTCCCTTTTTGTATTCCACTTCTGTTGATTGTTTCAGCAATTCCTTTCCATCTTCTTCTGTTTTCTATCCTATAATTATCTTAACATATTCTAACCTTATTTTTCCTTAATACTCTAATAATCTATTTAAACTTAATTCCTTATAACATTTCTACTAAAGCCATATAACTTCATTCCAACATTTTTCTAACATTCATTAATTTTACAATATTTCTATCATTTTATTTTTTAAATAATGTTTATTTAAATTTTAAAGGTTACAAAAAGAAAAAAGAGAAAAAAGAAAAATAAAAATGACAGAAAAAATACAATCAATTAAAAAAAAGAACAAATCGAACCTTTACATAGCTTTCTATCCTTTACTTATTTCCTTGTCCTCTTCACACCTCCCATTTTTGTATTCTAATTCAAATTGTTATTTCAGCAAATCCTTCCAACCTTGTTTTTATCTTAATAATTTGTCTTAATATACTATAATTTTACGTTCTCTCTTTCACCAATTCATTTTTACTTAATCCTTTATGTCATTTCTGCCAAAACCACATAATTTTTTTCCCCAACATCTTTCTAACAATCCTTAATTTTACAATATTTTTGAAGATAAACTTTAAATTTTTTCCAATCTTCTTCCACCGACTCTTCTCCTTGGTCCCGGATTCTGCCAGTCATCTCAGCCAGTTCCATGTATTCCATCACCTTCATCTGCCGGGTGGGTAGATCTTGTGTTTTCCAATACTTTGCAATGAGTATTCTTGCTGCTGTTGTGGCGTACATAAAAAAAGTTCTATCCTCCTTTCGCACCAATTGGCCGACCATGCCCAAGAGGAAGGCCTCTGGTTTCTTCTGGAAGGTATATTTAAATACCTTTTTCATTTCATTATAGATCATCTCCCAGAAGGTCTTAATCTTTGGGCATGTCCACCAAAGGTGAAAGAATGTACCCTCAATCTCTTTACATTTCCAACATTTATTATCGGGCAAATGATAAATTTTTGCAAGCTTGACTGGTGTGAAGTACCACCTGTAAATCATTTTCATTATATTCTCTCTTAAGGCATTACATGCCGTAAACTTCATACCTGTGGTCCATAACTTTTCCCAGTCAGCCATCATAATGTTATGTCCAACATCTTGTGCCCATTTAATCATAACAGATTTAACCATTTCATCTTGTGTATTCCATTTCAGCAGCAAGTTATACATTCTTGACAAATTCTTAGTTTTAGGATCTAACAATTCTGTTTCCAATTTTGATTTTTCCACCTGAAAACCAATTTTCTTGTCCAAGTTATAAACCTCCCTTATTTGATAATAATGAAGCCAATCTCGTACTTTATTTTTTAGTCTGTCAAAGCTCTGCAGTTTTAATCTATCTCCTCCAATTTGCCTCCATATTGAGTTTTTTCAGAGCCTTAGCCTCCATTGGTGACAGCCACCTTGGCGTTTTACTTTCAAGCAAGTCCTTATATCTCATCCAGACATTAAACAGTGCTTTCCTGACAATATGGTTTTTAAATGCTTTATGTGCTTTGACCTTGTCATACCACAGGTATGCATGCCATCCAAAAACATTATTAAAACCTTCTAAATCCAAGATGTCCGTGTTTTCAAGAAGCAGCCATTCTTTCAGCCAACAAAATGCAGCTGATTCATAATAAAGTTTAAGATCTGGCAGGGCAAATCCACCTCTTTCTTTAGCATCAGTTATAATCTTAAATTTTATTCGAGGTTTCTTGCCCTGCCAGACAAATCTAGAAATATCTCTCTGCCATTTCTTGAAACAGTCCATCTTGTCCAGAATTTGCAATGTTTGAAACAAAAACAGCATCCTAGGCAATACATTCATCTTTATCGCAGCAATTCGGCCCAGCAATGATAACTTCAATTTTGACCATATTTCTAGATCCTTTTTCACTTCCATCCAACATTTTTCATAATTATCTTTAAATAAATTCACATTCTTAGCAGTCATATTGACCCCCAGGTATTTCACTTTCTTAACCAATGTTAATCCTGTCTCCTTCTGAAACCTCTCTTTCTCAATCACTGTTAAATTTTTCTCTAACACCTTAGTTTTCAGCTTGTTCAACTTAAATCCTGCAACCTGGCCAAATTCTTGAATTAATTGCAATACTCTTTTAGTACTGGATTCTGGCTTCTGTAATGTCAAGACTAAATCATCAGCAAAAGCTTTCAATTTATACTGTTTGGTTCCGAGTTGTATACCTTTAACCAATTGGTCCTTTCTAATCATATTAAGCAAAACCTCCAGGACCGATATAAAAAGCAATGGAGAGATTGGGCAGCCCTGTTGTGTTCCTTTCTCAATCTTAAACTCTTCTGTAACTACATTATTCACAATTAACTTAGCTTTTTGTTCTGAATAAATTGCACCTATACCATTTTCAAAACCTTGGCCTACCCCCATTCCCTGTAGATTTTTCTTCATGAAACTCCAAGAAATATTATCAAAGGCTTTCTCCGCATCCACAAATATCAAAACTGCTTTAGTGTTAATATTCACTTGTAATTTTTCTAAAATATTAATTATATTCCTTGTGTTATCTGACAAATGTCTCCCTGGGAGAAAGCCCGCTTGATCTTCATGAATTTCTTCTACCAATACCTTTTTTAATCTTTTAGCCATAATTTCAGCAGGCTTCTCCCGCCTGCGATTTTTTGCGGGTCTCCGCCTTCGCCGTGGCGGCCAGACCCAGATTCCCACGGGGCTAATTCCTCCCGATCACAGGAATTCCGCCATTACTGGAGGCGCCAACCCGGAAGTCCCCCATCATAAGATCTCAGGGTGGTTCACAGAATAAAATTAAGGATAAAATCAAGTAAATAAGTAAAACAAAACATAGAATCGTAGAGTTGGAAGGGACCCCAAGGGGCATCTAGTCCAACCCCCTGCAATGCAGGAATTTCAGCTAAAGCTCCCAAGACATATGGCTATCCAGCCACTGTTTAAAAAGCTCCAAGGAAGGAGAAACCACGATCTCTGGAGGGAGACCGTTCCACTGTCAGAAAGTTCTTCCTGATGTTGAGTCGGAATCTCCTTCCTTGTAACTTGAAGCCATGGGCAGGAGAAAACAAGCTTGTCCCCTCTTCCATGTGACAGCCCCTGAGATACTTCAAATACATATTACAGGGAGTTGTTTTTGGTCTGATACAGACTGAGATGCTGAAAATGACATTTCTCCTGTTGTTTTTGTTTTTATGAGGTTAAAAACTTTTTACTCTTCCCCACCACTTTCTCCCCTTGTACAGCATTGTTACTTCATGGCTGCGAATAAAAAAGTAGAAACTATATTACTTAATCACATTAGAGAAACACTTTAGATTTTCCTTAGAGGTGAATGTGATTTGAAGGAGGGTTCACCTACTTTTGCCTCTTCAAGGGAGATAATATGGGAATATAATTTGATTGTTTCCCCAAAAAACCCATTCATAAGCTGTCTTTCCAGGGGCAAGTTGGGAGAATGTAGGTGTGTTTATGCTTAAGTAGGGTTGCCATATTTCAAGGGCAATCGCCTGATAGCCCCTTTGCCACTGCCGAGCCCAAGCTGCTTATGCCTGAGCCTGAACCAGAGCTGCCCACACACTTCTTTTTTAAAAAACCCCAAAATCCAAGACATTTGCTTTAAAATGTAAAATTCTCCCCGGGTGGGCATGTAGGATCCCCCAAAGAGGACATGTCTGGGAATTCCTGGATTCCTGGATGTATGGCAACCCTATGCTTAAGTTTTCCTCAAACTACTTTCAAGTCTCAAAAACTACTTTGTGCTTCTGTGCTTAGAATGACTGCAAGCCTAGTCTGGCTATTTGGTAACTGGTTTCCAGCTTTTCTCAGCAAATTAGGCATATTGATCACACAGTGGAAGACATTGAGGTTTTCATTTTTAATCAGTCAATTTCCTGCCATTCTAACAAGGTTAATCATATCACTCCTCAGGCAGAAGGAAAAGGCTAAATAACAATTGGCAACAGCACTGAGTGAAATCTTATCAAAAGCATTTCATTGAGTGCTTTCTTGTTGTTCAGTCGTTGGTGGTTGCAGGTGGAGGTGGGGGAATATTAGCTAATCCAAAAGAAATTTATCCATCTGAAGTATTGTTCCAAAAGAACATCCATTTACTTAAGGTTGTATATTTTGTACTGTACACTTGTTAAATCTAGTCTTGATCTAATAACAGGACATGCCTTCAGGCTTTACAGAAGATCTCTTAGTGGTAGAACACAGGGTTTAGCTTAAAAGCCTCCGATGTGTCAGCCTATAGATCATGAAATCTTTAGTTCCAAAGCTTGTGAAGGTAGCTTGTGGGGTTATCAAAAAAGCTGCAAGCTTCCCTGCTGATCTTTTCCCCCAGTGCTTTCATAAGAATTGAAAGGACTGGAGCTGAGTTACAAAGTGACCTTTGTTATTAAGGTCACATTATGAAAATTGGGACAGGTCATTCCATGCAACGGCTGGATTAACCCGACAAGCCCATTGATGCATTAGCAACCTCAACTGAACTATTCATTATGTCCCTGCAGAACATGCTGTGGGGGGTGGCGGGGGTGGGGAGAGTGGGTCACTAAACAGCATGTGCATTTAATGATGCACCCATCAGTTCAGGAAGAAGAAGAAGAGAGTGTTAGATTGAGCATGGAAGAGCTTCAAGTGTGATGTCACTTAACCAGGAAGTCATTATTATGAGTGTTCCGTTCCCCTGCAGTTCCCTGCTTTAAAAGAGAGGTCTTTATTTAGTCTTTTTTAAAAAGCCCTTTGATGTTAGTTCTTTCTGACAATTGATTCTCCTCTCTTGAATTATGTAGATTTTAGTGAGCATTGCTAATATTGAATTATGCAAAAAATTTAAAAGTAACGTGTCCAAATACTCCTGTCTCTGTGGCTTTAGAAGGGGGATGGGAAACCTTCCCCCCACCCCCCTAGAGAGCTGTGCTCCTTTGGGGGCCACATGCTGGTGGTGGGCAGGATCAGAACCAAAGGTGGACAGGCCATTCCCTCCTCCAGCCCCCGCCTTATCCCCTTAGCCTTTTCCTCCCTGCCCAGGCAGGCAGCCAGCCAGGGAAAGGGGCAGCTGGCTCTTGCCCAAGGGCTCGGCTGCAGAGGGCTCTTTTCCTCTCCTGCCCTCTTCTCTCCCTCGGGGAATGTAGGCAGTGGGAAATGGGTTGTATTTGTTCAATTGCATGGCTGTCTCCTCTGGAAAATAGATGTAGCATTGAATTCAATATAATTTCATTTTCTTGGTTATCCTAACAGAAACGGAATCAGCAAGATGATGAAGAATCATGAACCGTGGGACGAAATTGGAATAAGAAACAAGGCCACAGCTTCATGGGGAAAGATAGCATTTGTGACACCACAAGCTCTGCGAACATTAGCTCTTTAATATTATTCCCACAACCCCGTGATGATTCTGATCTTGTGTGGGCACTTCATTGAATAAATCTGTTTTAAGCTGACTTTGCAGTATTACAAGGGAGACAGCTGGTTCTCGCTTAACATTGCTGGGTCTCCCCTTTCTCTTGATGGCAACTTTTTATTTCACAACTCGCTACAACCAAGAGAACTGTTGTTGTTTTTTTTTGCTGTAGTGCTATCCTCTAAAACTATTTATTTATGCAGTGGTACCTTGGTTTAAGAACAGCTTAGTTTATGAACAACTTGGATTAAGAATGCTGCAAACCCAGAAGTAGGTTTGTGAACTTTGCCTTGGAATAAGAACATGCTTCGCTTCCTGTTGAGTGTGTTCCATTTGTAAATTGAGTTTCCCGCTGCTATGGGAAAGCACACCTTGGTTTAAGAACGCTTTGGTTTAAGAACAGACTTCCAGAACGGATTAAGTTCGCAAACCAAGGTACCACTGTATTCTAGTTTATTGGCCACTTGTTCATAAAAATATCTAAGCAGTGAACAAAATATATAACAAATACATAAAAATCATCATAAATACAATGTGTAAAACCCCTTCATTATAACAGTGCTACAAGCAAAACAAATAATATGTCAGTTGACAAAAGGTTTCAGCAGGCATCTGAAATAGAAAAAGTGCCTGGCTAATTGTCAGTGGAGCCTTGTTCTACAAAGCTGGCATGATCACAGTGAAAGCGCTATGGTTGGTAGCTTCATGCCTTAGAAATGAGCACCGCCAGCAACTCCCATTTCTTGAATGTTCAAATCAGGCCTAAGGCATAGGGGGGCAAGGTAATATTGAAGGTAACCTGTTCCTAAATGGTTCAGGGCTTTATAAACTAAAATTGACACCTCTGTGTGTGCTGGTAGCACACACAGGCAGACCTTCTGAATACGAAACTGGCAGCCACTGTAGCAATGTGCTGACCTTAAGTCTCAAAGAGTTTTCCTGTTTTGCCCGGAAGGTGGCTAGAGCAGAGGGCTCCTATGACTTGGGAGATGGGAAGCGAGCAAACCCATTGACCTGAGAGGGAGTTTCTCCCGTAAGTAGTTTGCTGCCTTTGGTGTGAGTCAGCTCTGCTTTCTCCCCACTAGCCCAGGTCCTGCTGCTTTTGCCCCTTGCAGCAGGGCCGGGGTTCGCCAAGATGAGGTTTTTTTCCCTTTCCACTTCAGTGGCTGGTGAGGAGAGTTTCCAGTTGTGGAAATAAATTGAATTTTTTTTTTTTTCATATGTGTCCTGTCCTTCAGAACTGTCTGGCCTTTTTTGGCCAAAGGGCCACATTCACCCAGAGCCAAGCTTCTGGGGGCAGCAGGGCAGCAGCGTCTGTGGTCAAAGGCATGTGCACCCACTCTCCACCCAACCTCAGACACACCACACCCCCTGCCCACGGCTGATCCGGCAGATGAGCTGAAGAAAAGGGGCCGTTTCCCCCTCAAATGACTGGCCTGGGACCAGCAAGGGGATTATTTGCATCTTTATCAGGGTGCTGGATTCCACCCACCCCAGCCCTGGGTCTACATTATTATTTTGCCATCACCACTACAAAAATGGTGGTGGTGGGGAAATCGTTGTTGGAGTGTGTGCGTGTGTGTGTGAGAGAGAGAGAGAGAGAGAGAGAGAGAGAGAGAGAGAGAGAGAATCGGGCCCTGAACTGAGGGAATTGTAGCATAGGAAGGGACCCTGAGGGTCATCTAATCCAACCTCCTGCAGTGTAGGCATATGCAGCTGTCCCATACAGGGATTGAACCCACAACCTTGGTGTTATCAGCACCATGCTCTAACCAACTGAGCTGTCCAGGCTGTCCAGATAACCACCCTTGGCATGTGCTCTTCTAGGGTGACTCACCACAGCAAAAGCAACACAAAACATTGAAACAGCAATAAGCAAATTATGAAGTAAAATGAAGGACACAGTAAAAGCATTATCAGCTTAAGAATGTAAAAATGTATGAAAACGTAGGTACTGAGCAAGCTTCCCTGAGGAGGGGATGCCGGAGGCCACAGCTGAGAAGGGCCTCTTGCTGGTTGCCACCCACTTTGCCCCAGAAGGGGGGGGAGCAGCCAGGCCATGTGATGTGAGTGGAGAGGCAGGCAGTCCCTTCGGGCACCTTGGTTTGAGCTGCATAGGGCTCTATTGGTACACCTGACATGTGTCTGCTTTTTCATGTGACTGTCAAAATAAAACAGTAAATTCTGTGGAAACAGCTTTGTTTTATAGAGCTTTTCTTGATACCAGTTATTTTGGCACAGCCATTTAATACCTGGAAAAATAGCAGATTCAGTGTTTAGTCATACCTCACCACTTCCCTTTCAATTTTGAGTGAGCTTTTGCAGGAGGTGGGGAGGGCTTGTAATAATGTTGTTGTTGTTGTTGTTGTTGTTGTTGTTGTTGTTTAGTTGTTTAGTCGTGTCCAACTCTTCGTGACCCCCTGGACCGGAGCACGCCAGGCACACCTGTCTTCCACTGCCTCCCGCAGTTTGGTCAAACTCCTGCTGGTAGCTTCAAGAACATTGTCCCACCATCTCGTCCTCTGTCGTCCCCTTCTCCTTGTGTCCTCCATCTTTCCCAACATCAGGGTCTTTTCCAGGGAGTCGAGTCTTCTCATGAGGTGGCCAAAGTATTGGAGCCTCAGCTTCACGATCTGTCCTTCCAGTGAGCATTCAGGGCTGATTTCCTTCAGAATGGATACATTTGATCTTCTTGCAGTCCATGGGATTCTCAAGAGTCTCCTCCAGCACCAGAATTGAAAAGCATCCATTCTTCGGCGATCAGCCTTCTTTATGGTCCAGCTCTCACTTCCACACATCACTACTGGCAAAACTAGAGCTTGAACTATACGGACCTTTGTTGGCAAGGTGATGTCTCTGCTTTTTAAGATGCTGTCTAGGTTTGTCATTGCTTTTCTCCCAAGAAGAAGGCGTCTTAATTTCGTGGCTGCTGTCACCATCTGCAGTGATCATGGAGCCCAAGAAAGTAAAATCTCTCACTGCCTCCATTTCTTCCCCTTCTATTTGCCAGGAGGTGATGGGACCAGTGGCCATGATCTTCGTTTTTTTGATGTTGAGCTTCAGACCATATTTTGTGCTCTCCTCTTTCACCCTCATTAAAAGGTTCTTTAATTCCTCCTCACTTTCTGCCATCAAGGTTGTGTCATTTGCATATCTGAGGTTGTTGATATTTCTTCTGGCAATCTTAATTCCATCTTGGGATTCATCCGGCCCAGCCTTTCTCATGATGAATTCTGCATATAAGTTAAATAAGCAGGGAGACAATATACAGCCTTGTTGTACTCCTTTCCCAATTTTGAACCAATCAGTTGTTCCATATCCAGTTCTAACTAGCTTCTTGTACCACATAGAGATTTCTCAGGATACAGATGAAGTGATCAGGCACTCCCATTTCTTTAAGAACTTGCCATAGTTTGCTGTGGTCGACACAGTCAACCACAATCTTGTAATAATAATAAACAATTTTAAGTTGGCAAGAAACCTGCAGTTTTTGTGAAGTTGTGCTTATAGACCAGGAGTCACAAACCAGAGCTGCTGTAGCAGCTCTAGCTCCTGCCTCACTTCCTAGAGATAAGAGATAAGAGACCTGGAGACAAATACTGCTGTGGCAATGGAACCAGCTGACACTCTATGTCAGCTGACATTTGCTGGTTTCCCAAAATGACAGTGCAGTCCACTTATAAACCCTTCAGGGTAATGGCAAAGCTTTAGGTGTCTGCTCCTTAGGAGACTGATAGCCTTTCTCTCTGAACCAGGGACTCAGCTATACAGCTGCAAAGAAAAAAATTTAAGTGTGTTTTAAGTGCAATAAGCAATTTGACACTAGATGGCGATGGTGAGCCTTACGGAAAATTCAATGTATTTTTTAAAATGCTTTTAAAAAAGCATTTTCAAAACGGTTTTTATATGTTTCTAGATTCCACCCAGTTAGGTGGGTTTCCTTGTCAGTAGGTTGATCTAGTTGGTGGAAGTGGATCCAAGCAATCTGTCACACCTGTGGTTTTCAACCTGGGATCGGCTTCAAAGACTCTGTCGCCAGTGCCATGCTCTGTAAAGTCCTGGGGCTTTTACACATGATCAGTTTTAGAGAATCCTTATTAGCATGCTTTTCTGCTTTTGCTTCCACCCCACCCAAGCATCTAGCAGAGTTATCTGCACATGCCAACATTTTTGTTTGACTTTTAAACAATGATTTGCAGGTACCGATGGACTGCTCACCTTTGCTACAGCGACATGTCAGCCCTGCCTGAAGCTTGAAATTATATATCATTTACAGGAGAAGCTTCTGTGGGTGCATGTAATCTCCTTCTGCCATTCAAAATATTCTACTTGAGGTGGCAGAGAAAAGGAACTGCAAAATGTCAGCTGGGACCCAACAGGTAAGGGAGTTCATGATGGCTGGGAGTTTGTTAAGAGGGAGATAGTAAAAGCACAACTTCAGGCAATACCAATGAGACGGAAACATGGAAGGTGCCTAAAGAAGCCAGGGTGGCTATCTAAAGAACTTTTAACTGAGTTAACATTAAAAAAGGATGTGTACAAAAAATGGAAAACCACCAAAGAGGAATTCAAACAAATAGCCAGCACGTGTAGACACAAAGTCAGAAAAGCTAAAGCACAGAATGAACTCAGGCTTGCTAGAGAGGTTAAAAGCAACAAAAAAGGCTTTTATGGGTATGTTCGTAGCAAAAGGAAGAAGAAAGAAACAGTGGGGTCACTCAGAGGAGAAGATGGTGAAATGCAAACAGGGGACACAGAAAGGGCTGAACTCCTCAATGCCTTCTTTGCCACAGTCTTCTCCGATAAAGAAAACAATGCCCGACCTGAAGAATTTGCAGCAAATGATTCAGCAGAGGAAACACAGCCCAGAATAACTAAGGAGATAGTACAAGAATACTTGGCTAGTTTAGATGTATTCAAGTCTCCAGGGCCAGATGAACTGCATCCAAGAGTATTAAAAGAACTGGCAGATGTGATCTCAGAACCACTGGCAGTCATCTTTGAGAATTCCTGGAGAACAGGCGAAGTCCCGGCAGACTGGAGGAGGGCCAATGTTGTCCCTATTTTCAAAAAGGGGAAAAGAGAGGACCCAAATAATTACCGCCCAGTCAGTCGGACATCAATACCAGGGAAGATTCTGGAGTAGATCATTAAGCAAACAGTCTGTGAGCACCTAGAAAGGAATGCTGTGATCACCAATAGTCAGCATGGATTTCTGAAAAATAAGTCATGTCAGACTAACCTGATCTTGTTTTTTGACAGAATTACAAGCCTGGTAGATGAAGGGAACGCAGTGGATGTAGTCTACCTTGATTTCAGCAAGGCATTTGACAAGGTGCCCCATGATATTCTTGTAAAGAAGCTGGTAAAATGCGGACTTGACTATGCTACCACTCAGTGGATTTGTAACTGGCTGACTGACCGAACCCAAAGGGTGCTCATCAATGGTTCCTCTTCATCCTGGAGAAGAATGACTAGTGGGGTACCACAGGGTTCTGTCTTGGGCCCGGTCTTATTCAACATCTTTATCAACGACTTGGATGATGGACTCAAGGGCATCCTGATCAAATTTGCAGATGACACCAAACTGGGAGGGGTGGCTAACACCCCAGAGGACACGATCACACTTCAAAATGACCTTGACAGATTAGAGAACTGGGCCAAAACAAACAAGATGAATTTTAATAGGGAGAAATGTAAAGTATTGCACTTGGGCAAAAAAAATGAGAGGCACAAATACAAGATGGGTGACACCTGGCTTGAGAGCAGTACATGTGAAAAGGATCTAGGAGTCTTGGTTGACCATAAACTTGACATGAGCCAACAGTGTGACGCGGCAGCTAAAAAAGCCAATGCAATTCTGGGCTGCATCAATAGGAGTATTGCATCTAGATCAAGGGAAGTAATAGTGCCACTGTATTCTGCTCTGGTCAGACCTCACCTGGAGTACTGTGTCCAGTTCTGGGCACCACAGTTCAAGAAGGACACTGACAAACTGGAACATGTCCAGAGGAGGGCAACCAAAATGGTCAAAGGCCTGGAAACGATGCCTTATGGGGAACGGCTAAGGGAGCTGGGCATGTTTAGCCTGGAGAAGAGGAGGTTAAGGGGTGATAGGATAGCCATGTTCAAATATATAAAAGGATGTCACAGAGGAGGGAGAAAGGTTGTTTTCTGTTGCTCCAGAGAAGCAGACACGGAGCAATGGATCCAAAGTACAAGAAAGAAGATTCCACCTAAACATTAGGAAGAACTTCCTGACAGTAAGAGCTGTTCGACAGTGGAATCTGCTGCCAAGGAGTGTGGTGGAGTCTCCTTCTTTGGAGGTCTTTAAGCAGAGGCTTGACAACCATATGTCAGGAGTGCTCTGATGGTGTTTCCTGCTTGGCAGGGGGTTGGACTCGATGGCCCTTGTGGTCTCTTCCAACTCTATGATTCTATGATTCTAGGTATGTCTAGAATATCCAGGATTACTGAGCACTATCACAATACAGAGTCACAAAATCAATGTGATTTTGAGCACTTGTACCAAAAGTAAAATATGCCATTTCCATCTCATCTGGCTTGGCTTGCACTGGAGCGTCTCTTTTTTTGTAATGTTTTTCAGCTGTAACACAAAAGCCTGGGCCTGTAGCTCTGCTCTGCTCTGAGTAGACCCCTTGACACGGCCCTCAATCCGTCATGTCCATTAATTTCAGAAGGTCTATTCTGAGTATGACTATCACTGAATACAATCTCTGGCGGTTGTAATTTCTTCTGTCTCTGCAATGAATCTTCAACATCAAGAGATTGAAATAGTCTCAGGTTGGTGCAGATGTAATAATTAGTTTCTCTTAGCAACCCTTTGTTTTGCCTTCCTGATCAACAGGAGATTAAATGGGCATTGGAGGTGTTCATGGTATCATGCAGATCATTTTATTTCTCCCTGCAATGCTACTTACTAAGGGGGAAACCTCAGCTTCATCTGACACATCCCATCATGCAACCCACAGGATTATCTGCTGCTGATCTGTGTGGACACTAAGAGGTTAACAAATCTGGCAGCTTCCAAATGGAGAACTGCCCTTGAAAAGTTGGCAGCCGCTGTTCAAACTCAAAGGACACCAAGGAAAGCTTTGCCCTCCTCCGCTACCTTATCCCTAACCCAACTTCATGCCATGCCTTCACTTCCCTAGAAAAATGGCCTCTGCATTACCACTGCCTTTCTCTGCCTTGCCCAACTCTCCCTGCCTCCTTTGCTCTTTCCTCCAAAGGCATCACATTACTTTTTCCCATAGGGCAAGTGGCAGCCATTTACTTTCAAAGGAAAACATGAAGGGAAGTACTGGGCAACAGCAGTGGGAGAGAAGAGCCAAACCCGCTTCCGTTCTTTGGGTTCCATGCCTCAAGCCTCTTGGGAGCACAGAAGCCTCCTGCATTCTGTCGCTCAGTTGTCTTTCCAGTGGGAAGCAATGTTGGGCAAGTAGGACAGAATGTTCAGAGCTGGCTTTTCCATTTACAGATTTTCTGCTCAGTTCTGAACCAGCTGGGGCATGTTCAAGACACTTGTTTTTATAGTGTTTGGATTGACACACACATGCTCACTGTGTTGTTCTATACAAATTATATATATAAATTCTGTATATGTGTAATCTAAGATGACCAAACTTCTTTGGCAAGGTGTGCCACAAATCAGATCCAAAGGATGAAATGATGATCCAACTCTGCAGCAGGGCCCCTTCCCATCTTGCTCGGTTTCTTCCCTTAGTTTACTGAGTGGCAGTGATGATGGCAGCACAAACGTAGCACAAGAGAAGCAGAAATGGAGGCCTAACTGTATGCCAGCCTTCTGTAACCTGGTGACCTCCAGGTAGTAGACCTCCAACTCCCATCAGCCCCTGTCAAAGAAGATGGGAGTTGGAATCCAGCAACATAGTTTGGGCATCAATTGAGGAAGGTTTCTGTGTGTCATGGCCTAGCCCTCAAGCCTTTGTCCCACAAATCCATGCTCCATGTGCCGTTTTGTGGTACTGACACCAGCTCATGGCTAAAAGACTTGGCAATCAATTGGGCAAGCCCTCCTCTCCAGGTTAGGCTAGGAGAGACACTTTCCTGAAGCTGGAGAGCAGCTCCCTGCATCAGTGTCAGGAGTGCTGGGCTAGAGGGACCAAAGGTCTTCCTTCTCCTTTCTTTTTTTCCACCAGTGTTCAGGCCACACTACCACCTTTGCACAACTTTCAACAATATCTTTCCTCCTACATAGATCATATCTGAAGCCAGGACTTTTTCTTTTTCTTTTATTTTCAGGAAACTGAAAATAGTTGAGGGGAGATTCACTAACTGAGCTCTACCATGCTGAAAAACAGGATATAAAATGTTTTGCTTTGAACTACTTTTTCTGTGTTGTTTAGAACTCTTGGGGCAGGAGAAATGTTCCAGCTATACAGCTGAAAACTATTTATTTTCCCTATAGCAATTCTAGGTGGGTTGATACTGGTGCCCTTTGATGTATGTTTCCAATGATCAAGATCAACTAACTCTAAGCTTTGAGTTTAATTTTTTGTAAAATCAATTACATTACTCGGAAGCATAAATCAAGATAATTCTTAATTATTACCTCTGGCAAATGGCTGCAGAGTCAGTTTATAAATCATGTTCTTTTGCCATGGAAGTCTACTTTATTATTAAACTTTGAAGTACTTTTTCATTATTTTTTCCATGGCTCTGTATACGGGAGATGCACAAAAAGGTAGGTAGCCTAAGGCGCCTGAAACAAGAGGGATGAGAAATGTAATGACTTCATGCCTTTGGAAGCCTTTTCTTAAAAAAAATAAAGCAAACCGCAGCCTGGGAATAAATTAACTAGTGCATGCCACACATCTGCTTTTTGCTATGTGCTTTTTGAATGGCAATCAGATAAATATTACAAGTTTTCCCTCTTTCAAACTTGCTCAAGATCATTTGAGATGTATACTTGATTGGACCACTGCAGCCACAAGTAGTCACCTGATTGTTGATTTAGTCCTTAAATCATGACTTGGTCAGTCTGTATTTCCTCAAATCCCTGGGATCCACCAATGAGTGTGAAATTTAAACTGCGTGCTCTGATTTTGGCCCTCACTGCCCTCCAGATGATGTTGGACAACAACTCCTATAATTTCTGGCCAGGGGCCATGGTAAGTGGAGCGATGGAAGTTGGAATCCCATCAATATCTAGATTGATACAGATCTCCCACCCCTGACTTAACACATTTAAACAACTGATCCTGAGTATGCACTCTTACTCTTCCTAAAGAAGGGCTTTTCTGGATTTGACCGGCCTTCATGGCAAGGATTTCAGCAGCTAGCAGATTCTAGATCAGGGGTCAGCAACCTTTTTCAGCTGTGGGCTGGTCCACCGTTCCTCAGACCTTGTGGGGGGGGCTGGACGATATTTTGAAAAAAATAACGAACGATTCCTATGCCCCACAAATAACCAGGAGATGCATGTTAAATAAAAGGACACATTCTACTCATGTAAAAACACGCTGACCGTCCGCGGGCCGGACTGAGAAGGTGATTGGGCTGGATCCGGCCCCTGGGCCTTAGTTTGCCTACCCATGTTCTAGATGGTCCACAGTCCTCTGGGCAGGCACAGGTCACCAAGGGCCCATGCTTCATCCCCTTTGAAAAGTTAAGAGGGACATATGTGTTTCATCTGTGATTATCAAAGCCTTGTGACTGCAAAAATTAACCAAGGTATTTAAGTTACAGCCCATGGATTTATTCATGTTTCTATGTGAGTCTCCCAAAGATTATTAGGGAAGGCAGCCAACAGGTGATTGCTAACATGTTCTTTCTCAAAGAGGCAGTTTCAGATGCTGTCAGAGGTCTGGAGTGTTATGTAGCTGGGACACCTCTAAACCATAGTAGTGCAGAATTGCAAAAAAGCCATCAGCTCTAGAGGGACGTCACTCGTTCCCCAGGCTCCATTTAAAATTATATCCCATTGCTCCACCCATGCATTTATGCACAGAGGTTTGGGAATGCTTCAAAGTTTGGAAAACTTTCTACAAGGCTTAGTGATCAGCTTATTAAATGAGAGTAACTTAGTTGCATACCATTTACAAAAATGTCCATGCATAGATAGTTTAATTAGAATTAAAGATAATCATTTCTGTTCAAAGTGTGCCTGTTTATCTGGACTGTTGTCATGCTTTTTCTTCCTGTAATACATTATCAGTTTGCTGGGAGATTAACTCAGGAGCTTAAAAACTATCTTAAACAAAGAACATTGTTTGGGGTCCGTGTTTCAGTTTCCAGTTTCCAGTATCAGAAGTTGTCTGATATGTGGGAAGTGGGTAAGATTCACAGTAAGCTTTAAGGCCTGCTAATAAATCTCATTCAAGATTATATGGCAATAAAGCAACACATTTTAAATCATTTGTTGAGGTTACTTTCTATAGCTCTCAATGACAAGGGAGGATTTTTGATTACATATGATGGGGAAATACTGGTTTTCCAGTAAATGGCACCTCTGTTCTTTTTCAACTGGAAAAGCTACAGAGGATTAGCAGAGTTGTGTGGATTAATTGTTCCACCTGAACTTGGCCTCCCACCCTGGAAAGAAGAGGAAGAAGAAAAGGAAAAAGTGTTTGAATTCAGGCAGAGTGAAGATGGAGGGCTAAATTGTGCTATTAATGACATTCTTGAATGGAAACGGATGCAATACAAATTTACAAAATTTCAGTTATTATGAGAAAGTGGAGGTTTATCACACAACAATGTATTTAAAAATGAAAGTATTTTAAAAGTTGGATGATTTAACTGAATGACAAAAATAGGCTTTCAGAAGGTGGCAATGTTTTGTTTTTTGCCTTTTCCCAGCTCTGACTTCAATGCACCCCATACATACTATTTAAATTTAAATTAAAAATTCAGTACCCTCCATCAGATGATAAGAGTGCTGTATTCTGGAGTTTGGGTTAAGTTTGCCACAGTAATTTGAATAAGTCCAATACAAGTCCTATACAATGTACAGCAGAATGTTTTGAACAAGATCCGCCCAAAATTCCTGAAGTATTAATATGTTTCAAAACACATATGATGACTGTAAGAAGGGGAGAGCATTTTATTCCACACCAGCCAACTCTTTCAGACCCAAAACCAAGACATGCATCTTCTGTGTTTGCACTCCCTGGTGAGTCACGGGGCACATGACTCCCTCCCCCCAAAGCACAAGATCATGGCCCTGAAAAGGCATTTTTTTCAGGGTGAGAGCAGAGTGTGAGAGTGTGAGATTGAGGCACCCAAAATGGTCACTGTGATCTTGCATGGAAAAAATGGGATCTCCAATTTTTTCTGGGGCACTTGGCAGCTATGTAAGGGTCAGTTCAGGATTGAATGAAAGACAATAGCCTATAGAGTATGGGACTAAGTTGGAGGCATTCTGTAACTATAAAGTTCATGTTACAATGAAATCATGTCTCCAGTACTATTATATTTTATTTGTTCATCTTAAAACTTACTAAATCCTAATAAACGGCCTTGTCATTATAGCCCCTGATACACATAGCCTTGCCTGTTCTTTCATTTCCTCCCCAAGGTTCATTTCCACCCTTTAAATGTTTTCTTGGTTAATTCATGCCGGTGGCTAATTATGAAGAACAATTTGTCTACGAAGGTCATATTTCCATGTGAAAAGGCATTACTATTAAAGTGTAAATGCCAAAGAAAGAACTCTCATGCTGGCTCTGAACAATTTGTGATCAAGATAACTAGAATTAGATTGACTAATTTTCACTTTGTGGAAATTGCATGGGGTTTCATCCGTCAGGTAGTTCTTTGTTCAAGCACTTCTGAAATTAATAGGAGCTGCACCCGGACACTCCTGGTCTCTTTGTTTTTAGTGGATCTTGTACAAGAGAACTTTACAGTGGGGTCGTGCCCATAAACTGATAAGAACATGACAGCACAATTTGTGATTTGCTTTGCCAAACACAGCTCTCAGCAACAATGTATGGGAGCTTGATGAAACTAGTTTTGTTCCCTGTCTGGAAGTACCAGAATCAAAGGAGTTTCTTAAGCATCTAGCAAGCCACAATACCTGGCTAGGCGGTTACTTTTGACTGTCATTGTCACAAATAGTGCTTCTCTCCTTTTGTATTCCTTTATTTTTGAATGCGTAATGCTCTTTCATGCAATTTATTTCATCCATAAGATGACCTGAATCCTTTTCTTCCAGTAGCACCTTAAAGACCAACTAAGTTAGTTCTAGGTATGAGCTTTCGTGTGCATGCACACTTCTTCAGATACACTGAAACAGAAGTCACCAGACCCTTCTATATAGTGAGAAGGTGGGGAGGGGTATTACTCAGAAGGGTGGTGGGAATGGGTGATTGGCAGATAGCTGTGATGAGCCTGTTGACGACTCTTAACGACTGCAATAGGTCTTACAGGAAAAAGCAAGGGGTGAAAAGGTGAAAAATGGCTTTGTCATGTATAATGAGATAAGAATCCAATGTCTTTGTTCAGACCAGGTCTCTCCATGGTTTTAAGTTTGGTAATAAGTTGCAATTCAGCAGCTTCTCTTTCCAGTCTATTTCTGAAATTCCTTTGTAATAGAACAGCTACTTTGAGATCTTGTATAGAATGTCCTGGGAGATTGAAGTGTTCTCCTACTGGTTTCTCTGTCTTGTGATTCCTGATGTCAGATTTATGTCCGTTTATCCTTTGGCGTAAGGTTTGGCCTGTTTGTCCAATATAGAGAGCTGAAGGACACTGTTGGCATTTGATGGCATACACAATGTTAGACGATGAGCAATTAAATAGTCCCGAGATGGTATGTGTGATGTTGTTGGGGCCAGTAATGGTGTTGTCCGGGTGTATGTAGCAGCACCATTACTGGCCCCAACAACATCACAGGAATCTCAACTAAAGCATCCATGACAGACGGCCATGTCAGCATCGCCCTTGAGCCAGTGTCACCAACTGGACTCATGCACTTCAACCCCGACTGGGCTAGGCGAGCTGGGTAGCACTTCCAGAGACCACCAGGTCAAAGTGCTGTGGACTCACAGCTTAGAGTTGGGAGCACCGGATTCACTTCCACAATACAGCTGTCACACAGCAGAGTATAGCAGAATCTGGCAGTGTATAAACGACTCGGAGAGCAGCTCTGTAGAATATCTTCTTTTATTCTATAACTATAATACAAAACTATATACAGAGCTAAATAGGTCTAAGCATAAATGAATGCTGCACTGAGTGTCTGCAGCTGCTCTTAGCAGCAACCTTATCTCTACACACGATCTCTAACACTCAGTCTCTCTCTCTCTCCGATTATCATTAGGTATCATTAGGTAGGTATCTCTCTCCCCCTTTATCTAAGACACTTTAATAATACCATTTAACAGTTACTGCAACCACTCTGTGTCCATTAGGAAAGAGTTAAAACATAAATCTCAATATGCAGTTTACACAAAATACACATTGTGAACACACAAATGAATAAGCAGCTTCTAGAAAAATCTTCATACACATTTCTTCCTCTCAAATACAAATTGACATTTCTAATTAGGCAGATTTGAACAAACCACTTTCAGTACTCTAACACATGTTTGCTCCTTCAATCCTGATCCTTCAAATGTCAGGTAAGGAAATAAATGAAGCGTTTTGTGCTACTACTCTCAGCACACTTCATGCTAGGTTTAAAAACCCCACCAGAGTTGCATGTGACCGCAGCCTTAGCGAACTCTTCAGAAAACCTTTTCGGTGGTACACCCTTGGTTGTTCTCTTGGATCTGTGCAAAACTCTTTGATCCTCTTGTTCTGGTGCTTCCTCCTCTCTGGGAGAATAGTGAGCTAAAGTATATGAAGCTGCTAAGTCTGAATCAGCGTCAGACTCACCTGAGGCTTTTGGGCTCTGATAATCTGTGCCATCATCTGGATCTACATTGGCATCAGGATTATCAATCACATCAGAACTTGCCTCCCTCTTAACTGTCTTTGCCCCTTTTGCACCATCATCACAAATGGGATGGCACTGAAAAATGCCAACTCTGTCCCATTTTGGATTGTCGTCAATACTCCTGGTCAGCCTTATGGTTTTCATGTCTGTGATCAGGACACGATAAGACCCTTTCTCATATCCTAGGAAAACACCATGTTCTCCACGCTTACTCAGTTTGTCACCCTGCAAGGTGTGCATCCAAACCTCCGACCCAAAAATTTTAAAGTGCTTCACACATGGCTTCCTTCCGTGAAGCATCTCATATGGGGTGCAATTTACTGCGGACTGGTACCTCCTGTTATACACGTGACAGAAAAACGAAAGAGCTTCGGCCCAAAAAGGATTGGGCAGCCCCGAATCATGTAATAGTGTTCTGATTCCTTGCTGCAGGGTCTGGTTTATTCTCTCACATAAACCATTCTGCCAGGGTGATCTGGGCGTGGCCGTCCTATGCTCAATGCCCTGTTCATAAAGAAAAGCCTCAAACTCTTCTGAACAAAACTCTCCACCCCTGTCTGTGAAAATACAACGTACATTCTCATTATCTACATTCCTGAGCCATTTACAAAACTGACAAAACTTAGTAAAGGCTTCAGACTTTTTCTGTAACATATAGACCCAAACATACCTCAAATAGGAGTCTATCAAAACCATGAATGGCCTCTAGAGAGCGCTAGAGGCCCTACTAAGTCTGCATGAATGACTTCGTATGGTTTCTTGGCCTCTCTCCCAGACTCTGTACCTTTGGGAGCTTGCCTTGCCTTACTCCCAGCACAAGAAACACATTTCATGTGGTAGGGACATTCTTTCAACTTCATACCCTGAACCATATCAGGCATTTTTGCCACAGCCTGGAAATTCAAATGACCATAAACACGGTGGTAATAGTGAATACATTGGTCATGCATCTTCTCATTCTTATCAATAGACAAATTGCAACACTCTTTCTCAGTTGCTTCAGCAGTACCTGTACCTGAAACAAAAGGCAATTGGTACAAACCATTAACACATTTTGCATATAGAATGAGCTTGCCATCTCGACGAATTTCACAACAATATTTAGCAAACACCACCTTAAACCTCTGACGATCAAGCTGGGAAACACTCAACAAATTGTCCTGAATATCAGGTGCATACAGGACATTCTTAATTGTTGCATTCAGGCTCTTTAAGAACACAGTTCCCTTAGCCAAACTCGTGAGAACAGTCCCATCTGCTTGATGAATTTCTTTCTCTTGCTTCTCAAGCTGAACAAAGAGATCCTTATCTTTGGCCACGTGGTTGGTACAGCCAGAGTCGATCACGAAGAAACTCCACCCACGTTGATTGGAGCAGCGAGAGATCAAGGCCTTTGAAGTAGCAGGTGCTTGGGGATTTCGTCCTCCTCCCCCTCTGCCTCTGAAGTTTCCCTTCTTCTTTGAAGATTTCTTGCAGCACTGAAAACTCAAATGGCCTTGTGCTCCACACGAAAAGCACCGCCTCAACTTTAGTGCTTTATCAGCAGCAGTTTCACTTTCACTTTCCCCTGCTGAAGACTCAGGCACATTTTCAAGCACATTTTTAACAGCATAGTCCTGGCTTTCTCCAACAGCCTGTCTGCGATCCCACTCATTCAAGAGCACGCTAGACACATAATCTTCTGTTAGCCGGTCAGCAAGCATTGTAGAAATCTGGGCAGCTACTCCATCATAAGAATCGTCTAGGCTATTTATCACCAGCATTGCAAACACAGCCTCTGAAATAGCCAGGTCTCGCTGAACAAGGTCCTGTCTGAGACGCTTTAACTGAGATAGATGGCTAGGCAAATCACCACCTTTCTCCAACTGCAGCCTGCACAGCTTCTTGAAGAAAATCACACTGGAACCAGCATTTTGTCTCAGATGCATATCTCTCAACTTATGCCAAACAGCTCGTGCAGTCTCTTGACCCTCTAAGTTCACCAGCAAGTGGTCTGAAACACTCAAATCAATTGTCCCTCGGGCTTTCATATCTGCAGCATGCCACTCAGCCCAATCATCATCATCCTTATCTGGAGGGTCATCTTCTATCGTGTGAAATAGCTTTTCCCTCTGTAAAAGCGCTTTCATCTTGACTTGCCAAACTGCGTAGGTTTCAGGCGTGAGGAGAGGAAAGGACAGAGCCATCTGGCCAGAATGTGCACAGGCCATGTCTGCTATTACTTAGAGCAAGACACTTCCCTCATGCAAACCAGATAAAGCCTTGGACTTTTCCAGCCACTTTGTGCTGGTCCCGGGGGGAAGGTTACCGTTGGCGTAGTCAAAGTCCAGTCCTGGGTCAATAGCCTGGAAACAGTCCACAAGGAGTGGGGCGAGGTCCGAAGCAGGAAGCCGGGCGGGGACAGGGGCACTGGAGAGTCAGGTCTGGGTCCGGGCAGGAACAGGTACTCAACAACGACGTTGCTCCCACAACCTGGGACCGGGCCGACTGGCCTTTATCTGTTCTGAGGCCAGGGGCGGTCCCGGCCCCCAGGAGACCCGCCTCTCTTGGCCTTAAGGCGAGCACTCTTCCTGGGAGAAACCAGTTCCCTTCACCTCTCTGCCCTTAGTCTCTGCAGTTCAGGAGAGGCTAAAGGGTTACTGGGCCCAGGGGGAGACTCACCTGCAGGCACTGAGTCCTCAACCACCTCTGGAGCCAGAGTGGAATCACCTGGTGCCTGCTCCTGAGGATCCGGCACAGGTGCAGGCGCTTCAGAATCAAGGCCCTGCCCCAGTTCAGCCGGCCCTGGAGGCGGGGACTCCTGTGCAGGCTGGGATTCCTCTGGTTCAGCCTCTGAATCGGAATCCCAGGCCATCACACACTTTCTCTCCCACTCAGAGCGCAATTAACAGGCAAACAGGGATGCTATCTTCTTTCTTTGGCAGTCAGCAACATACCTCCATAAATCAAGCAGCAGCAACAGCAACAGCGGCAGCTTGAACACTCTGCTCCAAAACAGCTCTGCTTCTAGGCACCACAAATCAGTCCAGCATGCAGCCTCCGTTCCGCCGTCCAGCGATCAGCAACAGAAACCTCTGGCGACTGGGATGACTGGGATGACTGGAACAACGACTGGTCAGATGACTGGGCCCATAACCGATGTCAGCATCACCTTTGAGCCAGTGTCACCAACTGGACTCATGCACTTCAACCCCGACTGGGCTAGGAGAGCTGGGTAGCACTTCCAGAGACCACCAGGTCAAAGTGCTGTGGACTCACAGCTTAGAGTTGGGAGCACCGGATTCACTTCCACAATACAGCCGTCGCACAGCAGAGTATAGCAGAGTCTGGCAGTGTATAAACGACTCGGAGAGCAGCTCTGTAGAATATCTTCTTTTATTCTATAACTACAACTATAATACAAAACTATATACAGAGCTAAATAGGTCTAAGCATAAATGAATGCTGCACTGAGTGTCTGCAGCTGCTCTTAGCAGCAACCTTATCTCTACACACGATCTCTAACACTCAGTCTCTCTCTCTCCCTGACACACTGACTGACTGACTGACTTGGTGCAGGAGCTGAATAAGTAGAAAGCAGAACACTGCTCCTCCTCTCTGGAGAATCAGCAGACTCGTCAGGAGATTCTTGGATATGGGAGGG